>NW_027225571.1:10122079-11365829 GCF_038994185.2 Dermacentor albipictus | reverse complement strand
ATTTGCTTTGCAGGCGTTACAAAAATAAAAATCGCTGCATGCCTAATTGCGACTGCAAAAGTGCCCGCATGTCTCGAGGGTGAGGGTAAGCCAGTGTTTCTCGCCAATACCGATTCGTCTGGCACTGCGTTTTCGAAGTTCGCTCCCGAACAACAGCGCCGGTGAGTTGGTGTGACGTCACGTACTTCTAAGGATTTTCGCAACTATGGGACCACTACTCTAGGTTAACTCTTTCCTTTATTCACGCGGCAGTGTAGTCCTTGCTCGTATAGTCTAGCGGAAAAAGATTAGCACGAGTGAGTGCTGACCGGAGCGGTAAAATTGCCACGCGTGGCGCTGGGTTCGCAAAGTAAGCTTCGCTTTAAAGCGCTGTAGAAGAGTGGTTATAACTGGTTTGTCTGCTAAGCCGAATTATCGCTTTTGAGGCTGGAAACCTAACGAGTGATTCGATCTAATTTTCGTGTCTCATTCCCGTCCCGTTACGAAAAATATGCGCAGTCAAATATGCAGTTTCGTTTTTTGACACAAATCAAGGATTCATTCTTTCATGGGGCTTATGTGTCCGGAAGCTACACCGCGGTTGCGAGGAGTGCCGTTAAAGGAGTAGTCTATACACTAGATTTTTTTTCCTCACTCGAAATTCGGCAGGAAATCTCGACGCTCTTGACCGCCTTTGCGGGTTCCTAATACAAGCGACGTTAAAATGAGTACTAGGCAATACGTGTGCGGTTTTATTTTGCTTGTTACAGTGCACAGCAGCCAAAACTGTTTACAGAAGCTTGGCCAGAAGGTTTGCAGCCATAGTGGTTTTGTAGACGGGGAAAACTGCAAGCGATATCGAACCGTTCTAGACCCATTGGTCAAGACGATTGGGTCCAGAGCATTTGGCGACCTAATAAGTCTTTCTAAAATTTATTTATTCATACCGTAAGCCTTCTAAGCCTCATACAGGAAGTGGGTACAGATAATAGATAACCGTAGTTGGTACAAGAACAGTGTCAGCTGCACAGTGCAAAAAATAGTTTATTAAGAGGAGCATAAAAAGTAATAAAAAAAACTTAATGCTGACAGCGCAAACTGGCCGATGCAATAAGACATGGAACTCGAGCACGCAATAAATCCAATTCACCAATCTCGCAGCGATTCAAGAAGTGTTTCAACATGGTAAAAAACACGCCAACGTTCACAATATTTGGCAGTGTATTCCACAATTCTATTGCTTTGGGAAATAATAGTTCTTCAAAGTGTTGCACCGTGCGATAGACGCTCGAATGCACTTGTCGTGGTTGTTTCGACCAGGATGCCGCCACGGTTGCTTCGAGTAGTCTTGTACCTTATGAAGCGAGCATCATAATTGACAAGGAAAAGAAAAAAAGTTTCATTGCAGCCATATTCTGCAGAAAAGGCAAATGTATCCTTTGACATGTAAAGCAGTCGCACTAACGTGACGTGAATACTTACCACAGATAAACGTTAGTGCTTTACTTTGTACTTTTTCAAGCTTTTTGAGAAGCTCGACTGGACTCCCAAACCATACTTGCATACTCAAGAATTGGCCCTACTAACGCTTTGTAAGCTACTTTCACCTGTGGTGGTGCCATTCCTAATTTGCGGAGTGGAAATCCTGATTGTTTGAATGCCTTGGTGCATGTAGTCTCACTGTTATCCGCCCGTTTTAGGTCCTGTATAATTGACTTTTAAATATTTCAGTTCCTACGCTTGCGTAATATCAGTACCCGATATTTGGTAACTGAAAATAAAGGCGCTTTTTTTTCTGGTTACTCTGAGGAACTTTGTTTACTTGACGTTTATTACCATGTCCCAAGCCAAATACCAGTCATAAATTTCGCCTAATGAAAAGTTGTCTTTCCTGGTCCTTCACGCTGGCACAGTAGAGTAGATCACGCAGTCATTGGCATATAACCTCAGTGTAACCCCTGGATCTACGCATGAATAAATATTAACATAAATGAGGAACAAACGAAAGTCCCAAAATCGATCCCTGTTCCACACCTGATAGAACATTAAGACGGCTAGAATGGACATTGTTTATTGGAACATACTGCACTCTGTTCGAAAGATATGCTTCAATCCACGTGATTGTTTTGGGATGAATCTATTTAATTCAGCTTTTCGATTAACTTGCAATGTGGGTCGATGAAACAGTATCAATCAAGATTGCGTCGGCTTGCAGGGTGGGGTTAATTACCATGACAAGCCATGCATAACTTCAACCAATTGGGTTACAGTTCGTAACCTCTCTACACAATCCTTGTTTCCGGCTACAAAGGAAGTTATTAACTTCTAAGTAGCTTATGATTGCTTTATTGATGGCATGTTCTAATATTTTACAATTCCTTAAGGGTATAGGCCGATAAGTTTTTACCAATAGTTTGTCGCCGTCTTTGTGAATAGGTAGGAATTTAGAGCATGGAAATGGCCTGCAGCAAGAGCACCCGTACCTAGCGATGCTGTGAAAATTGCATAAGTAAAACTGACGAAAGCTTTTTTCTGCGTATCTTTTAAAAACTTGTTTGAAATGTCTGGGACGTGGGTCTTTTTTACGCCAAAAAGTAATAGCAAGTTCAAGATGCCCGGTCTTGTAATCTTCACAGGTTGTAAAAAGCTGCGTAGTGCTGAGAAATCAACATTTGTTTATGGAACACGTCTGAAGGCAAAATTGGCAAACCAATTGAAAATGACACACGCGTATTCTAACACATATGGTTTGCAATCTTCAGCTTCGGTATCGAACTATCTGCATCCGATAGTTATCGCCACAATTTCTATGGTTGTTCTAACACTTTGCCAGTGTTCTAAATTTGTTCATTTATTTATTTGGCGCATTTAATGTCTGCCTTCAATTTACGAGCAAGTTCACTTATTCCCGTGAGATTTCAGTTGCTTCTACGCGTGCTTTGCAATCACTTTATCAAATGAGATGTCTCGAGTAATTTACGGGGTCTCGCGCTTTATTGTTTCGAATTTTCTTGAGGTGAGAGTTTCCTCGTAGTGCGCAATCGCTGCCTCGAGTTTCATCCAGCTAGACGTCGTTGGCGTTTGCTTTATAAACGGGGAAAACTCGTCCGAAAGGTCTTCGAGGCATAAATGACGCTTTCATCATAGGCCCTGCTAAAGACTTCAAATGCAATACGCGAAATAACACGACCATTTCTAACGTATTTATCTATTTGGTGAAGTGCTAACGACAGCCTCTTGTGATGCTATCACCCGCCGTGGTTGTTCAGTGGCTATGGTGTTGGGCTGCTGAGCACCAGGTCGCGGGATCGAATCCCGGCCGCGGCGGCCGCATTTCGATGGGGGCGAGATGCGATAACACCCTTCTACTTAGGTGCACGTTAAAGAACCCGAGGTGGTCGAAATTTCCGTAGTCCTCCGCTACGTCGTGCCTCATAATCAGTAACTTGTTTTAGCACGTCAAACCTATTTTTGTGTGTGTGTGTGTGTGTGTGTGTGTGTGATGCCATCTTTGATATTTCGCTTTGGTGTTAAAGTACGAGACACGAAAAACAGGATCCAACACCGACGATACCACCTCCCGAGTGCGCCTTGGATGCGTATCAAGCCAGGTCAGCTGGAGCAAAGTTAAACATTGTGTTTAAATCACAGTTCTCGTGATGGTCAATGGCAACTTCTTTGCGAGAATATAAGCTCTGCTCGACAGCTACTGCGACACCTCCACCGCGACTGTGGCGATGCGAACAAAGGACTGAGTAAAAAATGGGAAACATGCCAAAATAATGTATCAATGTATTCAGCCACGTTTCTGTAATCACCAGACCATCAAGAGGAAGGGTAGAGCAAAGTCAGTTCCTCTAATTTATCAATTTTAGTTCCGTAACTTCTCACACAAAAACTAAGCTTTGTCGACAGTTTGCTGCTCCAGCATACCACAACGAAGACTCCTTAGCGACTAAAGTAACCGGCTTTCTGCTTTGAAAGCACCCTCCTCCTTCCAGCAGAATCTCACACGTGCGTGTCATTATTAATTTTAAGCTTATCATAAATGCGACTAACCTTTTCTTTTCTCCATTTTCACGGTCAAACCTAAATAAATGCCACAGTTCGCATCGTGCCTCCCTAACAATCGTTGAGAAATCTTCTGCAACAGAAGCACTTTTATCCTTATGTTTGTGGCAGTTGCGCGGAACTACCATTTTTTTTCTATGAAATAAAAGCAGCGCAATATGAGGGCATACACCCTGTTGCAATTTTTTCGGCGAAGACAGTGAGTACGCTCTACTGTTTTACGTAGACATCCGACCATACCCTTGAAAATATCGTTCTGGACTTTTTATCGAAGCTGAGTGGCCATTCCGATTCTTCCTTTAGCCCAAACATAACAACGTTGTTGCGAAGTCCCCTATTTGCCAAGTCATTTACTTTCTCGGTAGTGCGTGAAAGTCCTTTTTGCATGACATTGATATAACTTTCACAAGTCTGAATTTTCGCTTGGCACTGTTTAAGAGTCATGTGAGTTTTCAATGTCTGAAAACCTCAGTTGCACGCCTTCAATCTTAGTCTGCGGGCCATGTTGGGTGTCTTTAATTTCTTTAAGAGTGCTCGGAATATCACTGTGTATCTTATCGTCAGGGCCTGGGTTTTACTCAACGCAGTCACTGAGGTTTCGCAGCAAACAAACCACTTCAGCGATATCATAGCAACATAAAAGCACACAGTGTTGCGCTGTTAAGCACGAGGTCGCGGGATCGGATCCCGGCCACGGCGGCCGCATTTCGATGGGGGCGAAATGCGAAAACACCCTCGTACATTTAGGTGCACGTTAAAGAACCCCATTAAAGCTCCCCGGATGTTGACGTCACGCCGAAGGCGGAATCCGATCTTATTGCAGGCGACCATCGTTCTCTGCTCGATGAAAGTGGCTTAAGGGGCATGGAGGGGCGGCAGGACACGTGCTGATGTCACCAAGACAGATCAATGGACTCTGCTCGATGACGCTGCGCACTGCATTGGCTTCACGCGGGAAAGGTGGCTTGCAGTTCGCGGTGACCAACGCCAAATACCGATGCCTCGCCACTTTCACGTGGCAGACGAGCAGAGTTGATTCCTCCGAGCACCGCCTGCCACCGCTGGTGTCGCGGCGCGCGGACGCGTAATCGTGCGGCTACTTTCGTATTTCGCGCGTTTTCCTTATAAGGCGGAAAAAATAATCACGGGAGGCATAGCGCACTGAAAACCAATGAATCGGGTGTTTCTAAAACGCAATTATTACTTTTCTATAAGAATTCGCGCCCTCAATCTAGTAATTAAAAGGCTCGTTATTTAACGTATTTATCCATAGTTATGAAAAAAAGAATCCTGTTGCGGTACGTCACTGCTGACGGAATACCATTGGTTGCGTCCTCGTTGTATTCTACATCTTATTTTTAAGAGCTTGGCTAACGCTATAGACTTGTATATGCTCCCATACGATGTTCCCATGCCCGTCAGACTCGCGTAGCCGTGGACGAAAAAGGCGCGCAACTTGGCTAACGTGGTTTGCTGCGGTCTCCGCGTTCGCTGCTCCATGACGACTTGATCTTGCGCGCATCGGAGACAGCCGCAGTTGCACGAGTCGGATGCATATAGCGTGCACGGTCGTGTCCAGGGTACGTAATTGTATGCGTATACGTATGGTTGTGAGAACACACTAAACACAGATAAAGCACCACCGCAACTAAGTTTTTCTTTGATTTTGCTTGCATCAACCCGGCACATTCTATAGTTAACGCGCGAATACTGATGAGCACACTGCAATGAGCACAGCTTTGATCCTGCTGACTTCATGTGTTGTGAAAGTGTGCTATAAGCCATCCACGCCTTCGCATTTGCGCAGCCCGCCGTGCTTTTCGTCGCAATGCATTTTCTTTCTTGCAACACTGCTAATCGTACAGCAACGTGCGAGAACTCCGTGGCAACTAATGCACTGAAGAATCCGAGCCAGCAGAGCGCCTACTGTGGCGAAGTCAGCACTGGCTACGCCGTCCCCGCAAAGTTAGTGGACGTCCTGGGGAGACGGACGTCTTGCACATGCCAGCTGGCGTTCCCAACCCGAATGGAAAAGTGACACGTGCCTCGCTTTATTGGATGCCAGAGGCCGGGCCTTTGCTCGCTACGCGGGGTGCTTGGTCTTTTCAGGTGCCTTCGCACAGACGAACCGCTGTCAGTTAACCGCTGTCGTAGGCGCCTACAACTCAGAAGGCTGCCGGACTGGAGCCGCTAAAGTTCCTGAGCTGCGACATGGCGGTTTAGGAACGACAGTCCACTAAATAGCGTCGCCCAGCGTCGGACCAGTCGAGTGTGGCGACGGCTTCGGCGATATTCTGAGCGCCGGCAGCGCTAGTTCTGTTTTTTTTTTCCACTAAATATTTTCTGTCAGTTTGACAACTTTCAGTGCAATACATTTGAATATCCGAAAATGTGAAAATACAACCATGTGCTCGGAACTTGTTCTCAATAAGCGCAACAGCATGTGCTTTATTTTTTGGCCATGGATAACAATATGGCGTCCTTCAGCCTTCAGCCTACATGCTTACAGGCATGGACGTCGATCAACGAATTTGATTATTAGGTCGATAGCTCCATCAATGAATGAATGAATTTAGAACGTTTAGCTCAGGTAGGTAGATTGAGAGCATTTCCTTTCTGGCTTTTTCATTTCACTTTCGCATGGGCTGAAACACTGATGAAAATTACTGAATATAAGAAACAAAAAATTCTACTGATGGACACTGTAATAAAGAAAAATGAGAATTTGAACTTACATCCTTTCAGGTGTCAGAAAAGTGGTGAATGGCGATGCAAGGAATAGCACAAATAAACACGAGCGGAAAAAGCAGAAGGCAAACGTGCTAACTTGAAGGTAGCGCATGTCTGTGTGTGCTTATTCGTCTCCCTGCCACCCTTTTTTTTTGCGCTGCGCTTAAAGAACTTGTTCTTTGCAGACTGTTCATTTTCAAGTTTAGTAAACGAATCTACGACATGCACCTTACTCGCTCTATTGCTTCTTTTTTTTTCGCGCAGTGACGATTGGGAAGACTTTCGCCCGCACACCAACGTGCTGTGGCTTCACTACTTGCTGACGAAGCTGTTCCAGAAGCTGCCAAAGGACAAAGCAGGCCGCGGAGGTCTTGGGCCGTCCCCTTCTCGCGGCCGACTGGCAGCCTGGATGGACGCGATGCTGTCCTTCCCGTCGGCCGAGCAGTTTGTGGTGGAGCAGGTGCTTCCACACCTCGAACGCGACGCCGAGGCACCGCGCGGAGCGGCCGCACACTGAGCAGCCGCACGCCATGCATCTTCCGGCGCACCGCTAAGTGCGCCATCGTGCACTTAGCGATATATAAATATATATGAAAAAAGAAAAACAAAAAACAAAACAAAAAAGAACAAAAAAACGGAAAAAAAACGTTAGATATTTTTTTCATGCGAAACTATGCATGCTTAATTTATGGGAAAAGAAGGTTGGTGTATCTTTCCCACAACCTGTCATGTACAAGGACCACCCTGTACATGTTCATACGCAGTTTCACCCGTTCCTTTCTTTATCCGTATCCTTTCCCCTCATTGCGCTTATAAACCCGCCATGTGAGCAATAAATTGCACTGTGCGCTGTGACCTCTCGCCTGCTCCCTTCCACGTTTTGCGCGCCAGAAAGAATTTTTCCTTGTTTAAATATTGTGTGGCGATCTTACGCAGCTGCACGTGACGCATAGGCTTGCGCTTACGAAGCGCAGATAAAAAAAAATGTCGAAATTGCGCATATCTTGCCCCGGAATGATTTGCAGAAATTTTAGGAACGTTGTATACTCTGCTTGTATGCACTGAACGCATGTTGAACCATGGCTCGTAAGAAAAAAAAGACATTGTGCCGTTTACAGTCATTGTTAGCGCGCATTGAAACGGTGACTACATCCGACGTGGTGGCATATGGTGCACTTGGGCGTTTCTCTGCAAAGCCCGAGGGTGCGGGATCGAATCCCGGTCGCGGGGGTCGCATTTCGATGAGGGCGAAATGCAAAAACGGCCGTGTCCCGTGCATTGGGTGCACGCGTTGAAGAACCCTATAGGCGGCGAAAATTAATCTCGAGTCCCCAACTACGGCGTGTCTCATAACCATACCGTGGTTTTGCCACGTAAGACCCCAGAATATAAGGTGGGGACATTTATTAGCGACCGTGGTGTTAAAAGACATACTGACGAACTAGCTGGTTTTACTTTTTTCTCTTCTCCGGCACACCTTCTTTCTTGCTTTGCGTGTGTCCTGGCGCCCGCGTTTCAAATTTAGCTATAATTATAGCGAGCTGATTTGACGGCCGGATTGGGATCTTGAAGAGAAGCGGTGATTCTACGTAGACCTTGAAAAAAACTTAGCGTTGGAACACAGGCCGCATATGGCCGAGTTAAGTGCAAGCATCTCTACCTAGGTGGTCGTACAGTTAACGCGCACTCACACGCGCACGCCAATTCTCGCACATAGCCCAACTAGTTAGTTGTAACGATCTGCTCGTGGTGTGCAGCGACTGAAAAAGCTGTGGATCAATCGCTGATTCATTGAGCGCCCGTTTGCGCCCTTTATGCTTGAACCGTTTCGTGCCGAAACTGTAACCACTTATTTTTTTCGGTTCAGTTCAGGTACATTATAAGAATATGGGTTAGGAATCAGTTCCGGCTAGAATTCAGGTACGGTTTTCGGTTCGGGTTGATTAGACAACCTGTTAATACAATCGAAAGCCACTTGTCGAACTATACCTTCCGTGTAAAGGTTGACCAGGCGTTGTCCACGTCTTTCAACCAAGCAATTGGCGTTCCACAAGACGGCGGGATCAATTATGTGCTTTTCATGGTGAAATGTGTCCAGTTTGAGCTAAATAACCTGGCTGAATGAGCTGATAAAAATGGTTTTGGGCTGACGCTGAAAAAAAGTGCGTGCATTTATTTCACAAATAAGAGAGGAATTGCACGAGAACCTGCTATTGCACTCTGTGGAAGTACACTATCTTTAAGTACACAAGGTTTTCGGTATCATGTTAGACACAAAACTGACATTCATTCCCCACAATAAATACTTGAAAGCTAAACGCCTGAAGACAATGAACTTACTGAAATTTCTATTACATTCAACATGGGGCATTAACACGAAACGCCTTTTTGAACTTGTATATAGAACCCCCGTCGGCTCACGTCTTGACATTTGCCTCGCGACCGGAGCCTTTAGAACAAGCCGTGCAAAAATCCTACAAGTAGAACCACATATGTGTGGTTCACGGCATCTTCAAAGCTCATATTCCAGTTTCACGATATTTTCTGAAAATAACTTCAAACTGTGCGCACCCTTCCTATTCCGCCATTACAAATGCTACATGTACTGCGCTTCCATCACTCACCTACACCGAAGCTTCCCTTCTCGTTTCATGTGTCGGAACTCAGTGAAGAAATAGGTGTTTCAGTGCTTGAACAGCACTTGACTCCAGCGAAGCCGCCGCCACCGTGGTAGTGGCAGCTGGTAGAATGTGTGACACATCGTTTGCAGAAGTCACGAAGAACGCTTCAGAGATACACATTCGTATGCACTTCGTAGAGCTTTAAGCGAAATACAGTTGTACTGAATTTGACGCACCAAAGTCGCACGCTTGCGTTTCCTATGCTGTAGTCGGACAATCCTTCTCGTAACAGTATTACTGTTTGCACCCGGAGACAAGTATTCTTACTGCTGAGCCCTATGCAACATTGTCTGCAGTAAAACGCAAAAAAATTAAAATTAGAAAAGGTAATTTCGTTTACAGATTCAGTGCAGTAAAGGCAATATTTATTGCTTTTACGACACTTTCATGTATTAGGGCACTTTTGTGTCATTGCAATCATTTCCAAGTCATTACGACACAAAAACCCTGCATTTAACGATGCTTATTCGCTGCTATGCTACCTATGCATGTAACCAACATGTTATAGTGTGCTGGGTGCTCGGACACAGAAGAATCGGGGGTACGCTCTTGAAGTTTGCACCCTTTGTGGCTCATCTTGTCCCACAAAAGTAATCATCTGCTTTGCTCGCATTTCCTTTCTTGAAAATTCTGCGCTCGCTACTTTCCTGTCTAGAATGCTATGGCACGCTGATAGTGCGCATGCCGTTCGTGGCGTGGAAGTACCGGGCGCACAGCGTTAAAGGAAGGAAATGGCGGTAAGAAAGATGGGATTTTATGTTCTGTGGAACAAGATAAGCCCTATAGAGTGCGAACTTTTTCAAAAGTGTAACGTGCTTGGAGATCATTTCGCTAAATCCATAGCAATGAATTCAAGAGTTGTCGAAGACCAATTTTTGTGAGTTACAATAATACAAAGCCAACAGTCCAAGGAACCAAGGAAAGCATACGTGAAATTACTTGCTTTAAATGTATAAGTGCTAAGGCAAATTAAAAATGAAAGTATATGAGAGACGCCTTGCCGCTCGTGCGATCCGAAGCCCTATCTTCGCAGCCTACGGTAGAAAGGATGCTTTACATCCGCCGCCATGACCACTAGTTGTGAATGGTACTAGCTACGGCTAGTACTCATACCATACCCAAGAAAGTGAATGAAAAAACCTGCGACCTTGTGCTTAGCAACCCAACACCATGGCCACCAAGCAACCACGCCGTGTTACTACCATTCGTTGGTATTAGCTCTGCTGAGTAGTTATGCTTCGAATAGATAAGGTAGATTTATTTATTTATCTATTTATTTATTTTACCCTCAGGGCAAACAATGCATAGAGAGGGAAGGGGCTAACATCACATATATAAGGAGAAAGAAAGAAAGAAAATAAAGCAGGATAACACAATGAGAAATTAAGCAAACATGTCGTACAATAAATTCTTAGCGCAACTGAAATGGTGTTTTCAGGCATACAAAGGAACAAAAACAAAAGAATACGTAAACTGAACAGATATGAGTTTTCAGCTAGGCTGTGGTTGTTTGTTTCTGAGTCAGTTCCTCTCGTGTTTTTTTTTATTTTTTTGGTGCCGTACTTTCTTCCCACACAGATTTATAGCGTTCTTATATTTTACTCGTCTACTGGTATTTCTCTTTAAAAATCATACATGCGGCGTGCAGAATGGCATATATATGCCACAAGCGCCCATACATTTTTCTTTATATCAGTCTATGACAGTTAAGGTTAACGTAATTGAAATGAGAATTCAAAATTCAGAATAATTCAGGTAATTCACAATAATAGTTTCCAAGCGGGGTTTGTATACCTCGATATTCACCGCCATGGCTTCGTTCTTGTCATGCACAGATGTTTGCTTGACCTTTTTATGACGACGAATTTCCGCCAATGGCCACCTGAATCTTATCGGCAAATGGTATGTTACACTGTTGTGAAATTGTGGTTTAAACAGGGCTTTACGCGCAACTTGGGTGTTCATTAAAATGCTGTCGCTTACCTATCTGCTATTTATGACTTAAAAAGCGGAAGCAGCACTCGTAAATCATTTATTCGTGGTTTCTTGTAGGTTGGCTCCATGTGGCAACAGCAGTTTCGCCGTAAACGAAACTCAGCCAGACGCAAACAAGAATCATTGGCTTCTGGCACAGGCTTCTCTTCGTCGCATTTGTGCACATTATGAAAGACACTCTAACCATGACATCGAAGAGTTGCAAGTAATTGATGCATACAAGCCAAATTACTAGGGCATTTAAATCCCGCTTTGCGACGCCAGCAAGCCGCAGTTGCTTCTCCTGCAAATTTTTTTCTACGCGACATTCAAAATAAAGAGAATATAGACGGCCTGGCCACTTCTGAAACTATTGCGGCACTGTTGAACAGCCGTTGCCTCTCACCGCTGCTGTTAAGTCTTAGCATACACCTACATCCTATGTGAGATCTATATTCTTAGTGACTGACTGCGAAATATCGCGTGAGTTTTCTTATTTCACCGGCAGGTTTCAATCCTCAAGTAAAGCCCCAAGTTTAGGTCTCGGGTAAGGCCAGCATGAACGGCACCAATATAAGAATTGTCACTCGTGAGGGCATACTGAAAGGCACTGAATGAATGGGTTCTTCTCACAAGAATACTCCAGCGAAGATTGACCTGGCTTAGTCAGCTCTAATATTTTCCTCCCAGTTGCCACATTTTGTATTTTGAAAGTGGATGTTGGAAAGACATAAAATCTATAAATGGACCTCTACGTTAGGCTAACGAGTACAGCTAACAAATTCTGGTTAGAGATAGAGAGTAAACTTTATAGAAAAGAGCACACGAGCTCTTCTGCTGTGCAGTGGGTGGGCCCCTCAGTCCAGGAGTCCAGCGGCCTTGGCTGCCCTTCTCGCTCGGTTGACCAGGTTGAGCTGGTTCGTAGAGTCTGAGCTGGACAGCGCTGCCTCCCATTGCCACGTGGTGGGGCGTGTTATGGGTGTGAGCTGTGGTCTACTTGCGCAAGCCCATGCCATGTGGTAAAGCGTTGCGCATTGATCGCAGTGTGGCCACTTATAGGAATACAGCGCAAGGTGTATGGTGTGGTGGAGACTAAAGTGAAGATATGTGCTAGTTTGGATTTTTGGCCATATTACGGCTTCCTCTCGGGTCAGAGCATTACGAGGCGGCGGTGTGTTCTTTGTCAAAAACGATAGTGTTGTAGGATGTGCGTGCATGTTAATGGTATGGGCTCGGGGTGGAACTGCTCGGCGTGACCCTCTCGCGGCATCTGGTGTGCATGCGCTCGGGTGTAGGCGTGTGCCTGCTGATTACCGCGTAAGGACTCTTGCCCCTGAGTCCACACGACTTGTATGTATGGCGGGAGCTGGTGCGCCCCAATCAGGATGCGATGTGCGGCCCTGGACATTGCCCTCTGAAAAAGAGATAGCCGCCTCTTCTGCAGTCACAGGGTTTTGTGCGCGTACTGTGGCAGACGCTAGCTCTCTGCTCTGGGAATCTACGATGGTCAGAGCGTAAGCGTTTTTTTTTTTGTCCACATAACTTGTATGTATGGCGGGAGCTGGTGCGCCCCAATTTCCTTGTGGTACGTGTGTCCATGTTGCGTGGAATTGGGTGCTATGCACAGAGATTCGCAGATGTTTGGAGGAATTCTTTCTTTTTGATCCGTGGTGGCTTTAAAGGTTTCGCCGGTAGCTCAGCCGTAGTAGTACTGATCTTCTGGTGGGCGTGAGCTCCAGTCGTTTTAATTGACTGGCTTTGTGAGCTTCGACTAGTTCTTGGTAGGTGCTGTGTAAGCCTATATTGAGAAGTCTTGTAGTCAAAGCTTTGGATGGTAGCCCCAGGGCGATTTTGATGGCTTTGCGTATTTGAATGTCAAGTTTTTTACCTCCGCATTCCTCAGCGCGAGCTAGGGCGGGCCGTATGTTATTCGACCGGTGAGGAGTGCTTGCATCACGTGTAGTGTGTCTTGTTCTTTAAGTCCGCTTCTATGGCTTCCAACTCTGCTAACGAGATGCGTGAGCTGTGATAGCGTTCACTGTAGTCGCGGGAGGGTGGCTGCCCCGGATCCGTCTTTGTGGATGTGTAGCCCTAGAACTCGTAGGGTTTCCATTTGTGGGATGGGCGTTCCATTGAGGGTGACGTCTGGATCGCGTTCATCGTAGCCGGATGGTCTGCCTCTCATTCTTGACTTGAGGACGAGGTGTTCCGACTTCTCGGGAGCGCAGCGGAGGCCTAATTTTCCCAAGTAGCTCTCGGTGGTATCTACTGCGTCCTGTAGGCATGTTTCTTGCGTTCCGGTGCTTGAGGTCCTTGTCCATAACGTGATATCTTCTGCATAAAAAGCGTGTCGCAAGTCTGGTATGGCGTCGAGGAGGCTGGGTAGTTTGACCACGGTGACGTTGAAGAGCAACGGCGATATGACCGAAACCTGCGGGGTTCCTTTGCTAAATAGTCGGAAGCTGTCGCTGCGCAGGTTGTATATTCCCACTGCGGCCCTGCGGTCCGTGAAAAAATTCCTGACATAGTCGTATGTCCGAAACCCGCAGCCCAGGTTTACGAGGTTGCAGAGAATAGTTCTCGTGGTTGCGTTGTCGAATGTAAAAAAAAAGTGAGAAGCAAAAAAACAATAACACATAAAAAGAATAGGAAAAAAATGAATAAAACAAAATAACTAAGACGAAACAAATAACTAAGTTGTGTTTGCGCCTTTATTCACTCAATATGGCATAACTGTCATATAGAACTTAATATAGTTATTGAGCAATACAGCCTCGCTGGTCTTCCATCTTCACCTAGTGGAAGGGCTCTGAATTTTTTGAAAATTATATATTTATCGACTTAGTATCAACAAGTTTCAGCAGACTGCGCCGAGAGGGTAGCCCCTTCTTACAACATATGCATATTGACACTTCGTTGGAACATTTCTGGGGCGATGAAGCAGTGTATTGGTCATGGATGGGCGGTGAAGTCGCACGACCGGTGCGAATCGTTTTGCAACCGCACTGCAAATGGCACATTGACTTGAGGAAGAGTCGCCAAATTTTGACCGTACAGATATGTTATAGCTGGCGTTGGACGGGTAACATCAGAGTGAATGTCATTCAGTCAGTTTGAGAGGCAGGAAGGAGCGAGAGAGAGTGTATATACTTGTCTACGTCTTGTGCCAGCGTCCGTCTGCGAGTACACGCCCGTTTGTGTATGCGTGCATTGGCATGTGTGTGCGTACGTACGTTTTTGTGCGTTTCTACATGGGTAGTCGCGTGCAGGTGTGTGTGTGTGTGTGTGTGTGAGAGAGTGTGTGTGAAAGAGAGAATGAACGAGTGAGCGAGCGAGCAATTCCCGGCTTACATCCACACTCGGAGACAAATCAGATATAGAGTTCATGTAAACTCAAAATAAATCCGCCAGACAAGAATGAATGACTGCATCTAGAGCAGTGTGTCTTTCTAAAAGCGAAACCGACGCAGAAAAGAGTGGACCACCTTACGAGGTCGCGGGATTTTGATAAGGGCGAAATGCCAAAAACGCCTGTGTGCCGTACATTCGGGGCACGTTAAACATCATTTGGTGGTTAAAATTTATCCGGAGTCTCCCACTACGACGTGACTCATAAGCGAATCATAGTTTTCTCACGTAAAACTACAGAATTAACTTCATTCACTCCGACCATCTTGCTCAACGTCACGATTATAACGCTGTGACCGATGCGTCACTGACAGCGTTTTAAATGAGAGGGGAAAACCAATGGCGTCATCTGCAGCACCGCTCGAGTTCTTCCATCATCCGCCGTGACAGCTGTGCCGCAGACCTCATTTGTTGGCGCTGTGCCCACATTTACCGCCGAGCTTCATACATCCACATCGTGAATCTTCAAGTTGGGGGATATACGTAAAAATAAAAGCGCCTCTGACGGTAATATCGCCTCCCTGTATTTCATCACGACGGCAACATCATCATCGGCACGGCCCCGTGAGGAGCTGCTAAGCAGGGGCGGAATCTTCTAACAGTTTGGAAAGGAAACGGTTCACTTCGCTTCATGTGATTGGTCAGAATTGGTCAGATTGGCACCGCGGCTGTCACAGACCGCGCTGCGGCACTGGAAATTATGAACACGTCACGCATACGTCAATTATTTTCAAAGCAAACCCGTCGTCGGCTAAGAGTGTAACCGGCGAAGAGGTAGGTTACTTTTGGTTCGGTTGCTGTGGCTTGACTGCTGGCTTGCGAAACTGGCTGCGCGACGCCGGAGACACGCTGGCGTTGCGCTTGCGTGCGTTGGTTGCTACGGGGGCTATCGCTTGCCCTTGTCTGCTTGGCGTTGCTCTTTCGGTATCTATGACGGCTGGAAATGCGATGCGCGTTCGAAGAGATGACGGATAATTATTTGCACCGCCCCTGCAGGCTTTCTAAGCAGACCTTTCTAAGCAGGCTACGCTACGAACTGGAGGAGACTCGAGTGGCAGCGTACCAGCTAGCGGTCATTCGACGCAGAGAAAGGAATTGCGCGCTGCAGTTTATCGTCACCGGCCTGTCGGAAGTGAAGTATTAATCGTAATGGCCTAGATCTCTGTTGCCAACTCTGTCCACAAATTTGCTCTCGCAATTGCTGTGTTGGCCAGTAGAAGCGCTGGGTAAGCTTTTCTTGGAACCCCGCTGTCAAAGCCAATGTCAAGGAGGTATTTGCATGCAGAGATCGAATTCCCTGTGCTATCGCCAGTGTCCATAGCTCGGAGATCACGATGCGGCAAACAGAAAGGTTCAACAAAGGCCGCTCCAGCGTTTCCTTTCTTCGGCTGACAAAATTGCAGAGCCAGGATGGGAAAATTGTGGAGATCTCTTAATTGGGTGCCCTTTTTGCTCTAGTTCGGGAGTGCCGCACTTTCGTTCTCAATTTCACGCACAGCGCGCACCGTCAGCACCCCGCTCTCCGATTTTACTTCGCGCAGGCAATGCAGGGCCCGTATATCGTAACGTTCGAGTTCATGTTCCATTGCTTCTATCACGCGACGCGCCGTGGGGCAGATCGCAAAGATAGCGGCAGCGCGGCGGCGAGCGAGTCATGTCCGAGGCGATAACGAAGGGCGATAAGAAGAAACAAAGTTGATATATTAAAATTGTTTTTTGGCACGTAAAACCCCTGAATTCAATTTATATTTTTTAAATTCTGCCGTAGTTTATTGGCACAATTAGTCCAATGAAATAAATTTATACTGTCAAGTGTCCTTTGTTCTTAGGTAAATGCGTTAAGGCTACACGGATGCTGCTAAATTTTGAACATTAGTGAGAGGGATATGAAAAAGAAAACAGGATGCAGAAAATTGTATTCTTGCTGCATTTTTCTTTTGAACGCTATTTTCACATGCCAAGTGGCTCAATCCTCGTGTTCGCAGCCCTGTATAGATTTTCTAGCATTAGGAGTGCTCCCTGCGAATTTACCTAAACGAACAAGGATATAAAATGTCCCAATCTGTCAAAAAAAAAGAAGAACCACTATGTTGCCTACGCTGTTCCTGCACTGTGCACGAACCATGTGTGCACCCCGCCCCCTTCCTCCTTTCCCCGAGACAAAATGAACCACTGTTTGGCTGTCCTGGAAAGTGGCTTTCTACCGAAACATCCTGGTTTCCAGAGTATATATTAAAGCATTTGAGGTAGGGTGCACTCACTGGAAAGCATGAAGGGTGAGCAAAGTGAATGTATGCGTTCCTTTTTTTAAGCAGATTGGTCGTAGATCTGTGTGTGCGATGCTTTGGTGAGAACAAGGGGAACGGTTTTCCAACCCTTTCCGGTGTGGTAATAACCGGATTTTACTCTTTATCTCTTCTCTAACTCCTCCAAGACGCGAAGACTGGATCTCTCTAAGGGTGGTCAAAAGTAACTTTTCTGCTCCACCTAAATCACTACCACTATTACGATACTATTGCTGCACAAGCGAGTCCGAATAATTCGACGTCTTGTTTTTGAAATAAGGGAGGAAGTAGGTGTGTGGACGAGATTCTTCAGACGAAATCAGCCTTACAGAACACTATATTTTGGAGACCACAGTAAGAATTATGCTAAAACCATTGGACACATTTGTATAAGTAGAGCGATATCTACACGGTTAAAATATATTTGACGCCTCACGGTCATGACGCGGCTGCGCAAACTTCCTCTCACTCTATTTCTTGTCGTTTTGACTCACGGATGCAATTCAGGACAGACATTTCTCAACATTTTTTTTTAATTTCATGCAAGAGTGACCCTGTAAAATAGTTATGGAACTGCTTTACTGCAAAATATATCAGTGCTTGACAGGGGAACGCAACAAAAGCGCTGGAGCTGTGAGCGCCCTTGTCTTAATTTTGCGCTAGAACACTAGTCCGACATATCGTACGAACAAAACGTTAAGCCGCACCTCAACCCTTGCAACGTTAGGCATAGGCACAAGGTTTTTGCTATTCCTTCCGTATACTAGTCGGCGTAGCACTGAAGACTTGCGTTAACAATGCCGGCACTGTTTCTGACTCGTGTTAGCATTAATAATGCTTCGTGTTAGCATTAATTAATGTTACTTCGTGTTAGCATTAATAATGCACGCGCATTAAAAACTCCAAGTAGGTTAAGATTTTGGCTGCAGAGCCTACAACGTGCAAAATTTTGAGATGTCTCGTATTACATTTCCTTATAATTGCCGACCTACGCACAGATAGGAAGGCTACGTGAACTACGTCAACGGTAATGCAAGGAGAAAGTAGCCGCACTTGGAATTTATTTCCGAAGGAAATCTACCCCATGATAGGCGAACGGGTGGTGGCGGTGGTGTACTGCGGAGAAAGTACTCTTTTTTTTTTCAGTAGCGGTTCCTCGGCCTTGCTACACCGATGAATGATGTGGCGCAGCAGTAGCGGCCCACGCATGGACTGTCGTCACAGAGCTGGCCTTGCCAACGAAGCCTCTTGCCGTTTGGCAGAGTGTTCACGACTGCGTGGTGCTGCCTGATCCAGGACATGGTTTTCAGCGTTGAGCTGGTAGCCAGGTAGTGCACATGAACCAATCGCAGCAGTGGCAATGCTTCCACCATGCGGGCGATGAAGTTTGCCACCGCGGTGTCCGTTGCCTGAGCTCCGGTCAGCAGGCACAATCTGCGCAGAGTCTTTGCCGCAGTGAGTCTAGCAGCGAAGCAAGGCTTCTGCCCAAGCATCACGTGGCGCGCTGCTATGGTGAGCGTTGAGAGCCGTTCATTTGCGCAAAGGAGATGGCAAGGCTCGAAGTAGAAGACAGAGCCGGCGTCACTCACCAGACTATCTAGGCTGAAGCGAAGGTCGGTGACTCGGCAGCCAAGTAGGAACTTGAAACATAAGATCCTCGCGGTCTCAGCGATATTCAACCGCCACAGCCTAGTCTGCCTGTGCAGGCACTCGAAGTCACGCTTCGTGAACATCAAAGGCACTTTGCAGGCGGCGCACGGAGGAGTTTCGTCGTTGGTGACGTCCAGCTCCTCGAGGAACAAGCAGCTTCGCGCCAGGCACTGAAGTGAGTTATGAGAATTCACAGCGCACGGTGGAAGGGCCAGCGAGCGCAGCTGAGACAGCGCAGGGCCCACGACTGAGCAGAAGTTGCAGACGAGCGAGAAGTGGCTCTTTGTCAGGCTGAGCTCGGAGATGTTGGCGAGGCACGTTCGAAGGAACTTCCGCATTGGTTTCAGCAAGTCGGGAGCAGCTCTCGGGAAGCGTTCGAGCTGGACCTGTTCGAGCAGCAGGGCTAGTGAGAGGGACCTGACATCGTTCCAGTGCTCCGGGTGCTTCACTGCTCTGAGGAAGCGGCTGGCAGCTTCCGAGTCGGCTTCCACGGCCACGACCGCGCGGCGCACTCCCTGAAGCGACGTCCTCATCTCCCGAACGTCCTCGAGTCGGATGAAGCTGCACAAGGCTTCGGGTGAGAGCCGGCCTTTAGGCGGAGGTACCCGCTCGCAAGTGCAAAGGAAGGTGCGCAGACCGGGCCTGGGCGTCTGCAGCCTGATATTGGCGTCGCCCATCGGTATTCCTACAGCATCCTTACGTATGACGTGAATGTGCAGGCTCTGCAGGCCGTGGCAACCATTCAAGACGCCCTCCAAAAAGTCTGCCGTCAGCGGAGTCGCTACAACTTCGACGTACATGGACTGTAGCTTTAGTGTCTGAGGCTCGCACTGCGTGCTTGTGACCGCGACAGTGTCTTTGTCCAGCCACGAATTGTAGCGGCGGTCCTCGTAAAGCGACCACTCTAGCTTCTTCATCTTCGCGAGCCTCTGTGAGAGCATTCGAAAAAGCGCCGGAGGCTCGACGACGCAGTTCACAACGCATAGCTCCTGTATGTTATCGCAGGTGGCGACAAATCCAAGGAGGACGTCGGAGGGTAAAGCTAGGCAGTTGGTGAACCTCAATTGGCGCAAATTTTTCGTGTTCACCTTCTCGCAGTATTCACCAAGCGTACATTCATCCGTGTCAGAGCTGAACGTTATTGCCTCGACGACCCGCATGCAGTTGGCGACTCCGGTGAGCTCAGCTGCTGCCTCGGTGAGAGCGAGGCGGGAGGCTCCGTCCAAGAGTTGGAATATCGATTCCCACGCTGCACGCGGGAGTCCGCAGATTAGCTCAGCACCGGGGGATGGTTGCGCCATAGTGAATTGGTTCGGTCACTACCTTGACCTTTGCTCGGCTCTGCGCTTTTTCGGTATTCTTGACGGGCCTGGCAAAAGGGATTTTCGAAACGCCGCAACTTTGCCCGAAGGGGCTTACTTCAGATGAAGTCTTGTTGCTGGTTGCCGGCCTTTCTTTGGAACAAGGCACCACTTGCCAAGGCGACCAATTCTGGAATGTGAAATAATTTCTGTTACAGTTAGTACAGACTTTCTGCAGACGAAAGAAAGCGTCAGATTACAGGGAGCCTATGGTGCCTCTTCTCAACCCTGTCATAGCTAAGATAATCCATTAGGAGCCCTGCTGGAATCTCCCAACCATTTCGCAAACTGGGCGAGATATACGCGCTCACGACTAGTTTCAGGTGGCTTTACAGGAAGCGAAAGCTCATTTCACTATTTATTGGCGTCCAACAATAGTGCGATCGCTGCAATAGGGACAATTCGGACTGAAGCGGAAGCCATGAGTGCTGCCATACTTAACAAGCCGCTGAAACCCACTGTCATTAAGAGCAACGCCAAACATTTCTTACATACGTAAGATGTTTCCCCTTGCTTGCAAACGCAATTGTAAAGCTCTCTAGCATTATTGTCAAAGTGCCGCTTTCCTGTAGTGAAAAGGTGCTCATGGGGAAAAGGTGTAAGCATCCGCGCCTCCACATATTCTGTTACTTAGTGGGTTAACGGGGTTAGTGAGCCCACCCACATCTCAGAGTATTCTTCCATCCAATCCAGTTAATTAACCCTCGCTTTCCCGATAACAACAACAAATATACGCAAGGACAAAATCAGCAGTACCGCTTTTCAATTTCCACCCCTTTTAAAAATTCACTTCTGAACCGCTGGTCGGTATAACGTGCCGATTCCATCCAATTTTTCTTTCAAATATTTTTTTCTTCTTCAGTGGTCCGAGCTGCTCTCCACCAGCGCTATTCCTGTGACCAGCCAGCCATGAGACGTGGATATCAAAGGGACAAAATTGAACGAAAAAGAAATTCTTGCAGCACCCATTTTACGATGACTGTAGACCTTAATGCGATTAGCATGGAAGCAATGTTGCGAGACACCGCATTGTCACCGCCGAAACGCGTCATGTACGAGCCGTGTACTGCACTCGGGCTCCTCTCTCGCGCATTCCACTGGACACGCTGCGCCATCTAGCTGTGCTGCCGCGTAGTCCGCGCGTGTCTGTATATATATTCAAACAAGATTATCCGAATATCTATTACGCGGAGCATATTCCACCCAGCACCGGATCAATTTTGAAGTTGTTTTTCTGATCGAAGAGTGGCACATAACGAGTGACTCAAGGTGTCGTCGAAGAGGCTCATTGTATATAGGCGGCGGATGTTGAGTGGCACACACCCAGCGACCTCAGCTGCGGTCAAAGAGGTTCCTTGAAGAGCGGCGCACACCAAGTGGCATATACCCAGTCACCCAAGTTGCCGCCAAAGTCTATTGAATAGCTGCACATACCCAGCGTTACATACTGTTACGACTCAAATTTTGGAACCATCGGTTTAGTGTGCTGTGTGACTCATGCCTTAAATGAGTGGGAGTGACAGGCGCCTGCTGGTCTGCCAGCTACAACTTCAGTAGGAAATTCTACAAGTTGAGATCACTGTATATAATATGAAGCGGTGCGTGGTTAAACACTGGTTGCGGCCGCGATCTTCTGCGAAAGATCTATTGATGTCACGTCGTCGAGAAGAAAGGATACCGTCATGAGGAGCTTATCTTCGGGGTTGACAATTGACAGATAGAAGACTGAAGAATGCGCCCTCTCTCAAGCACCGCGGAAAGCAGCAGCCACATGGGGCGCTGATGACGTCGTTCGCCCAGAGAGAGAACGACGTCATGTATCACCATGGTGTAAAGGTTTCTACGCACCTTTTGCAAAAGAAGTGACCTCCTCGCCGAAAATGGCGTGAACTTGGCCCACTGACTTGACCGCCAATCCAAAACGTTTCCTGATACCACGTGACCGGCTGCCAATCAGAGGGAGGACAACACCTCTTTGCGCCTAGACCCTTACAGGCCTCAAGTCACCTGACTGCATCCAATATTACGTCGGCTACTTAAGGAGCCTGCCATGTACCTTTTTGCTCTCATCATTTCTCAAACCTTCACCATCGTTTAATACATCGTTAAGTTTTTACAACGATTCGTCGTCATCCCTCCCCAGTCGCCTAGTGTCCTGATGCTCATGGCACGTCAAGCTCCGATCGCAACCAAGTAGTACCACCGGAGGAAAATACCACGGGCATTGTGAATCCGGCGTCGGAACAAGACCGAGTGACTCAGGTTGGTCCAACGGTAGGTTCCCTTAGCACCCGGTTCCCTTTGCACAGCAGTACAGCTGCAAAGCAGATATTTGACCACACACACACACACACACACACACACACACACACACACACACACACACACACACACACACACACACACACACACACACACACACACACACGCACACGCACACGCACACGCACGCACACGCACACGCACACGCACACGCACACGCACACACACACACACACGCACACGCACACGCACACACACACACACACACAGCCAGCAAACGGTGAAGTTGCCAAAAATCTCTATGTCAGCCCTGTTTTTTTCGCAGGCCCTTGTCCGTGCTAATCTCGATTACCACATTCTGACTGCATTTTCTTTTTTTACCGTGAAAACCGGAACAGCTTTGCACACGCGACGCTTTCTCAATCTTGCCAAAAGTGATAATGTTCTAAAGTTAAACCACTAATTGGTACATGAAGCGGGAAATACTAGACAAAGATAGTAGGCTAGAGCCACAGAAGAGAATCTTGCCTTTCCTAGGTAGCACTTACATTGCTGTGTAGGTGATGCCGGCGTCAATGGAGCAGGAAATGCACAGGCCATCGAATGGCCGTCGTCGTCTTTGTTTTCCACACGCCAAGTGGCGCAGACACACTAAGGGATGTAGAGCGAGACTCGGTTCGTTAAAAGGCGATATCGTGCTCAATGAACGCTAAAAACGTATCCAGGGACAATAAATATTGAACGGAAAAAGACTTAGCACAACCTGCTTCAAAGCAAATAAAGAAATGTTATGAGGAATGAACTCGAGGAAAACAAAGTTTTTAGAGAGGGAACCACTTCGAATTTGAAGGAATAGTACACTGTCCTGAAAAATTACTAAAACGTTTCTGTTTTTCAATGCATGCTAAAAATTTTTTTTTCAAGCCCGAAAGAAAGCCCGCGAAACACGAAAAAGAGCCACGCAACTAGTCGCGCATGATCGGGAATTTTCGAGGATGTTCTAAAATGTTCTAGTTTACACATTTGCTCTGAATCTATAATTAAGAAGGGCATTGATTAATATTGACTTATTATGTAAGGCGAAATACCCAAAAATTGTCTGACTTGCCCGTAGCGAAAGCAAGCGTTGCCTTGGTTCTGTCCAGCTACGTATGGAACTTGCATATTTCGAAATTTTTGGCATATGTTACGCGAGACACTTGGTATACTCGTGGGGGGGGGGGGGGGGGGGAGTGTGCCGAGCCCGCTTTCCTGGTGATGCCGTTCAGGGAGGTGTAGTATTCAGTTTGTTCTGTCCCATTGATGGACAGGTCTATATTAATTAGACAATTTATTTATTTTAAATACTCTCAGGTCGCGAAGGTGGTTTAGAGAAGTGCGATTAAAAAAGAAGGACATATGCATTCCGTTTAACAAAAAGTGTCCGACGTTTACAATACCCTAATGCGAAATTTGAGCGCAGCTGTGTGCGCGTTTTCCTTTCGCGATATATTGAGGCAAAGAAATCGAAACCAAAATAACTGCACCGACTTGCAGTGGGGGGCCAGGGCCGTCAGCGCCATCGCGGAGTCAGTGGAAGTATGGGAACGCTGGCATGATGAGCGGCATCCGAGCCAGCTGTCGAAGACGACGAGGATGAACGCCGAGTAGTGGCACGAACGCGAGGGGCAGTAAGGGAACGCTGGCATGATGAGCGGCATCGGAGCCAGAAGAAGAAGAAGAAGAAGAACACGACGACGAAAGCGCGAGCGCGCGGGTATGCAAAATCACTTCCACACCGTGTTCTATAGATAGTATATTACAAGGTCATCTGAAGAACCTTCGAGCATTGTAATTGCGACAGATGCTTCACAACGTGAAGAAAAGTCAGGTGTAGGAATATTTTACCTGATTCTTGATTGGACATTTTCTCTTCGGCTTCCAGATTTCATACCGATCTTTTTAGCCGAATTCATGGCCGTGGTGCTGACATTACGCAAATTAGGACCATCAATTACGTCAGCCGTGATAGTCACTGATTCGTTATCATTGGGCTCATCCCTTACTGCTTCTCATGATTCTCGCGTGATGAGGACTTTTCAATCATTGGCACCTGGGTACTTGAGAAGCGTGCGTTTGATTTGGGTGCCTGGTCAGAGAGGACTAATTATAAATGAAATTGCAGACTCTAGCCAAGACATCGATAAGTGGCTCGATTCTCCCTAACTGCCCTTTGACTGCTCATGTTACAGCTGCTAGATTTCGCAGGAGTGTCATGCAGGCAGTATCAGGCTCCACAATTACCAACTCTGTGGATTACCGACACCTCCTATACCTTTGGCAGCTAGAGATTTTTGCCGAACACGGAAAATCGAAATGTCCATCACGAGGCTGCGCTGCCGTATACCTGCGTTGAACTATGCCCACAGGTCTGGTCTCCTTCTCTAACCATTATGGTCATTCTGTGGCGAAGCGGAGACAATAGACAATTTCTTGTCGTCTTGCAGGCGTTTTTCTATTATAAGAAAATGACTACTCGAAATACCGCTTCGCACTATTGGTCTAAATTTATCAGTGCCTGTGATCCTATCTTTTGGAGCCTCCATTTTTGGGTTCAGTCACAGCAATGTTTGCTTGGCAATCCAAAATTACCGCGTGGAAACCAATCGATTTTCAGGTTAGACTGATCGTTCTCCCTCCCCACCATATCTTTCTTTTATTTTTTATCTATTATTAATTTTGTTCTTATTTTTTTCTCTTGTTATACCCGGTTTTCTTCCGATTATTTTTTTCTCTCCAAACACTAAACGTTTATTTTTAAATTCCAATGTTCAAATTGTCAACTCCCTTGTTCTTATTGTTTTTTATGCACCTAATTGAACCACCCGATTCATGGCCAGTCCCCCACTGTGGGTATGTGCCACGGCCACTCAGGACAACAACAACGACGACGACGCTCAACCCAGGAAGGGGCGCCTAAGGGGTGCGCACAAGAAGCATGGGTAACAGCAGATTTGAAGTTGTTATTGTCCAGGATGAGAGCGATGGAAGCAAGAAGGTGATTCCGGTCTACGCTTGCTCTAGCGCTGAACGATTCGCTAAACAAGTTCGCATGACAAGCTGACAATGCTACATTGAACCTGTGGTGTGACCTAGGTGAAATGTAGGCAAAAGAAGAAAAAAAAGATGGTTTCTTTGAGAACATGGTTATAATGATGCATTTTACGAAAAAAGGCAGAGGCGGGAACCTTAACTACGCATTGAAAAATCGGGTAACATTAAACTGGTCTTCAACGACGTTACTCAGGCATGGCGCGAGTAATTGGAAATAACGAAACGTGTGGCTTGCTTCTCAATGCCTTCCAGTGTGTGAAAAAGGGCGAGTTGGCCGGGGTCACAAAATAGCAGAGGCGTGCCCTGAAAGTTTAGTAATCTGAAGACCAAGGTACTTGTAGGCCTTTACTGGTGACAGAAGAAAATTATCAAGATTATAGTTGAGCGCAGGGTTGACGCGAGAACGAGATATATGCATGACTTTACATTTCCCCAAATTAAGCTTCATATGGAATTTCAAACACCATTCCGATACATGGTGAAAATTGTGTTGGAGCTGATTCCAGTAAGATATCTACGTTATTTTTTGTTTCATTGACAAGGCAATCATCTGCAAATAATTACATTAACATTAGGAGGAAGCTTTAGCTCGGGTGCTCCTATCTAAATACCTGTAAAAGGAGAATTCGTTTTTCTCGGCAACCACTGTACGAAACTTGACAAAGTTTGTTGCAATGAAAAGAAAATCTTAGAATCTAGTGACTGTTGGTTTCAAATCTTTTTATTTAGGTCGTCAATATTTTATTAAAAATTGGCGAAAATCGACAATTTTCTAGAAACGAAACTATGATGCTTACAACTCTAACTCAGCAACGAAAAATGATAATACAATTCTGTGAATTGCATCTAATAGTACATATAAAGCGAACAAAATTTATATCTTACACATGAATCTCAAAAAAATTTAGTAATATGGAAATACAGGTTTTGCAGAACCCTTGTAAACAACGTAACCAATTCCCGTAAGATATAAAATGACATATCGAATTTCTCCAATTTCAATGATCTAATGGATGCCGTTTACAGAACCACGATATCTGTTATTGATGGAGAGCTATAAATTTGTAAACTTCGTGCTTCTATATTATCAAACTTACGAATTTTGAAAATTCTTGTAACAAAATTCAGGACCTAAATTGAAATTCCGCTTCCAACAGTCACTGGAATTTAACTTTCTCTCTCAAATACAACAAGTTGCATTAACATCGGTCCAGGGGTTATCTCAGAAAACGTTTTTGCGTTGTAGATGCATTTTAATAGGCCGCGTCGGAGTTGGGCCCGAGCTAAAGCTTCCTCTTAATGTGAGCCAGTAGGCAAGGTCATTACACAGATTAAAAAAAATACAGAAGCGGTCCAAGAACCAGCCCTTGTGGTACGCAAGATATTACAAAGAAGCACTTGAACAAAAGCTATTAGCTGTTACGTATTGCGTTTTGTCAGAAAGAAAACATTTAATCCAATTAAATCCCTGCTGATCAAAATTAAGTTCACCACTCAGTAGCAAAGGCTCTGGCAAAGCAAAAATATAAAGTTTGTACGAGTTACAAAATCACCATTTGCAAACAGGTCGTTCAGGGAAGGTTAAGAGTTGTGTTTTGCAGGAAGTGGTTTTCGAAATCCATGCTGAACGGTGTTAAAATACAAATCGGATTCTAAAAACTCAGCGAAGGGAGAATATATTGTCACGTAGTAGTCGCAGTGAAGCAAGCAGAAAAACTGGGAATGACGAAACTAGCGTTTTAGTGGGCGAACTTGTGCCCTCAAAAACAGGCTACACCCAAAGAACGACGATAGCGGCGAACACAATCAGTGATTGTCGAAAATCTGATCTGCCGGTCAAGCGCGTCGGCTTTTTTACACGTGTCTTCCAGAAAGTCCTACACATTTCGCGTCGCACATGCAATCGGATTACACGAGCTTTGGTGACAACAGGACCATCGATAACATTCGAGAAACTTCTGATACACGCGGGCGCGTCTCGCGCTGAGCGATAACATTCCTTAGATGGTGAAAAGCGCTCACCCGTAAAGGATAAACAAGGCCACATGTCAATGCCCCCCCTCTCAAAAAACATCGTCCCGATGCTACAAACAGGAGAGCGAAACACAAAAGGCCAGGCGTCCTAAAGGGTCTTTAATTTCGGTAACCAACACAACGTGTGATGGTCGCTCACGACTTTGAACGGCCTGGCAAATAGATAAAGGTGGAGTTTTACTGTAGTCCAAATTAGGGCGAGGCATTCCTTTTCGGTCATAGAATAATTGACTTCCGCTTTTGAGAGCGTCCGTCTAGCGTATGCTATCCCCCGTTCAAGTCAGTCTTTCCTCTGGACTAGAACGGCACTGAGGACTAGGCTTCTGACGTCAGTTTACATTTTTGTATCGGCGTCCTCGTTGAAGTGAGCAAGTACCGGCGGCGAGTACATGCGCCGTTTGAGTTCTTGAAATGCGTCGGCCTGTGGAGTTTCCTGCTTGAACTCGGTATCACCATTACATGTGTCAGCGGCTCAGCGATGCGTAAAAGGTACTTGACAAAGTGCCTGTAGTAGGCACCATGGTCTAAGAATATTCTTACAACATGATAGGCACACATAATAAGGAATCTACGCACTGCCTTCTTGTCGATGGGCTGCTGGAACTCTGCGATGGCAGTTGTCTTTTGCAGGTCGGGGCGGACTCCAGATTTGCCGATGACGTGGCCCAGGAGCAGAAGCTCATCGTAAGCGAAACGGCACTTTTCCGGCTTCAGAGTGAGTCCTGATGACTTGATGGCCTCTAGTACTGTCGCAAGCCACCTAAGGTGATCGTCGAAATTTTCAGCGAAGACGACGATGTCATCCAAGTAAACAAGACAGGTCTGCCACTTCAATCCTGCTAACACCGTGTCCATGACGCGCTGGAACGTTGCAGGAGCCGAGCAGTCCGAACGGAATGTTCTTGCACTCATTGAGGTCGTCTGGCGTGACGAAGGCGGTTTTTTCGCGATCTCTCTCGTCGACTTCTATTTGCCAGTAGCCCGTCTTATCTATCGACGAGAAGTATTTAGCTTTGCAGAGCAGATCCAATGCGTCGTATAATCGTGGGAGGGGGTATACGTCCTTGTTCAGTTGACGATAATCGACGCAGAAACGTAGGGTTGCGTCCTGTTTCTTCACCAAGACTACAGGAGTTGCCCACGGGCTTTTCGACGGCTGGATGATGTCACGCAGCATTTCGTCGACTTGTTGCCCATAGGTTAACATTCTCGCGTCGAAACTCGTTAAGAGCTCTGACAGAGTGGTCGAGCGTACTCTTCAGTTATTATGCGATGCTTTGCAACTGGTGCTCGTCGAATCCTCGATTATGTCGAAAAGCAGTCTTTGTATCGTCGGAGAAGATTCCGGAGCTGTTGCTGCTTACTCACGGGGAGACTTGGATTTATGTCAAAGTCTGGTTCGGAAACTATGGCCGTCGGGGTAAATACGACAGAATCCAAGGGGACAAGCACACTGCAGGTTTCGAATTTCCTCGATGTAGGCGATCGTCGTGCCCTTGTTGATGTGCTTTAACTCCTGGCTAAAGTTCGTTAGCATCACTTTCGCTTTCCCTCCGTGAAGTCGAGCAATCCTTCTTCCAACGCAACATTCACGATCCAGCATTAGACGTTGATAACCCTTGATGACGCCTGCTACGTCTGTGGGTGTTTCGGTGCCGACAGAAATAACGATGCTGGAATGAGGCGGGATGCTTACTTGATCTTCGAGCACACTCAAGGCGTGGTGACTATGACAGCTCTCCGGCGGTATCATTTGATCTTCCGAAAGCGTTATCGACTTCAGGTTGGTGATTCCGCCGTGTTGGTTCAGGAAGTCCACGCCGAGTATGACGTCTTGTGAACACTGTTGGAGGATAACGAGGGTGGCAGGGTAGGTCCAATCATGAACCATAATTCTTGCTTTGCAGATTCTCGTCGGCGTTATTAGGTGTCCTCGAGCTGTCCGGATTTGAGGGCCTTTTCATGCAGTCTTAACTTTCTTCAACTGGGTGGTGTTACGCATTCGGCGGCTAGACGCCGAATACGTAGGCACCGATGGAAGGGCACCGACTGGGATGCAGCTGCTCCTGCAATTTTCTTTGCTCTGCGCTCCGTCACTCACGAACCAACAGATTCAACCCGGCGGAACTTGTTTACGGTCGAGCGCTTCTCTCCCCGCTCACCTTACTAAAATAAAAGTATAGAAGACAAATTTGTAGACAAACTGCTGTCGAGTACGTACTGTTACTGTTGGCGTGCAACACCCCGAGCAAAAAGGATGCTCAAAGACCATGCCCAATCGAAACGGAGGATGGATCCCTAATTTACTATGGTTGTCTCGAGTGGTTGCCCGTGTGGCAGGCGTCCCGCCGTGATTACAGGTCCCTTTTTTTATGTGTGCGACTCTATGGGAGACCCTTTCCGTGAACCAAACAGGAACCACGGGTTGCGCTAGAGGAGGCAAGCACGTGCAACGTCGCCTAAGAGAAAGGATCAGCCGCCCATCCCCGACCAGACTCAGTGCATGTCACGTGACATTGACGTGAGGAAGATCGCGCCTACGATTTTAGCGGGCCTATTTAAGCGGCCCCGCAATGTATTTTCAATGTATTCTCTTCTATATGCTTCAACAACCATTGAATAAACAGTGCAAGTTTCGCACTGGAAATCGTCTCGTCCCTGCCTGGTCGCCATGGTCTACCCGACAGCTGCAGCCTGACGACAAATCCACGCTACCCAATAGTAACGCCGGTCGAGGTTCGAGAAACAGGTGTCGCAGCAGTGCATCGCAAGAATTGGCGCAGATCAGCATGGCGGAAGCGCAGCAACGCGCAAAAGTGTATTACGACAGATCTGCACACACTCGAACCTTCAAGGCGACAAAGTGCTGATCTTGAAGTCGTCGAAGGCATATGAGCTGAGTAGCATGGGTTGGGCCGGTAATGATTAAGCAAAAGCTTTCCGACACCAATTGGTAATGAAGCCCGGTAAACGCAGCGACGTCACAATCTACCACTGCAATCTAATAAAGCTGTTTATTAAACGCACAGAGACGTTGAGTATCGTCCTGAACGAACCAGAGGAAATAAATGTTCCAGTCCCTCAAGTACTGACCTCCTGCTCTTTTCCGTGAACAGAAGTACTCTAATTTGTCGCCAAACAAGCTTCTTTAACAATCAAGCAAAGAAAGGAGTTAAAAGTGCCTGTACGCAACTTCAGCGATTTGTTTGCCATTGCGTATTTGGCGGCTAGACGCCGAAGGCAGCGGGACAGCCGGCCCAAGGAACAGACGACCAACGCAGCGCCAGACAGACAATCGCCTTTATTCCTTCAACGACGCGCTTTTTGCGTGCTAAGTAGCCAATAAGGGAGTGGCAAAATAAAAATAAAATATATCGCGGCAAGCGGGGCAATCTTATCGGCAGGCCCTAACGTAGAATGTGACCAGCACCGCGAATGTTACAGCTTAGCCATAGCTACCCATTTCGGAAGGCGTTCAAGAGGATGACGCTTCTTGAACAACTGGAGGTGGGAACAGGCAGCCAACGATGGAAACAAGAGTGTCCCAGCACAGCACTGACACGTTTTGCACGATCACATTGTCCTTGCGCTTGGGATGGGTGAAGACGCCGAGGTGCATGGTGGCACAGGCGGGCAAGTTGAGCTAGACATCGCAGAAAGGGTGAATGCACTGTGCGTCTTCGTGCTCGAACAACGAGCCCGTGGAGAGGGGCTGAGACGCCCAGGAGGAGGCGACGCCCATAATTTGCAGTACTCACGCAGTGCCGAAATGCTGCCGAACACGTAGCGACAGGGAGACGGCCGCAGAACTCTGGCGCAGGGTTCATCATGTCAGCCAGCACACAAGGGTATGAAGTGGCTTAGTGAACGAGCGGAAGAAATGCACTACGTCAGAAGCAACCTCGCGCCCAAGCTTAAGAAAGCCCGGCAGTTGAATTCACTGGGAGCAGAAGACATGAAAACCGAAGATGAGAATGAAAAAGGTTTGCGTCGACTGCATGCACACGAGCAAAAAACTATGGAATGCGGCTAAGGCAGTCAGCAGTTGCATATAGTTTGCCTTTCTTGTGCCGCACTAGGAAATCAAACTGTTGAAGTGCTAGACTTCACCTCATCAAGTGACCATTTTTGTTTGACATTTGGTTCAACCACACTAAGGGGGAGTGATCGGTTTCAAAAACTAAGGAAGAGCCTGTAAGATAACACGAGAGCTTTTCGAGAGCCCACACCAAGCAAGAGCATTCTTCTTCTGTTGTGCTGTAGGCTTGCTCGCGTGACATTAGCTTTCCACTCGTCTAGATAACAGGGTGCTCCACGCCTTTTTCGTTCACCTAACTTAAAACACCCATTCCGCGGTCATTGGCGTAACACTGAACCAGGAAAGGGACAGAGTAATCTGCTGCCGCGAGAACCGGTTCGCTAACAAGAATCTCTAATCGCAGCAAATGCGTCCTTACTTACGTCGTATGTCAACGCACAATAGTAGGCTCAGTCTTGCGGAGAGCGTCTGTAAGGACGACTAGCGATAAGTGCGAAATTTGGAAGGTAGGTTCTTTAGCAGTCCGCTAACCAAACGTAGAAATGCACTGTGCCGCCGGAACTGTCTTGATCAAGGCCGCAACGTTGGGAAAAGGAAACGTCTTCGCTTTTCTTATCACTATCAGCTTATAACAGTCAATGGCCGGTCGGGGCTCCTAGCCAGGATTTTCTAAGATAAACATCGGTGACACGTACGTAATCGCTTTCCCCTGGAACAATTAGACCCAGTGTCAACATGTTCTGAACGGAATCGTTCAACAACTTCTCATGATAGGGCGAAAATCTGTGCGTCCTTGTATGAAAGGGTTGGTAAGATATCAAATCAATGTCGTGTTCCGCAAGGTTTGACCTACCGGGATAGGGACTGAACAAATAGCTGAAGTTGCGTACAAGCACTTTTAACTCCTTTCTTTGCTTCATTGTTAAAGGGACCCTCACCAGGTCTGGCCATATTGAGCCGACAAGCGCAGAGCATACATGGCGCGATAACGATCGTATCTGCAAAGTATTATATCGCTACGCGGTGCGGAAAGATCTGAAATTCAAAACCGAACGCCATTTTTCGTTCTCCTCGCGGCCGCGTGCTCCAAGCTGGACGGTGACGTAGTCACGACCCTGTGCCTACGTAGTCGTGTCCGCAGTGTGACATCGCTCGGGGTGACACGTGACTTCAGGAATTATTCAAAACAACATCTGTTATCTGTGCCATCTGTTGCTTGAATTGACGAATTTACGTTTAGAGAAATAATAAAACACAAATGGAAAGCCTGTGCGTCCTTTGTTTTTCTTCGCATCGAAGCAAGAGAGATGTACTTCCTTTTCGTCTGCTTGTTCCCACGGTCGTGCGGTCACGTGCGCAGGTACTGAAACTATGCCATTTCTTTACCGTGGTCCAGCGCGTGATCATACTCTGCAATCCGTTTGTTCTGCCTCAGTATTCGTGTAGCACTGAATTATACCGCTAGTCATGTTTCCTTGTGCACAGCGCGCAAAAACGTGGGCTGCGCGAACGAGACAGCAGCTCGCGCGCGACGCCGTCGGAGGAAGTGCGTTGCGCCGAAAAAACAAGCGAGGAGCAAAAATAAAAAATAAAAATGGAGGTGGGGCCTGTGGCGTATGCCTCACATGATCCTCGAGGTCCGGTATGGGAAAACACAGGGAATGAATTTCGCTTGCGTAGGCTAGACGGGACGAGTGGAGAGAGCGTCTTGCTTGGCAGTGGAGCCCGCCTGCTGGAATGATGGGTTAGCGGCACTGAAATATTTCTATCTCGGCTATTAATGAGCCGATTTTAAAAATTCTTCCGGCGGAACGCCCCCTATATGACACGTAACAACTTCTAGCGTATAACCGAAATTTGCCACGGGGCCTGGTGAGGGGCCCATTAAAGAGGCTTGGCTAGCGACAGATTCGAGTATTTCTTCTGTCCACGGAGAAGAGCAAGGGTTCGGTACTTGAGGGATCGCAACATTTATTTCCTCTGGTTCGTTTAGGTCGATGCACAACGTCTCCGTGCGTTCGATACACGGCTTCAGTAGGTTGCAATGGTAGATTGTCACGTCGCTGCGTTTACCGGGCGTCGTTACCAAGTAATTGGTGTCGGAAAGCTCTTTCTTAACCGTGACCGGTCCATCCCATGCTACTCCCAATTTATTTCCCTTCGACGGCTTCAAAGTCAGCACGTTCTCGCCTTCCTTGAAGATTCGAGTGCGTGCAGATCTACCACAGTACACCTTTGCGCGTTGCTGAGCCTCCGCCATGTTGATCTGCGCCAATTCTTGCGATTCACGTAGGCGTTTCAACAAGGTCAACCCGTACACGACAACGGATTCGTCAACAAATTTGTCTTCCCACTTTTAGTAAGGTGAGCGGGGAGCGAAGCGCTCGACCGTAAACAAGTTCCGCCGGGGTGAATCCAGCTGCTTCGCGAGTGACGGAGCGCAGAGCATTGCGGGAACAGCCGCATCCCAGTCGGTGCCCTTCTCGAAGCAGAGCGCGCGCAGAATCCGCTTTATTGCCGAGTGAAGTTTTTCGACTGAATTGCTTTGCGGGTGGTAAACAGCTGTGGTGAATGGATATGCCACATTTCTGCAAGCATGTCGTGGTAAGCGTGCTTGTAAACACAGAACCTTGGTCGCATTGGAGTTCACTGGGAAATCCGATTCTGGCAAAGACGCCGAGTAGCGCGTTTGCAACTGCCGTTTGCAACACCAATGCTTCCGGGAACTTCGTGGCAGGGCAAATGAGTGTTAGTCTTTGTGGCCCACCGCTGTTACTGGTAATGGACCAACAACGTCGACTACCGATATGCGAAAAGGTTCGCCAAACAAAGGCACTTAGACCAAAGGTGCCTGGAGTTTTTCGTTTGGCCGTGCGGTCCTTTGGCAAACGTTGCAGGAATGTACCTATTGCTGAGATATCTTGAAGAACATCGGCCAGTAGTAGTCGTTCAATAGTCTGCTCGTAGTTTTTATGCCTAAATGGCCAGCCCAGCTATTCATTTCTGTGAACCAAACCGAAAAGTGCAGCACCATACTTTTGGGAACTGCAAGCTTTTCGAAAGAGCGGCTTTTGTTGTTTTTGAATGTTCGGTACAAGAGGCAGTCTTTAACAGTGAACGATACTGGTCCCCTTTGGTTCCGTCTTGATCTTTCCAAGCACGTTTGCAGTAGTGACTCGTCGTTCGCTCCATCCGTTTTGAGAACGCGTTTTTGTCTACCTTTGCAAGAAGTTGAAAATTTTCACCGGTTGGACTTTTCGTTTTGTCTCCGGGCGCGGAAGCGACCGGGTAGTTATCAATGGCTGGTGTGGCTGGAACGGTTTCGCTCGTTGCGGCAGTTTGTGACGGATCACTTTGCTCTGGAATTTCGGCGGCACGAGTAGCGTTAGTGGTTTGTGCTCTTGCGCGGGACCTCGTGACGACCATTACAGGGTTCGCATGAAGTTCCATTCCTCCGTTTTTCAAGTCTCCCATTGATATGTTAGCAAAAAATATAAGGTCCTTTTTTTGTTTTTTTTAGGGAGCTTGTGTGAAACAGCAGCTTCAGTTTGAAATTTGCCGAAGGTGCCCGGGATTTAACTTCGGCTACCGGCAAGCACTTCATGTCGGGCTCTAGTGCCTGAAGCACCCATACGCACGATCGGGTAAATTCCTCGGGTTTAACAAACGACGGGTGCAGGATGTCGGATGTTGCTCCTGTGTCCCGTAGAACCTTGCAACTGATGCCGTTCACCATCATGTCATGGGTGTAAGGAGAGAGTAAATCGCTCTCTTCAGTTACAAAATTAACGGACACATTTGCTTGTTGGCACCCTTCTGCGATATGGCCTGGTTGTTGGCATCTGTAACAGACCAACGGTCTTCTTTCTTCGAACATTTTTTGGTTCACCCGAGCTGACCGCATGCACTTGGGCGGGAACATTGTCGGGTTTCCCTTGGTTCGTTTTTCTCGCTCTTTTTTTTTAAGCTTACTGAATGCCACCGACGGTTTCTGTCGCAGTTCTTCCGAACTTTCCATTCTGCGGGAACAGTACTTGTCAACCAAATTAGCTGCCGTTTGCAACATCTCCCCGTTTGACTTGCCCCGAATCCACAGGCGCATTTGCTCCGGAATGGACGCATAGAATTGCTCTAGCGCAAACACTTCAACCAGACGTTACTTGTTCTCGTATGCGTTGGCACCTTTAAGCCATTCTTCCATCAAGCTCATGGATTTCTAGGCGAATTGCGAGAATGACTCCCCTTAACTACGTACCGTGTTACGAAACTTCGTCCTTAAGGCTTCTGTAGACAAGCTGTACATTCACCTCAGCTAAAGCTTTGCTTTAGTGTAGTCACGCGCATCTTCATCTGGCATTCTCGCGTTTACATCCGCTGCTTCGTTTCTAAACAATGTCAATAGGAGTTGCGACCAGGTCTCTTCTGCAACTGCTACTCTAGTTCGTCCTCTCAAAGTTGACAAGGTACAAAGTGATGTCACTACCAGCCTTGAAAGGTTGCATATATCCGCGCAAATCGAAACTGTCAGTTCGTTCAAGGCTACGCAGCTGCATGTCTTAACTTCAGTTCTACCTCTCGTTCTTTTAGCTGTTGGGAAATTGCCTTCCAATGTTCCTCGACTTCGTCGTCGTTCGCCCGCATTTGGATATTGCTTCCATAATTGCAGGCTTGGGTATCGACTTCTGTACTGGTATACCTAATTCTTCAGCTAGCAACAATAGGTTGGGTTTCGTTAACGATGCGAGGTTCATGACTGCTGATAACAAGTGCCAATCTTACACGCACTACTTATATTTATCAAAGTCAAAATGCCTTCACTACCAATTAAATGTCGCTAACGCTCCCAATGAAGTCAAGTAAGCCATGCTTTCACCAAACTGGGCGCCAAGGCCACCGCCAGCGAGCGCTCCATCCGCTGCCACCAGCTGTTACATATTCGGCGGCTAGACGCCGAGAGCGGCAGAACGACCGGCTGAAGGAACCCACGACCCATGCAGCACCAGGAAGACAATCGCCTTTATTCCTTCAGCGACGCGCCATAGAGAAAGAAATTTGGACGCGCTTTTTGTGCGCGAAGTAGCCAATCAGGGGGTAGCAAAATAAAAAGAAAAGATATCGCGGCAAGCGGGGCAATCTTATCTGCAGGCCCCAACGTAGAATGTGACCAGCACCGCGAATGTTACAGTGGCAAGGGGTCCACTCATCACGGAGTAGTCGGCTCCTGTGTCCACTAAGGCGGTCACTGCGTGGCCATCGAGAAGCACGCCGAGGTCGATGGTTCTTTGTCTTAGGTAGCAGTTAGATTTTGACGTCGGATCACGACTGCGTCGTGTCGATTTGTGACTGGAACATCGCGTCGTCAGGTCTTCTTTTTTCGGCGTATTCCTTGCTTCTAGGCTTCGGCGGGATGGCGACATCTCGTTGATATATCGTCGAGATAGTCTTTTCGGCGTCTACGTCACCGGTCGTCGAGAACTCCACTGAGTAGCGGCGAGATAGTCGGCGATGTCACGAGGGCGCTTCCCATGCTGTGGATGCTGTGCGTTGACGACGAACCCTCGCAATCCCAAGTCGCGGCATGGGCATCGGCGGTAGACATGGCCGGCTTCCCCGCAATGGTAGCAGAGCAGGCGGTGGTCGGGGCCGCGCCAAATCTCTGTCTTTCATGGGGCATTTCGCTGGCCGACAGGTGGGCAAGGTGGTGGTGGCGGCGTTTGGCGACGGAATCGCGACGTCAAGGAGACCTGGCACGGGCACGGATGGGGAATCTGGCGGCGGGCGACAGCGGCGTATGTTATTGCTTCCGGCTGAGGCTGTGGCGGTTGCACTTCAGTAACCCCAAGTGATCGCTGAACCTCTCCTTTGACGATGTCGGCGATTGAGGCCACTTGAGGCTGAGACATTAGGTCTGCAGTTCCTCGCGAATGACCGCTCTGATGGTCTCTCGTATGTCGTCACTGCCGATTGCTTGACTAGCGGTGTAGTTTCGGCGGTTATATTGCCTTGTCCGCATATCGATCGTCTTCTCAATGGTTGCGGCTTCGGAGACAAATTCAGCAACAGGCTTGTGCAGGTTGCGTATCAATCGGGCGAAGAGCTCTTGCTTTACTTCCCGCATGAGGAACTGAATTTTCTTCTTCTCAGGCATATCCAGGTCGGCGTGGCGGAACAGGCAGGTCATCTGCTCGGTGAAGATCGCTGTGGTCTCGTTGGGTAGTTGTACTCGGCTTCCTAGCATAGCTTCGGCCGTTTCCTTGCGCACGACGCTCGTAAGTGTCCGCAGGAAGCCGCTAGGGAAGAGGTCCCATGTTGCCAGGGTCGACTCTGGTTTTCAAACCACGTTCTGGCGGCGTCTTCTAAGGCGAAGCATACATGCCGCAGCTTGTCGTCGGAGTCCCAGTTGTGGAAAGTCGCGATTCGTTCATAGGTCTCCAGCCAGGTTTCTGGGTCTTCAGACGATGATCCCTGGAAGGTTGGTGGCTCCCGAGGTTGCTGCAGCACAATGGAGGACGCTGGGGCAGCCATTGAGGTTGCTGACGGGCTTGATCACTATTGTCTTCTTAGGAAGATGTCCGTATTCCGATAGCAGTCCTTGCTGCCTAGGGCTAGCTCGCTGTCCTTGGCGACGTTGGTGTTGTCCTCGAGTTTCGGGCTTGGATCGCGACAATTTGCGGGAGCGTTCGGTACATGAACGCTCTAGCCCCTTCATCAGACATCACGTAGTAGTGACGGTGACGAAAGCAGCAAGACTTGGATGAAAATGTGCCCTAAGAAACAGGCTACACTGAAGACAGTCGGTGGTCGTCGAAAATCTGATCTGCTGGTCAAGCGCGTCGGCTTTTATCCACGAGTCGTCGAAGGTTCCAGAGTAATCGGTGGTGTCCGCGTGTGTTCCAGAAAGTTTTTCACCATTCGCGTCGCACATTCGATCAGATTACGCGAGCCTCAGGGCCAGACAATGAAATCTTCCTTACCTCAGTAAGGAAGCCTTCATTGCAGTGAGGCTACCTTATGTCACTCTGAAAGGTTCCTTACTGAGGCGCCCTCGGTGAAGGCTTCCTTGGTGCTTCCTTGGTACTTCCTCAGCATAAGAAGCCAAACAACGAAATCTTCCTTACCTCACTAAGGAAGCCTTCATTGGGGTGAGGCTACCTTATGTCACTCTGAAAGCTTCCTTACTGAGGGGCCCTCGGTGAAGGCTTCCTTGGTGCTTCCTCAGCATAAGGTAGCTCCAAAGCTACCTTCATGCGTCCTTACGCCGCTCCTGGCCCTGAACGAGCGCTTCACCTCACTGCTTAACCACGTGGCATTCGCTTGCGCATGCGCACTGTCGCCCACCTGCGGAGAAGCGCGAGCACGGTACGTCTTGCCAGGCATGTTCGTTTCAGTCACGCGTGCGGCATGAAAGCATTGCTAGGCGTTGCTAGGCGTTGCAAGACGCCGGCGTGCCAGCGTTGCTGGAGCACATCAAGTTTTGCACTGTAATGCGCAACTTTTTTTTAACTTTAGTAAACGAAACTAGAAGAAAGCGTCCACGCTTCTCTATATTAGCTATTCAATTTAAAGATTGTGCGACGATACAACATTTTTTAATAGAATAATGGTGTTCGCGGAAAGATTTGAAGAGATAATCTCGAACCCAGGCACGCGGCAACCGCTCCTTAGGTGAGGACGGGTGAACGGAGCTTTCAGAGTACGCTTGCTTCCTCCATCGGTCCTTCCTGTAAGGAGGCCTCACGTAAGGTTAGGAAGCGCTCGAAGGAAAGGAACTAGGGGCGTGCGAATATTCGGAATGTCGAATACGAATCGAATATTTTCCATATTCGAAGCGTATTCGATTCGAGAAATGCATGTTCGGAAATTCACGAATATCCGAGGACGGCCGAATAACGGTGGAAACGGCGAATATTCGGATAGACTGCGAATAATTGAGCAATTAACCAATTGTATGCTTGCTCCGCATTCTCCTAAGAACATGTTTATTAACTGAGAACTTCGCATGATCCGCTCATTATCTGTATGCTCTGTTTCAGTCTATCTGCTTCAGGCATTTGAGACATTATCAGTTTCGGTTTCTTTTTCACCAAGCTTTATAATTCCAATTATTTTTGGAATGCCCCATTGCCTTGAAGGTTGCAAAGGCAACTCAGGGTTTGCTAACATTGATTCAAAATGTATCAAGGCTCTTTGTGCGGAGTGTAAATTTGATGAAGTGGCCAGCCTAGGCATGTTTCTTGATCCGCGCTTTATGGCCACAGTTCATCAGGCATCTGGTCAGATGATCTGGCAGAAAAACCTTGTGACAAGGGAGCTCCAGGAAGCCGTCGTGGAACACCGTGGGGACACCGCCGTGCCAGCGTCGACTTCGTGTCCACTGGTGGCATCGAGTGTATGGAATGCTTTTGACGATCTAGTGATGAACAAAGAGAAGACACATTTGGCATCTGCCCCTGAGAGGGAAGTTACAGACTACGCGCAAAAGCCTCTTCTGGAAAGGGGCATGAATCCTTGTGAGCGGTGGCAGTCCATTGGCCGCTTCAGGTACCCGCTTTTAAGTGCACTCGCCCGGAAGTACTTGGTGATCCCTGCCACTTCAGTTCCTAGTGAAAGAGTCTTTTCTACCGGTAGAAATGTGACAGTGCATAGAGAGCGTTTACTTTCTGGCCATATTGAGCAGTTAATTTTCCTTCACGACAATCTGTAACAAGCGTTTTACCTGACTGAGGGCATTACCTGAGTCCATTATCTATAATTGAGTACCTATTTAATTTGAAGCAACCTTGTAAAATGCAATGTTATTTTTAAAAGGGTAATAAAGCTATTGTTACCTCTCTTGCAATTTTTTAATACTACACATGTATTCGATATTCGATTCGATATTCGAAGAGAGTTCTTCGCCTTATTCGTATTCGATTCGTAATCTAAAATTTCAATATTCGCACACACCTAAAAGGAACGTTTTATTGTTTGGGCCAAGCTACCTTCATGCGTCCTTACGCCGCTCCTGGCCCTGAACGAGCGCTTCGCCTCACTGCTTAACCACGTGATGTTTGCTTGCGCGTGCGTGCTGTCGCCCACCTTCGGAGAAGCGCGAGCACGGTACGTTTTGCCAGGCACGTTCGTTTCAGTCACGCGTGCGGCATGGAAGCGTTGCTAGGCGTTGCTAGGCGTTGCACGACGCCGGCGTGCCAGCGTTGCTGGAGCACATCAAGTTTCGCACTGTAATGCACTGCTTCTTTAGATTTAGTAAACAAAACTAAAAAATAGCGTCCACGCTTCTCTATATTAGCTCATCAACTTGGAGATTGTGCGACGATACAACCTTTTTTATTGAATAGTGGTGTTCTGGTGTTCGCCTAAAGCTTTTAAGAGATAATCTCGAACCCAGGCATGGCGGCAACCGCTCCTTACGTGAGGACGGGTGAAGGGAGCTTTCAGAGTATGCTTGCTTCCTCCATCGGTCCTTCGCTGTAAGGAGGCCTCACGTAAGGTTAGGAAGCGCTCGAAGGAAAGGAACGTTTCATTGTTTGGGCCTCAGTGACAACAGGATTATCGATAACATTCGAGAAACGTCCCATGCGGGCACGTCCCGCGCTGAGCAATAACATTCGTTAGACGGCGAAAAGCGCCACCTGTAAAAGATAAACAAGTCCACGTGTCACTATTATGTGTTCTAATATTTTGCAAGGAATGTTTGTTAATGAGGTCGACCGGTAAGCGGTAGTTATTAGGTGAGGGTCTGTTACTTGGCTTGAGGACTGCAGTCGTTGGGCATGGTGGAGCCCTGTAATCACTGAAAATGCTAGAGAAAGCAACAGAGGAGAAAAATTCAGTAGATTTGATTGTTTTGTTATTTAGGGAATCAGGCCGAGATGAAGACGAAAATTTTAAGTTCTGAATTAAGCAACAAACACCGACAGAATTTACTACAACTGGATGCATTTGTAAAAGTCAAGGTTAAACAAAGGCGAAGAAGTGATTGAGGTTGATCTGTGAAAATATGACAAAAATACATCACTTGAAGACAACCAACATCGTTTTGAAGTAACAAGTTTACATCGTCAGTAAGGGTGAGATTACATTTTTTTGTTGCCACTAGCTAACTATAGATTCCAGAAATTACGTGTGTTTGCGTGAAGAATTTAGGGTAGACTGACGCCAAGGAAATGCTTATCACTGGACACAACGACAGCACTCGGTTTCAACAATAGTACATTCTGACCAAGCAGTGGTAGTGTTTGCACGACGAGAGATCAGGTTTTTATTACGAAGCCTTTTTTGTTGAAAGAATTAACCAAGGCGAGCGTAGCTTGGGCCCCACTTTCCTTTGAGGCACGAAGCGGTCGATTAGCGATAATAACTTATTTTACCTGTGACTGTGAGTAGGTGTGAGTATGAACGCGATTGTGCGCGTGAGTGGGAATGCGAATGAGGGGACGCGTGATAGTCGACCATCCCCACATACCCCCAACCTTAAATCACTACATACTCCACCGAAACATGCCACATAGTCTAACATCAAGGCGTGCTTCGCGAACAAGAAGTAGTATGTGCGGCAGTAGCCGCGTCGAGGAAGTGTCGACCCCCTGTCCGTAACATGCGCGCAGAGAATGTCTCTGCGGTATACCGTTCGCGTCCGTTGGTCGCAGCAGCAGCTATTGCGGACTCGACGGCACGACCCCAGGCCAGTATTCCGGAAACGGCGATGTAGTAGTCGGCACAAGCAAGCGTCGCTTGCGCCGACGCGCCCTGCTTGCGAGAGTCGCAGTAGCCGTTGGTGACTGCTGGCTCTTTTCCCAGCCACCGAGCGTTGCGAGCCTGGCACAAGTGGTTGCTGAAGTCGCTGTTGCCGAACTGGCCACAGCCACCTCCATTGCCTGGGGTCACTCGATGGTAGTCCGAGACAGCAGCGCAGACAATGTAGAGGTGACAGCAAACCAGGGACGACGCCGCTCACGCTGCGTACTCAACGCCTTCGGCAAACACTGAAGCAGTGCTAGGGAGAGTCATTCTGCATGCGCATCGCCCACGTCGTACGGTGTTCGATTGGGCTAGCAAACGACCAGGCGGCTTCTCAGATGCCAAGTTCACGTGAACAAAGCTCGCTTTTTTTAGTCGAACGAGTAATTTCAATTCGTACGACGTGTTGTGCCATCACCACAAGCCCGGATTCCGAATCTGCAAGATGCAGAATCTATCCTGCGAGCGCCCTAATTCTCCCTTCACAAGTCAAGATGCTGAGCCGTCAGGCAGCGGGATCCTGCGGGAGAAGCCTCGGCGAGCAGCAGGTTTGGACGTGTCCGCGAGTACCAGACAGCCCGGCGCCGCACCTCCTCTTGCATGGAGGTCACCACGCGCGCGAACTTTGAACCGGGTGGCCAGCGCGGTCGCTGGTTGGACCCCTCGGACGACCGTCGTGTGCTGACTTTGTATTGGGCCGTTTGAGTGACAATGGTTCTCGGGGATTATAAAAGCAGCGACGCGCTGCCTGAAAAACAGGATCCGCCGACCCACCGGGAGAGAGTGTCGCTCCCGACTGGGGTGAGATGTGTCACGCGTTTTCGCCGGACGCCGTCGTGCGGGAACAGTCGCGTTTGTGTGAGCTCTCGGCCCCAGTGCCGATCCGATCTTGTCCTGTACAATGACCTGTATATAATGTATAAAATCCCTTTCGTTATTCTCATCGACGCCTGGCTCGGAGTCTTCGCTACCAACGCTCTGTCACGAAACGGGTGACGAGCGCTACGGGACCACAAAGTCGTAATAGTGTAGCAGCGGTACAAGTTCGTAACACTGGTGGCACCGGTTGGGTGTCGTAACAGAGGCTAACTATAGAATGAGAGAAGCAGAGTACGGCACCTCAACGCCATGGTCCGCAGGTTGTGCCCCTCCACGTACGACAGGCAGCTTCGTGAAGCCTTGGGACTAATAAGTCGCTATCCTTACGACAAGGTAACGCGTAAATAAAAGTTAAGCGCCATGTGATCGCTCAATCCTTTAAGTAAGTAAGCTGAAAAACTTTATCAGGGACAGCCATGAAAATTAAACCCATGATGTTAGATGATTAGGCAGACACACGCGTGGGTTGAAGCACAATTGGAAAAAGGACACGGCGCAAAAAAGACAAGGACACGAGGGAGCGACACGCACACAGCGCTGACTTACCGTACTTGTTAAGTCAGCGCTGTGTGCTTATCGCTCTCTCGTGTCCGTGTCTTTCTTGCGCTGTGTCCTTTTCCAGTGAATCACCAACAAGCCCAAGCTTCCACGCTAAGTTGCTTCAAGCACAAGTTGCGACAGATTAAAATCGGAGCACACTGCCAAACTTGGAGCATTCAGCAGAACATCGCCTATAGGAAACTGAATCGCTGTAGCCTATATAATATGAAGAAAATTGAAGACTCCAAATATATAAAGTGGGTAATTGGGAAACCAAACAACTATTCATTTTGATACACGATGCAAATCATTGCAAATGAAGAAGGAGCAGTCGGTGGCCTGTAGCACGCACAAGAAATAAATCACGGTAGAACCCATCTCACTATGACTGTCGACGGTAATTTTATTAGCATTAAAGGAATGCAGCAACTCACCGTATTGTTCAAGACACGTTCATTTAAAGTCTGTAGTGGTCATTCGAGACTTCCATTGCTTAGTCTATATGCGCACACACTGTTCTACAGTATCAACCCACGTTGCTATGACATTCGCATGCCGAGATCGGTCATTTTTGTGGAAATGAAAGTGGAGCGAAAAACAAATGGCCACAGGTGGGATACGAACTCACGTCGAAACCACGATACGAAGCAACGTTATGCATAGACCTGGGTTCGTATCCCACATGTGGCCACTTGATTTTTTACCCACTTGAATTTTGATTTATTTATAATTCCTTTGTTTAATTTAGCACTACAAATAATTTCCCCTACACGCTGTCCTACGCGTCATTGTTTCCTGGTATCTTACTGAAGTAGTAATAAAAATCGGGCCCCTCGGTTTCCTTTCTTCTTGTTCACACACACACACACACACACACGTGTGTGTGTGTGTGTGTGTGTATGTGTGTGTGTGTGTGTGTGTATAGCGTTCCTGGAGACGGGGGCGGCTGTACGACGCTGGTAGCCACTACTCCTCAAGCTCTGTCTCTAACCACCAGCCTCCTCGCCGTTATCGCGCCGTCGTCGTGATAACGACGTCATAATTTCACCCAAGTCATTCGTTCCCCGCCATGCGCGGGATCCGCATATTCCCCGCCAAAACCACTTGCTGATTATGGGGCACGCCGCAGTGGAAGACTCTGGAAATTTAGACCACCTGTGGTTCTTTAACGTGCACCTAAATCTAAGTACACGGGTGTTTTCGCATTTCGTCCCCATCGAAATGCGGCCGCCGTGGCCGGGATTAAGCATATGTTGAGCGAGGGTTCGACAACGCTCGGCTAGCAGCATGCATTTGCACCGTCATGCGATAAGCGCCGCATGCCCAGATACCTACACCAGGCATAACGCCCTGTCGTGGGCCAGGCTCGCTGCAGCTGACCTTGTTCATCTATCGCACGCTTGAGAGTAGCATAATAACAGTGCGCAAGCGCCCCGTCACGTGGTATCTTTTCACACTTCACGGGCTTTTTTTGGAACGCGGAAATGAGGACCACGTGAGATATATCGTGTCGGAAACTATTTAGAGGCTTTTCAAGGTGCTCTACAAGTTTGCGTATCACACTTGAGGTCTGCAGCCAATACTTAAAAGTTGATTAGTTAAACCTAAATGATCCTTAGTTAAGGGGAAAATAAAAAAATAGCCTGAGTAACTCTAGGCGAGTGCCAACATTATGCATTCGGTTCAACTCGCGTGCGGAGTGCCTTTCATTTTTAAACCTTTGGTTCAAGTTATGTGGGACAACCTGTACATGAATACATTTACTGGGTTTCCACGAAACTTGGACCAAGATTTTAAAAAAACAGGAGCTCTAGAGAAAGCGTACCGACTGCATAGTTGCCGTAGTCGTGTGTACTTACAGCCCGTATTTTTTCATCACGAAGTGTTAATTATTTGCTTTTATTAGTTAACTTTTTAATTGTTGCTTGAATCACAAACATATCAATCACAGAGTTGTAGGGCACCTCAGATAACCTCCGAATCAAGTATTTGTTTCGTACTCAGCTTTGCCTCGTTGGCTTTTCCGAGAAAAGAAAGCGCACAAAACATACAAAATACGAAATAGAAAAAGCGCTCTCAAGCGAATAGCCACGGATACGCGGCTTTACTAGCGGCGGCAGCTCGATACAGGGCTTCTCGCTGTGTGATGGTTGCGGCATCATGAGAACACGCCGCTGACGCATTGATACGCGTAGTGGAGCCGTAAGGAGGAGGCGGGGGATTTCGAAGCCGAGAAACATTGGCGGCGCACTTGGGACTGTAATTTTGCGCACTCATCTTGTTCTGTAGATAGGCGCGCCTGGAACATATGTTCCTGTTGCTCCCTTTAGCAATAGAAACAAACCAGGGGCTCTATTCTGGACACGCATGGCGGCTGCACGGCCGCCATTATCCGCCATGTTTACTCTCTGATTGGCTGTCGAGAGGTCACGTGTTTTGAAATTTGTGCCGGGAAGCGGAAGTTTTGCGAAATATCATTTTGCGTTTTCATCAAGATGACGAAACGTGACGTGGAGCTGCAAATTTTATGGACTAATACATTTTTTTGCTCCTTGGCAGATATATGGTGATGTTAGCGCTTCAAAAAGAATGTGAGCGGTAGCGTGCAGAAGCCAGTGCAATGCATCTGCAATTGCGGGAATATGTGGTGGCGATCCAAGATATGCGCCATGCCAGCTTGCTGATTGGCTGAAGGAATATCTCGTGAGGAGCGTCACAGGAAGGGCTGTTTCGTAATCGTCATTTTGACGATGCGTGACGTTGCGCTGGGCCGCCATTGCTGAGATTTTCCGCCATAATTTTTGCTGCGGCGAGCCGCGCGAATTATGCTAATGGGCAGCCATATGCAATGGCAGCCAAGAGGAATGCGTATCGCCACATTTTCCCAGTCGTTTGGCACCACGAAAATCTTTTGTTCATAACGCGTGCTCATTGTATTTTCATCGCTCTCGGGTGGTGCTGGCATTTGTGTTTTGGGCCATCGTTTTTTAAAAGAACGCGTTTATACGAAATAATATTGGTTGAATATAGCAAACTTTCAGCAATGTTGTCCACTTTTCACTGCTGCATTTGTATTGTAATCGAGATTAATGCCTTTTCGCACAATCAAAAGTTATGACGACGGCCTCTTTTTAATTTATAAAAAGAAATGTACGCAAGGCGGCGTCTTGAAGTTTCCTCCTGCGGTGCGAGTAACCAGCGAAATGAACAAGAGATGGCAGCGCCGGCGCTTGCGTCGCTCTAGTGGATATCTCTGGCGCGCGCAACGCTATCGGTGATATTAGGCCGTTTCTCATCCAGCCGAGTCGGGCTGAGTCACTTGCGTTTCACGAAATAGCGATAACGTGGCCTAGAACGTGCGCGCATCACCACTGGTAGGTCGCGTATGTTGTCTCAAGAAAGAAAACAAGCGCGTTGGCTCCAACATGCGATGACTCATTCCATTTTCCAGGGACACGCATCCGAGCTACTGAAGCAGACGACGGCTTGTACGCAGCAGACGACGGAAGCGAGAGCCGTTTTCGACAGAATAATCATACGCTTTGAGATAGCTGCTTTATTTTTACTGCGGAGGAAAACTGTTTTGCTTTACCGATAACGCTATAGTCAGTGCCTTCATTTCAATTTCTTAGGCGAAACGTCAAGTTGGCGTCACATTACGTAAGCAAAACTGGGCCACCAGCGCCATTTTGTTTGCGTCGCGCCTACGTCACGCACCGAAGAAAATGGCGGAATGTCCAGAATAGCGCCCCAGGCTACGTCCATCTAATGCGTTTTGGCGTATCTGTGTGGCCAGCTGCTGTCGATTACTTAAGTGATTTTTGCTTGACGTGTCAGTGCGTAGATAAAAACAGAAGATTTCAACGGTACCGCGCCATTGACCTGCTCTTCAAGAAGACAGTCACGCCCTTCACGAATGATCAAAAGCCTAAAATTGTCTACTCTGGGGGCGGCGCACGGCGACAAGAGGAGGGCAGCCAAGCCATTCTTGATATGGCATTGCAGAGGACGCCCTACTCCGTCAACAATACCTAGAACGTACGAAGTACTTTACGAGACGGGTATAGCTTCACCAGAAAACGACACAGGACTGCGACGGTAGTTCAAGAAGCGGAAACGGATGTTTTGGCATTCTTTGCTGCTAACTCTCACGGAAGTGTGCGCGACGCCAGTGCGGAGGCCGGTACCACAAAGTCATCAGTGTGGAGGATTTAAAAAAAAGATCATATGGACCCGTACCATGAACATCTTCATCAAAAACTTGAAGACCGAGATTGTGAAAACAGATTTGACTTTGCCAATTGGATTTTCACGTAATGTGAAGAAGAACCGGACTTTCTCACTAGTGCGCTTTCGACGGATGACGCTAATTTCTCCAGAAACGCACAAGTTAATCTTCACAACGCGCACTACTGGTGTGATAGGAATCCCCACTATGTTGGCACAAACACGACACCAATGCTAGTGGTCATTTAATGTGTGGTGCGGTAGTTTTGATGGCAACATCATCGGACCCATCTTTTTTGGCAACACACTAACGACATCCTCGAGGGCCCCGTGAACGCCGTCTGTTGCAACGTTCCACTTGCGCACTTTCAGAACATCTGGTTTCAACACGATGGTGCTCCTGCGCATAGTAGCAGTCAGTCTCGAGAGTGGATCGACAAACTTCTTCCTAGACAGTGGATTGGCCGGCACGGACTATATATATATATATATATATATATATATATATATATATATATATATATATATATATATATATATATATATATATATATATATATATATATATATGGCCAGCCGATTCGTCCGTCCGTCTGTCGCTCGTACGCGGAAAACTCCTCCGGCGCAACCCCATACACATGCGCGAAAAAAAAAAATTGGAGGACGCTTAAGCTTCGCCTTCAAGAGTGGAACGCGACAGCGTTCCCGTCGACCCGCCAAGGGGTGTAAGACAATGGGCTACAGGACAGCCATCACTTACAAGGCACCCCGCATCGGACGCGGTGAGCGTCGAGCCATATGGTCGAGCAACGCGGCGTTCGGCGCAGCAACGAAACGTGCGCCTGAGCAAGCGGAACGAACCGAAGAACCAGGTATCTCGTAGGGGGAAATGAATGATGCACGCCAGCCAAACGTCGTGATCGGCACGGGCAGAGAGATAGACAGATAGCGATCTAAAGAAAGGAAGGACGCTGGATTCTGCCGAGGGAGCAAGGCGAAGCGTTGTCAGGGGAGAGAGAGTCCGGGCAACGACCCCCCTCGCACCGGTCCTTCCACAGCTCCAATGCGCGCATGGCGCGCCATCTGTCGAGGCAGCGCCCTACATGGAGAGGAGGGGGTCTTCTGTGTTTGCCGCAAGATGGCTCTGCGTGTGCGGAAAGCGCAGAAGAAATGCAGCGGAAACGCACTTCGCTACTCTTGTAATTGCGACTTCTGTAAGTTACATGTTCATAATTACCTGTATACACTGCAGTATAACTTTCCACGGCTCGTTTCAAAGGCAACACCGCATTCACTAGAGGCGCGTTTGTACCGCTTGGAAGCATCAAACTCGTGGCTGAGTGGTAGCGTCTCCGTCTCACACTCCGGAGACTCTGGTTCGATTCCCACCCAGCCCATCTTGGAAGTTGCTTTTTATTTATGAAGTGCCTGCCGTTATTTATCGCTCACAGTCAACGCCGCGGACGCCGACACCGACGCCGACACCCGACGCCGACGACACCGGCTTTTCTGCGACACGAGCTCCTTAACGCTATCGCGTTAAAAGAACAGATGCACGCGACTGGCTGCGCCAGTAGTGACCTGGCTGGTCGCCATCGCAGCCGAGCGCGCGCGCAGCAGTTTCTCTCCGGCTCCGGAATGGGTAGGCCACGCGTCATACGTACTCCTGAGGAGCAGGCAGCTTTCGATCAGCAACGCCGCGAGCAGAACCAGGTACGAGCTCGTCTACGCCGTGCCGATGCTGCACCCCGAGCACAAGAACAGGCTCGTGCAGCCGAGCGCAAGCAGCAACTGCGTACCGAGGATCTGGCAGCCTACCAAGCCGTTGTTTAATGAACAGTCAGGATTAACCCAGCGATAAAGACCAGAGTCGCATGTTTCAGCGAAGCTGAAACGTGAGACTGAACCATTTGAGCGGAGTGCTTGGAAGGAGATTTTTTTTATTTACTCGAGACCCTGGTACAGGTGTGCGAATACAGTTATCGACTTCACATGCAAAAAGGCCTCGCATAACCGCATTTTGCAGCCTTATATGTGTACACAGAACATATGTGCCATAAACTGCACCTGACATTGGCAAACTTCACCGTGCAATTACAGGCTGATGGAGCATCGTATAAGTTCAGTCTGTATAACTCGACTATAGCGTGCAGGGTTTCTACATCTTCCAGATCACTGTGACAGATGACAACGTGCAATCTTTTTTTGTTCAAGTCAGACAATCATATTGTCATGTCCACTTTACTGATGCAATGAAGCCTAACACGTTAGGCTCCCCTTTAATACACCAAACCTTTTTGAAAGGAAGTTGCTGCCGGAGCCCCGTACGGCAAAGTGCACCTATAGCTATCCGGCGATTTTGTAAGTTCGCGGCTTTCCTCAGATTGTGGTATATATATATATATATATATATATATATATATATATATATATATATATATATATATATATATATATATATATATATATATTGGGGACAACAGTTAGTGGAGAATACCTTAGTAACTTGCGATTCGCTGATGATATTGCCTTGCTTAGTAACTCAGGGGACCAACTGCAATGCATGCTCACTGACCTGAAAAGGCAAAGTAGAAAGGTGGGTCTAAAAATTAAAATGCAGGAAACTAAAGTAACGTTCAACGGTCTCGGAAGAGTACAGCAGTTTACGACAGGCAGCGAGGCACTGGAAGTGGCAAGGGAATACATCTACTTAGGGCAGGTAGTGACCGTGGATCTGGATCATGAGACGGAAATAATCAGAAGAATAAGAATGGGCTGGGGTGCGTTTGGCAGGCATTCTCAGGTCATGAACAGCAGGTCACCATTATCCCTCAATAGCAAAGTGTATAACAGCTGTGTCTTACCAGTACTCACCTACGGGGCAGAAAACTGGAGGCTTACGAAAATAGTTCTACTTAAATTGAGGACGACGCAATGAGCTATGGAACGAAGAATGATGAGTGTAACGTTAAGGGGATAAGAAGAGAGCAGATTGGGTGAGGGAACAAACGCGAGTTAATGACATCTTAGTTGAAATCAAGAAAAAGAAATGGGCATGGGCAGGGCATGTAATGCGGAGTGAAGATAACCGATGGTCATTAAGGGTTAGGGACTGGATTCCAAGAGAACGGAAGCGTAGCAGGGTTGGCAGAAAGTTAGGTGGGCGGATTAGATTAAGAAGTTTGCAGGGACATGGCCACAATTAGCGCATGAGCGGGGTAGTTGGAGAAGTATGGGAGATGCATTTGCCCTGCAGTGGGCGTAGCCAGGCTGATGATAATATATATATATATATATATATATATATATATATATATATATATATATAATCTGTGCCAGAGAATCTTGCGCCAGACAAGAGCACATGATTGAAGCAAACTGACGCAAAACTATATACGGGGCTTCAAACCTCAGATAACGCAAGTATAAAGACCAGAACATGCGGGATTAGGTTGTTCCAGCGACTAACGCATTTTTTTTCATGTTACTTGCTATATAAGTTGGCAGAGTGTACTACGCTTTCTATGAACGCTTTCTACGCGAAGTTCCGGCCCACGGGCAATGCCCCAGCTGCGCACCTGCGCTATATATCACACAGGCTGAAAGGACATCAACGGCAGTGGAAGAGAAGAAACAGATGGGACAGAGCGCGAACTTCCACAGGACGGTTCACAAATTGCGCCGAATGGAAACGGCAGGTAATGTGGATGCGCACTGAACGACCAACACATTGACGTTTGTTGAGGGAGGGATGGTGAGTCGTGTATGCAGAAAAATGAATTACATGTGCTTATTTATTTTTTTATTTATTTATTCATTCATTCATTCATTTAGATACCTCGCAGGCTGCAAGGTTGAAGTATTAGGTGAGGGGGAATACAAAAGTCGTTACAAAATGAAGAAGGGCACAGCCTTATACAATATTTACAAACAATAACAGGAAAAGAAGGATCAACTTTCTGCTAGAGACCAAGACGATAATAAGGTGCACTAACAAATGAAAGTTTATTGAACAAGCCGAGTAAATGCTGGTTGACAAGCAATAAATCGAAGTTACACAAAAAGGAGACGCAATAACTTATGTGAGTCCGTACAGATCTCAACAGGAAACGCTTCTATCTCTGAAAGCGTTACAGAGGCCATGCCGACACGAGATTCTCCCAGTGTTGTTAGATCTACAGCCTCCGTAAGTTTTTCTACGCAGCCGACCTGCACAGAATGCTAGCTTCTTCTTATACCATGCACGCTCGGATGCCGACATCTAACATCCGAGTTGGAGGTACTAAGAGTATTGTCAACTCTGAGCTTCAATTTCCTGTTTTCCAGAACGTTACGGTTGAACTTAAGCGCTCTACCACGAATTTTCTTGCTCATCGTTCCTCCTATTAGGGGTGCCTGAGGTACTGTATTAAAAGCCTCTTCGCTCTCTTCATTCTTTCATAAGCAGTATTACACAATGCCCTCTAATAAAGAAAGTTTCTGCTGCTTATGGCCCACTAATATCTGTCAGAAGGAACAACCCATGAAAAAGGTTTTCTTTGTGCTGTGTGCAAGATGTAGTATGAGCATCCATGTCTTTTGACATTTATAAGTCTGTATAACCAGCTACCTGATAGAGTACTTACTATGTCTGATCATGCTTATATGTGCAGTGCTGTTGAACAATGCATATTGATGCAATGAAAGTTTACACATTCGAAGTATCCGGAAACATGCTTGTTTTACAATTGTGCCCTTTGCTTTCGATGGATGTTAGTATTGCTTGTTAGGTTTTGCATATGCATGCCTTTCTTATGTAATAGTCTTTGGAAGTTTAAGGGTTCAATAAAAGATGAACTAAATCTAAGTACAAAGCTTCTTTTTTTTTCACCTATGTCTCCTATCGAAGTGCGACTGCCGTGATTGGCAATTCAACCTCTCACTCTGTGTTAGCAGCAGAATGCTATAGCCACAGTGGCAGGTAAGTACATTGAACAACAATTTTGTTGTCTACAGATTTCCTTCTTTTTTTGCCTGTATGTAGGTAAAACTGCCAAAAAAGCAGTTTGTGGTCCTTTATTAAATGGACTGCGTATTGTGTACAGTTGAAAAACATATATTTCTTTTAAAAACCCAGGGTAATATGTTCTTGCAAGTAGCATGGTGCTTCATTACTTATATAGGTAGCTGTCACAGAGGATATCGGTATATGAGATTAGACACTAATAAATGAGATGACAAACTTTTTAGAAACTATTATTGGAAACTTGTAAGGCGTGAATGTTTCTGCACGCTTGATTAGCGGTGGACGTGCAATAGCCGTTTATACTTGAAAGATTCAAAGGTTCATTGGAAGGGATGCAACTGGCTGACTTCAATGCACAGTTTTGATTTACTTTTCTTTAACGTGCCAACATCCAATGGTTCATCTACAAAGGAACAGACCGCTCACCTATTTTTCTCATCGTTGCACGAGTTTTACATGACGGTGCAGCAGGGTGCGTTGTCAATAATTTTCTAACTGTAGAGTTAATTACCGTTCAAAGCAAGGATTAATACAGGCGGAATAAGGATACAAAGTCCGCAGCATGTTCAATATTTATTGGTTTCTGTGCACGGGAAAATAGATTCTCCATCGGAGAAGAGATGCAACTTCACCTGCATAAATTTTTCGAAAACAAATTGACGACGCTGTTTATACCATGGAGTTAACGGTATCGCAGATAATTCATTACAGTGGCCTGCATGTTTGGTATATGAAATTTAATAAATAAGGTAAGTAATATAACCTTTCAAGATTGATCGGGAAATACACGTCTGAAAACCGACAAGAAAAGAATGCAACTAAACAGTCCCGCGTACAGCACCACGTTTAAACATCCGGTACTTTTCTGTCTTGTTATTTGCCCTTGCCGAGGTTGAAATTGTTTAAGCTGCTCCGTACGCGCAATTTTTGTATGCTATTCAACAAAATAAAATTATGACGACTCCAAAAGGCCATGTCGTATCGTGGGGATCAAACACCTCGTAGTATTGACAACTCGCAAAGGTGTACGAAGTAAACGTGAAAATGCACTTCATTTGCTTCGTAGCGTGTCAACAAACGCATATAAATGGCAGAATGGAATCTGCGGGGCAAGTTTTTGATTCTCCCTTCGCGCACGTGGCGAATTCGGCAATCCACGTCTTCGCGCATTGCACTTGCTCAGCAAGACACTATTAAAAACAGATCGGCGAAATAGCTGTCCGCGTAATTTCCATGGAAAATCGCAGCGATCGCTGCGAAGTGGCGACTGCGCGACCAACCGGTTGGTTGCTGCCGAAAATCGCGGGGGGGGGGGGGGGGGGGGTCGGCACTGCGACTGCGATTTTCGTCGCAAGCGACGTAAATCGCACTTCCGGTGCGGCGAGAAATACCATCATGTGCAACAAGCCAAAGAAGAAAGTGAAAATTATAAGCGCTGTGTTCCGTCGCCCGAAAGGCCATGGAGGGGACGGGAGGGAGGGAGAGGGGCAGGTGGCGTTGTGCTCCGGCAGCAACTGCGAATTTTGCGATCCGGCACAAGGGGAACTGATGATAGTGGCTCAATCTCGCGGGCCATGTATGGTGGAAAGCGGGGAGGCAGCGCGGAAGGGAGGCCGTCTTCGACTCCGCCAACATAAGCGTCTTTACGCCAACAATGGCGTACTTTGCACAGCTGCACGCCGTGGTGCGTGCCGTATCTTGAAAGTAGAATATACTTGAAAGGGATCTGCAGACGGGCCCATACCTGTTTGCGCGCTGTGTTCTCGCCACTCTTGCGTTGAAGCGATAGACCCCACGAAGGCCACTTCACTCGCTGCTGCTGCCGCGCTTGTTCATACCAGCGTTTTGACAGTGTGTCCACGCTAATCGAGTGCGATGTGTTAAAGTCTGTTTGTGCGCACTAACACCATGCTTACTGATTCTTAGTAAGCGAACGTTTCCAAGTTTATACGGCTGTTAAAACTGCCATCCTTAATACGCATAGCTGTCTATTAATCTGCTATCGCAATCGATGCTTCGCCTCTCAGGCAAAACTGCGACTTTTTTTTTTTAGTTATCACAGATCGTCACGCGCTTTGCTGGTTGTGCTCACTGAAATATCCTACAGGACGACTTGGCCGCTGAGCCTCACGCCTACAAGAATACTGTTCTTTTCTCATCGATACATCTGGCCGTCTCCACAATGACTCTGATTGCCTTTTTCGCTACCCGTTCCACGAGCCTGACGACGCTGACCGTAGCATCTCCAATGGCATTTTCTCTAGGTCCGCCTTCGCTAACATCGCCGATGAGAAGTACCGGAACCTGTCAATGCGAGCACTCACACAGCGTCTCCACACTACACCTACCGACGCCTCCGTTCGCCTATATAATCTCCAGGGCGACATTCTCTTCCGAAGGAACTTCCTCCCTGGTGGATCTCTTCTTCTTCTTGTCGTGCCCAAACATCTACGACGGACTCTCCTCTTTGAACTCCATGACGCATCCACTGCAGGGCACCTTTGGGTAGCTCGGACGTATGACGGCGTCCACTATAGCTTCTGTTGGCGCGGTCTCGCTGGCTCCGTCCAACGCTACGTTGCTGCATGTGATTCCTGCAAGCGTCGGAAAACGTCTCAGGTGCTACCCTCTGGTTATCTCTAGCCGATTTCCGTCCCTGTGGAACCCTTCTTTCGTGATGGATTAGACCTTCTTGGCCCCTTTCCCACGCTATCCTCTGGGAACGAATGGGTAGCCCTTGCAACAGATTACGACACCCGATACGCCATCACGTGGGCTCTCCCCCGAACAGCTGTGCCATTGACGTTGCAGACTTTCTCTTGCATGACACATTGCTTCATGGTTCTCCAAGCAAGCTGCTTACTGACCGTGGTCTTAACTTCTTTTCGAAAATTATCACCGACATTGTTCGCTCCTGCTTTACTCAACACTAGCTGATCACCTCATACCATCTTCGAACCAATGGACTGACGGAGCGATTCAACCGTATTATCACGTGCGTCCATGTACGTTTCGAAGGCCCACCATGATTGGGACATTACTCTTCCTTACGTCACAATTGCGTACATTTTTCCTTGGCACGACACCACCGGATTTGCTCCATTTTGTCTATTGTACGGTCGCGAATCGAGCTTGCCCCTTGGTACGGCATTTACTCCTGCGGCGGCCTCAACATACGAGTATGCGCGCCATGCCATCGCCCTTGCCGACCATACCCGTCATCTTGCCCGTATTCGACTGACGGCCTCGAAAAACCACTCAGAAGCGGCTGTACAACGCCAGCCATCGTGACTCATACTTTTCGTCTGGTGCGATCGTGCTCCTGTGGTCGCCCTCTCGTCACTTCGAACCTTTAGAGAAGCTCCTTTCGCGATACACAGGGCCCTACCGCATGCTGCGACAGATGATGCAAGTGACGTACAAAATTGCTGCTGCCAGTTCGACCTCACCCTCTACTCTGGTATCCGGTGATGTCGTGCACGTCAGTAGGCTGAAGAGCTACCACACTGATTCCGAGCCGGGCCTTCAGTTGCTCCTGGACGGTGCTTCTGCCACCGGGGGCAGTGCTACTGAACAGTATTTACGATGATGAAGAGGCCAGTGGTGTGAATACGATGATTGGAGGCTAGCACGGGCTGTCGCCTTTAGGCCAAGTGGAGCGTATTCATTTGTATAAATATACTTGTATATAACTTCTCGGCTGCGTCTTCCCACGTATCAATATGAAGTGAAGACAACGTCCAGCGTTGATGTAGTGGAAGTTATCTGCTTTTCATTACAGATCTTCTCTCAGTCCAGTAGCCTCCAGAAAACACAAGAGCACCTTTGTGGCCTTCTCCAGCTGTGAAATGCGAGGATATGATCCCAAGACATTGTCCAACCAGAAAGGTTGTCCACCTCGTTGGTCTAGAGCTGTGCGGAGGTCGTCTTTGACTTTCGGAGGACGGACAGTAGCTCAGGGAGTGTTCTATAGTCTTTTCGACAGCACAGGCATTAGACTCGGCGCTATCGGCAACTCCAACCAAGAATGAATACTCACTAGCGAATGCATTGCCCATGTGTAAGCGACACAACACACTCCTCGCTTCGGAGAAGACCAGGTAACAGTTGCAGTTGCATAGAAGGGTGGAGAGAATACTCCCGATAGTGCGTGAAGTCAGGTGTGTGTCACGTCTGTCGTGTCGTATCATGAGCTGGCTTGTTTAAGTGGTGGGCTGCGTGAGTCCACGATAATGGTATAAGAAGAAGGTCTGTTTCTTCGTATTATTTTAGAATCTTTGTATTTAAGGACGTTGTCGGGAATATCGCACTGACCGGACATCCAAAGAAATACAATGGTGTGTCCTTTCACGATCACATGCTTATGTGTTTCTCGTATCTCCGACACGAGTTGTTCACGGGACCCGCGACAAATTACTGACAAAGGGCACTGCAGGGTGACATATAAGCCACGTTAATATTGCCCGTCGATTAGCCGGATTTTGGTTTTGTTAATCAGCGGTACCACGGAGGGCAATAAGCTCCGAACCCCTTAATGTCATGACTTCCGAAATTTCGTATCTGTGGCTAATTAGTATAAATTGGACAACCACTACGTCGGTGGAGTTGGTCTCAGTGGAAAATCTCTGTGTCTGTAGACTCGGTTGAGTTATAAAGCGTTCAAATAAGCCAGAGTTGCTTGCTTCAAGGCTGATCAGCCTTCTTTGTTATCTCTGGGACGAACAGGCGCATTTCAGGTTGTCGTAGACACCAAGAAGCTGACGAACGTGCCGAGGGTTGGAAGCTCGACGGGAGGGAGGCACGATGAGTGTTGACGACGGTGGGGAATGCCGCCTGTGATCGGTCGTTCTGGCAGACAAGCGTGATTGTTTGAATGCATACGTGAATTGTGGCGAATATTCGCCACAGTTCTCCAAATGTGCGCCCCCAGCGCGTTCGTAGTAATGTAAGTTGAGATGGGGTCGTCTCCAGGCAATTATATTTGTTTCGAGCGTTGAGGCGCCCCACAGAAGGCTAAGACAAACACGTAGAGTCTGTGCTTGCACGCTCACAAGTGCTTGGAGATTTACCATGCAGGTTTTGGACAGAGGGGCAGAGCTGCAACGTAGAAATACGATTAAAAGTGCTGGGTACAACTGTGGCGTGGAGCCGGCTATAGATAGCCATGTTTTGCCGGCGATGAATTTGAAGATGTCGGCAATATTTGCAAGTCCAGTTCTACAAGTGGGCAACATCAGCTCTCCAGGGGATGTCACGGTCAACAATGACACCTTAAGGCTGGTGAGTTCTCTTGTACGCGATAGGCTGGACATTGATGCATACTGGATAACCAGTCATCGCTTTTCGCATAAAAGCGAATAACGCACACTTTTCTTTCTAACTAGTTAGGCCTTGTGTGCGAAGATAGATGTCTGTGTTGCTGCCCCCTGCAGCAAAGTGTGACAGCGGGCTAATTGGCAATCCCTGTTGTGTACAGCGCGAAATCGCACAAAGCACGGAAGGGCGCGATGGAAACGACTGCTGACTTCCAACTAAACTTTAGTTTCGTGAACACATAGTTGCGATTGTGATCACGTAAGCGTATGTATGTATGTATGTATGTATGTATGTATGTATGTATGTATGTATGTATGTATGTATGTATGTATGTATGTATGTATGTTTCCAGAAGAGGGTTATAGCGCCGAAAAAACACAACACACAGCAAGCGAGACGGGACAGGCGCCTGTCCCGTCTCGCTTGCTGTGTGTTGTGTTTTTTCGGCGCTATAACCCTCTTCTGGAAACATGCACCAACTAGCCCCCCAACAAGTATTACTCATGTATGTATGTATGTATGTATGTATGTATGTATGTATGTATGTATGTATGTATGTATGTATGTATGTATGTATGTATGTATGTATGTAGTGCGTATGTTTCAAGAAAGTAAAGTTTAGTTCGACGTCATCGCTCGTCTCCGTCGTGGCTTTCCGCACTTTGCTGTCTTGCTGTCCACATCATGCCTGCATAGGATGCCTGCTGGAGCCATTCACAAACCAGCAGGCGAGTCACTGTTGATGCCCAGACGCAGGTGTTATCGCCCTGTACCGAAACACGGACTGATTGTTTCTGGTGGTGGTTAGGCAAGCGCGAGAAGCGCGAGGTTCAAAACAATGGGGCTTAAACACCACCTTGGGGGACGCCATGGCACGTGTACCGGACGGTAGTCAAACAATCTTGAGTACCTACAAACAAGGATCTTCATTTCAAGTATAGCTTCAGATGCACCGAAGCTAAGGGTGCAGCGGGCGTAGAGGTAGAGTATCCGCCTCGCGTGCAAGAGGAGGGTGGTTCGAATCCAGGTGCCGCGCAATTTTCCACCGGATTTAAAAAAGAAATCCGCATGTTGATAAAATTGCATAAACAGGCTTGGAGTGCGGCCTGATCCCGGTGACCAGAACCGGCAACGCACTCCCTCACCAGAGCATGATTGGCCACCCTGGTGCTGTACTTGACCACAACCTCCTATATGAATACAACAATCAAACTCCGGCCCTAAGTCCCTAGCAGCTGCGAAGCAACTGACCACAACGGCGGTCAGACCTGTGACGCAGCAGAGGGTGCTAAGAATACCTGAGCGGCAGAACAGGCCGCCATTGGAATCTGAACCTGGCAACGTTTAACGCTAGAACGTTATCTAGTGAGGCGAGTCCAGGCGTGCTATTGGAGGAATTAGAGGGCAATAAATCGGATGTAACATGGCTCAGTAAAGCTAGGAAGACAAAAGAAGCAAATGCAGTGCTAAAAAGCGGGAACGTCCTGTGCTACTAAGGCTTAGCGGAGAGACGAGCACTAGGAGTCGGATTCCTGATTATTAAGGATATAGCTGGTAACATACAGGAATTGTACAGCCTTTAACGAGAGGGTGGCAGGCCTTGTTGTGAAACTTTATATGAGGTACAAATTGAAGGTCGTACAGGTCTACGCCCCTACATCCAGTCATGATGACCAGGAAGTCGGAAGCTTCTATGAAGACGTGGAATCGGCGATGGGCAGAGTGAAAACAAAATACACTATACTGATGGGTGACTTCAATGCCAGGGTAGGCAAGAAGCAGGCTGGAGACAAGGCAGTGGGGGAATATGGCATATGCACTAGGAATAGCAGGGGAGAGTTATTAGTAGAGTTTGCGGAACAGAATAATATGCGGATAATGAATACCTTCATCCGCAAGCGCCCGAAACCGAAAGTGGGTGTGGAGGAGCCCTAACGGTGAGACTAGAAATGAAATACACCTTATACTCTGTGCTAACTCTGGCATCATACAAGATGTGGACGTGCTCGGCAAAGTGCACTGCAGTGACCATAGGATGGTACGAACCCGAATTAGCCTAGACTTCAGGAGGCAACGGAAGAAACTGGCACATAAGAAGCCGAGAAATGAGTTAGCGGTAAGAGGGGACATACAGGAATACCGGGTCAGGCTACAGAACCGGTATTCGGCTTTAACTCAGGAAGAGGATGTTAGTGTTGAATCAATGAACGACAATCTTATGGGCGTCATTAAGGAGTGTGTAATAGAAGTCGGAAGGCGGACCCGGATCATGAGGCTGAAATAATAAGAAGAATAAGAATGGGCTGGGGTGCGTTTGCCAGACATTCTCAGATCATGAACAGCAGGTTGTCATTATCCCTCAAGCGAAAAGTGTATAACAGCTGTGTCTTACCAGTACTCACGTACGGGGCAGAAACCTGGAGGCTTACGAAAAGGGTTCTACTTAAATTGAGGACGACGCAACGAGCTATGGAAAGAAGAATGATGGGTGTAATGTTAAGGGATAAGAAAAGAGCAGATTGGGTGAGGGAACAAACGCGAGTTAATGACATCCTATAGTCGGATACAACTTTAGAAAAAAGGGGAGGCCCCGCCCAGATGACCGAAGCGGCGAAGTCACCGGCCGTCCGGCGCATGACGTCGGTCCAGAGTGCGCGCCCATTGGTGGATGCTTGTGTGCACCCGCCTCGGAGGAGTAAACGCCCCCTTTTTTCTAAAGTTGTATCCGACTATGGTTGAAATCAAGAAAAGGAAATGGGCATGGGCAGGACATGTAATGAGGGAAGATAACCGATGGTCATTAAGGTTTACGGACTGGATTCCAAGGGAAGGGAAGCGTAGCAGGGGCGGCAGAAAGTTAGGTGGGCGGAAGAAATTAACTTTGCAGGGAAAACATGGCCATAATTATTACAAGACCGGGGTAGTTGGAGAAGTATGGGAGAGGCCTTTGCCCTGCAGTGAACGTAACCAGACTGATGATGATGATGATTTGGATGCACCGAAATACTCCTCCTCCTAGTTCAGTTGTTAGAAGCGCATCTAGAATGCCTTGATGGGAAATTTGGTTGTAGGCACCCTTCAAGTCAAGGAAGAGCGCCGGAGATAAACACTTGCGAGAATTTCGCTGCTCTGTAGTGGACGTTAGATTAATGGCGTTGTCAGTCAATGAACGGCCACGTCGAAATCCCAACGTGGAGTCAGGGTAAGATTTGTGTTATGCAAAGTACTGTAGTGCCGAGAATATACTGGATAGTGTACCGATCGCGGCCTCCAAGGTTACACCACCTGCAACGAATGCCGGCGTCTGCCGCTAGGAGCGCTGCAGTGCAGGCGGGTGTAAAACCCCTTGATAATTTGAAAGTAGCGACACTCTCCTACTCACTGCGCTCTCCTCCTCGATTCTCCTCGCCCGCCGGCTGCGCACGACACGCTTTTTCTCCTGGGCTCCCACGGACGGGCCACAGCATTCTATGGAGGCGTGTTATTTTGGGCCACTTGGCCGCCCCAGTGGCGTGGAAAATTTTGAGAAATGCTGAGAACAGCATTGATAATTCTGAAGGCAGCGTTTATGAGGATGTTGGTTTTCCTTAAAGCCGTATGAACGGGGTATACTGATGTAAAATGACCTTTTAGGCGAGTTTTACACTCCAGACAATTGTTCTGCTACATAATGAGATGCTTTACTTTGTGCATCTAATGTAGTATTGCTTGTGGCACATCCCTCTGTGAATGGCTTAGTAAGCGAAATCCTTACATCTCCATTCCAAGGTCGGGTTGTGAGCTACAGAAAATACCACGTGACCGAAGGAAGGCCGGAAGCGAACCAAAGCATGTGCAGCCAAGTATAAGAGATTACTCATTAGCAAAGTTAAGTAATTATTGATTACTGATTGGATTAAGATTAATTAGGGTGTATTAAGGAGAATTAAGGTGGATTAAAGTCAATGAAGGTGGATTAGGGTGCATTAGGGAGGATTGGGTGGATTAAGCAGGAATAGGACACATTAAAGGGGCACTAAAGTGAAAAATGAATCCTTCGGCATCAAAAAATTACCGTTCTACAACACCAAAAACTTCACTCGTACAACGATAAGACGTTTGGTAAGCTAGAAAAAGCGCAACAAAGAAATACGGGTGGCGACGCCTACTTAAGTTCCCGCACCTGGGGGCTGTGACGTCATGGATTTTGATGGCATCTTCTAGGGCCTAATAATTATATATAGCGGTACAGATTGACTACTGTGTGTTCTAAAGGAACCAGATATTAAACATGGCAAATTTCGGGAACCTTTATTCAGCCAATGTGGCCCGAATGCAGTAACATACTTTGGAACCCCTGACGTCCCGCTGACGTACCGGCGCTGAGGTTTCGGCGCGAAATGCAAATACTCATACTTGGACCTTCCTTTTCTCATCTAATAATGAAACTATATTTTTTAAATGACTGCCTGCAGGGTTCTCAAACAATGCTTCATTAGTCTAAACTAATGTATTGTTTCACTTTAGTGTCCCTTTAAGCTCGATGAAGGTAGATTAGTATGGATGAAGGTGGATTAAGGTACAGTCGCCCAAATCTTTAACTGGTGTGCGGGAGCGGCGACTTTTCCGTGCGTCAGCGCCGTTTGACGGGGCGAGGCTGGAAACAGTCTGAGGCTAAGCGCATGCGGACAAAGCGCGCTCAGCTGGGCCCATCGTCTACTAGGCTGTTTCCAGCCTCGCCGCGTCATACGGCGCTGACGCCCGGAAAAGTCGCCGCTCCCGCACACCAGTTAAAGATTTGGGCGACTGTACATTAAGGAGGATTATGGTGGAGGGTGCATTAGAGTGAATTAAGGCGAATTAGGGAGAAATAAGATGGATTATGGAGAATTAGGTTGGATTAAAGTAGATGAAGGTGAATTAGGGTGGATTAAAGTGAATGAAGGAGGATTAGCGTGGATTAAGGTTTATTAAGAGGATTATGGTGAATTAAGATGGATTAACGTAAATTAAGGAAGATTAAGGCCGATTAGGTTAGATGAAGGATTTGTATGGATAAAGGTTTTAAAGTAGGCTTTACAACCTTAATCCTCCTTCATCCACCTTAGTCCTTTTACAAACCCTAATCCTTATTCATGCACCTTAATCCACCTTAATCCTGGTTAATACACCATAATCCACCTCCATCAACCCTAATTCACCTTAGTCTACCTTAATCCATCCTAATCGGTCTTAATCTGCCTCTATCAGCCCTAATTCACATTACTCTATCCTAATCTTGCTTGATCCTCTTTCACCCAGCTTAATCTTCTTTCATACACCTTAATCACTATTCATGCACCCTTATCCTCCTTAATATAACTCTAATCCACCTTAATCCTCCCTGATTCACCTTAATTCATTCACTAATGAATCATTAATCAACTTGGCTAATTATTAACTTAAACAGGGGTGGACATGCTTTGGGTCGCCTCTGGCCTTACTTGGGCCACGTGATATTTTCTGTTCACAACGCAGCCTTGAAACATACAGATATAAATGCTTTCGCCTCAAAACTTGAAAAATAGAAGCCACTTTGTCGCGACTGAAGTGTAGAACGGCGGAAGCCTGACGCCATTGGCAATGGCGATTTGTTGCGTCGGAAACACCACGGAGGCACACAACTCGTACACGGTTGTGTGAATGTTTGTTTGTTTATTAAATGATTGCAACGTCGCTTATGCCTATGTCTATCGTTTCGATGTCTTCTGAGTCCATCGTTTCAAAGCTGTCATCTGGGAGGATGTTGGCTTGCAACTCATGGCCTGTGAACACCTTGTGCTTTAGTGGGTCCCCATCCAGAATGGCTGCTTTACAGCGCTAAACTGTTGCAGCGCCGGTTGTGGATCAGGAGGCGACGCGTCTTCCATGGCGGTGTCGTCGTGTAGTTGGCCATCCTGATCATCCACTTCGCTTGATTGACTTGTACTTGCTCGGCTTGCCGCGGCATGATGGCGGTCACGGCGCTTCCAAGCTTTATTTGCCTTGGTACCCGGAGATGCAGCGGGTCGCTTCAAACGCATTGCCTCTCTTGCGTTGGCCCATCGCGTCCCTGGACTCTGTGGTGTCGGACGCGCTTCGCCGCCCTGATCCATGCGACGCATACGTTCAGCCTCTCAAGCGCCGCGTCCGTTCAGCGGCTGCCGCACGTCACGTGTTGGGAGACACCGGTTTGGCGAGACGAGGCATCCTTCCCACACGATACCGCAAAGTAAACTGCCGCCACCACACCACACCCAAGCAGACAGTCGCCACGCGCGCCTCGCGACAGTGGCGTCAGGCCACACAGCGCCCAATCGGGAGGCCGCCACAAGCGCCTGGCGGCAGTGACGTCAGGGCGCACCGTCGAACATATGGCCATCACGCCTGCCGATGTGATGAGTCATCCCGCGCTGCGCAGAACCACCCCGACACCCGCACTGACGGCACTGGTGTCACGCACGCGAGCTAATCAGGAGGCGCACACCTGCGCCTAGCGACAGTGACGTCACGACACAGAGGAGACAAATCAGGAGGCCAATAAGTTGTGACAGTTTCCGCTAACGGGAGATGACCTTGACAATGAGCCATTAAAGGCTTGCGCCTTAAAAACGCTATGTGGACTAGCTAGCGCTCATCACCTGCAATAGCACGTGTATACTTGCCACTAATTTTTTTCAAAGCTTCCACTCATTGTGTCTGACTGAAGCATAGATCGACGTAAGCTAGAAATAATAGTTCCTCTACAAGCCGCCATTTCAATTTTCAGTAGAACAGGCAACGGAACCTAACAATCGCGAAAAGTGCGATCGAGAGGCTGTATGTTCGCACATAATTGTTCACAGCGGAAAGCGGAACCTATTAGCGGCGAGAATTAGGAGTGGCGCCCTCTCGCTTGTGACGCCACGGCCAGGAACCCGCTCGCTCCGTCTCGCTCGGCGGCCGCGCGCGCTCGTTTCCTTCGTGTATGTTTGGGGTATGGGTGGCTCGAGCCGCACTTATTAAAGGGTATGTTGGCTTCTTTCTGCTGCCATGCCTGAACCACAGTTCCTTCTCCTAAAGCACGTGAGTCAATAAAATTTCGGGCTTGGATATCGCAAGCTACGTAGCGTTGAACGGGGCTACTGGTTTTGCAATGCATATATGCGCCGTCTCTGTCCATAAATTTTGCGTAAAAAGAATGTCTGGATATTCAATACCCGAAATCGCGTACGATGCTTGACTAAACACTTAACATTCCGTTAGTATTTAGCTATGAGAGAAATTGCATTTTACATGAAAGAAACTTCTTGGTAATTGGCGTCAGGATGTTATCCGTGTTAGAAAGACATTGTTCAGCGAAGCTGTCATCATGATTCTTATTACTCTAGTGTGTTGTTCTAGCCAAATATGGCCATTTATTAATCCGTAAAAGAAAGAGTTAGGCGCCATTTTTTATGAAAAAGTTTGCTGTTAGTTTCACCCCTCCCTAAAACAGGCCTCCAAAAAACGAAACGCTCATGGCTGCTAACACGACGGCGTGTCACGTAGAGTATTTACATAGTTAATTCACAAATATCATAGTAGCAATCACCTGAGAGAAAAGTTTCGTTGTTAAAATCGAGAGCCAATCAATTGCAAGCGATGAAATGTTTCATAGTGGCGCTCAGTATATAGCCTTTATCGACAATATGGCACACCCATCACTCAACGGTAGCACGAAACGGTAGCAAGCGACGGTCAGTATGGCGAGGCACGCTTTCTTCGTGAAACCCATCAGTTTTCTACAATTTCGAATTGAAACCATAAAGCATTTTTTTACAGCTAAAATTGGAATGGCTAAAATATTCTCGATACTACAGCGCAGCTTAGATTGCCTAGAAAAGGAAAATTCAAGCACTTTCTCTCTCACCATGTCTCGATCCAGCGTTGTTTAATTACGCAAACGGAGAACTATTCGCTTGGTCGGTACATAAAAGAGGAGCTCGCCCAACTGCAGGCAAAATAAAGTTTGCTCCAATCCAATCGCAAACACCCATACAGAAAACACCACAAGACTTACATATATATTCACTTGAATTTTGACCCTTCACAGGGGAATTATATCTTCAATATGTCCCATACTAATAATGATTGACGCTTCGACTTCTTTCTGGCTGCAGCCATACGGCCCAAAAGGCAAATTTCTCTAAAAAATTTGGGCCGAGCAGCCTGTGTCAGTTCGCCAAACAAATTCGTCATGTATATTCCTCAAGGAACAAGCACCCGTAAATTTCTCAAGTGAGATGAACGTGTAGCACAGAAAAGGGAATATATATTGGTACATTCCATTTTGTATTCTGTAAATAGACGTAAGCCTTCATTAGCTTTACTTCAAATTACCGCCGCTTAAGATAAACACATGAAGAAGCGCCTAATTTTAAGAAGCAGTCAAAGAAGCAAGTTGTGCTTGTAGAACCTAACTGCAGTATTAGTTAAGTCCTCGTGTTACTGCCGAGCGTTTCTCTGAAGAAAGGCAAAAATTCGATATTGCACCATGAACTACTCGTCGTGAACAAACCAGTTTTAGCGGATTGTAACTGTTGCAGAAGTCATATATAGCCAGCGTCTGTGACATACTCGTTGCACCGCGGCAGGTATGGTATCATAACTGGATTCTTACTTTCTATATGTTTGCGGTTGTCGATTGAAAAACCCGCAATGAGCTGGTCTGCGCTCCTTCGGCTGGCACTGTCTACTAGCTCTAGAGTTAATTACCTTTCAAAGCAAGTGTTAATACAAATGCAGTAAGGATACAAAGTCCGCAACATAGTCAATGTTTATTGGTTTCTGTTCAAGAAAAGAAAATTCTACAGAGAAGAGGTGCAACTTCACGTGCATGTAATACTTATTCAAGCCATGGATTTAATGCTATCGTAGCGAATTCATTACGATAGCCTACACTTTTACTCTGTCAAATTTAATGATAAATAAGCTTTCAAGATTCATCGAGAAATTCACGCTTGAAAACCGACAAGAAAATGCAACTGAATAGTACCGCATTCAGTACAACGCTGAAACTTCGGGTACTTTGCTGTCTTGTCATTTTCCCTTACCGAGGTTGAAATAATTCAAGCTGCTCTGTAAGCGCGATTTTTGCATGCTACTCAACAAAAGAACATTGTGACGACCTCGTCATCTGGTGGGGATCGAACACTTAGTACTGACAACTCACAAAGGCGTACGAAACAAACGTGAAAATGCACTTCATTTGCTGCGTAGCGTGTCAACAAACGCATAGAAACGGAAGAATGGAATCTGCACGACCAGTTTTTTATTCTCCCTTCCCGTACGTACCGAATTCGGCAATCCACGTCTCCGCGCATTGCACTTGTGCGAGACGCCATTTTTCTAAACAAACCGGCGAAATAGCTCCACTATAGCTCTCAGCGCAATTTCTACGGAAAATCGCAGCGATCGCTGGGACGGTGCGATTGTGCGACCAACTGGTTGGTCGCAGCCGAAAATTGGCGGGTCGGCACTGCGACTGCGATTTTCATCGCAAAGACGGAAATCGCACTTCCCGTGCGATGAAAGTCGCATCATGCGAAACAGGCTAAAGTGCCCGCAAATATCACTATGTATTTTGCCGTTGTGTAACACATAACTCAAGAAGCAGCTAAACAAAAACTAATGGAATATACGAAATCTGCATGAAGAACCCTACAATTGGCTCTCTTTTCAAACCTCTAGTACAAACAGTATAAATATTTTGAGTAATATTCAATCAGCAAATCGTTCCCCTTGCTACAGTGACCTACAACATAGCGACACAAAGTTTAAGGCAAGTCCTCTTGTCGAAGCGAATCTGGGCTGCCTTCCCAAGGGCTTCTGTTAAAGACGGTGAATTTTCCTGCATTTGCCAGAAGTGCAATACTAAAATGTTTGTGAATGTGCAATTGGTATTGGCACAGTAACAGAAGAAAAGACAGTTCTGTGAAATGTAGACTTGATTATAACTTTGTTCGACATTTACATTTTGACTCCATATATTTATTTTGTGTCTTGTACTGAGTTTTTCAGCGGTGACTGTCGCTAATTATTGAACATAACTGCTTCATGACAGTGCGACAATTTTCACTAACAGAAATTTATAGCAGTGGCAGGCATTAGAATTACAGTACTCAATAACGTCTACTTTGTAAGAACTCAGACTCGCACCAGTTCTGGGATACACATACCCAAAAAGTAATGATCAAATAGATTTCTCTTCCACACACAATTGTCCCACAAGGCTTACAGAAGGCTTTTTGGCAAAGTAATATCTGAAAGAGCAATGTTCCACCAAGTATGGTGACAAATATTTTAGAGCTGCCAGTCTGAGGACTCCGACAAACTAACAATACCTTCAGCACTCACTGGCTTCAATAATGGGATGTCAGCATTTTGCTGAAATTAATGAAACTCTGTCACTGTCACTGTCTCTGTCACTTTTGTAAATATTTCCCAATTATTTTTTCAGGCTACACTTTTTGGTAATAATGGTATTAATTGCAGAAAGAGCTAGTACATGGCATTTAATAAAAAAGGTACTGGTCATTGTAGATTTTCTGTCTTCAGCATTTGTTCTGTTCCACAGCTGTTTCTTGAAATCTGAAATGATGTACCCATCTCATTGTTAGCGATAAACAGGGAAATCTGTCAGTATGTTTTGTTTAAAATGGAGCTGATCGACCCAATTGTTAGGCTGTTTGCTAATTATAAATTACAACGATAATAGTACAGGACCATAAAAACAGATTGATGTTGAATAACAGCTGTGCCCAGCTACATCCACGCAGCTGTGCCACACAATGTGCATGTGTTCAGAAGAGCCAAATGCCCCAAAGAGAAAGCAACAGTAATTTTTTGTTCGTCATATTGTACAAGCAGATTATGCACCAGATGTAATATACGCTCAGTAAATACGTAAATCAGTAATGTGAGGTGTCTCACTTTAGGTTGCAAGTTCGAACTTCTTGTAATCTTGCTTGTTTTTATTTTGTTTCCTTTGTGAGCATGAGTGACTTAGTTGCCCTGGCACATATTGTCAAAACTGTTTTTTCATCACTGGGAATCACAAAATTTCAATTACACATAGAATTCCCAGTTACTGATATGGTAGACTTCGAGCTTAATTCTCTTATCTTTCATATGTTTATCTACCAAGTAGTTTTATCATTCATTGAAACATATCCATGCAATGCACAGTGGGAACCCAAATTATAAATATCTGTTCTTGCTTTCTACCCTGCTCTACAACATAATGAAGATACAAAGCAAAACTATAAGTTTGCAATTGTCCCCCATAACCAGAGTTTCGCTTAGAATTTGAAAAACAAAATTGACATCCTGCTATGGTGTGAGAGTTGCTTTGGGCACCAAGTGAACTGCGTAGCACCGGTGCTAGATTACACAACAAAGCAGAAAATCGCACCAGATTGGAATGGCAGTGGTAAGTTAAAAGCAGATGTTTTATTTCACACACCATTAATGTGGCTTATCTGCTCCTGTTTTGTTTTGTGGGAACGCATACATTGGGAAGACAATTTTTTTGCACCAATCTTACCTTGCGGGTCACCAGAGAAAGGTAGCAATCAAGAACAGGTATTCACACTTTGTTGCCCACAGTGTATTATCTGGATGTGTTTCACTCTATAAAAGAATACTGTGGTAGATAATCATAAAGACAAAGACAAAACAATTAAAAGAAGTATGTGTCAGTCATCCTTCCATGACCTCCAGTGTTTATAGAAACACTTCTTTCTGTATATGTGCCAAGCCGTAGGGAGGGTTTACGTAACTCAGTCATGCTTTCCAAGTTAAAAATAGGAATACGGACAATCACAAGAGCATCGTATGAGTGATTTGTAAATGTGGCACCTAATGTAACTTATTTACGTATGTGCTGAGGGTAGATTACAGCCAGTGCATAATCTGCTCTTACAGGATAACTTGTGATGAGTAAAAGAAGCCTTCCTCACATCTTCCTCTTTGTTTCTTTTGGATCTTGATGCACCATGTGTATTGTTACAGCTGCATGCATGCAGCTGGGTATAGTTTGTTTATGTGTTCTGCTTCCTCCCTTGTCCTCATTATTCATGTGCTATCTTTGCCGTAACAAAATACAGCTACCTGTGCTACATATTTTGTCAGCGTGTTTGCATTATGGCAAGTTCTGTATTAGTGGTTATTGCAATCTGTGAAATTGTCTGTGTCAGCTATTATACTTCCTCTTGGAAAAGTATGTTTGTCAACATAAACAAACAATTAGTATAAATGTTCCTGTATTTATTTTTGTAATATTGTCTGTTGTGAAGCTTTTATACACTGTTGCATGTTGTATGACAGAATGAAATTGATGCACAACTTTTTAATGTGGTATTTTTCAGATCAATTTTCAACTGACGCTAACACGCACAAGAGTTGGGGGAAAAGTGCCACCAAGAGTACCATACGGTAAGACAGCTGTTTTTACTGTTAGATTGGATTATCAATTGCCAACCAGTTGTTTTCAGCAAGCATAGTATAACGCATAGATTATGTAATCTAAGTTGGAATATTGTTTTTATTGCACTTGATTATCTGGATCTCCTTTGTAGATAAGTGCAGCCTTTTTTTTGTGTAGCTTACTTGCTTAAAATGTTAAATCGTAAGTTCTAAATAAAAACACATCTCGAATCTGAATTACTTCTATACTGACCGACACGCAGGGGCCATAAGAGTTCTACGGATAAACCAAACATCACGCTTTTTGTAAATGCCATCCAAATACCTATTGTCGACAGCATTAGAGTACTCAGACTCCACGTATCAGCGAACGGTCACAACGGGGAAACAATCAGAATACTAGAAAACAGCGCACGACAAGCAATGAGACTAATTAAGAGAATAGCTAATCGCCATTATGGGATGGAAGAGAACAATCTGGTACGACTAGTCCAGGCTTTTGTCATCAGCCGCATAGTATATGTAACCCCTTACCTAAATCTCCAAGTAGCAGAAAAGACAAAAATCGAAGGAATCATTAGACGATCATTCAAACAAGCCATAGGTTTGCCGATAAACACATCGAATGACAGGCTCCTAGCCTTAGGTGTCCACAACACGCTCGAAGAACTCATAGAAGCCCATACGATAGCGCAATATGGAGGACTCTCACAAACACCTGCTGGCAGACACATACTTAACAAGCTTAGAGTAACATACGCATCACAGTATGACACTAAATTAGACATTCCCCACGACATAAGGAAGCAGCTTATTATCTCACCGCTACCCAAAAACATGCATCCCCAACACCACAGGGAAAGGCGGGAGGAAAGGGCAAGGGCTATACAGAGCAGATTCCAGCGCTCTCAGGATGTGGTGTACGTCGACGGGGCAGGGTACACGACTAATCAGAATATGTGTATCGTTACAGTGAACTCGGAAGGGGAGCGTAAGGTCAGCGGATCTATTAAAACCAACAGCGCCGAGGTGGCTGAGGAATCGTCCATTGCTCTCGCAATGGCTTCCACACTGGCCACGATAATAGTCAGTGATTCTAAAACTGCCATTTTAAATTACGCAAAGGTTCGCATTTCGCCGGAGTCACAACGTATCCTGGCAAACTTCCGCGGTGAGCGGGTTGTCCATATCATCTGGGCGCCTGCACACTCCTCCCTCCCCGACAATGAGGCGGCCGACACCGTTGCTCGAGGACTCACAAGCCGAGCCACTGGGGCGCCGCGGCTGGGGCTGACAGGGGACCAGATGGTTGGCTACGGGGAGATAACTAATCATTACAGATTGGGGAGGGTGCGTTTTCCTCCCGCACACCCATCACTTAATAAGCAGCAGGCAGTGGCATGGCGCCTCCTTCAAACAAATACATACCAATACATACCAATATTCGGCCAATTGTAAATTTTGTCAAGAAAGGGCGGACCTTGGATCACATTATCTGGGCCTGCCCTCGGGCGCCCGGAAAGGGCCAAAAAATTCAGGATCGGAAGCAGTGGGAGACCGCGTTGCTCAGCTCGGCCCCCGACGACCAACTTTTGGCTGTCCAGCAGGCCGAGGATGCCGCTAGAGCTCAAGGGCTTCTGGCCGCCATCTAGGCGGGGTTGGCCCCCCCAACAATCTGCTGGCTATAAAAAAAAGTTATTATTCGAAGCATATTAACGTAGGTTTCGGGCCTTCGCGCGACGCCCGGCGGTGGCCACCATTGACCCTGAAGTGGGGTCACGTGACATGACGTCACGTGATGACGTCACACAGGCTGCAGATGGGGCCTCATATCGCGCCGTCGGTCGCCTCCCGGCGGTGGCCACCATTGACCTTCAAGTGACCTTCAAGTAGGTCACGTGACATGACGTCACGTGATGACGTCACACCGGTTGCAGATGGGGCCTCATATCGCGCCGTCGGTCGCCTCCCGGCGGTGGCCACCATTGACCCTGAAGTGAGATCACATTATGTGACGTCACGTGATGACGTCACACCGGCTGCAGATGGGGCCTCATATCGCGCCGTCGGACGTCGCCCGGCGGAGGCCTCCACGCTTCGGTTCGCGCCGTCGCGTGCGACGCGGCGGCGGCGCCACCATCGCTGCATCACGTGATATGTGACGTCATGCCAGGGATGAAGCGGCGCGCGCCCGCCGTCGCGTCAGTCTCTGTCCCCGCAACCGCGCCAGCGTCTTTGCGCCGGGCGTGTATGCGGTCAAGATGCCTCCAAACGCTAAGGATGCGCTAAGGTTAAGCCCAGTGGATGCGAAGCATCCACTGGGCTTAACCTTGATAAGCCTCCAATTTTTTTCTCTCTCTTTTGAAGATCAGTGAAATAAGTTTAACTTATATAAATGTTTTGACATTAGTGACTTGTGCAGTGCTGAATTGAACTTCTACATGAGTTACATAATATTTTGGGGTCTTATTATGGTTCGAAGTTGCATTGCAGTGTCATGCATATGCACCTGCAGGCTACATATTGGATGTTTATTTAAGACTGTTTTGCTTGGTTGGCTATTGATTCCAATTTAATAGTAATGAGAACTGTCTTCCTTTCATGGTGATTCTGTGCTGACTAATACATTTGAATTTTCCAGAAGACAACAAAGGGTGATGAAATGTTAACTTTATGTTGCTAACGTGCCATGTCTTTTTGGCAAGCTTGCTATGGGTTCTTTCTTATATGTTGTCTTTTCACAGTACTAGTCATCTTGAGAACTAGCCGTAGTCGTGTGTACTTACAGCAAAAGTTGGTGACACAATTTGAAAAGCGGCTCGACACTGCCATTCGAGAGTCAGACGACTTACATGGATTAGTTATTTTACTCTATTTGCAAGAGTCCTGCACCACACACTAAGGCTAACTTGACACACACTGCTGGAGTCATCAGACTCATCAAGCATAGTTACTGGAATCCATCAGCAGTGGTCATGTGACCCTTTATCTTGAGTCATCTGACTCATGCAGAATAGTTAACGGATTACCTCAGCACTAGTCGTGCAACCCTATTCAGAGGGTTAGGAGACTACTACAAGAGAGTGTGCACGACTATTGTGTGTGGAGTCACGTAACCACCTTGTGTAGAGCACAGATAGTCTCGGGACTCTCTGCCGAAAGAGAGTTCGGGTGTCTCCCACAAAGTGTGTCGTATACATGGTGAGTCCAGACTCTGAAAAGAGTAAGAGATAATCATTTTTTTTTCTTAGTGTGTAGCTTGTCTCAAGAAACGCAGCATAGCATTTTCAAACATATCCTAAGAGATCAGTAAGAGTATTTATTACTCTATATATATTTTTATTACATGAAACACGCGCAAATGAAGTAACAGTATGCGATGCCACAAATTCCACAGTATTGGGGCCATTAACTTGAGATATATGTTCGTTCTGTGTACAAACATGTGGTTTTGCTGCGACTAAAATACGTATTCACTGATTTAATTGTTGGAAGTTCGTAGCGTATAGTGAAACTTTCAGGGTTCGTTGATGACTCCACAAAGTCGTCATGCGTGTAAATCCTGCAGATAAACGAGAACCTCTACATACGTAAACTGTAAAGAGTCATAACTGCCAAATAAAATATATAGGGTGTCCCAGATAACCTTAGCGAAGCTGTTGAACAAAAAAACAAGTATTTAAAGAACCATTTTTGAACATTGTAAAAAACGACGTTGCCGATCTACTGACGAGGCTCCTGTGAACATGTAAGCCAAATATTACTGCACTGCATGCAGCATTGAATTTACAATGTCGTATTAAAAGCAGCGAAGAGTCGCTTTTTCTCGCATTCGCAATGTCGTCATCGAAAGCAGCTGGTCCACAAACGCTATTGGCTGATTTCGTCATCCCGAGAACATCCTCAGTAACACCTTTGTCAATTTTAGTTTAAAAGGGGGAAGTTTCGCAGGAAGGCGAAGCATCGATTGCAATAGCAAATTAGTGGAAAGCTACACGAAGTAAGGATAGGAACTGTATCGACCGTATACGCTATTAAACATTGGCATACTAAATTAATTAGTAATCATGGTGCCACGTGCGCACAAGCAAACATTACTACATCTCACTCGATGGCCGCGTAAACTCACTGTCAAAACGCTGGAGTGAGGAAGCGCTGCAGCAGCAGCGAATGAATTGACTTTCGTGCTGCCTCTTGCATCAACGCGGACTAAGCAGCGAAAACACAGCGCATGGTGGACTCTGTCCCCGTCGCAGATGGCTTTTAAGATACAGCGGCCCTGGCGGGCGGGCGCAACCGCCGGGCCGCACGGAGTGGAACGCGCCCCCCACTTCCCACCTTCTCCCCCCCCCCGAGCCTTGCGCGCGAGGGAAGACGGCGCGCTTCCTCCCTGCTTTCCTACCTAGCGTGTGCGAGATAGAGCAGCCACCGATGGCTCACCCTCGCACGGTTTCACTCGCACAAACATTTTATCGCCCTTGGGACTTTGTACGGAACCTCACGGCGACGCCGACGGCAAATATCAGCGTGGAGTGTCCAATCGCTATCACAATAATAAATAACGATCTATAATAATAAAAAGATATAGAACGTTTCATCCTTGCATTGCGCGTCGCCGCGACTGCTACGCGTGGCAGCCCAGGTGGCAGCGGCGTGTTGCGTAGCCTAGTATACTGCGGCCGCCATGGGGTGCCGCGGGGAGCCCTTTCGCCGCCGCGACACTCAACTTTTGGCCGGGGCTCTGCCCTCTTGCTTCTCCGCTGTGTACCTTCAAGCGCTAGCGGAGACGAAAAGGGAGAGAGAGCCTGGTATTGCTGCGATAACTCCACTCATAGTTGGAGGATCCGTAAACTTCTTGCGGCATGAGTTTCGTAGGACCAATTACTTCGACAACGAGGCCATTCTATGATTAGTTAGAAAAGTGTTCCGGGGCGCCTTTAAGACCTACGGCGATCGGTCGTCCGACCTCTGACAACTGAAACCATAAATTTTATAATTGTATCTTGCACCATGTTTTCTAAATCTTTCTTTTTTCGTTTAACAACGTGGCATCTGTTGGCTGGGACACGTGGTATATGCTCTGACCGTGAACTGTAAGCATGAATAACACCGAATATACCGCTTATCCCACATATGTTCAGCCAAACTTTAAAAGATATGCACACGCCAAGTAGCTGGACAGAACCAACGTAATGTGGCAGGCCGTTGCATGGCGATATTCACTCTATATTTTCCATTCTGCTTTATTACACAATCAATGTTACTTAATTACACAATTTTTGAAATCTTACAATTTGATGAAAAGTGTCATTGATAAAATTGTAGAGCAAAATGGGAAACTTCCGATCCAGATTTGTATTCCTGAATACGTGGGACATAAATGTGTTTTTAATCATGAGAGAAGCTCTCAAATACTCGCGAAGTGCCGTGGGTAGCCTTCGAGCGGCAATTTTTCATTTAGTTCCTGGGATTCTTTCACGCTTGGAAAAACACTTTTATGTATACGTAGCACGTATTGAGCAACAGGAATCTGGATTGGGAGGTTATCGTGTTGCTCTGCAACTTTTTCATCCACGCTTTTCATCTAATTAGAGTATTTAAGAAGTTTATTGACTAATTTTGTGTTTAGGCCAAATGCAATAATAATTTGAGTGTCTCCTAGTGACAGCAAACAAATCCCCTTGGTTATGTGCAGCTACGTGGCAGTTGCATATTTTTAATGTTTGGCACAAGTTACGTGAGACAGCTGGTATATGGATGAACAGAAGTCTAAATGGAAGCAGCTATCAGTGTAACACGTACTCTACGTCTCTGTAAGTTTTGATATTTTCTTTGTCTCTTTTTTAGTTCTTCCAATCACTGTGTGGTTTTGTAGAAGCGATTCCGTTTTCCACAAGTTAATATTAGATTATAGGCAGTACTAGTTCTAATCCTACGTGCTCGTGCTTGTCACGCCAATTAGTTTCAGTTTGGCCTCACAAAGAGAGTTGTGCATAAAGTGTTACGAAAATAATACCACGGATTCCTATTACCACAAGTTCATTAAAGAACAGTGAGAAACTAAAAGGTTTATCACAGAACATTAGGACACCGTGGGGATAGGAGAGTCAAAATACGGAAAATATTGCGCCAGGTCTCTTTTATAAGAGCTTGAAAGTGGGACGTCGTCGATCTGAACACCTACGCAGTTTGAAGCAGGTATTTCTTTTAAAGTACCGTTAGAAAAGTACGCTTGAATTGCTTACATATACAGGGATAGTGATGCTTACCTTATGCCTTGTTTTTTGTGTAGTCCTTCACGGTGATATGCTATATACGCCGTAATAAATAGGTTTCGTCATGCACGGGTATAGCGTGTTCTCATAGGACTCTTACAGGGCCGTAATGCTAGCATATGCAAATTCTATCGTTTTTTGCCAATATCTGAATCCCTTTACGCATCATTATTTTTTTACCAATTGTGTGTTGTGATAAACTTTGTCATATGCCCCCCTCCCCCTATGCCTCTTCGTAGGCCTGAGGGGCCTTTCTACATAAATAAATAAAATATATATCTCTGCATTTGCCGTTAGTTTTGGCACCGAGAAGTTCCATAATGCGACACGCCCGTTTCTGAGAGAAAGTCGCCTGTCGCTCCTTCCTCAGAAGGCACTTCTTTTACTACTTGCTTTCACCAACGAAATGCACCACTACGGAAGGGCATGCACGCCGATTGGCATAATGGGCGACGAAAATCATCGGGTCAGTTACTTTGATAACCTAGTCGCCGAGTTATGCAAAGATGCCAGCACCACACAGTTTCCGAATCGGCTGCTCGCAGTCATAGATAATCCTTCCGCACAACATCCACTCCCCTTACCAACGACACCTCAAAAGCTGAACTGCACGGCATTCCAGTGATATCGCCCTCCGACCCCCGTCACCAACTACAACAAACCGATCATCTGTCCTCACTAATTCTATGGACACTTGCCGGAAACTGCTGCATGATTCCCTGCCTAACTACATATCAACACAGATTCTCATGCATTGTGCATTTAAAACAGTCACCATGAGAATAGGGTGTTACCACCCAATAACAATGTGCATTGCAGTCGTTGCTCTAACAGTGCACATTAGACAGGTCGCAAGGGGTACCTCTTCAATTCCTTGCTTGCTTGTGAATATAAAAACCGAAAACGAGTTGTAACTGTTTTCTTCTCACCGCTCGCAGTTACCATCAAACTACGCCCCTATAACGCGGCCACCGTCACCGTTGTGGTCTCTATGTTCACCTCGAGTATGCTTTAACTTGCCAGACATGAAAACAAAGACATAAATGTCATCACTAGCTTTGAAACAGGCAATATTGTTGCTACTGCGTCATCTCTACAGCGACGGCTTACATGCTGGTCATACCGTCTAGTTCAGTAGCTGCAGTCTTTGTGCCGGCTAAAGCAATTCAGATGAAATTCAAAACCTCCCATTTGACATCGAGGATGGCAGCGGTAGTTGCAGCCCTCCGTGCAGTACTTTAGTAATTAGGAAATGCCTAAGTGGTATTTTATGCTCAATTCCAAGGCAGCCCTCTTCCAGAGTTTACGCTCGGCATTGCGTCGTGGATCCCTCACATAACTTGTCTTGGACAAGGGTGAAATTAACCATCAGGCAGTCGAGAAAGGGTGCGACAGCGTCTTTCAGTGGTTGCCAAATCACTGCGGTGACACTGAAAATGAACTGCAGCTGCTCGATCTGCCCATGACAGCGTCAACTGCGTTCCTATATCCGGCCGCATATGGCAAGAGCGGATGCAGCGAGAAAGCTCCGCGCACTTTCGCCTATTTGATTTGCCCATTGAAATTTTGGTGGACTGTACAAACCAGCGCCTGCGTTCCCTGGATCCTCAGCTAAAGCTTTACCTTCTGCATGGCTTACCACTACGTTACATCTCTCACATGACCTCTCTGGCTTGGAGTAGCCTTCACAAATTTCTACTCCTTCCTCATCAGAATAACCAGAAGTCGCGAATGTGATTTTTTTTTCGTTGGCACGAACAAATGATTGCACACTTCTGTGTGATTGCGTTCGTTTTGTACTGTACAAAGAAAAGCATTCTGCAGCTTGCTCGACGAGCTTGACGACCATACCCTTGCAGGAAACTGAATTTTTAGACCCTGGTGCCAGCCGACGTCAGCCCGAGTAGTAAAGCCCCAACCACTGGCACGCATTGGCAAGCTTCGGCACGCGCGAATGCGTCAAAAGCGTTGGTCGGGAACAGAGTGAAGTGCGGCGACCCCCAGAGATTTTGTCGACTGCCGATCCTAGAAGTTCGGTGACGCGTGGCGACGCTTCGCCAGCGTGCACCAATCGGAGACTGCGATGCGTCGCTGGCGTCAGCCAATCGGAGGCCGCGAGGCTGTTGTGCCTATGATGACCGCCGATGCGAAGCCGCCGACGCCATCGATCGTCCGAGTTCCTTGGTCGCATACATAGGCGTATATACCCGGGCGGGGAGCAAGGGGAGCACTTACCCTCTAGTGTCAAAAGTGGGGATGCAATGTATGTTATCCCCCCCCCCCCGCACCACTTTTGAAAGCGGCCACATTCGGCTGCGTGCTGGGAAGTACAACAAAAGTACAGCTGGAGCTAAGTTTTCTTTTTTAATAGAGAGAGAGAGAGAGAGAGAATGAGAATTCATAATGGAAAGACAGAGTCATCACATAAGTAACGCTTTTCTTTGCTACGCATCCTCTGCTTGGACAGCGAGGATTGCCTTTTGTGCCTTCTCGGGACGCTCTGTAGAGCGTGACCCGCGGGATTCACCACACACGCTCGCGTTGCGTAGAACGCCTCGCGCTGGGCAGTTCCCGCCGTAAGAAATGTCAGCTTGTGCAACTTGCATCATGCCCAGTTTTTTGGGACCGCTATATCAGTATTCGAATGAGCTTGCTAGATTTGACCTGCGGGAAAGGTGGAGGTCCGGATAAAGTATTATAATCAATCGCGCCCAACGACTAGCGTGCCTTACGGCGTGAAATCATTGGATTATCAAATGCTGGAACTATTTATCTCTGTCCACAGATAGCCTACATAGTATTGCAGTCTCAGTATTTTATCACCATCAAAAATCTAATCAACCTCTTACAGGTATAACTGCAAAAATTCATTGTGTTTTATCGTAGATATGCTCGTAAAAATGACCTTGGTCTAACTTGCAGAGCCATTTCAATACCAATAGAACATCGACTTGAATTTTTTCCAAAGGCACGTGTCACTTCTGACTGATGATTTCATTTTCAGGCTGCTTTTAAATAAGAGCTACTATATTACGTGTTACCCGGTAGGAGGAAAAACTGTAGATATTTCGTATTATGAACAAATGAAGACCACGGTAAAAGACCACGGTATCCTCGGTAAAATGTGCGGGGCAGGGTGCATATATTTATTCGAAGTTCGAAGCAATGTTCTGAGTGGCTAGCGCGACTTTTTATTGTGCAGGCTCATTACAGCCATAGTAGAAAGTTACTGATCGAAGCGTTCCAGGGTGTCGTATTGCCGCTAATAGAAATGTTTCCCAGACTCCTAAAACAACAGCAGGAAAGACGGATGAATTACCTTGAAAAATAGAGGGAATTTTTAGCGCAATGCTTTGCGAAACTTTCACTTTTCTGCTTTAAAAGCAAGTGTTGCAAGTTACTACTTCATTACTACTGACACCAATTACTAAACGCCAGTTTTTTCATGTGCTTTCGTGCATCATACGAGATTCGTAGTTTGTTTCTCCAGTGTCCTCGGCAAGCTAAACAAGGCATCTTGTTTGTATCTGCGGAAAAGGAGTGGCATGGTATGGCCAATGTGTATACAATGTTACAAATGGGTGGGTGAAATGAACATTTTCAAGTAAAATATGTATGCAAGTGGTCCATAGCGTTATAAGTCTGTTTTACGAAAGGCGTGAAACTTAGACGGCTGCGTTTGTATAATTACACATACAAGTGAAGTCATATTTTGCGAACATAATGGGAACAATATGCCGAGTATATGTGCGATGGTAAGTGAGTGTTTATCAACCACAAGGTTACAACAATTGTAAGCAAAAGTGTTGCAAAGTATTATGCTGCTCGTAGCAGCTAGGCGTCCCAATGTCCGAAAGGAAATATGCGTTTCAGATATTTAGACTTTGAAGGCATAGCTAGCATTTTAAGTGCAATGTGTCACGTAATTTTAACAATTCTGGCTCATTAAGAAGCGACAGGAATAACTTTTGAACCTTCCTCTTTTTCTTCTTTTTACTTTTTCATGCGTGATATATTAGTTTTGTCTGGTGTACTCACTGAACTTAAGGAGGGAGCTTCGTTACGTTTGGTGACTGTAAGGACCAGTTAATGGAGGATGTGCAGGCAATTTTCTAAATAGAAGGGTAATTGGGGCTTTAGCAATAAATTACGCATGCAAGCACTCTAGAGTGCTATGAGCGTGTTTAACGAGCCGGGAAGAATTGAGCCCGCTGCCCTGGCATAACTATGAAAATCACCAAGACAAAATTTAGCGAAAATTTGTGGTATGCTATGGAAACTCTCTGTGCGAAGCTAAATGCGCTTGGATCAAACACAGCCCTAGTAAAAAATGCTTATTCAAGTGTTATAGCGTGAAATATGGCCGCTATCAGCTATGCTAGCTCATGTCCCGACATGGCTGTTGGGCACAACAGGTTTATATAGTGTGGAAAAGGGATGGGGGTCATGATAACTGCAATTTGCGACAAAATTTTTACGTTCCTTGTTCTCTTAGAAGTGACAATGACAATAACTTTATTGTAGTGGCCTGAGGAACCTGATAGGGGGGACCACCTAAGGCTCTCCAATCAAGTTGGTGGCTCCGCCCACGACGGGACAGGCAGGTGGTGACTCTCCGCGACGTCGCGGGCCCTCTAGACGGCCTGTAGTTGGTTCGTAAAATCGAAGCACTTCAGCAAGGCGTCCCACTTGGACTTGTATTGAAGGTCGGAGCCCGCGTTGTACGGGCACAGCCAGAGCATGTGGTCGAAGGAGCAGCAAGCGTGACCGCATTTGGAGCACGACTGCGGGAAGTTGGGGTCTATCCAACAAAGCGCTCTAGGGGGTGAGGTAGGATCTGGTCTGTAAGTAACGGCCTGAGCCCTGTTCAGTTTCGGGTTTGGGGGTAGGGAATTTCCTCCTGCTGTGTCTGTAATGCGACGGAATTTCGTGTAAGTGGTAAGAGGATCTTTGAAGGCACAATCCTGTGGGAGAACCCGACCGTCAGCTCGGGCGCGGTTCGTGAATTCACGCGCCAGGCAGTTGGCCCGCTCGTTAGGGTTGCAACGCGCTTGGTTAGTTATGTCGTTCACGTGGGCCGGGAACCACGCTATGCTATGACCTCCAGTTTCTGCGCCCGTAGTAATACGAAAGAATCTGTTGACGATGTCGGCTGCGTGTTAGAAACTAAAGCGGTCGAGAAAGCCCTGCCCGCCGTGCGCGTGTCGGAGAAAATGGTCGTCGGGCCTTTTGCGGCTTGAAGAGCCAAGGCTATCGCGATTTCCGCCGCCTCGTTCGCGTGTTTAGTGCAGATTGACGCGGCGCTGATAAGTGTTCCGCGCGCGTCAACGACCGAGATTGCAAACCTGTAAGGATCGGGGCATCTGCCCCGTAAGGATAAATTCGTTGAAAGATGGTTCTAGCCCGCACTCTCTTGCGACCTTCGTTATATATTGGGTGGATATTATACCTCGGTACGGGCTCAACCTTAATACCTCCCCGGGCTAATTTAGGCACGGGGTGTCTGTCGAGTTGTGCCTGTATAGGGAGTATACCAGCTTCATCAAGAATACTAATACCCGGCTTAGTTGACGAAAGCCTGGAGACCTGTGCAATAAACTGCGCTTCGAATAATCCGTCCGTGGTATTGGGAATTCCGAGTTAAAGTAGTTTTACCGTGCTGGCGGAATGTGGAATACTGAGTACTCATTTGACGCCTGACCTGATGAGCGTGGCGAGTTTTTTTTTTTTTTGCGATTTTGCTCCCTTTGAGGTACGGTGCCGTGTAAGTAATACAACTGATGAAAAAAACTTGGAAGACACTGAGTAGGTTGTCCTCCTTGAATCCCCCCCCCCCCCCCCCCCATTTGGTTGTGATTCTAGTGATGAGTCTTAGTATCTTTTTCACCTGCGCGCCTAGCTTGTTTAGAGCGCATCTTAGAAGTGTTGCAAATAATTACTAAGCCGTCGTTTTTTTTTTCCTTATTTCTAGGCGTCATAACACGTTCCGACTTGGTTTCAGCGGTGTCCTCATTGAACTAGAAAAGGCATCTTTTTTATATTTGACGAAAATAAAGCGCGCGTTAGAAGCAATATGTACTTCAACGACAGGGGAGTAATTATGACGTTTGCAGTAAATTACCCATAAAAACCATGACTTTATGAATGTGTTGTGCGAACAACAAATTTGTGCCGTTGCCTTGAGGAACTGTGAACTCAACCTATATAAAATCTAGCGGGAAATGAGTGAGGTGGGGGCACGGAGGGAGGGAGGGCACCATGATAAATCATCAAGCCTGCAACGACTAGCCCGCATATTCTCTTAACCATGGTAAATGCCGTGGCAAGTATAAGTGTTGAATTACTGGCTTTCTAAAAATTCCCAACAAGTGCTCCAAAGCGTTACATGCGGGCAAGTATTCAAACGGAACAGTCTATATATATATATATATATATATATATATATATATATATATATATATATATATATATATATATATATATATATATATATATATATATATATATAGTCATATGATAAGAAGCCAACGAACACTGACACCAAGGACAACATAGGGGAATTTACTTGTGCTTGATCAATGAAATTAAGAAACTATAAATTAATGGAAATTAAAGTGGATGAAAAAACAACTTGCCGCAGGTGGGAACCGAACCCACAACCTTCGCATTTCGCGTGCGATTCTCTACCAATTGAGCTACCGCGGCGCTGTTTCCCCATCCACTTTCTAGGGTATTTATGTGTCCTAGTAGGTTGTGGGTTCGGTTCCCACGTGCGGCAAGTTGTTTTTTCATCCACTTTAATTTCCATTAATTTATAGTTTCTTAATTTCATTGATCAAGCACAAGTAATTTCCCCTATGTTGTCCTTGGTGTCAGTGTTTGCTGGCTTCTTATCATATGACTAATAAATATCGGGCCCCTCGATTAACCCTCTTTCTTCTCGTTCATTATATATATTTATTTATTTATTTATTGAACATACCTTACAGGCCCCTTTACAGGGCATTGAGTAAGGGTGGTAATAAAAAAAGTACAAAGTAACTTGTCGGTGTACAACGTACGGCTCAAATTTGCAGGTTAACATAAAGGAGAGGAATCGATGATAATGTGGTATGGCGGCAAGTACAAGGTCGGGCGGGAAAAAGGATAACACGAAGAGAGAAAAAAAAATATTGGCTAGCATTATACATATGGAAAAACTGGATACAAGAACTATAAAGTGTACCGATAACAATGACAACAGTAACAAGAAAAGAAACTACAACCAAAGATATACTGACAAATATGCGGAATCTAGGCGCATGAGCAGTTGGCAGGGTTTAAAATACGCACAATGGTAGGGCATGATAAAAACGCAGGAACTAATGGCGTGCACAGTAAAAACATTTATCAATATAAGGAATGCAGTCGGGCACAAAGTGGGATACTGAAGAAAAAAAAAAACACGTGCAGTGGTACAAAAAAATGACGGATGTCTTTGGTCTTAAAGCTGTCAAAATAACAAATAAATAAATACATGGGTAGTATACAGAACATGGCACCGGAAGTAAAATAAAACTGGAAATACTAGTGGCAAGTTTTTATTGCGAAAAGAAAGAGTGCAGGAGTTGACGGAAATTATCGTGGTCTGGTTCGGATGCAATGTTGTCTGGAAGATCATTCCACAAACGTATGGCGCGTGGAAGAGCAGATGCGTTGAAGGTGTGAGTTGACCCATATAATCGCGTGAAACTTAAGTGATTATGCAACCGACGTGATGTGATGGAAGGAGCATCAAGGTGAAATGGGAATGGTCTGTTGCTGCATGCGTATTTGTGAAAAAGGCATAAAAGGGCAATGTCGCGACGAGCACTAAGGGGTTCAAGTGAAAGATTGAGCTTAATTTGCGTTATGCTGTTATGGTTGTCATAATTGCGTGAAATGAAACGGGCAGCCCTATTCTGAACTGCTTCAAGCATGTTAATTAAATAATTTTGGTAGGGGGACCAGATAGATGCGGCGTATTCAAGCTGTGGGCGAACGAAGGTCTGATAAGCTAGATGACGAACGTGAGTGGGACAGTTATGTAAATTTCGACGTAAATATCCTAAAGATTTTGAAGCTTTTGCGCTTATGGTGGTAATATGGTGAGACCAGGAGAGGTTGGGTGTGAAATGAATACCAAGGTACTTATAAGATGACGCCTGCGACAGTTGGTAGTTGTTAATGGTGTAGCAGTAGTTGGAAATGTTTTGCTTGCGTGTGAAGGAGATTATTTTGCATTTTTCTGTATTCAGCGACATAAGCCATTTTTTACACCAGTTGTTAATGCGGTAAAGGTCGTTTTGCAGCGTTAAGTGGTCATCGGCACAGGTTATTGGACGATATATGATGCAATCGTCAGCGAAGATTCGCATGCAGGAAGAAATGTTTTCTGGCAAGTCATTTATGTAGATTAAAAACAATAGGGGGCCGAGAACGTACCCCTGTGGTACGCCCGAAGTTACGTGAGAAAGGGAGGATTGGAAATTGTTAATAACCGTGAACTGCTGGCGGAGTGAAAGGAAGTTACGGAGCCAAGATAAGGTTAGCGAGTCTAATCGAAGGGCAGATAATTTAGAAATCAGGCGGCAATGGGCGACCCGGTCAAAGGCTTTCGAGAAATCAAGAAAAATACAGTCAGTCTGGAGGTTATTGTTCATGTTGAAGTGTAGTTCTGTACTTAATTCTAGAAGCTGGGTTTCGCAAGAGAAACCTTTCCTGAATCCGTGTTGGTTGTTAAAAAAGAAATTGTTAGATTCTAAGTGTCGGTAAACATGAGAAGCGATTATGTGTTCAAGAAGTTTGCAGCAGATGCAAGTTAAAGAAATTGGACGGTAGCTTTCGGGAGTATGTTTATCACCGGCTTTGAACACAGGCACTATTTTACCAATTTTCCAATCGGAGGGAAGTTGACCTGTCGCTAAAGATTGCCTGAAAAGGTGGTATAAAATGTTAGCAGAAACGGAGACAGTGTTCTTAAGAATTTTAGATATATATATTTAAGAATTTATATATATATATATATATATATATATATATATATACAGGCACTTTTTTAAAGCATGCGATATCATTGCAAGATACTGAAACTTTTATTGCATGGTCGAAAGAAACAGCTTCGCTGGAAATCAGGTTTTAATTCTCCAAGGTCGCACACATCTTTCTTTTTTTGTTGTTGTTGTGAATATTGCAAGTAATTTATGTTGGCAGTATTAGTAGCATATAACCTCGACAACACTATTACCTAAACTAGCAATGAATTTATGCTGTGGACTTAACCAGCAAGTACCATTCCTTGTTTCATTATTAAAATTGTTTGTCGCAAATGTGAATTGTTTTATGTGTGCTGCACTGCTGCTACTGGGTGGTATCCGGGACGTATGTGAGGCACTCATTGCCTTTTGTTCCTGCCTCTTCTTCAGATTTTACAAAGTTGCAAGAAATAAATGCAAATTCAAAGAATTGTTCGGGCCCCTATGGTTCCCCACATGTGATTGATAAATATGTCTATCTTTATTAAATATAAATATGACTGACAGAAGCATTTCCAGGCTCTCTCACTAATTATTCTGATAACAATTACAGGGATGCTCCGGGCGCATTTTGCAGTCGTCTTTACCGTGGTCTTCTATATAAAGCCCAAGGGCGATAAAACCGTCGCCGTGCGCCGTATGCTGTATGTCTCAGTGGAAGTTTGCGGGGCTGAGCCGACAATTGGCCTCGAGCTCCACCACTGAAAAAGCTGGCGCCACCGTCGGCGTGACGTGCTATTAGGGATCACGTGGACATAGCGGCCACGTCGGCTGCTTCGGGAGCGCCGAAGCGAGCTGAAAACGAGAGTTTAAATTCCCTCGTACGCTGCGGTCCTGATTTAGTGGCGAGATTTTCCCGCTTCGAGTGTCTGCTTTACAACGCTTGAAAGCACTGCAATAGGTAGTGGGTGCCTTTGAAGGCGCGCAACATGGTAGGCGACTGCTCGGTGCCGCAATGCCGGACGTGCGCAACGGAGACCGGTGTCAGCCTTATGCACACGTAGCCGCAGGACAAGAAGCTGCGTGAAGCTTGGCTCGCGAAACATAAAACCGGCAAACAGTCATCGGCTACAACTCGGGTATGCAGCAAGCACAGACGCGAGGAAGATTTCTGCTACGGCGCCGGGTCTGCGATGTTCTGAAAACGCGCACTGAGACGCTCGCCCGAGACCGCTGCCCGACTAATGTGATGACGGTTTGGTCTATGAACTTGTCGATGCTACAGATACTGGCAAGTTCAGTGGAGTGGAAACGCAGCGGTAAGAAGCACATTTAAAAAAAGCATGGCATATGGTAATGTTTGTGTTATGAATTGATGTACAGGATTACAAAAAAGAAGCAGTGGGAAATGACATGCTGAGGACACCGATAAACATACAGTGCCACGCAACTTGAGAAATAATATTGAAACGTCCAAGAATTTCGAAAAAAAAACGATTTAATCGTCGCGACAGCACATCACAGTCCCCGCAGGCGTCGAAGTCTCTACAATGAAATTATTTTTGTACAGCTCCGATAGCGCCCACGCACAATGGTTGCCTGTATACTGTGAAATGCTCATATTCTGCGGCCCAAAGCTCATGGCGCGGTGGGAAAACGTGCACGCGGCGAAAGCGAAACAGTGCGCGGACAAGCATGCAGACGCGCAGCCGGTCGCTGCGAATCTGTGCGATCGCTGCATTGAGGCTTCATTCTATGACGCTCCATTTAGTTATACAAACACTATAAGAACATATTTCACATAGTTTGCTCTCAGCATTTACCTGCCTTTCACACAAGAAGCCGGCTCGGGAGACTCAATTGCGGCGACCGCGCGCAGTGGCGTTCACTGTACGTATTCGGTAAATGATTCGGTGCTTTCAGTTTACCCAAGATTATAATTTAGACAGTAAAAAAACTCTCGTTTTGAAAGTGCTTACAGAAATGTCCGGGAGATCTTGCACGTGGTTTTTTCAGTGAGCGCTGACAGCAAAACATATGAGGAGTGCGCCGAGTGATCCCTCATACTACGCCAGCGAGGCTCTTCCGATAGATGGCGACTCCGTAACTCCTCGCCGCCATGAGATGCCACGGGCCATTCCACATGCCAGCTGCAATTTCACGTGGCCAGGTGGCAAAATATGCGCGCAAGGTGCCTGACGGTAACGCATCAAACAGCTCACAGCCCCAAGCTTTTATTACACGTATGTAGCTTGGAAAGATGAAAGTGGGCACGGAATACGGACCGCTTCGCAGCGCCACCGATCCCGTAAGACGCCATGGAAATTAACGGATGTGACATGTGGGTTATAGCAAACGTGACGTCATAGGTAAACGTAGACGTTTTGGACACCTTTCGTCTGCTGTGCCCCGGTCACACCAGTCACGGCCAAAAAGATGCCGCCCAAAATAGCCATATAGCCAAAAAGAAAATTCTGACGCCAACTCGGATAAAAGGTAGCCCAATTTGGCCACTAATAGGCCAATCTGGCAACCCTGCTTTCAGCAGGTGTAAACCAGGGGCCGAATCTTATAACGGTTCGGAATACGAACCGTTCGCTTCGCCGCTTACGTCACTAGATGTGCCACTCCCAAGCCGGCGGTGGAAGAAGGGGAGGACGCGACCAATAGATGAGAGGGTGCCACCTCTGAAGTGTACGTCATTATATGACGAGTTAATCGAGGAATTGCAGAATGTTTCCGCTTGCTAAACAAATGTAAAATATAAATTTAATATTATACGCCAAGTTCTGAAGTATAAACTGTGGTGCCGGGCGTTTACGCAATGCAGAAGTAATTTATTAATGTCATTCTTTTTTATTCTCAGCCGACAGGCGGTATCGCAAGCGTAAATGGCAGAGCGGTTGGCAGAGCGCAGCGCTATGTCGTCTGCTACCAGGAGCTCGCAGGATGCACGCAACAGGAACGCACTGCCGGCACTTCTCAAGTAGCGAGCGCGACAAAACCGCGAACTGGTTCTTAGGGACACCTTTACTAGCCGACTATATCAATTTTCCATCTTTTTTCGCCCTACGTCATCGGCTCGGACATGACTCGCTCGCCGCCGCGCTGCCGCTGTCCCTGCGATAAGCCCCACGGCGCGTCGCGTGATGAAAGCAATGGAACTTGAAATCGAACATTACGATACACGGGCCCTGCATTGCCTGCGCGAAGTCAAATCGAATAGTGTGGTGCTGACGGTGCGCGCTGTGCCGTAAAATTGAGTAACAAAGTGCGGCACTCCCGAACCAGAGAAAAAAAGGCAGGCAAATAAGAGATCTCCACAATATCTTCCCGTCCTGACTGTATAGTTTTATCAGCCGATTGATGGAAGTGCTGAACCAGTCTAGGTTGAACCCTTCTGACTGCTGAACGGCAATCTGCAAGCTATATTCACGCTGGCGATAGCACTGAGAATTCGATCTCACCATGCAAATATCTCCTTAATTGGCATTGGCTTTGAAGCTGAGGTCACGGGAAAGCTGACCCAGCCCTTCAACCGGCCAACACAGTAATTGCGAGAGCAACTTTGTGGACGGTGTCGGCAGCAGAGATCTAGGTCATTCCGATGAATGCTTCACGTCCGACCGAACTCTGGGAGCTGCAGGCCAGTGGCGATGAACCGCAGCGCGCAATATTCCTTCCTCCGCGTGGAATGGCCACTCGTACGTTTGCACCTGAGTCCCCAACATTTGATAGCGTAGCCTGCAAAAGGTTTACTTAGAAAGCCAGCAAGGGCGGTGCAACTCATTATCCGTCACTTCTTCGAACGCGTATCGCGCTTCCAGCCGTGGTCGACACAGAAAGAGGAACGCCAAGCAGACGACGAAGGCAAGTAATAGCCTCCGAAGCAACCAACGCACGCGCGCGCGACGCCCGCGTGTCTCCGGGGTCGCGCGACCGGCGCGCGCGGCCAGGGTCACAAGCCAAAGCCAAGCTACAGCAACGGAACCCAAAGCGGACTACCCCTTCGCCGGTTCCTACGACCGGTTCGCTTTGAAGATGATTGACAGATGCGTGACGTATTCGAAAATTGCGATACCGCCCCGCTGCCTCTGACGACCTGTGACGTAATAAAAATTTTGGCCAATCAGGGGAGGCCAAAGAAACGGTTCCCCAACCGAACCGTTATAAGATTCGGCCCCTAGTGTAGTTTCCATGGTGAGAGTCGGAGACGGAGCCGAGACGGACGGATGCCGACAGCCAGCTAAGTTCTATTTCTATTTTTATTTCTAATTGCAGCGGCGGCAAATCTGAATGGAGATAGGGCCAGTATAGTAACGTAGGTTACAGAGAATTGGAGCACTGCGAAGCCAGGAGAACACTTAGCCAAAGTAGGGTGATAAAGTAGGTCGTGGCCAACAAATAACAGTTAGGACTAAAGGTTTAATAGTTAGGGCTAAAAGTGTGTGTGTGCTTTTTTTGTCCTTTTTTCTTTTTTTCTTTTTTCCCCTGGTTATTGGTTTGGTTATTTTACTAGCTCTCTTTATTCTTCTAGAGATTTCCAGTGGTCTTTATTACAGTTAATTTTTTTCCTCGCTTTTACACAGTTAAACAACAGTAGGACAAGAGAATTCATGGGACGGCCGGCTAGAAAAGCCAAGGAGGAAGGTGGGGACCTCGTCCAGTGTGAGAGGTGTGAACTATGGTGTTATTTGGATGAAACGACATTCAAAACCGTGGCGGAGGCGGAAGGGAACGGCTTCGTGTGCAGGCTGTGTAAGGTGATTGAGAATTTCGAGAAGCAGCTAAAGAGTGAAATGGCGAGGACAAGGGAGGAAATCGAGAAAGAAAAAACGAAACGCGCAAAGTTTGAGGAAAGGGTCGAGAGGGAGTGGGCCTCAAGAATGGAGGCTGTAGAACGGAAATGGAGTGAGGAGCGAGAGAAAGGGCAGCAATTGGAAAAACAATTGAAAGAGATGACAGCGAGAGAAGCTGAGAGGGAGGCACAGCAGGAACTGAAGGAAAAGGAAGCAGGAGGATCACCCAGTGGAGCAGAATTGGGGACGGACACGTTAACGTGGAGACCGCGGGAGACACAGGTACAGAGGGATGAGACGACAGGAGGCAGAGAAGGCGAGGAGGCAGGGAAGACCCAGCCGACAGAGACAGGAGGGAGGCAAGATTTGCTTGAAGACAGAAAGGTCTGGGTCGTTGGAAGCTCCAACGTATCGCGAATGCAAACAGCACTCCTCAGAACAGTGCAGTATGACAGACGAGTGAAGGTCGAATGCATGCCGCGGGGGCTCGATTCGAAGCTGTGGCGGAGAGAGCCAAAAGCAAACTGAATGAAAACAGATAAGGAAGAAACCTGGTAATTTTGCACGCTGGGGTGAATGACGTCCTGCAGAATAGGGGGCGAATGCTGGGCAGGCAGATTCAAGAGGGAGTGGCGAAATTAAGGGCGACCTCTGAGGCGGTGCACATTGCCCTGTGTACTGTCCCAGAGGTCAGGGGACAGGAACCTTTCATTGAAGAGCATGTAGTGGCGGCAAATGTAGTGATTAGGGAGTTGGGGCGAGCCCTCAAGTGTGATGTGGTGGAGGTGAACAGAATGATTGGGGGGAAAAACTTCCCCCCTTTCAGCCCGGATGGCATTCACTACACTACACCAGCGGGATGGCAGGTAGGAACGAGGGTGGGTCGTACGGCCCAGGCTTTTTTGCAGGCGCGCAGGGCGACCCTGCAAGCCAAAACGTAAAAGATGAAGGACAGGGGAGGGGGGGCAGGACAGGAGCACGGAGGAGGAAGAGGAAGAAGAAGGTAGTAAATGTGGGGTTCATCAACATGCAGGGGGGAAGAAATCGCATTAAGTGGGACGAAATAGAAGAACAGTTACAAACGGAAAATTTTCAGGTATATGGAGTTGCCGAAACCCATTTAAGAGATGAGGAAGAGCCACCATTCATTGCGGGATACACCTGCGTTGGGTGCAACAGAAAAAGGAAAGAACGCAGAGGAGGAGGCCTTGGGGCGCTAGTGAAGGGACAGGACTAGGAAAGGGTAAGGGAGAGCTGCAGTGAGCACATGTGGCTCAAGGGCACCGTAGGGAATGTTGAGGCAATCCTGGGAGTTGTGTATCTGAAAACGGGGAAGGAGTCGAAAGAGGAGAATGCAAAACATTTCAAATGTATGGCCAAGGACATCAGGGAGTTAGCTATGAAACGGTAGATAATCATCCTAGGGGACATGAATGCACATTTGGAATACTTTGACGGGGTGACAGATGCAACAGGGCAGATGTTAGTTGATTTTTGTGAGGCTTATGATTTTGTGATAGTTAATACTGAAATTAAATGCGATGGGAAAATAACATGGAAAAGAAATAACACCCACTCGACAATCGACCACTGCCTTATGTCCCACAAGCTGTATGAACGGTTGGGATGTATGGAAATTGATGAGGAAGGTACAAAAAGCCTCGGGAGTGATCACAAACGAATCAAAATCAGTTTTGGAAGGACAGTACCACTGGTAGAAACTAAAGAAAGGAAAGGTATGAGCAAATTGAATGACAGGCAGCTACAAGAAGTGGCGAAAAACATTGAAAGTATGGTATCCAAGCAACTGCAAAGGGCATGGACATACGACGAGTTAATAGGTATTTTTAAACGAGAGCTAGAGAAGGGACAGATTAGGAAACTAGGAAGTAAGCAGGGAAAATATAAACCGAAAAGCTGGTGGGACCGAGAAGTTAAGGAGGCCATAGAGCAACGCAAAGATGCGTGCAGAAAACACAGAGCAGCGAAGAAAAGGGGAGCCACACGAGAAGAGGTGGAGACAAAATGGGAGGATTACATTGCAATGAAAAGAGAAGCATTGGCATTAATTCAAGCCAAGATAGCAAAAGTTGGGATACAGTGGATGTTAGAGATACGAAAAAAAGACAGAAATGCCTCTAAGAAATTTTGGGAACACATTATAGCAACAGAGTAAGAAGACAGAGGTGGTTCAGCACTCACTGACCACACCAGAAGGAACAAAGGTAGAGGGAGAGGAAGCTCAGGAATATATTAGGGTAACAATAGAGGCAGCATTTGCAGAGCCACTGGGTAGCGAAATGGAGAATAATGACAACAGCAGGGCAAAATTAGAGGAGGAGTACAGAAGGATGACAAGTAAGGAATGGGACAGAATTGAACACAAGGTCCCCGTGGGAACAGCGACAGGACCTGACGGCATACTTATGAAATTGATAAGCATATTAGGCCAGAAAAGTAAATTAAAATTACGACAAATTATTGAACAAATAGTAGTAGGGGGAGATGTTCCACAGGACTGGAAATCAAGCAGAATGATATCAGTTTACAAAGGTAAGGGAAGCAAGGACAACATTAAATCCTACAGGCCAATAACTATCACATCAGTCATATACAGAGTAGCAATGCAGATGGTGAAGGAGAGAATGGAGGAATGGGCAGAACGTGAAGGGATCTTGGGAGAACTGCAGAATGGATTTAGAAGGAACAGAAGGCTAGATGATAATTTATTTGTTATATCACAGTGCATAGAGATAGCGACAGCCAGGCAGAAACCGCTATGGATGGCCTTTTTAGACATTAGAGGAGCTTATGATAATGTAAACCGAGAAAAGTTATGGAGCCAGTTGAGGGAATATGGTCTAGAGAGAAAGATGATTGAGTTCCTACAACAAGTTTATACAGATAATGAGGTAGAGATAACATGGGAGGGGGAAACTACAAAGCCAGCTAAAATAAGAAGAGGTCTCAGGCAGGGCTGTCCATTGTCACCTCTGCTTTTTATGATCTACATGAGCCAAATGGAAAAGAGGCTAGAACAGAGCACAACAGGAACTGACATAAGCTATATGCTGGAAGGGCAGAAGGTAGCTCAAGTACTAGCCGGACTGATGTATGCAGATGATATTGTACTGCTTGCTGACACCCGAGTAGGGCTACAGGAACTAATGAGCATATGTGGAGAGGAGGGAGAAAAATTGGGACTGCAATTCAGTAGAGAGAAGTCTGGGATAATAGTATACAATGAAGAAAGGGGGGAACCATTGGAAATACAAAGCACTAAGATTGATCATGTTGAAAAATACAAGTATTTGGGCATATGGCTAAACGAGGGCAAAAAGTACTTGGAAGAACAGGAAAAAACTATGATTGAAAAAGTGAAAAGGAACTCAGCTGTAATGAAACACAAGGCACTTTGGAACTATAATAGGTACGAGGTGGTTAGGGGCGTATGGAAAGGGGTTATGGTACCTGGCTACATTCGGAAATTCAGTACTGTGCATGAAATCGGAAGTTCAGGCATGCATGGAAACGAGACAGAGAAGTGTAGGCAGGTTGGCCTTAGGAGCACACGGGAACACCTCTAATGAGGGAGTGCAGGGGGACATGGGATGGACGTCATTCGAAGGTAGAGAGGCAATAAGTAAACTAAAATTTGAACAGAGACTCCCAGCACTGGAGGAAAAAAGGTGGGCAGGAAAAGTGTACAAATATCTGTACATGAAAAGTTTGAACACAAAGTGGACACTCGGAACGAGGAAGCTGAGGAATAGATACCTACAGCCGAGGGAGGGGGTCCAACGTGGTTCTAGTGTGGGAAAGGAGGTGAAGGAGACGGAAAGAAAAATGTGGGAAGAAAGAATGCTTGGAAAGCCATCGCTATCAATGTTATAGGTTACAAAAACAGGAGATTAAGAGAGAGCTCTTATTTGATAACTCGCGGGGCAGCTCACTATTATTCGAGGCTAGGACGGGTGTTTTGAGAACGAAAACATACAGGGCTAAATTTGAAGACGTGGACCTTCGGTGCACACTGCACAGCTTGCGGAGCCGAAATGGAGACCACGGATAGTGCTGAGATGCACAGACCTTCGCCCGACCCTGGCAGAGGGAACAGTGGCAGATATGGAAGGGGCATTAGGTTTTCCCGGGGAACGAGGGCAAATAGACGAAAAAAGAGTGGCAGTAACGAAGGGGAGTTGGTGGAGGAAGTCAAGGGATAGATAATACCATAAATCGGGGACATAATGTTTCCTCTACTGTTTTAGATAGTTATCTTGGGGGGAGGAGGAGAGTAAAAACTAGGTTGAGAAAAAGAGGATATAAAGAAAGATAAAAAAAGAATAATAATAAAATAGGAGGGGGAGCAAAAGGCTAGGTGGCGCCAGCCGCCGCCCGTTACAAAGGGTATAGCCGCCATCCATCCATCCATCCAAACATGGCTGCGCTCGTAGTACCTCGTCCATGTGCACGGCTGTGAAAACGTTGCCGGCCGACGGTTGTTGTACCAGTTGTTTGCTTGCTGTCATGAAATGCGACTTCACCGAGATATCCTTGTTACAAAGAGAACTTTCTGATACTTGATCGTCATGGAGTGTTTGTTGTCAAGGACACATATTATAGCGGCGACATTCTGGGGCAACACCATTCTCGTAGGTAGGTTCACTTCACCGTATCGCTGAAGCAGACTATGAACAACAAGCTATCGTGTATTGTTTTACTCTTGTGATGTGTGTAGATTTGCCTTGCTTATACGCATGTTGTGCCGGTTCAACAAATTACCTTCTCGGGGCTGTGCATAGCGAATAACTGTTTTGTTTTCCATTGTTCACACTCGACTGTGGGAAACTTACCGGTTGGCTTTGTGCTAGCCACTATCCTAATAGGTCTATAAGTATGTGCTTTGCACATGCGTGGGTGTCGTCTAGCGTGGTATAATCGAGCAAGGCGGAGCGTTTTGCTAGAGGAAACGCTGCTTGTTTGCATCATTTGTTTACCGACAGGCCACGGCGGCCGCATTTCGATGGGGGCGAAATGCGAAAACACCCGTGTACTTAGATTTAGGTGCACGTTAAAGAACCCCAGGTGGCCGAAATTTCCGGAGCCCTCCACTACGGCGTGCCTCATAATCAATGGTTTTGGCACGTAAAACCCCATAATTTAATTTTTTTTTTTTACCGACAAGCGGCTACACAGAGTGCTTCCTGCCATAATAATAGTTGCAATGCTTCCCTCTCCAATAGTAGTTTTGCACAGAGTGACATTATGTTTCTTGGGACGATGATGCGTATGTGGCTGAATATCTCGTGGCGCTACCGACAGCAGCAGCCCAGTAGTGACAGCGCTGCAAACGAAACAAAAGAGCCAAATATTATTGAGGGTAATTAAGCAAGAACGACATTTTACGGAATGTCAGCAAATGCAAGGTTCTGACTGGTGTTGCAGTAGTAGCGGGGCGCTTTTTTGATCACGGCAATGGATTGGGTTCTTTACAACTACTGCTCCAGGAGGGCACACGTAACTGTCAAAGGAAGGATTCAGAAAAACACCTAGGTATAGTGAACTAGAAGGTTTTCTAGTGGTGCGACCGAAGCTCCTGATGCTCCTGTCCCCGGCCTTCAAAAGCAGAGGGAACCAACAGAAGACACCCAACGGTGGCACGAAGGTAAGCTGGGAAGCAGGCCCTCCCAAATCTTTGTCTCTGCACTCGGGTGTAGACACTAATTATAACGAACATGAAAAACTAAGAGAAGAAAACAAAGCCCTCAAGCGCAAGTTAGAGGAACAGGACGCGAAAATTAAGACTAATGCAGGAGGTACAGGAAATGAGGTCAGGTAGCCATCCCCGGCCACAGACGCTGCCATCTCCCCCGCCTCATAACCAACCAAGAGAAATCAACCTGGCACAAGTTGTGGCAGAAATGCAGAAAATGATACAAGAAGTACGGCAGCAAGTACTACTGCAAGGTGCCGAGATCTGCACCATGCGCAAACAGAAAATTACGGAGAGAATCAAAGATGTCTGCTAGAAAACTACAGCGCAAGAGATGACTCCTAGAATTAACCATGAACAGGACAACACAAGGAAAAAATGAAGAAAAATTAGGAATATGGCAGTGGAACTGCAGAGGATTCAAGAGAAAACGGGGATTACTACAGCAATATGTTAATAAGCTATTAACTCCACCTGACGTGATCGCCCTACATGAGATGGGTAAAACCACTGTCTTGCTGGGATATACGTGTTATGAAAATCCAGGGGAATAGAACAGAAATCCTAGTAAACAAGGCACTAACAGCCATAGCACATAATAGGATAGGCGACACTGAGAACACACCATAGTAGAAATAATCACAAAAAAGAAAAGAAGGGGAGCAAGTATATTCGTAGTTAACGTATACAGCCCCCCAGGCCAGTGAAAAGTAAAATTCGACACGCTCTTCGGAGGGGCGAACAAACTAGCCAAAGGAAACGCACTAGTCATGCTAGGGGACTAACGCACGAGAAACCAGCTGGGGATACAAAACCACAGACAACAAAGGGCGAGCAATAACCGAGGCAGCAGACAGCATAGAGTGCGACCTCATAATCAATCCAAACACCCCAACTAGAGTCGGCAACAGCGTGAGCAACGACACTTGCCCCGACCTCACTTACGTAAAAAGAACAAAACATGCGGAATGGGAAAACCTAATGGAAAACCTAGGCAGTGAACATTTCATTCTAAAAACACAGATCGTCCTGGCAGGCCAAATTAGACGCCAAATCGGGAAAGCAAAAATCACAGATTGGAAAGCCTTCAGGAAAGCTTGCAAAGAAGCGGTTAAAGATGCTGAATCGATAACTGAATGGGAAAACATGCTAAAAGAAAAACAGCGAAAATACACCAAGGAGGTTGAGCGAACAACGCAGAACCCAGAGGTAGACTCTAGGCTACTCAAACTGTGGGAAGCGAGAAGAGGGCTCACGAAAAGGTGGAGTAAGCAAAAATACAACAGAAATCTCAAGCTAAAAATCGCAGAAATCATGAAGGCAGAGGAATACGCGATGCAACTAGCTGAACAGAATTGGCAACAATTCAGTGACTCGCTAAACGGCACCCTGGGCACGGCAAAGATATGGTGCTTACTCAAAGTCCTCATAGACCCAACCAAAACAAAACCCAAAAACAGCAATGCCATATACTGACTAGTTCACCAATACAAAAGAACAGAGTTAAACGAAAAAGTAAAAGAGAAATGCTTTGGAAACAGCAACCCAGCAGCCTACATGGAGCATTACGAAGGAAAGGAAAACGAAGAGCTAGACAGACCCACAACGCTGGAAGAAGTCTATGCAGCCATAAGAAGCGCAACAAAGAACACAGTGGTAGGAGCGGACAAAATAAACGTGGTCATCCGCAACCTCGGCTACGAGCAGGTCGAGAGATTAACAGCCTACCTAAACGAGCAATGGACAGCAGAAACAGTGCATGAGGAGTGGAAACACGCAGAAGTCATTATGATTCCAAAACCAGGCAAGAAACTTCAAGTGGAAAACCAAAGACCCATCTCACTCACATCATGCCTTGGCAAGATATACGAGAGTGTAGTCACCAAAAGACTCCAAAACTGCATGGAAGACAAAGAGCTGTATCCTGACAGCATGTTTGGATTCAGGGCAAAACTATCAATGCAAGACGTGCTACTGCAACTAAGAGAGGCCGTATTAAGCAACGTCCCCCACAAAGGAGAACACATCATCATGGCGCTAGATGTCAAAGGAGCCTTTGACAACGTCATCGAACAACGGCATCATATCAGCTATGGTATTAAAAATACAATAATCGTAATTAGTAGAGAAAGACAACACATCCAATGCTAACAACATCCGATTAAAAAATTTGTATGCTCTGTGGGGGATGATTTAATGGTATGTGGAATAGAATTCCATAGTTTTATACCCGCAAATGTGGTAGTGAACTTACCATAGTTTGTGCGTACTTTAGGTAAAAGACGATTATCGAGTTCAGGAAACCTAGTAGTGTTAATATTTACAAAAGTTTCAATAACAAAACCATCTATGTGTGCAATATTACGAAATAATTATAGATCACGATTGCTAACATTAACTGAAAGAGCTGATGAAGAGGATGAATGTTTAAACTACAATAAAGTGGCATTGCATTGGATAAGAAATGGCTGAAAGTCATGAGACGAAGCACCTGATTCTGCAGGCATTGAAGTTCGCTGAGGTGAGCGAGGTATGTGTTTCCCCACATACAGGCTGATATGCAGTAAGATAAATGGCTATGAATGTGTGCATGATAAAGGGAATGTTTAATGTGTGCCTGAAAATATCAGCGGGTTTTGATTATGGCGCGTATTCCAAACGAAATCTTACGGACAAGTGACTGCGCATGAAGATTGAATTTCAGATGCCTGTCTAAAACTACGCCAAGAAACTGTGCTATCAGATATTGGTATTAAGTTGTTTTCAAGACACACAGATATGGATTTTGAAATAAGTGTCGGGAAGAAATGAAAAACCATAAGAAAACGTTTTTAGCGGATTTTATGCACATGTTCTTTCGACACCAGGAAGCTACGTTATGCAGATCAACATTAACATTTCGCTGTAGCTCGTCGACATCATTAGCGCAAGTAAACATAGTTGTGTCGTCTGCATATAATATACAGTCGGTAGTGGTCAGAACATTAGGTAGGTCGTTAATAAATAGTAGAAACAGCAGCGGGCCAAGGACCGAGCCCCGAGGAATGCCTTGATATATGTTCTTAGCTGATGAGAGTTTGCCATCAGTCTGAACAACTTGAGTACGATTGGTTAGGTAGCTAGAAATAAGCTGAAGTGGCGGGCCAGTTATGCCATAAGATTCAAGTTTATGTGTTAGAATTTTATGATTAATGGTGTCAAAAGCTTTTGTTAAATGTATAACTTCGAACCAGCAACCCTTGGTCGATTGCCTTCTTGACTTTATCGGTGAAGGTTAGAAGCGCAAGCCCAGTTGAGCAACCCTGCCGAAAGCCATACTGTTTAGGTGGTAGTAGATGAAATTTTGCTAGGTAGAATGATAAACCTGTATCAACTAGTTCAATTATTTTACGGAAAAGCGAAAGAATACAAATAGGCCTGTAGTTATTCAGAAATTCACGATTGCCTTTTTTGTAAACAGGTGTTATTTTACCAACTTTCAGAGAACTGGGAAATATGCCTGCTTTAAACATTTTGTTAGCAATATCTGCTATCATAAGAGCCAGTTTATTAGAAACTAACTTGATACGAGATGGGTGAACAGAATCTAGGCTAGGTCCAGTAGACCTAAGCGAAGATATAACATGAAGAACTTCCTTTGCATTCGTAGGTTGCAAGTGGAAAGAATGAAGATGACGAGGCAATGTCGGTAATGGGGGATCTGTTTGTGAATCACAAGTACTACTAAAATACCCACTGAAGGCATTTGTGATATCATCTGGGTGGCAGTATGTTAGTGTTTCAGTTTCTATTTTTGTTAGATGCTCAGGAAATTTATTATTTAAGCATTCGTTGACATGCCAGTTGCGCCTCGTATTATTGCCATTATTCAAAATCTTGTTCTGAAAGTAATCTCGTTTAGCACTTTTAAGTGTGGCTGCAAGTGTGTTAGAATATTTTTTGAAAAGAGATTTAGGTTCACAGTTAAAGGGCTCACAAATTACCCTTTTGTGGAGCCGATTTTTCTTCAAGATACATCGAAGTAACGCTCTCGTGACCCAAGGTTTTTGAGGGGAACTGCCATTCTTGTGCTATTCTTGTGCTTATTCTAACGCACTGTGTAAATTTTTGAATTAATGTGCAAATAAGAAACTTCTTGAATGTGAATAAATAACATGTGCTTTTGTTCCCACGCCTGATGACCGTAAGCTGGGAGAAAGGGGAAACAAGATGTATACATTAAAGTGGTATTTCTTCAATGCCACCTGTAAACCCAAGGTAGAGTGAGTTCCAAAAACATTCGAGTAGTGTATTATTTAAAGTGATTATGTAGTCAAAACTAGTCTATCTTGTCACGTCTGCGGCAAGTTTCATATCTAGGCAGCGGTGACAGCAAAGTAGCAGCACGTGAAAGCTGACATAGAAAGAATGATCATGTAATTGCTGCCTACTCAGTATACAAGAAAGTGAGCTGCATTTTTTAAAATGATGACATGTAAATTTAAAGTGATACTAAGATTTTTTTATCGAATAGTGTTTTACAAGCCAGTCCGGCCAGTTGCATGCAGGGAACAGCTAAAATAAAGGGACGGTACAGTGTGCACATATTCAGTAATTTTGGACAGAGAACAGAAAACGTTAGAAAAATAATGGGTGTAACGAAATATGATAGAATGTCTGATGGGTGCACGGCAATGATCACCCGTTCATATGTGACGCGCCTCCTAGCTTGCTCACAAGCAGATAGCAGTGCCGGTTACTGTAACAACTCCATTTGTGTATAGCACTGAAGTAATCAGCCAAGCTGGTTTAAATACACTTCAAGCACCTCCCATTAAAGGGCGCAACCGTGCTGCTGTGCTTTCCTTACAAACAGCTGAACAACTAAGCTGCAGTACAGCGAACTCGCTAAACCAACGCGCCCTGTTTTTGTTCCTAGCTTCGTACTGATATGTGGGACACGCCAACATTCCTTTGTTCTGTGCTGGTATATGGATGTTTTGTTGTTTCCTTCCAAAGTACTGGCTAGCGAGTTTCGCATAAGAAACCCCATTCAGTATAATGCTGCGCCACTGCAGGCTGCAGTGCGGCCGGCAGCAATTGTCAAGAGTGGTTGACACCAGCGCCGCCGCATCGTTCCACACTGAAAGCTCCGCTCCCAAGAAGCTGCTTGCGCCACTAGAAAGCTTTGTAGTTCACTGTAACCTGGGATTATATGCTCCATCCAGTGAACAGGCGGCACCACTGAGCAGCAGCGGATGGATGGATGTTATGAGCGTCCCCTTTAGAACAGGGCGGTGGGTTGCTCCACCAAGCTCTTGCTGTTATGCTGCCTAATGTCCTACCTAGGCTTTTTTTTTTTTAAAAAAAAAAAAGCTCTATGAATTTCGATCACGGTATTCTGATCACGGCGAGCACGGACAGGCTAATGCAGCTCGGCGTTCATAACACGACCCTCGAACTCATAGAGGTGCAACGAGCGGCGCAGATCACGAGGCTTTCGGGCTCCAGCGCCGGTAGGCGCCTCTTGGAGGCTGCGGGCTTGCAGCCACGTTACAATCATAGCGAGGTGGTTCAGCTGGACGAGAACTCCAGAGGGACCTACGTCGTCAGTCCCTTCCCTAGAAACGTTCACCCGCAACATAATGCGGGCAGGCGAGCAGCTCGTGCCAGGACGATATTGAAGAAAACGGTCGGCATGGAAGCCTTCGTGGACGCAGCTCAATATGGGCGCTCCGGTAAATTCACGGTCACGGCGGTCAGCGAAAAGGGCGAGCTCCTATCTGCGGCCTTGGTAGGCGCTGTGACGGCCGACGTGGCAGAACAGGTGGCGGTGGCGCTGGCGATGCAGGATTCACAAAGGCCGTATATCTACACTGACTCACGCGCGGCCGTCAGGGCTTTCGCTTCGGGAATGGTTGCAAGACAGGTGGAGGTGATTCTGAAAAACAAGTCCAGAACTAATTGTGACCCCGTGCATTATATTATGTGGTTCCCAGCTCACATGGGCGACAATGTGCTGCCGGGCCGCCCGAACCCCAATGAAATTGCTCACCGCCGTGCGTGAGAATTGACGCGCCGCGACGGCGATGGGGCTACATTGGATCTGGAGGAGCTCGGCCACAGCGACCCGTTATTAACATTTCACGAGATCGTCTCCGATTATAAAGAGGAACGCAGGCGCTTCCCGCCTCCACATCCAAATCTATGCAGATCACAATCGATCACGCTTAGGATGCTTCAGACGAGGTCATATCCCTCGCGAAGTTTCTTAAGCAGGATTTATCCAGAAATTGACCCACATTGCCCGGATTGTGGGGAGGTTAGCACTCTACCTCATATGCTCTGGCAGTGTCCTGCGTTACGGGATACGTCCCTCACCAGCGAACGAGACTGGGACGAGGCCATATCTAGTACGCAACTCAAGTTCCAGTCCATGGCCGTCCAGAGGGCCCGTAAAAGAGCGGAGAGGCTTGGCCTCCCGATTCCGACATGGGAGCAGCCAGCGGCGAGCCGGGGGCCCCAACGGGTCTCCACCGGCTAGTCCCTCAGGACCTCAATAAAAGTTCATTGTCTGTCTGTCTATGAATTTCCATAACCAAATTTTCTAACCCCCTATCGTGAACTTTACCCGCCGTGGTTGCTCAGTGGCTATGGTGTTAGGCTGCTGAGCATGGAGGTTGCGGGATCCAATCCCAGCCACGGCGGCCGCATTTCGATGAGGGGGAAATGCGAAAACACCCGTGTACTTAGATTTACATGCACGTTAAAGAACCCCAGGTGGTCTCAATTTCCGCAGTCCTCCTCTACGGCATGCCTCATAATCAGAAAGTGGTTTTGGAACGTAAAACCCCATAATTTAATTGTGAACATTGTTTTTGTACGTCTCCGTTTTATGTCGTTCCCCTACTTCCACCAATCTTCCAATTGGCTCTCACTAATCTCTATTGCGGACATGTTTAATTTCGCCTTGCTCTCGCTGAACCCAAGGGCTTTAAGGAGTCCATTGGTGCCTAAATAGACCTCTGGGCAGATATCTTCACATTCTAATAAAACAAGCTCCATAGTTTCTCTAACTTTACTGCAGCAAGCACATGCTTCTTCCTTCTTACATCTCGCTTTATAGGTGCGTGTTCTAAGGCGTTCTGATCTCGCTTCAAAAAGTAATGAGCTTCCCTTAAAGTTATCATAAATTGTTTCTTTTCTGATTTTGTGTTTTTCCCCTTAAGTAGTTACTCATGGCAGGTTCCTTTTTCATTGCCACCACCCATGAGATTATTTCAGCCTCTCCGACTTTCCGCTTGATCTTCTTTGTTGCTCTGTTGCTCACCTTACAGTCTGAATACTTGCTGGTAAGTTTCCTAGTTCTTTTCCTCCACTGTAAATCAATGTTTTCCCTGTACAGATACCTGATAACTTCTCCCAGCCCATTTACTTTCTTCCATATTCCTCAGCCGTTCTTCATACTCAATTTTACTGCGAGCTTCCCTCACTTAAAACTAGTCCAGCCCATATTACCCTGCACAGCTTCATTTGCAGCCTTCCTGTGAGTGCCCAATGCGAGGCGTCCCACTAACCTTTGGTTCACATCGAGTCGTGATTGTACCTCTGATTTAAAGCAAACAACCGCATTTCCAAAAGGAAGTCCTGGAACCATTACACCTTTCCACATACCTCGGAACACCTCGTACCTATTGTATTCCCATAGCGCTCTGTGCTTCATTATGGCTGCATTTCACTTCCCCTTTACTGTTATTATTTTTTCCTGTGTTTCCATATATTTACTGCCTTCGTTTATCCATATACCAAGGTATTTATATTCTGTTACCCGAGGTATTTCCTGGCCTTGTATCGCCGCTGTCTGTTCACTGTTTTCATTGAATACCATAACACCTGATTTTCTAACACTAAATTTTAAACCTAAATTGTTGCCTTCCTCTCCACACATATTAGCCAGACGTTGCAAATCACTTTGCTTGTTAGCTAGCAACACAATATCGTCAGCATAAAATAAACCTGGAAGCTGCTGCTCTACTACGGTACCCGCCTCTTTGTATGAGAGATTAAAACCAATATTAATTCCTTGTAGCGCCCTCTCCATCCTCACCATGTACATCATAAACAGCAGTGGGGATAATGGCACCCCCTGCCTCAGTCCCTTGTTGATGTCAACTTTCTCTTCGCTCTTCATCTCTTGCCTTTCAACGCAAATGGCATTTTCTAGGTAAATCTCAAAAGCTGTACACAATCGTCGCCTAAGCCTTCCCCTTCCAGAATATCCCATAAAATGTGGTCTACGTTGTCATATGCTCCTGTAATGTGTAGAAAGGCCACATATAACAGTCCGCTTTCTTCTCTTGATATTTCAATACACTGAGTAAGAACAAATAAGTTATCATCCAAATGCCTACCTATTCTGAAGCCATTCTGAAGCTCTCCCAAACTGCCATTATTCTCTGCCCATGCTTGCAGCTTTAATTTGATTGCCTCCATTACTAACCTGTATATTACCGATGTAATGGTCAACGGTATACACGAGTGAATTTTATCTTTCTTCCCCTTACCTTTATAAATTAAATTCATTCTACTTTGTTGCCAACTGTCTGGTATTCATCTATCATTTAAAGCTTTTTCCTCTGCTTTCACCAGAGCTTCCTTACGTTTTGGTCCTAGTTCATTAATCAGCCTAAAGGTAGCCTCTTCTAGTCCCTGTGGCTGTGCGCTTAGGAATTTTCTCTTCGGCTTTCTTTCAGTTGAAATTTTTCAGCACCAGCTCCTTTTTCACCTGGTTCTATTTCATGCTCTTTCTTTCTTTAAATACAATGTTGTCATTGCCTTGGAAAGATTCGGCTGTTATTTTTCAGATGTAATTTAACGCTGCTTGCCCCTCCAGTTTGTTTCCATCTGCGTTTAGGATATGTTGTTGTATTATTTTTGACTTCCTGCCTAATAGTTTTATGTGCTTCCAAAATATCCTAGGTGCGGCCTTCATTTTCTCACGTCTTTCTGACAACCAATGTTCACTTTCACCTTTGTCGTATCCATCTTTGCTAGATATCCATCTTTGCTTGCACCAGTATTTCAACCACAGACTTTTTCTCCTGGTACATTTCTTATTTACTGGCCACTTCATCCTGTGGCAACTGCGCATTCTTTGCCGGCCTGTGCTCTTGGGATGCTTTCTGTCATTTGGCGATCGCTTCTCGTATCTCCCTGTTCCGCCAGCTTTTCCGTTTCTTTCTTCCTTTCCAATGAACACGTTGTTTCTCTTTCCGTATTTATGTTATTATTACACCTAGCTCACTATGTTCCCACTCTTGGCCATTTGCAAACTTCTTCCTCGACTTTTTTGACTATATTTGTTATTTGTTCAGCGTTCAGAATTGGACTGGCCATTTTGCATTTCTTGCTCTCTTTCCCAACTACATATCCCATTTTCAAAATGATGCATTTATGGTGACTCTGTATGCTGCTATGCCCTTCCTCGTCAATGACCATTTCTCAAGTTATCATGAATTCCTTCTGTCATCTGACAGTAATCTATAGTCGATTGCCGGTTCCCCACTTCCCACGTGATCTGCCCTTCACACTTAGGCCCTGTATTCACAATAATGAGATTATGTTGCTCACAAAGGTCTAGCATTTACTTCCCGTTGTTGTCGGTACAGCCATCTAGATTCTGTATGTCGGCATTCATGTCACCGTATAGGGTAATTTCGGCATCATTCCCGAAACCCTTAATATCAGCACTTAGGCAATCCACTAACTCCTGATTCTTCTCTGTGCAACTATTTCCGGTCCACAAATACATTATGCCCAGCCAAGGTTTTTTTCCACTCGTTGTACCTGATAACCAAAGATGCTCTTGACATCTTGAATTTACTCTTCCATTTGGCTCCCTGATGGATGAGTGTTCCGACTCCCCCTCCCTTTCTTTCCGACTTAGTTCTGTTGCACCCTTCCCAAACATAATTGTCAGTCAATGGCGGCTCTTCAGAGTCTCTAAGGTGCATTCTGTAACTGCATACACCACTATTTATTATCTTTTTAACTGCTCCTCAATCTCTGCCCACTTTTCCTGTCTTCTGCCGCTCTGCATGCTGATGTAGCATATTGCATGGCGTGGTGTCCTTGTTTTTCTCCTTTTTCTGTTATTGACAGCGACGCTATTCTGAGGTTTTGTGTTACTGACGGCGATGATATTCTGAGGTTCCCCTAGGGAACCTTCTTTATCGCTACCTACTCTGGCCTCCTGAGTGTCCATGGGCCCCCTAAAAAAGCAACAGTGCAACCAGCAAGTTGCCAGCCCACTTCTCATGCAAGCCTGTAATTGAAATGGATCCCATCTCGTTCAAAACCACCACAACTTCACACTTCCCTGTTTACTTCGACAACCTCAAAACCTTTTTCTCGGCTCATTTTCCACATCGCCTCATTAGCAGCCACTACGGCTCTTTGAATGTGACTGTCACGTGCAGGCACTTCCGGTACCCCGCACACCACAATCTGCACCTGAGGGGACAGCTCACGCAAGTTGTCTACCCCCTTTGCCAAGTGCTGGGCTAGTCCTGTCCCTTTCCTGTTTAGGAAGTCATTTAGCCCACCTGCTACTATGACAAGGTTGGGCACATGGGCATTTTCCGTGAGCTTTGCTTTTGCTCGCTCCATGACAGAACCCAGTGTCCACCCTGGAAATGTCCCTGCCGCCACTCTTTTATGGTCTTTCACCCTCTCCACAATTGCTTCTGAGCACCTAGCCAGATTGGAGTTGCCGGCAATAATCACCATTTGACTCTCTCCTTGCTTGCCTTGCTTCCATTTGTCCTCTGCGTGATTCGTACTTGACACTCCTGCTTTCCTCGCATGGCGGCCTCAAGGCAGGTGCCGCTCTTTCCAGCTACCCTCTCACCATGTCGCACGCATTCCACGTACTTTGCTGACACTCCCGCTCCTGTCATGTCGGTGGACTGTGTTCCATTGTCATGACCATTCTCATTTGCAATGGCGGCCCTGTTCAGCTTTTCCTCGGCTGCTTGAAGTCTTTTTTTCCACTACCTTCCATGCATCACGCTCCTTATTTAACTCATTTTTGAGCTCTTCAACCTGTTTGATAAGCTCATCCTCGAAAGCCTCCATTTTCTTCAGGCTAGCATAGGCATCACAGTGTGGGCCGATTGATTCGATTCCTTCTCCATTCTCATCTGTCCTCTCATCTGCCTTGAGGGACCCCACGCACACTGCACGTTTTGCCGGCTTTCTTGCCCTGTATTGCACGCCTTTTTAATGCAAATACTATATTACTATAATAATGCAGAGCATGTGTCTGCCAGGAAAAACTGATAAGCACAGTATCTAAATCCTTAAAATGCCAGCAAGTAATTCTCGCCCATGTTCTAAAAGCATTCAATGCTGCACAGACTTAAGGTGTGCCATGATTTTGCAAGTGTTCAACCACGCGGCCACGTTCTCACTTTCCTACCAAAGCAATATTCCCGATACCAAAGCACGCACAGTAAAACCACTAATAGCTATTAGTCTTGCGCCTTCCAAGCTACTATTTAAAGGCCATAAAGACTTAACGTCCCACACAGTTGCATGTGTTGAAGCACATGCTGTGAAAGGATGCTCCGACTATCCTGCAAAACCAAATTTACACAAAACACACCTGCTGCCAAAGTATACTGAATAATGATGCATTGTTACAACTTGTAAAAAAAAGAAAGAAAAAATCAAGAAATATAATCGTGCCCAGCCACCAACTTGTGTCGCTAAGTTCAATGCTACCGTGACTTCTTGCAAAAGCAAGTACAGGTAAGTAATTCCTGGTTGGTGGGAAAAATTACCTGTGTTTGCCAAGGGAGAAGTTCAAGTGAACTGAAGTTGATTATAACGCAGACAAAAATATTTTCAAAGGAATCCTTCGAGACAGAAAGCAGTGTATGAGGCCGACCTTGGCAGTCCAGGACGACAAATTGTGGAGGCCCATAGTCGAGAATGCATATGTTAAAGTTGCTTTATCACTAGGATGACATTTTACCTAAGTAACTAAACAAATGGCCTCAAAAGTGCACAGCATTGTCCTTTGGAGCAAGAGGCAAGCACATAGTACAAAATAACTGAGTTATTTTGAGAGCAGCTGGTAAACACCTCTAAAAGTTGGTGTAATGCATTTCTGAACATGTGCTAGGTGCCTTTCATATTGATTATTTACCATACAAACTAACTTGAATACTAGGATTTTGTAATACCATCATGACTTACTGCCAAGGGAAACTAGATTTCTTATTTATCATACATTATATCTGTATTATGTGCAATGCTGTTTTCCTGTGTGAGGTACAGCTACTGTTTCAGATACGACATATAAACTCTGTGCACTTCAAGACTTTAAATACGTTTAAATACTGTTCATAACTCCTGCCCAAAGTGTCCCTGAAAAGTTCTGTTTAGCTAGTGTAGGCTAATTATATTCTGTTGTAATGGTAAGTGTTTTGCTATTTGACAGATGTATTTGTTGATGTGCTTATGCTCCTAGTTCTAGTTGCTGCTCATGTCCAGGGGGGGGGGGGGCGAGAGTCTTTCCAAGCTACCTGACGGGTTTCTTTTATTTTCGATGTCCTGTACAATGTAAGCTGTACACCTGAACTAAAATTATGCTGAAACCATTGATGATGATTGCCAATGTAAGCAAATAGCTGAATGCTACTTTTTGTGCGCAAACAAACAGGGACGAAGAATAGGGGCAACACAAGGACGAGCACAACACAGGACAAGCGCTCGTCCTTGTGTTGCCCCTATTCTTCGTCCCTGTTTGTTTGCGCACAAAAAGTATCAATATGAATATGTTCCAACTAGGCCGACTCGCAGTTATGCTTAGCTGAATGCTTCTAGAAAGCTGTTCGCTTTAATAAATGACTGAAGCACACTTGAAGGCATACAGTTGTTGAAGTGAAGATATTTAGGCAGTGTTTGTTGTTTCATTGCAAAAGTGCGTAGAGAACCAACCCATTAACCAGCACATGTGTAGCCCTAGTATTGGGGGCTCTACATATAAGCCGATTCACCATGTGTATTGTCTCCAGCAGCGCGGGAGTGCCAGCATGGAAGGTGACAGGGGAAGAGGGAGGCGAGAGACGAGGAGGGCAATCTACACCATCTAAACCTTCAGACACCTCAAAGTTCTTGCATAACAGCACACATGCGTCTCAATTAAACAGCTATAAATAGTTGGGATTCGGTGATAAACGTGCCCCACACTGCAGTTATGTGAGTGCATGGTCCCTTTGTATCATTGCTTTTGTATCAGCAGTGAAAGTTCGACCACCTTAAAAATGTGCAAAGGAGCCAAAGAAAGCTGTGGGCTTTAATAATAATAAAAATTAAATATTCTAAAGGGCTATTAAGCATTGTCCAAGAGAGCTTTAGCTGGCCAAATGGTGACAACCTTAGGAGGGGCTTGTATGAGGTTGCAGGTTTGCTTCTTAATTGCACTAACAACATTTTGATGGGACCAGAAAGCAAAAATGGTCGTGTCCTGAGCTGTGAATGCAGTTAAAAAAGCCTCAGAGGGCCAAAATTAATCTGGAGCGTCTCAACAACAGTGTCTCTCATAACCTCTTTGTTTCATTGAATAATGAAGTCGTATATTTTAATTTAGATTACCTTATTTTATTCAATAATTTATTTATCCTATTTTATACTTGCAATGTCATGATGATAGATGGTTGGTGTGGCATATGGCCATCAAGCATTAAATAAACCATAACAGCTACCATTGCGAAAAAAAACAACCCTGAGATGAAATGCAATGAAGCCAATGTGTTCTGAGCCTGCTATTGTGCTCAAGATATAAATAGTCCTAAGGATCCTCACTGTCTTTGCAATTGGCTACTACAGTTTGTTACTGTTTGTGCTCAGGGGAAGGTGACCGAGTGTATGCCTATTCCCTGGAGACCTTGAACCAGGTGGGATTCCAGACAGCATTCACCACCAGCAATGTGCATGGCATACGCATTGGTAAGTGCTCATGCTTCTTGTGAGCTCTCACGTGCCTCTGCTGTGTGAGTGAGGAGGCTTGTGAACCTTGCTGACTTGGCATGGTTCTTGGCCTCAGCCTTAGCCACATTGCATGAGTGGAGCGGATAGACTGCTCTTTCTCACTGTTGCACATAGCCGCGTTAGTGTGCCTAAGAAGCGGCTCACACTCGTGCTCCTCGACTTGTCCCTCTGGCGCTAGCTGGGGCGAGCTAGACATGGCCTCTGAGATTGCACTGGTGCGATCTCAGATACCATGCTTATACCATGGCTATTGCACAAGCCTGCATGGCATGCTGCTGTGAGTGTGTACAGCTTTGCACGGCAGTGAGAAAGGTCAGTGTTGTTCAATGGTATATTCAACGTAGAGGTGCAGGAATATAGAACTGCCACACCAAATGAGTGCTGAACCCGCCGAAAGCGAAATACTCGGCATGCACCTTTTGGGTATATATTGTGGACTCAGGGCCGGGGCTTCAGAGCCAGTGGCCAGCTGAGGCTCTCAGAGATGACACAGGGTGCAAGAGCCATGCAACAGACAACCTTTACTGCCTGAAGCCCCAAACCAACTGGAATTGCTTCCTGGTCACCGTTCCTCATGCTCCAGCCCCAGGCTGACTGCGCGTGGCACGGGCGCGTGACACGGGTGTGTGGGCCAGGCCCAAATGGTGATGATGCTGGGACAGTGGCGAGCCATGCGGCCAGTGTCCCCACAATATAATATATATCTTGGTTTTGGTAACAAAGCTACATTGTCATATCTATTGGCAGGACAATATTACATTAAAACAATCCTCTAAAAACATGGATTTCTATGAGCATTTCAAGGGGAATTTCATTCAATTACGTTATATCCATTGTTTCGTTACATACTGTTTAGGTTCGAGTCTACGTAGAAGCGCCGCGAGAGGGCCAGTGGATGTGGTGGATGGAAACCTCGTGTAGTTTTGAGAATGGCCCCAGGCTGACTGCGATTGGCAGGGGTGCATGAGCCAGGCCCAGATGGTGATGATGGCAGCACAGAGGCGCAGCCATGCAGCCAGTGTCCCGCACTGCCCCCTCCCCTGCGGATCACAGATCTATGTCGAGGGTGCTGTCCATGGGCGCTTCTGGCTCAGGCGAAGCAAGTGCTTCCGCACCCAGTGGATGCTTCTGTTGAGCAGCAAAAGCCTCCTCTCGAAGAAGGTGTGGTCGCAAAGACCGGAGGAGAGCAACAGCAGTCTCCATGGTGCCTGGAACTGGTGGCTGAAGGCCAGGATTGCCAAGCGCAGTGGCAGCGAGACTGGCCCGGTGGAGAGATCCCTCTTCATGAGCGTGCCGGGATATTTCCGGAACGCGGCAAGAGGGGCAGAGTATGCGAGCTTCCTCTGTCTGGTGTGTATAGCGGAGGCTGCTTGAAGGGATATCTCTCTGTGAGAAGAAGGCTCTGCAACGGGTCAGGAACCAGCTCTGACGAGTCCTTGATGAGTGGCTATGACTACAGCTCCTAAGGCAGCCGTGAGACCCAAGCAACAGAGATGTTCGTGTGATCAAGGACGACCCAGGTTGTGACGGTGCAACGGACACCTGGCAGTGAACAATGAGATGTGTGGGGGTAGTAGGGCCTGTACTGGTTGTGGATCTGTGAACAGTGGCAGTACTAGCATTGAGAGCGGGACATCTGGAATATGCCCAGCACATGTACAGCACAGCTGCTCCGCGAAAACGCATAAAAAAGGCATTCCTTTCCGAGCCATCGTATCGGAACGTGACACGTGGCAGGGGACGGTCTCCAAGTTTCTGCAGAAACACTTGCGCATGCTCAGATTTGAGCACCCATTCATGATAAGGAATTCTAAGGAGCTTATCGCATTTCTTCGTGATCATGAAGGCTCGAGGGAACCGTTGTTTTCGTTTTCCATTGATGTGATTGACCTATTTTATTCCATTCCACAAGATATATTGCTATGCGCCATTAGAGATTCCATTGATGACTACGGCCCTGTGGCCTTTCAGAACGCATGTGGTGTAAGTGTGGATGACTTTTTAGAAATTCATTTTTATCTGGCATATCGACCATCGTTAATTTTGAAGGAAAGAACTTCGTCCAAAAGCGCGGAGTGTGCATTGGTTCATGTATTGCCCCTTTATTAAGTGACATATTTTTATCATATTGTGACAAGCGAATTGCTGAACGCATTGACACAGCCTACTCGGCTAAGATTTTTAGATATGTTGACGATTATGCCATTTCTTTGAAAGGGGTTGGGGAGGGAGGCGGTTCAACTGCAGTAGAGCGCATTCTTGAAATTTTCCGAGAAAGCGCGTTTGGGTTGAATTTCACCTTTGAGTTGCCTACACATGGATGCCTGCAGTTCCTGGACATTTTCATTATTATTGCTGGAACCCATGCGTGCTGGAGGTATCAGCCTCAATCAAAAAAAGGTATTTTAAACTACCAGTCAGCTCATTCGAAGCTTGTAAAAAGGGGAATTGCAAAAAACTGCCTGCGTGCTGCTCTTGATAAGTCCTGCCAGCATGAAATGCGACATAGCGTGTTCTTACAGTTGCAAAGACTGCACAGCGCAGGATTTCAGCATGATATGGTCACCTCGGTGCTAGAAACCCTTGCCAAGGAAGCGCGGGGCCCATCAGAGCTCCGCCCAAGCGTAGAGCCGCAACGTCGTAGACCTGTTACCATCCCGTACTACCACCAAATCTCCCACTGCCTTAAAAAGGTGGCCGAAAAATGTGAAGTACCGGTGGTTTTCACGGCGCCCAAAAAACTGGCGGGCATGTGCAACATGGTGCAGGGTAAGAACAAAAGAAATGAATGTCATATCAAGCACGTCGACAGGTTCGTCCCATGCAGAATAGGGGTAGTGTACCAGATACCTCTCTCTTGTGGCAATAGCTACATAGGGCAGACGGGATGGTGCCTAACGTCAGACTGCAGGAGCACCGCGCAGGAGTAGAAGGACTGGCGGGGGGTGGCAAATTGGCTGACCATTGTCGCCAATGTCGTAATTGCATGCCTAGGTTCCGCGACACTAAAGTCTTGAAGATGTTTGCGTCACAACTGAGCCGAGAAATCTTTGAAGCTTACTGTATAAAAATGCAATCTGGCAGCTGCGTGAGCAGCTCTTCAGTGTCATTGAGCGATAAAGAGTTCAAATATTTGCAAGCAAATTTGCGGCACTCACGCCCGCATGCCAACGTCGCGTGATGGCTGTCTGATGATTAGCAAGTGTGATTACGATACATGTATAAATGTGAGATTTCCCGAAGTAAATCTTAGTTGAAGTTCCATGCCTGTCTTGTGTGTTCCTTCTTTGTCCCTTGTTTTTGTGCGGTTACATGATGCATTCCAATAACGACCACCAAGTAGCCCGCTTATCCCTGTTAAAGTCTATTAAATTATCTTGCGTCAGCACAGCATCTATTCAATTACTAGACAGGAAAATCGCATATCTGCAAGGCTAAACCCGCTTCTCCCCCTGCGTATTCAGAATCCCTCAGTCACATGTAATAACTTTTTTATGTGTGTTTGTGTTATTATTTTTCCATTTACCTTGTTTTCCTCTGCCTTAATGTTTTGCCACTGTGCTATGGACTTTAGGAGGAAGTCAGCGCCTGTGTCATCTGTTCACTTTAGTGTGGGCTGTTTGCCATATTATGTCATTGTACCGACAAGCCTGGCTAACTGCCATTTTGCAGTGCCTTGTAGCTTAGAAATGTCAATTTAAGAGAGTTTATTGCGAGCGATATGTTTCCAAGGTTGTTGCCACCAGAGATGCACCAGCGGTGTGCTGAGGGAGCAACGCATTGCTGGCGAGTCTTGGGGGCATGAAAGATATGCAGAAGGTTTCTTTTGCTACATGGTCTGCAGTATCGTAGTGATTTTGCCACTGCAAGTGACTTCAGCATTTCGAAATGTATCCAAGTGACAGCATTCACACTGCTACCATCATATGTCCCAAAGATTGCGTTAGTGTTTGGATGAGCACTTTAGTGGCATCATTTTTGGTACTACCATTGTGCGCCGAACCTTAGTGATTACTTCGTAACATTGCAGATGGGCCTCATTGGTTCGAAATGATCTAGCTTTGTCTGCTTCTCAGTTTCTGTGTTGGTCACAAGTTGAACTGTTAAATTTTTGGTTGGTGACTATGCTTTGATGTTATGGTTTACTTGGGAAGAAGGACATAAGTAGCCATAGAGTATCTTGCTATAGAATCTTCATCTGATGCTGTTCCCAACACTAAACATTTCACCGCTGCTTACATCAGGAGAGCTATGGAGAAATCAGCAAAATATAAAAATTTATGTAGATTGCCTTGCATTCAGAGAAGTTCAAGAATTAATGGGTGGGTGCCAGTTGCACTAACAACTATGCTGGATATTGGGTTGTGATTCCGCCAGGTTTCACCCGACTGCCCAATTTTTATTGCAATAGCAATTATACGGACACTCCAGGCACATTTCTGCCATTGCCATCGCCGTGAGGTTCTGTATGAGTGACAGCATGTTAGGGTGAGGCGGTGAACGCAGTTCAATCTCTTGTGCGCGAGCGACGAACGCCATCCAGATGTGTGCCCTCTATTGTCGTGCATGAGGCAGGGGGGTCAGGTGAGGGGAAGGGGTGTTCTTCTTGGACGGCTGCTAGGGTGCCTTGATGTCCTCCTCGCCCGCCGCTGTGTACAGAGTGCAGACAACTGTGGCGTCTACTACGGCGTTCGCCACACGAATCGCGGACGCTGTATTAAATGCCTCTGGTGGACACTGTGGGACGCGTTGCCGGCCCTCGTATGTCTTGAAAACAATCTTTGACATGGCGAAAGTGCGCGCCCGCATGGACCTCATTTTCAAGGCGATCTGCAATATTTGCAGAGTGCATAGTGCCGGTAGCTTCATTCGTATGCACTGTGCTTTCGAAATTTCGTTCGCGTTAAAGCAACAGTTGTATGAAGGTCAATTGGCTTGCGACTGCTGCCGCGATTCCTAACTCCAGCGTTTTCACAGGCAGTTTCCGCTGTCATCGAGCAAGATATGTTCATGTTTACTTGTGTGCGCATGACACCATGCTGGTTAACTTATTTAAAACATGTTGACATGCTAGTTGGTTTGAATCCATGATAGAATGTGTAAGTGCGACTGAACAAGGACGTAGAAAGAAGCAGACGCACAAAGATGGCGCTGTCTCTGTGTGTCTGTTTCTTTCTACATCCTCATCGAGTCACGCGCACACATTCTACTATTGCTAATTTAATTAATAAGCAAATGTTTGAGTATATATGGCCGATAAGACCACTATCCTTACTTCGCACAGCTATCTACTAATTTGCTATCGCAATAGGTGCTTCGCCTTTCGGGCGGAACTGCGAATTTTTTAATTCTGTTTCTGAACGCTAAGTTTTCTGCAACCTATGTTAGGATTAGGACCATGCCAGCCAAGCCAGAAGCTTTGGGAACCCCTTAAACAGCCACATTAAGCCAATGAAAGTGTATTGGAAATTAACTGTTCCTTTTGTTAAATAATATGTCTGGAAATAAGGAAAAGGGAAATGAAATTGGAGAAAAAGACAACTTGCCGCTGGTGGGAGCCAAGCCCAGTTCTGCCACATTAGGACATGTGTGATGCTTTACCATTAAGCTACTGTTGTGGCCATTCTTCTGTCCAATATCTTGAGTACAGTATTTGTGTATGAATAATATATCTAGCCCTGGAAGCTTTAACCAATTCCACTCGTACTGATGGATGTAGTTGTAACAAAATTTGAACCCCTCGGTTTCTCTTATTCTTCTCGCTCCTTATTTAAACAAGTAAAACTTGGACGGATGCTCAACCCAGTAGTACTTGGCACTGTTGCAAGGTACCTCATTTGTGGTAACCAGCAAGTTTACTTAGTGGAGTCTGATCCAAAAAGCAACAGTTATTTTACTGTCTACTTCCTGTTATTAACATGCGATGCACATTTTGTTCTTGTCAGTTATATTTTGGGTGGGTGTGTGCAGCTTACTGAAGTGACAGCGCCTATCACCAAGTGTTCATAAGATTCTTAAATATTGCTTGTATAACAGAACATTGCTTTAAAAAAGGCGTAGATGTTTTGAGAATGTCAGACATAGTGTCACATTAGTATGTTTGGTCGTAATGCGCAGGTTTGCTTGACTGCAACATTGAAATGGTAGGGGGCTGGCTGGCCAAAATAGGGAATGTTATCTCAAAGCAAATTTAAAAAAAAAGGGAGCTTTAGGCAAGTTGCTAATTTGTGGACTCTTCTGATGTTGTTCTGTATTTGATGCAGTGGGCAAGTCTCTTGCGACATGTGCTGTATTTGGCTCTCGTTTCCTGACAGTCATGACTGCTGAGGTGTCTTCCTCGTCATCTGTGGTGTGAGTCATTTTTACAAACCTTTAATTTGGTTGGCTGTTCTTAAGATAATGTATTGGGCTGGATTTGTTCAAGCCACTAGACAGTGCGCGTGCAGTATGAGTGATACCCACAGCTCAAGAACAAGGTTAATAGCTTTAAGTACTTTATGCCTGAATCATTATTGCTGTGTGCTGTGCTGCGTGTAAACATTTAATGGTAGCATAGGCCAACATGCATACAGGTTTAGCAATGCCAGTGACATAACCTGATGAACCTGTGCTGTTTGCCTGATGTTGGTGTGTTTTGGAATGCGCAGCTTCTAATGGAGCGCACTGTAGGGATCGAGGTGCCTTCCCACACCTCGTCTCCCAGCTCGTATGTTGTGCTCAGCTCGATCTCCGGGAACCGCCAATGTAATGGCAACATGCCGGACACAACTAGCGTGCCTGAGTAAATTTCCCATGCAAACAGTACTCTCTCCCCGGCTCGAATCACAGCATAAGCAAGTGTCACCGGGACGCGCCCTGACCCTGATCGGCCTCTTGAGTGGTGGCCCCTGGGTGCCCTCTCCCCCGAGCCCTCTTCCGCTGTGCGCTTTATTGCTGCGGCAGATGCTCATAGGCCCGCAGTGAGTTGGTTACGTGGGACCTTTGTTGCCGTGACTTCTCGTTTTCACGCTTGGCGGACCGCTTCCCAGTTAGCCCTCGCACAGCAGGCGTGCATACTCGATCGGCCTTGCAGTGAGCCTTTGCCCGTATGCGCCGTGACTGTTGCACTGTGCTGTATCTTGGGTGAATAAACCCATCTGATTGTTGGCGGTCTGACTCTAGAGCCTTCTCTGCGCCGTGTTGGAGAGTCGACAAACCCTGCTGTAGTGCCTTTGTGCATTGTGGAGTGGAAGAGCATCGTGCCCTTTCCTGACCGTCACTCATAGGGTGAGCCTTGTGCAAACCCATCTCCACATAACTGGCACCCAACTCAGTTTCAGCATGGCATCAGAGCAGGGCCCTTCATGGCCCTCGTTCCCTGCTTGATCCCCTGGCTACGGACTTAAAGGAGTACTACTGGCACAAAAATGTTCGATCTTGTTTTTTCTGCTGCAATAAGTAGCTAATGACCCAGTAATCACCGCACGAAACAGCACTGGCTTCAGAGCGCGACAGGTAATTATTTAGAGTTTTGTTTGTAGCGAGAAGTCTAAAGTTTCAGTTTGAAGAGCAATGACATGGGCTATAGAAGGAATGTAAACACAGCTGGACATGTGATCACACAAAACTGTGATCTGCTCACACCAGCGCGCTTGCCGGTGAGAGAGCTTCGTCTTGCTAATTCGTCTGTTAAGCCTGCACATGCTTTGCAGTTTGATTGGATAAACTTTGTTAAAGGTCCTGCTTTGCGATATCCTCGCCATCATCGTTGTCCTTGTTTTCGTTGTCCAGCGGCAACTATTTCCCGCTTGCGGTAGTTGTCTTCGAATTAGACATGGCCAACCACATTTGATTGGATCCACTACAAAGCAGCGACTCGGAAAATGCGGATATCGACAGCTATCAATATGCGTACGCACCGGTAGAAGTAGTACGAGCCATTCGTCGAGGGCATATTCCGGAGCAGGACACAAGTCGAGTAAATGTCGACACAGCATCAAGCCTGGGGGCTACGTAGTCTAGGTGGAAGATCATGGGACTGCTCCAAGCTTGGCTTGTTTTGTTTATACAAAGCACGCTCGAAATGAAACAAGCAAATCTCGCAGCTCTTCAGCGGAGTCTATTCTAAGCGTCCAGCGGCGTGCACGAACTCGGACCACTTCTGCCACTTATTGACCTCAAGCAAGCCAAGCGGGCTGGCGATCGCTGGGAAAAGGTATATAGCCCTAGCTCGCTAGCCATCGGATCCGAGGCCGACGGCCCTTGCGACCCGTCCGCAGCTGGTGATAAAGCATCTATATTCTTCAACACAATCAACGTCTGCACATTTGTGTCATTCATAAGTGATAATACAATTGTCTTCCCGACACCATTGGTAGCGATGCGAAAACGCGTTAGCCAGGCGAGCTGCTTTGCAGAGACGATTACAACGGCGGCTGCGCTGATTGCTTGCAAGTCAAAATCAGGCCAGTGATTTACTATATCATGCGAAATCTTATAGCATGCACACTTTCGAGGTCACTTTATGATTTATTTCGTGTCAAAAACAAATTTTAGCCGATGTTTTTGCCACTGACAGCGGCGAAAGAGGTCAGTGTCACGACCAGGGAGAAAATAAAAAAAGACCAGGGCGATCGGAGCGGCGAGAAACTTGCTCGCAGCGCCCGCCCCGATGACAGCGCAAACTCGTGACAGCGTTTTCTCGGTTGTTTACCTAACTTATCAATGTCACGAGGTGCTGCGTCTTGCGGTTGGCTGTGCGCACATACATTAAACTTGATTTTAAATATGTTCTAAGTTGTATTCACCGTTTGATATTTTGCAGATGATGTGTGTGTGCCCGCATAAATCGATCTCGCATGTTAACTCGGCTTCAAAATTTTGTGTCCGTACTCCTTTAATGTCCTTTGACTTGGACGACACTGACAGCGTGAGCTACGTTCACCTCAGCAACCCTCTGCTTTCAACCACTGGGAGCGATCCCTTCTTTGAACAGCACTTTGGTGATGTCGAGCACTCGGATGTGTATCGTAGTCCCTAGCCATGCCAGTTTCGGGTTTCCTCAACTGTTTGAGACATGCGCGGAGCAGGTGGCTACTAGCCCCTCCGACGTGCTGTTCCCACTCGCTGGTCCCTTTTTGCCCTAAGCGCAGTTGAGTCCCCTGTGTGCCGTATCGGAGCCATCCTGCTTAGGTGCTGGCACAAACTCACTCGCTGGCCTCTCTTTGCCCCGAGTGCAGTTTTATGTCTGATGCGCCGCAGTGGAGCCTCCCTGCCTCGCTTTTGGTGCCAGACCGCTCACTGGCCTCTCCTTGTCCCTAGCGCAGCTGGTAGGCAAGGTCGAGCACGAGCCACCTCGCTCAGCGGACAATGTCCCCGCGCTTTCCGACTACCGCTTGCCTCGTGCGCAGCTGAGTGACATTTTCGACGCACGTGAGCTACCCCGCTCCACCGTCAATCCATTTGCCAGTCGTGTGAGGCCTCGTGCACCTGTTGTAACGGCAACCCAGCTCTCCTCTATGCTGTTTGCTGGCCCCTCAGGGTCAGGCATGCATTTGGGAGAACAGGTGCAAGTTGGCACTTCTCTGACCGCCGTGCCTGGCCCGGATCAAACACTGCTGCACGCTGCAGCCGCACAGCTTCTCCAAGTCTTGATGGAAGTGGCATGCTCGCAGCCTAGTGCTCTAAAGGGAGACCTCCAGTCCCCTCAGCCAGGCATGCCTAGTGGCCTACAAGTACCTCTCCTGGAGTACGGTGGTTATTCAGACCACGTGAGTGCTACGGAGTACCTCGAGGCACTGCACCACCATCAACAGGCAATGCAGCTGGACGACAGCGCGATGCTATGACGACACCGCAATGCACTGTATTGCCCTTCTTGCTAACAGCCCACGTGGCATGGTGGCACCAACTTGTCGGCCATCAACCTTGTTTGATGGAGGAGTTTGGGACGTTTTTCTGCAGCGAAGTCCTCCCTCCTGACTATGAGCACCGCATGCATCGCAAGCTAGAGCTTTGCACCCAACACCCCGATGAATCTCTGCTTGAGTATGTCAGGGCTATGCAGGAGCTCTATCTTTTTGCTGAGCCTTTGGCATCTGACGCTGAGAAGGTGGAGCAGACCATTCGTCAAGCCCATCCAACCTTCGCTGCTTACCTTCGGAGTGCCTGTTATCGTGACCTAAACGAGTTGGCCTCCAATGCGAAGCGGTTTCAAGGTGACATACTGGGAGCGAGAGCCTACCGCTGGCCGCCACTGTTGTCCACCTCTCTCGAACCTCCTTGTGCATTTGCTGGTGGTGACACCTCACCCTGTAATTCCCCGAAATACGAGGTAGCCTCGGTCGCAAGAGAACACCTAGATGGGCATGAACTTTGTGACCTCGCTCTCGACGCCTACTCGCACGCCCAGCTGCGGTGTTTTGCCCCGCACGGCCAATGAGAACGCGAACCCCGTGCCCTTGCGCACGAGGGGAAATGCGATCGTGGTGCCCGTTGGCTAGCGAACGAAAGCTACCGAGCGCTTGAGATGTGCTAAGGCCCCCTCAATCAGATCGAGGCGTTGTCTGCTACCCTTGTCATGAACGCAGCCATATTGCCCCAACATGCAAAGTGCGCAACGCGACGCAAGAGCCTCCTTTCCCGTTGGGAAATGTTGTGAGCCGGCGGTGAGTTCCCCCTCGCTGGCGGTGACTGCAGGAGTGCATGGTGGGGAAATGCAACCTCTGGTTCCATTGGCATGTCGCACTGGAACTGACTCAACTGACTCTTTCCCCATGCTGGCACCTTTCATCACCCTTACGATCGCTGGTCAGCAGTTTGTGGCGCTGCTGGATAGCAGGGATTCAGTCTCACGGTTTGGCGAAGAGTTTATGGCCCATTTGTGCCAGTGTTCTGTCCGCATTAGAGCCTGTGACACCACCTTTCACCTTGCAAGCGGTACGGCTACCTCATGCAGCTCTGTGTGGCTGGTTGTGCACTGGGAGAATCACGTGTGCTGTCAGCGCTTTGTGCATCTCCGAAGTCTTTCAGTGCCTGTGATTCTCAGACGCGACTTCCTCGCATGCACGGGTATCGGAATTGATGTCGCAAGTGGAGGCTAAAGGGCAAGTCCTTCTGGCCCCCTTCAACCCTTTGCTACACTCCCGCTGGCCACAGCAGACCCTCAGACGCCGGATGCGACGCGAGAGCAGGAGGAGAGGAGACTTAGCGCAGCCCCCTTTGCTCCTGTCTCTCACTCCGCTGCCAATACTGTAGCCTTGGTGGGCACGGTGAAAAATGGTCGGTGTGAACCGCTTCCTCACGGGCATTGCGCTGCTACGGCGGTCAAGGTTCCGGCTACCTCGGCGACTACCCCTTTAAGCAGCAGCTCGGACGGCTCGCTGCTGCCTTTGTCTGACAGCTTGTCGATGCACGAGAAAGCATGCCTGTCATCACTGCTGACTGGTTTCAACGCAATGTTAACTGAATGACCAGCTTGGGGGCCCTGTCTTGTGCGACATCGGATCAACACAGGTGACGCGCTGCCGTGGAAATCCAATCCTTGCCTCGTTAGTTTGGCCAAGAGGAAGGCAATCAACCAGGCATTGGATGAGCTTATTGAGACTGGTACTGCCCAGCGCTCAAACAGACCCTTGGGTTCACCGGTGGTAATAGTCCCCAAAAGATATGGCACTTATCCACTCTGTGTGGACTACTGCGAGCTGAGTGAGGCCTTGAGAAGGGATGCTTATTCTATGCCTAATGTGGACTCGGTCATGGCTAATCTAGGCGATGCATGCTACTTCACCCGGGATGCTAGCTGCGGCTACCTGCAGGTTCAGATGGAGCCGGCTGATGCGGAGAAAACTGTGTTCACCTCTCACCGAGGCCTTTACCAGTTTACCTGTATGCCATTTGGCTGCTCTAGAGCTGCAGCTACGTTCCAGAGATTGATTGACCGCGTTCTCGGGGATGCTAAGTGGTGCAGTGCGCTGGTGTATCTCGCTGATGTTGTCATCTTCTCTCGAATGTTCGAGAAGCACTTCCGCCACTTGGAGGACGTCCTCGAGAGGTTGGGTGCTGCTGAGTTGACTATAAACCTGAAGAAAGTGCAAATAGCTGAGGCTCCTATTTCCCTATTTGGCTTTACCATTGACAGGGATCGTGTTCTGCTGTGCGAAGAGAAGGTCCGAGCTATCCTCAAATACCCAACACCGGCAAACATTCAGGGCCTTAGGTGCTTTTTGGGAATGGTGAACTACTACAGACAGTTCTTCCTGAATTGTGCCACTCTCCAAGCGCCCTTGACTGCACTGTTGAAAAGGTGGCGCGATGGAGCTGGGGTCCTGAGCAGGAGGGTGCATTTCATGCACCGTTTTGAGCTCTAGTGGCCACAGCTGAACTGACGCTGCCCGACCTCAACCGGGAGTTCGTTGTCCAAGCTGATGCGAGCCTCTTGGGCCTTGGGGCTGTGCTGCTTCAGGAGCATGACGGCATTCTCTGACCAGTAACCTTTGCCAGCCGGTCCCTTAGCGCCGCCAAGCGAAACTAAAGCGTGACTGAAAGGTAGCCTCTCGCTATAGTTTTTGCTGTCCGGAAGTTCGACTGCTAAGTCGACGGAGTGCCATTTGTGGTGGAGACGGACCACATGGCACTCACTTGGCTTAAAGGGGCCCTGAACCACCCCTCGGGCTTGGTGAAGTAACATAGTCCGTGGGTAGCATATGCTGTTTTGAACATCTCAGCCAAGTTCTGCGGTTGTACGCGGTCCGTGGAGCTCGCAAGCGGAGCACGAGGTCACCTTTTTCTCAAATGCTTGTTTCAAAAACCCCATGATCCTTGCTCTTTTCCTTTGTGCTCTATTTCGTCATAAAGCACACTCCAATACGCGGCTGCTATTGGTCGCTGCGCTCGGCTACACCGCAGCCACCGCGAGGTGCCACCACGAGTCCAGTGCTTAAGCGCACTGCGGCGCTCTGAGGACAGCCGCGTTTGGCTTACGTTTAGCACGGCATAGGCACCAAATCGAAAATTTTAACTGCGTGCCACGGTGACGTGTCCGCCGTAGCCTTCGCAGTGCAAGGCATTGGAGGAGGAAGGGGAGCACAGCTGAGGCCGTGTTTGATTGCCAATAACTCCGCTTCTGCTGAACGCATTGAAGTACTTTTTGTGGCAAAGTGGTTCTGAAATAGCCAATCTTCACTTCAAATGTCTTTCTCCACTTCAATAAAAATTGGTTCAGGGCCCCTTGAAAGGGACACTAACGTGGACTGTTGAAATACCATCCCAGAAACCTCTAAATGCTTGTTTCATGTGAAGAAGAGACTTATTTTAAGAGAAAATGCGTTCTGAAGCGTCTGCGTACCTCTAGCGCAGTTTTATATCGGCCGCCCTCCAATCGAGGAGTGGTGACGTCACGGTCTCATAGTGACGTTGCATCGTCGGTGACTATTGCTTTTCTGTGCAAAACGGAAACGCGCGGCCAGAAACAGAGCCAAGACAGAGCCGACAGCAGCGCGATAGCGGAACTATAGTGGCTAGTGGAAGGGAAAGCGCGTGACGATAAGCTGGTTCTTTATTTTACGATACCAACTTTGATGCTCATTGCAACGGACGACTCGGACAACGATACATTGGCTCGCGATGCTGGGCTCGACTTCAGCGATTTAAGCATTGATGAGCGTGACCTGCTGCTGAGGGCTTGCGCTGCCGGCGTCGTTGCTTGCTATGGCGGCAACTGTGTGTCATGGCTGTACACATTCGCACATTTGTAGCTTTTCCTTCGTGAACACATCGGCAGCGGTGGCGGTGGCACGTTGCTGCACAAGAGTGCTCAAACAACTGTTTTGAATTTTGCAGTTCCTTCGCTGCTGTCCGTCTGCAAGAAGAATTTCCGTATCAAGTGCGATCTGCATTCTGCTGGCTTCGTTGACGCACCGTGTGTGGCTGCCTACGTGCTGTCATCACGTGAAGATACGCCCCCTTCCTTCTGGATATAAAGCTGCGCAAGTCGTCGAGAGCCTTCACACATCGGCAGCGGTGGCGGTGGCACGTTGCTGCACAAGAGTGCTCAAACAACTGTTTTGAATTTTGCAGTTCCTTCGCTGCTGTCCGTCTGCAAGAAGAATTTCCGTATCAAGTGCGATCTGCATTCTGCTGGCTTCGTTGACGCACCGTGTGTGGCTGCCTACGTGCTGTCATCACGTGAAGATACGCCCCCTTCCTTCTGGATATAAAGCTGCGCAAGTCGTCGAGAGCCTTCACACATCGGCAGCGGTGGCGGTGGCACGTTGCTGCACAAGAGTGCTCAAACAACTGTTTTGAATTTTGCAGGTTAGTTGTCTTTTCTTACTGTTGTTAAGCTGCCAGTGCATGCTGCTGCCACTGCTGCCACTGCTGCCCATGGTCTAGTGTCTTGCTTGCAATGTCATCTGAAAATTTTGATCCTTGTTCTGCATGCTACGAAGACATTATAGATGGTGAAGAATTTATGACTTGTGCAGATTGCTGTCAAAGGTTTCATATAGGGAAGTGTGCAGGGGTTGGGGAGCGGAGTTTTAAAGCAAAAAATGCCGAATTAAGAAAAGTCTTGAAATGCTTGACATGTCGGTCTTCGGCGTCTCGCAGTCAGGATAGCAGCAGTGATGCATCTTCTGCTGTCCTATGCAAACGGCTTGCTGAGATTAGTAAGTCATTGGCAAATCTCACGGCCAAAGTGGATGATCTGACATCTTTGAAGGAAACCGTTTCAAGCATTGAAAAGTCTGTACAACATATGTCTGACACGTATGACAAATTGCTCGAAGTGTCTAATAGGCATGACAAGGAAATCGAGCTCCTGCGTAAGAGAGTTGACGACATTGAGGCAAACCAGGACGGTCAGCAATTTCGAAAACTGCGTCAGGAATTGAACGACCTGAGCCAGTACAGTAGGCGGCAAAACATGGAAATACATGGAATGCCTGTGACAGATGGTGAAGATTTACTGAGCAAAGTAAACAGCCTTGCTGTAAAGCTTGACTTGCCCACACTTGTAGCAAATGACATTGAAGGGCTACACCGCCTTCCATCTCAACCAGACAAGGTGCCTGTGGTTTTGATCCGTTTTGCCAACCGATCCACAAAATCAGACTGGATTTCAAAGCGCAAAAAATGCGAAGATGACATTCGATTCTTTGATAACCTGACGGCTTCTAGCAGGAATTTACTGTGGCTCGCTAAAATGAAGGCTAAGGAAATGAAGTACGCTTTCGTCTGGTCAAAGGAAGGAAAGATCTACGCTCGAAAGCAACCTGGTGCACGAGCCATCAGGATCGCTTGTGAGGAGGACATTGATAAGATGGTTTAATCACTGTTGATGCGAGACTGCGCAGTACACCTGCTCAAAAATGGCTTATTTTACTGCCGAGTCATTCACCGACTTTCTAAAGGATGGTGCTTACAATCCTCGCAACACACTATCTCTTTACCACTTGAACTGTCAAAGCCTAAAAAATAAATTGGAAGAAGTAGAAGCTGAATTAACTAAACTGAACTTTAATTTTGACCTTATTGCCTTCACTGAAACATGGTTTACCTCAAATGCAGATGTCAGCGAGTTTGCTGGTTACAAGCCCATTTCAGTATTTCGAGATGGAAAGCGTGGTGGTGGTGTATCTTTATATGTGCAAAATTATTTGTGCTTTGAGGTCTTGTCGGATTATTCAATTGTTTGTACTGATTTTGAAACTGTTTGCATTGCTTTTCATAGAGTTACTATTATGGTTGTGTATCGCCCCCCTCAAGGAAATTCTGACAATTTTTTTCGCTTCATTGATTGTTTTCTGAAGTTTGTTAACCAAAACAACTGGCGTATCATTGTACTGGGTGACTTCAATATTAACTTTTTGGAGGATAACGCTCTGAAGATTAACTTAAATGAAATAATGCTGTCTAATGGTTGTGACAATACTATTAAATTGCCTACTCGCATATCCTTGCACTCTGAAACATTAATTGATTTGTGCTTCACTAATTTCCCACCTCAGAGTTGCATATCCGGTGTTTTTTCTTCTGGAATTACTGATCACTTACCTTTCTTTTCACTTTTTCCTGATACGACCAAATTGAATAAACGCGTTCACGCTCGTAGAGTTAATGATGAAAAGAGCATCTCCAGATTTTGTCACTTGTTGTCGACAATTAATTGGGTAGATGTATATGGTGAAAATGACTCGTCCCGTGCTTATGATATATTTATTCAGAAGCTGCTTGAATGCTATTACGCTGCGTTCCCAACTCAAACTATAAAAAAACATAGAAAGGCTAGAAAAGAATGGATGACAGGGGCACTTTTGAAACAAATTAAAGAAAAGAACAAAATGTTCTCTCGTTTTTTAGAAACGCGATGCCCGGATGATTTAGCTAAGTTTAAGAAGTTTCGAAATAAATTAAACTCAGATCTAAAGAAAGCTAAATCTTTTTTCTATATAAATAAGTTTTCGTCAATCTTACACAATCCTAAATTACTTTGGCAAGGTATTAACGTTATTATAGGGAACAGGCAGAATTGTCTTCCCTCTGAGCTGAAAGTCAATGGGGTGAATTATGCTGGAGTTTCACTTGCCAATATGCTGAATGAACACTTTTTAGTTGCCGGAGCATACCGACCCTCTGCTAGCTGTCATTCAACTCGGTCTGTTGACTCATACTTACCCTCTTGCACTACTGAATCTATATTTTTGTCCCCTTCTTCAGTGGATGAAGTTATTTCTATCATTAATTCATTCAGGAACACCTGCTCACCTGGAGATGACGAAGTTGCTGCTTTTCCTATCAAATGTGCTGTAAATATTATTGCTGGCCCTCTTACGCATATTTGTAACAGAATGCTTCTTTCTGGTGTATTCCCTAGCAAATTAAAAGTCGCGCGCGTTACCGTTTTATTCAAAGGAGGCAACAAAAATGACCCAAATAATTACCGTCCTATTTTGGTATTGCCTCTGTTTTCGAAGTTAGCTGAGCGTATACTCTATAGGCGACTAAACAATTTCTTACAAGCTAAACATCTTATTTGCCCCCAATAGTATGGCTTTCAGGCCGGTAAATCAACAGAATCTGCTCTGTTAGATATTAAAAACTCTATAATTAACAATTTTGAAACTAAGCTTTTTTCTGTTGGAATTTTTCTCGACCTGCGCAAAGCTTTCGATTCTGTGCAACATACAATACTGCTCCACAAATTAAAAACTTACGGGATCCGTGGAGTGGCAAATTCACTATTGGAAAGTTATCTAACTGCACGGATACAGTACACTCAGATTCATGATGTAAAATCCAGTTTTGGTATGATAAAATTCGGTGTCCCTCAGGGTTCAATTCTGGGACCACTTTTATTTATTCTCTATATTAATGACATTGTAAACATTCCATTAACTCCTAATATCCTGATGTATGCCGACGATACTAATGTCTTTTTTTCCGGCTCCAGTCTCCAAGTACTTGAACACCAATGTAATACCTGGCTTGAGGAGTTAGCGGTTTGGCTCTATGTTAATCAACTTCAATTAAACGTAAACAAAACAAAGTTTATGCTCTTCCATCCAAAAAACAAACCATTAGATCATCACATCAAACTATTTTTTAATGACTTAAACATCGAGCAAGTTCATAGTTGCCGGTTCCTTGGAGTGTTTTTTCATAGCGATTTGGGTTGGAGTGATCATATAAACTACATTAGACTAAAAATGGCCAGGTCTATTTATGTTATTTATCGTGTTAGACATCTCCTCCCACTACAAATTAAAAAACAGTTATATTTTGCCCTTGTTCAGTCTCACCTGGTGTATTGCAACCTAGTGTGGGGTACATGCAACAAAACTGATTCACACAAACTGCTTTCTCTCCAGAAAAGAGCTCTACGTTCATTAAGTTCAAGTTCATCTGTTGAAGCTAATCTTTTCGAAACATTTCATGTTCGCAATTTCTTTCACTTATACAATTTTAGTTTGGCTCTTCACATTTTTTATAAAGTCAAACATGACTTTAACTCTTTTTCTAATACTTATAATTCGAGAAACGTTGCGTATGGTCTACGTTCCGTTGCCCTATCTACTGCAAGACCCAGAACAAATTATGGTAAACAAACAACCGATTATCAAATTATAACATTATGTAATGCCTACCAGTCTCTTACTCAGATTGCTTTAGAAAGTTATAGTGTGTCTGTATTTAAGAAAAAACTGACACTTCTTTTCCCCCCCGGTGAAATTTCAGCTAATTCTGTATACTTAGTTTTCTTTTTTTGATTGTGCATATTATGAAATGTTTTGTTTATTGTTAATGGATATTTATTATTGTCTATCATTAACTCTTTTCTATTGTGATCATGTTTGCTCATTGTTTTGTTTTTTCTCTGTGTCCATTCGGCCCCCGTTTCCATGATGTGTGATCGGGGTTTAGGCCTTGTCAGGAGGTATGCTTGGTCTACCTCCTTTAGCCTCACCTCGAGGGCATATTGTATTGTATATAATATGGCCAAATAAACATACTACTACTACTACATACTACTACTACTACTACTACAAAACCAAATGCCGCACTCACCGCCCCACCTTCCACCTGCAGTTCTTGCGCTACGGAGACTGCAGGCAAGGCCGACAGAACAGCGCTATGGGAAAGCATTGCTTTGAAAGGCACTGCACACGACTTTAGTAAACTGGCGTTGAACTCGTAATCCTCTGGACGAATGTGCAGCGAGCACACTATGCGATTTTTCGGCTCTTTGCCAACGCGCTGTGGCAGAAGTGCGGCACTTCAAGGGAAGCTGAAATAAGTTTTCAATTTCCATGAATTGCTGGGATTGGGAAGAACAGACCTAATAATTTACGGTTCCGAATTTTTTTTCTTTGTTTTGTTAATATAAGGGGCGGAAATCGCTTTCTAAATTACCCCCGCGGACACGCCCCCATCGCTTCCCGGAGCGCCGGGTGAGGTGGTTGCCAGAGGAGAGAACAGGTGAGAGTGACGCCATTCGCGGGGACCGAGCTGCCGGACCGGCGTGCTGGCATGTGCTGGCATGCCTCTTTCCGTCCTGCGCTTTACTGAACGACGCTACGAGAGATCTGCTGCTGCCGCCGCTCATGTTTGTTTTCTTTTGCGATTTTCGTAAACTGTTCTTTCCTTCTGTGCCGCGTGAGTGCCTACAGCCAGGGGCGCCCAACATGCCCTCGTTCTGTGCAGCATTCGGCTGCGCGAACACAGGCGGCCGAGACGATGTGGTGTTTCACAGGTTCCCGAAGGACAAGAATCAGCGCAGTGGGTCTGTGCGGTGAGGAGAGATAAGTTCGTGCCGACGAAATCAACTGTGCTGTGCTCGGACCATTTCCACGATAGCCGGATAGCCTTACGACAAATGCGGAAACGCGTTGTTGCTAGCGTTGCTATACTCCATTTCATACATCAGGTGCAACGCTGTGAAGGCTTGAGATACTTCTTGCAGTGGCTGCTTCGCACTTAGAAAAAGTTCGGCGTTTCTTTACCCGATTTTTAGAAACTTTTCCGTATATAAGCTCAGTTCTGAATGAAAAAAAAAAAGAATTTACCCATAGAAACAATCCGTGTACTTATACGGCTGCTAACACATTCTTTTAAATCAATTTTCTTTTCGGCATTTCTTAATTGCAGCCTGTCGCGGCAGCTTCACGTGCATGCTCGCGCGAGCAAACGCCGCTGGCACGCTGCGAAGCATAGACGGAAACGCGCGCAGTAATAAATTTTGGTGACCGGACTTCGTGCATAGCTTCCACAGCGTTGCACCTGAGGTATGAAATGGAGTATAGGCTTGCCTAGTGCGTAGCTTCCTCAGCGTTGCACCTGAGGTATGAAATGGAGTATGTGCTTGCCTAGTGACATTCGACGTACGGTTGCAGTTATCGTGTTTACCACACGGCGGTGCTAAAACTGCCTAATATCTTTATGTCAACACTAGCATAGAGCACGCATACCGATTCTTGATTGAGCCACAATCGCAAAGTCGTCGAACCATGGTATGAATATTGCACTTATACCTCTGGCCAACTCTGGATATGTATGATAAGCAACTTCCATGACTGTACCTTGCAGCACTGCATGTGCACGCTTTGAAACGCGGCAGTTATGTTCGCGATCGTGTATCAACACTAAAAAAACCACGGGACTTTAGACAAGCAGCGGCAAGGTGCTTGACATCGCGGAATTGCACCCGTGTTTACAATCTAATGAGAAGTTAGTGCTTCGGCATTCTTCCAGCAGCAAGTTGCCAGTGACACTTTAGCGCATTTTTTCTCCCGTCATTGGAACGTGCAGCTACATGGAAAAAAAAAAGACATACGTACCAGCTAAGATTTCCAATGTGCGAGAAGGTGCACACATCGCTCTCGCTGTTGGCACACTCAACATCGTCGTTGCCGCCACCATTTTCCGTATCGGCTGTCGGTTCGAACATCTACGGTGAAAATACAACCTGTCCGAGACAGCGAGAACGTTCCATAATGCTTACAACTCGGCTATGAAGCCAGAACAGAACAGCGTGCTACGCTCTGAAACGGCGGCGGCTGCCCCGAATGTCGTCACAGCGGCCCCGACCAATCACGGGCAACAGTGGCGTTCGCACAATGCCCTGAGGTGCTGGTGCGCATTTTCATGAAAAAACAGCCACTTGCATTTGTTTCCACCCTTTTTGAACCAGATATTCGTGTTCAGGGGACTCAAAACTGTAGAATGCCACAGAGAACTCATTTTTTTTCGAAATGTGTTTCAGCTTCCCTTTAACCACTTTGAACGGAGAGGTTCACTCGTTGGCACACAGTGATAAGTAACGTTGGATTCGCCGTTGCAACTGCCCTTGGCCAAGTTCCCCGGACCGTTCGCGCATCCCACGACATCACATGGACTTGGCATTCTCGCTGCTTGTTCCAAATGCAAGTTTCGTGAGCCAGCAGAACCAGCGCAGCATGACGAGATAACGAAACAACTGAAACTCCAAAGCACGCGCAGCGCAGAGTCGAGCGTGCAGAGCCGAGTGAAAACGAAACCTTTCGACCATCCACACCACTGAACGGTCACATCAAAATGTTCTTTTTTCTTAGAATCGAACAGAAGTAGACAGGTAGCATTTTCTTCCGTCTTATAACCTAATGAAACGATCTTTTTAATATGAGTAGTTGAGTACTAGTGACATAAATGATGAGGAGTGCCTTCGTCATTGGGCTAGTACCGGAATGTCACTGGGGGGTCTCAAATCGTGTCATGCATTTACCTCAATTTCTCGATTACTAAAGCTCTGTTTGCGATTATATTGACGCCTTAGATGTTCTAGAGCATTACTTTATCACTTTAACTTGACTTCCTCTCTTCTGAGGATGTCGCTGCGATAATTATTTTGAATAAGCACATGCCTCTAGGCCCTTGTGGTTCAAGGGCTCTGGCGAGGCTGTAGTGCTGTAAGCAATTTAACGTCTCGCATATTTTAAACAATGCATCATTCTTTTACGATGGATTTTAATCTTCACAGTCTTCGTCATTAATCATCGCCATAATTTTATAGCACGTAGATTTTACGCACTTTACAGAGACTATTTTTTAGGCCACTTTACAGCCAAGTCACATCTTCCATAATACATCGTTAACACTACCATTTGTCATGGCGCTCTTTGGCCAAACCTGGCCCTTGCGCCATAAAACACTACACATCATCATGACTTCATAGTAGCCTTTAGTGTCCCTTTAAGTGCTTGCACGAGCCCTCAGGCCACCTCGTGCCCTGGGCATTTGGCACTGCAGCGGTACAACTTTGTTGTACACTACCGGAAAGGGAATTCGAACGTGGTGGCTGATGCCCTGGCGCCCGCCCCGTTTCGGCATTTGACACTTTGGTCTGTCACTCCCATGAGCATTCGCACCAAGTAGAAACCCATGACTCAAACGGCGCCAATTCCCACTTAAGAGACCGGAGTCTGTGTCTCCTATGGGTCGAATGGCGCGACCCCCTATGGCAAAGCGATCCCCAGATTGCCAGCCTCAGGAGAGGATGTGGACCTGGTGGACCGCATTAATTCCTCTGGTCTTCAACAGGCAAGACTTATTAAAGACACAGCAGAGTGATCCGTTTTGTTGACATATTGTTGATGGGCTCACAGAGCCGAGCTCCCAAAAGGAGCTGTTGCAGGCACATTGTATACGTATCTGCTTGACGCCGATGGAGTTCTCGTGTGCTGTATCTCGCCTGATAAGGCTCCCCAGGAGTGTTTTAATGTGGGGATACCCCACAGTCTAAGGAAAGTCACTTTAAGCTATTTCCCTTACTAGCGGTTTGCCGGACATGCAAGTGGCCTTAAGACTTTCCAAAAGTTGTGCCGCTCCGCTACCTGGCCAGGCACGAAGCGTGTCCTCTTCACTACGCCCGCTCGTGCTGCGTGTATCAATGTGTGAAGCCTTGTGCGGGCAAAATCCCTGGGCTCATGCAGACAGTGGACAGCCAGCTACCTTGGCAAGTCGCGGCCTCTGACATTATGGGACCCTTTCGCAGAAGCCGGCAAGGATATATTTTTCTCCTGGCTGTCACAGATCACTACACGAAATGGGTTGAACTTTTTCCCCTTCGGAAATTAACGGCACACGCAATCTATGGCAGGTTAACCAAGGTTTTTAACGGCCCCGGCTTTCCAGCGTAGATGATGTCTAACAACGCGTCCTACTTCACGGCTAAGGTATTCATGGTTGCGTGTGCTGCCTTTGGCATTAAGCACCGCAAGACAACGCCGTATCACCCACAGGCCAACCCGACAGAGTGGATCAACTGGAATCTCAAGCCCTTGCTCGTGGCCTTTGCTCAGCAAGACAGAGTTTGGGATGTCTGTCTTAGCGGCTTAGGCTTCTCCTTGCGGTCAACGGTGAACTGTTTGACTGGGTACATGCCCGCTTTCTGCAGAGCGGTAGCAGGGCGTGCGCCACAAAGGCCGGCCATTGGCGGAACTAGCGGACGTGACGGAACTGTGTCACAGATAGACGTGGCCCTTAAGCTGGCCCATTGCAACCTGGCAAAAGCGCGAGCTCTACAGAAGGCCCAATACGACCGGTCACTTAGGGACGTGCACTACAATGTTGGTGATCTGGTCCTCTGACGCAAGCATGTCTTGAGTGATGCGGCCAAAGGCATCTCTGCATCCCTGTCGGCCAAATGGTCGGGCCTGTACCGATTGGAGATCAAAGTGTCCCCTCTGGTGTACAAGCTGGCTGACTCCCAAGGGAGACTAGTCAGTGGTTCAGTTCACGTCTCGGACCTCAAACCTTTCATTGCCAGAAGCAGTGACTGGGGAGAGGGAGATGCGGTCAATGAACCGCGGGCAAACCGTGACACGGCTGGTCTCAGGCCATGCCAACGGTACAACCTGCAGAAACACACCTAGACAGCTTTCCTCCCACGAGCTCGTAGCTGGACTTCAGTCCCTACTGGCAGGTGTACTGAGAAACGCACCTACAGTGTGAGGCCACACATCGAAGCTTGGACATACCCTTGTGGCCTAGTATACTCTATTATGTGTTGCCCAAGCCTCAGCTTGGCAAACAACGCCCCTTCTTGTGCAATCACAAGGCAGGCACCTTTTTGGCAAACTGGCTATGCCGGGGGACTTTCCGGTCCTTTCCCCAACGTCGTCGAGTCTTCTTCCTGCGTCTGGTCCCACTGTGCTGCCAGTCTTGCCGACCATGAGTCAGCTATCCCTGGCTCTGCCACCGTGATTGACTCCTACCCTGGGGGGGGCCACGAACTTGTGCCAGTCTTGCCTCCTGCTGCCTAGGCCGCCGCTCATTCTGGCTGGTGCGCCCAGTCAAGCGCTAGCTGCTGGCCGAGGGTGGTTACTCCGGCTGCTACTGCTAGCCTGGCTGCCAGTCATCTCGGTCTGTCATTCCTGTCAGCATGCAATCCGGGAGCCCAGTGACTTTCGTTGTGGCCACTGCGCCAAAATGGCAGCCACACCTCGCACATACCTGGCAGCTCCTGTCCGGCAGACCTCAAGCATTGCTGGCTGACCCATGGTGTGGTGCTGCTCCACTTAGTCTTTCCTGGGCTGCAGACCCTTCCGCCGGTCTATAGGCTGTCCCTGGTGTGTGGAACTTTTGGGACCAAGGCTGGCCCCCCCTGGTTTCGCATCAAGAGAAGCGACATCTCCGCCCCTTCGAACTGCTGTGGCACCTTCTCCTGGTTCTGATGATGATGGTGACACCTTCTTGGACTTTGCCCTGTTGACTTAGCCGACTTTGTCCGAGTCAACCTTGCCACTTGGCCTTAGCCAGCCTCCTCTGCAGGCTGGCCTCGGTATTTAGGAAGGGGGAAATGGGGGGATCGAGGTGCCTTCCCACGCCTCGTCCCCTAGCTCATGCGTTGTGCTTAGCTCACTGTGCGGGAACCACCGCTGTAACGGCAGCATGGCGGACACGGCTCATGTGCCAGAGCTAATTTCCAGTGCAAACCGTTCTTTTCTCTCCACAGCTCAAATCACCGTGCCAGTAAGTGTCACTGGGACGCGCCCTGATTGGCCTCTCGAGTGGCGGCACCGGGCGCCCTGCCCTCTCCACCCGAGCTCTCTTCTACTGAGCACTTTATGGCCACAGTAGATGCCCACAGGCCTGCAATGAGTTGGTTACATGAAACCTTTGCTCCCGCAACTTCTCTTTTTCGCGCTTGGTGGACCGCTTCCCAGTTAGCCCTAGCGCAGCGAGCGTACATACTCGATTGGTCTTGAGGTGAGCCTTTTCCCGTAAGCACTGTGACTGTCGCACTGTGCTGTACCTTGGGTGAATAAATCCATGATTATTGGTGGTCTGACTCTAGAGCCTTCTCTGCGCTGTGTCAGAGAGTCGACGAACCCTGCCGTGCATTTACATTCGCTAGCCTGTGCAGCCGGTCGACTGCAGCGCCGCCCCCGCGGCACCAACGGGAACTATATATCTAGGTAACTTCTCGCCCTAGGGGAGCCTAGGTCCCTAGTTGTCGTGTGAAAAGCGCACCTAGCTCCTGAAACGCCCTAGTCCCCATGCGCGCGCGCGCGGGGCCCATAGAGATATACTATAGCGCAGGGTAGTATTGTTTGTGCCAACTCGCTGGAGCCACAGGGTGGGCCGTGCACGCAAGCAGCACGACCACGAACGAAGCGATACAAGGTGGAACACCGTGTGTTACGGCAATCGAAGCTGTGTGTGTGTGTGATGCGCTTGGTGTGTGCAAAGAGCAATTGAGTTGCGTGTGTGACGAATGTGCATGCGTAAATAGCACGACCGCGAATGAAGGTGGAACATCGCGTTTTGGCGTTTGGTGCGTGGAAAGAGCAATCGAGTTGCATGTGTGACGCGTTTGTTCGCGCAAACAGCACGACCATGAACGAAGCGATGCAAGGTGGAACAGTGCGTGTTGCACAATCCAGTTGTGTATGTGCGTGTGTGTGACGCGTTTGTGATGCACAAAGAGCATGACGACGATCGTCTTCTAACTGCGCCAGAGCAAACCGATTGTTGGGTTCTACATACGTATTGAACGGGCGTTAAAACTAGAGAAACACGGTATTGCGACGTGACCAGCCGCGGTGTACAAGACTGTACGTACGTACGTACGTTTTTGTAATGTCAATCTTAAAAGGACGATGGCATTTCTGCACCGGCGGAGAAGTGGGAAATCGTGATTAAATTTGGCCGATCATTGTCAAAAGCAAAGGCTTACCCTTAAATTAGGGGTTATCCCCTACCTTCTACTGAAGCTGCAGCCTCTAGTAGATTTCATGCACTTTTGTAGTCATGACACGATACGACGATACCCTCTGACCTGGGGCCCAGACTACTGGAGAGCTGGTTGATCAAGCTTGCTCAAGCTTGCTCAATAAACTTGACCTTTTGTTCTTTGATTATGCTACAGTGCTAGAGCATAGTTTCTTGCTATTAGTAAACAGGCAAGACAACAAACCATTGCTACTCTATTCCTGTTGTGGCTCTTCAGTCAATGGCACTAGAGGGGAGAGGAATCGAGATGCAAGCCAAGTGGCAAATTGTGTTTAGTCAGTCTTAAACACCCTTAACTCAACGTTTTAAATGCCTGTGTGGTTGATACCTTGTCTAGTGGAACTTCTTGCCAGCCCCAAAATGTGCATAGCACCAGAGGTATAGTTTGACAGCTGTAAGCAGTGCAATTAAGAGAGTGCAGTTCCTGTATTGGAGCTTTACACCAGCTAAGATATTGAAGCTTGGGAGTATGTTCATATTTCTCATCTATAGTGTGGCAAGAAATTGTAATCCGCCCTCAAGTTCTGCTGCAGCACAAGCTACTGTTGCTCTTTTGTGCAGCTAGTGTCAGCAGACAAGCTTGCAGTATTGCTAGGTAGAAAAGCACTTGGGCTTCACGACCATCCAAGTCATAAATGAATAAGTGCATGGCTAGAAGTTGTTGTAATTGCAAGAAACAGTTCAAATGCCATTGAGCATAATTGCGCTATTGCAATGTATCCTTCGGAGCATTGTACGAGCCATGGTAGTTCCCACATTGTGTTGAGTGCCACACCAGTGACATGATAATGATGCAAGTGAGATCCAGCGTGGCTGTACTTTGTTCTATAAAAACTTTTCATGTGTTTTAGATTATATTTAGTGCAGTGTCTGAAAGGCAATGCGCAGAAGATGATAGTTGTCCTTACAGCCATTTTTTCTATACAGTCCTTCACTTGCCATCAACTTCAGCAAATCATTGAAGCCCCAAAATAACACATTTAATATTGATACTCAGATTGAACAGTTGCAGTTCTATGTGTACGTTTCAGAGAACTGGACCAAACATCAAGAAAAAAAAATGAAAACTTACCTACCTATTGATGCTGTAGCTTTAGGCTCTGCAGGAACCATTTATCTGCAGCACCCAACTTATCCCGTATTCGACAGGATCATGATAGATGTGTGAAGAAACACAAGTGTTATGCAGAACAGTTTTCAAAATGAACCTCTACCATATAATTCATAAATAACTGGAAGCCTTCTAAGAAAATGATCATGCTCTGCACAGTAACATCGACAAGTCCCTCCCTAAGATAAGGTGATAAAGAGAGCTGGTTTTATGAATCTGTTGTATTTCCACACTTTTAGCATGGTATAACTGAGGCCCAAGGCATAAATGAGACTGCGTGCTGTTCCGTATGTGTGCTGCACTTATTGTACAGATCAATAGTAGCCAATCAATAGCCATCTTATTGAAGATGCAAACTGGATCATATCCTAGGGCCAACTCACTGTCAATGAAAACTGGTATACTGGCTTCCTGCACTGTTTATTGATCATGGACTTCTTTTTGAGGTGCGATTGAAGTCCCTCAAAATCTTACTTAAACTATGAATTGCAACTGAGAGAATGTGTCCATTCATTAGGACCACACTTTTTGTATTTAGCTCCCATCATTGCAAATGGCTTCATAATGAGAGGAACCTCAGACGAAATGCTTATTTTTTTCTTTGCATCCTTCTGCCTTCTTCGTAAGCACAAACTATGGACATGTAAACAAGGTAATCTTGCATTCATCCTGCCTACAAGTGCCTCTTTTGACATTCGTGCCTGTATTGCCTTTTCAGTGCCTAAAAATTCCCTTTTTCCTTCTTTTCTCATGACTCCATTTTGTTAAACAAGAACCACTGAACAGTAATGAATCTGAACAGTAATCACGAAAGCATTGTGCGGAAACATGCAAGGTGATCAGGAAATGTAAAATGAGTCATACACCCAATTGTAGCAAACTGTTACAGAGAAAACCCATGCGGGTTTCTCGGAAAGTCTTCACAAACCTACCACATGCTTAAGACTAGTCTTGTGATTCGGATGTCTGCGATAATACGTAAAAGTAGGTTCTCACGGGCACATCTATTCTCTAGTTCATGAAGTCTTCATTCCAGAGAGCCTCACCATGCCATAACACAACCCCCCGTATTCAGAAATGCATCCTAACTTGAAGCTCATGCTTGACTCGATTTAAATGACGCCTGTCGTGAACACACCAAAAGAAACGCAATGAGCATCTTGGGTGCGTTCACAACACGCGTCATTTATATCAAGTCAAGCATGAGCTTCAAGGTGTATTGCTGAATACAGCGGTAAGACTTGATAAAGGTTGCTATTAATTATTTGTCCAATGTTTCAGTTTTCTCATCAAGAATATCTAGCTTTTCATGAATGCCACCAATTTTTGCTTCATTCTCCTTTTCACCACATGTGCTTCATGGCAATCTCTTTCATTTTTCCATCCCTTCTCCTTTCCTACACTGTTGGCCAATGTGCAGGTGTCATCTATGCACTAGACAGTTCCGATGTGGTCAGCAGGCTTTGCATTTTTCTGTCAACCAATTTGTCTCTCTTTGCTTTTGTGATCAAGTCTGCCTGACCCTTAGCTTACTGTATACAATGAAAACAAAGCCTTTTTTTTTTCATGAAATGGGCAAGCACTTGCATCTCTTGCAAAGGATCTTCCAGTAAAGTTTCTCATTCCTGCAATCACACTGAACATGCACGTCCATCATAATTTTTATGTATCTAAAACACACCGTCAGAAAGAGCAACAAAAAGCAGCTATATCTTCAGATAACAACTTGGCTAAGTGAGCAAACCAAGACCAATTATGGGTGGTATCCATTTTCTTTTTTTCAACATGCAAGGAGCATTGTGCACACACCTCCCAAGCATAAAGGGAGCACGTATGAGCCATGATGCCTCAATGGCTCCCATGTCTGATCACCCAAAAAAAGGCAGGCCAAACATAAAATTTGTTTTTTGAAAATTCTGTTTATTATAGCTAAAATTTTATCTTGAAAACACAGAAAATAGTCTTTATTGCAAGACCATGCAACCTCTGGCTGTATTTTGCAGAGCATGAAAACATGAAAAGTATACTAGATTGAAATGGCAACAGTAAAGAAACATTGGCTTCCATCTTCTGCAATGCAGAAGAGAGTGGCACTGTACACTGTAATCCAAAGTATGGACCCAACTTCGTCGTAGCATACATGCTCTGTGCTGATGTAACTAATTAGAACTGAAGTGTGGCATTCACTATTCGCCTGTGTTGTCAAAGGCCATTTCATGTTGCCGCACATTCTTTATCCGCTACCTGAAAAGATTACATTACACCGTGAAGATGACAAAAAGCTCACATGCATTGGAGGAAAATTGGTCGGCCATCTTGTCGCCCATACAACTCCGCCAAATACCTGCAATTCGTGTAACTATGCTAGTTCCTGGCGCTGTTTCCCATAACATCTTTGTTGAAGGCACTGGGTAACAATATCTCAATCACTTCACAAATTCTGGAGATTGTTAATTTTTAAAGCGCACAGCTTTCTTTGCCTCACGACAGCACATGGCATAATTTGTTTAATGTAAAAGGTTGAAGCAATTCATCGGCATGTGCTTCACAATGTGCCTTGCAAAGATTCCTCATTAACAAATATACTGTTTTGAGAGTTTTCATTTCAGTTGGCTGACACCGTGACAACAGACAGGAGGGAAGCTATGAAGTTGCTTGTCTCTCCACACAAAAAGTCAGCACCTATAGACTCTGCTAAAGATGCACTTCTCAAAATCTGGCTACTCCTTGAGCAAACTGTGCAAAAATGTTAAATACGTGTGTCAGAAGTTGTCAGTCAGGCTGCTGCCACTCAAAGGGCAAAGCTCTTTGAAACAGCAAAGCCCCAAAAAGAAGGAAAGAAGAGCATGTGCGAATGTTTCATGCTTTATAATGTAAAATAAACATATCACCAACGCCAGAAATGCCGCGCATCAGTGCCAGCGGGAGCATCGTCTTGAGAATGGTGCCTTAATTTGGATTACATATTTGAACTAACAATTCTGCTGTATTGATTTACAGGTTGTATTTATGAAAACAGCAGCAATTCTGCTCGTACAGTGTGAGAAATATGCCAAAATTGATGCATGGTTCTTTCACATAAGAATTTGAAGGATAAATTCTAGGAAGCGTTACAACGGCAGAAACAGTGTTTGAAGATGTCAGAATGAGGGCCATGGAATGAGGTCCTTGACTAACCGAACAGTGCCACTGCTGCAGACATTTTAAGTATGAAATGCTCATAGCTCCTGTTGTCAGCCACCTTCAATGAACCAAAAGCCAAAACCATTATCCTGGCACTCAAACCAGATCATCCGGGCAAACAGTCAAGACTGCAATACATACGCTAGTTACTTCCCAAACATGTTACAAAAAATATTGCTTCCGAGTTCTCCTAAATATTTGCTCACAATATCGCTCAAGCTGCAACTTCTAGTACGCTGAAGTTTTATTTGTCACTTCTAATAGCGACGTTCAGAGGGAGATACAAGGCACCGTACACTTGATTTTCATTTTTGGGCACTGAGACACAGTTGCTTGTGCTCTTTTCAATGCCAGCAGTCAGTGAGGTCCACGGTGCGTCTGGTGGACCGAGACAAGACTTGCAATGGGGTTCTGTCTTTGACAGGAAACTTGCTTCCATATGGACCAGTGTACAGTATGTGTGGTGCGGTGTGGTGGAGTGTGCCATTGCGAATGTGCGCTACACCCGTTTTAAGATTGTGGCTAGAATCATCTACAATCAATCTGCTTTGTCAGCAGCCATTTCATGCTTACATCTACTCTCGATTACAGGAGAACCAGTATTTTTTAGTGTCGCCAGAACAGCCTGAAAATGCTCATGCAAAATTATCCAAAGAGTGCAAGCGCTTCCGAGCTTTTTTAGTCTGTACATTCCAGCTATCTGTAATGAATCCAAGAAAGTAGTGGACGTTAAGGATATGATCATAGAGCTATGGCATATTACTTCGAGGTAGATGAAGTGGTACACGAAGGTGTCCTGTGTATTCTATTTCAGTGATAACATCATAGTGAGCTGTTGGACAGTGTTCAGGAGAGATGTCACGCTAGTGCAGCCAGCATCAAGTGCAATCAAAATGTGGCTTTGCTGTCGTTCAAAGCAGATATTGCATTCTCCCTACAGCAGAAAGGAAACAAAGCAGCACTTTCAAGGAGGCAGTCCTTAAAGGTGGTACACTAAAGGTTACCAGAAACTCAAGTTAAAGTGGTAGAGCAATGTTCTAGAACGTCTAAGGTGTCAATTTAATCGCGAACAGAGCTTTAGTAACCGAGAAATTGAGGTAAATGCATGACACGATTTGAGACCCCCCAGCGACATTCCGGTACTAGCCCGATGACGAAAGGACTCCTCATAATTTGTGTTACTAATACTCAACTACTCGTATTAAAAATATCATTTCATTCGATTAAAAGACGGAAAAAAACGCTACTTGTCTACGTCTATTCGATTCTAAGAAAAAATAACATTTTGACGTTACCCTTCAGTAATATGGGTGTTCGAAAGGTTTCGGTTTCGCTCGACTCTGCGCGCTCGACTCTGCGCCGCGCACGCTTTGGAGTTTCAGTACTTTCGTTATCGCGTCGTGCTGTGAGGGTTCTGCTGGCTCGCGAAACTTTCTTTTGGAACAAGCAGCGAGAATGCCACGTCCATGTGATGTTGTGGGAAGCCCTCGTTGCTTTTCTGCTCCGGAGAGCCGGTGTCGAGGACACCGTCGTAGTACGCAACGACGCCGGCAGTGCGAGCCCTCGGCAGCAGGTCGCGCTCGTCAGTGCTCAAATCGCTGAAGTTGAGCCCACCATCGCGAGCCAATCTGTCGGTGTCAGGGTCCATTGCGACGAGCGTCGAAGTTTGCGTCGTAGAATGAAGTACCAGCTTATGGGCGTCTTGCGCTGGAGCTTGAGGTATAGTAGCGGTGCCTGGTGGCGGTGCAGGAAACATCTGGGTCATGCCAGCTTGGGTTGTATTGAGCCCTGGCTGTGGCGAAGCACGTTTCTAGGCCGAGTTTTGCGTCGATTCGCACTTTTTTATGCCCTGTTGCGAGTGCGAAAAGGCTCACAGACCACGCCGACCACGCTGCGAGCTCGCCGCAGCCTATAGTTTAACGAAAACGGACTCTCCGTGTGCCGTGGGACGTAATTCGTTTCTCCTTCCGCTAGCCATCATACTCCCGCTTTCGCTCTGCTGTCGGCTCTGTCTTGGCTCTGTTTCTGGCCGCGCGTTTGCGTTTTGCGCAGAAAAGCCGTAGCGCCGTCTGCGGACGCCGTTCTACTCACCGATGGCGCAACGTCACTATGAGACCATGATGTCAGTACTCCACGATCGGAGGGCGGGCGATTTGAACTGCGCTAGAGGTACGCGGACGCTTCAGAACGCATTTTCTCTTAAAATAAGTCTCTCCTTGGCACGAAACAAGCGTTTCGAGGTTTCTGTGATGGTATTTCAACAGTCTACGCTGACTTAATAGTAACCTTTAGTGTCCCTTTAAACAGCGAAAAAGAAAAGATTGGGGAACACTTAAGCTGCGCCTTTAAGAGTGGAACACGATAGCATTAAAAGATCCTTGGCTGCTTCTCACGCTTCCGGGCAGCTGCAGCTTATGCTTCTGTAATGTTTCCCTGGAAATGCTGGTGGCGAACGCTATGCATGAAGGCGAGCTTTCTGGGGCGTGTCACTCCTAAGACAGACCTGAAATGGCAGCTGGAAAAGGCGTTTGTGTTTGAGTTTCCGGCGCAACAGAATTGTATTTTCTCGCATATTCAAATTACAATCCAATGCTATCATGTCTCGAGGTTGTGTGCAAGTCATACTTTACAAATTGTTTGACACATGCTACTTTGAGAACTTCAATTATTTCAGTAACGCCTATGTGCCACTTGGAGGGCCTGCATGGATCGGGATCCATGGTTTGGAATTAATTTTCTCATTATGGAAAAGGTCGCCAACACCACTGCTAGATATTCAGCAACATGGGGCCCTAAACGCTGTTAATATTGTGAATCAGTTCCAGGCCAACAACACATGTACCGTGCACAAAAAAAAAAAAATAAAAAAAGTAGATGCACTCTGGCACTTCCCAAACATTTTTTTTGCAAGAAAGGCAAAGGAAAAACCTTCGCTGCTAAGGCATCAGATGAGTTATGTGTAAAACATGCAATATAAAGCTTAATTGTACACCCGACAAGGACTACATTGCAACGTAGATTGGAGACGGAGTCTTGCAAAATATACGCTTCTCTTTAATGGCAGGCCAGAATAAGAGCGTGCAGCTTACGCACTTCGTCTTTAGTGGCGCTGACCTTTGCGCGCGCCGTTCTGCAGCGCGGGAGCTCCACATCTTTGTGTCAATATGCACAAATTGCACGCAGAATTGACTTCGACTTGGGGTGAAGGTCGCTTTCCGAGTTCTGCCTGGTGTTGTCTACAGGCAACAAACACATTGGTGAAGAAGCTTACACAAACATTTCTCGTTTTCCTTCACTGTCTTTAGTCTCTGTGTATTTTCTACATATCCACCAAACCTAAATGTTTTCCTTAGGGTTTTTCATGTTTCATCCCTAACAGTTAGTGCCCATTACAGTGTTGAAGATGTTTGCATGCTTTTTTCTTCTACACACAGCACTTAAAGAAGAGCCATCCTGTCAGCCACCTAGGTCTACTCCTTTTGCTCAACATTTTTTAGCCCAATGATGAGAAAGACTTCTCTAGCATACCAGAAGGTCATGAAGAAGTAGAACAGGATTACAGGCTGCGTGAGATATTTGAAGACATACTAATGATTTTTTTTTTTCAGACAAGATTCGAAACACGAGTTCCAAATTTATTAGCTTTCTTTTACCATTTTTTATAAGGCTATTGAGTTAAACCATCTTCATCCTCAATTACTGACTGAATTCATCTTTGATAGCAGCAACATTCTTGTATCATATAGCATGTGTTGATGTTGGGCAGTGCTTCCACAATAACAGCCTTTAGGGAGTTTTTATCTATGTGTAGCTGTTCGTTAGTCTCGTTCCCAGTAACCCCCGCCATACACAGTGGCATGCAGATTGAAGTATATTTGGAACTAGGGGTGCTACATCGAGGTTGATGTGGCTTCAGAAATTTACCACCGGACACTCGTGAGCCATGCAGATGTTGTGGAAGCAAATAAATTATATAGGGTAGTGCCTAATGACATCGTGCCCGAAAAGCTTTACTATGTCGCCTGGGGCTGCTTGGCTAAGGCCATAATTGGCTTTTGAGGGTTCTCACTTGTATCACCCCCTACCTCCTCCTGGAGGAACTCAACCACTTGAATGGCACCTTGCCACGGGCATCAGTTATTTCTTTTTGTCACAGATGATAATTAGACACGATTTCTTGTCTCACCCTGAAAACAATGTGGTGCGTGACATTTCAAGAAGGTCGTGATCTCCAAGTTACTGTGGTTAGTGTGTAAGGCGACTAGCACAACATAAAGTTCTATCTCGTGCATCAGGCAGAATGCTGCTATTTCCAAATAAATTTGCTAAACAGGTCACAGAGGTGATTGTGAAGCTGAAGTCGAGCGCTTAGACAGATTGAGAATGTTAATGGTTGTGGAGATTCAAAGCCGCATCCTCAAAGACTTTGCACACCTTGCATGACAATGTTGAAACTGGAGCCTGTGTCCTGTGCACTAATATTTCACTGTTTTGTATGGCTACTTTTATAGAAGATGAATGCCAAACTTCTCCAGGTTTAAGATTGGTTTTACGACAGCTATGACAGAGCCAACTCCTTGGTGCACACTTATGGTAGTGGTGACGAAGCCATCAGGAGCACTCCACACTTTTATGGATTACATAAAAACTGAACAAGCAAGTCCTATGAGCATCATATCCAATTCCTGCAGTAGAGCATACCCTTCAGATACTACGAGTCACAGCTTGGTGTATGAAAAATTGATGCCCAAATTCAGGGTTTTGGCAAATCCCTGAGAAATTACGGAAAGTTCTTGACCACCTTTACAGCACCGTTCCGTTGGTTTCGCTTTAACTGCTTATGCGATTTGGTATCTGGCGTGCCCCAGATCAAACACAATGGTATATGAATGATATTCATTCAGAACTTATATGTGTTGCTTGTCATATGGTCAAGGTTACCAGTTGGTGCTCAACTAAACAGCAACACAACGAATTCTGCAGTACATTTTAGGGCACCCACTGTGCAAGAGCTGCCATCCACAACGAGAAATGTAAGTTTGGCATCACAAAAATATCCTACTTGGGGCACATCATGAACGAAAACAAGCGCAAAGCTGTCACAGACATGCCAAGACCATCCTCCAGAACTACTGCTGCTAATGAGCATGACCACCTATCTAGGTTTATTCGCTCCTAACACGACAAACACTACACCCATTGTCCAGCATGCGGTTTTCAAAACATGGTTTGTCTGGAACCCACACAGGTTCCAGAATTCTCAAAATGGAAAGAAGTACTTTCTTCAGATCCAGTGCTTGGCTGGTGCTCCTCAATATGAGAGACCAGCTGCTAATCACAGCTGATGCTTTGTGCTGTGGTCTAGTTGCAGTGCTCAGCCAAAAGTAAGACCAGAGTCCTTCCATTTTTTTTCTGGTCACGAAACTGCCGCCTCAGTTTCATATAGAGCCAGCACCCGCCGCTAGAGGCACAACCGTGCATGAGAGGGCATGCGAACGCCGCTACTGCTGTTGTTGTGTGTGGGGCAGCCTCGGTATTCTAGCTTTCTCAACTTCCTCAACCGTCGCTCTAGTTTCACGTAACTATTTTTAACATTGAATATGCTTAAATTACTGCCTGAGCGCGTCTTCTGCCATGATATGAGCGCCCGGAACGAAAAAAAAAGCCCCTCATAACATGGAGCTTGCGGCAGTCTCAGATCAAAAAAAAAAAAAATCTGGGATTTTAAGAGCCAAAACCACAATACAATTATGAGGCATGCCGTAGTGGGGGACTCAGGATTAATTTTGACCACCTGGGATCCTTTAAAGTGCACTTGAATTTAAATAAACGTAAATAAACGTCTGAGTGAGATTTAGGTAGGATTAATGCAAGACAAACTTCGCTACTAAATGTCTTTAAATGCACCTAAAGGTCTGCAAAGCGATGCCATTTCTGAATGAGATTTAGGTGAGAGTAATGCAAGACAAACTTCGCTACTAAATGTCCTTAATATGCACCAGAATTTAAATAAACTGGTGTTTCGCCTTTCGCCCCCGTCGAAATGTGTCCGCTGTATACGGCCGGCTGGTCTCAGTTCACATTTCTACATCATAGCCGTTCGCCTCAGCACTTTGGTGGTCTCCGCTTTTTAATATTTGCCTGAAATAAAACTCCGCGCATTCGCAACAAAGCGCCAGTGGTCCCACTTTTCACCAGATGCAAACATATGGGCTGTTGCACCGCCGCTTACCAGTAAGTAAGCGCCAACTCCCCGTTGCGCATAGTGCGAGATTGTTCGCCGAGCTGTTCACTTTCTGTTTAACTGTGGCAGAGAAGGACTGTAACTGTGGGCAGCATCTTATAAGGAGATCAAAAGAATGAAATTGTTATTGCAAAGGGCTGCTACCGTGGAATACTTAATGACAAAGAAAAGGAAATTGAGCTGCTCCGTGCGCTTAACATTTCTCTGCAAAGCGATGCCATTTCTGAATGAGATTTAGGTAGGATTAATGCAAGACAAACTTCGCTACTAAATGTCTTCGGTGCGGCTTTTAGCAACGGATTGAGGCGAACGTAAAGTGTTAGGACCTGCGCAGTCGAAACTAGCTGTATTGTAATTAGGCAATTGCCTTAGCAAACAGTCGTTTAGAAGCGTCAGTAAGCCCAGCACTTATTCACGCTGCTCGTGATTTCGACGCAGAAACAACGAGACTAGGTATTTTGGTTCTTAATGCGCAACTATTTACAATATGTTAAAAACTTTATAATTCGATTAAGAAATAGAACGTGTTGGTGCAAAAACAACATACAAGCACGATCATTCATTTATCATTAAAATAAGCGGACAGAAATACAGACAGCACGGAGGCGTCCGGTCACGAATGGTCCACCATTCACAATGCAAGAAGTTTGTTAAAAGCATGACATTGATATAATAAGCATAAAGAAATAACATCAAACGTGAGATATATGCATTGGGGGGCAAGAAAGAAACACCAGCAAACGAATGGCAATAAATACAGAATGCATAATCGATTATTTATAAAAACAAGAAAGTGTAAAGCGCACAAGCATTTCATAACACATGGCAAAACAACTCTCAAACGAACACAAGTAGCCGCATCATAAATACAGCAATGTTTTTTTAATGGCTTGTTAGAGATACCACCATTTTACTTCTTCAGCTGTTACTTGTAACACGTGTTCAGCATCGTTGTCCCACCCCGGCACTTCAACTAAACAGCCCAGCACTCGAAAAATTGCTCAGCATATGCACAGAACGCACCCGATCACTCGGCTCGCCTCGCACTGCGCACGCGTTTCGGTACGCGAACGATGCCCTCTGTGGCACAGTGGCGCCGCGTCGCGGCACCTTTGGGCAGTATATGAACCTCTCCCATAGCGTGACGGCGGAGTTTTGTGACCAGAAAAACATGGAAGGACTCTGGTAAGACGATGGGCAACATGTTACTAGATACGCCTCAAGATATTTTGCAGAGACAGAATGCCTGGCTATGCCCAGATATAGAAAGAAGTGCTTTCTTTCTTGCAAGCTCGAGATAAATTCTATAAATGGGACAACAATCCGTTTCCCAATTTATAAAATGTGCACAATTGATGCATTATGAGGCATAATGTACATCTTAGGCAAAGACTTTCCCACAGCTGATACAATGTGAAGTTCTCATGTGAAGGAGAATGCCAGGCACCACAAGGGCCTACCAAGATTGAAGGCTATGCGTGCTGCCTCTCCCCACCTTCTTTACAAGAACTGAGAAAAGAACAAGTGCTAGATTAATGCTGCTGCCAACTTTGCATTTTCACTCGAAAGAGCTGGACAAGGTGTTGCAAATTCTGAAAGATTCTGGCTTTACAAGGACGATGTAGTCCAAGACATGTTGATATTTTGGCAATAAAACCATCGCGCCCAAGAAGCTACAGGAGCTTACCCACCCAGCACTTCTCATTTGAAGGCCACTTTGGAATCAATAAATGCCTAGCAAGACGACAAAGTACTGCATCATAAATACATACAAACAGCAAATGTCTTCAAGTCATGTCGTACATGCTAGCACCACAGGGCTAAGAGAAGGGTGACACTCCTGCAACTGGGATTCTGAGAAAAGCTGTTGCAGAAGTTCGCTATGGACATATTTTCTATTGGAGGGGTGTGGTGGCTCATCGTCACAAAATACTAGTAAGGGTATTTTGAGCTAGTACTGGCTAGTTTGACAGGACCTGTGGTTGCGACTCAATGCCTCATTGTTTTCACAAGGCAGGCAATAGTGTAGTGGTTGTGAACCGCAACAAACTGTAGCTTGCAAAAGGGCGCAGATCGCTGTTCGCAGAGTTCATAAGAATTACAACAAATGGCATGCAGTCCACACTACCAACAGCGCAATGATCTCACAGAAGCCACTGTAAACTTATCCAAGAACTCCCTTGAGACGTCAGGTGATGCCTACAAGACACACGATTATAGACTGAGCCTTCTGAAAAATAGCTCCTCGCTTGTGCAAATGCTTACGAGCCGAAGGCTTAGGACTACACTTCCAGCTACTGCAGACAGCTTCTTTCCACAACTCCCGGACTGGAGGAAAATGAAAGTGCATGAGCAAAAGTGCTGGAAGAAACAGAAAACTTACTCTGATGTTGGGCATGCCATGCAAGATCTACCCAATTTGTATCCAGACGTTAATGTCCGAGTAGTTGACCTGGAAAATGCGGGCACACTTCAGCAGCCAGGAGATAAGCCCAGGTCATAGTGGATAGGCACGGACAAAAGGGCCATTCATCTCAAACAGGACACAACCAGTGCCACTGCCTCTGGCTCAAGGGTTCGATGGAAGTTCGTCTGGTCAGGCATGGAAACGAAAAAAAAATCTGATCTAAGAAATAATAGTCACACGACTATTATTTGCCGAGCATGCGCAGGAACATAGTCACAAGTTTGACTGGGACAATGCCACTGTTCTTGCCAAGGAAAAGAACATGTCATCCTGGCGGCTGCTAGAATCGCTAATCATTCAGTCGACGCCAGCTACGATGAACCGGACACCAGGGACTATGCCTGCCATCTATGCATGTTCATTACGTCACATGCTGGCTACATAAGTGACGACGATTTCCTGCCCAACTCAGTGAACAAGGAACCCGTATGCAGTTCCGAAACGTCGGGTTATACATCAGACTTGGTCAGTGACCATGAACCCCCTTCATGCCTCTGGCTAAGGGAGAACACAAGCAGCCACAAGACTGTACCAAAGAGGTTCCGTTTTGTAGAGATCCTGGGCATCAACACCATAGAAGTGGACAATGCATAACACCAACTAAGCAGTGAGCAACATGACCCTTTTTATACAGGGAAGGATGTGCTACAAGGATGCTCATACTACTGTAAGGCTAATTTGCTTGCTTGTAGAAAATGATCACAATAAAAAACTCGCCTCTTGCCTTGTGCTCAATGTTGAGGCTACCATTCTGAATCACAATTAGTTTATCCCACCTAGCTAACAGTTGGCCAAATCTCAAAGAGGTTTTAATAAGCATCTTGTCTCGACTACCCGAAATGCCAGTCTGTGTAGTAGTGTTACACAGTGTTGGGTTCACATCTGCCATTATCATGAATCCGAATGAACTTGCCCACATTTCAGTTATTCTGCAAAAGTATTTGGCATCACTTCATTGCTTCTATATGCACTGAGGCAATCACAGCTGTGAAACACATTTAGGTTGTACTGAAAATGTGTTCGAATTCCAGATTAATAAGAATATAGCTGGTAACGTAGAGAACTTCTATAGCATTAACGAGAGGGTGGCAGGTCTCCTTGTGACACTTAATAAGAGGTATGAATTGAAGGTCGTACAGGTCTACGCCCCTACATCCAGTCATGATGACCAGGAAGTCGAAAGCTTCTATGAAGACGTGGAATCGGCGATGGGTAAAGTCAAAACAAAATACACTATACTGATGGGCGACTTCAATGCCAAGGTAGGCAAGAAGCAGGCTGAAGACTAGTCAGTGGGGGAATATGGCATAGGCACTAGGAATAGCAGGGGAGGGTTATTAGTAGACTTTGCAGATTTGAATAATATGCGGATAATGAATACCTTTTTCTGCAAGCGGGACAGCTGAAAGTGCATGTGGAGAAGCCCGAATGATGAGACTAGAAATGAAATAGACTTTATACTCTGCGCAAACCCTGGCATCATACAAGATGTGGACGTGCTCGGCAAGGTGCGCTGCAGTGACCATAGGATGGTAAGAACTCGAATTAGCCTAGACCTGAGGAGGGAACGGAAGAAACTGGTACATAAGAAGCCGATCAATGAGTTAGCGATAAGAGGGAAAAATCGAGGAATTCTGTATCAAGCTACAGAACAGGCATTGGGCTTTAACTCGGGAAGAGGAGCTTAGTGTTTAAACAATGAAAGACAACCTTAGGGGCATCATTAAGGAGGGTGCAATAGAAGTCGGTGGTAACTCTGTTAGACAGGATACTGGTAAGCTATCGCAGGAGACTAAATATCTCATCAAGAAACGTCAATGTATGAAAGGCTCTAACCCTACACCTAGAATAGAACTGGCAGAACTTTCGAAGTTAATCAACAAGCGTAAGACAGCTGACATAAGGAAGTATAATAGGGATAGAATTGAGCATGCTCTCAGGAACGGAGGGAGCCTAAAAGCAGTGAAGAAACTAGGAATTGGCAAGAATCAGATGTATGCGTTAAGAGACAAAGCCGGCAATATCATTACTAATATGGATGAGATAGTTCAAGGGGCAGAGGAGTTCTATAGAGATTTATACAGTACTAGTGGCACCCATGACGATAATGGAAGAGAGAATAGTCTAGAGGAACTTGAAATCCGACAAGTGACGCCGGAAGAAGTAAAGAAAGCCTTGGGAGCTATGCAAAGGGGGAAGGCAGCTGGGGAGGATCAGGTAACAGCAGATTTGTTGAAGGATAGTGGGCAGATTGTTCTAGAAAAACTGGCCAACCTGTATATGCAATGCCCCATGACCTCGAGCGTACCAGAATTTTGGAAGAACGCTACCATGATCCTAATCCATAAGAAAGGGGACGCCAAAGATTTGAAAAATTATAGACCGATAAGCTTAATGTCCGTTGCCTACAAAGTATTTACTAAGGTAATCGCAAATAGAATCGGGAACACTTTAGACTTCTGTCAACCAAAGGACCAGGCAGGATTCCGTAAAGGCTACTCAACAATAGACCATATTCACACTATCAATCAGGAAATATAGAAATGTGCGGAATATAACCAACCGTTATATATAGCTTTCATTGATTACGAGAAAGCATTTGATTCAGTCGAAACCTCAGCAGTCATGGAGGCATTACGGAATCAGGGTGTAGACGAGTCGTATGTAAAAATACTGAAAGATATATATAGTGGCTTCACAGCCACCGTGGTCCTCCATAAAGAAAGCAACAGAATCCCAATAAAGAAAGGATTCAGGCAGGGAAATACGATCGCTCCAATGCTATTGACAGCATGTTTACAGGAGGTATTCAAAGATGTGGATTGGGAAGGATCGGGGATAAGAGTGAATGGAGAATACTTTAGTAACTTGCGATTTGCTGATGATATTGCCTTGCTTAGTAACTCAAGGGACCAACTGCAATGCATGCTCACTGATCGGGAGTGGCAAAGCAGAAGGGTGGGTCTAAAAATTAATCTGCAGAAAACTAATGTTTAACAGTCTCGGTAGAGAACAGCAGTTTACGATAGGTTGTGAGGTACTGGAAGTGGTAAGGGAATACATCTACTTAGGGCAGGTAGTGATCACGGATCCGGATCATGAGACTGAAATAATCAGAAAAATGGGCTGGGGTGCATTTGGCAGACATGCTCAGATCATGAACAGCAGGTTGCCATTATCCCTCAAGAGAAAAGTGCATAACAGCTGTGTCTTACCAGTACTCACGTACGAGGCAGAAACCTGGAGGCTTACGGAAAGGGTTCTACTTAAATTGAGGATGACGCAACGAGCTATGGAAAGAAGAATGATGGGTGTAACGTTAAGGGATAAGAAAAGAGCAGATTGGGTGAGGGAACAAATGCGAGTTAATGACATCTTAGTCGAAATCAAGAAAAACAAATGGGCATGGGCAGCACATGTAATGAGGAGGGAAGATAACCGATGGTGATCAAGGGTTACGGACTGGATTCTAAGGGAAGGGAAGCGTAGCAGGGGGCGGCAGAAACTTACGTGGGTGGATGAGATTAAGAAGTTTGCATTGACGGCATGGTCACAATTAGTACATGACCGGGGTAGTTGGAGAAGTATGGGAGAGACCTTTGCCCTGCAGTGGGTGTAACCAGGCTGATGATGATGATGTCAAAGGCCATGTAACATATGTGCTGAAAGGAGCAATGACAACTTACGACATTGACAGATGCCATTCAGATGAGCGTTGCTGTGCCAGTCGAAATTGCTGCTTTGACAATGGCTAAACTTGGGACAGAATAGCATGAGGCAAAGTGAAAAGAGAACAAAGGTGCATTTTTCAGCTACATCGCCTCATTGCTCCAATGCCCATGCATTTGATAATTCATTCATACGATGCGACGGCATACGCAAAACCACGTTTGGATGAATCAATGTCTGCTTTCAAACAACACAAAATTCCACTTTTTCACGCACTAACCAGGAACTGGCAGGTTTGAGGATTTACGAGTGTCAAGAAATATTGAATCTGTCATTCATATGTGTACACTTTGTCTCATTATCTTCGTATTATCAAGAGTATGCTTAAAAGCGCAGATACTAGTGCTGGCTTGCTAGCTAAACGCACTTTCAAGTGGCAGCTGGTGATAGAAATCTTCGAGCATTTGTCTATCAGAACGTTCGCGTAGATTTCTCTGTATGCTCATGCACTTTCAGTGCAATGCACTGCGTGACACCTGCCTGTCAGGCCGAGCAGGAGAGAGCCAAGGGACGAAACACCAAATTGTTGATTTGACACTAAATACGTATGTCTCTATTATGCCTGTATATATACTTCGGCGACGGCAATGATGCCAGTGCTTGGAACAGTCGGCCAATTTAAAGAGCATGTCACAGCGTTCGCTCTCCATGTGTACAATCTAACACGGCGAGTCTCTTTTTTCATGCGGAAGCAGCCTTCTGGATCTAAAAACATTGATATCGCGAGCTCAACAGAACAAAGGGGTGGCAGTGCACATGAGGTTAAAATCGTAGTCCGCAAAATATGGGCTATAAATAACGGCTCAAACACGTTACAGATGAGTGTCAATTTAAGGCGTGCAGTGCATTTAAAGCGTACTTTCAGCGAGGACTTCAGGCGGCGTGAAAAATGATGCCTAATCATGCATAAATAACACAAAAAAATTATGTACGCCCCAGACGAGCTGAAAGTGGTCGCGAACAGCTACCTTACCTGTCTATGTGAATGACAGGTGCAGCCTCTGAGCTTCTATACGATCTCTATTCGGTATTCTATTGGTTACAAGAAAGAGTTATTATGCGGAAGGATAAGGGACAGCTTGGGATAACCAAGAAAGCTTAGATGTACCATTGAAGCTCCCATGCTACGCTCACATCCAATTGACAGGAAGCCGTCATGACACATTTTGACTACCGGAAACAGATGGCACTTAGAGCCCTAGAATGTTAAGCCGAGACCACACATACGCTTGCGGATGAGCGCTAGCTCGTGTCCGTGCGCCTAGCGCCTGCCACGCCTCGCGAGTAATGGTGGTTTGCATCCACAAAAACGCGCGACAGTGCGCGCTCACTGGGCTCGCTCACAGATGCCTCGGCAGGCACCGCTTCGTACTTTGTTACTGACAGCGTTTCAAGATGCTTCGATATTTATAAACGTAATTGTTATATTTTTATATCTGTTAGATCAGTGCAAAAAGGAAGAAAGAACCACATTCTTGCACGATATAAATCTGCTTCACTGAAAGTTGAACGCTCCACGTCGTAGCTACGTAGCCAGGCGCGCCGACGCGAGGCAACCCAAGCGCGATAACAAAGAGGAGCTGTTCCCCGAGATCACGCCGCGTTTCGACACGTACGAGCCATGCCGCACCGTGTGCGCATGCGTGGGCATGTGAACGCGAGCTTGCGTGAGTACGTGTGGTCTGGGCTTTAGAGTTACTTTAAAGGATGTTGAAACAGTTTTTCCTTTAATACATTTTACGTGTTCCTTATTTTAATTGCCAGTTTTCGTTTTCGTCCCTAGTCCAAAGAATTGGCAACAAAAAGTACAATTTACAAACGGTTTATTATCACGAACGGCAGCGAAAACCGAAACTGAAACCAGAGCGACGCACTCGTTGCGGGTACAGTTTCATGAACCTCGATCAATGCCTCGATGATAGTGCGCCGAAGCCAGAACATATGTGTACAAGGGCGATGGGTACTACATTCATAAGAACAATATCTCGACATTGGACAATGCTGCATAACATAAGCTTGCAGCTGTAGTTTTCACACATTTTTTACACATGGTACGCTTCGGTTCTTCTCGGATTTACTCTCTGACACATTTTAACTGCGCCACTATGCACACGCCAACATTTCGTCACAATTTCTTTAATGTGGCATTTAGTTCATCGATTACACTGACAAAACATGCGTGGAAATGCTTTCGAGCACCTGTCTCAGCAATCCCCGCCGCCCTCCGCTCCCCCCCCCCCCCCTTTCTTTTTCTATACCACCGCTGAATAATGCACGTGTGTTAACCTCCGCATAGAAATCACTCGTGGTATGTCCCTTATTTACTCCGAATCAAAAGTCGGTGCTGTAAACTTATGTATGTACAGTGCTATACGTTGCGGCTGGTCGCGTCGCAATCCCGTGTTTCTCTAGTTTTAACGCCTGTTCAATACGTATGTAGAATCCAACAATCGGTTTGCTTTGGCGCAGTTAGAAGATGACCGTCGTCGTGCTCTTTGCACATCACAAACGCACCACACACACACACACACAACTAGATTGCACAAAACGCGCTGTTCCACCTTCCATCACTTCGTTCATGGTCGTGCTGTTTCTGCGAACAAACGCGTCACACACGCAATTCGATTGCTGTTTGCACACACCAAACGCCAAAACGCGATGTTCCACCTTCGTTCGTGGTCGTGCTATTTGAGCATACACATTCGGCACGCACGCAACTAAATTGCTCTTTGCACACACCAAGCGCGTCACGCACACACAACCTCGATTGCCGTAAAACGCGCTGTTCCACCTTGTATCACTTCGTTTGTGGTCGTGCTGCTTGCGTGCAAGTGCAATGAACCGCCCACCCTGTTGCTTCGGCGAGTTGGCACAAACCCTGCCCTATGGTATAATTCTATGGGCCCCGCGCCCGCGCGCATAGGGACTAGGGTGTTTCAGGAGCTAGGCGCGTTTTTTACACGGCAACTGGGGACCTAGGCTCCCCTAGGTCGAAAAGTTACCTAGATATATAGTTCCCGTTGGTACCGCGGGGGCGGCACTGCAGTCGACCGGCTGCACAGGCTAGCGAATGTAAATGCGCAACCCTGCCGTAGTGCCTTTGTGCGTTGCAGAGTGAAGGAGCGTCATGTCCTTTCCTGATCGTTGCTCGTAGGGTGAGCCTTGTGCAAACCCATCGCCACAGCACAGACACTGTAAAGATAGGAAGGGAAGTTTAATGCCAGCATGCATGCAGCTATATCCTGTATTTACTCGATTGTAACATGCACCCGTTTTCCGTGACCCCCCCCCAAAAAAAACTGCCCTCGATTGTAACGTGCACCCGTTTGCCGTGACTTACAAAAAAGCACTTTACAGTACCGCGCACCTCATTCTTTCATACAGAAATACAACTTTCTCTCATTTGGAAAAAACAATACATTTACTCCCGATCCACTAAAGGTGCTATAAATAAAAAAAGTCGCAGTCTCGCCCGAAAGGTGAAGGATTGATTACGATAGCAAATTAGTAGACAGCTATATGAAAAGTAAGGACAGTAGTTTTATTGACTTACAAGCTAAATTAACAAGCGTCGTATCACTCGCGCACAAGCAAACATGAACACGTCTCACTCCATGACTGCGGAAATTCTTTAAACGCTCGAGTGAGGAAGTGCGGTTGCAGGAGCGAGGGAATTGACCTTTGTGCAGCCTCTCACTTCGACGCGAACTAAGCGACAAGAACACAGCGGTGCTCCTAGGTGCGTAGACTCTTGTCTCTGTCGAAGATCGCTTTCAAGATAGGGGCTGCACGGCCGCGTCATACGTAGCAGCCGCCTGTGTAGAACGCTTGTCCTGTTTGTGCCAGCCCTGCATGTAAGTTTCGGGAACTCCGAACGCCCGTGATGTGGCCCGATTTCTGTCCGTCTCCGCACACGTGATCGCTTAGCCTTTAATTGCGGCATTGTGATGAACTCGGTATGTCTTTGCAGTCGGCACTTCCATGGTGATAGAGCAAACGCAGAAAACGGGAATACAGACGGCACACTAACCTAAGCCAAAGGAAGCATTGCTGAAGCACACGTACTACAGCACATAAAGAAATCTATGGCAGCTAGGCTCAAAGTATAACTCGAAGAGTGTACGAGGCGGCCATTTTGATGTGCTGATGGCGATATGGTAACGCATATTTAGGACGCAATTTTTGGACCCATTTTATCAGAAAAAAAGTGTGCGCTAGATTCGAGTAAATACCGCGTGTTTTTCAAGGTGTTGGTGCAGTGACATGGGACTTAGTGGCGCTTGCAGCCGTTATCTTATGAAAACCATGTATCTCTCCCATGTTTATGAACTGTACAGGCAGCAGGCCCTTTCATGTGCTGTGTAACAATTGATAATATGTGGTGTTATATACACTACAGCACATCCTTATTCATGTAAGCTTTGCTGGGGCAGCGCCTTCAGTGAAAAAGGTTATGTAGTAAAGTATACGAAGCTAAATCTCAGCATCTCCAATTAAGAGCGTGGTTTTGTATGAACAGCCTGTGCACAGTATACCAAGACAAGTGTCTCACTGGTTTTAATGTAGTTTGAGATTAGCTCCATTTTAAATTACTGTTGGTGCTTGTTGCCGTGAAGTTTTCGTAGCATTGTCAAAATCGAAGACTTTGCTGAAGTTAGGTTCAGTTGTGCAACCAGAGTGAATAGTGGCCAGTTTTTATAACTGTTAAGCTTTTATCTTCATTTCACTGTCGTTAGTTTCAAAAACCAACACTATGTACAACGCAAGGGCATTTGCATTGGATCGTCGCTCGCTCCCATTCTTTCAGACATCTTTCTCAGCGCCTTTTACAAGTGTGTAAACAGCATTCTGAATCAGTCATGTGCTCCTTCCATAATGAGGTACGTTGATGACTACCTCGTGGTTGTTAACGACGTTCCAGGGTCTAGGCTAGAGACACTGTAGAATCGATAATTAACACATTCAGAAATGCATCGGAGGCTCTAAACTTCACGTGCGAAAGGCCTTGTGATAACAGCATTCGCTTTCTGGACTTCAATCTCACTCTGATGAACACGCATGTCTGTTTCGAATACCAGCCGAGGTTGAACAAGCAGCTAATTTCATATGACACTGCGCCCTCCAAGCTAGTAAAACGAGGAGTTGCAATGACTTGTCTAAAAGAAGCGCTAAACAAATCTTGCAACCACAAAATAGAAATCAGTTTCAATAACCAAGTTTCAAGGCTACGCCTAGCCGGTTTCCCTTCACTCTTGGTCTCTAGCGTTTGCGATAAGCTTCTTCAAAAGACCAAACAGGCAAGAAAGGGCACTAACACAATAAAGCCATTTGATAGGAAGAGATTACATGTGATCCCTTATTGGCACAGGGTGTCCCACAACCTCAAGAAGGTGGCACAAAGGCACAGTATCAATCTTCTCTTCAGTGCACCATGTAAGCTGGCCAAGATATGCCCTATGATGACAAAAGCAAAACCCGAACCATGCTCCAAGAAACATGCAGCGCAGCTCACTGCCTGCAAAAGTAATGTCGTATATGAGATATCCCTAAGTTGTCAACAGGTTTATATCGGTCAAACCGGACGGTGTTGTAATGAAAGAGCGCGTGAGCGCAATTGGGCCGTAAATAACAATGCGAGGGGGCCATCTGGCAGAACACTAAACGTCACAATTGCCGTCCGTATCTTCGCGACACCAGGTTTCTGGCACGGTCTAGAGATAGACTAGAACGGGAGATATTAGAAGATTTTTACATTGCAAAGGCCGAGGGCACGGGCATTAGTTGCCCTTCAGTGACGCTTACCGAGAAAGAGATAGCTTTTCTAATAAGATAGGGAGGTCGTGATGTCACGACGGGCCTTCTTGGTTGCATGTATTTAAAGTCCTGTTTCTTCAAAAAGATATTTAGTTGGAAGTAGCGCCTTGTATGTCGTTCCTGTTGTTCTTTAAGTCTGCTTTGCGTCTTCGTAGCGCTCTTTTCATCAAGTCAGGTGCTATTTCTTCAACTCACTTCATTTCTCACCGTTGAAAACGTAGAAAGGAGCAGACTTTCAGAAATTTAGACTTGTGAACATGGCACTGGTGCACTGTCAGTGTTTCAAACTCACACATTTTAGTAAATGTGCACATGCCATCAGTTGTTGCTGTAAAAATATGAGCGGGACACATGTAGCTGTTACAAGTGATTAGTACAATTCGGTTTAGCTGAACTGGTTTTTCCGAACAAGTTGATACGTTTTTCAAGGGACCGTGAAAAAAACTTGGCAACTGGGAAAACACAACAGTAAGAAAGGCCGCAAATCTCCACAGCAACACCAGAAACAGCTCTGAGTGGCTGCCAGTGCAGTTATTGGTAGATGTCTCAGTGCTCATACTGTGGTCGGTGACAGCGCATGGGCACGTGTATAATTAAGCGACACGTGCGATATTCCATGTTGGTGGTCCTATTCCACTCTTGGTATGCTTCGCCACAATATATTGCGTATGCTTCACTGCATAACATGGCTTCATTGTGGCGAAGCAGACAGGAGAACTGGCGGTTGTACACCCTTGCCAGCTCCAAAATAAATGTAACCCTGCACTCAGTTCCCAGTAGGTTTTACCTGGTGCGCACTTCTAGGGCTGTGCCAACTGCTCTGTGCATGTTTACTCCTGATATGCTTGTGCAACCTTGGTCGCTTATTGCAACATATTAATTTATCATCTTCGTAGCAACATGCCAGAGCAAATCTCTCTCTGCACCGCTAAATTTACATGACTGCCACATTCAAATGCAATGTAAGATGTGGGAACATTGCAGAATGGCAGTGTATCAAAGGCGAACATAATACATGGGAGTCAATAGGAATTAATTCTGGACGGCAAAAATGTGACGTAGCAGCAGGGAAAACTCAACAGCGAGGAACACATTAATGGTGTTCCACTGTACAATGCTGTGAAGTGTTTAACAAACAACCTCTTGTGACAGCATCTTTGTGATGCAGGTTCAGTTTGCCATGATGAGCCTTCCTGGTTTGCATGCTTTGCTGCAATACCTGCTAGGGTGGCTCAGTGGCCGTAACATTCTCCTGCCGAGCACATAGTTGCGTGTTCAGTCCCCGAACATATTTTGAGGTGGGGCAAAGCAAAAATGCCTGTGTACTTAGATTTAGGTGCACATTTAAGGGACCATGATACCAAATTCTCGAGCTTGAATTATGCATTGCATGTTAAACTGTATGCATAGCTAACCAAATTTGAGTGTATTCATTGTAGTGGAAAAGGCGTATTCTTTTGCATCGCAGTTTAACCATATTTATTTATTTTTATTTTATTTAAAAGTGCTGGAGGCCTCTTCAGGTCTATACAGGAGAGGGCATGCAAGTTGTGTAGGAATTCAAAAAAAATTCACAGTACAATGTGACCAATGTAGGAAAAAGAGTTAACAATAAAATGCCAGGATCTGTACTTTGGAACATTTAAATTTGAGCGCACATTAGCTTTGTAAATAAATAGGTCAAGGCATAAGAATACAGCAACAGAAATTTTTGCAAAACTGTGGAAGCAATCGCATCAATTACAACTGCCGTCATGTGCAGAAAGCATGAATAACTCGTATCGGCAGCTTTCGTTTTCAAGGTCATCAATTTTGCTGTGCATCCTTGAATTCCTTCCGCATAGGGGAAACAGTTGCTTTGCATTTTTCTACCTTTTTCTTGAATTGCCTCAGTGGCATAAGCGTAGTTTCAGTCTTAAGAAGCCTGGAAGCCTTAGCTGCGTATAGCCATATAGCGCTATGGCAACACTAACAGGTGACAAAGTGAATCGAATCTCCAGCAACAGCTCCCTCAGAGTAACAGAAGCCAATCTGAAAGGCCATGCTTTTGTACACTGCAAGCAACTGGAAGTGACTGCAGGGATCAGAAATATGTATTGGTCACCATGCAGTGTTGCAGCCTGAGGTAGTTTCTGCAGGCGTTCCCTCATTTGTGCTGCTTTCAACAATTAATTGTGCTGAATTCAATGGCGACGCTCTTGCTGCGCCATTGGGTGCCAGAGTGTGCAGAGCTAGATGCCAATGTGGTTTTGGACTGTTCCAAAGCAGTGGACATACTGGTGATCCCACACTTTCTGGCCCCACAGGGGCGTCTACGTCAGCAGGCGTTTGGTGTGTTGTGACACCACGTACCCGAGCACACGAGGGTTGGACCCTCCCGCGTGTAGCCGTGCGTGGCTTAGCCGTGTCTGGGGAAAAGGGGATCCTAAGGGTTGAGCCGATGCTAGGTGTTCGGACCTTTTGGACCCTCCAGCGGAGGCAACACACCTATTTGGCCTCTGCTTCACATAGACGGCACCCCCGGACTGACCCACCCCAGGGGAAGTCGGTAGTTGCCTTTTCTTGTCTCTCTCTCCAAACTTCGTCTTTCTCTCACTTTCCACCTTTCCTGTTTTCCCCTGGCTTCCTTTCCAATTATTCCAGGCAGCAAGGGTTAACCTTGTGTGAATAGCCAACCTAGGTTATTTCATATTTGGTTAAAGTGATAACGTACAACTGGCATCTGCAGGACCTGTTTTTACAGTTCCTGTAACGTCCCCTTGTAGGGCTCCACGGTGGGTGGCTGGCGTTATTGCCAAAAGCTACACATTCCTCTATGGATAGTATCTTCCCCTCCACTCCCTGATCGCCTTCAGAAAAGAGGGCGCACCGATGAGTTTCCCAGTTTTTTGGTCGGCAAAAAGAATCGTTCCCCCGTTTCCATGTCATTCATACTGAAAAACCAGATAAACCAGTTTGACAATTTCACCCTTCCTTGTTTACAAGTCATTGACTGAAGTGTTTGGTCCAGGTTATGAGGCGTCGACGATCGCAAGCGGTGATCTCCCCTTAGAGCTTCGCGATCAGAAGCAGTAGGAGAAATTGCGAAAACTAGTGTCATTTGGGGAAACTCAAGTAATTGTAACCCCACACTGTACGATGAACACTACCTGCGCCGTTGTCTCGGACGATGACTTGCTGGAGCTCACCGAGGCTTAACTCTTGGAGCGCTTCAGTGAACAATGTGAGCCGTGAACAATGTGAACAGTGAACAATGTGAGCTCACTCAGTGAGCCGGTGGTGACAGCATTCGGTCCTCTGGAGGCTACAGCTTGTGCTCTTCCGCCACCCCAGAAGAAGGGACCATCGACCTCTGGGCAGGTGGTCTCAAAGGCCTCGTCCAATGTGCCGAGGCCTTCACAACAAACACAGCACTCGGAAGTGCGCGTGTCCAGCGCCTCGCGAAAGGCAATGGACAGGACAATCATCCAGAGGGCGCTACCAGCGCCTAGGGAGCGGTGAGCCTCTCTTGACCGCTCCAAAAAAGACTAAACCCACGTCACGGCACCTCCAAAGAGCCCGTGAACTAATCTCAGTCTCTTAAGCACACATCACCAAACACATTTACCATAATGGAAACACAAATACTGTGGTGGAATGTACGAGGACTTCTACATAACCTCGACGACATTAGAGAACTACTACACAAACACAATCCCAAGCTCTTGTGTGTTCAAGAGACACATCTCACACCTACCAACACAAATTTTCTTCGAAACTACACCATCTTCCGAAAATATCGCGACGAGGCTAATGCCTCCGGCGGTGTAGCAATAGTCGCCGACAAGGCGGTAGCTTGCCAACACGTCGCCCTTCAGACACCCCTTGAGGCAGTGTCAGTTCAGGCCATTCTTTTTAGTAAGTTGATCACTGTATGTACCATTTATATACCCCCGAGCCATCATCTAGAAAAGACAGTCTTTTATAATCTCATTGATCAGCTTCCCGAGCCTTACATACTCGTGGGAGATTTTAACGCTCATAACACGATGTGGGGAGACTCGCGATGCGACGTGAGAGGCCGACTCATTGAAAATTTCCTTTTAACCTCCGGTGCATGCCTCTTTAATAAGAAAGAATCAACATATTATAATCCACATCATAACTTATAATTATCAATAGACCTGGCAATCGGCTCTGCTTCTCTCTTCCCTGATTTAGAATGGTGTGTAATTAAATATCCATTCGGGAGTGATCACTTGCCAGTAACACTGAACTTCGTAAACAAACATGACTTCCCTCCACACTTCCCTCGCTGGAAACTGGCCTCAGCTGACTGGGAACGCTTTAGGGAATGCACCCACAAATCATGGGATTTTATAGATGATTTTACTACAGATCATGCTGTTTCATACTTCACCGCTTTTATCATTGACGCCGCTGAAAAGTTCATTCCTCAAACAAGAGGCACTTCATGCAAAAGACGGTTCCCCTGGTGGAATGACGATTGTAGAGGCACGATAGAGACAAACTAACGCTTGGAGCAAACCATGTGAAAGTCCTGCAGCCGAAAACCTAATAGAATTTAAACAGGGTAAATCACAGGGAAGAAGGAAGCGACGACAGGCAAAAAGGGCAAGCTGGCAGAGGTTTCTCTCAGGTATAAATTCGTATACTCAAGAAGCTAAAGTGTGGGATGGGCTGAAAAGGCTAAAGGGACAAAAAATTCATCCGTTGCCCCTAGTGAACGGTGAAGCGAACCACTTGGAAGACCAAGCTGACGCCCTTGGCGAACACTTTCAGCGCATTTCCAGTTCTGATCATCATTCCAAGGCATTCCTAAAACACATACAAGTAGCAGAACGCAAGGCTATCGACCGCAAATGCAGACAGAATGAACCCTTTAACATGCCTTTTAACATTGCCTAGTTGAGAGCCTGAGGTACCCTAGGGAGGCGTACGGAGTTGCGTGCTTTTTGTTGTTAAAATGAACATGCTTCGTAAAGCATTACCACCATCTATTTTTTATTCCATCTACATAGACGACACACAAGTAGGTTTAAAATCCTGCAACCTAACAGTCTGTGAGAGACAAGTACAACAGTGCCTGAGCAAATTTTCCAAGTAGGCAGACGAAAACAGGTTCGACGTGAACCCCAACAAAAGTTCTTGCGTTCTTTTCACCAGGAAAAAAAGGGCTTGCTGCAGATTCCATTGTCGAATTATATGGGCAACAAAAACCTGTGAACAAGGAACACAAATTCCTAGGTGTTATACTTGACTCCAGGCTTACTTTCATTCCACACATAAAATATCTTAAAGCAAAGTGTCTAAAAACAATGAACTTACTTAAAATCCTATCCCACACAACATGGGGTAGCGACAGAAAGTGTTTATTGAATCTTTACAGGAGCCTAGTTTGATCACGACTGGACTATGGTGCTGTGGTTTATCACTCTGCCGCCCCGAGCGTGCTAAAGATGCTAGACCCCGTCCACCATCTGGGTATCCGCATGGCCACTGGAGTATTTAGAACAAGCCCTCTCGTAAGTCTATATGTAGAGTCAGATGAGTGGTCACTCCATTTTCAGAGAACATACATCAGCTTCACCTATTTTCTCAAAGTGTGCTCTAATAGGGAACATCCGTGTTTCACAACAGTTAACAACTTGACGTGTGAAGCAATTTTTCGTAACAGACACTTTGAGACTTCCTTTGTCACTGTGTGTAAGAGAACTTAGCGAAGAAATGGATGTCCCAATACTCGAACATAGCCTAATGCCTGCGGCTAAGCTATTACAGCCCTGGCAGTGGCAAGTGATAGAATGTGACGTTTCCTTTGTAGAAGTAACAAAGCAGGCTCCTGAGCTTGAAATCGCTATGCATTTCCGTGAGCTTCAGTCGAAGTACTCCTGCTCCGAATTCTACACAGACGCATCAAAATCACAGGTCTTTTGAGCCGGCTGAAGTGAACGGACGTGTCGTCGGCGCACTCCGCAACCACTGAGACGATGCGACCTTCACCGACCGCCCTTGCCTGGGCAGCTTTCGCCAGGAGTCATATGGGAAGCAGCCTTCTCGCCGTTTCTCACCAAATGCCTTTTTCCCGGGACTGGCTGCTGGGTCCTCTTCGCTTCGGCTCCGCACCGTGACAGCGAAAATTGCCAGTCGCTGATATCTCAAGTGTGCACAACTACACCAACGCCTTCATACAGGTGAGCACTCTCTACTGACCCCTCTTGAGGCTTGGGCGAGCCCCTGGGGGGACACCAGGCCCGAAAACCCGGCCCCTTTGCATCACTGCCGTGCTGCGCCTCACGACGCAACTTCCCTTTACTGTGACCAGCATGGAGGTTCAGGTGCAAGGTATGGACATGGACCCGAGCCAGTGTGACCCTCGGGACTGGACCCAAGTCCTGAGAACATAGGCGAACTACTGGGGAACCAGAAAAGCCACCCAAAGTTCTAACACCGAACCTGCCGGTCGGGAGACGCAGAGTCAGTCGCGGGAAACAAGGGAGATCGCCACAACTCCCACACTACATAGCTCTTCGACGCAGCTACACGTGCTCCGTACAGCTGCACAAAAGGTCAAGCAACTGTCGGCTCTTCCCCCAGACGAATCTAAAGTTGTTTTCCGCACCCAGGGAGGTCTTTACTTGACGATGCTCCAGCCATGCTACCTCCTCACCGCTCTCATGCAGGCCGCTGCACTGACCGACCCATCTACACTGACACTTCGGATTCACCCCGTCAATAACACTTGCATAGTGTCTGCGGCGAATCAAGATGACGCTCTCAAGCTTGTACAACTCCAGCACATTATCTACGGCCAACTTGAGTATGCCATGGCAGCATATATTGCAGCCCCTGATGGCTCAGTTAAGGGAGTTATCACGAATGCCTACTAGAAAGAACTGCTGCAAGAACTTCTAGCAGACTTGATCACCCGCAACCCCCACGCTACTATACTAGTTGCTCGACAGATGGGACTCACACATATGATACTCATCTCCTTCGGTCAAGCCATCGTCCCCCGAAAAATTTTTTATGGCGGAGGACTGCATCTGCGCACGCCCTATACACCAAGGGTCGAGACTGGCAGTAACTGCCGGACCATAGGCCACCGCACGGATGTTTGTATCCAACCTAGGACACACAAGTTCCCCAGATGCGACGAGTTACATCCGAAGGAGCCAACTCCAACATGCACTCAAGTCTGCATGATTTGCCAAGTCCCGCACTTGTCCGGGACACGGGAATGCAAGCACCGCCACCTCTGAACGCAAAGCACGATCCCGGCGACGAGTAGACCACCACTCACCGTGCAGTGCAGGATCCGAACGCCCGGGACCATCCGCCGGCCAACAAACAGGGCGCTCCAAAAGCTCGGACCGACTGACATGGGCCAACAAGCTGAAGACGCCCAACGTGAACACAAAACTGGCAAGCAACACCCCGCTTACCCCGGACCCCTGTGACCAGGAGCTTCAGGCTCTGCGTGTGGAGGTAAGCCGCCTCACAACACTTTTAACACACAACCCCGTTCCCCCCTCCCCACCCCAACATCCCTCCCCAGAACGAATCCTCCCACCCACAGTGGAGTCACCCACCACACCTGCCATACCCGCCTCACCCCTCCATGAAAAGCAACACACATCGGACTCGCATAACGATTATCAGGGTGATCTCAAAGACTTGGAATCCAAATTTGATGCTAAATTGGTAGCTCTGGAGGCGCGCATCGATACCAAATTCACAACACTCGCTGAACAGCTATCTTCTCTCCTTGAGCAACAGATGGACACACTTTTCACATGCTTAAGCCTAACTCTCGAACGTACTTCTGCACAATTTGATACATGCCTTCAGAGGCTACAGACAAATACCAGCTCTTCACATGAGGGGTCCCCTACTTCCATCCTACACCTACCTACTCCTCCTATCCCACTTCCACTACCACCACGAGAACCTATCCTCGCCCGACCCACGCTAATATGGCGGGCCAGGATAATTCTACAAACCTATCACTAATCCAATGGAACCGCCGCGGCTTTCGGGGCAAGTGCGCGCCGCTGCAGCTCTTAATACCTGCTCTCCCTAAGCTCCTTTTGTTACAGGACACACAACACCAAGCCAAACTTCCCAGTTACCATGCAGTACACTCAGACACCACCGACAACCCTCGGGTATTCACACTCATACATTGCACTATTACTTACCAAGAACACACAATCACCTCCTCCACCCCGTGTGTCCTCATCGAAATCATTCCCATGAAATGTAATACACCTCCTATCTTTATTGCCAACATATACCACACCCCACGCCAAGCCATGACCACTCTCGATGCTCTACTCCAGAAAATTCATGGCATTGCGGGCCGAAATCACCTACTCATAGGAGGCAACCTTAACTCTCAGCATACAGACTGGGGTTATCGGTACACCACAGCACGGGGTCGCAGGCTTTGGACGACCGTCCAAGGCCTGCGCCTTACTACACAACTTTCACACACCAACCCGAATCGGCAACAGTGTAACCATGGATACTAGTCCAGACTGGAGGAAGAAGAAGACGCCGGAGTGTGCGGACGAATTCTATTCGGCTCTTGTTTCTACCAATGTTTTCGTGGCGATTTTTAGCGATTTCAAGGAAATATTTGTGCAACACGGCTTTGTGAAGTTGCACGGACCCTGTGGACACTTTCCTGGACACTGTGAGTGTTTATCTCTACCATCTACAGCGGTTTTGCCATCGTCACCCGGCCGCCGCCTCGCTAGCCCTAACGAGGCCGGAGCTTCTAATCCAACGTGTCGAGCGCGGCGACGCTTCTGGCGCGTTGCTCTCTCTTCCACGTCGTCGCCGCTGCTGCATGGGCTACGATTATTGTGCTCAGACATGGAATACCAAGTGGCTGGGGAGGACATTGCCTTGGCGGACATCACCCCGGATCAAGGCTGGCAGACTGCCACGTCTCGCCGCGCCGCAGCCAAACGTGAGAGCGTTAACCATACTCCGCCATATGGCGTGCTGAAACGTGGAGGAACTGAGACCCGCGGCCGTGAAAACGTTAAAAACACCATCATCCGCGCGAGCAGAATGCCGCCGTTGCCAAAAGATGACATCCGTATTATTAAAAGGCCTCGTGGGGGACTTAACATAGCAAAGGTTGGCCCTGCAGTGGTTGCCAACGCCATTGCCGCCTCGGCTGGCCTCAGCCCGGCACAACAGCACTCGGACACGCTTTGCCCCAACAACAAACAGAATATCTTAGTGGCAAGCACTCCGCTCAGAGAAAATGCTAACCGCTACGCGCGAGTAAAGCAAATTTGCATCCAAGGCGTCACCCACGAGATCAGCGCCTACGAAGCGGCACCACAGTCCACTTGTAAGGGAGTCATCCGTGGGGTCCCCGTGGAAGATGGGCCGACGGACATTGACTCGAAAATCGTCAATGACAGAAATCCACTGGCATTGGCCGCCAAGCGCATAGGCACTACCACCGCAGCAATCGTGGCATTCGACGGCCATCGAGTGCCCAATTTCGTGCGCTATGGCTCGGTCCTCATGCACTGCACGCTGTACCGCAGGCAGGTCGACATATGTTACGCCTGTGGTCGGCTCGGCCACCGTGCGGACGTGTGCCCAAACCCTGGGGACGTTATTTGCCGAGGCTGTGGTGCCCCAAACCCCACTCGGGAGCACCACTGTGCACCAAAATGTAAGCTATGCGGTGGCCCCCATCTCACCGCCGACAAAACCTGCAAGGAACGCTACCACATGCCATACTTGGTCCGTCGACGGCGATGGGAGAGAGCACGCTCGACGAGGAACGGCGACGACTGCACTACAATGCCCAAGTCCGCCATCGCTACCACCGAAGACGCCTACCCGCAACTCCCTGGAAGTGCCCAGGCCGCTGACAACGACCGATCCCACTCCAGATCCAGGGGCCGATCTCGGAGCCGCTCCAGGCGGGCATCGACATCCCGGAGCCGACCGCGGGCCCGCTCCCGTGGTGCGTCGCGCGGCGCATCTCGGGACCGCTCCATTTCTCGTTCCAAGTCCGGGCCCGGGTCCCGTTCCGGGTCCCGTTCTGGATCCCGCTCCGGGCCCTCTTGTCAACGATTGCCAAGCTCACCGGCACCACCAACAAGCAACAAGAAACGAGGTTCCCTCACCTGGACAGATGTCGTCCGGGGAAGAAGAAACGACACCACATCACAGGTAGAGTCGGGCTCACTCCCAGAGCACGTTACAGACACCAACACATCCGAGATAGCGTTACTCAAACGCGAAAACGCCGCTATGAAAGAGACAATCCTCAAACTTACGGCCGCGATTGCCGAACTACAGAACGACAGGAGCGCGCGCGCAGCCATTATGCCCGCCGCCAAAAACGCTGCGAAGGCAGTAGCCCCGTCACCACCGCCACACCCTGTTAGTGCTGATAGCGCGGACAGCAAGAGCGCGCCCAAGAAACGCGCCATACCAGAACTGAAACCCGAGTTAGAAGAGATTAAAAGTACGCTGTCGGCAATTAAAGAGAGCCTCCGCTTTCTCGGAGAGAATATGGCCCGCGTACAGTCAACCCTCGCGGCCCACGGTAATCGGTTGGGGACAGTCGAACATTATCTCGAAAACGTCGTAGCCCCCGCCATTGCCGCTGCTAAGCCGGTCTCGACACAACACCCCACGCTCAATCCACCCACACACGCGGCCCCCTTCCAACCGTCAAGCGCCCGGGCCGACCCCCACAAGCATCAAGATGGCCAGGCGAGATGGAGCGTTCCGCATCTGGCAGTGGAACTGCAGGAGTTTCTCTACGCGGAGAGCCTCCCTGCAGCAATACCTACGTAGCCACGATGCCAAGCCCCACATAATCCTTCTGCAAGAAACTTTAACACAGACCGCCACGTTTACCGGTTACCAGTGGTTACCAGGCCTCGCGGAAGGACGTGGTACCGCCACGTTGGTCTCTAAAAAGCTCACCTGCCTCGCGCATGACCTCGGCACGTCCGAGGTGGACAACGTCATGACGGAGATTCTCCCAAGCGATGCGTCCCGACAAAGTGTGTACATACTCAACGTGTACAGCAGCCCCAGACAAACGAGTCACCGTTTCCGACGCCTCTTCCAGAGAGCCATACGTCTTGCTGGCTCAAACCCGCTCGTCATTGCTGGGGACTTCAACGCTGCGCATCGCACCTGGGGTTACGTATATGACACCTCCAAGGGCACCGCGCTGTGGCAGCATGCGAACGAGCTCGATCTCACCTTAGTGACAGACAAGGCGTTCCCTACCCGTATCGGCACATCCACGCACAGAGACACCACTCCAGATCTCTGCTTCGTGAAAAACACAGCCGATGCCCGCTGGTCCAATCTTGCGGAGGATCTTGGCAGCGACCATCTCATACTGGCCGTGCACTTACCCAGCATCGTCAGGAAGCCCAAGTCGTACACGTGGGTCGACTGGGACTTCTTTTGCAAGACTCGCGCCTCACGACTCCCTCCAGACACTGCCCCGAACCTCGAGACGTGGACGGCTCAGCTCAAGGCCGACGTCGTTAAGGCCACGAAAACATTTAGCACGGATATGCCAACCGAGAAGATGGACAGCCGCCTCGCCCACTTGCTCGAAGCCAAACAGTCTCTAATGACATGATGGAAGAGCCAGCGTCTCAACCGCAGGCTCCGCAAACGCATTGCACAACTGAACCAGACCATAATGGAACACTGCAGCACCCTATCCAAACAGCAATGGGACGAGGTGTGTAACTCCATCGACGGACAGGTCCGCAACGGGAAGACGTGGAACCTCCTCAAACACCTGCTCGACGACACCAACACCCGCACAAACCAGCGCCACTCGCTCACCAAAGTCCTTCACCAGGCCAAAGGCACCGCTTCGCCGGATGACATCGTCAAGACGCTTGTGCATAAGTACCTGCCGATACCCAAAGGCCCGCCGACCCTATATCCCGATTACACCGGTATCGACAACAGTCTCCTAGACGCCGATTTTTCCGTCGAAGATACGCCGGGCTCTCCACGAACTAAACGGCCGTTCCGCCCCAGGCCCCGATGGCATAACCAACAAGCTCCTGCGGAACTTAGACGACCCCTCGGTCGTGTACCTCACGGACGCCATCAATGACGTGTGGGGGCGGGGCGAGTTACCTGATGCCTGGAAACTCGCCCAGACGATCCTCATTCGGAAACCGGGCAAGGCGCCTGGCGTCGATAACCTTCGCCCCATCTCGCTAATGTTGTGCGTGGGTAAGGTAGCCGAGCATGTCGTACTCAACAGAGTCGGTCGGTATCTCGAAGATCAGGACTGTTACACACACCACATGATCGGCTTCCGACCCGGGCTCTCGACTCAGGATACGATGCTTCTCCTGAAACACCAAATCATAGACGCCGGGGCTACTTGGGGCACCCGCGCCATACTTGGCCTTGACCTGGAGAAGGCTTTCGATAACATCCAGCACTCGGCAATTCTAAAGGCGATCACGGCCTTAGGGCTCGGGCGCCGGTTCTACGAGTTCGTCCGCTCCTTCCTAACCCGTCGCAAGGCCATGCTCCATGTCGGAGACCTCACGTCGGAAGAAGTCGTGCTCGAACAGCGTGGCACCCCCCAGAGCTCCGTCCTCTCGCCGACGCTGTTCAACCTGGTGATGATTGGGCTCTCCGAACGCCTGTCGAAGATACAAGGCCTCAACCATACGGTATACGCAGACGACATCACAATTTGGTGCTCCGCGGGGTCGGATGGCTTTATCGAATCCGCTCTGCAGGAGGCAGTCGAAACTGCCGAATCCTACCTCAACCACACGGTCCTCAAGTGCTCCTTCGCCAAATCGGAGCTGTTGTTGTACAGCCCAAAACGCCGAGGTAGAAGGCCTAACGGATGGAAACCACCGACCGAGCGCAACATCACTGTCTGCACCAGAGACGGTCGCCCAATCCCCAGGGTTGACTCCATCCGAGTACTGGCAATGGTTATTGAGGCAGGCGGATCCAACATCCAAGCAGTCCACAAGCTGACGACAAAGACGGAGAACGCAATACGACTTGTACGCAGGGTGGCCAACCGTCACCACGGCCTCAAAGAAGACAATCTGCTGCGTCTCGTACACGCGTTCGTCCTATGTCACTTCACCTACGTCGCAGCAATGCATAAGTGGAAACAATCGGAGCGTGACAAGCTCAATACACTAATCCGAAAGGTAGTGAAGCAGGCCCTTGGGCTCCCGATCACGACGTCGACATATCGACTCCTCGAGCTCGGGGTGCACAATACCCTCGAAGAGATCGCTGAGGCTCAGGAGAGAGCGCAGATGGTACGACTGAAGATGACGAAGACCGGCCGTCACATCTTGCGCGAGCTCGGGTACTTCCCACTGAACACCCAGGATCCACCGGAGCTTACGCCGGTTCCCCGCGAGCTCCGCGACCTGATCACGATCGCACCCATTCCGCGAAACGTCCATCCGGAACACAATCGAGGCAGGCGCCAAACCCGGGCCACCGCGTTCCTCAAACGAGTAAACAAGAAAGCGGACGACGTCGCTTTCGTGGACGCCGCCGCCTACCGATGCAACCGAGCCTTCGCCGCGGTAGCGGTCTCGTCCTCGCAACGGACTTTAAACGCCGCCACGGTACGCACCCGTGATCCCGAGGTGGCGGAGCAAGTGGCCATAGCCCTGGCAATGCTCGACGATAAGCGCACGACAATATTCAGCGACTCGAGACCAGCCATCAAAGCGTTCGAGAGAGGAGTCGTCTCCGTCAAGGCGTTACGCATCCTCCGCGGCGCTGATCCAAGCACCCTCAAACACCACACCGTCATCTGGTTTCCCGCCCACCTGGGTCGGATTCCGGGCGCGCCCCGCCCAACCTCAACGAGACAGCCCACGACGCTGCACGCGCGCTTACCGACCGCGCCGTCAACCCCGGGCCACTACGTCTCGATGAGTTGGAGGCGAACAGGGATGCCCCAATAACCTACAATGAAATAACCAAACACTTTTACTTGGGACGACGTCTCTTTCCGCCCCCGCACCCCAAACTAAACAGGCCGCAGGCGCTAACGCTACGCTTATTACAGACGGATACCTATCCAAACCCGGCCACCTTACACATAATCTACCCGGACATCTACCCAGACGATGCGTGCCCCTCGTGCGGGGTCACGGCGACACTCGCACACGTGCTCTGGGAGTGCAGAAACGCTCCGCCCGGCTCTACCTCCGACAAGTCGGAAAAGACCCTAAGAAGCCCGTTCCTACAAGACCAGCAATGGGCTGTCCAGCAGGCTCGCGCAGCGGCCGCCAGGTATTCCCTGTCGGTCCCTGCGTGGGAGACGCCCACTGCACGCTGACGTGCGTCCTGCAGGACTTTTATTAAAGTTTTTCCAATCCAATTCAAGTCCAGACCCAACGTTACTAGACTAGCTTAAGTTGTAAAACTCCCCGCCCGCGCACTTACAGCCGCTGTCGCCACTTCTGTGACAGCCGCCAGATGGCCGCGCTGTTCCATCGGGCTCCACTGCAGACGCCTCGTCACAGCCTTGAGCTCGTGCGGGCGGGCAGTTTGCGTGTTTCACGCTCGCTGGCGTTCTCCCTTGTCCGAATTGGTGATACCACGAGAAGGCGGCATCCACCTACTGCAATAAGATTTATCGCGCGAGTTCGTTAATACTGAGAGAAGGGTAAACTGCACGAAAGGAACAAACGCATACAGCGAAGCGCAGAAGCTGCGTTTCTAGATGCCGTGTGTTTCTTGCTGTCGTCGCGCAGTTTAGGCTCACGAGCCTGAATATCTGGCCAAGGTGCGTGATTGTAGGATCAACTTCATCCCCACCGAAGCTTCTCACGACGCCAAAGAAGCACTACAAAAAGAAAGATGAGGTTGGTCTTTGTACACACTAGCCACGAAAAAAAAAGAAAGAAGTTGGGTTTTTCATTCCGTGAAGATGGTAAATCAGCGAAGCTGAAACGTGCGGCCCCTGTGTTTATCACAGGGTTAATCCCGAGGGTTCATTAAAGTATTTCTCAGTTATGAGGTTACACGCACAAGCGGCTGCGACGGAGACGACGTCACTGACGGTATGCCCGCAGTCCGCAGCTGTCGCTTGCGTTCGATGTCTCGAGTTTACTCGGCGGCGTGGTTAGCAGCCTTCGCCTGCGATTTGCCGCTTCTACATTCTTCGATATAAATTTCTTCAAAATTAAGTATTTCCGTTGCGTAAGACCATGAGTGGCTCATACTCCCTTAAGCAATGGCTCATACCCCCGTAAACGCGGCCTCCCCATTACGACGACAGAAGTGAAGTGAAATTCTACGCTGGAAAGATGAACGGCCACGCAGCCCGCTGTGGAAGACGAGGACGAACGCGGGAGCAGTGGCACGAGCGCGTGCCGTTGATTTCGCAGAGAGTTCCCGGTCGGCACGAAGAATAGCTGTTTCACGCCGAGCAAAGCGTCGCATTGCTGTGAGCACAGAAAAAGTGGTACGCCGAACTGTCGACATCGTTCCGATAGCAGCTCTGAAGCCAGGTACGCTGCACGTCGGCATCGTCTGCTGACATTAAGAAACTCGGCGAAGGCTACAGTTCCACGGATGACATGCTTGCTAAAATTCGCCGTCAACAACGAACCACAGAATACACCAACGCTGCACCGCGCGCTTAGTCCGGCCCGCCCACGTAGCCGGCCTGTGAGGAAGTGAAGCAGGGCGCGACTGCAGCGCCACAAAGGCGCGGGCGGGTGGCGGTTCCGCGCAACGGCGCCGAGTTTTAAAACTGAAGCTAGTCTAGTAACGTTGTCCAGACCTTACACTCGGTCGTTGCTTCAAAGGTTAAAATCAAGACTGGCCACGCTACAGACACAAATCGCTGCAGATGCTGCGGGTCTGTGCCGTTCCAACTAGGGTCAGATGTGCAACAGTATATCTGGCAACCTCCCTACCAAGAATGCATGGCAACTCCTACAGCATCTTGTTGACCCCACACGTTCGCGCACAGCATCACAACATGGCATTACATGCCTCATTCACAACTCGACGCTCTCCCCCGACACCCTTCTGGACCAACGCCAGACAGAACACACGAGACCCAGCACTTCCCCTCCTCTATCACCCTACACAGGAGCCCCGAATGAGGCCCTTGACACCAATATTTTGGAGCAAGAGGTCAGCATGTCCCTCCAAAACATCCGCACAAGCTTTGCACCAGAAAAGGATAGAATAACAAACTCTATGCTCCGTAACCTGGATGATCAATTTATCACGTGGTCACGTGCGCAACACAAACTCGGAAGCGACCATTACATTATCGCCATCCAAATACCTCACACACAACACAGCCCTCAACTCCTCACCCACAATCTTATTAAATGGGATGCAATCCGGTCTGCACGATGGGAACACCCAGACACCCCGATGCAAGGCATTGATCATTGGGTCGCATCTCTCCTAAACGACATAACCGCACACACACAACAGATTACCACGTCACCCGACACTCCATCACGCACCCACAGGCGCCCGCATGTAGGCGTACATGCGGGTGCCTACATTGAGGGGGGAGAGAGCCACCATGATTGCTTAGTGATCTATGCAATCAAAGGCCTTGGACAAGTCCAGGGCCAAGACGGCTTTAGTATGAGCGGCGATGAGAGGGTCAAAGATGTTGTGCGTCAATTGAAGCATGGCATCTTGGACGGAGAGACCTGGATGGAAGCCCACCATGCTGTGCGAATATAGGTTGTGGTTGTGCATAGGCTGATTGAGTCTGTTTAAAGCAACATGCTTGAGCAGTTGCCCGAGACATGATGTGAGTGATACGGGGCGGAGGTTTGATATGGTGTGGGGTCTTTTCTGTTTCGTGATAAAGATAATTTTGGCATGGCACCAGGACTGTGGGAGGGTGCCCTCTCTCCAGCATTGATTAAAATATTCTGTAATCTGTGTGATAAATTGATCATCCAGGTTACGGAGCATAGAGTTTGTTATTCTATCCTTTTCTGGTGCAAAGCTTGTGCGGATGTTTTGGAGGGACATGCTGACCTCTTGCTCCAAAATATTGGTGTCAAGGGCCTCATTCGGGGCTCCTGTGTAGGGTGATAGAGGAGGGGAAGTGCTGGGTCTCGTGTGTTCTGTCTGGCGTTGGTCCAGAAGGGTGTCGGGGGAGAGCGTGGAGTTGTGAATGAGGCATGTAATGTCATGTTGTGATGCTGTGCGCGAATGTGTGGGGTCAACAAGATGCTGTAGGAGTTGCCATGCGTTCTTGGTAGGGAGGTTGCCAGATATACTGTTGCACACCTGACCCTAGTTGGAACGGCACAGACCCGCAGCATCTGCAGCGATTTGTGTCTGTAGCGTGGCCAGTCTTCATTTTAACTTTCTATTGTGTTTTTACATACAAGCGTTCCTCTCGGGACGCACGGCCAAGGTTCATATGGGCTCCCATGCGTCCCCTCCATACACCCTCAGCGGAGTGGGCACTCCACAAGGTTCTGTCCTTTCCCCTTTTCTCTTCAATTCCACACTCATTCCCTTAGCCCACGCTCTTCACAATACCCCTCACCTTCACCACACCCTCTATGCAGACGGCATCACTCTGTGGACCACCCACGGCAGTGATGGTGACATAGAGGAAACTTTAAAAACCGCTGCAAACATCACACAACAACACGCACAAAGCACTGGTCTCAGATACTTCTCATGTGTCCCTCACCACGTACTCTTCCCATGGCACCCATCACCGTTACTCTGGCCGGACACCCTATCTCGGAAGTCGACACACTCTGGATCCTGGGCCTTCACATACAGAGCAATGGCCGGAACACTTTCACTATCCGGAAACTCGAATAGATGACGGAAGCGCTGTTGCACCTCATCCGCAGAGATTCATGCCTTCATACTCGGCCATTTCCTCTACACAATCCCATATCTTCGACTTTGACAAGAATAAATCGCAACCCTAGATGCTATGCTTTGTAAAGCCTACAAGGTGTCCCTACACCTCCCTGCTAACGCGCAAACCACCAAACTTCTTTAGCTTGGGCTCCACAGCACCACACACAAACTCATAGAGGCCCACACACAAGCACAATACACTTGCTTAGCTTAATCTATAATAGGACTTTATATACTAGACACTCTCCAAATTCGCATACCAGCAGCAGACCCCACACTCCTACCAGTTCCCCACCCCATAGCTCATAGTAAAACCCCTCCCTAGGAACACCCACGCCACCTATCATTCGGCCCGCCGCAAAGCCCGTGCAAAAGCTCTGCACAAATACGACGGTTTCAAAGCTGACACCGTATGGGTGGACGCGGCCTGCACGGTCGAAGATGCGGCAGCTGTAGTCGTTGAAAATACACTTCAACCCATCGGAACTCTCCACCTTGCTGGTGCATCCACGATGTAATCCTCGGATGAAGTGGTGACTGCGCTTGCCCTCGCACACACTGATGCCCAGTACGTCCTTACCGACTCAAAAACTGCACTCCTAAATTTTGCACAAGGACAAGTCTAGGAGACTGCTTTCCGCAATCTCAGCTCGCCCTCCGCAAACCCGCCCAGCCATGTAGAACTGATCTGGGTGCCTGCGCACTCTGGGAACCTCGGCAACGAAGCTGCCAATGACCACGCCCGAGGTCTCATCAACCGGGCGGCAGCGGAATCGGAGTCGAGCTCTTCCCGGGAGCGCATGGACTCGTTCAGTGAACTGACCCAGGCATATTGCACCGAACACCAGCTATACCGCCACCCCACCAATCCGTTGGCAATTATCACCAAACACTATGGTGCCGCCTCCAGACCCGCACTCTTCCCTCCCCGTATTTCTTCTCCCGCATCTGCCCGGGAGCATACACCCCCTCGTGTGCTCAATGCACTCACCCCCATGCTACGCTTACCCACATTCTCCTTGAATGCCCGGTGGACCCTCCCCCTCGGGGCCCGGAGCTCCTTACTACCAGAGAGGAATGGGAGACCCTTCTGCGCTCAACAGACCCAGACAGGCAGAAAATCACCACTGACCGGGCCGCCCACGTCATGGAACTCCATGAACTCACAAACGTGTAGTGCAGTGGGGTCATGCGGGGACACTGGGACCTACGTGCCAGAACCCTTTGGTCAAATAAAGTTGTTTCTCTCTCTCTCAACATCACATGCTAGCGTATCCTACGCTGCTGTTGGACCCTCTTTTTGTGAATCTGACGTGTTGAACCCCCTAACAAGAATCCTCACTGCAGAAGCCTATGCGGTACTGTCTGCGGTAAAACATATAAAGAAACTAAAACTTGACAGAGCAGTCGTATTCACATACTCGTTAAGTCTTGTAAAAGCACTCATTTCTTTACAAAAGCATGCAAATCCTGTCTTCAATGAACTTTACTCACTTTTATGCAACATCTATTTATCTCATAGACATGTAGTAATATGCCGGGTTCCTGGCCATAGAGAAATTGAGGGAAATGTGCTTGCCGACGAGATCGCCAAATCAATAGCATCGCAGGGTATTCGTTCTGCTGCTGTGCCTGCCACAGATATGAAGCCTTTCCTGGGAAACAAACTGCGAAGCTACTGGCAACGCTTGTGGGACGCTGAAACGAGTAATAAGCTTCACCTAATTAAGCCGAAGTTAGGTTTCTGGCACCCAACTACGAAAACACGAAGAAAAGATGTCCTATTCACTAGACTAAGAATAGGGCACACATTTGGCACTCGTAACTTTCTCTTGACTGGTAACAAGCCTCCAACCTGTGGTAGATGTGGTGACAGGCTGGCCGTCCTCCATGACTTCCTGGAGTGCCGGAAAGCCAAAAGAGACAGGCAGAAACATTTTCTTCTTGCATACCGCCATTGCATCCCTCTGCATCTCGCTATGTTTCTTGGTGAAGAACCGCTTTTTAAGACAAAAGCAGTCCTCACTTTCTTGAAATATATGCTACATGTTACAAGCCCATTAATTTCATAGCGCATCCTCTTTTCAGAAGATACTGCTACGATAGTTTTCTTTGTGTAGCACAAGCCTCTAGGCCCTTGGGTTTCAAGGGCTCTGGTGAGGCAGCAGTGCTCTAGACAATTCTAGCATCTCACATATTTTATATATTGCATCATTCTTTCTTGGTGCATTTCAGTGTTCATAGTACACATAATAGTCATTTCCCATAATTTTATTACACGTAGATTTTATAGAATTTACATCAACTCTTTTAGTCCCCTTTACAGCCACGTCACATTAACTTCACAGAACCCATCAGTCCACTGCAAACTCATTAACACTAGCATGGCGCTCTTTGGCCATACCTTGCCCATGCACCATTAAACATCAAACATTCATTCATTCATTCCACACTTCCTGGTGTGACAAAATTCCTTCCCAAAAGGCAGTCGCTGTCACTGGGAGGGGCCTAGAGGCAGCATCTTCAAATTTAAATTTTGAGTTGAAGTGTGCAATGGAGACATGTTTTATTGTATAACCATCTTGGCTCCTTTACTCTCAGTTGCAATGATAAACAGAGACTAGGTAAAGGACTGTGTCATGACCCCTTTAAAGAAAACCCAGCTGGCCAAAATTCAGAGCCCTCCACTAAGGCATCTCTTATAGCGTACTGCGCAGTTTGGTACGGTAAACCCCCTCCCTCATTTTAATTTTTCCCTACAGTAATTCACAAAACTTATGTTGCTTGAATAAACATTGATTGTATGTTTGGGTTGCATTTTGCTTTATAGTTAGTGAAAGTGAAACAGTGTTTGCTACCCTAGTTCTATCTTGTTTTCTTTATTTCTTGACTGAAAGCTGCAGCCATTGCAAAAGGTTGAATCCACAATCCCTTTGTGATCTCCTGCATGCGTGTTTCCGTCAATCTGTTAAACATGATTAGAGCAAGAATTTTGCTCTCTGCATGCCTTAGCCTGTTGCTGATTTTTACTGCCAAGAGCAGATCATTTTGCCAGCATTATATCATAAAAAGACCATGCATTAGCATCACATGCATGCCAAGCACGAGCTGTATAAGGCAAAGCTGAACGCATCAGTTGTTCTTCAACTAGACAAGAGGGTGGGAATCTGCACTTGTGATGTGTGCTTCCTTTGTCCCACCATGGGGCCTGTTCTGTCATAGTTGCGCAAGTGGTCAATTCCCACCAAAGGAATTTGCCTTCAATATTGGGCTTAGAAAAAATGTAATGTTGTTATTGTTCAATATGTTAATATCTGTTTCATTTAGTTTGCTAATTATTGTATATTGTGATGTGATAGTGACAGGTGCTGTCCAGCAGGCCGGCAAGCAAACAACCTATTGAAAAGGGAAGTGCTTATTGAGCAGACTTGTGCCCTCTAAGCAAAAGTACAACTAGGCCACAGTGATAGCAAGAAGCTTGCGTCCGGCTGCTTTTATACTTGCGTCATTGAGTCTTCTAGGTTTGCTTGTTGTGACAAAGTTTATTATAAAATGTGCCACAGTCATCTATTAGAATGCCTTCAAACTTATGCGATGTGCCCATATTTTTACATAATATCAACGTTGCACAGTGAAAAGGTATGATCATGACTGACTGCTAATGAAATTTGCATGGCAATGTCATGCAGCTCCTGATGATGTGTTACCAAAAAATTGCCCATTATCTTTGCTGCGCTTTCACTAGGATGCTTTCTAATACCTTTACTAAACCAACTGTGTGCATTAACCCCTCTGCCATTTCTTTGTATTCAGAGGTTCCTTATCTCAAAAGCAAGTTGATATTTTTGTATATGAATATTCATTGAAACCCAGGTTGACACAGCAAAAAGAAATTCCAGACTGCACAAGAAGGAGAAAAAATGACATGTCTGCTGGCCATCTGTTCTTGTAAATGTATTGTGAGAGCTCCTCATAATCTTACCTTGTGCTAAAGTTAACTCAAGCAGCAAATTAATTAACCTCATTAGGCTAGACTTGTTATTAGCCACTTCAGAGGCTGGCTTAGCATGGACAAATTAGGCTTGTCCTAAATTTTCAATGGATTAAAGCACTGCAGGTCAGTACCCTCAGCTAAGTGAAATTTAGTTTCTGTAACCAGAGGTTGCCTCTTTCGGAGTTTGTGGTGGTCCAGCCAGGGAGATGAACCTTTTGTGTGTGCAGGTTCAAGGTTGTCCTGCAGCCCGTGATGTTCGATGATTGGATCTGGGATGTGGCATGGCTGCAACCAGAGGCGGGGCCCTTGGTCCCAGGAACCAGTTTCACGACACTGGCGCTCTGCTTTGGCCACAACCGTGTAGCCCACTGGGATTGGCAGGCGAAGCGGGCGCTCACCGTCACTTCCTGTAGCGACTACTGCTTGCTGTATCCTTTTTCTAATCTATGGACCCCTAAAAGGGTGTTGGCCTTCTGAACAAGTAAGTGTAATGTGGTGAACACCTGGTTGTAATCAAAGTTGGCTGAAGCTTATTAATTGATCTGTTGCAAGGAGCCTGACAAATTCTGCAAGAGCCATTGCTCTCACATTAGGATTCATGCTGACCTTTATGGTCATTATTGTGTCATCATTCGTACTACGGCATCAATGCTTTGTTACCATTGGCCAGAAATATTGTGTGGGCATGGGAAGTAGATATAATGGCAAAAGCACAGAGCAAAAAAAAGAAAAAAAGAAACTGTCATGTCTGCATGTTGTGCTCTGGCCACTGAAGAAAAATGAAACATTGTAGAGTTGTGATGTGCTACCCAGTGCTCTGACTCAGGTTCATATATGTCAAAAAGCCGGCAGAACCTAAATACATGCCATGGTGCAACTTCATAAGGGAAGCCGCAGTTTTGATCATAGCACACAATTCTGCTGCTGTAAATGCTGGTAGCTTGGTTACTACTACAGTAAAACCTCGTTAAATCGTACCTGCTTAAACAGTAGTTTTGTTTCAAAAGTAGCGAAGTCAAATCGCTGACCCAGTGGCCATTCAGCATAATGCATTCTGTATCCGCATAAACCGTACCAGCTTATTGCATACGTATCGGTTAACTTGTAGTGTTTCCACTTTTCATCGCCCAATCATGGCGGTGCGTCGTCAAGATCGGGCAGCTCAGCAAAACAAGAAGTCTCAGAGATCAGAACAACGGCCTCCAACTGACCTATGCGTTAACACATGAAGCCACATCAGCAGCAACATCATTTCGGTGCTGTGCCAGAGAGCATAGTGTTTCTCACCATATTACCTAGAGGGAAATCTGGTGCTGCTGCTCTGTGGCATGCTTGGGAATGCCGGTATGGACGTCTTGCGCTGGAGTTTGAGGTATAGTAGCGGCGCATGGTGGCGGCGCGCGAAACGTTATCTTGGTAGTACCAGCTTGGGTAGTATTGAGCCCTGGCGGTGGCGAAGCACGTTTCTAGCTCGAGTTTTGCGTCGATTTGCGCTTTTTTCTGCTCTGTTGCGAGTGCGAAAAAGCTCGTCATTTTTCAAAGACCACGCTGCGAGCTCGCCACAGCCTATAGTTTAACGAAAATGGACTCTCCGCGAGACGTAATGCTGGAAGCTGAAGGAATCGGCGATGCCGATCTGGAGAGACCTAGCTCAGCCTCAGAAAAGCGTCACCATCGTTACTTCCGCGTCGTGGGCTGCCATGAACAAGAAGGCCTGAATCCCAACATCAGATTCTACCGTTTTCCTTCAAGGCCTAGCGAAGCGGAGCGTCGGGCGCGCTAGATAAGCGAAAATTTGCGCCATGCTGACTGCTTCGCCTGTCTTGAAACTTGCTTATCTGCGTTCTAAAATTCGGTCTTTTGCACCTACAGTCCCGACGGCAGACCGACATAGCAGCAGGCATGGCTGGTGATTCACGATTCGAGACCCGGCCACAGCGACAATTAACAATTCGACCCGTGCGAAGTGGTGCGTGCAAATGAGCGCAAATGGTCGGGCTGATTCGGTGACAATTCACTACCCCACCACGAGCAGCACAGGTTAGAGAGTTAAATGAGCTCATGCTTGACCTCAAGCCTGCACGTTGAGGCAGCGCAGCAAGGTAGTATTGATTGCAGCACATCGATGTCCGAGCGCTGCCATTAACCCTTTCGCTGTCGGACCTTTCTGACCGTGACGCACCCCCAGTGTCGGCTTGGTTTCAGGGAACGAGCATAACAGGGAATGAACATAGCAATTTATTTTTGATTATGATTGGTATACAAATAACATAGTCAATGTAATATACGCATTTCAGTGTTCTGCAGCTGTTGTTAGTAAACATCATCATCATCATCAGCCTGACTATAAAATCCCTTCAACATCCGAATCTGACGATGCGGAACCCTCTTCCTCGCATGCGACTCTGTCTGAGTCCGAATCCGAGCTCGGCTCGTATTCTGAATCGGAATTGAGCCACCGCTCCAATGAGCAGACGAAGGTCCCGCGCGCTGAGCCATCCGAAAGTAATCGCGCGCAGGGAGGATGCGCTTTCAGGCGCCCGCACAACGGAGATAAATGGGACGTTGCGTGATCAAGATGACAGAGAGAGATGGAAAAAGGCTAAACAAAGTTCGAAGGGCTTTACGTTTACTGCTGCAAGTCGAAAGCGAGGGTGCGGCGAGAGAGCGAAAGCAGCAACGAGTCGCTCTTTTCGGAGAGACAACGGCACGTGCACCTGAACTTGACGCGCCGTAGCAGGCACACCAACAGAAGAAAAATAACAACCTTCAAACCAGTGGAGACGGCAGAGCAACCCTTGAACCCATAACCACACGCGCGCGACGCATGATACAGCGAACACGGAGCCACCGCGCCACTCAGCAAAGAGAAAGTGGGGAGTGGCCGTCGCGCCGTACTCTTCAATACATGGAGTAACACACGTCGAGGCGAATATACGAACTTGTAGAAAGAGTCAACAGATTGCGTGGCCAATCCAGAAGCGCCAGCTTTGCGCTCTGGTGCGAAATTTTGAACGCACGATAGAGAACGTACCGGTACGTCAGTGACACTTTTGGGGGGGAAGCGTGATGACGTACCGGTACGTCCGTGACAGCGAAAGGGTTAAAAGCTACATCAAGCAAGCAGTGCACGAGCTCACGCTGCAGCGCGATTCGCACGTACGTTGCTGAGAGCTCATATGCATTGCATCATTTATTTATCAGTTGCTAAAGGGACAGATGGCCGCTACTACAGTGCAGACATAACTACTTGTCTAGCGGCATGCAGTCAGCAAAGATTGCAGGAGGCCCGCCGTTTCGCGGCATGTCAGAGGACCGCTGGCGTCGCGGCTCGTACGATCGTGCGCTCGAGCAGTTCGTACATCGCGGCATGCTGAAATACCGCCGCCGTCGCAGCGCGTACCGTCGTGCGCTCGAGCAGTTCCGTACACATGATGTGTGCTTATCGCTGCTGTGAATTCATTTACAGCTAGCATTTTCTCGCGTTTGTGCGCCTGAATCTAGCAGCGTGCAATCCTTACCTAAGTTCAACTTCGTACGCGACTAGCTTCACTTGCTATTGACACCGCGCTAAAACTTCGCCGTTTATTTCTTGAACGGTGTACACGTATTCGGCGTTGCTTAATTTATTCCCTTTACGCAGCGTGCCACCCCTAAAAAAATATTCGGCGCCCGATATTCGCTCCAAGCCGTGGTACAACAAAAGTGAAAGTGGCGGTCCATATTGTAAATGTGTTTTCCGAAGCAGACGATCGAGCTTGGTACTACCCAGTTCAGGACAGGGGGCGCTTTTTAGCACCATTTTCGCTAGGAACTATAGTCGGATACAACTTTAGAAAAAAGAGGAGGCTCGCCGAGGCCCCGCCCAGATGACTGAAGCGCGACGTCCGATTGCCTCCGCGACTAAAGTAATCCCTCTCAAAAAATCGTGCTTTTGAAACGGGCAATTCTCGGTATAAATAAAGACTCTTGTATTTTGATGACTGGTTTAGTAGAGCTCTCATGTGCTACAGCACATGCCGGATCGCGACAGAAAAATAACCCCGTGCCTTCCACAATGCTGCACGTCGTCTGCTCTTTAGCTTCATTGCAAGTGACGAAAGTAGAAAGAGCAGCTCTGCATGGCTTTTGCGCTTGTTTACATGTACACGGGAAATATACTCCTCCTGTTCCAAGCTTCTAATGAATCAGTTGATATTGAACAAGTACTTATCTAGAACAATGCATTTATCATAACCATTACAAACTCAAGATGCTCGGTGTCAGCGAAAGCACAGTGTTCAAGGTGAGGAGGGAGGTCAAAGCTTCGCATATTTCGGGTGGCAAACTGTCGACGCCGTCGCGAAAGCGCCCACGAAATGCGGAGAAAAGAAGACGCAGCACGAAGTATTACACGTTGTGCGCGCCGAGGTCGTGGGCACGATTTCTTTCGCCGCAACGAGACACTGACGGTCGTGAAGATCACTATAACGAGTTCTCGAAGCGTATACGGTGTTATGTTTGTGCCCTGGGATTTGCCTGACGGAAGGCCAGTGCTATGGTGTGTCTACCGTGGAGGCAGCATTCATCCCTGCATGGTGCCTGCTTCGGGCACACGACTACGTGCACGGCTCGGGTTTCCTCGCGGCTGCGCGGCGTCCACGACTGAAGCGGCCACCGGATCACGGAGCGCTATTTGGCCCCTCCCCGAGCCGGCAGCAATGCAACCCCCCCCTTCCTTCGTCCGGCGGCGCCCGCACCACGAACGACTCCCGCTGTGTTTGGCACGGTTTCCCAAGGAGGGCTGTGTTTCGACCCCGTGCCTTGCAGTTGGTTCCCTTTGTCCTATGCGGGCCATAAAACTTCCCCGGCGCACCATTCTGACCGACCGCCAGATCGGCCCAACGCCACAGCGCGGTTTGAGGAAGCGCCGGCCACCGAGAGCGGCGTTAGGACCACGGAGGCTGCCCAGACCCTCTCTCTCTCTACCTTGTTTCGTCCTTATAGGGTCTGTCTGGGGAATCTGGGGACTGAGGGGTGTTATTTAAGCAGCTTGCAGCTGCTCTGTTCGTCTCTCTCCTGATAACGACCACAACATGTAAACATTGTATAAAGAATTCTTCGCCAAAAAAGCTCTCCTCGTCTCTGACTCTGCGTGAAGTGGGGTCCAGACCTCCTGCCGGCCACACATTACCTTGGCACACGCAAAAATGGATCTCCCATCACTGAAGCGGTGAACTGTGCGTCGCCTGCTTGTCGAGATCTGATTCAAGCATGAGAAGAGGAGCCACAATTCGCTGCTTATCGACCGGGATGACATCGCTGAATGGTGGAATCGCTACCTTCTTGACGTGGAGGGCTACGGTCAGAAGGCCGAAAGATCTTTTTCCTGGACGAGACATGGGTGACAGCGGGACACACAGGGTCGATCATGTGAAAAGACATCGTGGTGCAGAAGCGCGGACACCTGTACGCTCGAGCAAATGGCCTGTCGACGGGTCTGAAACAACCTTCTGGAAAAGGCCAGCGCCTGATTGTGACACATATCGGCAGTGAGGATGGCTTCATCGACGGCTGCTTAGATAGATTCCGTGGCCAAAAAACAGGCAACTACCACAATGAAATGGACGGCAATCGCTTCGAGGGATGGTTTAATGACGTTCTGCAGAAGTTGCCTGCTGGTAGCGTCATTGTTTTGGACAATGCACCTTACCATTCCCGGAGAGAAGAGAAATTGCCGATGACAGCTTGGAAGAAGGAAAAAATACAGTAGTGGCTCAAAAGCAAAACCCTCGCCTACAGCGAAAGGATAATTAGAAAGCAGCTGCTTGAGTTGGCTACGCTTTCTGAGCTACATCGTAGACAATGCAGCGGAAAGGACTGGATGCATTGTACTCAGGCTGCCACCGCACCACTGCGAATTTAATCTTATCGAGCTCGTGTGTGCAAAGGTGAAAAATGGCATCGCTGTGGGCAATGGAGACTTCAAGCTGTCCACAGTCAAAGACGTCTAGAGAGAAAAAATCAAGCATGTGACGGTAGAAGACTGAAGGAAGAACACTCACCACGTGATGGACCTGGAGGTAAAGTTCAGGCTTGATACGTCTGAAAGTGACCGTATCCAACCCATCATCATTCTAGTGGGTGAAGATGACAGTGAAAAAAGCGACTCCGACTGCGAGCTGTCCGGCATTGAGCCACTCGATGAAGTATAACAGCTTCTTATTAACAAAAGAACAACCCTTATTAGGGCTACCAAAATTTTGCTGGTGGGTTTGCAGCAGCCAAGCATTTTCCCGTGATCTCTCAAATAAATAAGCAGTTCATTTGGTGACATATTTCTTTTAATCGAAGCCCAATTCTGAAAAAGCATCGTCCTGCACAGATCATGCTCAATATAAGATTTGGCATGGAAACGTGCTGAAATGCTGGAAAATCTGAATGCAAATACAGTTATTAACTCTGAATAACTATGTGGGGCCCAAAATGCTCATTTGGGCAGCCACTGTCCACCTTCACATGAAAAAGCAGTAGTCAACGTGAAAGTGACAGCCACTCTTAGCAGTCTGCACGCCAAAGCATATTGTGCTTTGCGTGCAGTTGTGCTGCCCCTAATGTTTTTTCCAGCCCGTTGAGATGAATAATGCCAATGTCAGAAGGCCCAAAATACTCTATTGGGCAGCCACCTATGAGCATGACGGGCCCTGTGATGAAATAACAGTCGTCGGGGCACGCTTGAAAGGCACCTTTAGTATCTGCACTTCATAGCGCAGCCATGTCGTAGCCATTGTAGGTGAAGCAGCAGTAGTCAATGCAAAATTCACCGCCACTTTTAGCAGTTTGCATGCAAAAGCACATTCATGTTGTCGCAATTCATTTTGGTTACCTGGCCCAGGCAAGTTTTGCGAATAAGAACAATTATCAAACATCGTTAGCTTAGTTGGGCCCAGAAAACTAATTTGGGTAGCTATTAATAGCAGTAGTCGAGGGCACGCTTGAAAGGCACCATTAGCAGCCTGCACATCAAAGCACAGTCAAGCTGTCGTCACTGTTGGTGAAACAGCAGCAATCAACACGAAAATAACAGCCACTGTTGGCAGCTTGTATGCAAAAACACATTCATGTGGTGGCATTGCTTATTTTGGTTACCTGGCCCAGGCAAGTTTTGCGAATAAGAACAATTATCAAACATGATTAGCTTAGTTAGGCCCAAAATACTCATTCAGGTAACTATTAATAGCATTAGTCGAGGGCACACTTGAAAGGTACCATTAGCAGCCTGCACGTCAAAGCGCAGTCAAGCTGTCGCCACTGTTGGTGAAACAGCAACAATCGACGCGAAAATGACAGCCACTGTTGGCAGCTTGCATGCAAAAACACATTCATGTGGTGGCATTGCTTATTTTGGTTACCTGGCCCAGGCAAGTTTTGCGAATAAGAACAATTATCAAACATCATTAGCGTAGTTAGGCCCAGAAAACTAATTTGGGTAGCTATTAATAGCACGTAGTCGAGGGCAGGCTTGAAAGGCACCATTAGCAGTCTGCACGTCAAAGCGCAGTCAAGCTGTCGCCACTGTTGGTGAAACAGCAACAATCGACACGAAAATGACAGCCACTGTTGGCAGCTTGCATGCAAAAACACATTCATGTGGTGGCATTGCTTATTTTGGTTATCTGGCCCAGGCAAGTTTTGCGAATAAGAACAATTATCAAACATCATTAGCTTAGTTAGGCCCAGAAAACTAATTGGGTAGCTATTAATAGCAGTAGTCGAGGGCACGCTTGAAAGGCACCATTAGGAGCCTGCACATCAAAGCGCAGTCAAGCTGTCGCCACTGTTGGTGCAACAGCAACAATCGACGCGAAAATGACAGCCACTGTTGACAGCTTGCATGCAAAAACACATTCATGTGGTGGCATTGCTTATTTTGGTTACCTGGCCCAGGCAAGTTTTGCGAATAAGAACAATTATCAAACATCATTAGCTTAGTTAGGCCGGTAGCATACCTGCCAAAGAAAAGCTTTGCCGAAGTGGCGCATCAGGGGGCAGCGTCACAACGGCCTCCGGCGGCTGTCCGACCCACAAGCAGTGAGTCGGCAGTTACGCCATCTGCCCCCACGGTGGTCGCAGCCAGCGCTGCTCCACCAACCGAGCAGAAGGGACCATCAACCCCGAAGGTGGGCGCAGCCGAGGCTGCCCCAACCTCCCCGGCCTCTTCCAGCGCTGGGAACAGCCGGCGCAGCCAAATCCCTCAGGGAGCCCCATCGACCTCTGGGCCGGTGGGCGCAGGGGTCTTGCCCTCCAAGGCGGGACCCCCGCTGGTAACTTCTCGCTCGCAGGAGCACGTGTCTGGCACCTCACAAGAGGCAATGGGCACTACACCTATCGTCAAGGCGCACCAAGCGCCTAAGGAGCGGCGAGGCTCCCTCGAACGCTTCAAAAAGGGCAAAACCCCGGTTACAGGGCCTCGAAAGAGCTCTGTAACCTAATCTCTGAAATATCTGTAATTAATACTTCTGTTTCCATATACACAGCACCTATTTACTTCCAATATGGATACACAAATAATTCAATGGAACGTCAGAGGTCTTTTTAGGAACCTTGATGATGTGCAAGAGCTCATCCAAAAACACAATCCAAGAGTGCTGTGTCTACAGGAAACACACCTAAAACCACAACACACAAACTTTCTCCGACCGTATGTCAAGTTTCGCAAAGATCACGATGATGCTGTCGTATCATCAGGCGGTGTTGCCATTTTTATTCATAAAAGTATTTCGTTATCTGTGTTTACAGCTACAAATGCCCCTTGAAGCAGTGGCGGTTTGAGCTGTTCTTTTAAATAAACTCGTCACCATTTGCTCGCTTTACGTACCCCCACACTACAAATTAAGCAAACATGAATTTCAGTCATTTATAGACGAATGCCAGAACCTTATGTTGTGGTGATTTCAATGTGCACAGCTGCCTGTGGGGCGACTCTCGTGTAGACGCGCGAGGTCGTCTTGTTGAACAGTACCTTTTTTCTTCAGGTGCATGCTTGCTGAATAAGAAGGAACCCACGTATTATTCCCTAGCGAACAGAACCTTTTCTTCAATAGATCTTAGTATAGTTTCCCTGTCCATACTGCCCGAACTCGAATGGGAAGTTGCGAACAATCCTTACGGGAGCGACCACTTCCCCATACTGATAAGAACATCCAAAGAAAACGAATATCCTCCACAAGCTCCTAGGTGGAAGATAGACACAGCCGACTGGGAGAAACTTCAAACTCTCACTAGCATCTCATGGGCTGACATGTCTTCTTTAGAAATTGATGCTGCTGTGGAGTATCTTACATCATTCATAATAGATGCCGCATCAAAATGCATATCCGAAGTAAGTGGTTTGCGTGCAAACGACGTGTACCGTGGTGGAACAGCGAATGTAGGATCGCCTGTAAGAATCATAAAAAGGCGTTGGGGTTGCTACGCGCTTCTCCCACTGCAGAGAATCTTGTCAACTTTAAAAAAGTAAAGTCCCAAGGCAGGCGAACCCGCCGACAGGCCAAAAGAGAAAGTTCGTAGAAGTTTTTATCGAGTATTAACTCGTTCAGAGATGACGCCGAAGCCTGGAACAGGGTTAATAAGATCATAGGGCGGCAAACATACTCACTCCCTCTGGTAAACACACAGGGCGATACACTGCAAGACCAGGCAGACTCACTTGGGGAGTATTTTGAGAGCGTGTCAAGTTCCGCAAATTATTCACAATCCTTTCTCAAATGCAAACAAATAGAAGAATGCAAGCCTTTCATCAGAAAATGTCGTCAGAATGAACCATACAACCGTCCTTTTAGTATTGCAGAGTTTAGAGCTGCCTTGAGCGCATGCAAGAGCTCTGCACCTGGATCTGACAGAATAATGTATGAAATCATCAAAAACCTACACAATGACACGCAAGTTAAACTACTCGCACTTTTTAACACTATTTGGGCTGTGGGATACCTTCCAACCGCATGGAAACAAGCCATTGTGGTCCCTGTTTTGAAACAAGGCAAAGACCCTTCCTTAGTGGCAAGTTACTGCCCAATAGCCCTCACAAGTTGCCTTTGTAAGGTATTTGATAAAATGATTAATCGCAGGCTCATACATTGCCTTGAACTGAACAACATGCTTGATACCTATCAATGTGGTCTCAGAGAAGGGCGCTCCACAACTGACCATCTTGTATGCATCGAAGGAAACATCCGTGATGCATTTGTACTCAAACAGTTTTTCCTATCCATATTCCTCGATATGGAGAAGGCATACGACACAACGTGACGCTACATAATCTTGAGAGACTTGTCAGAAATGGGCATTCATGGTAATATGCTAAACCTAATAGAAAGCTATTTATCCAGTCGTACATTCCGTGTAAAAGTCGGCAATGTACTGTCACGTCCTTTTACACAAGAAACTGGTGTACCCCAGGGAGGCGCGCTTAGCTGCACGCTCTTTATAGTGAAGATGAACACGCTTCGTGCTTCATTACCACCTGCCATTTTTGACTCTATCTATGTAGACGACATTCAAATAGCTTTTAAATCCTGTAACCTCGCAGTGTGCGAGAGACAGGTACAGCATGGTTTGAACAAAGTATCAAAATGGGCAGAGAAAAACGGATTTAAAATCAATCCTAACAAAAGTTCTTGTGTTCTTTTTGCACGAAAGAGAGGCCTGGTCCCGGATCCTAGCTTAGAACTGTGTGGACAACAAATTGCTATCAACAAACAGCACAAATTCCTAGGTATTATACTTGACGATAGACTCACTTTCCTTCCACACATCAAATATCTGAAAGAAAAATGTCTAAAAACAATGAACTTAATGAAACTTCTATCTAAGACTACGTGGGATAGTGACAGAAAGTGTCTAATGAATCTCTACAAGAGCCTAATACGGTCACGATTTGATTATGGGGCCGTAGTGTATAACTCTGCCACCCCGAGCGCGCTAAGGATGCTGGATCCTGTCCATCATTTAGGTATCCGCCTAGCCACTGGCGCTTTCAGAACAAGCCCGATCGAAAGCTTATATGCCGAATCGAATGAGTGGCCGCTCCACTTAGAGATCATACGTCAGCTTTACATATTTTTTTAAAGTGCACTCCAATCCTGAACACCCATGTTTTAATACCGTTACTGATATGACGTGTGCTACACTTTTCCGCAATCGTCCGTCTTATAAGACAGCCGTTCTCGCTGCGTGTGAAGGAGCTTAGCGATGAAATGCATGTCCCACTCGTCGAGCTTCCCTAATGCACCTAACCAAGCTCTTACCCCCCTTGGGAGTAGCAGGTGATAGAATGTGACGTATCCTTTTTAAAAGTCACAAAACATGCTCCAGAGGTCGAAATAAGAATGCATTTCCCACAACTTCAGTACAAGCACTCGTGCACAGAGTTCTACACAGACGCTTCTAAGTCACATGCCGGAATGTCCTATGCAGCTGTCGGTCCATGCTTCTCGGAATCTGATGTACTACATCCAGAAACAAGTATCTTTACGGCAGAGGCCTATGCATTATGGTCGGCTGTAAAGCATATACGGAAATCAAAACTCCAAAAAGCCGTAATATATACAGACTCCCTAAGTGTGGTGAAAGCCTTAATGTCACCCTACAAAAAGAAAAATTCTGTACTTACTGAAGTCTATTCCGACCTGTGCAAAGCTTATCTATCTAGCCAGCATATCATTTGCTGGGTACCTGGCCACAGGGGAATCGAAGGTAACGTTCTGGCAGACCAGATGGCTATGTCAATTGCACCCCCTGCTGTTAATAAGAATGCTTTGGTGCCTCTCACAGATCTGAAACCTTACATACGAAAAAAACTGCGAAACCACTGGCAACGCATGTGGGACGCAGAAATAAATAATAAACTGCACGTTATAAAGCCACAATTAGGTTTTTGGCCATCCCCAACAAAATCTCGGCGAACAAATGTCCTATTCTGTTGCCTCAGAATACGACACACATTTGGGACCCATCATTTTCTACTTACTGGAAGTGAACCTCCAACCTGTGGTAGATGCGGTGAAAGGCTGACCGTCCTCCATGTCCTCTTGGAGTGTCGGAAGGCCAAACCTGAAAGAAACATTTTCCACTTGCATACCGTTATTACATCCCTCTACACCCGGCTATGTTTCTTGGTAAGGAACCGCTTTTTAACACCAAGGCAGTCCTCGACTTCTTAAAGGATGTAGTTCTACACGTTATAAGCTCATTAAATTCGTAGAGCATCCTCGCTCCAGAGGATGCCGCTGCGATAATTGTTTTGAATAGTACATGCCTCCAGGCCCTTGTGTTTCAAGGGCTCTAAGGAGGCAGTAGTGCTCTAGCATATCTTACATAACCTGATATATTTTTAGACATCATATGATTCTTTTTAAATGCGTCTTATTGTTCATAGTACACGTCATAAGTCATCGCCATAATCTTATTATACAGATTTTACGCACTTTAGCGCAACCATTTTTAAGGCCCCTCTACAGCGACATCACACCAACTTCATAGAACTCATGATTTCACTGCAAACTCATTAACACGGACATGGTGCTCTTTCGCCATACTTGGCCCTTGCGCCATAAAACATCAAACATTCATTCATTCATTCATTCGTTCCCCTGTAGGTGGCTGCCCCTGAAATCACTTATGCTGGCTTATGCTGGACATTCTCCCTCTACCTCCGCTCTTGCAGCCATAATCAGCCCCGACTTGACCCGTTCGCAGATGCAACAGTTTCAACAGTTTGTTGAAGAGGCATGAAACTTCATTCCAAGTCCATTCTTCGACATTGGGTCAGACTTCCGTCACAACGCATCGCATTCACACAGGCGGCAGATCCATCATACATCGCTGGCCGTATCGGGTGTCTCTAGTCGAGCGCAAGATTATTGAGGAAAATGCCGCAGACATGCTGCAACGTGAGATAATCTGCCCCTCTGCTAGCCCTTGGACGTCTCCCATCATTTTGGTCTGAAAGAATAGTGATTCCGTGCGATTTTGTGTCGATTACCGAGCGCTCAACAAGATTACGTGCAAGGATGTATACCCTATGCCTCGCGTTGACGATGCCCTCAATTCTCTGCAAGGTGCCGAGTACTTCTCCAGCCTGGATCTGTGTTCAGGTTACTGGCAAATTCCTATGCACGAAGGCGACAAAGAAAACATCGTTTGCAACCCCAGATGGCCTTTACGAGTTCAACGTCATGCCCTTCGGCCTCTGCAATGCTCCCGCAACTTGTCAGCGCATGATTGACACTGTTTTGCGCGGCCTGAAGTGGTAAACATGCTTGTGCTATCTGGACGATATTGTTTTTTTCTTATCGACATTTGCCCATCACCTGCAATGTCTGGACGAGGTTCTCGCATGCCTTGTTAATGCTGGTCTTCAGCTCAACACCAAAAAGTGCCGTTTTGCAAGCAAGACTATCAAGGTGTTAGGTCACATTGTGAGGAAGGATGGTACTCGACTTGATCCTGGCAAAATTTCAGCGGTTCTTTGCTTTCCTCGACCAGAAAAGACCAAAGAACTACGCAGTTTCCTTGGCAGTGCTTCCTATTTTCGGTGATTTATATGCAACTGTGCCTCTAAGCTGCTCCTGTACACAACCTACTTCTTTCTGGTGCTCTCTTCGTGGCCGGAATGTGAATCTGCCTTGACCACGTGCAGGGTACCCTCACATCTGAACCTGTCCTGTGTCATTTTGGTCAGACTGCACCCACAATCTTGCACACAGACGCTAGTGGACGTGGAATTGGTGCTGTTCTCCTCCAGCAAGATACCTCTTTGCGTGAGAGAGTTGTTGCATATGCAAGCCGCGTACTCACACCTGCCGAGAACTATACCGTCACCGAGCAGGAATGCCTAGGTGTCGTTTGGTCAGTCCAGAAGTTTCGTCCTTATCTCCATGGCCACCATTTCACCATTGTTACGGACCATCGCACCTTATGTTGGCTCTCCACACTCAAGAACTTGTCAGGGCGTTTTGGTCGCTGGATTCTTCTTCTGCAAGACTATGACTTTGAGATCATCTACAAGTCTGGTAAAAAGCATCAAGATGCAGATGCTCTTTCTTGCTGCCCGCTTCCTACAGCCGCACTCATCAATGACTCTGCAACCACCTCCAGGGATGCAATCCCTGACGTCTCTTCTACAGCGATTTTGTCCTTCGCCACTCTTGACCATCTCACTTCGAACAACCATGAATCATTTTCGTCTCAACAATTCGCTGATTCATACTGTTGACATATTATAGACCGCATCGAGGAGCTTCGCACCCGCCTAATGCCAGGCTCTGTCGACAGCTGACACAATTCAAACAACAAAACTCCGTGCTGTAACGCCATATCCATCATCAAGGCGGACAATGCTGGGTGCCCGTACTGCCTCGCTGCCTTTGTGCTCATGTCCTTCAGGCCTCTCATGACGATTTGACTGCTGGCCACCTTGGCATCCAGAAAACTTAAGACCGCATAAGAAGACGCTTCTACTGGCCTGGCCTGTCTAGCAGTGTGGCGAAATACGTCTCTTCCTGTGCCATTTGTCAGCGTCGGAAGCGGCCAGCATCAGCTCCTGCCGAGCAGCTACTACCCGTCTCGTGTCCTGCGGAACCATTTTAGGTTGTTTGCATTGATCTCTATGGGCCACTTCCCATGACTCCAGCCGGTAGTTGATGGATAGTTACAGCCGTTGACCACCTCACGCACTATGCCGAAACATCTTGTGTCAGTTCTGCATCTGCTTCTGAAGTTGCTACCTTCAATCTTCAAGCCGTAATCCTGCGTCACGGCACCCCTCATGTCCTTCTGAGCGACCATGGAGAGACATTTCTTTCAGAACTAGTAGGTGAAGTGCTCGTGCCTCTGGCACAACTCACGAGACTACTTCAGGTTACCATCCTCAGACCAACGACCTGAGTGAGTGGTTTCATTGTACGCTCTGACATGATAGCCGCGTATATTCAACCAGATCACAGAAATTGGGACGCAATTTTGCCATTCGTCACCTTCGCGTATAACACTGCCGTTTAACTCACAACCGTTTACTCGCAATTCCACCTTGTTTATGGTCCTTTGCCCAGTTCCTTTCTCGACGTTTCTCTCTTTTCTGCCCCTGTCAGTCCATTTTCATGTTACTGCGAAGAATATGTTTCCCGCCTTGACCATTGTCACCAGTGTGCCCGCTTCAACACCGAAGCCAGACTACAGGTCCGCAAGGATCATTATGACGCATCTCATCGCATAGTTTTCTACCAGCCCGGCGTTTTCTACCAGACCAGTTCACATTCCTGGGTTGTGTGAGAAGTTTCAGTCCCGCTTTATTGGCCCATACACGGTGCTGGAAATGACTTCCCCGTTAAATATCCTGTGACCCCTGTTGCTCCCTCAACTGACGGCCGTTGCCACTCTACCGAAGTGGTCCGCGTTTTTCGTATGAAGCCCTTCACGCGGTGTTCCCCATAACTTTAGGCTGCGGCCAGGATGGCCGCTCTCGTGCGGGGAAAATTAGTGTGGACATTTTTTGCACTTCTTCATCATGTGTATGTTATCATCATCATGTGTGTGCCCTTCGTCTTCATCGTGTGGGTAGTTGTGTCATCATAGTGGACTGTGCTGAGGGTCCTTAGCCACGTCTTTCAGGCTCAATAAAGGTTGGCCCTTACTGTGACGTCACAGTATTAGTAAACTTTATTTAGAAAAAGAAAGGTGTGCGACAGACATTCTATGTATAAAAAATATTTTCCAGACCTTCACATATGAAATGAGTCGTTAACAGTGCTGGCACACTAATATGGGGTTCCCATTACTAAATGCAGAGCATACTATACATCTCGATTCATAGGTACCGAAGTTATTGATAGCTAGCAAGATTGTTGTTAAGTGATGTGATTAGCCTCCTGAGCATGTTCAGCACTGTGCATTTGCACAGTATTTGGGAGCATAAAGGTTTGTGTAAAATTTTCTGATATTCAGTTTGATACACAGCTTTTTTTTTTGCTTGATTTGATTCAATATTCGATTTGGAATCTACCACATTAGTTTTTGCACACCCCTACTTTATATGGAACATCACAGTGACAATAAATTAATCTGGAGTGTCGATATAAATGCTATTGGAATAAGACGTGAAGATGTGAGAAACCACTGCAGCAATGCCATGATGACCGATACAGGAAGCTGCTGGCATGACGGTGTGTTTTATTTTCAGTCAGTACGTCATGGCATGGAAGAGAAATTTATTGCACATAATTTACATTACTGTTATGAAGGGGCACAATGTTTTGACACTGTTACATTCTGTTGGTATACGTGGTCTGCCACCGTTTTCCTTAACATTGTAACATGGCTCCGTGTCAACCTTTGCAGTTTGTTGTTGTCCAAACTTGTTTTGTGGGTTGAACAAGGTATAAACATGCTATGAAGAAGGTTATTTGCATTGGGTGGCTCAGTCGTCTGCTAGCGTGTTTTAGTGTTACCCGTGATAACGAAATCCCGTGACAGTGTAATTCTCATAACAAAATATTTTCGTATCCCCAGTAAACGCTCATAGGTTTTAATGCATTTTATACCTCTCGAAAATGAAATGTCGCTGAACTGTAATCCCTCACCATCGAAACTTGTGGGAACGTAACCCTGCATATTAGCTACTTTCACAAGGGTGGTAGATTCTAAAAGTTGCTCAAATGCGTTTGCTTTGCGCTTCATTTGCGTAAAATTCCACCACATTATGCTTGTGTGGGTACCGCCATTTTTGTTTACAAAAACAACCTAGCGCCGGTTTTCTGTTTGTTGAGCAAAGAATATAGCTAGCAATGGGCACAACCAATGGCAGCACAAGTGCAAAGAGCTAGGCGTTCATACAAACAAGTACAGCAAGTTTCCCAGCAAAAAAAGCAGCATGTACTTAGTTGGGGACATGCTGCACAAAAATTGCACGCTATGATTAGACCCACACCACATTGGGTACCATGTTTCAAAGAAGTGTTGCCAGTTCTCACTCAGTAAATTGTACAAACATGCACACATGCATATTGATAGATACATTGTCCATTCTACCATTGTGTTTCCTCATAAAAAGTTTTTGAAATGCTGCTTGTTAACACCAGTCTTCTGTCCCATGGTCATGTGGAGGAGCCTGAATTATTTTTATCTGCTATAGGAGGAAAAAAGGAGATACTGGCTCGGTACAGTAAAACTTCGTTAATTTGGATTTCATGGGTCCAAAAGAATGAAATGTCTGAATTGACTGAATGTAGAATTATCGAGGGTATCAAGAAACAATAAACAAATGCTTACTGCATCAACATGCCCTTATTTGCTGAATGAATCAGCAAATCCTGTTTCTGTTTTGCAGTAAAGCAATGCGGAAGCTGCAGTTCTTGTCATCTCTTGACTAATTGGTGCTAGCAGCAGTAAAGGCCTCGCGATTGATTTCCTTGGCAGTGTGGCCGCAGTGCGCGTCTTCATCTGAGACACGCTTTTCACTACCGTGCACACATCCCGATTATTTTTTCACCAGTGCCGCTGCCCATTGTGATGTAAACGGTGCTCTTTATCCTTGACAGCTTTGTACTGAGTAAAAATGAAGCTACTCTTTGCCAACCGGTGCAGACGAAACCACAGCCACTGTTGATGCGATCATGGGCAGCGATCTTGTGGCTCTGAAGGTACACGGCTGACACACACACCGAGTCAAAACAAAACTGTTCTCTACTACTTCAGATGAAGCTGCAGTCGCTATCGACACGATCATGGCTGACCACTACGCATTTATGAAGGCATACGACCAACGCGCATGCCGATTCAAAGCGAAATCACTTTTCACTGCAACCGCTCTGAACGAAGCCGCGGCTGCTGTTGACGCAATCATGGATGCCAACTATGCAGTCATGAAGGCATGCGGCCAATGCGTGCACCGAGTCAAAGCGAATCCACTGCCACAACCACTGTGGACGAAACCACAGCCACTGTGGACGCGACCATGAATGACGAATACGCAGTCATGAAGGCATGTTGCCAACGCGGTGCTATGCACGTCAGTAAATGCAAGCATAAAGGCTTTAAAGGCACAAATAGGCACGCAGCGTTCTGGCATTGCTGTAGTTTACGTACGATTGCCGCTGGTGATTATGGTGATGCAAACTCCGCGGCTTCGTTTCGGTGGACGCTAACACCTTTTTTGCTCTTTTACGTTGCACATTTGCAGCGCTTGCTGAGCTCAGAGAGTTGGGAGAATGAACTGATATGCAGCCAAATACATCTGAGAGTTTCATTGCATTAAATACGCCTGCCAGGACCAAAGTGCATGTCTGAACTATCAGATTTTCCAAATTGACAAGGGTCGAATTAACGAGGTTTTATTGTGCATACGTTATGTCACACTCACTGTGGCGTCGCATTTCTTACTTTGTTGGTGGCAGCGCATGTAAACAGATGCAAATTTGTAGTTGCTAGTTAGTGTGTACAGTTAAACCTCGATATAACAGACTTCAGTATAATATAGTATATAAGTTGTTGTAACTTGTGCATAGAACACCAGAGTAGATAGAAACTCAATATAACGTAGTGTGTTTATACATGACTTCACTATAATGAAGTTTCACTGCTGCCGCGAAGTAATATGAAGATGATAAAGGGAAACTTCCATGAGTACAGGTGGTAAAAAGCTTGAATTATAAGTGCTGCTTGCAAACACGCCTCCCAAATCACGCACCGTGTGACCAAAAATGACTATTGAAGCGCAGCAGCATCGTGTTTCATTAAGTCCACGTGTGATAAGATCCTATCGCACCCCTCATGCTGTTTGCTTTCGATGTGAGTGAAATCAGGAAAGGGTGAGCCTAGAAGGATAGTGGCTTGATGAGTGCTGTTTCCCTGCACGAGTAAGGGGAAAGGGTAGGGAGTAGTGAGCTCACGGTGACGCAATCAAATGTTTAGGGCGGGGAGAAAGGGGCAGGTTGCTGCAAGTTTTCTTTTCTCGCATGGCCGTAGCTTTGCATGGCTGTCAGTGCAGTTAAGCGCGTGCACAGCCAGTGCACCCTGTTTTAGAGGTAATCTGCTGCGTGTGCAAAGTGTGGACATGCCGAGATGGCATGGCATCATGTGCACTGTCTTCCTGTGCATATAGTACTGGAGGTTGTGTAATCTTGAAATTCAGAGGCGCATTTAAGCGAGCAGCAGTTGACGCATTCACACTTTTCATGATAGCATTGTCGCACTCAGTCGCAGGGGTGGAGTGGACATGAAAGCATGGCTAGCTTCGCTTCGCACTGCTGATGTGAAGATATTGTCGATGCGGCATAAAACCGTATATTTCGTCGCCAGCTCTCAAATAAAAAAAAAAAGTATACTTTCTTTTCTCATTCAAATTTGCTTTCTCGGAAAATTTTAGGGTCCCTTTCATCAAGAAAGATTCATCGGTTACTGTACTTTGCATAAAAAGTGTAATTCAGTAGAACGAAATTTTGATATAATGAAGCTAATTGCCCATTTTGTCGACTTTGTTACAGTCAAGCCCAACTATATCGAACGTGTTTACATTGAATTATCCTGTACATCAAACCATTTCTGAACACAGTATAGTTACAATGAGTATATATATAGCAAAAGTTATGCTTATCATCATACTTTGCTGGTGAAGCAGCGCACTAACACGGATACAGTGAAGACACACAAGAAAAGACGACACTGTGTCTTCACTGTGTCCGTGTCAGTGCGCTGCTTCACCAGCAAGGTATGATGATTACTCACCAACTAGCCCAACTTTCCACTTTACTGAGTTACGCTTATGTTGAACAAAAATAGCAACTCCTGATATATCAAACGTCAAGCTGTTCAAAAGTTCCCCTTAAGTCGGCTTTCCCTTGTGGCAGCGGGGCAACCCGCTTACACATCCCACAAGTGGTTTAGCCCAGCGATGCAGCTCCATCCACTCTTTCTCTCTCTCGTAACCGAGCTCCGTTGGGACAGTTGCCGACACCCTCCTGCAAAAAATTATGCTGGCCCACCCGCATCGCTTGCTCAGACAGCCAATCAGCGGCTTTTGTGGCCTTGTCGTGCAAGGTGGTGCAAGTTCGAGTTGCCTCGCTGCTTTTCTCGTTCGTTGTGTTCGTGCCTTGTGGGCCTTCTCCTCTGCAGTATTGCCGTGATGGCTAGTGTGAAGTGGCAGAATTTGCCTTTCGCCATGAAGCTCAAAATCATAAATAGAGTCGAAGGCGGTAAGAAGTCAGATGTTGCCGCAGTGTACAAGTTTTCGAGGTGCACTCTCAGCACAATCTTGTAGAATATGGGGGGGAGATTAGGGCTAAAGCGAACAATCGATCTGTTGCCCATGGCGCCCAATGTGTGCGCACGGTCATCTAAAGATGTCGAGGCGGCTATGTACAAGTGGTTCATCCGAAACTGCTTCAGACATGCCAGCTTCCATGTGCCCGGTGATGATTATGAAAATGCTTATGAATATGACGAAGCCATTGCCAGTGTCACCGAAGTTTGAAGTGAGCTGTAAGAATTTCCCAAAGCCATTGACGGATCAACACTTGACGAGTTTGTGAGTGCGGATGATGGTGTTACGACCACGGGAGAGCCAGAAAACGAAGACTACATTGCTAATATTGTACCGAGCACAAGTGAAAGCGGCCACAATGAGGAAAGCAGTGGCGATCCTTCGCCCACTTCCTCCGAGGTAATTGGTGCACTTGCACTAGTCCGGCACTTCTGCGCGAGTGTGGAAAATTGCAGCCTCAGCTGCTCCAACTCTTTAGACAACGTGGAGAAGTGCGTGTTGTCGCAGGCAGCGAAGTTGCCCAAGCAGAAAATGATACAGGACTATTCCATGCGAAACTAAGCTATAGTTTCATCAATAAAGTGCGCTTGTAAATGGTATGTGCTTTTATGACGTCCAATTCTTTAGCAGGCTTATATCGAATTATGCCCTATGTCGAACTGATCGTCATTTTTTTGCGAGGTCGTTATAACCAGGTTCGACTGTATATCGAAGTTTAGCTATTACTACCATTCAGGAGCCTAGTCATGCCGCGTTCCTGCCAGGTAAGTATTAACGAGTTTACACTGTAGAATGTACACACCAGCTTGCTTTCCTTGACAGCATGCCATACTTAAGATACACTGCGCAATTGGTTGGTGCTTCCTGGAAGCAACTGATTGCTGTGGTGGGCACGGTGTACCGGGAAGTGCTTCTCTGGGTGCCATCTCAACCTTCGCCTGCACCTGTTCTTCACAGACTAACTGGTCACCAAGTAAGTTACTTGTCTTCTTGGGTTTCTAGTTGGAACATATTGCATTCTGTATGGTGCCGACAAAGTTATGAAATATTAATGTCTTTTCTTATGAAATTATAGGTGTCATGTTAGCTTTTTGGTGTAAATTGAATATTGTTTAATTATTTACAGATATAGTATTGTTCGAACATGCACAAAACTCTTAACCCGTTGGCTATCAAAGCTGGCTAACCGTCGGGCCCAGCAACAGGGGCCATATTGCCAAAGCTGGCTTATTGGTCAGGTTGGAAGCTGGAGGTATGTTTGGTTTAGAAATTTACTCGTAGATGGCATGACGATCAATATGTGTTATACTTGATTAATGAGATCGTGAATAGATGGCACTACTTGTCCACTCCACTGGAGGTTAGATTTTAAAAATTTTTAATACTTAGTATTTAGCGGAAGTTTGCTTAGTGCCCATAAGCGGCAAAAATAATCGCTACAGAGGGCCTCGTGCCACATATCATATTTGTTAGCCAGTGCGTGTTAAAAGAATGATTGTCTATGCACATTTGAAAGAAGGTGTGAGGCTGAAATTTAGCATATTACGTACAGTCAAACCTTTCTATATAACGAACTTCAATATACTGAAATTGTCCATATAATGAATTATTTAACTTTCCCTACTGTAGGGAAAATAGGTGTTGTGGGTTACGCCAGATTTCTTTTTGTGAAGGTACTACTGCACTCAATATTTTATGCAATACATAAACAAAAAGCAGAATGGATGCACTTTTCATGCATAAAAGCTTTATTAACAAGATATATGCGATAAAAAAGATATAAATTGCCAGAATCAAGATTATGAGATAAAATTGAACAAAGTTTGTAAAGACACGTTTGTATCTACTAAGAAAAATACGTAAAAAAAATGGTGGGATGTACAAAATGCATTGCCATCTGATAGGCACTATCTACAAAAAAAAAAAAAATTTCATGGAGCAGGCATTCCACTAAAAAAATTAAACTGCAAGCTCTGTAGTTGGGCATGCCGAGCTATGGCCGTGAATGTTCCGGGCTGGTTTGCACCGTCCTCACTCTCAGAGTCAAAGTCTGACAAAAAGGCAGCATCCTCAGGCTCGCTGCTGCTCGATAGATTGATAAAATCAGGCACAGATGCAGCAGAATCATGAGATCTGCAGTTTTGCAAATCGCGCACTCTGCTCCCAATGGCAGCCATTCTGGCTTTCTACTTTGACGGTCGCGAAACTTCAGAGTGTGTTCAAAAATTACTGCTTAGCGGGAAGAAATTGAACTACTTGGAAATCAAAATTATAGTGCTCCTCCTTCACGTGCAATGGCGCAGTTTGACTGAGCGGTGTGGAAGGTCTCGAATGTGGCGTTTCAAACTATCGATAATGGACGTGAATTTTTGCTTTATACTTTGACAATCGCGATACTTTGGAGCACATTCTAAAATCACTGCCTGGCAGGAAAAAAGGGAACTGCTTATAAAACAAAAATATAGGTTCCTCCTTCATGTCTTATAGCGCAGTGTGTTCGTGAGCGGCGGGGAAGATCTTAGAAGCGGTGCTGCAAACCCATCGTTTGCGGGCTAACAATGCTTTCGACTGTGCTTTCAACGTTTCGTTCGTGTCGAAGCGACAGACGCACGAAGGTCAATTCGATTGCTGCTGCTGCCGCGATTCCTAACTCCAGCATTTTCACAGACAATTTCCGCTGTCATCAAGCGAAATCTTTTCATGTTTATCTGTGCGTGCGTGACACCGTGTTGGTTAATTTAGTTAAAATACGTTGACAGGCTAGTTAGTTTGAATCCATGATACAATGTGTAAGCATGACTCAACAAGGACGTAGAAAGAAGCAGACACACAAAGACAGTGCTGTCTTTGGGTGTCTGTCTCTTTGTATGTCCTCGGTGAGTCGTGATTACACATTCTATCGTTCTTAATTTAATTAGTAAACGAATGTTTACAAGTTTATACGGCCGATAATACTACTATCCTTACTTCGTACAGCTATCTACTAATTTGCTATCGCAATCGGTGCTTCGCCTTTTGGGCGGAACTGCGAATTTTTTGTGTGCCTGAGACTTGTGTTCCTGACTAGTGCATACAAAGGGAAAAAAATCTTCGGCTGGAAGTTAACCAGGCAAGGCTTCCATGGACCAAAAACAGGAAGATATCTGTACTTTGAAGACAAGCTTGCCGACTTGGTCGAGCAACTCTGTGTGGATCACGTGCCCATGATGACCGAGTTTCTCAAGGTAAAGGCCCGTGATCGAGGCCTATCCAGAAGGGGTATTAAAGCCAGTAAAAACTGCATAATTAAATTTATCAGCAGACAAAGTGCACACGGGCATCTGCTGAAAGTTGCCATTGGCTTTTGAAGAAAAGCTTGGCACTTTTCAGCGGTTTGTGCTGGCACTCCGTCACAAAATGGATATTTGTTGGAGTAAATCGTAAGCGCGGACCAAATGCCACTATACAGTAAAACCTCTTTATAACGAAACAGGATGTAACGAACTAATAGATATACAACGAAGCGATTGTGATTCCTCTTGAAATTCCAATAACGATCCATGTATTGAAAGCCTCGTTCTAACGAAGCTAAAATTTCCTTGCTATGGGTATAACGAAACTTCTTCTAGAGCGCAGCTCTTTGGCACCCGTTTCTGCATTTCGCGGCGCCATCGTGCCTCGCCATAACCAGCTCCGTAGCCGGGGCCAACGCGCTGCTCCAGCTGCCTGCGCTCCTGGCGCCATCTCTTGCGCACAGCACGCGCCTTCTTTTCTGCGCTCCTCCTCCAATGCCACCCATGTGTGGCGGCAATCAGAGCACCAGCTCGGTGGCAGCTGATCTCGATGATGTGCTACTACGCAAACCGACATGCACAGCCGCCATTTGCCACTGCGTGTACTCCTCCCCCTCCCTCCCGTCGTGGCACCGTCCGCACAAGAGCATGTGGTGTATCCGGTTGCTGAAGTGCCGGCTCGGTATCAGCGGATCACGGTGCAAGCTTCCCTATCCGAAACGCAGAGCCACCTTCAGTTGACTCGCTAGCAGCGTCAGTCAGTCACTGCCATCTCTTCGCCGTGCAACGTTCCTATGCACTTATGTGCTGCCTTCTGCGACCTCCCGATAAGCGAGGCAGTTGCGCCAAGCTACGCTCCCTTTGCGGCTACTGGTGTGAAATGTTCCGCATGAGACGGTTTGTCCGAGTCTCACAGACGGTTTATATTATCATATAACCTATCTGCCTATATAAATAGTCCATTCTTAGCCAGTTGTTTCTGAGCCATGAGCGAGGCAACCGGTGGAAGTCCTTCATCTGCTGCTGCTGCTAAACGAGCTGCCCGAGCAGAGGCCCCACACCGTTGCCGCTAGAATCCAGAGGTGCACTACGTCGAACCAGGCATTAGTGCAGCAAGTCAAGCATATATCCATCTATTTCTCCGACCACAAAGCTTCCTTTATGACAATCAAGAACTGGGAGTGGAGTGTTTCTTGAAGAAGGAAGATGTCTGAAGAAGTTGTCTGTAACTGTACATATAGGTCCTGCACAAATTTTTTGCCTCAATATATCGGAAAGCCAAAACAGCTCTAAAGCTGTGCTCAAATTTCACTTTAAGGAGTGACATAATCGTCAGCAATCTTTTTTTCCACGAAGAGCATTTACTGACTATTTTAGTACCTGTCAGGTCAATGTCTCATAGCGCGCAACATGAGCATGTCCCGGCCTGCCCTTTCCCGTTGAACTGGTGGAGCCACCTGCTCTTCCACTGCGTGCATGGGGCAGCGCCGACTGCGGTTTTGTTGTTGCTTGTCTGCATGTGCATCAAGGATATCGGTGTTTCTATCGGTTTGTTTGTGCGAGTTCCGGCTGCCAGAAAGGAGATGGATGATGGCAACAGCAAACGCAAGCGCAAAACGATATCACTCTAACAGAAGGGGGCTATACTGAAAGCTGTCGAGTCCGGTGTGAAGAAGAAAAATGTGGCCAAAGATTTCGGCATAGCATTCAGCACGCTATCGATGATTTTGAGCAGGAAAGAAGCTGTCACCGGTGCTGTCGCACGTGGCGTAAAAGGCGACAGAAAGAAGCAGCGAGCCCCCGCTTTCGAAGCTGTAGAGAAGGCGGTCTTCAAGTGGTTTTTGGATGCAAGAGCTAGCGGCGCAAAGCGAGGGACGTCGTGTGCATCATGGGGCATGATGATTTTCTGGCGAGTGTCGGCTGGCTGCAGCGGCGTGGCTGGAGGCAAATGTTAGACAGCTGCTAGAAAAATACAGTGCCAAGGATTTGTTCAATGCAGATAAGACAGCCCTGTTCTACCAGATGCTGCCACTAGAAACTTTGACCCTCAAAGGTGAACGCTGCTACGGCGATAAGCAGAGCAAGGTCCACATAACCATGTTGCTTTGTGCCAACATGGATGGGTCGGAAAAGGTGCCGGCCCTCGTGGTCGACAAAAGTGTATTACCACAATGTTTCAAAGGGAAATGAAAGCTCCAAGTAGTTATATGTCCAACCGTAAGGCTTGGATGACGAGAGAAATTTTCTCACAATGACTGTGGGAGTGGGACGAGCGGCTGGGCAAGCTGAACTGAAAGATATGCCTCGTACTGGACAGCTGCACGGCCCACCACAGTGCCGCTATGCTCAAGAACATCGAGCTGTGCTTCTTGCCGGCAAACTGCTCAGCAGTTGTGCAACCCCTCGACCAAGCAGTTATCATGCACTTTTAAGTAGGGCTGCCACAAGCGTGTGATCGATCGGATTCTGCTCAATATGAGCATGAAGTGCAATTCCACGATTGATTCGTACAATGCAATTGAGATGCTACAGGCTGCTTGGATGGCTGTACCGGCAAGCATGATCGCCAGTTGCTTCCAGCAAGCCTCATTTGGCGTCAGCAGCTGCAGTTACAGCGAAGATCTCGGTGCTGCTACCAATGAGGGTGCCGCGGGCAACCAAGTCCTAGTGTCGTGGGACACTCTCCTTGACACCGGCGTTGTGCCTGACTGTGACACCTTCTGCACGTACATCAGTGCCGATGCTGACGCGGTGACGACAGAAGAGCTGACGGAGGCGGAAATTGTGCGCGCGGTGACGGCCGTTTGTAATGACAACAGTGACGAATGTTTCGACGACAGCCCGACAACCCGACATAACAACGCCTGCACAAGCACTGGATGCAGCATACCTGCTGTGCCGCTTCTTTGGCACTCACGACGACGGCGAGGACGGACTTAAAATACTGGCTGCAGCTGAAAAAGCCATCATTCGCCTGAAGAAGACGTGGCAAAAATCTATGGACGACTTTTTGCTGCGAAGTGAGCCGCAAGCTAATTTTCTGTTGATCGATCAGTGATGAGCCCTTTGGCGTGAATAAAGTAGCAATTCCTTGCTGTCTTTTTTTTTTGCATGTTTTTTTCCATGCAACAGTTGTTTTCTCTTTCATGTGGTGGGCTGCTGTGAGATTTGGTGGTGAGTACATCCTCTCTTGCTTGCTAGTTGTGGATAGAAATGTATAGTGGCTATAACGAACTTATAGCGAGGTTTTCCTGTATTTTGATATGCCTGCTAACACTACGGTTACAACTACAGTTACAGATACAGCTACAGTCGATGCGAGCCAGGAAACTACAGGAAGAAAAAATTGTAAGGTGTCATCATGTGGTATTTTTAATTCCTTGTTGAGTGATGATTGGAGTGATGCATACACTGGCACTTTCTTAAAGGAAGGAAATGAAGCATTACTTTCTTTGTGGCTGCTAGTGCTGCTTTTGAGACGCACATTTGTGGCTCTCCATACTCACTGTGCTCTGGTTCCTGTCTGAAATCTACCCTTTGAGGGTAGAATTTTCAGATACAATTTCCTGTAGTAGGAAATGATTGAAAACCCAGGAATACAACAAAACATTATTGCAAGCAATATTTTCTGCCAAAAATGCTTTACTCACACCAACATTATGCATACAAATGCATTATATAGTAACAGATTGAGGAGAAGCTCTAGCAAAATTTATGGCTACTGTACCAAATTGTTGTCCCAAAGACACGTTTCATCAGGAGAAGAAACGTGCCAGAAACAAGTCATAGGAAAAAGAACGCTTGAGCAGTTGCTGCGAGAAGAGGCACCACACGTGGCCATAGCGAAATTACGACTGTGTGCACCCCAGTGTACGGGATTACACGAACCACAACCAAAAGGGGAACCGCAACCTAAGGCAAAGAAAAAAAAAAAAACTTATTTGTATCTCCGAACTTCGGTCACGCAGGGCTATACCTAAGCTACCAGAAACACGATATTGGCGGCCGTAAAAAACAGTAATATCTCCTTCATGCACACCTTGGAGGTGGCAGACGATATGTGTAACCATGTGAGTGAGTTTGCAGAAGTAAACAAGTCCAGTTGTGCACCCTGGTGAGTGGAAACACAATTTCAGATGACTTTAGGTGATTCCATAGAGATAGCAGCACCTCTTAACAACCAGTGGTGTAATATGACACATAAAATTCGCACTATACATGTAAATAAAAAATCGTGCGGGTCTTATTAGCGGTGCTGTACATGTACATCTAAAACCCTAAGAGGGTTAATTGGTGCATGGCTGAATACCTCTTCATTAAGCAGCACTTGATTGCATCAAATAATGCATGCATATTACCTGCACCAGGTGGCGAGCCCAAATTATTCAACTTTCTCAATTAGCAAGTCTCGTATTTAACAAGGTTTTACTGTGGTAGGTTTGTCTGAGCGCATGATGGCATTGAGCTTGTGGCTTAAAGGGACACTGCAGGCAAATTTTAAGTTGAGCAGAACTACTTGAGTAATGTAGCTTGGCGGTTCAGTTCTTACATGTTAACTTGACTGGATTCACTGTATAAGAGACATACAACACCTACACTGAATTATACACCGGCGGGTCGAAGACATGAAATGTGGGAAGTGGCATCATAGCAGGAATGTAGCAACACGCTGTTAGGCTGCTATGGTTTGTCTCTGTTTTCAAAGCTGAATGTTTATGCTCTGTGGATGGCAGTGCAAAAAATTGTAATTCAGAAACACACACACACACACACAGAAAACAGTCATTTATACAAATTCTCTAAGTGCACTAAAAGCCCTTAACTTAAAATCTTGAGTGCAGACCTCTTACAGGCGATATATTAAATATACAGTCATGTGTAAGTGTCACGTGTAAGTATCCGATTTTGCTGGTTCCCAAGCCATGTTGGAATCCCTGGAAATCAATGTGTAGCTAAGGCAAATCACCAAAAAGTCTCCTAAGCAATCATACCTATTAAGGACAGGCTTTGAGTTATTCTCCAACGGCTGATGTTCAAATAGCAGTGTGAATGGGATTTGAGGGCAAACAACAAACTGCAACTTATTAAACTTGTCCTTGGTTGATGGAAAACATTAGGGGTGTGTGAATACTCGAATATCACTGGATCGAATTGAATAGCAAACTTTCAAATTGTTAGATCTGGAAATTTAATATCTGCTGTTTGAATCTTTGAATATTCAATATATTCAATCTAGAAACCTGCGCAGGGTCACATGTCGCGTGTGCTGCAGAGCCCTTCGTGCTTGATGCCGCCTGAGCGAGCAGTTCACTTCGTTTTCAGCACAGAAGGAGCACTGAATGCGCTGCGGGTGAGCCACCTCGGCTCGCCCTCAGCTCCCCGACGTTGGCCCGGTGCAGGGATCGCACACAGACTGCGCCTGAATGCTGCCATACAGCGCCGCGCTGGCAGGGGCCGGTTCTGTTGGTGCAAGTGTTGTCTGGGTCAACAGGATTGATAGAAATGATAACATGATGTGGGCAGAGGGAACAACAACAAAAGCAGTGTGTTTCGTAAAGTGCATAAATCAGGCCAATTAGCCACCAATAGGCATGCAGGTTGTGTTGTATAAATGTCAACAAACTTCACATTTCTTCAACAGTTGTTGATCACTGATGAGCGACCCATATCAACATCCTAGTGGCACATTCTGTGACGGCTTGCGGCCCGTTATCACATTGGCCTGCAGTAAATCTTAATCATGGCCATACTGCATAGGCCATTAGGCCTAATCGGCATTGCTTTATTGGGCGTTAGAGTTATGGTTTGGTGCCGAATTTGTGCAGATCTATTCGCAGCAGTCACGCGACACTCAGAAAGTCGACAAACCGCCTCACAAACAAAAGTGAAAGACAGCAGATGAATGAAGAGGAGGAGGGTGGGGGGGCATAATGAGTTTCATGCGAACTTGCTGTGACCCTCCAAATTTCTGTTTCTTTGGCAGGTGGCAAATCACACCGAACCTCACAATGAAACAGTGCAGATGGCACTGGCTATGCGTACAGCAGTGATCGAGTCACGTGGTGCACACTCCTTCCTTCTGTCGCGCAGATTGGCCTTACGATAACCCAGCTGCTGTAAAGTTGATTTAGCCCTTCTGTATTTTAAAAACTGCAAAGAAAATCTTTCTGTGCAATAAATAAAAGATTGTCACAATACATAGGTCCACTATTAAACTGAGAACCTCATTTGTATTTAGCACAACAGAATGTCACTAATTCATTAGTTCTAGAGGAAAAATAGAGTTCCACACTGTGCGAGTTGTGCGGCACAAAGGCGGGTGTCCAAAGCAGCTCACTTTTTTTTTTTCTTGAATGTCTCTTTTCTTTTCAATACAGCACCCAGTAGCCAGATTTCTAATTAATATAGCCAATAATTTGGCATAGGAACATTGTAGCAAGCAGTTTATTTTACCATAAAACACACACCAAAGCTCACAGTGCAGCAGCTGCTCATTGTTACAACCGAGTATTGTTAAGGGGGACACGGGTTTTAGAGACCAAAAAAAATTGCGAAAAAAATCAATAATTTGAAAACGGTATTTTTGGAATTTCCAACTATTATTCTACCACGTCGCCAAATTTTGCTCATTCTAAATCAATATTTTTGCTGTAATATAAATTTTTGGCACCAGTGTCGGCCAAATCTGAGTCAAAGCTTCCGTAAAAAAGCTTTTTCCACGGTGCGTGACTGCCCCTGCAGTAGTTCGGTCGCGCCGACCTGTATATCGTTTGAAAGAGCAGTCTCTTGTCTTTGTTTTCCCACCACCACCGGCTCCGTTCGCACATTGGCAGTGAAGAAATTCCGCCTCACGAAGAACACTCAGTGCATGCCGTGATTGGTCGACAAAGGCACATGACCCGCAGCTAGTCACGCCATTGGCTAGACTGGCATCGTCTGCATTAGTCTGCGCCCGCTGCGCTGTTGCGGAGTGATGCAATGAGGTTTCCCACACTGACAGTGATGCCGACATCAACTATGAAGTTCGCTACGAAGTTACAAATTTACAAAAAGAAGGAAGAGGAAGTCGGCGTACAACATCGAGAAACGACGCTCCATCGCGGCGCTTCCCAATGACATCGATAACAGCCCGCTCCCGCAGTTGAGCGACGCCGGAGGTCCCGATGGCGTGTTAGGCCTAGTCCCCTGAAGTGCTCCTGACAACGGCTGTGTTTCATCAATATTTCGGCATGACGCTACTATTCTGCAGTCGGAATTTTTGTGGTGTATTGACAGTGAAGCTCATGGAAAACTTAAGCATTATTGTCAACTGCTGCTTCTGACTGAAGATCAGAGCTACTAGATCACATTGATGACACTGCTGCCGGGACAAACGAACTGGCTACGTCTGCTGAGCATGTGTCCGCTGAAAACTTGCAGCGGGTGCTCAGAAGGCATCACCGTAGTGTCACTAGCCAGACAGACTGCATTCCTGGAGGCTATTAATGCAATAGCACTTGTATATATTCAAATATTGTGTGGTGTTCTGTTGTAAAACTAAGCTCATTTTGTTTTTTGAAGTTTTCTCAGAATCTCATTTTTGGTGTTTTTTAATCTTGCCAAAGAACTGTCTCGGTCTTCAGGGCACATAAACCATAATTTTAACAGTGGCACGTAGCTACATGTGTGTACTACACAATGCCAGGAGCAGATTTTTAATTTCGCTTTCGTTAATTTGAAAGTTTGGCTACTAACTGGACCACATGATTGCCATGTCTGGAGATTGAACTTCAAATTGCTGTAAAGTTGATAATACCTGCAATATAAAAGTAGTAGTCCTACAGTTGTGTTGCTTACACTTTGTAGTATCCAGCCATATGTCTTTATAAACATTCTGGCTAATACTCTTCTTACAGTTGTTCCATTAAACAATAGGTGATTAATTTTAATTACGTCTGGAACCACTCATTCAATTTAAAAAGTAATTATATTTTTGAAATTAGCATGAAAAATTCTGTCTGGGTGACAATTTTTATTAAATTTAGTAAAAAATAATAGAAAATATGTTGCTAAATGCCTCCTCCCCCCTTAAAACCAGTAATGCGATAAGTAGGTTCGAGTGTACTGTTTTCTGTCCAACTAAAATATTTGAATGTGTGTCCCCTCTGCGACCCGGTTATAACAATTATTCATTGTAACATAGGGATTTTCTTGGCACTTGAACATTGTTATAAGTGAGTTCGACTGTATTACTATTATGGACAAAACTGATTAAAAATTTGATAACAGTTTGATGGAATCACCAGCAATGGGCAGCATGTTTTCGGAGAGATAACAGGCAGTATAATATTGCTGTGAGCTCAGTGTAACTTTAACAGCGACATCACTGCAACCTTTCAGGTTGATTATTTGTGAGGCCAGAGAAATGAGCCTATGGATGCGGTTGCATCGAATCATACGATGCCACTGTTGTCACTCATTTGTTGACAGGGTGTGATCTTCTCGGTGAGCTTCCATGTACCGCAACGGCTACTTTGCTCCACGTCTGACGACCGGTCACTGCGTGTCTACCGGTTCCACGAGGCTGGTGGGTCGAGCAGCACCTTACCAGAACGGGTGGGCACCAGCAGTGTCAACACAAACTTGGGCACCGGTTCCCTGCTGCCCTTTGGGCCTGCCCAGCTGGCCAGTGGGTGGTTCAGCTCGGTGCATTCACTGTACGGCCACGAGTCACGTGTGTGGCGTGCTGCCATCTTGCGGAGCTGCTATCTCAGCGTTGGCGAGGTGAGAGCAACATCGGTGTGTGTGTCACACCGATTGATGCCTGGAGCCTGTGCACACGTACCAGATATACTATAGTAATAGCTGCACATCCTTTTTTTCCGTTTCTTATTTTCTTTTGTAACACTTTTTACACATTGTAGTAATATAACTGCTACACTAATAAAAAAATCGGCAGCACTCTTCTTACGATGAATGCCGACATTAATACGATTGGCATCAAAGCAGTGTAGTGACACAAGGTATTGCCAACGCCGGAATATGTATGCAGCAGGACTCCTCTCTCGCGCTTTCCACTGCACATGCACACATACGCTTGCCTTTGGCCTACACAGTCTGTGGCCATGCTTTTTTTAAGGATGCTTTTTATGCTATTCCCTTTCACGCTTTTCACGCTTCTCCAGTGGTCAGTGATACTGTGTCCGTGTTATCAACGGGATTAGCTGGCCATGAACGGTAAGTGATAAGAGCAAATGGAATGCACATGACAAATGGTGCAAATTGGAAATGCAGCCTTTACAGCTTAGTTGCTTTGCTTGGCTTTTCTTGTGGCTTGGCTGCGGCTGCGAGTAGCTCAGACCCATGGAGGAAAAAAAAAAAAAATAGGAGAGGCCTTGGCGTCACGTTTTTGAAGCCAGAAATGCAGCCATGTTGTTGTGCCATGTCCCATTGTGCCTCCAATCAGCTCACCGGAGCAGATAGGCGGGAGCTTTGAACTTGCATTGCTACAAGCCGCCGGTAGTGTGTGTTGCCGACGTGCGTCAGAACAGAGCCTATGAAACTTCTGTAACAGTTTTAGTGAAGCAGACATGCTCCTGTGCTTTTCCTTAGTATGTTGAAGATGACGACGAAGACCCACGCCGTGATTACTTGAGCGTGTCTGTTGCTGACTCACAACTCACACTTACAGACCCATATATGCTGACGACATATGCATATGGGCTTCGGCAGTTACACGTCTCAAGGTGCGTGCATGCCTCCAAAAAGCAGTGACCCTAACATCATCGTACCTGCGTGCACAAGGCCTCAGCATTTCGACCGAGAAGTGCGCCTTAGTCGCTTTTACCCACAATCCGATGACCTGGTACCCCATTTCTATTGGCCACCAAACAATTTCATACGGAAAATCTCACCGATTCCTAGGCATTATTATCAACAGATACCTTTCATGGAGCCCCTACATCTCATACATGAAGAAGAGGCTTACTTCTATCGCCCATATACTAAGGTTTCTTGCCGGTAAAACGTGGGGTACATCCGTGGCATGTATGCTTCAACTATACAGGATGCTCTTCCTAGGATACTTGCAATACAGTTAAACCTGGATATAACGAAGTTGACAAAAGCTCGCAATTTTTCGTTACATGCAGGTTTTCGTTACATGCAGGTTTCGCGTGAAGGCTCGTACGAATGATGCAGAAACGAAACCAAATAGCTCAATATATCCGCGAAGGTGAACTCACCCTTCAAGCATTTATTTTACACCAAAAAACTGCGTAATTTGCGCTTGCTTCTTCGGCACAAGTGACGGCACAACACGCCGCTCCAAAGAAGCTAAATCGTGTAGAGCTCCTTCATCGTCGAGCGAGCCGACGAAACGGCGCATAACGTCCATTGCGTTCATCACCTCCTTTGCAGAAGGCACGTCACACGGATCTGCCTCACAGGCACCATCATCACCGCCATCGGGATTTTGCACGCTTTCAGCTACTGCTGCATCAGACATTTCTTCTGTAGCCACGGCGGCGTTGTCGGCAAACAAAAAGTCAGTCAGTTCAACGTCGTCGGGTACACCACGCTTCGGCCACATCGGACGGAGTAGAAAGGTCTTCCTCCTCTTCCTCGTCGGCACCAGCCCGTGCGTTTTTGGCTATTCCGGCCTTTAAAAAGCAATTCGCGATAACTTCTGCCCTGACCTCTTGCCAGGAGGCAGCAAGCATCTCGACTGCTTGATAAATGTCGATCTTCATCTCCCGTTCCAGACGGATGTCGAGAAGTATCTTCTGGATTAGTCGGCGCCGGTAACAGCATTTAAAACTGTTAATGACCCCTTTGTCCAGGGGCTGTATTAGAGACGTGCAGTTGGCCGGGAAGTAAAGCAGTTCGATGTTCGACAGCTGCAGGCCCTCGACGTGGTGCGCCGAGCAATTGTCCAGCAGTAGGCAAACTTGACGGCCTTGCCGCTTGACGTCCTGGTTAAATTCCTTCAACCACTCAGAAAATATTGGCCGAGTCATCCAAGCTTTGGAATTCGCCACATACTTCACGGGCGTACGCTTCGTCCCCTTAAAACACCTGGGACGGGCACTTTTGCCGACAACTAGCGGGACTCGCTTGTCTGTGCCGTCGAGGTTGGCACACAGCAGAATCGTTATGCGGAGCTTGCTCTGCTTTCCACCGCGGCAGTCATCGCCTTTTAACGCTAGCGTGCGGCCCGGAAGCATCTGATAAAATAGAGCCGTCTCGTCGGCATTGTAGACATCAGCCGCCTCGAAGCGACTCAGGATTCCAGGCAGCTCGTCAGCCACCCACGAAGCAGCAGCATCGCTGTCTGCGGAGGCAGATTCGCCGCTGATTACTCTTCTGACGACACCATGCCGGCTCTTAAATCCCTGCAGCCACCCGTTGCTTGCCTTGAAATCATCATGGCCCAAGATACACGCAAAATCCTTTGCCTTCTGTTGCAAGATCGCGCCACTTATGGGTACATTTCTGGCTCTCGTGTCCAAAAACCATGTGAACACTGCCTTGTCCACATCAGTGTATGTGGACAGCTTCAGTCTTTTTTTCTTCGAGCTTGTTCCCGACTCCACTGCGTTTCTGATGCTGTGTTCCGCACTCAAAATCGTTGATAATGTGCTCGCTGGAATGCTGAAACGGGCGGCAACGTCCTTCTTCTTCTCGCCCGCGGAGACAGCATTTAAAACTGCGAGTTTGTCTTCAAAAGACAGAACTTTTCGTTTTCTGGCAGCAGAACTCATCACGACCAACCGACGACGTAGTTAGAAGCGGAGACGCACGACTACACGCCGACAGGCAGGCCTAGCACCTCCAAAACAAGTCGGACAAACCAGTACCAGGGCACAGTTGACACACGCACACGTGCAGAACGCAGGACAACACTCAAAATGGCGAATGCAACGCATCCATAGAGAAAGAAAAAAAAGTGACGCATGTCGTTCGTCATAGAGTGTCGTTCGTCATCGTCCCTCTCCCTTCCCGCGCCCTGGCAATGAAAGAACCGGCTATCAGCGTTGCTTTTCAAGTGAATTCTTACACATAAGTGCGTCTAAGCCGTTGAAACAAATAAAAATCACTAAATAAGAATGCTTGTCCTCAAATCTATACGAAACAAAATAAATCTGAAAGAGAAATCAGCTGCCGATACCAATGCCACCTGGCGTCACGCTAGACAAGCAAAGCCTGAAAAGACTGCTACGTAAGGCACGGAGCGGCGCTAGTTGCCGCCATCATCATCATCATCGCTAACTTTGCTCGGTCGCGGCAATCCCTGGCGTTCGCGTAGCTGCTGGCTCCTTACAATATTAATATTCAATAATCTAGAGCATTTCTTCGGCCGAATTTTCCTTAAAAGTGCAAAAAGTAATGACTGATCAGCTTTGGGAGTTCGTTACATCAAGGCCAACCGCCGCAACGCGTTCATTACATCAAGGTCGAAAATACATGGGCTTCAATGGGGGCAGCGTTGGGGAATTCAAAAACTTCGTTAAATCCAGGAATTCGTTACATATAGGTTCGTTACATCCAGGTTTAACTGTATAGCACACCAGTGCTGTGCAATGCTAACAACACTAACATCTATGTCCTACAGAGCATTCAAGGCCAAGGCCTTTGAACATGTCTGGGGCTACCTCGAGGTGCTTCAACCATAGCAACTATTGCCACCACGAGAGGCCATTCAATAATGACTTATACAGTGGAATCTCGATGATACGAATCTCACGGGGTCACGAAAAATATTCATATTAGCCGAAATTCGTATCATCCAAACAATTACATCTAGCTAAATTAAAGAGTGAGAGGTGAATTCACTCAGGCACACGTACGTAAAAAGCATTTATTTCTTGAAGGAAAAGTCTCCGATGTCCTTCTGCTTCTTTTTCTTTGTCAGGTCAATTAGCAGACTTTGTTCGAATCCATAAAAACGCGTCCACGTGTCGTCGCTGATTTCATCCGCGGCCATAGCACGCCTCAGAACTTCGAGCACATGCAGCGTTTCAGCCGCCGGTGGTAGTCCTTCGCCGTCGCCCACGTCAAAGACGAGAACGCGGCTCGAAGCACAGCATCCACTCCGTCCGATGGCACGCGGAAAAGGAGGAAAAGCAACAAAAGTGCCACCGCTTCAAACTCTTCGCGCCCAGTCGCGGCCTCCGCGCTGTCCGGCGCCACGTCCGTGTCTCCGCACCAAAAGAGAGAGGGAGAAATCGCGCTGTTCTGTTTCACTGCCGTCGGTGGGGCTCGCGGTCGCGTCCGTCCGTGTGCTGGAATGGTGCCAACTGTGGCCTCTTCTCCACGCAGCGGTGCAACCTCCTCCCCTCCTTAGCAACCGGCGCGCCGGTCGGGGGCGCAGCTGCGCATAGCAACTGTGACGTCACACAGTAGCAGTAGAACGAGCGCTCGGGCGTCGGCGGTGGCAGCTGCACTGCTGCTCCTTCATCAGACGTCTCGTTCCAGTCGAGTGAGACCCGTAGCTCCGAAGCGACCCAGAGATTGCGCGCCAAGCGGTTCTGGAAGTGGCAGCGGACGCCGGATTCCCCCACCATCAAACGCCAGAAGAACAAGGAGCGAATGCGTGTGCAACGAATGAACATGTCACCAGATGCGAAAGCAAGGGAGGCAGAACGGAAACGCCAACAGCGACTGATTAGATCGCCGGGTACTAAAGGCAGAGAAGCAGAACGCAAGCGGCAGCAGCGACAGGCGATATCGCCGAACACCAAAGCGAATGAATTGGAGCCCAGGCGGCAGCAGCGACCGGCCATTCCACCGAACAGTAAAGCCAAGAAAGCGGAGCGCAGACGGCAGCAGCGTCTGGCCTTCGCCAAGCACACTTTCAAATTTCCAGTGTCTTCGGTAATATTCGTATCAGCCGATGCGGGTCGAAAATTGATTCGTAACAACCGTTCTCTAGCACGTCGGAAAGTAATGGGGCTCGACCAGGACCACAGAAAAATTCGTATCATCCAGAAATTCGCATTAGCCGTGATCGTATCATCGAGATTCCACTGTATAGCTATAGACGCACTCCAGTCGCATGTTCGCCATATATCTAAAGTCCCTGACCACCATCTTGCTCGCTTGCTTGAGAAAAGACCCAAGGCAGCGTTCTCCAGATCAGCTGCGGCTAACCGGCACTCTTTGTCATTGAGGCACTCGCCTGCAACAAGAACGCCATCCCTCTGTGGTGAAACATGAAAGCACCCGTGTTTTCATGTTTCAATAGTTTCGTTATTGCACAGTGTTTGGCTTTCTTTTACTCACCCTTCCATCTCCTCTTTGGCCATGAGCCAACTTTACCTTTTAAGACTCTCTTTTCAACCACACTCAGCTCGCCGACAAAGTACACTTAGGATGTCATAGCCACAGCGACCCAAGCACACCAAATTGCCCGCATTCGGCTTTCTACTTCACAGATACATGAGAAGTGCCATTACCACCAGTGGCGCCACGACATGGAAAACAAACTAGGTGCTCTTGTGCTAGTTTGGTCTCCAACTCAGCGTGTTGGTCTTTCGGAGAAACTCCTCTCGCGATACTACGGCCCTTATCGCTCTCTCCGCCGAGATTGAAGACGCACCTGACAATGCTCAAGCCACTGCGACTAGCCGCTCGCAGTCACCACACAGTCACCGCCCCCTTTCTCTCCAGCTGCATCGCTCCCCGTCCCCAGCTTACCATCGCTGCTCTCTGACAGAAAACTAACTGAGGCAGCTCCTTGAGGTGACACTGCTCTAACACCTTGGCCTGAAATTCCTCTGGTTACCCTGCCTAATGATTGGAACCTTGACGTGGACGGGGATGGTTTGCCCATTACAGCACTCTTCATACAGCGCCATCATGAGTGCAGAGCTTTGAATGCGCTTAAAGAAAGTACTTATTCCTGCTCCGACTCGACTGCTCCAGGTCGCCGATGGTGAAACTCTGGCTCTGCTTGGAATGTGTACTGCATGTGTGTCGCCGGTTGTGACACGTCCATTTTGTTTACTGTGCTCGGAACGTTGCCCTCACGATGTGATCCTTGGACTCGACTTTCTGAGCGCCCATTCTGTTCAGCCGGTGTTGTACAACTTGGCCTACCCATTCCTGCTGACCTTCCTACTTAAGCTCCAACAGACCTTTCTTTTGCGGAGTTTATTCGCCTCCCGTCTCTAGCAGCAACCTGCATCACTTTTAGCCTGCCCACCTGTACCTGAGGGAGACTATGTCCTTACTCCTGCGACTTCAGTCCTGCTTTCCCACAATGACTCCTTCCCTCACACCATCGTTTCTGTAGTGGACGATCAGACGTCTTCCCATCCTAAATTTCCGACAGTGCCCTTAAGTAGTTCCTCGAGGCATGTCTCTTGCCACATTGTCACCGTCGCACCAGTGCCACATTTCCCCTCTACTGTATCTGTTATGCCGTCTTGACCAGTGCTCATTCTGCATTTTCTGCATCTGCCCCGCCCGACGACTTTACAAAGGTGATTGCACCGGACCTCTCAACCCAACAAGTCACAGAGCTCTGTGGCCTCCTCGAGTCGGACTCCGACTTTTTTTACCTGAACGATCGCCCTTGGGTCAAACTACAGTCGTGAAGCATCGTATAAATACCGGCAATGCAGAACCTGTTCGCTGACCGTCATACCGGGTGTCACCTTCTGAGCGACAAGTTATCCAGAGCGAGGTTGACAAAATGCTTGCCAAAGGGATTATTGAACACTCTTCCAGCCCATGGGCTGCCCCGTTTGTTCTCGTCAGAAAGAAGGATAACAGCTGGCAATTCTGCGTTGACTTTCGTCATCTAAACACGATCACTAAGAAGGATGTATATACACTTCCCCGCATTGACAATGCTCTGGATAGTCTCCATGGTGCCACTTATTTTTCATTGATAGACCTTCGCTCTGGATATTGGCAAATTGCCATGGATGAAATGCACTGTGAAAATACCGCATTCGTCACACCAGACGGCCTATATCAGTTCAGGGTATAGGACGCCCTGACAACCTTTGAATGGATGATGGACATGCTCTTGCGTGGCTTGAAGTGGTCCATCTGTTTGTGCTACTTGGATGAGATCATCATATTCTCTTCAACTTTTCAACCCATCTTAAAAGGCTTTCATCTGTTCTTCGTGGTGACAGCTTCTCCATTGCTGCACGTTGGTGTTTTGTGCAGAAAGTCAGCGCCGTCTCAATCAAGGCGGTGATGGCATATGCAATGTCATCACTCCCCCACTCAGGAGCAGGTGATTTTAATTGTGCTAAAGGTATGCAAACCCTTCAGACGTAATTTTCTCGTAAACTAAGTCTTTTCTTGGCACAAAACAAGCACTGTGAGGTTTCTGGAATGGTGTTTTAACACTCCATGTCGGCTTAGTATTTGCCTTTAGTGTCCCTTTAAGCGAACATTTTTTACAGTGAGTCTGTAGTGACCGTCCGTCATTTCATCATGCCTTGCCAGGGGGATCATTGCTTCTTGCTCCGGAAATGCAGTTTATCTCACCATGCTTCGCCAGGGGCGCCATTATCCCCTGTTCATTCTTGGAACCGAGGTGACTGCCCGACTGGGGGAGCCACCACAGCCACTCGGCAAACCTGCTTTTACTTTTGAATAAAGCCAGTCGACTCTCCGTTCTCAAGCTGTCAAAACGTGTATTCCTTGCCTCCGCTAAACCAAGCTCCCAACAATTGTTGACCCAGGATATTTATGTTCTTTTCTCAAACACTAGCCATGGACAACGCTGCTCCTACTCCTGCTGACAAAGACGGACGCCACAATTATGTCTCCTGTCATTGCTGCAGAGCTTCACCTTCCCAGCTTTTGACCGAAGAATGCCCGAGTTTGGTTTATACAAGTAGAGGCCCATTTTCAACTCCCGTGCATCACTTCACAGACAGCAAAGTACCTGCACTTCGTCGCCACACTACCCTCCGACGTCGCGGATGCCATAGATGACTTGCTAGCGGGTACACAGCGTACAACGGCGACAGGGTACGATGACCTGAAATGCACGGTCCTGTAGCACCTCAAGCCGTCGCAACAGAGTAGGCTCCAACAGCTCCTCTCTGAGGAACTCTGTGACCATTGACCATCACAACTCCTGCACCTGTTGCGTCAGTTTCTGGGTGGCCGCTCCGCAAATGAGAGCCAGCTTCCAATTTTGTCCAAGCTGTTCTTGCAGCTCCACAGTCCACAGGCTGCACTCGCTGACCGCATATGTGACTGCTCATCTGTAGCACAGCTACCTATCGCCGCTGCGAGAGTCTCAGAGCCAGGAGACCAACTCTCATGCCTGGGGAAAACAGTTGACTGCCTTACCAGTGCACTAGAGAAGCTGACGACAGGTGGCAACACTGGCGACCAACTTCGTCGCAACCATTCGCCTTCACAGTCTCGCAGCGCACCTAGAAACTTGCCGCGGCAGTTGCGCTGGTACCACCATTGCTTTCGCGAACAAGCAAGTTGCTGCACCTAGCCCTGTTTGTGGATGGGAAATGCACTGGCCAGTCGCTAAAGGCGGCATGCAACATTGGCCATCGCTCAAGCCGCCTATTTTTCGTAGTCAACCACATCACCGGCACCCACCTCCTTGTCGACAGCGGAGCTGAGCTGTCTATCGTTCCCGCCACTGCCGCAGATCGCGAATGTGGCAACTCCACACCCACGGTGAACAATGCTGCCATCGCGTCGTATGGGCTCCGGTCATTAACACTAAACATCAGATTCCGGCTCTTGCATAGATGGGTGTTTGTGATCGCCGACGTCAGCTTTGCCTTACTGGGAGCAGACTTCCTCAGCCATTTCAACCAAAATGTGTGCTCATGATCAGCGCCTAAAGGATAACATGACATCTCTCGATGTAGTTGGCCTGCGGTCCTACCTCGCCTCATCTGGCATCTGTACATTTCGGCCAGTCTCAACGCACGATAAGATACTTGCTGAGTACCCACAACTCACGAAGCCTTGAAACAATGCGCTAACCATGAAACACACGGTGAAGCATCATATACCATCACTGGCCCACCTGTCGCCGCCACACGGAGGCTTGCTGTACGGAAGTTAAAAGTCGCCCGCCATGAGTTCGAACACATGCTTCAGCTCGGCGTTATTCATCCTTTTTCCAGCAATTCGTCTTCACCTCTCCATCTTGTTCCCAAGCAGGACAGTGGCAACTGGTGACCTTGTGGCGATTACCAAGCTTTGAAGGCCGTCACTACTCCGGGTCAGTATCCTCTTGCCCCCATACATGACTTCAGCAGTCGTCTTGCAGGAACCAAAATATACAGCAAAATCGATTTGATGAGTGCATACCACCAAATTCCTGTCGAACTCAGCGACACTCCGAAGATAGCAATCACTACTCCATTTGCCCTATTTGATGCTGTCAGTATGCCTTACCATTTGAAGAATGCAGCGCAAACTTTTTGAAGGTTCATGGACGAGGTTACGCGCAGACTCCCGATCATTTTCATTTACCTTGATGACATTCTTGTTGCAAGTTGCGCAGACGAAGAGCACAAGGAGCACCTTCGCCTTCTATTTGAGCAACTGGATGAAGACGACTTGGTCCTAAAGCCCCATAAATGCATTTTCAGAGTTGAAGCCCTGGATTTTCTCGGCCATCACGTTTCACCCCTAGGCATCAAGCCACTCGAATTACGGGGGCGGGCAATCGAGGACTACCCTTCTCCACCCTCCTTCCGAAAGTTGCATGAGTATCTGGTGCTCATAAATTTTCACAGGCGCTTTATACCATCCTGTATGCAAGTTCTTCAGCCGTTTACCGACCTGCTGCGTCGGGAGTTGAAGAAAACACCTACCTTCTACTGGTCCTCGGAGCATGAACACACACTCCTTCCAGGAAGCCAAAATGTGGCGACTGCAGTGTTGCTAGTTCATCCATTGCCCGATGAGCCAACTCGCCATATGGTAGACGCATCTACCATGGCAGTGTGTGCAGTACTGCAGTAGCATGATGGCACTTACTGGAGGCCGCTGGGCATCTTCTCGAAGTGCCTCAACAGCACCTTCGGGAGTGATATGTTGGCCATCTATTGTGCTGTCAAGCATTTCCGGTTTTTTTTTTTTTTTACATTCTGACCGACCACAAGCTGTTAACCTTCGTTTCCAAGAACAGCAGTTTCTCGTACTCAGAACTTGAGCTTCGGCAACTTTCCTTTATCCCCAAATTTTCTACGGACATCCACCATATCTCTGGGACCAAAAATCAGGCAGCTGACTCACTGTTGTGGATCAGCGCTGTGTCTGTTGGCCTTGTGGATTTCCAAGCTCTAGCCTCTGGCCAGCAAAACGACCCCGAGTTGTACCAATTGCGGGAAAAAAACTCGTCACCACCATGCGAAGGTGCCACTTCCCTACATAGCAACATTGGTCACATGCAACCTATCGCAGGTAGCTCTTCACCTGTTCGTGCCCCATCAGTTTCAGCAGCCAATATTCGATTCACTGCACAGGCTAAGCAACCCAGCATCAGAGTGACACAAAGGCTTATCCGAGACTACTTCATCTTGCCAGGGACCAAGAAAGATGTTTGAAGCTGGGCTAGAAGCTGCTGAGCCTGTCAAGCCATGAAAGGGACCCAGCACACGTGTTCAGCAGTGCAGCCACTTCAACCACCAGAGAGCAATTTCAATCACGTGCATTTAGACTTGGTGAGTTCTCTTCCACCGTGCCAAAGTTTCAGGTACCTCCTAATGTGTGTCGACCGGTATTCAAGCTGGTCTGAGGTGATGCTTCTGCAAGACACCACAGCCAATACAGGGGTGGAAGCATTTGTTGCTACGTGGGTGTTGCAGTACGGTTACCTTTTGCACATAACTACGGACTGAGGCCGACAATTCCAAAGCTCGCTTTTCTCCTTCATGGCGACACTGCTTAATACGCGCCTTCATAACACCACGGCTTACCACCCACAGAGCAACGGCATGGTCAAGTGTCTCTACCGACAACTGCAGGCACCATTGACCGCCACACTCAACAGATAGCGCTGGGTGGAAAGGCTACCCCTAGTACTACTGGGGCTGTGAACTACAGTCAAGGATGACCTTGGAGTCAGTGTAGCCAAGATGCTCTATGGGTCAACAAGCCACATTCCAGCCCAGTTTTTTGGCATCCAGCACGGCACTCCGCGAGCGGTAGCGCAGTACTTAGAGAGGCTACTTCCCTGGCTCGACCAGCTTCGACGTACACCCCCACGTATTGCCCGTGGGCAGCTTGTGTTTAGTTTCCCAACAATGGACACAACCATGCACGTCTTTCTGTGGCACAACTCTATCAAGCCACCAGTGACTCCTTCCTATGAGGGCCCCTTTCGTGTGGTTGTGCTTTCAGAGAAAATAAAGATTAACGTTCGCGGCAAAGAAGAAATAGTGTCGTGCAACCGCTTGAAACCAGCCTATCTTGAACATTAATTCATCATTCCTTCTGTCATTCACATGTAAGCCTGCAGCATTCTGAGGGGGGAGGGGGGGGGAGCCCTTGTAGCGACTGTCCATCACTTCGCTGTGCCTCGCTGTGGGGGTCAGTGCCCCTTGCTCCGTAAATCCAGTTTACCTCACTGTGCCTCACCCTAGAGGTCATTGCCCGCTGCTCTTTCTTGGAACCGAGGGGGCTGCCCGACTGGGGGCGGCACTACAGCCACTCAGCAAACCTGCTTTTACTTTTGAATAGAGCCAGTCGACTCTCCATTCTCAAGCTGTCAAAGCGTGTATTCCTGGCCTCTGCCAAACCGAGCTCCCAACAAGTCTGTGGAAAACCAACCAAACGTTCCCACATTGTTCGGTATATTCGAGAATTTGGCTTAACCGAGTTCGTCTTAACAGAAGCTTACTGTAATATGCAGTTTTAATGCAATCAGTATTCTTAGGGTACTTCATGCACTTTGGGGGGTAACTGTCTGTCTGTCCATCCGTTGATTTTCCCACCAACTTGGTATAGTCTATGGTCTAGCAGGTAGCGCATGGGGTTGCTTTGCTGATGAAAGAGTATTCGAAACCAACTGTGGGACCAACTTGGGTCACTGGATTGTGGCACTGGGTATGTGCTGCTGTTCAGTGAACTACTTTGACGTCAACTTGTCACTAGGTTTGTGCAACCGGGTATGTGCTGCTCTTCAATGAACTTCTTTGATGCCAAGTTGGGTCACTGGGTGTGTGGCACTGGGTAGTTGCCGTTCTTCAGTGAATTTCTTTGACATTACCTTAGGTCACTAGATATGTGCCATTCTTCAGCCAAACAAAAAGAAAACCTTTAAAATTTATTCGATGTTATGCGGTACCGAACCTGCATCATATAAATTCAGACAACCTTCTCTGAATACGTATTCACACACGCACCACACGCAGACTTTGTGGCAGTGCCCCTGTTGGCACAGCTTACAGCATAGAGGATCCAAGCTGCATACATAACGCATTTCTGCAGTGTTCTTACGGCACATCACTACATTGCTTCAATGCTAATAGCATTAATGTTTACGTGCAGCATGACATGGGTTTTACTGCAATTTCTTTCTCTCATAATGTTTGTTCATGAATGTGAACCTATGTGCCTTCACCATGCATGAGACTATCACATACACAGAACAAGCTCTTCAACGACAAGTGACTTATGGTAATTATTCGAATTTTGGCTAATTGTTTTTTTGTTTGTTTTCAAATAATCATATACCAAATTCTATTGTCTGCTTAGATTTGAGGATTCTAAAAAACATGTCACTTTTAATTAATATTGACAAATATGTTGCATAGCTAGTGCCATCTAGAAAAGTCAGTATTCCAGCTACTACTAGCTGCCCGCGCCAGTAGCCGACTGAAGTACGCAAGCGACATCGCCATTTTGACCCCTGTCATATCATTTTGTGGCGTGGCGTTATCGTAATGGCACCAAACAGGTGATGCCACATTAGTGCCGCTTTCAAACGAAAAGTTGTGCTAACTGCAGAGGCATCACCAAATGTTCAAGCCGGGTGGGATTTTGGCATCGACGAGAAAAAAGTCTGTCGTTGGAGGGGGGCAGTGGGAAGTGCTTTTTGCATGCGCTGCAACGAGGATGGTGTTTGTCGGACCACAGCAGTGATGAGGACGTAGCATGAGCTGGGCATGTTCATTTTCAATAAATGCTGTTTTCAATTTGTGAACGCTGTGTTCACTTTTTTGTTCGGCCTACATTCGAGGTAATTTTTATTTTTTTTCTGGCTTCACCCTTTCGAAGCTGAGCTTAGAATCGGGGCTGGCCTAGATTCGAGTAAATACGGTAAGCGTAGCTATACTTCATCTGGCCAGATCCATCTTCATCTTGCTGAGAAAATGCAGTAGAACCTCATTCATAGATTTTTTGAAAAAAAAAAAGAAGCCAAGAAAAAAAAACATACCAACCAGGAAAGCATACAATCCTAAGTCACTAAAAAATTCTGCAGACTCAGCTGTAGATGACATCTACGTAATGCAAAGCATTGCACGAATCGTTGCAGCATGAAACACCGACACGTGCCAATATGGTGGGGCCAGAGTGGCCGTTTTTGTGGCTTCGGCAAGCTTTTGTTTACACTTCTCGTATTTGGCCTGCGCCAGCAGCCTCTTGGGTGGAGCCTGTTTGCAGGAAGTGTTGACGTGCCCACTGGGCGAGAATCATTGCAGCAGGATATGCTGATGCATGTTGAGTTCGTGGGGCCCAAGTGCCAGAGATGCGTATTCTTGCTTTAAGGGGGGGACATAGGTTGTTGAAATAAATTTGTTATTTCTTGATCAAATCTGATAAAAACTGAATATGCCCATTCAGTGTTTTGTGTTTACTTTAAATATCCAAATATATTTTGCATTTACGTAGTAGTTGCCGAGATAATAATTGTCTTCTATTGTATGTTGAAATAATTAAAATTTACCTGCTAAAGGGAAAGTTGCAAACGACATACAGTTGGATACTGCACTGCATAAGGATAGCATTGCTGTAAACAGATTCTAATTGAACAATTATTTCTCATTTCACAGCCCAGTGAAGTTCTGCGTTCATATAGGAGCAAATGTAGATGTAAATAAAAATTTGGAGCTGAAAATAAAAATAATCTGCTCGCAGAGTTGCCTTCTCAATACGTTTAGCTTCGTGCTGCAAAGAAAAAAAAATGAAAAAAAAAGCTTGCTGTTCTAGATCCAAAAATAATACAGCAAACAAATAAAGTGACCAAAAACCATGTTTTGAAAAAAAATGACAAAAAAGAAAAACTTTACTCAGTGCTATAGATTAAAAGATATTTCCATATTTACATTAAGAATTGATTAGTAAGCCCTGTAGTAATCTGTTTGCAGCACTTCAAGCTTAATGGCTTTAGCTTCATATAGCTTCCTATAGGGAAAAAAAAAAAATACTACAGCTGTAGCTGTCCTATTGTTGTCACAAACAGGCACGTTGAGCAAAACGTGTGTTTTAAGAAAAACAGACAACTCAATTTATTCAGGGATATAATAAAGTATTTACATGTTACCAGTTGTGACAGGCTCGCATGCTTCAGTGTGAAGCGTTTGTCATAAGAAAGAAAAAGAAAAAAAAAAGTTGTGTCATTTGCCGATTACTGGAGCTCTGCATTTCGCGCTCAGCGAGATTGTTTACGAGGAATGGGTTGGACGTTTGGTAGACGAGGCATCACTGCAGATCATGCATGAGATGATTATCTTTAATTGACAAAAAAGAAAAATTCAGTTAAGGCTGTTTGCCAATTACTGGTTCTCCGCGTTTCGTGCACAACGAGCTTGTTCACGATGAACGAGGTGCACGTTTGGCTTCCGCTCATGCTCGGCAAACTCCGCGCCAACGCGGCTTCGCTGCAGATTGCACACGAGATGACTATCTCGGTGGTGAGACCGCAGTCACATTCACCATTGCCTGCTGTGGCGCCGCAACTTGCGTTTTACACAAATTAGCAGAGCATTCATAGAATCGCGGCTTACAATGATGAAGTCTGTCTACACTGCATGCGAGCCAGCTGCGGCTGCATCAGCATGAGCGAAAAAATTCGATTTTCACTTGGTTACCGGTGTTGAATCAAGGTCTTGTAATTTTCCTTGAGCCTTCTTCACCTTCTACAAATCATCGGGCTGCAGTAGTTGTGCTAGAATGCCGCATGAACACTGACCGCTGCCAGAACCACTTTCATCTGCTAAGCCTATTCCGCAGTCATGGGGAGTGGCTCCGGCAGTGCTAGGCACGGGTAGCAAACAAAAGTCGGCATCTTCCAAAGCATCTTCCAAGTTTCGAAAGTGTACAAGCCCTCTTTTCTTCTTCTGTTAGCCAAATTAGTGGCTTGTAGCAGACTGAATTTGACCTCGTTTCGTGCGGAGTTTCGCACGCCCGATCAGATGATGGAGAAAATCCGCCAATGGCATGGCGTGTGTACGGTCACGAGCCTCAGTCAATGAATGCAGTTGTGTATGGGGACTACTTTTTCGCTGGCTTTTTTATTCATAGCCATTCAGCGCACAGAGTAGCAGTGGTGCGAAAACTAAACGAGAAGAGTGGCTCTTTCAAACAAGACTATTGTGGTTGGAAACTTGGAACAGCAACTGTGCGTCATGGAAAAAGGCTCTTTTTTGCGCAGTCGTCAGTAAATATACAGCTCACTGACATAATATAAAATGCCATTACAACCAAAATATTGGTTGAAGATGTGTGAAAATTTCTGAAATAATGCATCAGGCACTGTGCAATAAACAAATAATGTATGCAAAGAAATGACTTATCCGCAATTTTTAGGTTTCGAGGACTCACGTCCCCCCTTGACGGCGATGGGAAACAGAAACAAAATCGAGCTGGTGGGCAGTACCGGAATATGATTTCACAATGCTGCCAGAGTGAACAGTTATGCTGACCTCACACCACTTACTGTAAGGAATACTGGCATGATTGGGTTAACACCTGGTACAATCTTGCAGTACGCTTCCTTCACAACACGTGCTGTGAAAGGTAAAGGTGAAGATTCTTATCACAATAGGTTGGTGGCGATAGCTGTTAATGGCAACAGGCAACAACCCACGAGGCTTTTTGCTGGTGGGTTGTATACAGAAAGAGGTACTGAAATGGAAAACTGAGTGAGTGGTGGCATTTTCACTTGACCCCGGCACGCGAGTACTGCGGTGAAGCTGCCATTGTAAGTGCCTACTGCTCTCAGATCGCATGTGCCTTGCACCTGTTCTTGTTCACGTGGGATATAGCCGCCAGAAAATGTATCGTATAGTCGCAGTTTGGCTGCCGAAAAATCTTGTTTTCGACGAACATTTGAAGCAATAAAAAAAAGTGTAACTGTATTGGCTATTTTTTTATGTTCATGATGTAAACTTTGGCACTGCCAAATTGTACAAAACGGGATTGCAGCAAAGAGATTCTAGTTTGCTTTGATAACATTAAAGATTAGGCTAGTTGGTTCTGCACGATTCAAAATGTAACAGCGTGACTTAAGATAAGGATGTAAACCAAAGAGCAGACTAGAGCAAGTGCTGACTTTCAAGTGGGAATAATTTAACCAAATGAGAATATACATGTACAGTGCTATCTCTATATATTGAACTACAGGGGACTGCGGCAAATTGTTTTTCTGAAAGTTCGTTATAGTGAAAGCCTCAAGATTAACCATTCTGTCCATCAACCCATCAATTTGTCAGTCATCACCGCATGAGCTATCCATGAAAACATTGCTGCTGGCTCTTGGCCCACACTGCTGCTATTGTTCTTCGATTCTACCACCACGCACCACTGAAGCACCATGTAGTAAGAGTGGTGCTCGCACCAGAGAAGCTGATGCTGGCAAGAAAACCACCGAAAAAGAGAAAGCTCCATGTCGAGTCCAAAACGCAATATTTCTTTTTGTTTGTTTATTTTTCACATTCCTTGCCATCGACGCTGCAACTGTCTCGCTTGAGGCAGACACCTGAACTATTCCAATGTGCAAGCGCATGTTAACGACACCATCCAGAAAGTGTGGCCATGTGGCATCCCCGCGAGCACGGAGGTTATATTTTATCACGCGCGTAGCTGGTATGGCTGCAGAAAGAAGTGTGTATAGAAAGAAAGGCAAAAAAAGGAAGAGATGCGCCTCATTTGGTAGGCAGCGCTTGTCAGGGTGGAGCATTTGCTAGCAAAGCTGGATCCTTTGTCGCCTCCGCAATAGAAAAAAAAGAAAAAAAGGGAGAGTCCCCTCCTGTGTTTTTCTCCTCCAGCGCCATCTCAGATTTTCCAAACCCATGCACCACGGCGTCCACTCTCTGCACCTTGTTGTCTGCTTGCCTACTGTTCTGGCTGCCATGAAAGATACACAGAAATCTAAGAATCCTCGGATTTCAGAATATTAATTCTTAGTACTGAGGCATGGCTAACATGGCATGGAAACTGAATGATGATCATTATTTTGAAAAGTTCGGTGTTCTGAAGTTCCTAGTACTGAAATATGATTATGTTCAAACTATAAGCGGTCAGCAGGGGATTTCCAAAAAGTTCGTTAATCTGAAAAGTTTGTTAGTGTGGTGTTTGTATAATAAGGTTTTACTGTACATACGTTGTGAACAAAAAACGAGGGAATAGGCACAAATTGCAGCACAGATAAAATACAGTCTACAGATAAAATACACTTATAAATACAGATAAATACACAGATACACAGATAAATATACAGATAAACATTCATATAAATATATAAGTACAGATAAAATACACTTATAAATATATTCAAGTGCTCTGAAAGTCCCATTGTTATAATTGATGATTGTTATAAAATGCAGTCTGGTTGTAACGATGAGTCATCTTAGGAGGATCAACTTATGCAGGAGAAAAACTCATTTATAACAGTATTTTATTCACCGTGTATTGGATATAACGATCAAAATGTTGCCTTCTGGATGGCGTTTTCCATGCAGAATAGTCGAGACATTTGCCTTGCTAAGTTCCCCTTAAACAAACGATGCCGAGATGGGGTGAAAAGTCTGCCCTATACGAGTTCGTATCTGCCGCTATTACCGTGCAGCATGTCCCGCCTGTGCGTCAATTGTGAAAGCCACAGAGAACATCGCGAGTTGGCGCAATGTGCCACAAGATGGCGCGAGCCGCTTCGGGTCTGCATTGCTGTGATAGCGCTCCACTATGCTATGGAGCTTATGCTCCATGCAGGAAGAGAAAGAGGAAAAGAAAGAAAGCAAAAAATGAAGCTGTGCCCACCCCTTTTACATTCTCTCAGTGAGTGTGGAAATATGCCATGGAAGCAGCGCCATGTATGTAGATGCAGTATAAGATGGTGCCGATAAAGTGCAAAGATGTGTCGCTTGAGACGAAGCTGAAAACTTTGCAAGACTCAGTGAAATGCGAGCCCGTGCAGAAGCACCGTGGTCATGACGGCTGCAACCAGGGGCCATGTCCCTAGTATCAGGCGGCCTTTGTGTGCCAGGGCGAGACCCCCATGACAGCGAAACTGACATGGTGGAGGCCGTTGACATTACTGAGCTCTGGGAGCACATAGCTACTGACGTTGAAGCAGGTGGTGCTTGAATAATGGAGTTTTTGAGTACAGATAGTGCTGCCACGTTCTGCAAATAGATATTCAACACGGTGATCGTTGTCGTGACAGACGGCAGCATTGTGCGATGAAGGCAATGACAGCGGCGGCAGGGACAACGAAATTGACAGTGGCCTGTCTTTTGACACTGACCCCGATCGAGTAGCTCATTGATTTAATGCTAGCTAAGTTATTGCAACCAGTGTTTTTGCCGCAACCGCTGGATGTGAAGCACGCCATGGTTGTGAACCTGAAACTTCCACAAAAGCAAGTGCAGATTTCTGACTATTTCAGCGAGCCTAACGCTTGACACCATGTTTAAAAGTATAAACATTTAATTTTTCAATGCTTACTTTTGCAACGTCCACATTTAGTGGAAGCGGCAAACTTGGTTTTGGATCTTTGAAGGCATGTTCGGTAGTGTTTTCTATTTATTATTATTATTTTTTTACTACAATCCAGATATATCGATGATCACTTATAATGATAGGATTTTTGTTCTTAATATCGTTATAAGTGGACTGCACTGTAACTAGGTTGCATGAAAAAAAAAAAAGCAGGGAGGACTAACACTCAAGCATTTTAACCAGGCAGAAAGAAGTACCTTATTTATTTGCATAATTTGTGCACATTTTTTTTATTATTGTTGTTTTGGGCTTCGAAAAAAGTTGTGCACAAATTAAGAGAAGATTTCACAAACGTGTCCTAAATAACATTTACAGTGGAACTCCAATTATGCTTCTCCTGATTTTTCAATGTGCTCAGATTTACGATGGATTAGTGCAGTTCTGGTGAACACCCCATAGAGACAGTGCATTAAAAACCTTGATTGTACGGCCTGAGATTAAGCACACACAAGGCTCATATCACGACACACACGAAACTGTGAACCCAGACTTGTGAGAAGTGCCGCCAATTTACGGGAGCTCCCTCAGGGCACCGTCCCATCCATCATAAAGGGGATATTGCCTCTTTACATGTGAAAGCTCAGACTGATTTTTGGGCTTCCTCCTAGTCTTCTTTTGCCTCTCCTCAAGTTCTCTGCCGTCTCATCGTTCATTTTCCTTCCCCCTCTTCACGTTGCTCACCCACCTTTGTCCCTTCATTGCCATTTCATTGCACTTTCTCTCTTTCGGTGTTTTCTCACAGCAGCACCTGCTCCCAACACTAGACATGTTCATGTATACAGGGAACTCTTGTTAAGACAAACTCGGTTGAGCCGAATTCTCGAATATAACAAACAAGGTGGGAATGTTTCTTTGGTTTTCCATAAACTCTATGGGCAAAAAAAAAAAACCGCTTAAGATGAACCGCCTCATACATGCTCTTCATTTAAGACGAATATTCGGAGTGACCACCACTGCTACAGATCTTGCAGGCTAGGGTGCCTCGATGCACTGCGCCAAGAGGTGCGCGTCGAAGCACCCTACTGGAGGCCTGCAGCACAAATAACACGTGGAAAGAGATGAAAACAAGAAGAGGAAACAAAAAGAGACAGTGACGTTTCACTTCTTGAATGGTGGCGACATGCAAGCATACGAGTGCTATAGCACACATGAAGCTATTGGCCCTCAGTGCGTTTGGACTGTCCGCAGTGCAAATCGTATTCAAGACATAGCGCGCGCGGCTGTACCATACGCAGCAGCCGCCAGAATAGAACACCTCTTCCATTCGCTTACTGACTAAATTGACAAGCATAGTGTCAGCACGCACAGGCAAACATGAGCACATCACACTTGATGACTGCGGACGCTCACTGTCAAAACGCTGTCGTGACGACTCATGGCAGCAGCAGCGAGTGAAGTGACCTTCGTGCTGTCTGGGCTGTCCATCGCTTCAACACAATCTGAGCAACGAGAACACAGTGCACGCAAAGCTATGAGCCATCAGCCCACCTAGACTGTGCCCCCAAGCAGATGGCTTTCAATATAAAGCCCCCGCAGCCGAAGTACAACACCCCCCTATCTCCCTTTCCCGGTGCCATGCACACAACAGAAGACGACGCGCTTCCCCACCCCCATTTCCTCCTGTGCACAGACGAGATTGACTGTCGCATTCTTTAACTCACACACACACCGTACGGCGCACGAGGATGGTGTTATCACGAGACGAACCCAATATGTCTGTATTGCAAACAAAACCTGTAAGAACTGCCAGAAGAGGTCAACCCAACGCACCTCTACTTACCTTCCTCTTCCGCGATGCTTTTCCTTATTTCTCCTTCCCCACTTCGCTCAATGTTGCCTAGGCTTTCCTCTAAATTTCGCCAGCTGGGAACCTGCACTAATGACCTGTGAGGTGGCAGATGCCTGCTTGAACTCCCTAGTGAACTTTTTCCAGCAGCACGAAGGCACAGAAGGATTTTTAAGGTCATTAGGTGAGGTGACATAGTTTGTGGCTGCTCGCCGATTTGCAAAGCGCCAAACATTTATCATGTACTGGATAAAACCAAGCAAGAGTACCACTTGAAGACAGTTTTCTATTAAGTTCAGCTAAATAAATACTTTTTATGTCATTTTTCCCCCGTTGTAAGCCTACTTAATCTACCATTTTGGAGTAAGATATCTGGATGCACCTGGTCATGTAGCCAATTATTGTTCTGATAAGACGAACAAATTTTCATGGTCCCTTCAAGTTTGTCTTAAAGGAAGTCTACTGTACAGCCGACAGCATCTTTAGCATTGTGCCAAGCTTGCTAACTTTGTACTGTGCCAAGGGCACTGTTGGCTGCATACTTTGATGCGTCCAGTGCCAAGTCTTGTGGAAGTGAAACTATCTCCAAAAGCGATCACCCGACAATAATTCCCTAATGTGTACGGGAAGCGCAAGAACATGTACGAAGCTTGAAGTGATGACCCATCAAAAGAAAGGCACTCGAATTGTATTGGGTACACGTTCATGCACGTAGTTCAGAGCCTTGTTTATGTATGAGTACGCAAAGCTTCTCGCACGTCTGTCATTGGGTTTCCAGTTTTCTGCAATTTGTCATATCATGCCAACGCTGCTGGCTGCTAGTGCGCATGCGCTGACGGGCTGCTGGGAGGCAAGAAAGGGAGTGCAACATATGCAACTAAAGGTTTCGTACACAAACCAGGGTGATAATTTAGGGCTGTGCAAATTATGCGAGTAAATACAGTGCAGTCTAACACACTTATAGCGTTATCGGTTTTAACACTACTCGGATAAAACAATAAGCAGCTGCCGCACCCTAAACTTTGTTTGTCCTTGGGAAAATAAACCGCTTACTACAATGTTCCCATGCTGCATTATTGACCACAATTGAACCTCGCAGTAACGAAATGACGGGGAACGCAAATAAAATTTGCTTTTGCTAAAATTTCATCGTTGCAAAATGACAGCATAAATAGGGAATGCATCTCAGAATGGAACATTACTGTCAAAATTCCGTTAGCCTACTTTGTCAAGGCTTGCTTGAGGATATAAAACTATTGCTCACAGCACAAAGTGTGCCTCATGCTTCCATCAGCAGTGGCAGCACTGCCATGGAGCAGTATTCTCGAACGATCGCTTTGAGAGATATGATCACCTTTGCAAGATTTTGCGTAACTTGGCACCGGACGCAGAACAACAATGCTTTACGCACGCAGCAGCATTTCTCCAGTGCACATTGTCGCCCGTAGATGCCAATGCGTCTGGTGCCAAGCGCGAAAGCAATTGTATCTTGTATACCCGAAGGCAGTCAATCTAGATCACAGCTCCTTCGTGCAAATCTGCATCTGGCATTGAATACGCACGCAATGCATGTCGGGTGGCACTGAAACAAGTGTTCTTGAAGCTAGGGATGCATATTCCCGGACGATCATTCAATCATGGCCCGATGCATGGCAGTCCACGCTGCAGCCGCCATCTCAAGCACCATAAACAAGTCCACGTCAGTGGTACGTGGATTTCTTTGTTTTGCTGCACTTTTCTCGCCAAGCGCACGTTATGCATTGCACTAGGTGTGCAAAAAACCATCATCACATGGCGATAGCGACATGCGTGCCACATCAAACAGGCTATCAAAAACAAGATGGCGGTCATGGTGTGTTTTCGGTGCATGCAGTCACTTCCAGCGCTTGATTGTTTTTGTAAACAAAAATGGCAGCGTCCATGCAAGCGTAATGTGATGGTAAATAACGAAATTTTTGTGCAAAGGAAATGCATTTGAGCACATATTAAAGCCTGCTAGCCTTGCACAAGCAGGTAATATGCATGGTGATGTTCCGGCAAATTCTGTTGATGCAGGATTGTAGTTCAGCGGCATTTTGTTGAGAGGTACAAAATGCATTGAATCCCTTGCCATTCGCCAGGGATACGAAAATACTTCATTGTCACGAGAATTTTGTTGTCGCAGGGTTTTGTTACCACAGGCTTCGACTTTACAGCAATTAAATCTGGCTACTTCATGCCTGCGCCTTCGTGCCGCCCGCCCTACACGGCACACCTTTGAAAGCCCCTCTCTTGTGTCGCTTCCACCCCTCCGATGTCAACAGGAGGGTGGCAGGAGATGGTGGAGGGGCACGCGAGGCTGGTGATGCGATGCATGCGATGCATGCCATGCAGGCGGTTCTGCACAAAAGTGGGTGTGGCAAAGTGGCTGGAATTTCGTTATTTCTTTTCTTGTTTTCTTTGTTTCAAGGCAATGCGGTGAAGGCATGCAACGTTGGGTGTGTAGGGAGGCTTTGAAAGCTCCCTAGGCGAGTTAGGTGAGTGATGATCAGTGGAACACCTAGTGAGGCCCTTGTTGGGTCTTCCACCACACACTTGCTGTTGTGTGGGGCCAATCGTTTAATGTGATCTGTACGCACTGCATTGTCTACTAAGCACATGCAATCATTGTGCCAAGATGCTTGCAGCAGATTGTATCCATGTTCACTGGGAAAGCTTTCTTCATGCCTGTGCTGCTCCTGGCTGTGCTCGGGTGTGGCAAGTAGTTTTTTGAGCCAATGCTGCTTGTAGTAGGCTGTTTTCATTTCTTCAAGCTGCGTGCTCTTGAAATGGTCCCGCTCGAAGAGGCCGCAGAGAACAGCGGCGCTTAAGGGTTAGCACATAGTAAAAGTGTGCACTATGTTTACGACGGCGCTGTGCATTATGCCACAAATGCTGTCGCAAAGGTAGTTCTGAATGCTTATCGTGCTTGGATTGGCAGCAATAAATTATTCCAGCAGGCCTGGCAGTGGTTATATTCTTTGCCAAGGCCATCACCACGCCTCCATTCATGTCCACTGCTTGTCACTGCACTCGCGCCAAAGCCGCAGTCATTGTCTAGACTGGTATCTGCACTTTTCTAAAAGGTGGAAGATCTTTTGCGGCACAGCATGGCGTCAGCCACACCACCAGTTGAAGTGGTGCAGTTAAACTTTATGCGGCAAAAGTGATCATAGTGCGCACTAACAGGTAGGTACATGATGAGCCACTACAGCAAGGTAAGCCAATACTTTAGTCTCTATGGAGACTGGGTCCCGGATTCGTTGCAACTACATCTTAATCTGCTACATATTAATGAGGTTTTTGCTGTGTCAGGTCTTTCCATAGCAAACACGCCTGCCGTGAACTCAACTCTCTCCAATTTCTGTTTTGAAAATTGTGCATTACTACATTTATGGGAAATGCATTCATAAAATATCTTTGCATAAACATTTTCTTAATACGTTTAGTTTTTTTTTTTTTTTTTCGGGAACCAACTGTGATTTTTTGTGTCTTACCATTCTCGTGGGCCAGTCCAGGAGATAGCACAGAAGTAAAAATAGCACTAGGGTACTGCCGGTACCACCTTGTGGTTTATACTGATCGCACGGTGGTAAAAGGAGCTGAGCCAACACCACCTAGATAGCACAAGGCATGTTCACTCCCATCCCTGCATCATGCTACGTGGCCTGAAATTGTTATTGTCAAGGCTGGCGCGACGAAAGCAGTGACTTGAAAATCGCTACGGCTTACTCGGGAACATCCCCATTAGATGCTATGGCAGTCAGGCCAGGTAGAATGATGTCCTGGATCGGAGTGAACAGTCCTTGTGCTATCGGTGGTGTTGGCTGAGCGCTCTCACATTCTTCCTTCATGACAGCTAGTGCTTGGAGACACCGTCGTTGAAAAGCTGTACCTCTGGTCAAAGATGCAGATGCTGTCATTATAGACACTGTGCCTTAAGTTGCAATGTCTTCTTGCAACCGCTTGGCTCCTCTCGTCTACGAGTAAGGCTCTGTGGTAAGGGGAGCACCACCCATAACACATAGTACAACATAGTGTCACAAATAACTACCTGCCCAGGCATGCTAAACTCATTCCTGGATAGCAACTGGGGTTGTTTTTTCATAATTTATGTCTACGAGAGCATAATTTGATTCATAATAAAAGGCAGAACATAGTATACACGAAAAAAAAAAATTATTGTTAGTAGTATGAGGGCAGAAACTCTTCTTGGGTCGTTTAAAGAGATGGCACATCAATACAGGTGCCCTCTACTACTGGGGTTAAATTTATTTTTTCTGTATTTATTGTTGGAAGCAAAAGTACAATTCGGGGCAGGTTAGGTTTTATTATTTCAAGAAACTTAAGCATTATTTGCAATCATTTAATACACACCAAATGTATGAAAATAATTTACTGAAATTTGAGTCATGGCACTTTGTCATGTACTTAGCTGTAAATTGCACATTGTTTTGGTCCATCAAAAATACCATTGGTAGTGCATTTGGTAACAGGACATGTAATAACTTGTTTCTGGACATTTAATAAAGGTATTAATTCTTTTAGTGAAAAAAAGCAGCTAAAATTTAGTCCGTGGGTAATATCACGCCATTAATTTGCAGTACATCTTTACTGTAATCTTGTCTTTTATTAACTATTGTTCATCAACTCAGCCTTCTCCTCTTTTACTTAGGGGACTAATCGGCGCTTTCTGTATTTTTCATCATTCAGGATGGCCACATCTGCTTCTGGGGCTGCCCAGGAAACCTCATCAGTCGAATGACGGCACCAGGGGTAAGCTCTTTTCTCCGCCAGTTCATAGCTCTCTCGTGGCATGGCTCACAAGGTGTCTACAATGGAAGGTTGCTAAAACATAATTATTTACAATAACAATATACAGAACTTTAATACGAGCAGTTGAGAGCGGTCACCACCATTCCCATTGACATGGGTGACATTGTAGAGCAGTGTGTGCAAAATAATTCATCATCATCATCATCATCTTCATCATCATCATATTTAATTCCACTGCAGGAAAAAGGCCTCTCCTTGCAATCTTCAATTACCCCTGTCCTGTGCCAACCGATTCCAACCAGCTCCCGCAGATTTCCTAATTTCATCGCCCCACCTACTCTTCTACCGTCCTCGACAGCGCTTTTCTTCTGTAACCCTAATTGTCCACCGGTTATATAACCTATGCATTGCATGACTTGCCCAGCTCCATTTTTTTCTTATCATGTCAATTAGAACATCGCCTATAGCCTCCCCGCAGGGGCGTTTGTGTCAGCAGGCGTTTGGTGTGTTGCGACACCAAGGACCTGAGCACATGAGGGTCGGACCCTCCCGCGTGTAGCCGTGCGCGGCTTAGCCGTGTCTGGGAAAAGGGAGATCCTGGGGGTTGAGCCGATGCTGAGTGTTCGGACCTTTAAGGCCCCCTGGCGGAGGCAACACACCCCTTTGGCCTCTGCTTCACATAGACGGCACCTCCAGGCTGACCCACCTGGAGGTAATCGGCAGTCGCCTTTTCCTGTTCCCCTCTCCATCTTCGTCTTTCTCTCGCCTTTTCCTCTTTCCTGTCTTCTCTTTACTTTTTATTACTTCCATATTTCCTGGCGGCAAGGGTTAATATTGTGCCTTATGCCCAGCCTTGGGTATAGGTATTTGGTTATAGTGGGGATGTACCTCTGGCGTGCGCAGAACTGAGTACTTCCCGTTCTGTGCCGTCCCCTGGTTGGGCTCCATGGTAGGTGGCGGCCATCCCTACCGAATATATTATTATTACTTATGGAATCAACTTTCCCTCCACTCCCTGATCGCTCCTTCAAGAGGGGGCGCACCGAAGATTCCTTCAACTTCTTCATGAGTCGGAAAGAAACATTACCAAATACCATGTAATTCACAGTCAACATGAAAGCAAGACAGTCCGAACAATAGCTCCTTTTGTTGTGGCAAAATCATTGACAAACTCCATCGGCCCAGGCTACAAAGTAACTGAAATGGCAAGCGGCGACCTTCTTCTTGAAGTTTGTAACAAGACACAGTACAGTAAATTGTCAAAACTAATTGCTTTTGGGGACATTCCAGTTTCAGTAGGCCCACACAGATCTTCGAACACTGTCCGCGGTGTCGTCTCTGAAGATAACCTGCACAATCATAGTGAAAGTGAGCTACTTGAGAGATGGCAAGATCAAAATGTAGTAAAGACCCAGAGAATAACAATTAGGCGGGACGGCAAGGAAATCCCCATGAAACGCGTAATCTTAAGTTTTGGAACTAGCAATTTACCAGACTCAATAGAAACAGGATACTGCAAACTCCGTGAAAGGCCATACATTCGTAACCCACGCCGATGCTTCAAGTGTCAGTGGTTCGGGCACAGTTCGCAAAGCTGCCGAGGCTGCACTACTTGTGCAAAATGGGCATCAAACGAGCACTCATCTGACGCTTGCACGTCCACCACCCGTTGCGCTAACTGTGGCGGGGATCACCCAGCGTACTCCCGTTCTTGCCCATCCTGGAAAAAAGAAAAACAAATCATCGAAATCAAAATCAAACTGAACCTTTCCTTCCAAGAAGCGCTTGCGCGCTTCTCGATGAACCAATCTAGTCTGACCTACACCAATGTGGCGCGCCGGGGGGCAGCGCTACATCATTCGGCGGCCATCCAAGTCACACGGAGTGTGACAGCGGTCACGCCATCAGCCCCCCCGACCGGAACAGCCAGCGCTGTTCGGGCCCCCGCAAAGGACGAACAGCAGTTCCTCAGGCCTGTTGGACCTAAGGCCACTGCGCGTGCAGGTAGGCCCACAATCCCTGCGAACGCGCCCGCTGCGCAAGCACTATCCACCGCCTCAGACCAGGTGATGGATGATGTGGGAGTCCTTCGGTCTACCGGGGCGCAGTCGCTGCTGTGCCTAAGGCTCCGGACTTATTCGCCATTGCGAGGAAAACCTCTCCCAAATGCCTACCCCTCGACCGCGCGCCGTTTTCCCCGGGCGCCGCGGCCGCGTCCCGCGACGTCATGCTACGCGGCCCTGCGATTGGGTCGTGGGGCGTGACGTAGGGAAGAAGCCCCGACTGGGGACGATCGCCGTGTGCGGGGGAGTCGTGCTGCGAGAGCGACGAGCACCGGTCACGAGAGGCAAGCTGCAAGGTACGTGAACGACCAGCTATTTGTGTCCCCAACGCCCCGGCCTGGGGACGTTCACGTGCTTTGTTAGCTTGCGTAAGTGTGACTTGCTGAGTGGCTTTGCGTTCCGCCCTTGCGGTAGTCGCAGGCGCTCAGTGCGTCACATTTTGCGTGTCCGAACCGTCGCAGACCATTGTCGGTGACGGGAAGCGCTAGGTAGCGTTTGCGAACGCATTTCGGCCCGCGCGCGTAAACCATTGTTCGACGCGGCGTATAACCCGCCTTCCTCGCCATCGGGCCCCACGGTGGGCGCCAAATTGTGGGCTCACAGTACGTCTCCGCGCACGGCGTCGCCAAGTGGCCCCCGAGAAGTGGAGCCTCACGACGCGGCACGACGGCGCACGGCGATAGACCCACCGCAGGTTCGAGCACCGAGCCGAAAGACCTGGACGGCTCTGGCCGTACGCATGGGCGCTCTCCCAGGAACACACGGCGTCCAGGACAGTTAAGGCGTTTATTGATCACCAATGGCCAACATGTACCAGACTGCACCCAAACACACGGAATACCCCCTCAGGCGACGACCACCATTGTGAATTCGCCCTCGCGTTGCCAGACCTTTCTGGTAAAAGAAACGCGTTACTCTTGCTTTCTGCCTCTGCGAGCGAGTGTTTCTTTCCTCTCGGGATTTCCCGCACAGAGGCCAGCGCGCCACTGTTCCAGCCCGCCCTAACTAGATGTCAAAAAGTTTGCCCGTTTGTTCAGTGCTTGTATTTCTTCTTGCTTGAATAATAGGTTTAGCCTTCCTCGTGTGCATAGCCTTGTTTTCAAAGTGCCCCGCTTCTTACCCCGCATCGCCATTGTACGTAGCTGTAGAGGGGCGCTTGGTGCCCTCATTCTTTTGTTGTCTCGTCTTTGAGACTCGCCGCGTAAGTGTCCGGAAAGCGGGGGCGTGCGACCACGGGAGCGTCAGATGAGGGGAAGGTTTGAGACATTGGACGCCTCAGACATTGGTGTTGCCTGCGCCCGAATCCGTTGCAAGCCCTAAGGGCACGTGTCGCGGGTGCCTCGTGTGTGCGCGTGCAAAAGGGGACGAAAACCACGTCCAGCTGGCTTTCACCATCGCTGCTACCCCTCTCGCCTCAGACATTGGTGTTGCCTGCGCCCAAATCCGTTGCAAGCCCTAAGGGCACGTGTCGCGGGTGCCTCGTGTGTGCGCGTGCAAAAGGGGACGAAAACCACGTCCAGCTGGCTTCGCGACCCTCCATCCTGTGCCCCCCATCTCTGCTCGCTCCTTCTTGAAAACGACTGGCGTCAGCATTTACTACTCCTGCTGGCACTGCTGCTGCCGGTGCCCGGAACTGACTTCCCGCTGTCATTCTGTCTCGACAGTCGCCTTCGTCGGTAGCTTCGAGTTGCAGCGCACTCGCGCTCAAGATGGACAAGCCGTCTGCCCTTGTCGCCCCTAGGAGCCGCCGCCGCGGCCGACGCCGGCGCTGGGTGGCACAGCCAGGCGCTGGGTGGCACAGCCAGGCGCTCCAGCCACAAGGAAACTCCCTGCTCCAACGACTGTCCCGCCTGCCACAGCTACGGAGACCAGTCCAAAAACACGGAGTGTGGCCACCTGGACGTGCCAGGAGGGTGTATCGGCACCCCTCTGATACGTCCCCATTCGGTGAAGGCATGGCCCGCGCAGCGCAGAGTGGAGAGGTGCCAGCACCCAGTGCCCTATCCTCATTAGGGGCACACGCTGACTCTAACGGACGCAGCCGCGGACGGCGCCCACCTGCCTGGGGTTCTTTAACTTTTTTTTTAGTGTTTATTTGCGAGTGTGTGTCTCTGTGCGTGTGTGTGTGTGTTCGTGTAGCAGATATTACATTTATTCTGGGGGTATTCTGGGGCAGTGTGCTGTACAGTTTTTCCTTTGAGTTATATGGTTGTGCGCGATTTTCACTGGGTTTGCTGTACGTGTTAAATATCTATGCTATTAGTGTATCTGCACTTTAGCAGGGAAGAAGTTTGGGCGTGTTGGGCCCTGATTACATTGTTCTCGTTTCTTTAATATGTGTTTAAGGGCTGGAACGGAGGCAGGAGGGTAGCCGTCCTTGCAATATCTAATGCTGGCTGATACAGGGGACTTTTCCTTTGTGTTACATGCCGCCGGCTTATTTCTCAGCTGGTAGGGACATTTAAGGGGAGAGGGATGTGGGAGTCCTTCGGTCTACCGGGGCGCAGTCGCTGCTGTGCCTAAGGCTCCGGACTTATTCGCCATTGCGAGGAAAACCTCTCCCAAATGCCTACCCCTCGACCGCGCGCCGTTTTCCCCGGGCGCCGCGGCCGCGTCCCGCGACGTCATGCTACGCGACCCTGCGATTGGGTCGTGGGGCGTGACGTAGGGAAGAAGCCCCGACTGGGGACGATCGCCGTGCGCGGGGGAGTCGTGCTGCGAGAGCGACGAGCGCCGGTCACGAGAGGCAAGCTGCAAGGTACGTGAACGACCAGCTATTTGTGTCCCCAACGCCCCGGCCTGGGGACGTTCACGTGCTTTGTTAGCTTGCGTAAGTGTGACTTGCTGAGTGGCTTTGCGTTCCGCCCTTGCGGTAGTCGCAGGCGCTCAGTGTGTCACATTTTGCGTGTCCGAACCGTCGCAGACCATTGTCGGTGACGGGAAGCGCTAGGTAGCGTTTGCGAACGCATTTCGGCCCGCGCGCGTAAACCATTGTTCGACGCGGCGTATAACCTGCCTTCCTCGCCATCGGGAACCGCGGGCGCCGAGTGTACTCCGTGTGTTTGGGTGCAGTCTGGTACATGTTGGCCATTGGTGATCAATAAACGCCTTAACTGTCCTGGACGCCGTGTGTTCCTGGGAGAGCGCCCATGCGTACGGCCAGAGCCGTCCAGGTCTTTCGGCTCGGTGCTCGAACCTGCGGTGGGTCTATCGCCGTGCGCCGTCGTGCCGCGTCGTGAGGCTCCACTTCTCGGGGGCCACTTGGCGACGCCGTGCGCGGAGACGTACTGTGAGCCCACAATACAAACACAAATCCGGCGTCTCAGACGCTCAAGGAATGGCGCAGCTCCCTCAAGCGCGCCGGGAAGAAAGAGAGAGCTTGTATCAAGGTTCCTGGAAAGGCCTCATGAGCTAATTTAATTTATCTCTTAGACACATAATAACATAATAACATAAACATACATAATATGGACACATAGATATTACAGTGAAATGTAAGGGGTTTACTCCACAACCTAGATGACATTAAGGGACTTTTACATAGGTACACCCCAAAAGTGCTGTGTGTCCAAGAATCGCATCTTAAACCTTCACAAACAAACTTTCTCCGACAGTATGCCAGTTTCCGAAAAGACCGCAACACGGCCCTTGCCTCGTCGGGTGGTGTGGCAATAATAGTAGATATGTGTGTTGCTTGCTGGCAGTTACAGCTTATAACGCCCCTAGAGGTACTTGCAGAGCAGTGCTTTTTAGTAAGCTGCTGACAGTTGCATCTTTATACATTCCTCCCAACTGTCAACTCTCCAAAACTGAATTTGAAAGCTTTATTGCACAACTCCCAGAACCCTACATTGTCGTTGGAGACTTAAATGCTCATCATACCTTGTGAGGTGACTCTCGGTGTGATGCCAGAGGACGTCTGATTGAAAACTTCCTCTTAAGTACAGGTGCGTGCTTGCTAAATAAGAAGGAGCCTACTTTTTACAGCGTAGGGAACAAGACATTTTCATCTGTAGATTTATTCATTGTTTCAAGTACAGTTGTATTCCACATTGTTTCAAGTACACTTGGAGGGGAAAGTGCATAAGAATCCATACAGAAGTCATCATTTCCTGATTGTTTTAAAATTAAGGAAACGGGATGAATTTTATCCACATGTACCCCAGTGTAAAGCTGACTCAGCGAACTGGCAGCGATATGGAGAGCTGACATATATGACCTGGGATGATATTTGTGCGCTTAGTATTAACGATGCAGTGTCATACTTAACCGCATTTAGTGTCGGCGTAGCGTCAATATGTACATATTCCGCAAACAAATGCATCGCCTAATAAACGACGGGTTCCCTGGTGGAACGATGAATGTAAGTAAGTACAAAAGAAACAGAATAAGGCTTGAAATCAGCTCCGTGACTCTGCGACTATCGAAAACCTTATCAGCTTTAAGAAAATAAAATCGAAAGGCAGAAGAACGCGCCGCCATGCCAAAAGGGATAGCTGGCAAAAATACATTTCCGGCATTAATTCTATTGCAGACGAAAGAAAAGCCTGGAACAGGGTAAACAAATTAAAAGGCCGCGAAACTCATCCTCTACCATTAGTAAACACACAAGCAGACACTCTTTAGGACCAAGCTGATTGTCTAGGAGCACATTTCGAGCACATTTCCAGTACATTTCATTACACTGTTTAGGATACATTCCTAAAATACCAGCGACTAGCAGAACAGCTGCATTTGGGTCAGAAAAGCACATCTAATGAAGTATACAATCGTCCATTTGGAATGGCTGAGTTCCAGGCTTCACTGAACTGTTGCAACAAGTCCGCTCCAGGAAGTGACAGAATAATGTATGAGATGATCAGACACTTACACCCTGAAACCCAAAAAACACTACTGTCACTCTTCAATTCCATGTTCTCTGCTGGCTACATTTCTTCTGTCTGGAAAGAAGCCATCGTAATCCCTATTCTCAAAGTTATAGGCCTATAGTTACAGGCAGTTATAGGCCTATACTCTGACAAGTTGTCTATGCAAACTATTTGAGAAAATGATTAACCGCCACCTCATCCATTTTCTTGAAAGCAACAAGATACTCGATCCCTTCAGTGCGGTTTCAGGGAGGGTAGATCCACAACAGATCACCTTGTTCGTATCGAGACAAATATCCGTGATGCCTTTGTCCACAAACAGTTTTTTCTGTCAGTATCTTTAGATATGGAAAAGGCATACGATACAACCTGGCGCTTTGGAATCCTCCGTGACCTGTCTGAAATGGGAGTTCGAGGCAACTTGCTGAACGTGATTCAGAGTTGCCTATCCAATCGGACGTTATGTGTTAGAGTTGGTAACGTTCTTTCTCATCCATTTACGCAAGAGGCTGGTGTTCCACAAGGTGGTGTGCTGAGCTGCACTCTTTATTGTCAAAATGAACTCGATCCAGACTGCCATACCACGTACTATGTTTTATTCTGTATGTGTGGATAACATCCAGATAGGTTTCAAATCATGTAACCTAAGTATCTGCGAGCAACAAGTACAGCTTTGCATAAATAAGTTATTTAAGTGGGCGGACAAAAACGGTTTCAAGCTAAACCCACAAAAAAGTACATGCGTCCTGTTTTTTAACAAGAGAGGCATACTTGCGGACCCCGCAATAGATCTAAATAGAGAACTGCTATCTGTGGGCCATGAACACAAATTTCTAGGAATCCTTTTAGACAGTAAGCTTACTTTTGTACCACACCTGAAGTACCTGAAATCAAAGTGCCTCAAGACTATGAATCTGCTGAAGCTCTTGTCAGGCACATCTTGGGCAAGCGACAGGCGGTGCCTTTTAAAACTTTACAAAAGTCTAATATTAACACGGCTTGACTACGGAGCAATAGTCTATAATTCTGCTGCACGTAGCGCTTTGAAAATGGTAGATCCTGTTCACCACTTAGGTATCCACCTTGCTACAGGCACCTTTAGGACTAGCCCTGTGCAAAGCCTCTACGTTGAATCAAACGAATGGTCATTGTACTACCAAAGGACATATTTAACTTTCTCCTACGTCCTGAAAGCTAGCTCAGATATTAAACATCCTTGTCATTCTACTATATGCTACTTGTCCACTGCTAGGCTGTTTCGTAATCGCGCAGCCACTAGACCTCCTCTGTCCCTCCGGTTGGAAGCACTCAGAAAAAGCAGGGGTCCCTCTTTTACACAATGTCCTAATGGCTCCTACACGGCTTCCACCGCCTTGGGAGTGGCAGACTATCCAATGTGACATCTCTTTCTTAGAAATATCGAAACGAGCTCCGGAGGCACACATATATTCGCATTTTCTGGAACTTAAGGAGAAGTAATCCTGTGATTAATTTTATACTGATGCTTCGAAGTCTCCTACTGGTGTTGCTTACGCAGCTCTAAGACCCTCATTTTTAACATCTGGAGCACTTAACTCACACATCAGTATCTTTACTGCAGAAGCATATGCCATTCTTGAGGCTATTCAACACATACGGCCCACAAATATTGCTAAGGCTATTGTCTTCACAGACTCATTAAGTGTAGTGAAAGCCCTAATTAGCCTACGAAAACACAAGAACTCCGTTTTGAATGAACTGTATACCTTGTTGTGCTCTGCAAATATGTGCAACCAATTGATCGTCTTATGCTGGGTACCTGGCCACAGGGGTATAGAAGGCAATGTTTCTGCTGACGAAATGGCTACATAAGTGAGTTTTATCGACAAAGATGGAAATAACCCCATCCCTACCACAGACCTAAAGCCTTTTCTGCGCCGTAAATTGAGGAATCATTGGCAAGGCGAGTGGGATACACAAGCAATGAATATGCTTCACATTGTAAAACCAAAACTGGATAACTGGATAAGTGCAAAAACAGCACGGTACAAGGAATTACTTCTGTTTGACGATTAAGGATAGGCCACACATACGGTACTCACTCTTATCTCTTGACTGGGGGCGATTCTCCAACTAGTATTAAGTGCGGCAGTAGTCTCACAGTAATCCATGTTCTTATTCAGTGCCCTGCCATAGAAACACAAAGGAAAAAGTATTTCCCTGCTGCATATCGCAAGAATATACCCCTTCACCGTACATTTTTTCTTAGCGATGAACCGCTTTTTAATCCGTAAACAGTCTTAGATTTTTTAGCCGAATCCGACACTCTGAAAATCATTTGGCCAGGCAACGTTTAGCATACGACTAACAGCCCTGCATTCAAGGGCTCTCTTAAAACTCTGGTGTCACTGTTATGTTTTATTGCATCAGGATGTAACCCTTTGAGGGTAGAATTATTTTGAAAAAACTTTCCCAGGTTGTCAAATTGCTTTATTTCAGATCTTGAATGTACAAGATGTATAAAGTCGAGAATGAATAGTTAAAAAAAAAATTAGGAACAGTATTTTAGTGTCGGCATCACTCAGAAATGCAAAATGTTCAATAGTATTTAAGAATGTGGTACTCCTTGAAACATGGGTCTCCGCACAGCGCCTTATCGCAGTCTGCACACCTAAAATGCGTGTACGTTATTCTCTTGAAGCGACGAGTTGTATTGGCGCACACATGACATCTCTGCGTGCGGCTGCCTTGGGCAGAGGTCTGAGGCACCCTCTCGTGTAAGAGCGCTGCCGCAGAGAGCGAGAATACCTCGCGAGCGGCGGTGATAAACAAGCTAAGAGCAGTGCCAATCAAGATAGAAATCAACTTCCGCCGCCCCTGCAATAGCGTGCCGACAAAGAGAAAAATTACATTTGGCGCGCCTTCGTTGCGATCACGTGGAGGAACTGAAACTGCGAAAGCGCGTTGCAGCTGAGAGCAAGAACACCTCGCCAGCTGCAGTGATAAACAAGCTAAGAGCAGCGCCAATCAAGATAGAAATCAACTTCCACCGCCTCTGCAAGAGAGTGCCAACAAAGAGAAAAATGACGTTTCACGCGCGCCTCTGTTGCAATCACGCGGCGAAACCGAAACCGCAAAAGGGGTGTTGCCGCAGTCTGCGCGACGCGCTGAAGCTAGAAATCAGTTCTGTTTATCTCTCCAAGAAGGTAGCACAAATTTCAAATGCTTCTTGCAAGTCCTAAGAGGTGGCAGCACCTCCCACTAAGCATGCATAGTAATTATGGCGCGAAATTTCAAACGGAGGGTCGAAACCGTACCCGTACGGCAAAGACCTTGCGGGACAGAAAACTGCTGCCGTACATGTACGGGAAAAACCTTCAAAGGGTTAACGAAAGGTCATTGCCATAACCCACATCACTACCTAGTCAGCATCCTAATTTGAGCACCTATATATTCCACGCCACTTACAGTGACATATTTTAGGCCCTTTTACAGCCATGTCACATCTACCATGAGGAAATCATTGTGCACGTCATTCACAATACATCGTCAACATTACCACTTGTCATGGCGCTCTTTGGCCAAACCTGGCCCTTGCGCCATAAAACACCACACATCATCAATATCACCCGTATCCGTTTGCTCTATGATCATCATCATCATAAAAACTTTATTGTATGCTCTCTGATCCAAACCGCTCTCTTTCTGTCTCTTAATGTTATGCCTAGCGTTCTTTGTTTCATCGCTCTTTGCACGGGCCTTAACTTGTTCTCAAGCTTCTTTGTCAGTCTCCAAGTTTCTGCCTCATATGTCAGTGCCGGTAAAATGCACCGATTGTACTCCTTCCTTCTCAATGATAATGGTAATCTTCCAGTCAGGAGCTGAAAATGTCTGCCGTATGCGCTCCAACCCATTTTTTTTTTTTCTTCTGTGAATTTCCTTCTCATGATCAGGGTTCCCTGTGAGTAATTGACTGAGGTAAATGTACTCCTTCACAGACTAAAGGCTGACTAACTATCCTGAACTCTTGTTCCCTTGCCCGGCTATTCATCATTATCTTTGTCTTCTGCATGTTAATCTTCAACCCCACTCTTACACTCTCTCTGCTAAGGTCTTCAATCATTTGTTGTAACTCGTCTGCATTGTTGCTGAAATATTCGCCTTTGATCCTTGCTCCTAAGTCTTCCCAGTTTAATAGCTTGAATATTTCTTCCAAGCACGCAGTGAATAGCATTGTGCCTCCTTGTCTGACCCTTTCCTTTTTTTCTTGTTGAGAATTAAAGTAGCTGTGGGATCTCTGCAGATATTTTCCAAGATATTTATGCAAGCGGCCTGTACTCCTTGATTACGTAATGTCTATATGACTGCTGGTATCTCTACTGAATCAAATGCCTTTTCGTAATCTATGAAAGCCATATAGAGAGGCTGATTTTACTCTGCGGATTTCTCGATTACTTGATTAATGACATGTATGTGGTCCATTGTAGAGTATCCCTTCCTGAAGCCAGCCTGTTCTCTTGGATGACTAAAGTCCAGTGTTGCCCTTATTCTATTGGAGGTTATCTTGGTGAATATTTTATATAATACGGGAAGTAAGGTAATGGGCCTATAATTTTTGAATTCTTTAACATCTCCCTTTTTGTGGATTAATGTAATGTTGCATTCTTCCAGTTCTCTTGGACCCTCGAAGGCGATAGAGAGAGAGAAAGAGAAACAACTTTACTGGCCCATAATGAAATGGAGTGCATTAAGCGTTTGATGGGGTGGCTCTCTCTTCATTCATTCATTCATTTCTTTTTATTTCTACTCTTGCCATACAAATGATCAAACATTGACTGAACCCATAGCCAGAGGCTAGTGTGGGGTTCAGAAACAAAAATACATGATGGCAATGACACAGCACTTGTGTAAAATAGAAAGCCCAAAATCACGGCGAAAGACCAAGTACACTATACAATGAGGAGAAAATAATATAATATGCATTTTACAGCAGAATGAATAAAGATCTGTAATGAACAACACTGTACAACAAACACAAACCGCGGACGACTGTCACATAGATCAAATAAGGCTCAAAAAGTATGTTCTTAATGCTTTATTTGTTTCGTGGGACTGTTTTATTTCTGGGGGTAAAGCGTTCCAAACCTTGGCTCCTGAAAACTGCACCAATCTTTCACTGTAGATGTTATTGTTCGGTGGCAGATTAAAGTTACTATGTGTGAGGTTTCTCGTGAATCGAGAAGGAGAGCGAAACAGGGAGGCATTGAAAGGTTGGTTATATTTTACTATGTTGTTTACACACACCGCTATCTTTAAAGACCGCAAAAGATTAAAAGGAAGGATATTTAATACAGTAAACCCTTGTTAACTCGAAGTTGTAAAATCCGGGAAAAATTTCGAGATAAGCAGAGTTTCGAGTTAAGCAAAATGCCGAAAATTTCAGTGACCGGGTCACTGAAAGAGCCAGTGACAACCAGCACTGCTAACAAACGCTCCACAGCACATGGGGAGCTTTTGCAATAAACGCAGAATTCCCAGGAAAAACTGAATTTTATTGTTTTGGAAAGAACTGGGTGATGCTTGCCTGCTTGGCGTTGGCATTCGGCGCGAGAAAAGCGTCCTCGAGCTGCTGAACGCACCGCATGAGCCGTTGTTCGCCGCCGCTGCATTCAACTTTGTTGCGGAGCAAACGTAGCATGTTCCTTGTTTCTGCAGTTGTCGGCACTTCTCTAGGTGGTTCTTCGTCAGCGTGATCACCGTCGTTCACTGCCATCTCAACAATGTCGGCGTTGGACAACATTCCGGTAACGGGCACGTCCGACTCGTAGAGCGCGTACTCTTCAAAAGTGATTTCGCCGTCTTCCGCATCGCTGGCGCAGCCGGCAGCTTTGCGGACTTCGTCGCAAAGTTCATCGCAATCACTGAACTCGTCAATGTCTGGCTCGAGCGATTTCTCGGCGCGCGAAAATCCTGCGTGCGCGAAACAATTGGCAATCGTCAATGGACGCACTTGTTGCCAGGCTTCGGCGATCAGGTGGACTGCACCCAGCAAATCTATTTCGTACTTCTTACCACTGTCGTAAGAGCACAAAGTGCGGTGCAGGAGACTCTTCCTGTAAAACTTGCGAGCAACCTCAATGACTCCTTGGTCCATCGGCTGGAGCACGGACGTCATATTAGCAGGCAGGAACTCCAGCGTGACCGCCTCCAAGTTGATTTTTCCGTGGCCGGGGCAGTTGTCCACAACGAACAACACTTTCCGGCCGTCCCTTGCCATTTTGCGGTCAAGAGCACGTACATACTCTTCAAAGAGCGCTGCAGTCATCCAGGCCGTTTTATTGGCGCGGTAAGTCGCATCTCTCGGGAGCCGGGCATTTCGGAAGCACCTTGGATTGAGCGACTTACCGATAACAAGCAGCGGCAGTTTTTCATCGCCGGTAGAGTTGGCTCCGAAAAGTATCGTCACTCGGTCTTTGCGCTGCTTAGCACTTGAGCACGCTTCTCCCTTCGGCGTGTATGTGCGGCTAGGCAGCATCTTATAAAACAGTGCTGCTTCGTCAAGGTTGAAAATGTCCTTGTCCGCGTAAGCCTTTTGCAGCTCAGCGAGGTGGTGGTTGCACCAGGTGTCTGCAGCCCCTTCATCAACAGTGCCGCTTTCTTTCGCCGTGGATAGGCTTCGAGGCTACGTTATTTCTTTTTTTAAATCGTTCAAACCAGCCATTGCTGCAACTGAAGTCTGTGTGGCCCATCTGCAACGCCAGAGCGTCTGCCTTCTCCATCATCATTTGGGTTGTCACGGGAAGGTTGGCTGCCCTGACATTCCGGAGCCACAGCATGAGTGCTGCTTCGACGTCTGGGAATTTCGAGGCCCGAATCCGCTTCCGCTTGCTGGAAAAACTTTGCTCGAAGCCATCGAAGATCTTCTGCCGATTTTTTAAAACTGTCGATAGCGTCGACAAGGGGATGCCGAATTCTTTGGCGATGCTCGTTTTGGATCTTCCCGCTTTCTCCACTTCCTTGATTAACGCGACTTTTTTCTCCAGCGTCAGAGACTTGCACTGCTTGGGGCGGGACATCGTCGTCGTCCGTTGACCACACACCACACACACAACAACAACAAAAAATCGCAGTCAACGCGTCGTGCGCACAGCGCGACGAAACAAAGCACAGAATCGCACACGCACAATAACGTTCTCACGTGCGAAATGCGGTGGCGCAACTACTCGACAAAACCCATGAGCCCCCGCGCGCAAGCGGCGCACACCACGTGACTGCTTCCAAAGGTCTCCTCGATTTGGCTGCACTTCCTGCACTAGTTTAGGGGGTGCAGCACTCAAGCACTCGATTTGCCAGTGCAACTAGCGCCATCTGCACTTCGGCACTCGATTTGACGTCGTGCTGCACGAGTTCATGTACACTTTGGCACTAGACTCTCCGCAAGTTCTTTTCTCGTGCACGTAGTGCAAGGCTCTCGGTAGCAGATGACACATGCGGTTCCGTGGCCATGCGGGTGTTGGTAGACGGCATCGACGGTGCCTGTTATTGGTAACGCAGCACGGACACCAGTTTTCTTCAGGATGTGTACGCAGCATCTTGTTAAGGGCGCTTTCCGGGTTCAGCTGCTGCTAAGTGCACTGAAGGCTGGGATTTTCCCACAGGTCACAGTCGTTTGTATTAATTTTCCCGAGCTTACCGCTACCTTGACGTTAAGTTTACGCAACCACATCGGTCCGTCATTTGAAACGTTGTGCCATATATGATGCAGAAAGGTGTGGAAACTGCGCTTGGTCATGCTTTCTGAATAATTATACCGAAGTTGAACTAAATTCCAGGTACTAATACATAATTTCTTCCCAGAGGACAAAAAAGGCCATTGCGCACACCAACAAAAGAAAAGCCACAGCCGCCCAGTCGCAGCAGACGAAGGCCTGAACGTTCCTGCACTTTCGTCCTCGATTTGACCGCTGCACCGAAAGCGCTAGTGTGGCGCTACACTCGCACTTCAGGAACTGGCGCTACACTGGCACGACACTTCTGAACTAGTGCAAAAAGTGCAGCCAAATCGAGGAGTGAGCAAGGTTACTTGACGTGGTTGACGGAAAACGGCTGCATCCGCCGGAATTTTGTATTCGCTTTTAGATCGTCACCGCGTTCGGCACTATAGTAGGAACCAAGCGCTCGCGCGGAGCCTGTATAACCTTTTGGTAACGGCCTTTGCCTTCAGCCGTCCCGGTCGAAATTTCGAGATATCCGTATTACGCCCGAAAAGTGCTTCGAGATAAACGGGTGCGAATACATAACACCTATGGGTGGGGAAGGCGCGGCGTGGAAAACTTTCGACTTAACCGATATTTCGAGATATGCGAGTTCGTGTTAACGAGGGTTTACTGTAACTGGAAAATTGGTTTACTTGGTTCAGTATACTTGCTTTGTGTTATAATTCGGATAGCCTGTTTTTGTAATCGCCGGATAGGATCAAGGTAAGTGTTGTATGTCAAGCCCCATGATTCTACACAGTATGTTAAATGACTGTTAATAAGGGCAAAATAAAGGGTACACAGTGTATGTGTGTTAAAACAATCACGGGCCTGTAATAAGGCATGACAGCCAGAAGCCAACTTTGAACAGACGGCGCTAATCTGATTTTTCCAGTGAAGATGTTTATCTAGAATGACGCCAAGATACTTAAATGAGTGTGTTCGTTCGAGTGAGTGGTCGTTAATGAAAATGTTAATTTGGAAGCTGTCAATGACTTTTGCTCGTGAGCTAAATACCATATATTTGGTTTTGCTTGAATTAATCGTTAGCTTGTTGGTGAAAAACCAGCTTGTAATTTTTTTCAATTCAGCGTTTGTCTTTGCTTCTAGATCCTCATGGTTGTCAGCTGTTACTATGATCGCAGTGTCATCAGCATACATTAAAATATCACAGCAACTTAGGGCCTTCGGCAAATCATTCAAGTATAACGAAAATAACATGGGCCCTAAAACGGATCCTTGAGGAACCCCGGTCTGTAAATATTTAAGTGATGATATGATGTTATTGATAACTACAGCTTGTTGACGGTTTTCGATGTAACTGGAAAGTAAGCTGTAGACTTCACCGCGAAATCCATAGTGGTTTAATTTGTTGAGCATAATAGCGTGATCCACGGTATCAAACGCTTTCTTTAAATCAACAAATACAACAGCGGCCAGTTTGTTCTCATGTAATGCTGTATTATTTATTGAGTCAAGCTTAGGACTGCAGATGCCGTTGAATTATGTTTTCGAAATCCATGTTGCTGTTGACAGAGTAAGTTATATTTTTCTAAGAATTTGCAAATTTTATTGAATAAAATCTTTTAGTAAATATTATTAATAACACTTAGGACAGAAATGGGTCTGTAGCTTGACGGGTTGGATCGGTCTCCATCTTTGTATACCGGGACAACTTTGACAATCTTTAGTGCGGAGAGGTACTTTACACATTTTAATGAATGATTAAAAAGTTTGCATAAGATGGGTACCAAGATATCAGTGTTTTCCTTAAGTATGCGTGGGTAAATTCCGTCGGGTCCGGCAGATTTATTGCCTGGTAAGCTGAGAATAATGGATGTAATTTCATCGGGTTCGATTTCAAACATTACAAAAGTAATGTATTGGATGCAGTATTTTGTTGTGATTCAGGGAGTTGAGCAGCCAATGACGGGCCGATATTGGTGAAAAAGGAATTAAATCTTTCTGTAGTATTGCGATCTATTTCTTCCGGGAGAACTCGGCGCAAACTGGCTTTGCCAGCAACTTCATTTATTATTTTCCAGACCTTTTGTGAATTGCCGGAAGCCTGTTCAACGAGATGCATGTAATATGCTTTTTTTTGTGCCCTTATTGACACGGATCTATTGCGCAGGTTCTTAAATTGGTTGAAATAGTAAACATTATCCTTGTGTTGCTTCCACTTACGGTACCATGAATCCTTCTCTTTAAGAACGGCGAGGATTGGCTCAGTCATCCAAGGGCATAGTGGTGCTTCGTAAGAGCGAACACTAATTTTTCTGCTGCAGGTAGTAACCATTTGCGAAAGCGTGTCTATTAGGTTACTAAACCCTGTATCGACGTCATCATGGTATATTACACTGGGGTCAATGGCCAATAGATTTTCACGCAGTAGGGCATAATCTATTTTAGATACATACTTCTTGCTCTCACGCTCTGGTTTTATGTCAGTGTCAACAGCAACAAAAAGTGGGAGGTGATCGGAGATCACGCTCTGGTTTTATGTCAGTGTCAACAGCAACAAAAAGTGGGAGGTGATCGGAGATGGGTTTGCTGTAAACCCCAGCACGTATCCCAGTCGGTATATTTGTTAGTGCATGGTCATGGGCTCCATATGCTTCCAGGGCTGCCTGGCCCCTGCGGATCAGTCGGAGCTGGTCTTGCAGGGTGGGGCTGGATAGCATGATCTCCCATCGCTCGTAAAGAGTGGGGATAGTAGGGGGATTTGTTATGGGTATAGGGGGGGTGGTCTTTGGAAAAATTGCACTCTCCTATGACAAGCCGAAGGGTGCCTAGTGCATTGCAGTGAGGACATGTGTTCTTGTACCTTTCTGGGTATGTATTGTTCTGGAGGCAGGGGTGGGGAAAAGATCCTGCAGGCCTCGATTTGCCTGTATATTGTTTGTTCGGCTCTGGTCAAGGAGTGGTGGGGGTGCGGGAATGTCTTCCTACCGTCCCTGTAAAACTTGACTATATCTATGTAACTGGTGATGAGTTGTCAACCCCTTGCCTCCTCCTTGGTGGCCCAGGAGTTGAGCAGTTGGGCCTGTTGATGCACATATTCGTTGCCCTCAACTGAGGAGTGGGCTGGGACCCAAACTAGTTTGATTGTTTGTTTAGGAGGCATAGCTTTTCCGAGGATTTTTAGTACCGCAAGGGACACCCAGCCAGATCTGTAGTTCTTGTATGCAGCTTGTGAATCCGTGACGATCTTGGTGACATTAGGCTGCAGGAGTGTGAGGGCTATCACCGCTTCTCCTGCTTCCTCTGAAGATGAAGTGTTGTTTGATGTGCAGGTGACCAGCTTTTCTAGCCCAGTGACCACGACTGTTGCCTTCGTGGAGCGTTAGGGTAAATAGGCGTCTGCATATAGGACAGTGTCTTCTTCCTCCAAGGACCTGGAGATGGCTCTTGCCCAGGCATCGTGTCGTTCGGCGTGCCTTGTGGGGTTCATGTTGCGCGGTAGTGATTTGCATTCCAGCTTCAGTCCACTTTTCGGGCAATTGGCTGTGGCGGGTGTAGTGTTATCCTTGCCATCCGATTTTGTGGAGGACGCTTCTGCCCGTCTTGGTCTGGCTAAGGCATACCCTTTGATTGGATAGGTGGGCTTCTACGAGCTCGGCCACTGTGTTGTGCACTGCCATTTGAAGTAATTTTGTCGTGGATGAATTTATAGGAATAATCAGGGCCTGCTTCGTAGCTTTCCTGATTATTGCATCAAGTTTTAAGACGTCCTTCTTGAGGAGTTGCAGGTATGGCGCTCTGTAGATGATTCGTAAGATAACAAAGGCGTGAACGAGGCACAAGGTGTCTGATTCCTTCAGACCCCTCCGCCTGTTGGCCACTCGTCAGATCATGTTCAAGATCTGGTCTGATGTGAGCTTGACTTTTCTGATCATGGCTGTTGCCTCGCAGTCTGCCTGGATCGGGAGGCCCAGGATCCTGAATTGAGGTACCGGCAGGATCCGGATCCCTTCCAAAGTGATTTCTGTTTTCTGCTTGTTTCCCTGATGCACGTGGTCTGACAATGGTTAGCTCTGACTTTTGAGGTGAACAGCAAAGGCCACATGTTTTTGCATAGCTCTGGACCGTGTCAGCCGCGTTTTGGAGCGTGTTTTCCATGCAGCCATCCGACCCTGCCTCGCAGTCCAGAGGGCGATGTCGTCCGCATATAATGCATGGCCCAGGCCATCTATTGATTCGAGAAGCTTGGGCAATGACAGGAGAGCCATGTTGAACAGGAGGGGGGAAAGGACCAATCCTTTCGACGTTCCTCTATCCCCCAGGGAGGTCGGTTGGGATGTCTCCTCCCCTATTCTGATCCTGGCCGTTCGGTTGCGAAGAAAGTCTCGGATGTAATTGTACATTTTCACTCCACAACCTGTGTTGCATAGGTTGCGGAGGACACTTTCATACATGACATTCTCAAAGGCACCTGTGAGGTCTAGCGCTAGTAGCGCTCGCGGCGCCTGCTTCGTTGCCCGCTTAATTACCAGTTTGTTGAGTTGTACGAGAACATCCTAGGTGCCCAGGTGTTGCCTAAAGCCATACATTGTCTCCGGAATCTGATCGGTGGCATCCAGATGTCACTGCAACCTCTTGAGTACCATACATTCCATAATCTTCCCCACGCAGGTTGTGAGGGATATCGGTCGCCAGTTGTCGATGTGAGGTGTCTTCCCAGGCTTGGGTATGAAGCGGACTTCTGCCTCTTTCCATTCCTATGGAAGTTTGCCAGACTCCCAGACACGGTTGATATACTTGAGCAGCTCTCTGCGGGCCTTGTGCTTGAGGTTGTTGAGTAACTTGTAGGGAATGGTATCGGGTCCCGGCGCGCTGCCCCTGTTGCTCTCTGAGATTCCGAGACCAATTCGGTGTTGGTGAATGGCTTGTCTATTGCTTCATTGGTAGGTCTTGCGTAGTAGGGAGGTGCGATATCGTCCTTCTCCATTTTCAGGTACTTTGCCTTCAGGTCATTGATGAGTTTGTCGGCACCCCCAGTATAGTTGTTGAAGGTGCGCGTGAGGCTTCGATTTGTGGTGCTCTTGCTGCCGAGAGGATTGATCAGGTGACGAAGGAGGCATCACGCCTTCCTGGTAGACAGGGTGCCTTGCAGTCCGTCACACATGCTTAGCCAGTTCTGTCTGCACAGCTTGGATGCGTATTCAGCGGCTTGCTTGTTGATATCATGGATGCGTTTGCAAAGTTTATTGTGTCGTTTCTTACAGCGTCTGGTGAGGCTGTGTCGTGCTTCCCAAAGGTGGGCAAGCTTTGCGTCCACAAAGGGTGTCTGCAGTGTGGTCGCAATTTTCTGTGTGTATTTCTCTACCAGCTTGAGTTGTTCCTTGGCCCATTCCCCATACGGTTTGGTGCTGCTCGTGTCCTCGTCTTTGTCGGCTGCTTGTCCTTTTCGAAGCTTGTCCCAGTTTATCTTTGTTGTTCCCATTCGGGCCTTGAACGCGGGCCCTCTGATCATAATATTGAGTATATCGTGGTCCGACCCCAGGTTCACTCCCGTGTTCTGCCACGACTCTTCCAATGTTCCACTCAGTAGGGTAAGGTCTGGAACGGTGTCCCGGGTCATACTTGTGCCCATGCAGGTGGGAGTGTCTGTTTCGTTGAGTAGGGCTAGGTTGTGCTGATCCATGAAGTTCACCAGCACCTTGCTTCTCTTGGAGCAAAATTCGTAGCCCCATATTGAGTGATGCGCATTGAAATCTCCTAATATCAATAGGGGTCAGCTGCCCACCTCTCTCTGGCCGTCGAGTAATGTGCCCTCTATGTCCAGGCCCTTCTTGGAGGGCTGACAGTATGTGTTGAGTATTAAGATGTTGTCTTTGCTTCCTATGCCTCTGCTGTGAATTTCCAAGAGAATGTGTTCACACCCTCTCTGGCTGGTCATGTGCTGTGTCGCAGCTATGTTGCTTCGGACTAGGATTGCTGTGCTTTTCTCACTGGGATCGGGGTATGTGACGTACCTCAGGAGTTTGGGTCGCCCGGTTTGTGTTCCGCATTATCTATGTATTGCCGTAATTCCCCTATTTTGTCGTTGATTCCTCGGCAGTTCCATTGGGCTAAGGTCGTATCTTCCTTCCTATTTTTATGCCTGTCCGCCATCTTGGCTCAGGTTGGTAGTCGTGAGACTACTTCGCAAACATGGTTTCTCACATGGGGCTCCCGTTTTAGCTTTCTGAGTGGTTGGTATGAGCTGGGTGAGATTAGCTTCTAGCACGTCGAACTTGGCCATCTTGGACGTTACCAAGCCAATCTGGCTGGCAAGCTGTGTGACCATCTCGGTGAGGGCTTGAATGGGCTTGGCCCATGCCTGTTCCTCAGATGGACTCGATTCAATTTTCTCTGCCTCCATAGCTGTTACTAGGGGCTCTGGCTGAGCGTCCCTCTTGGCAATTTTCCGTTTTGTGTCATCCTTGCTGCTTTTCAATTTTTCTAATGCCTCCGTGCGCGCAAGAAGCATGCTGATTTCCTCATTTTGCTTAACTACAAGCGCTTTGAGTTGCATGCATTCCTGACAATCTTTCTTGGGAATCTTGGGAAGGGGAGGGAAATCTTTGTTGCTAAGAGTGATAAGAGATCTATCTGCCCAGCCCACCTGTTTATCGGCGTTCCTCATCCGCGTCTGGCTCCGGGTCTTCGTCCTTGAGCGAGACTCCCGGCGGTGCCCAGTGCAGCTGCTCCCAGCCATGTCACTCGGCGACGACACTCGAGCCCAGTCTTAAGGTGCAGCTGCTGCTCCGTCCTCTTCCGCCGTCATGGGAAAGAGAGCGGTTCCGGTTGTAGCTGCTCATTCCTGACGTGGAGGTTTGGAGGCTTCTGCGGACGTGTTGTTGGCATCTCTCCGCCGCCGCTGGCGTTTCTGTACCACATAGGGGATCATGAAGCGAGCTTTGCACACCTTGTCTGTGGTCAAATGTTTGCCTCCGCAGAGGTCACACTTGGGGGTACACTTGTGCTATTCATCGAGATTGCAAGCACCGCATCCTCAGCAGATCCGGTCTGCTGGATTCGGGCAAACATCCATGCGGTGACCCAGGCGACCGCACTGACAGCAGATATTTGTTTTCTGTATAATGAGCATTTGGTGAGCAGGCCACCGTAACGAACGTAGTTCGGCACTTTGGGTCCATTCAAGGCGATCACCACAGGCATCATGTTGGCGATGTGATTGGCCTCTACAGCAGTGGGATTATATTCATTTACGATGTTCTCGTTGCTTTCTTTAACTGTGTCTCCGAGGAAGAGTATGACTCCCTTGGTCATGCCATGGGGCGCCGATTCGTACGCGCTAACCTCGTGCTCATTGCCTTGGACGACAATCTGGGTGACTCCCATGTGCCAGTTAGCATTTTCTTTCTTCGAAGTACTGATGACAACAATGTCTTGCTGGTAATTTGGGCATATCACGTCCCAGATACATTCTTCTTTGGTGACTCCTGCCGCAGCATAAATGGCCCGGCCAACTTTTCTATGGCCGACTTTGCTGATATTGGGACCCCCGCGTGGTCTCACCACAACCTTGGTATCGTCTTGGGGCAATGCAGGCATGTGCGCTCCCTTGATTAACTTATCTTTGGCGTTCCCGGGTCCATGACCAGCACAGGAGGTTATTGATTGAAGTGCATTTGGTAGGCCTAGGTCTTGCTGACATGGCCGGGACGTGCGTTCACTGGCGATGTGCCAGCCCAGGGTCCTGGTGACTTCATTGATGTTAATATCCTTCCCCTCTATTTCAATGCTCATGGCAGTAGCCATGGTGCAGGTAGAATTCGGAATAATGTGCATTCCAGCAGCGTCCGCCCGTCGGCGGAGGCTGCGGCGGGTAGGCCAAGTGGTTGGCGGAACAAGCCTAGACTTAGTGACGACTCGGCTTGGGTGGGCACAAAATTCTCCTTAAAGTCTCAAAAAATGGCCCCCTATCTCAAAGGCAGGTATCCTCATGGTCCTGATAACCACACGAAACACTTAGTGCAAGAATCTTTGGAGCACAAGGTGATAATCCGGCACAATCATAGAAAAACTGCAGAGCCGATGTGAAGCGCGTCCCACCGGTGCATGCCTTCTTCTTCTTCCTCAAGTCGATAGACAGTTCGTATAAAGGGCTGCCAGTTTTTCAAAAGTTATGTCTCCTCCATCTTTGATTCAATTGACTGGCATTTCATCTTCTCCGGCGGCTTTTCTCAGTTTCATGTCATCTTGCAAGGCCCTTCTAACTTCATCAGTAGTTATAGAAGGAGCCTCTGTAACCTGTTCATTTCTAGTTTGAGTGGAGGTGTGGAGGTAACGTGGCTGCTCTAGATACTGTACAGGTCAGTACAGAATTCTCCCGCTTCGTTTACTATATCTTCGAGATTGCTGATGATATTACCCTGTCTTTCTTTCAGTGCATACATCTTGGTTTGTCCAATGTCTAGTTTCCTTCTCACTTTTTGCAGGCTGCGTCCATTTTTTACCGCTTCTTCAGTCTTTCTCTCGTTATAATTTCGAATATCCCTTATTTTTGCCTTGTTGATCAGTTTTGACAGTTCTGCGAATTCTATCTTACCTCTTGGGTTGGACACTTTCATTCTTTGTCGTTTCCTTATTAGGTCATTTGTTATTTGGGAGAGCTTGCCTACTGGTTGCTTTGGTGCCTTGCCTCCCACTTCAATTGCTGCCTCTGAAGCCAGCCTAGTAACGCTTTCATTCATTACCTCTATGTTGTCTTCATCTCTCTGTTCTATGGCTGCATATTTGTTTGCAAGTAGCAGCCTGAATTGGTCTGCTTTTACCCTCACTGCATCTAGGTTTGCCTGTTTCTTGACCAGCTTTACTCTTTCTCTCTTCAAATTGAGGTGAATCCTAGACCTCACCAGCCTATGATCACTGCACTTTACCCTACCTGTCACTTCTACATTAGAAAACATGAAATCTATTTCATTTCTTGTTTCACCATTAGGGCTGTTACAGGTCCACTTTCTATTGCTACGCTTCCTAAAGAAAATGTTGATTATTAGCAGTTTATTGCTTTTTGCAAATTCTACCAGCATCTCTCCTCTAGTGTTCCTAAAATTGATGCTATAGTTGACAATTGCTTGTTCACCAGCCTGCTTTTTCCCCACTTTGCATTGAAGTGGCCCATTACTACAGTACTACAGTAAAACCTTGTTAAACCGTACCCGCTTAAACAGTAGTTTCGTTTTAAAAGTAGTAAAGTCAAAGCCCCGACTCAGCGGTCATTGAACTTAATGTGTTTTGTATCCGCATAAACCGTACCAGCTTTGTGCATACGTGTCAGTTAACACATAGTGTTTCCACTCTTTGTCGTGCAAACATGGCGGTGCGTCGTCTCCGTTGGGCGGCCCGGCAGAACAACAAGCCTCAGGAACAATGGCCTCCAAGTGCCCTGTGCACTTGCACGTGAAGCCACATCAACATCATTTCGGCGCCATGCCAGAGAACATTGTGGCATCGTGCAAGCGGCGACTTGCATCATGCCGAAGCTTGGATAAAAAAGATGCCGGGTGCTCAGCATAGAAGAAAAATTAGACATCGCTCGTGCTATCGAACGTGACACGAAGAAGTCGGCGCTGGCGTGCGACAGGGATCTGCTGTTGACTACGGTGTGTGGCATTTGGAACACGAAGTTGCTCGGCAGCGCTGCTGCGACCGCGAAGAGATGTCGGCTACGAGGTTCGACTTTTCGCCATCGTTGCCAAAGTGTCGACTAGCGACAGTGATAAGGACGACATGGAAAGTGACAGCACGGGCGATTCAGGTCCGACAGTGGCAGAAGCTGCACGTTACATCAGCCTCATGAATGCAATCGTCGTGACGAGAACAGCACCCCGCAATGAAAAAGGCGCCCCGTGACTTCTGCAGCGCTACCATGCGCTTGCACTGAGAATATGTAACGCCAACGAGGAATCTGCCATGCGAGTATTTGCCAAAGAGAGGGGGCTGGCTGAAAAGCTGGCACGCAGCTTCAGTAAGTTTGAGGCCGCTGTCGTTGCTGATAGGCCACTGTGGCATCAAACGAAAATAACACTTTTGTCACGCGAAGTGAATAAATACTGCACGCTTTTTTCCCCTTTCATCGCACTCTCTCTGAGTTCTGTGTTCCGTTGTTGACAGGTAAGCAGGCGCGATCTCATGCTATTTCGGTTAAACAGTACTACCGCTTAGTACATACTTTTTCTGAGCTCCAGCCAACTACGGTTTAACGAGGTTTCACTGTATACTGAGTGTGCACTTTTCTTATCGCTAACTCAGCATCTTTATAAAACCGGGGGGGTATTCTGTAAGAGTCCACCTAATGGACTGTCCATTTCGGCCGCTGCTGATTGGATGCAGTTGTACGAGCGGCCCTAGCCAGTCAGGAACAGCCGAAACGGACAGTCCACTAGCTGGACTCTTACATAATACTTCCCCTGATCTACTTCATCATCATCATGACTGGATGTTGGAGCCTACGCTCCAACATCCAGAAATAATTATCGGATCATTACTGACTCGTACAAAGCAGTGGCCGAATTAATGGCGCCTACGACGGAGAAAAAAAGCTAAAGCAAATACAGGACAATGGGACAAATGTTGATATTGTATGGACACCAAGGCACACCGGTCTGGATGCGGGAAACGCAGCCGCTCACGCATTTGCCGTGCAAGCGGATGGGCTTGGGGACACGTACAGCATCCCACACTTGATTCCTACCCAGACCCCGCAGACCGAAATTCCTACCTAAAGATATGGTCAAAGGCTCTCCTAGCAGAGCACTGATGCATTACATTCTCACCAAAATAAAAGCAGATGGCAAACGGAGACTATTAGAACCGGCACCAGTGCATATGTTTAATGACAAAGGCAGGCTTACTTACCCAGAAGTTTTTTTGGACAATATTATGTCCAACGCTGCATACACACCGCACATACTTGTCAAATTGCACCAAATCAGACAAGCTACGACTGCAAACACTTATACCTCAGGTACTCATTGTAAGCAGTCATGCACAGCAGACTTGCCACACCTCATTTGGAGCTGTGCAGCTTTTTCATAAGGGAGATCCAACAGTCGACACTCTGCACAGAGCCCTTAGAAACCTAGGAAATTGAATACAAGGTCATCTGAAACATAAAAAGCAGGGGTGTGCAAATATCAAAATTTTCAAATATGAATTGCATACAAGCACAGTCTGACCTCAATATAACAAAGTAGGTAAAATCTGCAATTTGCTTCGTTCTATCGAAATTTCATTGTAATGAAATTCGACCTTTTATGCAAGTAAGTACAGTTGTCGATTGATTTTTCTTACATGGAAAGGGGCTGCAGAATTTTCCGAATTATCGGGCAATCGAAAAAAGCAAACTTGAATGAGAAAATAATTCAGTTTGATGAAATTGAGAGTCTGCAACGAATGATAGGGTTTCATGCCACATCGACGATATCTTCACATAGGCGGTACGAATTAAGCGAAGCCAGCCACACTTTTGCGTGCCCTGCGCCCCCTCAGCTGATAGTGTCACCCGTACTGGGATGATGCTATCATGAAAAGCACCAGCAGCGGGGAGTGAATGCTTCGTCTACCTCTCGCTCCTGTGGGGCACTTAAACTTGAGATCACGCAACTTCACGTAACAAACTCGAGATCACGCTACAAACTCGAGGTCACGCAATTAGTCTCGGACCAGGATGAATTTTTCTTTTAATTCTGAGGCTTTTCTTTCGAGGAACCCGTATGGGTTTCCTTTGTAGCAATCGCTACGAACAGGTGGATGTCTGATTTTCCCTTTATTAATTACTTCTTTCCACCGTGCGGGTTTCCGCAGAACTACTGCGTCAAACTTCCAATACTACCATATTTACTCGATTCTAACGCGCCTTCGATTGTAACGTGCACCCGTTTTCCGTGACCAAAAAATAAAAAAAATATTGAAAACCATGATTGTAATGCACACTCATTTTCCATAACCCCCCCAAAAAAAGAAGAGTACACAACCACGCAACTAGTGCTTTTCTATAGAAATACTATTTTCTCTCATTTGGAAAAAACAAATTTATTCCCATACACTAAAGTTGCGATGAATAAAAACACAAATGGAAGTGACGTTGCCGCCAAGATTTTCACTGCACCGGTACAAACCACGTGGGGCAATAGCTATTACTCATCGTCGCAATCAGACAACCCCTTACCGCTTTCAACAGACCAAAGAATTTCATCCTCGGTGCCGTCCATGGCATTTGAAATCCTGCACTTTTTAGAGGCCTTGTTAAGCATGGCAGACGGGATAATGCACCATGCAAAGTCTTGCAGCGGGGCACACTTCATTCTATTGGTGGGTGTGAATGCGTGGCAGCCAGTGACAAGCCGTTCGGTGTAGAGTGCCCGAATTCTATCTTTCACTGGCTTGTTCAAACAAACATTGAGCGGCTGGAGCTGCGACCTCATGCTGCCGGGTATCACGACAAGGTCAGTGTTGCATGCAGGCAGTTTGTCCTTTATGCGCTGGTCAAGGTGGCACCTGAACGCGTCGAATACAAGCATCCCACGCAGACCCAAACTGCCGCAGAGTCTCTTCCGCCAAACGTCATCAATCCAATCAGCGAATAAGTCTGTGATCATCGAGCCTTTTTCATTTGCGTGCACAATTGCGCCACTCAGAAACAATTCCTTTCGGGAGCATCTTCCGTCTGAAGATAAGATACAGGGGCAGCTTGTGCCCATCCGCAGTGAAACAAAGCATTGCGGTGACTCTAGTTTTTTCGTGGCCAGAAGACGAAACTCACACTTGCTTCGCCCCCTTCTTTTCAATGGTTGTGGTGGCAGGCATGTCAAAGTAGAGCGGCATCTGATCTGTCCGAAGTGGTAGCCGTTTCTATGGCGCAACTTCGAAACGTACTGCTGAAAACTGTGCAATTTCTCTTCATATTCTTCAGGCAATTTTTGGCATATCCCTGTCCGCCTTTGAAGAGAAAAGCCTTTTCATAAAATTTGATAGCCAGCACCTGCTCGCTTTGAAGTCACTCCGCATTAGCCCTTTCTGTAGGGCTAACTGCATCTCCCGTACTTTGAGCAGATTGGTCGTCACAGGCCGCTGTGCTGCTCGCTGCTATTACACGTATTCCGCGAGCAGCTCTTCTATTTTGGCGAAGCGGCCCTGCTTCGGTCTACTCAAACCTTTCCTTGTTGCTTTGCTCGTGAAAATATTCTCTTTCTGTTTTCACCAGTCCCATACTCAAGTTTCGGGAACTCCGAATGCCCGTGATGCGACCCAATTTCTGTCCGTCTCCGCACACATTATAACTTTCCTTTTAAATGCAGCATCAATGTGGACTCGGCGTGTCTTTGCAGTCAGCTCTTCCATGCTGATTGAATAAACGCAGAAAACGGGAAGACAGGCGGTACACTAGGTTACACCATGGTTACACGAGCGCCTGGTTACACATACCACATGGAGGTATGCACATGGAGGAAGCTGTGGCAGCTAGGCTAGAAGCGTGTACGAGGCGGCCATTTTTCTAATGCCGATGGCGATATGGTAATGCGGATTTAGGGTCGTACTCGATTATGATGTGCATGCAATTTTTGGACCTGTTTTATAGGAAAAAAGGTGCGCGTTAAATTCGAGTAAATACAGTAAATACAGTAATACGGTGCGCAGCTGCACATGCGTTCAGCTGTGCCAGAGTCCTTTGATGTTTTTGCTGGTCACAGAACTGTCGCCTCAGTTTCATATAGAGCCAGCGCCCGCCGCTAGAGGCTTAGCTGTGCATGAGAGGGCATGTAAATGCTGCCACTGCCGTAGTTGTTTGTGGGGCAGCCTCATTATTCACTTCCGGTATTCCAGTATTATTCACTTCCTCACTTTTGCAGCTGCCGCTTTACTTTCACGTTACTACTTTTAACATTCTACAAGCATCAATAACTGCCTGAGCACATCTTCTGCCATGAAATAAACACCCACTCCCAGGAAAAAAAACAAAGGAAACATATGCTCAAAACATGCAGCTTGCCGCTGTCTGTCATGAAAAAAAAAAAAAAAACATTCTTCTGGGATTTTACATGCCAAACCAAAGATATGATCATGAGGCATGCCATAGTGGTGGACTCTGGGTTAATTTTGACCTCCTGGGGTCCTTTAATGTGTACCTAAATAAATGGGCGTTTTTGCGTTTTGCCCCCATTGAAATGCGGCCGCCCTAGTTAGGCGGTCTCAGTCCAGATTTCTTTTTCAGGGCCGTTCGTCTGAACGCTTCCATAGGTTTCACTTTTTAATATTTGCCTGGAACTAAACACTGCGCATTCGCAACAAAGTGACAGTGGTGCCACTTGTAAACAGAGGCAAATATCTGGGCTGTTGCACCCCCACTCACCCATAAGTAAGTGCGAACTCTTGGTTGCGCATAGCACCAGATTGTCTGCCAAGCAACGCTGTTCACTTTCTGTTAAACCGTAATCAGTATCTTATCAGGAAATCAAAACAATGAAATCATTATTGCAAGGGCTGCTTCTGTAATAATGACTTCATTTAATGACAAAGAAAAAGACACTGAGCTGCTCGGAAAAGCGATGCCACTTCTGAAAGAGATTGTAGGCTAAACGTAAGACAAACCTCAACTAAATGTCTGTGGTGTGGCTTTTAGTATAGAATTACGGCGAACGTAAAGTTTTAGGACCTGTACAGTTGAAACTGTATTGTAATTAGGGAATTGTCTTAGCAAGCAGTCGTTTAGAAGTGCCAGTAAGCCTAGCACTTATTCACGCTGCTCGTGGTTTTGATGCAGTAATGACAAGATTAGGTGTTTTCGTTCTTAATGGGCAGTTATTTGCAAGAGGTTAAAATATTCTAATTACCGCTCCTGATATCCTTATCATGGTAAAAAAAATCGAGAAAAAGAACAGTTTATAGTTCATTTAGAAAACTAAAACGTGTTGGTGCAAAAATATCATACAAGCACGATCATTTGTTTATTATGTGACATACAGACAACATAAAGAGGCGTCCAGTCACGAATGCTCCACCACTCACAATGCTAGAGTTTGTTAAAAGCATTGCACTGATATAAGAAGCATAAAGAAAGAATGTCAAAACATAGTAGATATGCATTGGAAGGGCAGGAAAGACCAGCAAACAAATGACAATAAATAAAGAATGCATAATCGATTTTCATAATTGATCATTTCATAACACATGGCAAATCACCTCTTAAACGAACACAAGTAGCCACAGTACCAATACCGCAGTTTTTTTCTTACCCAGACAATTTTTGAAAAATAAAAAAAATCGGCGCTCTTCAATCGTACTGGAGAACTCACGTCGTCATTTGCGTGGCGGTTGAACTGTCGATGAGTGGAACCGAAGTTTGTGGTTCGTGAGATGCGCTGAAAGGTCTTCAAAAATCCTTGCGTCTGCATTAGGATTCAGTGTTGTCTTTTCACACTCCAGGGACACGGCGTGGCAGTTTGAAATTGTAGACAGTGATGATGTCTGAGGCATCGAAGTGTTCCTCTCGCAAATGCGTATATTTGGATTCAAAGTTAAAACCACCACTTTTTCTCCGCGATATGGCCTGCTTCCGTTTCTCACGCTGCTCCATGTCACTCGGTAAACAAAATAATGACACCTTTTCGGTCATTCCCTTGTAGCTGGAGCGGCATCCCGGCATGCAATGCACGTTCGGCATTGTCGTCCGACTCTGCCACTTCAGCTAAACAGTCCAGAATTCAAAAAATAGTGCAGCACATGCACAGAATCCAACATGTCAATCAGATCGTCTTGCACCACGCACGCTTTTAAGTAAGCGAATGATGCCCTTTGAGGCACAGTGGCGCCATGCCACGGAAGGTTTGAGCAGCGTATTAATGTCTCCTAGAGCGTGACAGCAGAGTTTTGTGACCAGAAAACATGGAACGACTATGGCTGCGCTTACAGCCATTTGCAGGCATGGCAGGTTTGAGCAGCATATGAACCTCTCCCATAGCATGACGGTGGAGTTTTGGGACCACGAAACATCGAAGAACTATGGCTGTGCTTACAGCCATTCACAGCCACCGCCGCGACGTGCGCCAACTTAACCCCCACTCTGCCCACTACCCCCCACCCACACCGACACGCCTGACCTCGTTACCGTGAGCTCGCTCCCCTCCTCCTCTTTGCATTTGCTCATGTGGAAAGATGACAATTAATGAATCCACCATCTTTCTTGTCTCACCCTTGCACGTTTTCACTCGCACCTAAAACACAGTGCGTAGGGCACGGTAGAATCTTATCGAACTTGGATTTTATACAGAGCATGATGCGGTTACACTTTGGCAGTCGCGCGGCGTGCCATTTGAGAGGTGTGTTTGCAAGCAGCCGCTTGTAATTCAGTCATTTGAACATTGCATCCGCTGAAGTTTCCATTTATTGTCTCATCATTCCGTTGCGGCGCCAGTGAAATTTCATTGTACAGTCAAATCTCGATATAATTCATCACACAGCCCCGCCAAAAATCGCTGGTTATTCTGAAAGGTCACTACAGTTGAACCTATTTATAACATTATTCAAGTGCCACAGAAATTTCATTGCTATAACCAATAATTGTTATGACCAGGTTGCATGAAAAAATCAAAATAGGGGGATGGCAGAGCTGATGTGAGAAAGCTATATAGGCAGGGAGGCTAGTGCCCCTCCCCACCACCTTCCTCCGCCCGGCTGCTGATTGTATTCACTCGTTTACCTGCTTCACGGGCACTCTGATCGCGTATAACAAGCCATGGCTGTCGGCATTAAAGAATGGCACTGCTATAACTACTGCAAAGAGGTGTCGCGGGTCGCAAGCCATATGCGAGCACCGCCAAGGCATCGCATTGGTGGCCTCAAAAAGGGGCTTTTAAATATTGCCAGAAGGCTCCCGGAGAAGCCTGTCAGCTTGAGAAATCCAGAAGAAATGCTGAGGAGACAGTGCCACAAGCATCTCGCCACGTACTTCTCACTGGCTTGCTTGAGAAAAGCCTATATCCGTCAGCTGTGCATGCTTTGCGTGAAGCTTGCCGACATCCTTGTCCAAGGCATCCAAGTGCTCCACGCAGGGCAACAGAAGATTCCTCGCGAAAACGTGAGGGACTGGAGGGACTGAATCATCTGTATGAATCATCTGTCCCTCCAGGACTGAATCATCTACTGGGCCTCCTGTAAGGGCAACGTTAATGCAGCCTGCCCTATCGCATCATCACTGCCGTTGTTGCCATTGCTATCTGATGCAAGCACGGTCGCGATGATCATCTCATCGGTTAGAAGCACTTAGTTTCCAAATTTATCGCCGTGCGCCTTCTTTTCATGGCAACATCGTGCGTTGCCAATGATCAGCGGGCGGATCAGCCATTTTCCGTTTTGGCGGCGAGTCAAGCGAGGCTGAGAAACCGCGTGGCCAGGAACGACTTCGACGCAATCAATAAAAACCAACGCGAGCGATTAAGCTGTTTGCAGAACTGTGCTGAATGAGGAACTAGTGAGCAACATGTGAGCAATCTGCTTGCGGCGCAGTTGACGCGGTCCATTGGTGGGCCTCTTTGATTTTCGGAGTTCTGGCAGCCTGCTGGCAGCCAGATGGCAGCCAGCTAGTTCCGGTTCTGATAGGAAGTCACGTGGGCAGAGATCCCAAGACAACCCAAACCTGCCCGAAGTTTGCAAAATCGAATGCCGGGACAGCTGGCCAAATGTAAACATGCTACCAGCATGGCAGTGCCCGGCTAGGCCCATTTGGCAGCGCTCGGTGTAGTCATCCCATTTATGCGTTGCCAGCTTGAAAATATATAGTTGCATTCAGGGATACGATCACTTTCGCACGACTCAGCGCAGGACGCTCACTGGGCCAAACTCACCTTGCGCAGCGCAACAGATGACCTCCGATGCGGCGGATGACAAGACGCAAAATCGCACGTAAGTGATTGTATACTCGAAAGCGATAGCTCGAGGATCCCTGCTCGCAGCGTTCACGTTGCCCACCGTTGACATTGATGAGTTGGCGTTGTGTCATGACTTCACAAGACATGAAAAAGCAGGTTTTCGGGTACGTCTGATACGCATAAAATTTTGTGCCGACCTGCTTGGGCTTCGATTTCAGAAAGTTTATTGTGGCTGATTGTGCTTCTCATTTTGACCCTAAGGAGCTGGGGACACGGCTGGTGCGTGAAAATGCACGCTGTCTGTGACCAGCGCAACGTTTCACATGAAAAAGAACATTGGTCGCGGTCATGAAAGCAATAAGCCAACGTACGTGTGCCTAATGTACCAAGTGCAATCAGTGCATACTTAGATCAATGGCCTGCAATCGAACACATATCGGTTTTGAGCTGCCACCTAAGCATATGACAGAGAGATGGAGCGAACACGGGCTACCTGCAAAGCCTTTGCTAACTGCAGTAAAAGGAGATATATAGATACGCGAGGTATGTGAAAAGGAACGCCACCAGAGAAAGACGAACCCAAAATGTACCGCAATCTGTGAATGAGCATCTACAACTTACTTGGAACACGATGCAGATAACATGCACGCATGAGAGCGCGACGCGCTGTTCACCGCTGCGAAGAAGCCTTCAGGGGACACACACATACACACACACAAATGCTTCAAACGGTTCACCACTGCTCGTATCACACCGCTTCGCAATGCGGAATAGAGCGTTAGCACCTAAAAAGATAATGCTAGAAGTAAGGAAATCCGAAGATGACCGCAGACAGTTGGCTGAGTGAGGTAAATTTAAGTACTCAAGCGACTGCATTGCAATCCGTGAAGTCCCCGCAAAGATGGCGGCGAGCGCCCATCGCCTCTTTTAGTCATCTGCTAGCCAGAGAACTTCCAGAGCGCAGCCAGACCAAAATCGTCCTAGCAGGTTCTGGCAGCCCACGGGTAGCCAGAACCGTCCAGCCCGAGCAAAACGAACGCCCGGCAAAAGTGCGTCACGCGGTGGGCGGAGCAACCTGAGAAAAACGAAGACACCCTGGCTGGCTCTGGTAGCCCGCGGGTAGCCAGAAATGGAAAAGCAAGGAAGCCCAGTGTTTTGGAGGGTGGGGCAGCGTAAACTTATGACCGTAGCCCATTCGTGTTCAGAGGGGTGGAAGGGCGACTGGAGAGAGTCGTACGGAGTAGGTTGGAAAATGAGCATGCGGTGGCAGCGGCCCATCGTGCAGCGGCTCGAATTTCTCATTTTCTTTTCAAGAATTTTACATTTGACTACCTTTCGGCACGGACACCCAGCAGCCAGATTTTGGTACAATCGAACCTTGCTACAACAAAACTCACAGGACGCGCAAAAAATTTTGTTTAAGCGAAAATTTCGTTGTGGCAAAATTTGCCCCAACACAGTCAAATTTGACTACACACTCACAAACATCATTTCTTTCTGGAAAAAGTCGGTTACCTTTCGTTGTGACGAAATCTGACCCAAAGCACTGTCAGATTTGACTAACATTCAAAAACGTAATTCATTTCCGAAAAAAGTTAGTCATCTTTGTTTGCCTCCGTCCTTTGGTCATCATCGCCGTGGTGCGATGTTCGCACTCGGTCAGCAGCTGCGTTGTGGTGTCGTCATTGTGGGCGCCAATAAAATTTCGTCATTAAAGAAAACTTCTCTTCTAGGGTTCGGTTAATTCGGAAAAAAATCTGGGATGCATCAGCCTCTTTTCGGGGCAGCGGTTCTGTTGTGAAGTTGAGATACGATCATGCTTTCATTAACAAGGTTCGTTATAACTGGTATGACAGTTCAAACTCATTAGTAATGGCACCCGCTCAATGTGTTTCTTCTGAGTCTGGCCATTTGACTTCCGTGCCATCCACTTCCTGAATTCATCCTGGTCGTTTTGAGAACCTTGTTGTCTTGAATATAAACGCTCGTAGTATTGTTAAAAAATTTCCTGATTTATTGTCCCTTATATTTATTCATTCCCCCCATGTTATCGGCATCACAGAGACTTGGCTGCACAATGGTATTTATGAATCAGAGTTCACTCCACCCGGTTTTGTTGCCGTGCGCTTAGACAGGGTTAGCGGTACTGGTGGTGGCGTGGCACTGCTTATCCGGTCGGATCTACGATTCTCAGTCTTGTCTTCTCCTCCAGAAACAGAATCCGTGTGGTGTAAAATTTACCTTCATAATCGGTGTATTGTGATTAGTGTTATATATCGTCCCCCCGGCTCTACTCTTGATGTTCTTCATGCTGTTTCAAATTTCATTAGCGAGATCAACATTGCTTCGTCGAGTTTTATCTGTATGGGTGACTTCAACGCCCCTGGCATTCACTGGCCATCATTGTCTGCAGTCGGTCGCGACACAGCTATTTGTAAAGAACTAATCAACATTTCCTTGTCCTTTGGTCTCACCCAGATTGTTCCCAGTGCAACCAGATTAAATTCCGTCCTTGACTTAGTTTTTTTAAGCTCTAACCTAGCCGAACGTGACTTTTCTTGCGTCGTAATTGATGGTATTTCAGACCCTAGAGGCGTTTTAGTGTCACTCTCCTGTCCAATTTCTAAATCCCCCTACACTTTTACTAGTTTCCCTGATTTCACTCGTGCGGACGACAACTCCATTACTGATGCCTTATCTCATCATTTCGATACGTTTAGTGGACTTGCAGACAACCAGGACGTCAACTGCCTTGCTAATTACTTTGAGCGTCTTGTCAAATCATGTATCGAACGTTTTGTGCCCATTAAAACTAAGAAAAAAAATTCTAACATTCCTTGGATGACTCGCGATATCTTGCATTTGTCCCGTCGCGTTCGAAGGTTAAGGCGTTCCAGAGGAGGCACTGATCCCATGGCATTGTATAGATTTCTTAAGGCAAAGCAAGAACTCAATCTTATGTTGCAAAATGCCAAGGATTTCTTTTTTCGCGTTCGCCTGCAGAATTTGTTAAGAACTAACCCACGAAAATTTTGGTCTTCTATTTTACCTCATGATGCTTCATCCACTTCTTTCAGAATAGATAATGACGTCACCAATGACCCGGCGGTGATATCCGATGCATTCAACAAGTATTTCCAATCCGTGTTTGTTTCCGATAACAACTTTATCCCGACACTTACCAATATAGTTTCTTCTGAAGCAATCAGTGACGTTGAGATAAACTGCGAAGGCGTCCTCAACCTTATATTAAACCTGGATGTCAAGAAATGCACCGGTCCAAATGAGATACACAATGCGTTCCTTGTTCGTTATTCGTTGTGGTCATCAAAATATCTGTCAGCCATATTCAGAAAGTCCTTATCATCCTCTACTGTACCTTCTTCATGGAAGTTAGCCAAAGTGCTCCCTCTTTATAAATCTGGAGATAAGTAGTGTTTGTCGAATTACAGACCAATTTCACTGACGTCACAGTCATGCAAAATGTTGGAACACATCATTCATAAGCACATCACGCTCTTTCTGTAATAAAATAATTTACTGTCTAACATGCAACATGGGTTTAGGCGCGGTTTTAGCACGTTAACGCAGCTAGTTGAGTTCACGCATGACATTTCATTTAACCTTGACGTAGGCAACCAGGTTGATGCAATTTTTATAGATTTCTCGAAGGCATTTGACACCGTTTTACATTCTAAACTTATTGCTAAACTTAATGCTGTACTGAATAATCCTCATTTGGTTAACTGGATTTTAAGCTTTCTCTCATTTCGCCCCCAGTTCGTCTCATACAGTTCGACTAACTCCGCTACTGTTGATGTGACATCAGGTGTGCCCCAAGGCTCCGTTCTTGGGCCGCTTCTTTTTTATTATACATAAACGATTTGCCACTTCACTGCTCTTCTAACATCCGTCTCTATGCCGATGACTGTGCTCTATATGAAGTGATTAAATCTTCTAATGATCATTATCGCCTTCAAGAGTCGTTTTCTAGGTTTTGCGATTGGTGTAACACTTGGCAAATGAACATTAATTTCAATAAAACCGTTGTGATGTCTTTCCGCAACAAATCTTCCCCCTCCCTTTTCAGTTACTCGTGCAATGGCCGTACAGTAGATAAGGTTTCTGAGTATAAGTATCTTGGTGTCATTTTTACGCATAACATGTCATGGTCCAAACACATTGACTACATATGCAGTAAAGCACTAAAAAAATTAGGTTACTTGAGGCGAACGCTAACCCGATCTCCTAAAGACACAAAGTTACTGATGTATAAATCTCTAATCCGCCCTGTTCTTGATTATGCATCTGTAGTTTCGAGCCCGCATAAGCAGTTAGAGATTAATAAACTAGAGGCTATGCAGAAAAAAGCTGTGCGATTTATATGTCATCGTTGCGATCGAGACTTTTCGCCCTCTTCAGCACTTTCTTCCTTGAACCTAAACACGCTCTCTTCTCGTTCTTGCACTCCATTGTCAATTCTTTAGTTAGGCTCTCAAGTGATAATTACATTAACTTCGCGCCGGGATCGTCAACGAGAAGACATCATGATTTAAACTTAATACCCTACTACGCACGTACTAACATGTTCAAATTCAGCTTCTTTTCCCGCTCAATCGAAGACTGGAATTCATTACCTGGATCCATTCGCTCATGCTCATCCCAAATTTTTGCAACCGCCATCCCAGATGCATAATCATGGGTATGGGTATGGGCATAATCAGGCATGGGTATGCCTGACAGCATTTGTATAACTTCTTGTGTATTCTTTCACCAGTGCTCTTTTGTAAAAGTGTTCACTTGTAGTTTTGTGTATTTTCCTTTCATCTGTGCTCTTTAACAGTGTTCACTTGTGTTTACCGCTGTATACTCCAATGCATTTCTGTACATTTTCTAAACCCACTCCTGCTATAGCGCAAATTGCGCTGCAGTATGTATAAATAAATAAATAAAAAATTACGAAATTATGAATGACGTCAAAAGCGTCCATTACATCCAGTGCACGAGGAGAGGCCGATGCAACTTGTTCGCCGTACAACACTTTCGCAACGATGTCATGTCGGGTCTTGAAGCAGGTTAACCAACCTGTGCTTGCCTTAAAATCGTCGATGCCGAGCATGCAAGCATACTTAAGTGTCTTTTGCTGCAGCACGCTTCTGCTGATTGGCATTTTCTTGGCACGCATGTTGAGGAACCACGTAAACAACGCCTTTTCAAGATCCTCGTGTGCAGCTTGAGTCAACTTCTTCCATTTGGTGGACGCCCCCACAGAAAGAGCACTGGTGATCACGTGCTTCGACTTCAAAATTGTCGACGGCGTGCTGTTGGAGATGCCGAACTCTGCTGCAACGTGTCCTTTCTTTCTGCCGCTCAAAACCTTGCTAATGATTCGCGCCTTCATCTCCAAGGAAAGAAACTTCCACTTTGTCGCCATGCTGGCCGCGCGCACTAGCACAAATGAAAATCTATGTCACTGCGTTGCGCCAGTGATCGTGTGACCTAGGATGGATACGGATTGGCTGTGGCTCCCGTTTGGCAAAATGGGCCTGCGCATTGTCGCAAGGCGGCTAGCCCCATCGTCATCACCACCAAACAATGGTGCCCCTCCATGAGTTTGTTTATCAGCGGCGACGGTGCAGTGGGCGCACATTTTCTGTGAACCTAAGCGGCGTGGATGTACGAAAAATTGCAGACGATTGGGGTTATGTTTATTTTATCGCAAAACAAATTTTAAAGCCCAGCTCAACCGAGCGAAAATTTAGTTGAAGCGAAAACAAGCCCGAAAATTCGTTCGTTGTGGCGAGAACTTTTTGCTTTGACTTCTATGGCTAGATGATGGGGAATTGGAAATATTTCGTTGAAGTGAAAATTTATTTGAAGCGCCGTTCGTTGTAGTGGGGTTCGACTGTGCTATAACCGATAGTGCGACATCGGCGCATTGTAGTATGTGTTGTATTTCACCATGGAAAACATTTAAAAAAATTGACGGTGCAGCAGCTTCTCATTGTTATAACCGGTATATTGTTAAAACCGGTATCGTTATAAGTGGGTTCGACTGTGTAGTGAGATCCCCAAAATTAACCACTCCACCCATCTGGCAGTGGGTGGAGTGGTATAATAAGAGTGATGCAAGCAAAGTGGACACTGGGAATACTACTGACAAAAAGAAAGCTCCGTGTCACTTCCAAAGCACAATGTTTCTTGTTTGTTTGTTTTTCACATTCCTTGCCGTTGACACCGCAACTGTCTCATTTGAAGCAGACACCTGAACTATTCTAAAGTGCAAGCGTGCGACCGTGTAGCATCCCTATTAGTACGGAGGCTACGTTTCTCTGCACGCGGAAAGAAGTGCAAAAGAAAGAGGCATGCGCAAAAAGCAGGGCGAAAGAAAGAGGAGAATCACCTCCTTTGCTAGGTGACACTTGCCTGGGCGGAGCATATGCTGGGAAAACCCGATGCGTCGTCGCCTCCACAATAGACTAAAAAAAATATATATATACAGTCGAATCTGGATAATTCAAACTGAAGGGGCCCGAAAATTTGTTCGAACTAAAAGAAGTTTGAATTAAACAGAGGACTTGTTCTTGAAGTACTTGTGAACCATAGCACGATGTGCGAATGGTGCGGGTCGTGAAATATCGTGGCGTGCAAGCACACAGCGAGCGAGGACCGCATAACTGCCCACGCCAGCCAACGCTTGTTTCCCTATAACGGCAGAAAATGAAACTTCAGAGAGCGGGCTAAGCTGCGCCGGCGCAGAGGTGGGCACACACGGAGACCATTGAAGGTGAAGGAGTTACGAGGGAGTTGAGAGGCAGGGCAAGGGGAGCGCAGTTGCAAGGGTAGCACAGTTGCGAGGAGGGGCGGGAGGGAAGTGGATTTGCTTTCCCACCAGCTTGATGGATGGCGCTAATTACCTCTGCTACAAAGACTGGCACCAAAGCGACGTAGTTGCTTCCCTCTACGTGCTTGCACGCTTTTTCCTTCATCTGCTGTCGCATCAGCACTGTGTGTACTTTCTTCTTTCTGCGTTCTTAATGAAGATGACGAAGTCGTTGCCACCGATCATAATCGTGTTGGTGTGCTTCCTTCTGTCGCGGCGTCGCCGTGTGCAAATAACAAAAAGAATCAGGTACTGGGTGTCGCCTCCGCATCGTTGTATTCAGCGTCTGTCTTATTGTACAGAATCGGATGTGGCGCACTGTCTCAGACAATCTTTCCTTCGGGACGTCTCGGTTTAGACTCGTCATTGTAAAAAAAAGTTCGAGGATAGTAGTTTTATCAGCCGTATAAACTTCTAAACATAGACATACGAAGTTAATTAAAAAGCATGGTATGACGTGCACACAAGCAAACATGAAAACATCTCACTCAATAACCGCGGAACCTCGCTGTCAAAACGCTGGTGTGAGGAAACATGGCAGCAGCAGTGAGCAAAGTGACATTCATGCTATCTATTGCTTCAATGCAAAGTGAGCGCCGATGCACCTGGACTTTGCCCCCAACGCAGATCGCTCTCAAGTTACGGCTGTGCGACCACGCACAGCCGCCACATGCACAGTTGTAGCAGTTGTAATTTCCGCTCACGGACAACTCCGCCAGTGCCGACACCAACACTGACGCCAGATTTTCTCTGACACGGGGCCCTTAACACTGTTGCGTTAAAATGTGCATCGCTACCGATTATAGTGGTGCCGCTACCCTGAGTTTTAGCCACTCCTTCCCACTCTATGTAGCATGGGTAAGTGATGTCACTCGGGCAAGCGATCCAATTGGCTACCCGTGCAACATCATCGGCAATGCTAGAGAATTGTTGGTTTACTAAGCTTATTTTTAATACCATACATATTCATAATAATTTGCACAGCCTTAACATGCACTAATGCATTAAAGGTAGGCATTTTTTTCAAACCAATGACCCACTTCTGCCTGAGAGCACTGATTGTCTGCTAGTGATGTGGCAATGGCAGCTGATAGACACGAAGGGGTTCTCAATGAAAACAGGTGCAATGAAGCCTTCTTTAGCGACAGGAACATGAATGGTACCAGTGCTGTACTGTACTATGCTCGTATTGCATTGCAGGCGAACAATTGGAGACCGTCGTTTGAAATGCACGTTCAGATTGTGTTCAGTTTCGCCTCACCCAATCGGCCTAAGCTATGCGAGTCGTCAGCCGCGCCTGCGACTGAATAATTTTAATTTTTTAACTGCAGTGAGTGCATAGTGTAGTACATGTGAGCCCTGCACGTCAATGACACCATCAACCTTCTTGGTTGATGCTGTCAGCCGCGATTTTGAAAAGAAAGGCGCATTTGTCAGAGAGCCAAGTTTTGTGTATAGTTTGCCTAGAATGGTAGCAAAAAAAAATGTCCTAACAAGCCGACATCCGTAAAAAAGCGCTGCGAAGACACCTGAGCGTGACTTACAACGTGAAAAGACGTCTGTCAGACACTTTAGTATAGCGCTACCATCTCTGCCTTCCAATCAGAAAGTGTAGGTTTGAATTTTAGAGTAAAGGAAATGTTACAGATTGCCAATTTCACCACATTCACAAATTAGCGCAGCTATAGCCTAGCTGTGGCAGCGCTTGTTTTTACTGTTGGTGGCTACAGCAAAACCTTGGTTACTACAAACACCACATTAGCAAACTTTTCAGATTAATGAACTTTTCAGAAATTCCCTGCTGACTTCTTATAGTTTCGATGTAAAAATATTTCATTAATACAAATTTCACAATACCGAACTTTTCAGAATTACAGTCGTTATTCAGTTTCCCTGTAATGTTAACGCCTCAGTACTACGAACTAATATTCTGAAATCTGGGGATTCTTAGATTTCTGTGTATCCTTCACAGCAGCAGAAACAGTAGGCTAGCAGACAAGAAGATGCAGAGAGCGGATGTCGCAGCGCATGGGTTCAGAAAACCTCAGACAGCATCCAAGAAAAAAAGAATGCAGGCGAGCGGAAGCAACGATGCATCAGGTTTTGCAAGTACTTGCTCTGCCCAGAAAAGTGTCGTCTAGCAATGGAGGTGCATCTCTTCATTCTTCCAGCCTTCTTTCTTCGTTTCTTTCTGTAGCCATACTAGCAACGTGCGTGGTGCAATGTAACCTCCGTACTCGCGGGGATGCCACACGGTCGCACTTTGCACTTTCTAGACGGTGTCGTTTATGCGCGCTTGCATTTTGACATTGACATAGTTCAGGTGCCCGCCTCGAGGCAGTGTCCATGGCAAGAAATGTGTAAAGCAAACAAAAAGCAAGAAACATTGCACTTTGGAGGCGACGTGGAGCTACCATTTTGTCAGTAGTTTTCTCAGCATTAGCGTCTGTATTGCGCGTGTCATTCTTGTTATATGGTGCTTCGGTCGTGCATGGCAGCGAAATCTAGGGAAAATAGCAACAGCCATTGCCAAGAGCCAACGGTGATGCTTTCGTGGGTAGCTCATATGGTGACAACTTATGAATTGATGGGTTGATGGGCAGAATGGTTAATTTTGGGGCTTTCACCATAACGATCTTCCAGAATAACAAACAATGTACCACGGTCCCCTGAAGTTCATTATATCGAGATTTCACTGTACAAAGAAATCTTGCCAGTGTAATATAGAGGTAACTGTAAATGTATGTGTTGGATATTTGCTTGTTATCAAGCTATTATCAGACTAAAACAATACCGCAAACAGCTACTTTTTAGTTAGAACATTGCATATACACCTGCACCAATGCGGCAAATGCCCATGGAGGCATTTGTTTTTTTTTTTTCGCTTCATGTAGTACAAGACGGTGAACATGGTGCGTTGTGGCACCACATCTCTATTCACAGTGGGATACTTGCCTTTATAGTGCACTCCATGTAGCTCAGGCTTAACTAGAAGAAAGGAGACATGGGAACACAAGCTGTTCAAAAACCAAAAGTAGACAATACTTGAGTCACCGCATGAAGAAAGTGGGACATAGGGATGGCCACCCAGTGTAAAACTTGAGGAGAAGTGCAGCAGCTTGAGAGGAGGGTAATGTTTAACCACTCCTACCTGTTTTTTTTACAACGAGCCGTCCAGAAATTCTTGTGAGAAAGCATTCCTTGAGAGACACTCTCTTTATCTAGGTGTGAAACAAAAACGACAGAGCAAGACTTTTTCAGGAGAGGAAACAACATTCGCTATAGCGTCCTAATAAAGTCACGGCGGAGGGCACGGCACCGACACGCCTTCTGTCATGCAAGTGCGCTCGTAAACAGCGCTTATAAAGAGTGGGAAAACACACACGACGCTCATGCTGCAGAGGCTTGCTGGTTCAACACCACCCAGGACCCTTCGCTGCTAGTCGCCTTTACTTACGAATGGATACACTCGTTTATGATACTGGCACTAAGTAGTAGCTTGCAGCCTCGTATCTTGACCCACCAAAGTCTCCATTTTAGCAAGCTTCACATACTTCGCGTTGCATTCAGTTGGCTTTCTTTTTTTAAGAACAGATGACAAGTAGCTGTGACGGTGTACAAATATTGACGGCATGGCATCTGGTAACGAAACAGGCTGTTTCGGCTTTTCTAGCAGGACTTCGTCCCCTATAACTACAGTTTGCCGTAATACCACCTCCTCTCTTTGTCGCACTCTGAAAAGTGCTTCTTGAAAACGTAGTCGTGAGTCTTTAGCTCTCAATCTTTCCATGGAATTGCACGAACCCACTTGGCAACCGTACCGAGTCACTAGGAATGTTGAAGGTAATTATCCTTGCCTTGTAGGATGTGTATCCACTGCTGCAGTTCAGCATGACACATTTCCACCCCACCCTCAAATGGAACAGATGGAAAGTGCTCGTCCTCGTAGCAACATGAAAAGCGCGCACACATGTCAGCTGGTGCCCGCAAGAACAAGAGAGACGGAAAGCTTCCAAACCTTGAAGAAAACCATGACACTTTGGTCGTCAGAGCACGTCACGCCCTAACTAACCCAAGCTTTGACTTCGAAAGTCACCTACGCACGCATGCAAGCTAGTGAGGGAATTCATGGGGCTGGCAGACATCTTCTGAGGGATACTGTTGGCACCTCGTTTCAGGGGCTGCGTGGCATGTAATTTGAGCAGTACCGTATTTACTCACATAATGATAGCACTCTTTTCTAAAAAAAAATCGACGCAAATTCAGGGGTGTGATTATTACTCGAAAGAAATTTTCCGTGAAAAAGAATTTTTTTTTCGTCCCGCATTTGCTGCGGGGTGACAATAAACAGGCGGTTGCTGCTGTAGAGTGTACTAGATCGGGAGAGTGGGTGCAACGAGGGCTCCGAGCTGAGGCATTTTTTATTGAAAAGCCAGATGGCGCCACCGTCGCCTTCTGAATACCACGGCCGCGTGCGCCGGAGGTGCTGACCGGCAGCGCTGGAGCGTGCCGAACAGAAACACTGCCGCACTGCAGTTGCATTTGAGCATGATCGCAATCAGATGGATCGTGTTTGTTGCTTTCCTTTTTAAACCTTATATGTGTGTTTTCGGTGTGTCATGAGGGAACGAAATTCAGAGTTCATATTGCAAAGCAATGGGGTCCATGTACAGGAACGGGACGAGGTACAGGAATAAATGAACTGTGTGGCTTAATTAGGTGTTAAATAAATACTAGTAAGCCACCATTTTCTGCCTTTCTCAAGGCGATATATTGAATTCTAAGAAATTTTCCCCAATGCCCTAATGACGGCACCAGTTTGACATTTAGGGAGAATGTAGGCCACATTATTCGTTAGGTGCAGCACATTTTTTTTTTTTTTTGGAGGGTAATTTTGTGTTTTGGAAATATTTACAGGATAGCCATTTTTTCCCTATTTTTATGCATCATTAGCCCGAGACGTAGTTGGTTTTCTAAGTCCTCTGGGTGAGAAAAGCAAAACATATTGTTTATATTTGCTTGAATTAGGAATCATGTTATCGGTTGTCTATGTCTTCGAGCTCACGCAGGTTTCTATTGTCACATGCCTCCAATGTCAGTGACGGTCCAACTGAGAGCGGGAGCGTTCTCTTTGATGACGGGCCTTGATCTGTTGCATATGAGGCCATTGTCTTTCGCGTGGGCTGCTCAGGTGTAAGCTGCTCGTAGAGATACTCCAGAAAATACGGCAAAGATTGCGGGTACCGCATCAGACCGAAGCACAGGCTTTCCAGGCTGTGTAGATGCATCCTGGCCTTCAATGATATGCACATAATGCCTCAGTATGTACTTTGCATCAAAGTGCAGCTCACAAACGGAGTCTGTGCCTTCCAAAGGGCCGATCGGTGCGGTGAAGATTGAGTTCCCACACCCGGCACCTTTCTTCATCTTTAGTGAATTCAAAGAGCGAGAGCTTGGCGTGACCTTTCAACTACTGTATACGGTTTTGCGGCTCACTACACAACAGTAGTTTTTTCATCGAGATGTGCTCATTCTCTCATCCTTCGAACACTCTGCCAAGTCGCCGAGTTACCAGACAAACTATAGACATATGCTAGGGCCCTCTGCGCATGTATACATCGTGCAGATGACATCATTTGATGGAAACGAGGAACCTCAATTCATGGCAAAGCAGTAATTTTATTGTATTATTAAATACAAACTAAATACAAAAAGTGACAGCTCGGCACCGCTGTAACCACCGCCGGTATGCGTGGTTCCACTGGGCCGCCTAGGCACCGGATTGGCCGAAACATCAGAAGACGGCAAAGGCAGCAATGCCGCAAATTTCAACGTTTTTTGCTTCACTCTCACCGCTTGCCTCCTTTGGACCCACTCTCCCCACCCCCACCCCCCCATTCTAGTACACTCTAGCTGCTGTAACAGTGTGGGACACCAAGACAAAAATGGCGCACAGCGGAGCAAGGCAAACGCACCGAATGCGATTATTTTTCTTCTCATGAGTACGTTACATGCATTGAAACAGTTTCTTCCATATCAGTAATGAATAATATCGTTAATATTGGTAAGTTTGTGGCAATAATCTAGCCATGTCCACTTTGAGGGGACAGAAATAGAGATGGGCGCACTTAGCTGCTAGTGACATAGAAACACATGGCGGGCAAGCTGCGAAAACTGTGGCATTTGTGTTCACTGCTATCCTAATATGACAAATTTCCGCTAAGGGTGGGTGAATGCCTTAGCTGCGCTACAAGCATCAGGGATGAATAAGGTACACCTCTAACGTATCTGTAAACATGGCTAATATTGTGGCCGCTCACGATTTGTTGCATGCCCATGAGTGCAGACGAGAGGAATGAAAAGATGCCTTTTTTGTTCTTGTTGAGCACAACCATTAAAAAGCCTACAAATAATAAAGTGAAGGCAAGTTTGGTTGTAGCCTTCTTTTTTCCATAGAAGTGTGGAAAGTGATGAAAGGAATGAAATTGGGCATCTGCTTAAGAGTGTTTTGGTGCGTACAGACTGCTTGGTCTTGAAGAGTCATTCACGTAGCATTCGACAGATGGTAAGCGCGATCATCATTAGCTAGACTTGGCACACGACATTGCTGCAGCAAGTTCACGGGGTGATCATTATACGGGAAAGGAAAAAATCAAATTTTGACAACAAAATTTAGAGGTGCAATCATTATGTAAGTAAATATGGTACTTAGCAATCACTGCTGCTAAAATGTCTGTCGCTCCTGTTTCTTGACATTATTGATTGAAATCTGGCAAAATTTACAAAATATGAGATGTGGCAATTTTTGTGCATCATGCTCATTGAAGAGCATGTAAACGATGGGAATGTGTCTGCTGCATTATCTATCATGCTGCTATGAAAAGTTCATTTCCTCCTAGCCAAACCGTGAAGCTATCATGCCGCCCACGGGCTGTCACAGCTGGACAGATTCCCCCCCCCCCCCCTAAAATAGATCTTTTTCCATGAGAAAAACCATTTCAGGGACCTTTTCATAATTTTTTCAGGTTGACAACAGTGAGAAATCCCTAGCTGGAATGCTATCGTTTCAACTCTTAATGTTAAAATATTTTTGTACTATAAGTTTTAAGCACCAAATTTGTCAAAATAAAGCAAAATTTGATCCCTTTTCTGTGTTTGGTGCATTTCAACACAACGAATTTGTAACCCAAAATGTTGAGCACATCTACCTACCAAGGGCATTAAACATCACATGATCCATTAGTACTATCATCAGCATCAGATATTTCAAAATGCCTGCGGTTCCTAATCCACGTGAGCCTTGCTGCCATCACCCGCAGTTGTGTGATGATACGACAGTAATGGCCGCTCGCGTAGAGTGAGAGATCACATACATTGTTCATAATCTTGACAACCTTGAAGCACTGGAAGAAAAAGCGCTTTCGAAAGGCGGGTTTGCTTAAAATGCCACCTACACCTGTGATTGGCTGGGAACTCGGCAAAGAACAGATGGAAAATGATTTATCAAGGTGCCAAAATGCTTTTTGGGGATGCTTTGGCCTCTTTGGTAACATTTGACAACAATGTGCTATGGCTTAGCATGCGCAGACCTCAAGTGTACAAACAATAATATAGTAACTGCTTGCTACTGACAGCCACTGGCCTTATCAAAGAGCTTATGTGCAACGGGCATGGTAGCTTGGGGTGCATTACCTGCGCTTTGAAGAAAAGCACCGCTTCATGGTGCATGTGTGACAGCTGGTCATGCTTAAGAATAATGGTATCTTACCTGCCACACTGTAGCTCCGCATTTCATCCTACCACATATAACATATGCTTTGAGGTGTGGCATGTAATCTCGCTGATAACACAGTGACTGTCACCACAATGCATGGAAAGCAGAGCCGGGCACACACTCCCACAGTTTAAGAAATGTGAGCTTTGGACGAGCTGCACACACTAGGCAGAGGTGACTTCTTCACGTAAAACTGTATTATGCCCTTCTGATGTGGAATATTTTCTTTGTTTTTGTCTGTCGTCAGCTAAAATGCATTTTTGGGTACATTGCTTATAAATGTAGGTGTTTCATTTTGTTGAGATTCATTTTTAACACCAATTTGCAGATTTTTGATACAATATTATTTCAAGATAATGATTTTGGGTGGTCCCATGAGATTAATTATACTACTGTGATTTTACTGCATAAAGCAGGGATTTGCACTGCATGTTTTGTTACACATCATCAAGTAAGTGACGTTGTTGGGCTAGTTAGTTCATAGATTTTGCAAAATTTTAAACTGCGCGAGGAAGAAGGGACATGAACGGAAACATAGACACACACATAAAGGGATTTGTGTGTGCGTCTGTTTCTGTTCAAATCCTGTCTTTCTTGCGCAGTTTGAAATTTCGACACATCCTCACTCTGTGCAGGCCGACCTTAGTTTGCACCGGCAGCCAAAATGACACGATTGTGACGGGCACTGTCGTGAACGAAAGCCTGATGTCTCAGTGCAAGCACAAAGCCAAAATTGAAGCCATGTCCTTGTCGTATGGAGGAGGAGGAATAAACTTTATTTGTGCACAGCAGATTTGAGACCTAGGCCTCTACCTAAATGATGGCCTCGAGCCCTTGGTGCCTGGCGGCATCTTCGGCCTGCTGGATTGCCTTGAGTTGGTCTTCCGGTGCACAGCTGAGCAACGCGGTCTCCCACTGCTCTCTGGTCTTAATTATTTTATTCTGTATGGGTGTACGAGGACAAGCCCAAACCATATGTTGTAGGTCCGCCCTTTCTTCACAGAATCTACATCTATCCGTGTAAAGGTCCGGGTAGTAGCGGTGGTAGGCCACCGGGTTCGGATATGTATCTGTTTGTAAGAGGCGCCATGCTGTCGCTTGCCGTCTATTTAACGAGGAGTGTGCCGGGGGGAAATGGGCTCTTCCCAATTTATAGTGTTTGGTGTTCTCGTTAAAGCTGGTCATCCAGTCTCTCTCCGTTCCCAGTATTTGTTGCGTGTCACCTGCTCTGCCTGTCAGTTCTCGAGCCAGGTTGTGCGCTATTTTGTTCCCGGGAAGGGAGGAGTGTGCGGGTGCCCATATAATGTGAATGTCGCGATCTTCACGAAAGTTGTTTAAAATTCTCAGTGCTTCCGCCGAGATTCTTCCTTTTGCATAGGTCTTGATGGCCGTCTTGCAGTCGCTTACTACGATGTTAGCTTCCGTGGAGGCTATTGCCAGTGCTAAGGCAGCTTCCTCCGCCACCTCTGCCTTCCATGTTTTTAGCGTCCCACTAACTCTGCAGTCACCCTCTAGACTCGTAGCAACTATCGACATACTCTCTCCATTTGCGTACTCGGCCGCGTCCACATAGACCACGTCCCTGGCACTACGGAATCTTTTGTGGAGAGCTCTCGCTCGTGCGTTTCTTCGATCTTGGTGAAACTCCGGGTGCATGTTTCTGGGGATTGGGGGTATTGATAGATGTTCCCTTATTGTCCCTGGGATGTCTCTCCGCACTCCGTGCTGTGCTTCGTAGGTTATTCCGATGTCATCTAAGATGTGTCTCCCCGTCAAACTCTGCGTAAGCTTTTCATACTGCGCTACTCTCTGGGCCTCAATAAGTTCATTTAATGTGTTGTGCACGGCGAGCGCCAAGAATTTCACGTTTGACGTATTTGCCGGAAGTCCCAAGGCTTGCTTATGTGCCCTTCTAATAATGCAGTCTATCTTGGCTTTCTCCGCAGTGTAGAGCTTGAGGTAAGGAGCCACATATACAATACGACTGATTACGAATGTTTCTATTAATGGGATGAGATTGTGCTCTTTCATGCCATAGTGCTTGTTGGATATCCGCTTTATTAGTCTGATTGTTTGTTGAACACTATTGTCAAGTAGTCTAATGGTTTCTCCGTTATGGCCGTTTTCGGATATGCGGAATCCCAGTATTCTCAGACTCTCCACTATCGGTATCGTGGTGCCTTCTACTGTGACCACAATGCCCGGCCTTTCCCTAATGCTTTTTCGACCCCGGCATGTGGGCCTATAGAGCAGAAGTTCTGATTTTTGCGAGGAGCATCTCAGTCCCTTGTCTTTGATGTAGTCTTCCACCGTGTTTACTGCCATTTGAAGGATCTCTTCCACATGCCCATCGCTTCCACCCGCCACCCAAAGGGTGATGTCGTCCGCGTAGAGGCTGTGTCCGAGTCCTTCTATCTTTTCGAGTCTCGCAGGAAGACCGATCATTGCCACGTTGAATAGAAAGGGAGATAGGACTGAACCCTGTGGGGTACCCCTATTACCTAGCTTGAGCACGTCTGATTTGGATTCTCCAATTGAAATCTTTGCGGTACGATCTGTCAAGAAGTCTTTGATGTACGCGTATGTTTTACGTCCTACATCCAGCTTTTGGAGATTTTGTAGTATGGCCTTGTGCATGATGGTGTCAAAGGCCTTAGTTAGATCGAGACCTAGTATTGCCTTAGTGTCTAGACTTTTCTCACCCACATCTATGATCTGATGTTTTAGTTTGAGCATAATATCCTGCGTCTATAACTTTGGTCGAAATCCAACCATGGTATGTGGGTAAAGTCCTCCATCTTCCATGTATCTCGTGAGACGTGTGAGAACCACATGTTCCATGAGTTTACCGACGCAGGATGTCAGTGATATAGGCCTTAAGTTCGTCAGTTGTGGTTTCTTTCCAGGCTTTGGTATAAAAATGATCTGGGCTGATTTCCATTGACTTGGAATGCTGCCTTGCTCCCAGCAGTTATTCATGTAGTCTGTGAGAGCTCGGATGGATACATCGTCGAAGTTCCTGAGTGTTTTATTGCTTATCCCATCAGGTCCTGGTGCAGATTTCGAGTTGAGCCTGGTAAGTTCATATCTGACTTCTGCCTCCGTAATAGGGGTATCCAGATCAGGATTCTCATTACCTAGGTAATCCGGAAGTAGTTCTCTATCCGCATCTCCAACGTACATCTTTTGGAGCTCTCGAAAGAGCTCTTCTTCTGTACCGTTGTAGCTGTGTATAACCTTCTGTAGATTGTGTCTTTGTATGGTTTTTGTACTTCCGGGCATGTGCTAAATTTTATTGTCACGGCCAATCCACCTGCCTTTTGTCCTTGGATTTGATCATGCTCAAAAATACCGTATTTACTCAAATATAAGCCGACACCCCAAAGTCCGAGGCCAACAAAATATATATATATATATATATATATATATATATATATATATATATATATATATATAAAACCTCAAATGTAGGCCGAACAAAAAAAGTGAGGACAGCGTTCACAAAATGCAAACAGCATTTATTGAATCTGAACGTGCAGAGCCCATTCAACACCGTCGTCGCTGCCAGACTCGTCGCTATGTTCCTTGTCACTGTCACCTTCAATGAGTGCACTATCTTCGGTACCATCAAGCGCATTAGATATGCCGCACTTTTTAAAGGCACGCACAATCAAAGTACCTGGGATGTCGTCCCACGCTGCAGCTACCCAATCGCCAGCTGCGGTAGCGATGCACGTTTGATGCGGCCCGTTGCCATTAGCATGTGGTCTTTGTCAGTCAACCAGTCCGTGTAATATTTCCGCAGACGATTCTTGAAAGGTTTGTTGATGCAGAAATCAAGTGGCTGCAACTGGCCTATCATGTCGCCTGGTATGACAGCGAGGTCCGTGTTCGCTTGGGCGAGCGCAGCCTTCACGTTGTTGGTCAAATGCCCACGGTAAGAGTCAACAAGGAGCAAGTTCTTTGTCAAAAGGGCTCCTGGACACCGTCGCCACTCAATCTTAACCCACTCTTCCACCATTGCACCCGTAATCCAACCCGTTCTCATTTGCCTGCACAATGACATTTCTTGGGAAAGCTTCTCGAGCAGGCAGTGTCTTCCTTTTAAATATCATATAAGGAGGGAGTTTATGTCCATCAGCTGTGCAGCACAGCATCACAGTTGCACACTGCTTGTCGTAGCCCGCAGAGCGCACCTTCACCTCCTTGGCACCCTTTTCATTCACGGCGTACGCCACTGGTATATCAACATAGACAGCCGTCTGGTCGGCGTTGCCGATTTGCCCAAGGTTGTAGCCTGCCACTTCTCTCTTTCGCAGCACGTAGCGCTGAAAAGCTATCAGCTTTTCTTCAATATCGCTTGGCAGCTTCTGGGTGATTGAAGTGCGACGTCGGAGGCTGAAGCCGAAGCGCTTCATGAATTTCTGAAGCCAGCCCCGGCTGGCTTTAAAATCCTTTCGCGTTTCGCTTTCGCTTGGAGCACTTCTGTTGTCACTGGAAGGGCAGCTGCTCTCTGCGTCCGAACAAAGTCGGCCCAAACTGTCTCCGCTTTGTGGTGACGGCTTTTCTTTGGTCCGCTAAATGCCATCCTCGTTGCGGCGCATGCAAAAAGCTGCTGTTGTTGTCCCCTCCAACGACGGACATTTTTCTCGTCGACGCCGCAGTCCCGCCCGGCTTGAAGGTTCGACGATGCCTCTGTGGCTATCACAACTTTTCGCTTGAAAGCGGCACTGTAGTGGAATCTCCTGCTTGGTGCTATCGTGATAACACCACGCCGCACACCGATACAGCCGACATGACAGAGGTCAAAATGGCGACTTCGCTTCTGTACGGTTGGATACTGGCATGGCTAGTAGCGGCTGCGATACTGACTTTTCTAGATGGCGCTAGCTATGCACCATATTTAGCAGTTTCAATGAAAAACTGGCGCATTTCTTAATATCCTCAAATCTAAGCCGACTCTGGAGTTTGGAATATGATTATTTGAAAAAAAAAAAAGAAACTATCGGCCTAGATTTGTATAAATACAGTATGTAGTGGTGGATCATGAGCGATACCAGATTCTTTTATTGAGAGTATTTGCTGCAAAGAATTTAATAGTGGAACGCAATAGCATACAAAGATCCCCGACTGCTTCATACACTTCCCAGCAACCGCAGCTTATGTAACCGTAATATTTACCGGGAAACGCAGGTGGCGAGAGCTATGCATGAAGGTGAGCGGCGAACCTTTGAGGTAGAAACACGGCCTCTTGCGTGAACCGTGAATAAGTGGAGGCGAGCACCATCTGGATGGTGTTGTTGCAAGGCACCAAGCGCAGCGCGCCACTTTATTAAGGGTAGATACGCTGGAAAAGGGGTTTGCGTTTAAGTTTCTGCGTAACAGAATTATTTTTTCTTGTATATTCAAATTACAATACGATGATGTCATGTCTGTAGGTTGTGTTTAGGTTGTACTTTATGATTTTTCTGATGCATTTTACTTTGAGGAATTAATTCAGTAATGCCTCTGCGCCATGCGGAGGGCCTACGTGGTTGTGGTTCGCAATGATTTTTCGCTAAACAGCTTCCGACACAAGACACTGACACTGGATTCTATGCAACACGGGTCCGTTAACGCTATTGTGTTAAAATGAGCAGGAAGGGACATCAAATAAATGCATGCAGCCTTGTGTGCTTCATGTACTGTAGCACCTGATGTTTGCATTTTCTCATCTATTATAGCTGTGGTATTGGTAAGAGTGGTATGTCTATTATACTTGAAAAATACTTTACCAGTCTATGCTCACTTGATTTCTGTGTTTTAATAGCTGATGAAATTTGTCCTTTCCTTTTTCTCCCTTATTCAAGGGTGGCAGCATTTGGTGTCTTGCTGTCAATGAAGATGAGACGCTTGCGGTGAGTTGTGATCCAGTGGTGTTTCCTTTGTGTTTGTCGGTGTGTTGCTCTTGTGTGTTTTGCTAAACATGAAAGTCATTGTGTGTACAGCTTAGGGCTCTATTTTAAGGGCACATACAAACGGGAGGTTTAGCTAAAAGGGCCAGGTAGAGCAGTCAGCACACTAAGCATAGGTGAAGAGAGGAGCCATTGCTACCTATAAACAAGTTGTTTTTGGCAAAGCTGGGAGCTTTCAGACTTACCTAAATAAGAATTTGGCAGAAAAGTGTACTTTATTCATAGCTTTTAACTGGGACTGTCATTCTCTTTTTATTTGTGTCTATTTATGTAGTAGCCTGGTCTTAAAGCATATTGGCATTTATAATTTTTGATATTTCAAGTTATTTCTGCTCATTCATTTCCTTATATGGCTGTGTTCAGATAAGGACAGACTAAAGGGGGTTCCTACTAGCTTTAGTTTTCAGCAAAATATTAATATGACATAGGAAAATGTTTCTGTAGAAAAAAGTCAACCTTTGTATTGCAAAACTTAGCATGGATTTCTTGTAAAAATTTCTTATTTCACTAAAGGTGGGAAAGAGCGTTTTAACGACTTGCAGATTTTACATATTCGAAGGCCTCATCATCATGATCAGCCTATTTTATGTCCACTGCAGGACGAAGCCCTCTCCCTGCGATTTCCAGTTACCTCTGTCCTGCAACAACCGATTCCAGCTAGCACCCACAAATTTCCTAATTTCGTCGCCCCACCTAGTCTTCTGTTGTCCTCTACTGTGCTTCTCTTCTCTTGGTACCCATTCTGTCACCCTAATGGTCCAATGGTTATCTAATCTGCGCATTACATGACCTATCACTCTAAAAGTAATCCATTCGACTCCTGCAAAATTTATTCCGTAAATCTACACCACTATGGGTTCATAGAAAGTTAAATTTATGTCACCCACAGTATGTTCTTGAAAAATTGGCAAACTTTGGTTACATGTCAAAAAACTCCGAAACAGGAGTTTCTTTTGGGGGAATTTCAGCAAAGGCAATTAGGTTGAAAAATACTTCTGACATATCTTCAAAAGGTCTCTTGCAAACTAAAAGAGAAGTATGCAACTACACCACATATTTATTTCATTATAAAATTCTAACCGTGCTGAAATAGCACTGCCTAGTCCCAAAAATTTGAACATTTTAGAGACGTTTCTAAAAAATAATTATCAATGATATTTATGAAAGTTTTATAGAACAGCAACTGAGGACTACTATAGCTAGTACTGCAGAAATCATCATCATCAGCCTATTATGTGTCCACTGCAGGATGAAGGCCTCTCCCTGTGATCTCCAATTACCCCTGTCCTGCGCTGACCTATATATATGTTGCATTATTTTATTTTAAGTGAGAAAAATTGAGCCTATTTTAAGGCCCATGTATGGTCATCCTAGCGATGAGTCCCGTTCTGATAATAAGAAAAATCATGCTCATAGTGAATTCTGAAATCATTATTTTTGTTGTGTAAAGAAGAGGAACTCAAGTTGTGCCTTATTTCGCCTCTCTTTAGCTATGAAATGAATTGAGCTCGAGTTTTCAGGGTTCCTGCATCCATACTCCTACTATGGTGTATTGAGGTAGCAAGCACGTTAGAGTGCATGCAGCAAGTTTTTTAAGACTAGTCGGCAGAACCTATTTGTGGCAATGGTCTCTAATTACATCTGCTATCTGAAATGTTCCCCTCAAACATGAATCTTGCACCAGCCGAGTGGGAGAGTGCGATAACGTCACTGTAGTGGATGAGCCACCTGGGTATGTTCAGATGAAGACAGTGACAAGACTGGTCCCGAGCGTTTTTTATTTTCACTTAAATTTTCATATTAGGCATAATATTCTTCCATACCATGAAACTGCGACTACTTTTCCAACACACCATTTTTTTGTTTTTGTTTTTTCACGTGCAATAAATCTTAAGTGAGACAAGGTGCAAAAATCTTGTTAGCGAGTTGCAAAACATTGAAAAAATTTAAAGCACGTAGTATAAAGAACACAGCTTTCTACATGTTAACCCTTTTACTCCACATCTACACTACCTCTGACATGGTAATAAGGAAAATTGAATTGAATTAATCTTCATGCGACAGTACGCGAAAAAGTTAGAGGCTTATTTGGACGTTTACTTTTGGAGGTGGGGGGGAGGCGTGCTGCTTGAATTAAGGGTTCATCTTCAATTCTTTTTCGCCCTTGTTCGTTAAGTGCTACACAATTTATAAAATGGTTTGTTCACCAATTTATTGCATTTGCTTAAAACTGGATGGCAAATTAGAAAAAGAGAACATGAAAAATAAGGTGTGCACCTATATTTCAACTTCTGTACAATTAGTACTTGAGGGCCATCTCTTGAAGTTCCTGCAGAAATGTGGTTCTATACTCTAGTAATAATAACAGCATTTGATGTAGACTATGAATTTCGATCCGCTTCACTGTTCGACGTACTTGAACTGATTTTGTTTATAAAGCAACGAACTTCACGGTGGCTGGAATTGATTGCTGTGATGCACAAGCAACCTAAGCATTATCATAATACAAGGTTATTTAGAAGCTATCATGAGGATAGTATAGGTTGACTAAATTATCATTTGCAATGTGGGTTGAAAGGGAGGGTGTGAGGAGGTCATATGAAAATGCTAGAACCACAGCTTCAGGTTTAGGATTTTTGAAAGAGTTTGTTTGCGTTATCCACAACCAGTAATAACCAGTCAGGCTAACAAGTTCTGCAAACTGCAGATTCACAGCTCATTCTATTCAATCTTTGCGCACAGTGCTACATACAAGAAATTTTCTCGGTCAGATTTTGTGTTCTCCCACATATGGATTGTTTCAATTTCTTGCACCAGCCTGATGCTTTTCCATTCTTCTTTCTTTCATTCTCTGAAGGCTTCTACTTCATCCTTCTTCATGTGCAGTAAGAAAACGTTTTTCAGATTTAAGCGTACCAGCAACAATGTTTACAAAATAACTTGTGCCGAGAGTGACTTTGGTGGCTGGCGATCACAGGTAATGTACTGTGGCTTGGCGTTTGACAAGCCCACTGACACCGTCGCAAGCATTTTTGCCATGCCCTGTAGCAGTGAAAAGCCACTTCGTCATCTTAAGCCTACTGCATTGTAACTCATGCAATTGGAAGCGATTCTTAAAATGGGCAGTTGCTCCATCACTCATGTGTGTTGTTAGTTGGGGGTAAATTGGAGCATAATCTTCAATATGCACCTTGATTTTTCTTGGAGCCAAGCATGCATGTGCGCAGTCATGGCAGGTGCTGTTGCTAATCAGGGCACAGTTCCATGTCGACTTTCATGACAATACAATGCAAGTGAAAATGATAATTTGCGCACTTTGCCAATAATATGATTGTAGTTCATCCGAGAGTGCGATGGACCAGTTTTCCGAAAAGTCACAGTGAAAAACAATGGAAGCCTTTTTGTTGTAGAAAGTGTTGCGCACATTGAACGAAGACAGCTGGAAAAGGACACAAAGGCCAGCGCTGGCCTTTCAGTCTTATTGGAAGCCTCTTCACAAAACTGCTTTTTGTGTATGGCATTTGTTTGCGTCCGCCTTATATAATTATGAGGGATCCATTTCATGATTGCTTTTTGAAATTCTTTTAAAAATGCTAAAGGCATTGTAGTCTCAGTTAAGATTTCTTGTGTATGAAAAAAAATATGTGTTGCAAAAGTAGTCGCAGTTCCGCGATGCAAAAGGATTTTTATGCCTAATATACAAATTTAAGTGAAAATAAAAAATATTCAGGACCCGTTTTGTGACCATCCGCATCTAAACATATACCCAGCTGGCTCATCCACTGCAGTGGCGTCATTGCACTTTCCCACTAGGCTAGTGCATTGTTCATCTACATGGAGAGCATTTTAGATAACAGATGTCACTAGAGATTAATGCCAGAATTAGGTTCCCCTGACTAGTTTTAAAAAACTTGCTGGATGCACTCTTGCGTGCTTGCTATCTCAACATACCATAAAAGGAATATGGATGCAGGAACCCTGAAAACTTGATCTCAACTCACTTCGTGGCTAAAGAGAGGCAAAAAAAGGCACACTTTGAGACACCCTCTTTTATACAAAAAAAAAAGAAAATGAGTTCAGAATTCATTATGAGTGTTATTTTTTTTATTATTAGAGCGAGACTTATCGTTGGAATGGTCATACATGGGTGTTAAAATAGGCTTAATTTTCTCATCTAATATAAAATGATGCAGCAGGTTTTGCCAGTACTAGATTTACTAGTCCTGGGTGGGTGTTCTATAAATTTTTCATAAAATTGGCAATGAATATTTTTTCTAAACGTCTGTAAAATGTTCCGATTTTGCTTTTTTGCAATTTTAGCATTGTTGGAATTGTGTAACGGAATAAATATGTGGTGTAGCTGCATACTTCTTTTTAGTTTGCGAGAGACCTTTTGAATATTTGTCAGAAGTATTTTTCAACCTAATTGCCTTAGCTAAAATTGCCCTGAAATATACCTCATTCAGAGGCTGTTGCTGAAAAACCAAAGTTTGCCAATTTTTCAAGAACATACTGTGAGTGACATGAATTTAACTTCCCATTGGCCAATAACACTAGTGTAGTGAAAAAATTTTGATGGGGTGCAATGCATTCATTTTAGAGTGATAGGCCTTCAAATTTGTAAAATCTGCAAGTCAGTAGAAACTATTTTCCGCCTTTAGTGAAATAAATTTTTTGAGAAATATGTGCTAATTTCATAAAATGAAGGTTGATTCCTTTCTACAGCAACATTTTCACACCTCATGTAGTGGAACCCCGTTGACACGTTCCTCACTGTTGTGTTCTCCCAGCTGATACATTGTGTTTTCGTAGTCCCAACCTAAATCCCATTGGCTCGTATTTGTTACATTCCCAATTGATACAGTACCGTTGTGTAATGTTCCCGCATCTTACTTTGCATTTTAAAGTGGCCGCTGCATAAATATAATGGTGCCGGGAGAAATTGACTCTCACATGTTGCAACAAGTGACCAGTTTGTTACAGCAAGCTACCAATTTGTTGCAACAATCGATTGAAGCTTGCAATAAACGGACAAAGTGGAACAAGCCGGGTGCTCCACAAACATTGAAAGAAAGCATGCACAGAGCAGCTGGCGGAGCATCTGTAAATGTGCGCATCGATTAAAACTTACCGGCGCAGTAGGAACCATGTTATGCAGTGAAGGATACACAAAATATTGTGGCAGGGGCCACTGTCACAGAACACCGTATGTGTCCCTTAATTATACATGCATGCATCTGCTGTTCCTGGTCACGGTATGAGCATTGAGACATCTAATAACTGCACTGGCAGCCACTCGGACTGTTTCAGACGTTGTGTTGTGGCAATTTGCATCCTATTTCACAGTTACGTTTTCCCGGCTGGTACATCTTTTTTTCCAGGGTCCCTTTAAAAACATATTCATGGGATTCTACTGCATCAAAATTTTGCTGAAAACTAAAAATAGTCGGGAACCCTCTTAGTTAGTCCTTATCTGAACACCCATGTGCAAGTGTGCTGGTGGCCAGCAAGAGTAGTTTATTCTTTGGCTTTGGTGCCCACTTGAAGTCAGGGTGGGATGTTTCTGAATGCTATTGTGTACTGTATATACTCATGTAATGTACAAGCTTTCACAATAAACGCACCCCCAATTCTGCTTTTGAAAATTAGGATGTTTGTTTTGCCCCTCATAATAATTGCACCCCCATCTTTGGCCCTCTGCAAACCAACGATCGACTGGCCATGCTGTAGTTTTTCGGAGAGACTAGAATGAATTGCAGCACTCTGTGGGATCACTTTCTTGTCCCTTGTCTTTCTGTCACGCTGTAGTTTATTTAACAGAACCTTTTACTCTCTCACCTGTATTTAGAGCAAGTGCACTTAATCTCGATGGCCATTGCTGTGTTGGAAATACTTAATCATGTCACTTGAGGAATGTCAAAATCACCTAAAAGGAATTTTATGGCTAACTCATGTAGACTGCACATCCATGCTAGCGGCAAACATGCCATCACAGCACACCAGCAGGGGCTGTGGGTTGGATGACGTAGAAGCTGATGGCAAAGCCATAATAAGAGAACACTGGTGGCAAGCATGCAGTAAGAACAGGCTTACCATTATCGTAGTTGCTTACTGTTCTTACTGTATGCTCGCCACCAGTGCTTGTGCAAAGGCACCTTGCAGATGCCAGAGAGAAAACAAAAATCTCATCTGCTCTCTGCAACAGCAAATTTGCTCTGACATAATAGAAGAACATGTGAGGTCCAGTGAGGCACACAGGAGAGTCTTAAGTGAAAGAAGGGTCTGTGGGTGCTCAGTTGGCATGGTCGGCATAGTGTCAGAATTTGCATGTCGGTTGTTTGCTTTTCTGCCTGTCTGGTTTAGCTGTGTGCAGTGGGCCATAATTAAAGTTATACAGCTGGTTTCAAGTTAAAAGGACCATACACTATATGCTTGCGCATGAGAATCATCCTGCCGGAATGCATTTTGATGTTGACAAAGTCCACATGTGCTACTGGCAAAAGCAGCACAACAAGCTGCTCGCTTTGAATTGGTCACGTTGCACCTTCTGAGTGCCGAAGACCAGAAAGTTTTCTCATGCAGAAGTCCTCAAAGATGTTGGGAACCTGTGAAGGGAAGGCTGTGCCATTTGGTACAAAATAATCAAGACGTATGCGTGAACCATAGTGAGAAAGCACGGCATCTCCTTCACTGACTTTAGAGCGAGCAAAAAGTGGACCACATGTTCATGCGGTGTAACAGGCTGTTTGAGAAGAAGCACATCATTTTGCCGAAGACTGCCTTTTTGCTACAATACCCTTGCTTTTCACAGATTTGTTATACGCCTGCTGTGGGACAGATAGTATGCATAACACGAAGGTTGGTTGCACACCAACAAACTTAGGCATGCTGATGAACAGGATGGTGGAAAAAAGACAGCGTGCTTGTCAAAACAGCAGGTGCCGAAAAGCAGTGGTTCAACGTGATGCTTGCAATAATAGCATATGGCTGGAAGCGGTAGCGCAGATGACCTGTTGTGGAACCACGATGTAGATGAAGCGGCCAGTGACCTGGACGACAGGTCTGGTGATTATAGTGGAGAGGGAAGGGCAATTAAATAGCTGGCACTGTTTGCAAATAATCGATGTATGGTTTTACTGCAAAGATATGTCATTTACTTATTTATTATTTTTAATAGATACTGTGGACATGAAGTCCTCCGTGCAGGGTGGGTAAAATTTGGTCACAAGAAATAGAACAATGCTAATACAACAAAATGTTGCAATGATGCAGTAATAATGGTGATATGAAAAGTAAAAAATGCTGATACAACTTTTATAAAGGCAAGTTATTCCTGTCATTAATGGTGAGTGCAAAGAAAGAGCATTTATACATGTAGGTCGATTTGGGCAAAATAAAGGGTTGGAGCATTTTGGTGATGTTGGCGATTAGGTCTCATTATTAGTGGACTTACATATATTGCCAGGTTGAGTGCTAGTTTGTTAAGTAACTGAGAAAGAAAGTCAAGCCATAATTTTTTTTGGCGCAATTCAAGTGTAGGAATACTATTAGATGTTATTAGTTCAGTTGGAGAGCTGAATGTCGAAAATTTTTGTAAATGAGCTGGATAGCCTGTCGGGATTTGTTCAAGTTTCTTTGTTACATTGAGTGTAGGGATCCAAGATAATACAAACGTACTCGAGCTTCAGTTGAATTAAGTGGTAATAAGCGAGCAGTTTGACAAAGGATGAGGCATGTTTAAGCTTGTATTTGAGAAAGCACAGTTTACGGAAAGCAGAGAAAGGAAATATATTCTGTACATGAATGTTCCAGGACAGGTTGCTGCAAAGGGTGACGCCTAAATATCTATAGTCAGAAACTTCTTTAAGTTTCTAACTATAAACATACGCATTTTTCAAATCATTGCCGTCATAATTTTCAATTTTTGCTGTTTCGAAAGAGTTCCCCTAAAATTTACCCCGCATGATAAATGCATCTCCCAACATTCCTAAGGATTTTCAGCAAAAAAGTGTGTTCATTGCAGGAGTATATATGGTACTAATATTCAGGTGCGCACTAGAGAACCTCGAGCAGTCACAATTAGTCTAGTTCTAGGTAAGGGATCTGTCATAGCTAGAGCATCCCAGTTGCGGAGTTTTTAGGTAAATTTTTTTTTCTGTCCCATCTTTTTGGCCAGATAAGAGTCCCCCCTTTTTTATGAAAGCTCTCTCAATTACCCAATGGCCCTCAGTCCCCAGCAGCTGCAGAGCACTTGACCAAGGTGGTGTTCAGACCTGTAACGCAGCAGAGGGTGCTAAGAATCTCTGGGTCTGGACAGGCCACCAGTGGGAACTGACCCTTGCAACGTTTAACACCCGAACCCACACGAGTGAGGCTAGCTTACCGGGACTCTTTGTGGAACTATTAGACATTCTTTATGACATCGGCCTTAGTGAAATTCGAAGAAGTGGAGAGGCTTATACAGTGCTAACGGCCATGTCGTCTGCTGTAGAAGTCTACTAGATAAGAAGCAATATGGGGTAGGGTTCCTAATCCATATAGACATAGCGAACAACATTGACGAATTTATTAAGCATCATTAAGGACTGTGCAATAGAAGTCGGTAGTAACTCCATTAGGCAGGATACCAGTAAGCTATCGCAGGAGACGAAAGATCTGATCAAGAAACGCCAATGTATGAAAGCCTCTAACCCTACAGCTAGAATAGAACTGGCAGAACTTTTCAATTTAATCAACAAGCGTAAGACAGCTGACATAAAGAAATATTATATGGATAGAATTGAACATGCTCTCAGGAACAGAGGAAGCCTAAAAGCAGTGAAGAAGAAACTAGGAATAGGCAAGAATCAGATGTATGCGTTAAGAGACAAAGCCGGCAATATCATTACTAAATTGATGAGATAGTTCAAGTGGCTGAGGAGTTCTATAGAGATTTATACAGTACCAGAGGCACCCACGACGATAATGGAAGAGAGAATAGTCTAGAGGAATTTGAAATCCCACAAGTAACGCTGGAAGAAGTAAAGAAAGCCTTGGGAGCTATACAAAGGGGGAAGGCAGCTGGGGAGGATCAGGTAACAGCAGATTTGTTAAAGGATGGTGGGCAGATTGTTCTGAAAAAAACTGGCCACCCTGTATACACAATGCCTCAGGACCTCGAGCGTACCGGAATCATGGAAGAACGCTAACATAATCCTAATCCGTAAGAAAGGGGACGCCAAAGACTTAAAAAATTATAGACTGATCAACTTACTGTCCGTCGCCTACAAACTATTTACAAAGGTGGACCCCTACAAAGGTGGACCCCACCCCCCCCATTTGAACCCCACAATAACGAAATTGTCGGGGACAGCAATTTTTTCATTCTCGTGAGAAATTCGTTATTGCGAGAATGAGAGAAGGCAGAAAAAAAAAAAGGTACTAATAACAGAAGACACATGTTTTATTGAAAAAATTCGTCATCTCGGTCTGCCAGCCACGGCTTTGAAGGAGTTTTAACACTCAATCCTCACAACTCGGAATAGGTTGCATGGCCACGTCGCCATCATGCATTGCGAGGAATGACCGCACAGTGTTGAATGTGTTGAGCACATCTTGCGGGCTCGCTTGCTTGGTCGCAGGTTCGTTGCCATCGTTGCTGTCATCAGTGCCACATACGCTGCTGACTATGGCGCCATCCGTTAGTTACTCGCGGATGACCAATTCATTGTCGACAGACAGGAAGTCGTGTAGACCCAAGCTGTCTGGCACAGTTTCGTCCACACACCAAAGCGCATCCCATGCCTTGCTCAATGTGGAAAGTTTGCCAGCGTCAGCAGACACACTTCCGCTTTCTTCTGCTGGTCGCTCAGACTCTGACGATGCAGCTGATGCCTGCTGGTTATTAAAGCCCGTGTGTTCAAAGCAGTTTTTGATCACGCTGACTTTCGTTGTCATTCATGCTGCAGCAACCATCTCTTGGGCCATAAAAAGGTCCACCTCCGTCGTGCGTTTGTACTCGATGCTGAGCAGCATCTTCTGAATAAACCTTTGACGGTAGCCACTTTTCAAGCCTCTGATGACCCCTTGGTCAAGAGGCTGAACGATTGAGGTGCAGTTCATGGGGGAAAATACCAGTCGGACATTCATAAAAGTGGCATCAACACAATGGGAAGTTCAGTTGTCCACGAAAAGGCACACAGACCTGCCTGCTGTTCGCATGCTCACGTTGAAGGCTTCCAGCCAGGTGGCGAAGGTAGTGTGTGTCATCTATGATTTTTGGTTGGCCATGTATTCAGCGGGCAGCCTGTTGTGCGCCTTAAAACACCATGGCTTTTTGTTCCTGCCAATGACGAGGAGCGGACACTCATCGGAGCCGTCCATGTTCACGCAGAGAAGAATTGTTATGTGCTTCTTACTCTGCTTGCTGCTGTGATATTTTTGGCCCTTCAAATCTGGTGTCTGCAAAGGAAGCATCTCGTAAAACAATCCCGTCTTGTTAGTGATGTATATGTCGCGGAGTTCGTACTCATCCGTGATAACTTCCAGAGTCTCTCACATCCAGTTTACTCCATCTTCTTGTTAACGCTTGTGCATTCTCCAGAAATCACTTTGGCGGCGATGTTGTGTCATTCTTTCTTTCTTTTCTTTCTTTCTTTCTTTCTTTATTGATTTATTTAAGACAATGAACAGATTGTCTTAGGGGACACGGCTAAAGGCAAAACATTTGCCTGACTAGGCCGTGCCACCCGTACATTGGCAGCAACATGGCAGTGGCAGGCTTTCAGGAGGTCACACATGAAATTAAAGTAGTACACATTTTCAACACTTGAGTACTCAATTCGCGTAAGAAGAAAAAAAAAAAGGTTAAAGTTAATACAGTTTTCTCATCAATTGAAGCACAACAACTACAGGAAAAAAAAAGTATGTACGAAATTTTCCATCCCTGTAGCTGAAAGGTTAACGTTTACACAGTTTTCTAAAAACAACAACAAGAAACATGAACAAAATTTTCTATACCTGTAGTTCAACATTTCTATTAGTCTTCGGATAGTAACAATTCTTTTACCGTTTTCTTAAAGCTTTGCTTTGAAATTCCAGAATTTAGCAGGTCCAATACCAAGGGGTAGTCGTTTAGAAGGTTAGGAAGCTGAACTGCTAGTTTTTTATCTCCGTATTTCGTTCTGCAACGTGGTTTTCCTATCAGACTTTTTCTGAGGTTATAGTTTGTCGTTCTGCCATGGTATTTACTTTGGAAGGAACATTTGTCTTCCCAGAATTGCCGTGAAATTTCGAGGAATAATTTGTAAGTGTGAAGTTTTGATGCTGTTAATATTTTATATTTGTTATAGTATAGTTTAGTGGTATCAGTACGTTCTAAGTTACCTATCGCGCGCAGTGCGCGGTTTTGGAGTGTTTGAATTGATTTTAAGTTAGTTTGTGCAGTGGTTGACCAAACTAGCAAACAATACGTTAATGGAGAATGTATAAGCGCGTTGTAAATATTGCGCTTCATATTTATCGGTAGCAAATATCGCAACCTATTTAGCACATCGACAGCACGAGCGATATTTTTTCTAAGAACGTCTACGTGCGGTGACCAGGACATATTTTCATGGAATATAACTCCTAAAAATCTGGCTGTTGTTGCCTGTTCGAGGTTGACCTTCTAAAACTGGAGTGTTATTTGAGGGTGGATTATTGTTCCTTTTGATTTAAACACTAGATACTTAGTTTTAGTTATGTTTAATTGGAGTTTATTCGCATTTAGCCACAAGCTTAGTTGCTGTAACCAGATGTTAGCTTCCTCAAAAAGATTTCCTATTTCCCTTCCTGAGAAGAACACGTTAGTATCATCCGCGTATAATATAATATTAGAACAGCCTTGAATATTGACAATATCGTTAATATAGAGTAAAAATAAAACAGGCCCCAAGACGGATCCTTGTGGCACGCCGTACTTAATGTGCTGAATTTCGGAACTAACTCCATTTATTGTTGTGTACTGTGTTCTAGAGGTCGGATAGCTTTTTATTAAGGATAATGCGACACCACGAATTCCATAAAGAGGTAGCTTTTTCAAAAGGACATCGTGTTGCATGCAATCGAAGGTCTTCCCAAAATCTAGAAAGATACCTAGAGTTAACATTCGGTTTTCTATGTTGTCAAGGATTTGTTCCTTTATTTCAAGTAAAGCGGTTTCTGAAGATTTAGCCTTACAGAAACCATATTGCTCCTGAGCTATTATGTTATACGTGTTTAGAAACTCGCAAAGTCTTCTAATAATTACATGCTCAACAATTTTCGCGAAGACAGAAAGAACGGATATTGGCCTGTAGTTATTCATGTCGTTAACTGGGCCACTCTTATGAATGACAGTCACTCGGGCTAGCTTCAGCCTATCTGGAAACACACCGTTAGAAAGAATTAAGTTACAGATATGTGAAAGAGGCGTGCTTACAATTTCACTGACGGCTTTCAACGGCTTCACTTTTATATCATCTTCACCTGAAGCTCAACTGTCTTTCAACGATAAAATTATTGTTTGTATCTCGTGCTGCTCAGTAGGCACCAAGAACAGCGTGGAAGAACATCGATTTAATATATATTCCGTGCAAGAGACTGGTGTATCATTTTGTGAGGACGCACCAGCATCAATAAAATGAGAATTAAAAGTATTTGCAACCTCAATATCTGACAATTCACTATGCTGAAATGCAACTTTTCTTGCGATAGCGCCTTTGTTAATTACTTCATTGATCGCTTTCCACATGAGATTTGAATTTCCCATGATAGCAAAAAACTTGTTCGCGTAATATTCTTGTTTAGAGTGTTTAATATCGGAATTCAATTTGTTACGCTCAGATTTGAAAGACCGAAAGTTATCTTCGCTTCTGCTACTCAAAAAGATGGCTCAGCCAGCCGGCGCTCACTTGAAAGTCATTGTGCCCCAGAAGTCATGCAAAGTCGATGGCTTTCTGCTGCAACAATCTGCTAGACAGCTGTATGCTGTTTGCACACCCTTCCAGGAACCACTTGTACACAGCCTGGTCCACGGTCTTCAAAAGCCAGAGTGGCCACAGCCTTGTGCTCCCCAGGTGCTCCATTCTCCAGCGCTACCAAGATGCTGTCTTTTGATTTTAATATAGTTGACAGGGAGCTGCATGGTATCCCAAACTTGATAGCGATATCCATCTTCTTTTTTCAGTTGCAGCTTCCGCGATGATTTGACGTTTCTCTGAGCGTGAGAAACATGCTTTTCTGAACTGGAGGAGGCATTTTGCATGGTTTACTGCCACACACAACGGCCAAACACGACGAGGACAATGAGGGGTACGAAACAAGTCGCCTGGCTACTTCTGCCAGAGTCGCAGCCAGATGCTGGAAGCGGCATCGTATGCTTGCCAGCAAAATTGAGTTATGTGCTACAACTAGCCTCTAAGCAAGCAACAACAGGTGGCAGCAAGCAAGTTTCTAAAGTGACTAAAAAACAAGTTTTAGCATTGTTTTCTTTAGGATTTCACTTTTTGATGTCATGTTGAGACCATGCGAAGAAAACTTGCAACCCACTACAGCAGAAATTTTCGTTGTCATGGGGCTGCCGGTTGAAGATGTATTGTCGTTGAGCGATATGAAATACATGTACTCCTATGTACCTCCTTCGGGAACTTCGAAATATTTTGTTGTTGCGAGAATTTCATTGTTGAAGGCTTTCATTATCGCAGGGTATACATATACATACTACACGCACACACACATGCACATGCATGCATACATACATACATACATACATACATACATACATACATACATACATACATACATACATACAACAGAGGGTCACTACAAAGCTTATTTGTCATTGTTGCTCGTGTGTCTTGTTGCGTGGTGGTGGATCAGTGCTAAAAAGCTTGTGCATTTTGTGAACGATGCAGAAAATTGTAAGCAACAACAGCTTTAAACAGTGCAACACAGGACACAGCAAAAGAGCCACAGGATGGAGCACTGCAGTGCTCGGTCCTGTGGTTATTTTGCTGTGTCCTGCGTTAAGCTGTTTAAAGCTGCTTTTACATGATGTACCAACTAGCCCAAATGAACACGATGCAGAAATTTAAGAACTTCGTACGAGCTCTAATTCGGAGGGCTTCGAGTTTGATTACGGGTTGTATTCAAATGACAATGATAATTATCCTGAATGCTTTTTTTTAGTTTCAGATTTTTAAAAAAAAGTTTGTAAAATGCTGAGCTCCACATCACCAAAAATAAAATTTGAATGTAAAGCCTGCTCTTGTGTTGCTTACAAATCTAAATTTTTTCACCTTGGAAAATCTCGAGCATGTAGTGGGTGGAAATGCCCAAAAAGCCCACAAAGGGCCAAAAGCTTGTTGGCTAGGAGTAGCAGTACATGTATGTGTGTGCCTGGCATTTCTACGTTTTCTTTTATTATTGTTTTGCTTACATGATGAAGTTCCACTATTCCCACAATTTCGCTTTGAAAAGAGAAAATATTTTAAACCTAGCAAAATAGACTGAATTTGTCACAAACCAATGTTTTACTTTCCTTGAAAGTGCATGTTGTCATACATGATAACATTGCCAGGCGGGGCTTTTTGTCTCTGTGATTACTATTGGGAGGAAGAAAGGTTTGGTAACATATGAGTGTGGTGTTCTTCAGGTAACGGGGAGCAGTGGATCGGCACTGAGCCTGTGGCACATCCCAGAGGTAGTGACTCTGTCAAGCAAGACCACTTGGATTGAGGCATTCAAGGATGGTGGAGATTTCCCACGTAATCTTGCCATCCTCAACACATGTGGAACCATGTCCCTCGTTGTGTCTACCAATGAAGGGTGCGTGTGAGTGAAAAAAAAAGTGTAGCAAGGACACCATTTTAGCGCACATGGAACGGTCACTAGTTATTGAACTCACCATCAGTTTTTAAAAGAAACAAAGAAGGTATAGGATAGTAGAGGTCTTTTCATTACTACTATTATTAGTAGTAGAAATAGTAGTGTTAGTATGATTATTAGTAATAGTATTGTTGTTAATTTTGTAATGGTACATATTCATGTAAAATTAACATTTCCCTCAAATTGATATACCTTGAATCTCGTGCTTTCCCTAGTTTTCTATGATGCTTGACTTATTTGGTAACAGGAAAGTGTTATTTCCTTTGCAATTAAGTGCAATGATGTAGGCTTTTTTTCTTGAAGGCATCACCATCTTGAGAAAGTAGTGCTATCTAGTATTTGACTTGGGTAAGTTGTGTGCTGAAATGTGTGGCCATATGCACCATTGCTTGGCTGAGCAAGAACTTTAATTTGCAGAGCCCTGTTGTAATTGCTTGTTGTGCATGTTCCCTGCTCCACTGACAGGTGTGTTACTGATAACATTGACACTAGATGCATAGAGAAAGAAATTCAACAAGAGGGGGCACTTGGCGAAAACTGGCAACAGGAACCACGTCACACCTAGTGTTAATCCCATCCATTAGTTGACACGACCATCAGAAAAGAAGAATGTGAAATGAACTTACAGACGTTTAATTTTTTTATGCTTTCCCGCTAAATCTAAAAGTTTTGCGTGTAAATGAACTCATAGTTTGTGACTTATTTTTCTTGCGTTACCTAGAAACAAGCTAACAGCATGCAGGCGCGACAGATGCATGCATCATGTGCCAGACAGGCCACTGAAGCCAGCGAGGCCAGCTGCGCTTGCGAAGTTTGCCTGTTTGGCGACCCGTCTCTTTTGGATGTAGTGTTTTTTTAGGCTCCCGGCGTATTTTTGCGTACCACTACACTACTGGACTACGGCAAGGTGAGAAATTTTGTTTGACAGTCTGTGACACATTTTAAGCAATTTCGGCTTTTACGGCATGGAACCGAGACTTGTTAGGCAGTTAGCGAAAAACAGCTCGGGCGTCCTGGCGTAGGTAATTTGAGTTAATGACTCATACTGGGAGATGTTTGCGACACTTTCTGTGAGCCCCCACATTATTATAATTTATTTTGGTAGTTTTTGGATGCGCTTACTGCACCCAGCTTTGTGATGCAGTTGCGAAAAGCACCTCAGCTGTCTGACAGTTTTGCATGTACTGGATCTTACTGGGACAAGTTTTGGTGCCTTTTCTGACCCCGAACATTATTGTAACTAAGTTTGTTACTTTTTGTGGTACTCTTTAAGCACAGTGGCCAGGCCTGGCATTGCGACTCAGCAAAAAGCCGCTCGGCCATGTGCCGCAGTTTTGCATGTGCTGAATCTTACGGAGACAAGTTCATGATGCATTCTCTGGGCCCAAAATTATTCTAATTAATTTCGTTACTTTTTGCGATACTTTTGAGGTACGCTCGCCACGCCTGAGGTTCTGACACTGTTAGCAAAAAAGCAAGCCGGCCGTGGTGACAGTTAGTTTTGTGTGTACTGAATCTTAGTAAGACAAGTTTGTGACGGTATCTGTGGCCCCACAACATATACCTTCTTTTGGCACTCATGCTTGTCGAAGATGCGACGAGTGATTGCTAAGAGTGATAACACCGGAGTGTGTTTGCTTGCTCTGGCGGAATGTGCAAAAGATAACGCAGAGGAGCTCAAAAAGCAAGAACTCAAAAATTCTGTCTTTTGAACAACTGAAAGCAGGCTTTGCACCCACGCATTTCTCTTGAGTGCGAGTAGAAGGCATTCTGCGAGCTTCTAGTGTGGTCTGGCTGAGAACCTGTGTTGTGGCCACCTCTGTGTATGTAGCATACTATCACGGCTGAGGCCAAGTTGTTTTGGAAACGCGCAGTCGCCCGTGCATTTGTGCTCTTAAAGTGCAGCAAATAATGCCCAGGAATGGGGGAATGCCTAGAAATCAGTTGTTTTCTTCGTAATTTATAGTACGGCTTGGAATGAGTCAGGTATTTTCGACGCCATGTATGTAAAAGTGAAATGCTTTTGTTTGTAATGTTGCCCATTCACCACTTTCACACGTTTCCGCTCTACACGCAGTATAGAGGGGAAACATGTCTACATGCGTATAAGATCTAAATACCAAAATGACACATGCGTGTAATGTACTTTTTTTCAGCTGTTGCCGTCCAGTGGAGCTTCGTACGGGAATTACTGCTGCTTACCTGGTGCCACATCGTTGAATGAACACACAAAAAGCTTGGAACGAGCATTCATATAGAGCAAAATAAACATTTCCTCATTTATACGGCGTTTCATGTCTAATTTATGAAATTGCACGTGGCACAGATTTGGTGGAGGCTTGTAAAAATTGATGGCAATCATTTTAATTAAATAAATGATTCTGCTCTAAGACCGCGCGTGATTGAACAGTAGAAGCAAAAAAAAAAAAAGCGTTGAGTAGCACAGCTGGCGTAGCGCGTGCCAGCTAGCGTTCAAAACTTGCGCACCCAAAACTGAAACCGGAAGGAGTAAATCCTGTCCGCTTGGTCTGCTACAATCAATTCAGCCGCTGGGCTCTATAGAGGTGTCTGCTCTTGTTGAATGTTTTTCTCTATGTTAGATGCCTATTTATTTAGTACTGTCAACTGCATTCTTGGGGTTGCTACAGGGAGCGTAATATTTTAGAAACACTGATATACAATACATTGTGATACACATAATTTCACTGACACACAGTGGGCGTTCAATAAAATACTCGTAACAAAACACGGAATATCCCATTTTTAAAGCACCTATCCAATGCCCGTTCTAAATCGGCATGCACTTTTGGCAACAAAAAAATCAGGCAAGCTATTGTGCATTTTTGTATCATCAGGAAAAAAAAGAAGCGAAAAGCACCCTTAAGTGGTAAGTAATGCTGTATAGCTCAGCTGTGGTTTATATAGGTGCATCTTTGTGGAAGTTGTAAATACAATGCTTCATTTAGTCTTGCATGCCCTTTCATGAACCTAGAAAGAAAGTTTAGTGAGTGTTTACATCTGTGCTCATCCAGTGACGGTAGCAATTTTAACGTGGGGACATATTCTGAGGCGAGCACTTTTGATGGTACTATTGCCTCAGCCATCAAGCGTGCACTGATTTGCTGGTTGAGCAAAACCGGATGAGCTGATTGGCTGGTTGAGCACTACATCGCGCGAAGGTAATAGTATTGCTAAAAGTGATCATCCGAGAATACGTCCCATGGCAGTAACATAGTCTGTGCATATACAGACTTACGCCATATAAACTTGCATACTTCATATACTTACAGCATATAAAAATGGCCACCAGTCATTTTACTTTTTCCTAATTTAGAGTTCAAAACTTTCTGATGAGTCGATATCACAATAATACTGGCTATGCAAACGTTTTAAAGGCTGCTAACTTTACCTCCCATGTACCACCTTACAGTTGTTTGAAAGTAGAGTAGAACCTTGTTCATATGCATATGGAAAAAAACGGGAAAAAATGTACTAACTTGGAAAACATACGATCCAAAGTAGCTAAAATATTTGACAGACTCAACTGTAGTTGACATGTATGTAATGCAGAGCATTGTGCGAATCGTTGTGGCATGAAGCATGAGACGCCGATGAATGTCGAGTTGGTGGGGCAGAGGGCGGCTCAAGATGCGTTTTGTAGTTTTCCTATTGTGTAGTGTTTTAAGAGGTTGATGGGAAGCCGAAATGAAATCGAGCTGGTGGGAAACACCAAATGTCACTAGAACGAAACTTGATGCTCACATCCCGCCGCCAGCAGTGGTGAAGGGCGGTGCGATTGGAAGCAATTAATTTCCAATGGGACTACATCCCATACGCTCTAAAACAGATAGGTGAAGATGCAAATCGCAATAGGGTTAGCAGTGATAGCCGTGAATGTGGCGTATGACGACCTGGTAGGAGATTTGCTGATACAAGAATAAAAAACTGAGTGTGCATTGGTCAAAGAGTTTCCTACAATGCTGTATAAAACTCTATGGTGCCTGCGTTTTAATAGGAGCTGGGCAGGCAAGTATTGCAGGGAAGCTGATGTGGCAGGCGGCTACTATTCTCGATCGTGTGCGCCTAGCGCCTTTTCTTGTTTGCATGGTATCTAGCAGCTGGAGAGATTATCGTACGACCGCAGGCAGCAGCAGGGAATGGCTACATGTTTAGGTTATCCCTTATTAAAAGTGCGCAGTGCACTTTCATTGGCACCACGGTCTGTGAAACAGATAGATGAAGATGCTTTCCACAATATGGTTGGCGTCAATAGCTGTTAATGCGGTGTGTGACGACCCATGAGGATGTTTGCTGGTACCGGAATAAAAAACAGTGTGCCGCAGCATTTTCATGCGAGGCTGGCAGGCAAGTATTGCGGTGAAGCTGCTGCAATGGGCAGCTGCTGTTGTCCATTGTGCATGCCTTGCGCATTTTCTTGTTTACATGAGATCTAGCGGCTAGAAAACGTATCGTACAATCGCAGTTTAGCGGTGCACTGAATGTTAACGTCGAAAAATTGTGCTTTCACGTGAACCAGTAAAAGTAAGTGGTAACTTAACTGGGTCATTTTTTGAGCTCTCAATCGTGAACATTGGTATCGGGAAATTATACGTAACGGGATCACATCAACAAGGTTCTACTGCACTATAACTTTTGATTAGCCTTTGAACTGACATTAGTGTTTGCAGTGTGTGCATAATATTATCACAGTTTCTGGCTAGCCTTCTCTGACAGATCACTTGCTAAGGAATTCATGCAACACTGAAGTTTTCTTCAAGCATTCTGCATTTGTTTGGTAGGGAATGAAACCGTTCCTTGAAAAGTAACGTTTCTTTGAGCAAGACATGGCTGCACTTTGATAAATCTTTGTTTAGTATGTGCTTTTGTGTATGCGAGGCATAAACCTTTTATACTGTATTTGTGTAGCACTGTACCCTCATTTCTATCTACCAATTGTTCATATTTTTTCTTGTGTTTGCACTCACTTGAGTTTCTCACTAATGCCTGGTATGATTTATCCCCTTGACTGACTGACTGAATAAACTTTATTGAAACCAGTAAGAGGTGGTGGCTGGGCCTAGGCCTCCCACGTGGGGACGTCAAGGTAGTGCTTCTTCGCCGCCTCGCAGGCTTGCTGGGTCACCCGCCGTGGTTGCTCAGTGGCTATGGTGTTAGGCTGCTGAGGACGAGGTAGCGGGATCGAATCCCGGCCACGGCGTCCGCATTTCAATGAAGGCGAAATGTGAAAACACCTGTGCACTTAGATTTAGGTGCACATTAAAGAACCCCAGGTGGCCAAAATTTCCAGAGTCCTCCACTATGGCGTGCCTCATAATCAGAAAGTGGTTTTGGCACGTAAAACCCCATAATCTATCTAGGCTTGCTGGGTCGCCCAGAGTTGGTCATCAAGGTTGGAGCTACGCAGGGCAGCGTGCCATCTCGATGAGAGGGTCGTGGGGTTAGTGTCAGGGTATTGTTGTGTACAGTCCCAAGGCATGTGTGGAAGTGTGGCTGGCTGTGTCTTGCAGATATGGCACTTTGGATTGGGTAAATGTCTGGGTAGATCTTGTTGTAATGGTGTAACGAGGGGTAAGTATTGGTTTGTAGCAGGCGGAAAGTTGTGGCCTGCGCTCGGGATAGCTTGTTGTGTGGGCCGGTGAAGGTTCTACGCTCTAAGTATAGAAGGATTTCACAAGATCATTGTAGCTTGTCAGGCGATCCCTACCGGTGGGGGCAGCCTCGCTATCTCCCGTGTGGTTAACCAGGCCTCACGCTAGGGAGTGGGTAACCTTGTTAAGTTTGGGGAGGTACGGGTGGACGGTGCCTACGTGAACTGGGAACCAGATGAGTGTAACCTGATGGTTGGTTGAGCAGAGTGCTTGTTGCAAGATGCGCAAGGCTTGGTGTGAGGTACGGCCATTGATATAGTTGATAACGGTGGAGCGGAAGTTGGAGACAATGGTATGGCATGTTAGGTCTAGTGTGGCTAGCCCAATGGCCACTTCAGGTTCCTCAGCGGGGTGGGGTTTACTAGGCTCATAGCATGGTGGAGAGAGCCTTCACGCGTGGTGACAGCTGCAAAGCGGGTACCATGGGGATATTCGGCGCCGTTGATGAAACTCGCACCATTGTGACGAGCAAGGGATTTGTGAGAGCCGCGGCACGCGCTGTGCAGCGTGCGCGGTTGTATTCAGGGTGCATGTTTCGGGGGATAGGGTCGGTGTGAATCCAGGCTCGTATGGTGGAGGGGATCTGGTGTTTATGGCCGTGTTGTTGGTGGTAGGTGATACCGAGCGAGGTGAGGATGTAGCAGCCCATCACTGTGAGAGTGAGTTTCTCTAGCTGAGAGCGGCGTTGGGCCTTGATGAGCTCATCCAGTGTGTTATGGACGCCTAGTTGAAGGAGGAGGTCGGTGCTGGTGTAACTGGGGGGGCCGAGGGCTTGTTTACAGACACCGCATAGGAGGATGTTGAGCTTGGTTTGTTCAGCCTTGTACCAGTTTAGATACGCAGCAATGTAGGTGATGTGGCAAATTGCAAGTGACGGGATTTATCGGAGGAGATTCTCCTTGTTCATACCCCCACAACGGTTGGAGACCCACTTCAAAAGTCTCATGGTTTTGGCTGCATTCATCTTGATTTTGGCAAAGAACATGCCATTCACTCCGTTCGCCTCCATAAACATGCTGAGCACATGGATATTGGTGACAAGGGGTATGGGGTTGCCATCCATGAGATGAAGCGTGATGTCTTTGTAATGGCGTTTAGCGATGGAATATTTCGGACAGCGGCCACAGAGAGTAGGCCTGTAGAGGAGGAGTTCGGACTTCGCAGGGAAGCAGCGAAGCCCCGTGCCTAGGAGATAGGTCTTGACTGTTTCAATGGCGGATTGTAGTGCCGTTTCTATTTGGCCATCACTGCCTTGGTGGGCCCAGATGGTTATATTGTCAGCGCAGATGGTGTGGGTGACACTGTCCACTTGCTGCAACTCCTTGGCAAGATCGATCATGACGAGATTAAAGAGCATTGGGGAGATAACGGAGCGCTGGGGGGTTCCCGCGCTGCCCAGAGTCTGGGTGTCAGAGTGGAGATCCCCTACCGAGAGGAAGGCCATGCAATTAGAGGGAAAGTCTCTGACGTAATTATAAGCATGTGCACCAAGATTAAAGCGTGAGATGCGGTCAAGAATGATGGCATTGGCTATGCTGTCAAAAGCTTTTTTGAGGTCTGGTATAGCTTTAGTAATGCATGTTCTACCTTCTAGTATATGGTGCTCAAGTTGTAGCATGGCGTCTTGGGTTGACAAATGGGCCCGGAAGCCAGTGACTGATTGAGGATACGCTGCAGTGTCTTCGAGATGAGTGTTAGTTCGGGTAAGGAAGGCATGCTCCATAACCTTTCCCACACATGAGGTTAGTGAGATGGGGTGAGGTGATTGAGGCTAGAAGGTTTGCCAGGTTTGGGGATAAGGATGACCTTTCCTGTTTTCCTGGCTGGGGGAATGGCACCATTACGCCAGCAGTCATTGATATAATCTGTGAGGTGGTTGTGTCATCCAGGTTACAGATGGCTTTGTTAGTGACCCCATCGGGGCCAGGGGCAGAGCGGCTGTTTAATTTATGCAGGGCGGCTTGTATCTCAGCAACACTAAAGTCTTCGTCCACTGGGGGTTGGAGGCCCCGGTGTAGGAGCCGTGAGGTTGTACTGGGCCCACTGGGAGATACTTGTTAGTTAGGTAGTCTGACTTGGGCATGGCCCTGTTTCTTCGTTTCTGTATAGAGAAGTTTAGTGAGGCAATCTTGTTGGGAAGAGCGGGTGGCTTGACTGTCGAGGAGGTCTTTAAGAAGCTTTCAAGAGGGACAGTGGATCTGTCCATCAGCAGTATTGCACAGTTCAGTCCACTGTTGATGGCTCAGGGTGAGATAATGGGCTTCAATTTCCTTGTTGAGGAGAGCTGTTTTAGCACGGAGGCACCTGTTGAGACGTTGCCTTTTCCAGCGGGATAGGATGGCTGTTTTAGCCACGAGGAAATGCGCCAGTCTGCTGTCCGTGCGCTCGACGGTGCCATCAGTGGTAACGGTGCCTTGGTATCAGAGTGGAGATTTCTGGTCCATGCATTAATGTCCGCTATGTGTTCCACGTGCTGGTCAGTGGATCGATGCTTGCGAAATGCATTCCAGTCAACGCAGATAAACTCACGGGGTTTGACAGTAACTGCAGCTATCCAAGAGGTAAGTATGGCAATGCTGGCATGGTCACTACCGAGTTCATGTTGTGTATTGCTCCATTGGGCATTGGTGACGTTCTTGGTAAATGTCAGGTCAGGGATCGTGTCGCGGGAAGTCGAGTTCCAGAGGCGTGTGGGGAATGTGGGATCTGTAATGAAAAAGGCCGAGGTCCTGTGAATCTTGCCAGAGGTTTTGAGCCGCCGTTGTCGAGCAGCCATATCCCCATACCGTGTGTGGGAGGTTGAAGTCTCCACCGATAACGAGGGGGCTGGTGCCAGCTACGTTAAGGAGGGACGCAGGTTTTACATCGCGAAAAATGGCAAAAAAAAAAAATATTTTGAAAATCACATTTTCAGTTTCGAACGTCTAAAATTTAGGACGCAAGAACCCTTTGCCGTCTGATTTTCCAGACTTTCTGCCGCGACCGCAGATCCGAAACGGCATTAATCAAAGTCACCACCACTGCTGTTTTGATTACCTCCCCACTTGAACCGGCGCTCTCACACGCAAGTCTGCTGGCAGCCGTAGCCACCAGCGCGGCAGCGCTAGGCCTAGCTGCTTCGACGAAGCTTCTTGCCGTTAGGTGCCGTGTTTTTCATTAAAAGAATTCGCTGCTGCCAACAATGGCACCGACTTCGCCTTTGTGGTCCTTGCGATTGGCTTAGAAGCTTGGAAACGCGCTGCGTTGCATTATGCCAGTTCCCGAAAGTCAGATTTGCCTCTTTACAGAAATGTTACTTGGTGAAGCACACTCAAAGGTATTGCAGTGAAGCATAACAAGCGTGGGAAGGGGCTATTGCCACGGGACACAGTATATATTCCATGATTATACACGCGTGCACCTAATATCTCCTGTCACAGTACGAGCACCTATATGCCTAATACGTGTACCGACAGGCCTTCAGAGCGTTTTTGAATGTGCCGGTGGCGGTTTGAGCCCTTAAGGGCAGTAAATGACATGCATTTACTTATTCCAACTGGCCGATTTTTCAGACGTGGACTGTGCAACTGACCAAGAAGATGCTTCAAATGGACCGTGTGGCGAACGAGTGGTGGAAGGAGTACAAGAACCGAAAGTACCTACGCATTGAGGAATGAACGTGAAAGGGAGCGTGCTGCTGTTGTTTTGAAGAAGCTTGAGCTCAAAAAATGAAGTGTTGGCTGATGCCGAGATGCAAGTGTCCCTCATCCAAACCAAAATAAACTCTTTAAAGCACTGAAACACAACACTGAGGCGTCATGCGCGGGCTGAGAATATGTCAAGACAGTGGAGGTTGACTTACGAGCTGTTAGAGAGAACCTCCATTGTGACAAAGTTCGGGCCTCATACCACTGAGCCTGCCATCAGTTGATAGAAATAGCTAATATTCGAAAATATTTGCTTCTGTATACATCTCCTTTTTATTCATATTTGAGAATGTCCGACTCAATTTGCAATTTTTTTCGAAGACATTTGATTTGCTGTACATTTTACTAATTCCTCCCTTCTATTCTCTTTTTGAATAACATAAACACTACTCCTTAGTATTCAAATTGGATTAAGTCGTTTTCATTCATATTTTTGCATATGCTTACTAGAGAGTGACAGCATTGGGCGATATTGTTTCAATCTGTTTTGACATAAAACATAGTTCTGCATCACTCAGGGAATTTTGCAGAGGCACTCGGGGAAAACCGGGAAAACTCAGGGAATTTGGAAATATCAACTTGGTAGACACCGTGAAAATGGTGCCAGTATGTAAGTCATGACCACTGCAACTACCAACAGTAACCGTGCTGTCCACTGTGGCAAGGAGGCCTTCTTATTTTAGGGCACAGTGCAACATTCAGACAGCCGGTAATTTCCATAAACATACATTCCAGCAAATCTTCGTTTACGCCTTGTGGCTTTTACACACAAGTGTAGATGCCAGTCTGTGAAATCGGCGAGATTATGTGTCACTACGAGAGAAGCGAGCGCTGGAGGAGGAAAAGAAAATTGCACACTGGATAAAGTTTGTAGGAGCGTGCTGAGTGCACGGCAAAGCAACGCCACTTAGAGGAAAGTCTAGGTGGCGTTGAGCAAAGTTGGGGAGAAAACTGGAGGTGAAGCATCACAAAGGAGGTGGGTAGGTGGAGGCACACTGGGTTGACCTCGTCTGGCAGTTGCCACAGGTTTTGTGTGCACTATGGATGTATCGAGTTCGTCTCATGGCCAAGCGCCGAGCGAGGACGGAGCAGCATTGCAAGTGGCGGCAGGCCAAGCAAAAGTCGACCAACCCTTAACTTGCCAAGCACTTTGCACGAGCTGAACAATTCCAGCAAAAGGCGTGTACTTGGCGTGCCCAGGAAACTCCAGAAATGGAAGAAGAAAAGGGGGGGAATAAATAGTCCAAAAAGTATGTTACCATATTGCATGAAATAATAAAGACTGGGCATTTTCTTACAGTGCCTGACCATCTTTCCTAATTGCAGTTTACACTTTATAAAAATTGAAAAATGGACATAAAACATTCCATTTAAAAAAGAAGGCTTGAAAAAACAGCCACATTTGCCCACAATTAAAGCATATTTATAACATTCTACGCGCATTGCACGAATAGGGAACAGCACTGCAGTAAAACACGTGGGGCTAGTTGGTGCATAGCTTTTAATAGGTGAAGCGCCAATATTGACGGCACACAAGAAGAAATAGAGACAGGACAAGGTGCTTCCTGTCTCTATTTCTTCTTGTGTGCCGTCGCCATTGGCGCATCACCTATTGGAAGGGAATAGCACCCATATGCTTGCGCATAACCCACGTTCACGAAGCGAAACTTTTTTGTTCTCTATCTGTGGAAGTAGTTGTTCATATAGCCACTAACATTAGTGTAGTCAATCTCTGGAAGTATACCAGCCTCAGAGTTTCTTATTCTTCCTGCTTATTGCAAAGTGCGGGACTCAAATTTGGCAGTCTTGATGCCATGCGGCAACATAGATGGGATATGATGGCTAGTTACCTGCTCCTAAGCACACACATCATGCAGAGGCATAGCCGGGAAGGAGGAGCGGCTTATGGGGCTTCAGCCCCCCTCCCCCCCCCCTCGAAATTTTTTTGTGCAGTCATGCGCTGTCGACCAAAACAATCCCTGGCGCCGGAAATCATTCCAGATTTTGTCTAGAATGTCTATTTCACGCTCAAAAGACATTTCAGTGCGAACATTGCGAACTCGGGCCAGATTTTGTGGCAACGCCCATGCACCATGAGTTGCATGACGCAAGGAGCCCCATCCAAGCACTCTTTCAAGGGCGATTTGATGGCGAGCAGGCTTGTCGCGGCATCTCGCGGAGGCTGCAGAATCTACGGAGAGCAGTATTTCAATTCTGAAACTTTGTGGGTATAAAGTTCTCATAGACTTTTGATGCGAAAGCTGCAGTGGCATTTCCAAAGTCGTGCTTTAGATTTTCAATTCCGGAACTTTGTGGCTTTAATGTTGTCAGAAACATTTGACACCAAAGCTGCATTGACTTTTCCAAAGTTGTACATCGGACCATACAACGAGACAAGCCAAATGAACACACTATCAGACAAGTTGACAAAGCATGCAGTGAGGTCCTACGAGATGAAGTGTTTTAGTGGTTCATTTATGCCATCATGTCACAGAAAAGAATACCAACATGTTTTTTACCTGCGCCAAAATATCCATGTCAAGACACTAAAGCCAGCAAAGGTAACTATGTTCTTATTTATTTTTCTGCTTTGACTTTTATTCACAAGGACACAATGAGCCTCCTCAATTTTCTTGTTCTCATTACCCACGGACTGCTAGAGCCAGCGGAAGTGCATGCCTTTTTCTCGGGTGGCCCTGACCACCACACGGGGCACCATGGTGCACGTTCGTTTTTCTCTGGCCAAGTGGATTTTCGCCTGGCAGAGTTTTGGACGCCTTCTGGCTAGCAGAGAAGAAAAAAAAAAATGGTCACTCATCGGCATCACTGTGGGGACTCGATGGATTGCAACGCGTTCGCTTGAGCATGACCTCTCCGGAAAGTCTTGTCTTGCCGGTATAGGATACCGAGCAGTATGCTTATGCTTCTCTTTGGACCAAGCGTCTCACGTTTTCTTTGATATTCCTTCGGTAGCCACTTTATAGGTCCCCAAAGTAGGCTTTCGATTGGGACCGACATGCTTTCCTTTGCATGTTTTTTTTTTTTCATCTTGGTGCCCCCACTTCACGAAAAAAAAAAAAGTGTTGTTGGGAGCGAATTGTCGCATGGTAAAACTTCAATTTTGTTACTTTTTTATTTGCAGAAAGTAATGGCCCACGGGGCGCTTCACTTGCGGATACTCCTATTATAATATTGCGATAACAATTATATGCACACTCCAGGCGCATTCCTGCTGTCGCCGTCGCCCTCATATTCCATATAAAGTCCTATGCGATAACATCGTGACCGCGTGCCACATGCTGTATGTGCGAGTGAAAGCGTAGGTGGGTGGGTGGCATGAGTGAGCCGACGATGGTGGCTCAGTCTTGTGTGCGCGAGGAAGAAAAGCGGGGAGGAAGCGTGCTGCCTTCCGTCTCGCGCTATACATCAGGGGAAGTGGAGGGGGGGGGGGGGGGCCTCAGGATTTTGTGATCGGTGAATCTGTGATTGCACAACTTGTTTATTTGCCTTGTTTGACACATTATATACAATGACTTTTTCTTAGATACATAGGTTTATTGGCTACTTATACGTATATTTAAATATCTTGTTGCGAGGTTTTGTGTATACGGGCAGTGAACTTTGTTTCCAGTGACACTTTCTTGCCCTTTATCAAGCTGTATCTTCTTATTTGTATATTCCATTGTATGTTCGCATTTCTAATGCACGAGGGCAAATCGAATGAAAGATTGTCAACCCACCCCGTGCAATAATGGTTCGGTTCATTATCTGCGAGGCATCTACATAGCACACAGGCATCTCTCATTTGCAAAATTTACATGCAGGTGTGAGGATAAATGTTCTTTAGGGCTCTCATCGGCTGGGTTGAACACGGTTACCTGACATAATGGATGCTCCAAAAGTTTAACAGCATGATGTTGTGACGTTTTTGACAGCTGAAGGCGTTTCCCAAAAAGAAATTAGTCGCCATATGGCTGCCGTGTATATTGAACATTGCATTCCATTGGCCACTGTGAAGCATTGAAGCAAACTGGTCAAAGAAGGACGTGAAAGTTGCTAAGACGATCCAAGACTGAGCCAAAGCCATCGTGCAATCATCCCCAACACAATTGCAAAGGTTCATGCGCTGATTGGACAAGAACGGAGGATAAGCTTCGGTGAACTGGCAGAGCGTGTCAACATCGGTGACGGTTCGGTTTACACCATAATTCATGAATATCTCGGTTATTGGATCTTGTGTGCGCAGTGGATGCCCAAGATTTTCAACCACCACCAGAAGACGGAGAGGTTCAGCACTGCCTTCACTCATCTGATCCAGTATCACAACAAGGGTGATGACTTCTTTTCAGCAATTGGGACTAGAGACAAATCATGGTGCCACTACTACAAGCCTGAAATACGACGGCAAGGCTTACAGTAGAAACATTCGAATTCATCACCCTCAAAGAAAGCAAAGGCTGTCATTTCCGCCGGAAAGGTGTTGACTTTTTTTTTTCGATCGTCAGGGACCATTGCTGATCGAATTTGCAAAACCTGGAGGGACTATCAATCGTTTCCGATATTGTGAAACGCTGGATCGGCCGCGTGTCACAATCAAGAACAAACGACGTGGAAAATTGACGAATGGGATCTTCTTGCTCCACGATAATGCCCGTCCCCACGTCGCTAATGTGGCTAACACAAAACTGGCAAAGTTCAAGTAGAAAACGATGCAGCATTTGCCATACAGCCCAAACCTGACACCTTGCGACTTCCACATTTTGGGGCAACTGAAGAAACAGCTCAAAAGACCCAGATATGTGTCGGACCATGACTTGAAAGAGTCAGTTACACACTCTTTGAAGCAGCAAGCCAAGGAGTTTTATGGGATGGGAATCACGCAACCCGTTAGTCAGTGGGACAAATGTCTAAGTGCTCATGGAAACCACTTTTAAATAAAGTTCCCCGTTTGTCATATATTCACATTTGCTCACTTTCATTTGACTCGCTCTCGTATATTTTGTAGAACTCTCGCTTTTTATATGTGCTCTCTGTTGGGACTATTACATCGATGCAATAACTCACAATACATGACTGGTGGCAGCTGTTCTTGCGCAATACATTGGAACAAAGCCATGACTATTTTAGGCTTGTAGCGCAAGAAACCCCGCAAGATGAGGGGGTGTTTCTTGCTCAGCACTGCAAAACGTGTGGTTGCGAACCTGTCAGAGCAATGCATCATTCTAGCTCGTAGTTATAATCAGCTCACAAGAGAAATCATCGAAGCAAAGGCTATCATTGGTCTGGGCCATGCATGTGTAAGCTCACCTTCATTATCATTATCAAGCAATGAATTGGCGTATCTCCGACTGCAGCCACAGGCTGTCTGATTATGTTGTCACTTGGTTACTGTTGGTTTTGTTGCTTCGTTTCTTTGTAATCTCTTGATGTCACATGGTTTGCCGAGTGTATCAGTAGCCTTTTGTGTCACGAAATAAACCATCAGTTGGAAGTTGGCACTCACTCTGTTTTCCCGTTCCCTTTGATTACCCCTACCTCCTCTCTTTTTTGCTCTTTCTGAGGTGCGTTACAAGCCTAAAATAGTCGTGACATACCAACTCGCCCAAACTGCAACAAAGGACAGTGTCATTGAGATTTTTTCCTGGCGGTTGCATATGTACAAAAATGTAAACAAGGTTCTTGAATGATAAAGTTTTATTAAACTATTTGTCCTCAACTTGTTCATTTCATGGCCTTTACATTTTTCATATGACCGGCATGCACTGCTTTGCTGGTTTTGAACTGATATAGTTCTAATGTTCGTGTGATATTTCCGTTACTTATTGAATAGACACAAAAACATGGAAGCATTGGTATCAGTTATTTTAAGCTCAACTTTTTGGACATATGAGTATATTCATTTATGAAAAAAATACACATTTTACTTGTCTTGACAGTGCGTAGCATTTAAGAATTCGTTTGCAGCATCTTTGGCAATGGAAATGCAGTTATTATTCATGTATTTGATCCCTTGACAATTCTATAAGGAGGAGGCATAGCTGCAACGCCAGCCCCCCCCCCCCCCCCCCCCCCCCTCGAAGGAAATTTCTGGCTATGCCATTGACGTCATGTGATGCCTGCAATTGAAAGGGCTTTCCACATTTATTGCCTTGGCTGTGAGTGGTGCTGGCTAACAGATCTGAGGCTAATCTTGTGCACATGCACAAATACCAAAAAAAGTGAATAGGAGGATGGCTGGCCATGGTAGTTTAATTGGTAAAGTGCCGCATGCGTAGTGCAGAAGATGTGAGATGTGTGGCAAGTTGTCTGTTCATCCACTTTTATTTCCTTTATTATTTCTACATTATAATGGAACCTAATTTCCCCCTCTGCTTTCTGTGCCTTATTTTTTAAATTATTTTTTTTGGTTGTAGCTAACAAAAGACTGAGCCCCTCAGATCTTATTTTTCTCACTAGTTTATTGGCTGTCACTTGCATGTGCAGGCGGCTACTTCGATGGTCCCTTGGTGGACCTGCAGGTGGCAAGCGGGAAGAACTGTTCCGGCGGGACTATCTTGCCTCGTACAGTGTGCTAGCTGTCTCTCCAAGCCGTAGTTACCTTGCCCTTGGAGGAATACGTGGACATGTGGCTGTCATTCGATGTGGTATGTTTCCTCTTGATCATGCGCTAAAATTTATTTCATGTTAAATGGGTGAAGTGTGCAAAGGACATTGGTGCTCAAAGTATTTTGTCAGTATCACCATCAGCCTACTTCATGTCCATTGCAAGAAGAAGGCCTCACCCAGTGCTAACCAATTACCCTTGTATTTCATCAGCTGACTCCATTCTATACCTGCAAATCTCATAAATTATCACACCACTGAATCTTATGCTGTCCTTGACTGCTTTTTTTCTTTGGCCTCCATTTTGTTTCGCGAATAGACCTTATCAGGGGCGAGGACATATCAGGCACTACCTGCTGTCAGTGCCGAAATGACATGTAAAGATGGATAAGGTGCTGGAGCGTCTGCTTTAGCACCATTGTGTGCTTTGCTTTACGTTGTACTGCCACTGATTTTCGGTCCGTTGTAGAAATTTTATGTTCTCTGTTTTGGTTTTAAAGTTTTATACACTGTATGAAAATATACAGTGTTTCACCATGCCAATGTGGGTCAAATTTTGCTTTTCATGCCATCGCAAAAATAGAAACAATAGCAGCATCTGCAGAAGCTTAATGATCATTAAATCTCAGGTGCAAAATTTAAAGGGTGCTTATACATATACAAAATAACAAGTTCTATTCACAAGAGTGAAGCTGTCAAATACGTGAAGCGACATATCGTATTTACTCGCATAATGATCGCACTTTTCTGTAAAAAAAAATTGATGCGAATTCTGGGGTACGATCATTATGCGGGTTGAATTTCCCACGAGAAGAAACATTTTCTTTTTTTTCATCCTGCATTTGCTGCGGGATGACAAGCAGGCGGCTGCCGCTGTCAGTGCGGGACACCAAAACAAAAATGGCAGCTGGCAGAGCAAGCTGAACGAGCTGAATGCGATTATTTTTCTTCTCGTGAGCACATTACACGCATTGAAAAAGTTTCTTCCGTAGCAGTAATGAATAATGTAGGTAATATCGGCATGCTTGTGACAATAACATAGCCATGTCTACTTTGAGGGGACAGAAACAGAAATAGGTGCACTTGGCTGCCAGTGACATAAAAACACATGGCGGGCATGCTGTGAAAACTGCGGCACATGTCTTCACTGCTATCCTAATACGGCACGTTTCCACTAAGGGTGGACACATATCTTAGCTGTGTTACAAGCGTCGGCATATGAATAGGGTACACTTCTAACATATCAGTGTATGTGGCCACTATCCTTGCAGCTTGCGATTTGTTGCATGCCCACGAGGGCAGACGAGAGGAATCGAAAGGTGCCCTTTATGTTGTTGTTGTTGACCAAAACCATTATGAAGCCTACAAATAATAAACCAGAGGCAAGCTTGGTTTTAGCTTTTTTTTTTTATGGAAGTGTGAAAAGTGATAAAAGGAGTGAAATGGGGCATCTGCTTAAGAATGTTGGGTGCGTGCAGACCGCTTGGTATGTGTTCAAGAATCGTTCGCATAGCACTCGACAGATGGTAAGCGACATTATCATTAGCTAGACTTGGCACACGACATATTACTGCAACAAGATCAGGGTGCAATCATTACATGGGAAAGAAAAAAAATCGAATTTTGACGACAAAATTCAGGGGTGCGATCATTATGCGAGTGCGATCATTATGTGAATAAATACGGTATACACGACTGATGCATTTAGTCATGCGCTTGGCAAAGCATCATATCTCGTAAAAAAAGGCCCTTAGGTGGTTTGAACATGTGAAGGGATCCTGTCATATACCCCTGTCACACGGGCACCCGCGAACTCCATTGAACTCCTTCGCCTTTAAGCCAATGGAGTTGCGCTCCCTGTCACACGGTCTCCCTTGCGCCAAGGAAGTTAAATGGAGATTTTGGGCGAAGGGAGTTCGGCAATGACCATTACGGTTGGATGGAGTACTCTCGTTCCCAGGTAGCTACAGTTCCGCAGAGATACCACGCTAGTAAAATCGTCGTAACTGGTTAATTTGTAAGTTTTAGCACTATTTTTTTTGCCTTGAGATATATGCCACATAATAGAAGTTTAATTTGTTCTTAAGGGCATCAGCGACTGTACCCTCTACACCAATACTTCACCATGCCGCATCAGGAAACGTCGTTCCGCCATTTCGTTTGTTTTTATATGCACGCGAGCCGCACGTGGTGTCGTTAAAGCCGTACGGGTAAATTCTCCGGGTGACACGTATCATGAGCGATCCCGGTGCATTATCGTCGCGAACACACAGACATGGACGATTACACAGCGGCATCACAACTCGAAGCCCACCGGCCAAACAACGTGGCCCGCGCTGCCCACGCACGAAAGCAAAAGCACATTGTGACCAGCATCGCTTGCAACTTCGCTATGCTTGGAAAACAAGTCTTGCGGTAACGTACCACAAAGTTTCTCGCTGCGATTGTATATTATTACATACTGCGTTAAAAAAATACACATACATTACTGTAACGGCGACCGTATGTGTGAACAGTTGCACGCAGAAGTAAGCACAGCAGCGCCGTTTCTATCCCGTGCGGCGCCTGTCGAAAGCTCGAACTGTGCCGTGTAGCACGGCCGCAACTCCATTGCCGTCAATCTCCGTTAGGGAGTTTCATGCTCAACGGAGTTCGTGGGTGCCTGTGTGACACGTTTGCAATTTATTCATATGTTTTATTATTAACTTTCTTGTGGCCAACGTATGCACACCCCTGTGTTGTATTGTTTGGTTCACTCAGTGTGCCATTTTTGGCCATCTATTTACAGGAAATGTGACTTAATTATCTGTGTAATATGATAGTGCAAGTATCTTCCTCACTTAACTTATCAGAAGTCTCTGTAGCTGCTTAGGTTTTATTGCCTGTACAATGCAGAGCCTTCACTTGTATAAGAAGTGTATTGTGCCACATAGTCATGTCTCGTTCCCACGCGCCCCACTGAATGATAACAGGCAATATCATGCTGTCATTTTTTGTTTTTAGCGTCAAAATACCGAAGAGAACAGAAGAAAAAAAATGACAAAGCTACAGAGTGAGGTGGTCATAGTTCTGTTTTGTAGAGTAAAATTTATATAATTTGTTCTTAGGTTTGCTTCATGTAGTAGCCAAGATTGTCTTTACGCTGCTGATGAAACAAATGAAAAAAAGAAAAACCAGTCAAATATCTTGTTTTTTTTCACTACAGCGAATGTTATCACCAACTGTAACCCAGCCGCGTTTTCAATACTGACAATCTTTCACAACAAGTTAACTTACCGATAATGAAATGCAAAAGAGTGATCTCTAACCCATTAAGGTTGTTCAGAAAATCTCTGACCAGTTTACTTTTGTATAGACCATGTCTTGTCGCTGTATTCTAAACAAATCATTTGGCCAAAACACGAACAAATTCCAGCCTTAGCTGGATATTTTCCTTGAGCATACTAAGAAGGCACAGAATAACTTTCTTCTGTTCTAATACGGCAGTCAGCACTTATTAAACGACACAGCAAAACGTTCATGAACAATCAAAATAAAATATACCTTAAAAGTGCCTATCGTCTTGTTCAAGGTCACAATTATTACACTTTAACTACGTTGATGCATCACTGAAAGCGTGCTAAATCAGAGGGAGAAAACATAAAAACTTGCCTTCAGACTCACCGCTCTTGCATGAGGCCACAACGAAGTGGCAGCAAGCAGCCGAGCAAGTCTGTGCTAGTGATGATAGGCAGAAACGAAGAGTAAAGAATATGTGGAGAGTGCGGCCAGGTGGAAAGCAAGTGATGACGCTGCCAATGGCACCCCATTGCCTAGGCAACGCACCTGCCCGGAGCGAATGATACTGATATGAAAAGAGTCCCCAAAAATCCAAGATGCATTGCAAAGTTTGGCATAAGTCATGTGATTTCCTCTCCTTGTTCAAGGGCCAAATAGCAACGGTTTTTAAGGGCACTGGTTACTCTCTCTGGCATGACCTTGGTCGGGACAGCGCAAAGTGCGGCAGTACACTTTGGCAAGAGTGGAATGGAGTGATATCAGGGCCTCTCTTGTAGAAGATTACACAACCAGGCACAATCATAAGGCATGTGCCAAAGTTCGTTGACGCCATTAATCGCAAGTTTCTGTCGCCATATAACTATGTTTTCACTTTTTTGGTGATATCGCAGCTGCACACAAATTATGGAAACCTTTGGGTAGTGACTTTTCTCTGGTATTTTTGCACTCGAGATTTCGAGCTATCTAGAGGCCGACACAAGAACTTTTCGAGATAAGAGGTGAAAAGCACATGGATTTGCAACTGTGGCAGAAAAAAAAGTTTCTACTTTACCAATATTTTGAGACACCAGAGTTCGAGTTAATGAGGATTTACTGTAATTTTGTTTTATATGAGTTTTTACACACCAGCCGTGGTAGCTTAAGTCTTGCCCTCGTGGCACAAACTTTTTGATGTTCATTCATCAGAAAAAGCCCAACTTGCTATGTATTTTTCATGCACCTCCCCTCATGTGACGTATTCTGTTGGACGACTTGTTGTTCAGCTAGTTCGCGTTTGCTTAACGACACATTGTAGCACAAAGGCACAAGTACAAAGACACACAGACACATCACAGGTGCTACTAACTTTCTAACAACGCTACTAGCAACTACAAGCTAAGTTGTTAGTGCCTGTGACGTGTGTCTGTGTGTCTTCTTTGTAAATGTGCCTTCATGCCAGTGGGAAAAGCAAGTGCTGCCACCTGTACTGCTAAGTTAGAGCTGTTGCTTACTTTCAGCATGTCTAGTTAGAAAGAATGGGAATGTGGTGAAATGGCCTTTTTTATAACATTTACTGTATATACCCACATCTTCTAACTCGCATCTTTTTCCAGAGAAAATTGCCTGTCTATTATGGAACCAAAACTGTGTTCATTGCACTGACAGCAGCGTATCATCAGACGCAGCGTCATTGCTATCACAAGATCACCTCACAGAGCACGTTCTTGCGAAGGATTCTGTTGGTTAATTTTGGGCTCAACTGGGATCTAGAGCAGTATGCTCGGCCAAGAACTTTTGGAGATGCTATCACTTTCGCGAGACTTTGCGTGACTTGGCATTGAATGCTTCAGCGTAATCGGTGGCAAGCATATCTGGCACTATGCCAAGCTCGCTATATGCTTAAAGTGCCAGAAATGCTGTTGGCCTCATACCTGATGGAGTCCGATGCAGTGACACGAAAGTACTAGAAGTATATTTATAATAAGTAATATAAGTAATAGAAGATTGATACCTGTGGCCAATGAAGCCTAAATGACTATGACAATGTGCAGCTTTCATTATAAAAGCTAATTAAAAAATTTCCATCTGTGAAGTTAAGTTCTGCACATCTCTCCTTTCTTTTTTTTCGTATCATGAGCCTGGAGGGCATGTTGTATTTTTCTTTTATGAATCTGCGCCATGTTACATTCAGATGCGCATTTATTTTGTTTCAGACTTTCTTGCCTGCAGGAAAACCAGCAGTTTCTGGGTAGTTGAGTAAATATACGTCATTTCTTATCAGAGAGCATGCTTGATACTTGATAGTGTATAGTATCAAGTAGAGAAATATATTCTCTTTCCGGTGGTGCTAGTCCCATACTACATGTTTATTGAAAAGAAAAAGATAAGGCTGTATAGAGACGTCATTGTTTCCACAAAGACAGCTTTAAAAAATTTGAGACTTCATTTTCAATCCAAGGGACCTGTGCAATATTCCAGCAAATAGCATTTTATGTAACGAATTTCTTAAGATAAATAATAAAACGTTAGCCCTAGTGTGATGCCAAGATCAACGTCTGGTCGTCTTTTGGTCCAAAACTCGACTCCCTCAGGGTGTCTACTACCTGGGAAAACCAGGAATTCTCAGGGATCTTGAATAGTCTAAAAATAATCAGGGAAAGCTCAGGGAATTTTCCTTCTGTCAGGGAAAAGAATTACAGTGGAACCTCGTTTAACCGTAGTTGGCCAGAGCTCGGAAAAAGTACGTACTAAACAGTGGTACTGTTTAACCAAAATAGCATGAAATCTACCACTTATCTGTCAAAAACGGAACTTAGAGAGAGTGTGATGAAAGGGGAAAAAAACATGCGGTATTTATTCACTTCGCACAACAAAGGTGTTATTTTCGTTTGATGCCGCGGCGCCCTAGCAGCGACGACAGCGGCCTCAAACTTACTTTCAGCCAGCCCCCCCTCTTCTCGGCAAACACTCACATGGCAGATTCCTCGTTGGCGTTACGTATTCTCTGTGCACGCACGCGGTAGCGCTGCAGAAGTTGCTGGGTGCCTTTTCCATTGCGGGCTGCTGAGCTCATCGTGATGATTGCATTCATGAGGCTGACGTAACACGTGCCACTGTTGGCCTGAATCGCCCATGCTATCGCTTTCCATGTCGTCCTCGTCACTGTTGCTAGGCGACACTTCGGCAACAACAGAGGCAACGATGGCGAAAAGTCGAACCTCATAGCCGACATCTTTTTGCGGTTGCAGCAGCGCTACCAAGCAACTTCTTCGCATTCCAAATGCCACACACCTTAGTCAACAGCAGATCCCTGTCGCGTGCCAGTGCTGATGTTTTCGTGTCATGTTCAATAGCACGAACGATGTCTAATTTTTCTTCTATGCTGAGCCACTGCCTCCTTCACTAGATGCCTGCCGCGTGGTTCGGTAAACTCGATTCCGTGCCCTCTCCCTTTTCTCTTCTCCGGATGGATGGATGGAAGGTAGCAGCGTCCCCTTTGAAACAGGGTGATGGCAGTTGCCACCATGCTCAGCTTTTTATTTTTGTGTAACTTTGTTGTAAGTTATTTAAATTTGCTATTTTCTTTAAATACGTCTTCCTACACTTTTAACCTTATGTCACCTCTCTGCTTTTGAGCCACCAATCTTCCAATTGTTTTTTGCTAATTTCCACCGCATATTTATTTACATGATTATTGTTATCTCTAAACCCTAGGGCTTCAGGAAGGGTGACTGTGCCCGCAGCGACATCGGGATGGATACTATCACATTTAGTATGAGGTGTTCTATTGTTTCTACAGATTTACCAAACACAGTATGTGTGTCTTCTTCTTCGTTGAATTTCTTTTTATAGCTGCGCGTAGTAAGACATCCTGACCTAGCTTCAAAGAGTAGGGCACTGCCTCTTGAGTTATCATAAAACGCTTCCTTGCTGATCTGCTGTTCGCAGTATCTATATAGTTCAACACTGTTTCCTTTCCATTGAATTTGTCCAATTTTTACCTTCCGCGTTTTTAACCTCTCGTTTAACCTCCACGAAAAGGCAACGAGTGCTGCTTGTGGCGGACGTCTACAACCTAGATCACGTGCTCCTGCTTGTGAGATTACTATGGCATCTGTTGTCGTCTTGGAGGCAGCAGGCGCGGCGCACGGCGGCACGGTTGCGGAGCAGACGACAGGCTATGCTAAATTTTTTGTTTGAATGTTGGAATAAAGAAACGAAATCTCGATTTGTGTTAAGAAATGCCATAAAACATGTTTAGAACTTTTCGAGAGTGGTTTACACAGTTCCTAAACATGCTTTACCAACATTGCGACAACAGTTGGAGTTAACAGACGTGTTGCTTTGCATCAGTTGGTTTGTGAAGGATTTCGAGTTGACAGATGTACTTCGTCGCAGGGTTTGTTAATTGAATGCCGGCTCTTTACACTTGCAGTTCCTGCGCCTTTTATCTGTCATTTATCCATCAATTTAAGACCTCCTAAATATGAATCCTTCTACCTGTGGTGTCCAACAAAGACTGCAGTCATGCCTTATTGCTGTGTGCTGCAATGTAAGTCAAGCACTCCATGCCGATGTCCCGGCGTATCGTTTCATGAAATACCAGTTGACAGCAGTTTGCGTGAAAGATGGCTTGAGGCAATTTCTAGGGAGAACTGGATGCCCACACCAACTTCAAGCTGTTCGGTAGTTTGCAGTTTGCACTTTCAGGAGTGCGATTTCAGAGAAAGCTGCAAGATATGACGTCGACTTAAGCCTGGAGTGGTCCCCAGCTTGTTTAGCGAGCGCTTTTGCGAGAGCCAGACACCAGGTGTGCCATAGCGGAAAAACGCAAGCGAGATTCGTCGCCCACAGGCACACTTCGCTGCATGCTGCCTTCTGAAAGCAAAGTACTTTGCGCGCAGCCACACGATGAACAGTCAGCCAAGACAAACTTCAATGAGGACCCTTCTGGAACTGCCACAGAATTTTGCCTTCCCGGCTGAAGTTTGGAACTTGTCCAACGAAACCAAGAACGACACGCAATGAGCAACTTTTTGTTTGACATGGCAGCCAGTAAAGATACACTAAACGAGGACTCGGCGTCTAATCGGAGCCCTGGCTGTACTATTCCGATTGGTTCCTTGCCATATGGTGGTTTGCAAGTTAACTCAGGAAACAATGGAGCACATTTTTCAGAGCCTGCTGCAGGGGAGGACAATGACACTCAGACAGAAGACCAGCGCTCTAACAGATTCAGTTAAGTTTGCATGTAAGAAGAAGAACAGGCAGCCAACAAAGTCTTTGCACTCGTTCAAGACGCAAACAAAATGGGACTCAATCACGTCAAGCGTGTTTGTAGAAAGAAAGTAATGGCGACGAAAATAATGTGCGCTGCAAGCAGAAAATGATAAACTGTGCAGAACTGTAGACACCTACAAAGAACTTCAAAAATTGAAAGAAGAGTGCTACGTCTCTGCATTTCTGGAAGTTCTGGCTGATGCCGAGGAGGGGACGGCAAAAGTAGTGCTGCTCCTCAACCAAGTAAAATATTATAAAAAGAAAACACGACGCTGGTCAGAAATAAGTCAGGCTTGGCATCGTAATGCGACACCTCTCAACAAAAGCCTACGAATACTTAAGGTGTGGAGAGCTTCTCAAGCTACCTTGCAGAACAGCGCTACAAAAATACTTCGGTACTGTGTCCGGTGAAGTCGGTTTCAGCAAGTTGATTCGCTCCCGCCTGGAAGCAGAGCTTGAGAATCTGGACACACCACAGGCAAAAGTATGTAGCCTCGTTGTTGAGGAGACAAAAATTAAACAAAAGATGCTCTACCACAAGCAAAGGGAGCATTCATTGGTGATGTCGGCCTAGGTCCTGACCTCGAGTACCTTGCTCCTGCAGCTGAAGGTGAACATCTGGCAAATTCACTGCTGTGTTTTCTGCTTTGTGGCCTGCAAGCAAGATATAAGATCCCTGTTGGTTATTTCCTCAGCAAAGGTTGCACGGGGACCAGCTCGCCGAGGTCATTCGTCACGTCGTCATCAAAACAGCCAGCATTGGTTTTGACATCATCATAGTTGTAACCGGCAGCCACAAAATCATTGTAACTGCTATGGAAATTTTGAGTGGCGGAGAAGCAAAAACATAGGCACCGCATCCAGCAGATCCATCAATGGATATATTTTTCGCATTCGATCAAAGCCACGTTATAAAAAACATCAGGTCTTAATTTCTGGCCAAGGAATTTAGTGAAAATAAGGAAATTTCATCAAAGTACATCAAAATGCTCTACAAGATGCAAATACATTCAGCAGTGCAACCACTCGGGTTCCATACAAGGAAACACGTTTTCCCTTCAAATATTAAAAAAATGAATGTGGAGACGGCCGTGCAGTTATTTTCTCCTGCAGTAACTGCAGCACTCAAATACCTCAGGGATCAGGCAGGTCACAGCTACGATTTTGAATTTTCATCTGTGGGGCCGACTGTTGAGTTCATAGAAGCCTTCCACAAGTGGTTCACATGCATGGATATGAGCAATCTTCAGCAGGAGATCTATTGCAATGACGAAGATGCTCTTCAGTTTTCTGAAATTGATGACCCAAGGCTGCATTGGCTTGAGGGCAAGTTCCTTTCTTGCATTGAGCAGTTGAAAACTAAAAGCCCAGCAGAAAACTTCCTGAAAAAGCAAATGCACCATGCGATGTCAAAAGTGAAATCTATTCGGTTCCTTCTTTCTGACAAGAAGTTTAAATTTGTGCTTATGCGCAAGTTTTCAAGTCACCCCATAGAGGCCATGTTTGGGTTTCTGCGGCATATAGCTCTGGCTGCAACGATGTCCTGGATATGAAAAGCGCAGTGTGTGAAATAGAAAAGATGCTCAAGACCGGCATCGTTGCCTCTGCCGCCCTAAAGCAACATGACAAGCTCGACATCGTTTTTGTCGGCACAGCTTCTGCCAGTTTGTCAGACTCCCACAAAGACCACAAGTACTGCAGAAAAGGTTTTAGATGCGGGGGGGAATAGGCTAAAAGAACAGTGCCTCTCAGACATGCCATGTGCGTCAAATCCACATGTTGCCAGCGTGGTGATGGTCAGTGGATTCATTGTGAGAGCGGCAAGCAGAAACATCCCCTGTGCCGAATGCATTGCAGTGCCGCAATGAACCAAAGCGAACGCTCCCCTCCTTGGCCTTATTACAGTAATCTTGGTAAAGCATACACAAAAGTATTGCAGTGAAACATAACAAGTATTGGAAGAGGCTATTGCCACGGGACACAGTATGTATTCCTTAATTATACACGCGTGCACCCGGTATTGCCTGTCACAGTACGAGCAGCGATATGCCTAATACGTGTGCCGACAGGTCTTCAAAGCGTTCTTGAATGTGCTTGTGGTGGTTTTTTTTTATTTCTTTGTACATACTGCAGTCTGTACAGACCAAGCAGGTGGGCGTATTTCCGCAAACACTCGTGTAGGGCAAGAATAATATATGCTCTTGTGCTAGACATATGGAACCAGGAAAAGGAGGAGAGCGAAAAAAAAAAGTAACAAGTTGGCATTTTTATATTGCAAAGGACGATATTCACACTATCAGAAAAATGCACTGGGATAGTCAATAATACATCAAAATAACAAGTTCTTATCAGAACAAAATGCACTTGCATAGGCGATAACATGAATAAAAGAGGGAAAAAATAACATTCCATATCATTGTGCAAAATACATGAGTAGTGCCTGCTCAAAATTATCAGCAGAGAAAATTTCTGAGGGAAGGTCATTCCACTGAACAAGAGTACGAGGAAAGAATGAATTTTTAGAGAGGTTAGTGCGTGCACGGAAAGGGAGCAAGTTGTGAGCGTGATGGTGTCAAGACGTGCGTGACAGGTAAGGTTGAATTTATGTTCGTCCATTAAATTCAAGCGACTTGTCATACATCGTGAAAAGAAATTTTAGTCGTGCCACAGTTCTTCGTGCTTCTGAGGTAAGGATATCGTTTTCGGTCATTAGTTGGGACGGCGAATCAGTGGACCTAAACTTGTTGAAAATGAACTGTACTGCTTGCCTCTGAACCATTTCAAGCTTATGCTTATCCTTCATGTAATACGGGTCCCATACTATTGAGGCGTATTCTAGTTTTGGCAATACATAAGTTCTGTATGCTAGAAGTTTTAAATTTGAAGGTGCTGTTTTCAGTTTATGACGCAGAAAGCCAAGCTTTCGAGAGGCAGATGCACAAACGTTCGCAATGTGTTTCGACCACGATAGAGTGGTGGTAATCGTTATGCCTAGATATTTATATTCCGAGACTTCCTTTATTTGTGTACTATTGATGCAATATGGAAATGCCATAGGTTGCTTTTTGTTCGTGACACGAAGTAAGACAGTTTTGTCAGCATTTAGGGTCATAGACCAGGTGGTGCACCATTCATTAAGTCTGGCTAAGCTAGTGCTTAAGTGAACATGATCATCACGGCAAGTAATCTCTTTAAAGACAAGACAATCATCTGCGAACAATCTGATGTTAACGTGTGGATGAATTGTGCTAGTTATATCATTAACATAGATTAGGAAAAGGATCGGGCCGAGTACGCTTCCTTGAGGTACTCCGGACGGAACTGCAGTAGTTAACGGCCATGCAGTAGAAGCATGGCCGTTAACGTCTACGAACTGGCTACGGTTTGAAAGGTACGCACTTATTCAATTGATCATAAATGTAGGAAGGCCGAGCTTAGTAAGTTTTTCAAGAAGTTTACCATGAGGGACGCGATCAAACGCTTTACTGAAATCAAGGAAAATAAGATCAACTTGTCCGGAAGAATCAAGTGTTAGAGCGATTTCGTGAACCGTTGTTAAAAGTTGCATAGATGTCGACAGTTTCTTTCGAAAGCCATGCTGAAATGGATAGAGCAAGTTGTTACTTTCAAGAAAATTAGTTATATAATGAGCGATGATGTGTTCTAGTGTTTTACAGCATGTGGATGTCAACGAAATGGGACGATAGTTTTCAATGCTTAGGCGATCACCCTTCTTGTGGACTGCAATGACACGAGCCACAAGCCAGTCATCAGGTAAAGTCGCTGTGCTCATAGATAAAGAAAAGACAGCTGTTAAGATGTGTGCAACAGATTTGGCGTAACGGCGAAGAAAAGAATTTGGTATGCCATCCGGTCCCCCAGAAGATTTTTCTTTAACATTAAGCAACAAGGAAAGCACACCTTCAAAAGATATAAAGTCTGACACTTGGCACAGAGAAGAAGGAGCCTCCATGGCTCTATCAGCATGGGTGAACACGGAATGGAAATATTCATTCATTATGTTAGATATTTCCTGAAGATCGGTGATCTCAATGTCGTGTTGCCTCATTTCTTGATAATGCGTGTTTGCACTGCTAAGATATCGCCAAAATTTATCGGCACTGGTTTTTATGCAATTCGGCAAAGTATTGGAGAAATATTTTTGACGGGCAAAAGACAATGCGTCTGAAAGCTAGACTTGCAGGTGGCTAATAACTTCAGGATTTTCGTTCCGGCGTGTTTTGGCGCGTTTTAACCTGCGTTTTATATGTATCATTTTTCTGTCAATCCATGGGTTTCTTCGTTGTGGTTTAATAAGTTTCGTCGGCACGAAGGCATCAATACAGTAGTTAACGCAAGTCACAAACGCACGCCATAGTGAAGTAACATCAGTTTTTGGTAAGTTGTCGACCAGCTTCCAATGTTCATCAAGGATAGATTGATCATTGGCATTAATAAAGTCTTTAACAGTTTTGCAGGGCTTAACGTGCTTCCTTTCACAACTATCAAGCCTACTTCTGACGAACACAAACTTGTCCGATATGCCCTCCTCCACTGGGACATCGAGCTCTGCCATATTTTTGCTAAGAAATACAAGATCCAAAATTGAACAAGTATCAGCATTGTCACGTGTGTTTTCAAGCACAACTTGTTTCATGTCACATGCAAACATTATGTCAAGAAGAGGGCTATCGGCCAGCTGCATCTCGGGCCTGTGCAGCCAATTAACTGCGGGTAGGTTGAAATTGCCCGCCATGATATATTTCCGGGGTTTCAGCACAGTCATATAGTCACGCAGCGAGGACAAGAACTCGGGAGGGGATGATGGTGACCTATAAACCGCGCATACCGCAACTACATGTCCCCAACAATTAACTTTCAAAAACAGACTTTCATGGTTTTCGATCTGAGGAAGTATCTCTGCGGAAAACATGCTTTTTAGAATAATCGCAATACCTCCACAGTCCCGACGGAAAATCTTATGTGATGGTGATACCAGTATTTTATTGCTAACACCATCATGCAGCCAGGTTTCTGTGACAATTGCAATATGGGGGTCATATCTGATAAGGAGGCATTCAAGTTCTACCTTATTTATTATACTTCTGGCATTGAAATTTAGCACTCGCGGGATTTTAGAAATGGTGCACCTGTTCTGTCACGCATTACCAGAAGTTTTGTTTTCGCGGCTCACTACAACTCGTTGAGATGTGCTGTCATCCCAAGCATAAACGCAGCCATCAAATTTCAGTTTGTCATTGATAAGAAAAGCATGTTTTCAATTGTCGACATCCCGTTTGACAGTTTCCCAAAGAAGTTTTCGCTTTCTCAGAGTTTCCTTGCTGTAATCATTCTGGATAGATATACCACTACCCTTAAGCTTACGCACGTTTCGAAAAACGGCCTCTTTTTCCAAAAAGTCTTGGAAATATACGATAACAGGTCTTTTTCCTGGCTGTCTTCCAAGACGATGAATACGCGCGATAAATTTGCATGATTGCTGCAGTTTTTTTGAAAAGCTGTCATCAGTGACCGATTTTCGTAATGTTTTATCATCTTCATCGTCTTGCTCTTTGACGCCAAAAACAACTGAGTTTGATCGGCGACTGCGGTCTTCAAGGTCAGCTATTTTTTCGTTCTGTTTCATAACTACTTGATCTAAAGACCGAATTTTGTCTTCTAGTGTTTGAATTTGGGAGGTCTTTTTTGCTAATTTCTAGCAGAAGCTTATCGATTGCATTCAATCATGTATTAAGAGTGGCGACGGCTTGTTCATTCGATGTAAGACGCTCCCGAATACCAGTTAGCCCAGTTAATATGCATGCTTGCCCTGACTGAAGGCTTTCAAACATTTGTTCAACTGTTGGTTTTGGGTTTTCTTCAATGTCTCTACAGACAAGCAATTTACACACAGAGAAACAGTCGTAAGCAATTGACAAGCGTGTCCGGATAGATTGAGTCCCTAAGGGCAGTAAATGACATGCATTTATTTTTTCCAACTGGCCGATTTTTTTAATGTTTTTGCGGCCCCTAGGGAGTTTGAAAAATCGGACATGGACTGTGCAACTGACCAAGGAGATGCTTCAAATGGCCCGTGGGGCGAACAAGTGGCAGAAGGAGGACAAGAACAGAAAGGACCTACGCATTGAGGAATTAATGGGAAAGGAAGCCTGCTGCCGCCGTTTTGAAGGAGCTTGAGCTCAAAAAATGAAGTGTTGGCTGATGCCAAGATGCAGGTGTCCCTCATCCAAACCAAAGTAAACTCTTTAAAGCAGTGAAACGCAACACTGTGGCGTCTTGCGCGGGCTGAGAGTATACCTCAACTGTCCTGACATATATGTAAGGACAGTTGAGGTTGACTTTCGAGCTTTGAGAGAGAATCTCAATTGTGACAAAGTTTGGGCCTCATACCACTGAGATTGCTATCAGTTGATAGAAATATTTCATATTCGAAAATATTTGCTCCTATTTGCTTCAGTTTATTCATATTTGAGAATGTCCAACTCCGTTTGCAATTTTTTTCGAAGACATTTTATTTGCTGTGCATTTTACTAACCCCCCTCCCCCTTCAATTATTTTTTTGAATAACATGAACATTACTCCTTAGTATTCAAATTGGACTAAGTCATTTTCTTAAAATTTTTTTTTCAAGTACTTACTAGAGAGTGACAGTATCGGGTGATATGGTTTCAACCCGTCTTGACATAAAACATAGTTCTTTATCACTCAGGGAATTTTGCAAGGGCACTCCAGGAAAAGCTGGAAAACTCGGGGAATTTGGAAATGTCAACATGGTAGACACCCTGAACACTGAACACGCACTTGTGGTTAAGCTGCATGCCTGCATTATTTATTCTGGACAGGACACTTTGCAAGTTTCTATCGTAGTCACATTGTGTGTGACCTCACACAAGAACATCATTAAGGTAGCATAAGGTACCTGGACAGTCATTTAAAACAGATTACATTATCTGCTGAAAAGCGGAAGGCACAGACGCCAATCTAAAACACGCACACCTATAGCGAAAGAAACCCTTGTGAGTTATGAATGTAGTAAGCTCACGGCTTTTGTCGGATAATAAAACCTGATGATAAGTGGACTGTAAGTCTAACTTACTGAAGACAGTAGCATTGGCGAGTTGATGCAACAGTTCGTCAGCTGTCGGTATTGGAAAGGTGTCGATCGCGATAGCCTTGTTGGGTTCCGTGAGATTGACGCAAAGTCGGATGGAATTGTCTTCCAAACCACGACGAGCAGAGAAATCCACTCAGACGCTGGCACTCATTTGATGATATCAGCTGGTTCCAACCAATGCAGTTCGGCGGAGACTTTCTTACGGAGAACTAGAGGTAGAGGACGCATTTTCGCAGAGGCTGGTCGCAAGAATAATGTTGTGGATGAAGCCCTTTACAAGTCCCGATTGTCCTGAGAACAGGTGGGCGAACCCTGTTGGAGCATTGTGCTGTAAAGACAAAAACTGAATGCTTGGGTCAGCTGGAACTCCTGATACTTGTTGACATGTGAGTGAACACCCTTGAATGTCAATGCCCAAAGCTTGAATGGTGTCTAGGCCTAGAATAGAAGTGCCTTGGTTCGTGACAAGAAATGCCATTACTGCAGCCTTGTTGCAGTACTTGACGAGCACAGAGAAATGTCCTGAATGCAATATTTCTTGATGCAAATAATTCTTGAGTCGAAGACTTGAAGGAGACAAAAGAAAACCCTTGCAATGTTCTTCGTATGTGGAGCTGTTCATCAGTGACACTGTAGCTCCTGTATCCACGAGCAATTTGAGTGTAGTATTCGCGATGATGACTTTGGCGTAAATTATTGCCAGACGGGAATTCGGTGCTAGATTTGTAAGCACAGACGGGATTGTAGCGGCTGATTCTGTCTCAGCACTAGCAGAAACAAGCTGAGCTCGAGCAGGGGACCGTCGATGCGTTCAGTTGCTTGAACAGCAAACAGTAGCATGTAGCGTAATGTCCCACTTTACCGCACACATGGCAGGTAACGTGCTTGGCTGGACAGCCTGGATCGGATGTGATGTGGTGACGTGAACAACATCGGTAGCAAAAAACTGCAATGTCTCCACTGGCTTCACGGAGTTCGGGCCGGGTACCATGTCAGCGTTGCTTCGATACGCAATGAACACGCGAGTGATTAAAAACTTCAAGTTCCTTGCGAACATGCTCCACGCTTTGTCCGATTTCCTCGACCTTCTTGAGCATGAGGGATGGTCGTTCATAGAGTAACCTTTCTCGTATTCTTGCTGATGCGATGCCTTGCAAGATTTAGTCAAAAAGGGACTCGTTGTGCCAAGCGCCAAATGCACACGCAGGCACTTGCCTTTGTAATCCGATGACGAAGTCCTGGAAGGCTTCCCCGGGTCGTTGTTTTCTGTCCCTGAAGGTAATACGATGTACAAGGGGATTTGTGCCTTCCTCATAATGTTGGTCGAAGATGCGAAGAATACTTTTGAATGTTGCAGCTGTCAGATCCGTTTGCGACGCCAGGCCATAGTAGAGATGCTGCCCTTCAAAGCCTAAATTACTGAGTAAAATGGCCGTCTTCCTCTCGTCTTGTAGTGCCTTGCATTCGGTCACCTGGAGAAATGTGCAAAAAGAATGTTTTCCAAGTCAACCACGATTCCATAGGAGTACCAGGTAATGCAAGGAAAGGCGGCATGGGTGGTGCGAATGCCATGCTGAGCTCTGGGAACAAAGGTGGGGAGTTGAGGTTGATGGAGCAGTCGTAGAAATAGTCGTAGCGTCATTGGGGGGGACATGCTGGAAGCCATATAGGAGCAGTAGTAGAATGGCAGAGGCAAGCAGCAAGCAGAAGAAACAATTTGTGGTATTGCTTCGATGGGGAGGCCGGACGGGATACCTATGGCATGAGGCCTAAAGGCGAGGGCACAAAGCCCCACAGGAGAAGAGCCGTACTGCTCTAGTTGGGGTCCAGACGAAAGAATGCGTTTATTGCAGTGATGGGAAAGGAAACACAGCAGGGTACACTTACAGCATTGGGCGCGGAGTGGCGCTAGTGGTCATAACCATTCGAAATAATGGAAACCGAATATCAAAACAGGATATCACAACACCTATTTCTTAGAAATATCGAAACGAGCTCTTGGGGCACACACACATTTGCATTTTCTTGACCTTAAGGAGAAGTATTCCTGTGCTGAATTTCACACAGATGCTTCGAAGTCTCCTGCTGGTGTTGCTTATGCAGCTCTCGGACCCTCATTTTCAACATCTGGGGCACTAAATTCAACTGCCAGTATTTTAATGGCAGAAGCATATGCTATGCTCTTGGCTATTTAACACATAAGGCTTACAAACGTCGCTAAGGCTGTTGTCTTCACAGACTCATTAAGTGTTCTGAGAGCCCTAATTAGTCTACGAAAACACAAGTACTCCATTTTGAATTAACTGTACAGCTTGTTGTGCTCTGCATATATGTGCAACCAAGTGAATGTCTCATTCTGGGCACCAGGCCACAAAGGTATAGAAGGCAGCATAGCTGCTGACGAAAATGCTATGTCAGTGAGTTTAAGCGACACAGATGGTAATACCCCCATTCCTGCCACAGACCTAAAGTCTTAAAGGAATCATTGGCAACGAGAGTGGGATGCCCAAGCATTGAACAAGCTACACATGATAAAACCAAAACTAGGGAACTGGATAAGTGAGAAAACAACACGGTACAAGGATGTGGTTGTTTGCAAATTAAGAATAGGACACAGTTGCAATACTCATTCTTACCACTAGACTGGGGGAGATCCTTCGTCTTGTAGTAAGTGCAGCAATAATCTCACAGTCCTCCATGTTCTTATTCAATGCCCTGCAATAGAAGCAGAGAGGAAAAAGTATATGAACCGCTTCTTAACCTGAAAATAGTTTAGAGTTTTTAGCTGAAACAGATACTCTGAAAATCATTTGGCCAGGTAATTTTTAGCACATGATTAACAGCCCTTATATTCAAGGACTTTCTTGAAGCTCTAGTGTGACTGTTATGTTTTGTTCCACCATGTTTTTAACGAAACCCAATTGCCAAAGCCCACATCACTACCTAGTCAGTGTCATTATTTTAGTACCTATATTTTACGCCATTTATAGTGACAGGTTTTATACAGCCCTGACACATCTACCTTAAGGTCATTGTCCACACCATCTGCAATTCATTGATAGCATTACTACTTGTCGTGGCGCTGTTTGTTCATACCTGGCCCTTGCGCCATAAAACACCACACATCATCAGCTGACCACTTGCGTGTTGATTTATTCCACATCAGCTGGACAGATAAACATTGTTTGTAATCTTGCAGCCATTTGAAACAGCTATATATAAAGTGGAGTCAAAACATGTTCTCTTTATTTGCGGCGGTGCTGTTATTTTTATGCTTTGCATGACATATGGGGTAAGCTTATGGGCCAGTAATTCCGCTCTGGATTCTGGCACAATGACATTGATGCGTCGAGGCATCAAGACTGCCAGCGTAACGTAGCATACAAGTGTTTATTGGCTGCTTGTCTACTTCTAAGGCCTCACACAATGTAACACCTTTGGTTAAGAGCGTGTTCCACGTATTCTGCCTGGCCTGTGAGTGGTGCTGGCTAACAGTTTCAAGGCTAATTTTGCACACAAATACCAGAAATAGTGGCCGGTGCGATGGCACCACAGTAACTGCATTGGTAAAGCATGACATGGCATGCATAATGCAGGGGATGTGGTTTCAATCCTCACCTGTGACAAGTTATAATTTTGTCACCTTTTATTTTCCTTTGCCTGATTATTTCTATGTTTCATTTAAACATAACAGTTAACTTCTCTTATGCTTTCTGTGCATTCATTTCCTGTAACTTCGTATGGTTGTGACTATCGTGAAAGCTGGAATGTAGGTTGAGTTTGTCTAAAAAAATTTTGTGGAAATGTGCGCCTACGTCTATATAGCGGTCCTTGACACAATTTTAATTGTGATACGACCAATATGCGACAAGGCAAAATAAAAGAGAGAGAGAGAAAATATCACCATTTTTGTTGTTGCGGTTGCAAATACACAAGCTTCATATATTTTGTGCAGACATGCATTACTACAATAAAACCTTGTTATAATGAAGTTGAAGGGGAAGCCGAAATTACTTATATGTATTGATTATTGCCCTTTACTGTGCAGACATGCATTGCTACAATAGAACCTTGTTATAATGAAGTTGAAGGGAAAGCCGAAATTACTTATATGTATTGATTATTGCCCTTTACTGTGCAGACATGCATTACTACAATAGACCCTTGTTATAACGAAGTTGAAGGGGAAGCCGAAATTACTTATATGTATTGATTATTGCCCTTTACTGTGCAGACATGCATTACTACAATAGACCCTTGTTATAATGAAGTTGAAGGGGAAGCCGAAATTACTTATATGTATTGATTATTGCCCTTTACTGCAGTGTGCACAACTTTCAAGGCACACTAAAGGCTAATACTAAGTCGACGTGGACTGTTTAAATACCATTCCAGAAACCTCGTAACACATGTTTTGTGCCAAGAAAAGACTTAGTTTATGAGAAAATTGCACCTGAAGAGTCCGAATACCTTTTTTTGAGATTCAAATCTCCCACCACCCAACCGGAAGAGTGGTGATGTTGCATACGCCAACACTGCCCTGTGCTGCCATTGGGGAGCAAAATGGCACCCGACAGACGGTGGTACCGAGCCAAGACAGATAAAGTCAGAGCGGCGGATTCGCAGCTGCAACTGCTTTTTGGCCACATGGTGTAGACAATTCAGGCATCCCATGACATCACATGGAAGTTGAATTCCTGGCTACTTGCAGTTTGTACGAGTTTCGCGAGCCAGCAAAACCAGCGGAGCACTACGCGATAACTACTGAAACGCGAAAGTGTGGGCGGCGCGGAGTCGAGAGAATACGAAACCGTTCAACTGCCCGCGTCGTTATCAAAGGTAATTTCAATGAGTTCTTTTCACTAAACATGAAACAGAACTGGACAAGTAGCATTTTATTTCGTCTTATAATACAATACAAGGATTTTTTTTGCAATGAGTACTAGTGACAGAATTTAACTGAGGAGTGCTTCCGTCATCGGCCAAGCGCTTGAATTTCACAGGGGAGTCTCTAATCATCTCCTGCATTTACCTCAATTTCTCGATTGTTAAGGCTCTCTTTGCGATGATAATATTGGCATCTTGGAGATTCTCGAGCACTAATCTATCACTTTAGCTTGACTTACTATTTCCCTTTAGTGTCCCTTTAAACATGCAAAGAAGACTACAGCTCTGTGGCCATGTTTGTATTGCCAGCAAAAGTTGCTTCGGCGTGTACAACACATTACTTTTTAGCACCTGACACGACAGCTTTTACAATGGCCTCCTTTTGTTTCAGTGCAATGGTCCTTTGCTTCTGCTTGCCACTCAGCTTGCTCATAGTGTCAACGAGCCGGCGAAACAGTGATGCGGTCGAAGGGAACAGCCAGCAAGCTGCAATGCTAATGAAGTTCGTCATGTTCAAACAGCACATGGCACACAGCATGGTGCGTCGGCCACACAGCTGGGGCAGTATTCTCGGGCGACATTTATGACTTTCTAAGACAGTTTCAGTTTGGCTAGATTCTGCAAACCCATGGAAGTATAAGGTCGACAGAGCTTGGCACAACAGCAAAAACACGGTCAACTGCATGCACAGATGCATTCGGCCCGTGAAAGTGAAACTATCTGATCCACTGCCCTCTCATAGCCTTGTAGGTGAGGTGCTGGGGCCTCGCTGTTTAAACATGCCAGCTTGACTTGGTGGGCTCGTGGTCTCCAAGATTGTTTCAGTGTGATCTGGAGGTCACGCCTAGATGCGTCAGCCAGTGTGGCATGCCGCAGTAAGAGAGAGAGAAGTGGCGCCACTGCCTTTTATCTCGCTGCACACAAGCAGCACCATCAATGTGTGGTGCGACTAGCTTTGCCCGCTACACGTTGTAGCGAGAGGGGGAGGTGCAGCAAGATAAGAGAGAAGTGCTGCTTGTGTGTGGCTATGCAAGGGGGTGAAAAAGACCAAACTTGCCAAGGTTGAAGAGTGGGTATGTTTATATAGCGTATTAGAGGTTGGATTGCGCAACATTTTGATGAGATGCACAGAAGAGAAACACACACCACAAGCTCTCTGTGGTGTGGGTTTCTCTTCTTTGTGTCGCGTCAAAATGTTGCACAATCCAACCTCTAAAAGAAAGACCAGTGCTGCTTGACAGCATATTCAACGTGGGAATATTGAACTGCTCCTAGCACAGTGAAAAGCAATAAGCTCCGTGCGCAACAGTCAGAATTTTTTAGTTTCGTAGACAAATCTTGCTAGTTATATGCATTTGCAGGACAATTTTACTTTGTTAAAACACAGTTTTAACATATAAATCTCTATGGGAATTTCAAGTGGAAGTGCATTTACTTCATTATACCCATTATTTCTTTATACATATCTGATTTTGTTATAACGAGGTTCGAGTGTATTGTTTCGGCGTGCAAAATTAGCAGATCTCAGATTTGCTTTAGGGCTGCATTGAAAAACAATGGGATAGAATACACAGAAGCAAACAGAAGGATGCTGGCACTGCACCCTTTCGCTTCCACAAACAGTGAAATGGTGCCAATTGTTGACTTTCTCAAAACTTCATACTGCGACCACAAGGCATCATGGTAGAATTTCTTCACAAGCATTGTGTGCGAATTTTCCCGATAATGGCAGAGTCTGCTCATTATGAAGGTGGTTGAATTTGTTTCACGAAGTGCATCACTTCACGATGTGAAAAGGCTTCACTTTTTGCCGGTTTAATTAAATTTGTGTCAAAGGATTGGGGTACAGTTATTTACACTCTCTGAAACGGAGGTGATAGGGCAACAAACCCACCCTGCATGCATTTACGTATGGTTCAACTGTCCACTGGCGATAAGGTCCATGCCTAATCCACCGTGGACCAGAGGCATGAGACAAGAGGTGATGTAAAAACAAACACACAATTTAACAAAATAAAATCATGCCACAAAACCCACCACGTGGGAATGTACAACACTCGCGAAATTAATAAAAAAAAGTACCCTACAGAAATGAAAAATACACGCAACAATAAATGCGGCAAACACTACACTAACAGAACATACAAAACTGAATACGAGATGACTGATTAAATTAAAGATGAAACGCGAATAAATAAAGAGAGTCCGGCAGAAAGTTCTGAGAGCAGTTTGGAACATGAGGCTTGTCTGTGGGTGCTCGCTGAGATCCCAATATGAAGCAGCATTTGGCTGCTGCAACCTTGCTGCCGAAGATCGTGATGGACTTGCACCGCCTGTTGACCTGCCGCCGAAGACATTTGGGGGTTTCAGCCTGCCGACTACATCCTTAGCTGTCTCTCGGTGTATGACCACGCCACTCCGTCTTCCAAGCCATTTGCCCACTCGCCAAGGCTACCTCGTTCCTCGTTAGCCCTGGTGACTAACTTGGCCAACCAGTCCGGCGAGTGCAGGAACAGTGGGGAGCTTTCCTCCCTACTACCGTATAAGCCGCGCTGTAGCTGTGGTGGTTATGTTCAGTGGGACGCGGGCATGCACTTTGTGACACCACCCCAATGACAAGAATATTATCCTAATAATATTCCAAAAACCAACACACAGTTGTGGCACACCTTGAGGAGATCGCGCTCTTTACACACTCGAAGGTCACCCGCACAATCACGTCATCGTGTGGGTCACGGCTCGTCGAAGCTCTCGCACTAATCACTTGGGCGCTCACATCACCTCCTCACTCTCAGCCAGTCAGCGCACTCCACAACACAACTCAAGTGCAAAAAGAGAAAACTAGCGATAAAATAATGATCACTAAAATCAACACTTTTCAAAACCAATGTGATAATGTATTGTCCCCCCTTGGGCCTTGTGAGTACTGGCGCAAACCACGGCAGAGCTGGTATGCGCGCTCGACACGCAACACTTATCGCACACGCACACACACACACAAAAAAATTAGACAATAAAAAACAGAGATTTTGGTAGGGCAGAAAAATCGAGAGGACAGAAAAATCGAATAAGTAACAAACGCAATAAAATATAAAAAATTTGTATGGTGGGATCAAGAAAACTAAATTATCAATTTAGTGTCAGCTGCCCTTTTCAATACCCGCTTCTCTTCAAACTCGCTGGGGTCGCATTGTTGCCGTCCCCTGAGTTCTTCTGATGCAACGGTGGTAAGACACAATACCGGCTCCACAGCGGCATGCCATTTCGCGGCGCAGCTGCCTGCTTGTGGCTCAGTGATTGGGATACACTGACCTTTGTTCGGTCCCCACTCATGCATAGCACATGACCACTCAGGTGCTCCGAAGGGTGCGGCTCAGTGGCACCTGCCGCAGATAAGCTGAATATCTTGATCACACCCTCCTTCCCGGTGACGAGCGACGTCCCGCGACTGCCAAGTTCTGTCGATGCCTCCGCGACCTCTGTGTCATTTTACGTGGCCTATTCCTCACTCTCTGAAGTCTGCCAGCCGTCCGTACCTCGTGCCCTCACGGTGTTCGGTAACACGCCAGCCTCCGCCACGCCATACACTTCGCCGCCTCTCTTGGCATTCGATGTCAACACAATTTGCCTGTGTGGTGGCTGACGTTTTTCGTGGTCAGCCTCTGACCATCGTCACCCAACACACCGCCTGATTCCTGAAGCCCTGGACTTGCGTTCACTTCGAGGGCCGAGGCACCACGGAGTATTTGAGGAGAGGAATCTGCTAGACTGCGACTGCACACACAGGCAGCCCGATAAAGTCATGGTTGCACGAGGAGGAAATGCAGTTTTCACCGCAGCATGACAGATGATGCGTCAGGCATGTTGCCATTGTTTATATGTTGTTCTATGGACGTGACGCACAAAAATCGTTTTAGCACATTTTAGCAGCAGCTATTAATGAGCACTGTCCTAATTACATGTTGCACTGTACTTGAAACGAGCTACTAGTAGTAATCCCGGAGCAGACGACGTCTGCCGCTGCCGCCACAGTTCACTCACTCACATGTGGTGTGAGTGCATGCGTAAGTGACCTTGGGAGGAAAAGCTCCCAAGTTGGGCATGCAAGCTGTCATGGTTTCTTTCGCGATCTGCAGGCTTTCCATCACTATTATAGCTTGTGCGGGATTCTGCATTGCGCAGGCAGTGCTGGCTTTTCAGACTGCGCGCGCTTTCCACGTTGCAACAAAGGCGAGTGCTTTCCATCTGTGCTTCTTTTAGGACGGGGTGGAAATATGTTCTGCCGAACTGCAGCAGTGGATACCTATCCTGCAAGGAAACGACAATTAAATTCAAAGTTCCAAGTGACCCAGTATGGTTGGAATTGTGAACTCGTGCAATTTCAAGGAAGGATCGAGAGCTCAAGTCTTGTGATTATTTTTGTGAGAAGCACTTCTCAGAAAGCGGCATTGAGAGTGAGCTTGGTGTCAAAGTCCCTCAAGACAAACCTAAACGGCCTGCCCTGTTAGCAGACGACATGCTATCAACATTTCTGCACTGTGCCAGCTGCCTGTGTTCTGTTTGAAAAAACAGGAAGCCCACTAGATCTGTAGTGAAGTGCGCAAAGCATGCCAAGACGGAGCCTTTGGTTGTTGAAGATACGAAAATGCACACTGCTTGAGTGAGAAAAATGAGACGGTGTGTCTTATCGCCTCCAATGTTTGCCATCACTTTCAATCTCGCATTCCAAAAAACATACATTATAGATTTGCCGTTCTAAAAAGTACATCGCGCAGGTAATTGCTCTGTAAGTGACATATTTATTTTGTTAGTTTCTTAAGGCATTTGGAGCCAGTGAAGAGGTGCAAGAAATGCACCCTTTCATGCCTAAAGTACTAGTGGTGAATTGCCACTGAACGACCTTGAACCAGCGAGCCTCTTCGGAGAGCTCGCCACGCACGCTTTGCCTTCTCAGCAAGCGCAGACTTACAACAATGGGCGGGTCAGCGCCGTGCCTGATGCTGTGACTTTATCAGGACATCTGAGTGAGCGCTGTTTCGCCTCCTCAATATTCCTTGCTCTGTGCCCGGCACCCATTGGCTGAGGCATGAGCGAGGATTGGTGCTGGACTCCAGCCTGAGCAAGGCTCACTCCAGTGAGATGAGGTTTCACCGCATTGGTGGTCGAGCCCGACAGGCCGTCGTTCTCGACACACTCTTTCGTTGCACCAACAGCTTAATCCGCCTTTGCAACTCGAGGACATGCCCAGAAGATTGTGCCCTGTCGCCCTCATTGGTCTCACGCTGTCGAGGTTCCTCGTGCCTCCGCTGCTCCTCATGTTTGAGGCACTCGTCCGTTTCGCACTGTCGCAGCTTTCACTCTTTCCTGTGCTTGCGACGATCTACCTCTTGTTCGGAGCATATCTCATGCAAAAACTCCCAGAGTGCTGGCCACTCTAGGCCCAGCTGCCTCCCGATGGCCACGATGCACTCCAATTCATCGATTAGTCAATTGGTTATATCTCACCCTTCTGCTCACGGCAGTACATGTCTGGTCCCCCCCCCCCTGCTATGCTTCTTGGTCACGGAAGATTGTGGTCAGCATGTCCTGTCACGTGGGTGCCAGTTGTCAAAGGATTGGACTACAGTTATTTGCACTCTCCAAAACGGTGGGATGGGCCGACAACAAACCCACCCGGCATGCATTTACGGATGGTTCGACTGCTGACTAGCGATATGGTTCACGCCTAATCAACCGTGGACCAGAGGCATGAGACAAGAGGCGATGTAAAAACAAACACACAATTTAATAAAATCATGCCAGTGACACGATAAAAAAAGAATAAGCAAACTACAAGCACATGGTGCAAAGTTTCGCTGAAGCCTTGCAGGTCCCACACAATACAAACTCTGACCCGACGCATGACACAAAGCCCACCACGTGGGAACTTACAACACTTGTGAAATAATAAAAAAAATACCTGGCAGAAATGAAAAATAAGCATGACAAACACTACACTAACAGAACATACAAAAATGAACACGCGATGAATAATAAAATAAAGATGAAACATTATTAAAAGGATGAGTCCGGTGGAAAGTTCCGAGAGCAGGTTGGAACACAAGGCTTATCTGTGATGTGCTTGCCGTGATCCCAATCTGAAGGAGTGTCGGGCTGCTAGTACCTCGCTGTCGAAGACCGTGACGGACTTGCACCGCCTGTCAATCTGCCGCGAAGACTTTGGCCTGGGGGTTTCATCCTGCCGACCACATCCTCAGCTGTCTCTCGGTGCATGACCACGCCACTTTGTCTTGCAAACCATTGTGCTCGCTCTCAGAGGCTCATCTCTCGTCATGCCCTGGTCATCCATGTGACCAACAGTTCCAGAGAGGGCAGGAACAATGGGGAGCTTTCCTTTCTGTCGCCGTGTAAGCGGTGCTGCGGCTGTGGTGGTTGGGGCAGCCATGTCGAGAGGGACGTGGGCCTGCACTTTGTGACAATCTGCAACAGCATGCCAGCTTTAGTGCTTTGTGATAAGAGTGTGGTATAAGAATGAATATCTGCAGGGACATATCGGAAGCACAGAAGAGAGATCTCGTTGACCATGGCACTCTGCAAACACGGTGCGAAAAACCTGAAGCTGCCATTGACGGAAGGCTATAAAAATGAGTGAATGGCTACCAGTCACCTGAGGATGCCTACAAGTTGGTTGCAGTGATTGCTGATGTGCACTTTGGATGTCCAGTGTGGACCACTCATTGCCCAATGACAGTGTGAGGCGTGCATAGTCCTGTATAACAAGTGCCTTGGACAACAACAATGTTGTGCTGGGTAATGCCATAAGAGGCTAGCCGCCGTCCCTGGATGAAAATCCTGCCATTTCGTGTCCAGTTTTCATCTCCGACAACGAATGAGTGTATCAATTGAATAAAGTATGTTCTGTATTTAACTGCATTGAAGAAATTATTTTTTAAAGTGAAGCTTTCTTTGCCTCTTTCAAAATTGCTACTGTTGCTGCTTCTGCTGCTGTCTGGCACACTGTGTCGAGGGTGGTTCAGAGCATGTGTATACAGTTAAAACTTGATATAATCAAGTCAGTAAAATAGACAATTTGCTTCATTATAGTAAAACCCTGTTAATTAGACCCTCATTAATGTGGAAAATCGGAGAATTCGGACTTGTCTTTTAGTCCCAGCAGGTGTATACAATATTTAATGCTATGAAACTCATTCATTCGGATGTATTTGGCCGCACATAGATTAATTCAGAAAACTCTGCTTCATCTGCCTCTCACTTCAATGTGTCTCCAAAACTCAAGATTATGCAACCTCCAATACTCAACGTGCGGAAAGACAGTGTACATGATACCATGCCATCTCAGCGTGCCCACTCTTTGCATACACGGCAGATTACATCTAAAGCAGGGTGTGCGGCCTGCATATGTGCCCAGGCATGAAGACAGCCATGCACAGCCACAGCCTCGCTAGAAAAGGAGATGCATGCCAACCTGCCCCCACACTCCATCCCCCCACTCCCGTCACGCATGCTTGATTGCAGTACTGCGAGCTCACTCCCCTTCTTCCTTTCACCTTGCTTGCGCAGGACGACAGTGCTCATCAAGCCGTAATGTTTCTCGGCTCACTGTCGCAAGCTTTCACTAGCACCCAAAGCATACAGCACATGGGACCCGATAGAATTTTATCACCCTTGGACTTTATACAGAACATGAATCTGCTCCTTGGCAGTCGTTTTTGGTTGTGTGGCGCACGATTTGAGAGGTGCATTGGCAAGCAGTCGCTTGTAATTCAACCGTTTGACCATCTGCTTCTGTGGAAGTTTCCATTATTGTCTTGTTATTCCTTTGTGGCGGCAGTGAAATTTGGATATAATAAAATTGTGTATATATACACTTTGTTATATTGAGGTTCTAATTAGATGGTATTCCTTGGAAAAGAAGTTATAAAAAGTTAAATACTTTGCTATACCAGGAATTTTGTTATATTGACGTCTAACTGTACATAGCATGAGCACGGAAGAGAGAAAAGGCGACGCAAGAAACTCATTTGGGCGTCGCCAGAACACCTTCTAGAGGGCAATTATCCAAGTGCTACCTGCATTGCAGACGCTGCAGCACTTACCGTTGTACTCATCATCATCATCATCCTGTTTTATGTCCACTGCAGGACAAAGGCCTCTCCCTGCGATCTCCAATTACATCTGTCTTGCGCCAACCAATTCCAACTAGTGCCCACGAATTTCCTAATTTCATCACTCCACCTAGTCTTATGTCCTCCTCAATTGCGTTTCTCTTCTCTTAGTACCCATTCTGTAACCCTAATGGTCCAACGGTTATCTAACCCACGCATTACATGACCTGCCCAGCTCCATTTTTTTCTCTTGATGTCAATTAGAATATTGTCTATACCCGTTTGCTCTCTGATCCAAACAGCTCTCTCTCTGTCCCTTAATGTTATGCCTAGCAATCTTCGTTCCATCGCTCTTTGCGCGGTCCTTAACTAGTTCTCAAGCTTCTTTGTCAGTCTCTAAGTCTCTGCCCCATATGTCAGCACTGCTAAAAAGCACTGATTATACACGTTGACGCCGCAGGGATTAATGGTAAAAATGCTTATTTGGTGGTGGTGGTAGATGACAAAGGAAGCGTAAGAAATGCCACTTCCATTTATACCAGAGATCCGGGGGTTGCCCAACAGTTGGCTATTGCTCTAGCACTAATTGATTCAAGAAGGGTTTTGGTGTTTAGTGACTCGCGATCTGCAATTAAAGCCTTCTCGAGAGGACTTGTTGCGGAACCGGCTAACAGACTGCTGCAGTGTAGGGATATCACTTCGCATGCAGTTACTTGGTTCCCGGCACACATGGGGACAGTGGAGGGAGCCCCGCGTAACCTCAACGAGGTGGCGCACAGGGAGGCACGAGGATTAGTGTGCCGTGTACTCCCTGAAGGGGCTGGATCTCCTGCTCCTGAGTACAGGGACCAACTGTTAACCTACAATGAAATCACCAAGCACTATTACTTAGGGCATTCCCCCTGCCACATTCTAAATTAAATAGGTCTCAGGCGGTTACATTGAGGCTTCTGCAGACATGAACGTACCCTAACCCAGTCATCATGAGTAAAATTAATCCAGACTGCAGGGTTTAAGTATATTGTAGTAAGTGTGGGGGTTTGCTCGATTTAGAACACATGCTTTGGCGCTGCTTGGCATTGGCCGGTGATGGTTCTCGAGGTGAACAGTGGTGGCAGCGGATGCTGCACAGTGAAGTGCTGGCGGACCAACTCAGGGCTGTCCAGAGGGCCCATGTGACGGCAGAGGGGCTCGGCCTCTCTGTACCGATGTGGGAGCTGCCCGCATCAGTCCCAGACTGATCCTTCAGGACCTACATAAAGTTCTTCATACCATACCATACCATACACCTTCCTTTTAAATGATAATGGTAAGCTTCCAGCCAGGAGCTGGCAATGGCTGCCATATGCGATCCAACCCATCTTTATTCTTCAGTGAATTTCCTTCTCATGATCAGGGTTCCCTGTAATTAATTGACCTAGGCAAATGTACTCCTTCACAGACTCCAGAGGCCGACTGGCGATCCTGAACTCTTGTTCCTTTGCCCGGCTATTTATCATTGTCTTTGTCTTCTGCATATTAATCTTCAACCCCACTCTTACACTCTCTCTGTTAAGGTCCTCAATCATTTGTTCATCTCATCTGCGTTATTGCTGAATAGAATGATGTCATCGGCAAACCGATGCCAACTCCTAAGCCTTCCCAGTTTAATAGCTTGAATACTTCTTCCAACCACACAGTGAATAGAATTGGGGAGATTGTGTTTTCCTGTCTGACCCCTTTCTTTATAGGCATCTTCCTGCTTTTTTTATGTAGAATTAAGGTAGCTGTAGAACCTCTGTAGATATTTTCCAAGGGGTTTACGTAAGCATTCTGTACTCCTTAATTATGTAATGCCGCTACGACTATTGGTATCTCTACTGAATCAAATGCCTTTTCGTAATCTATCAAAGCCATATAGAGAGGCTTATTATACTCTGTGGATTTCTCTATAACCTGATCAATGACATGGATGTGATCCATTGTAGAGTATCCTTTCCTGAAGCCAGCCTATTCCCTTGGTTGACTTAAGTCCAGTGTTGCCCTTATTCTATTGGAGATTATTTTGTGTAAATATTTTATATAATACCTGGAGTAAGCTAATGGGCCTATAATTTTTCAATTCTTTAACGTCTCCTTTTCTGAGGATTAGTATAATGTTTGTATTCTTCCAGTTTTCTGAGACCCTTGCAGTAGATAGACACATTGTATAAAGTGCCACCACTCTTCCAAGCATTATGTCTCCTCCAGCTTTGATTAGATCGAGTGTTATTCCATCTTCTCCCGCCGCTCTTCCTCATTTCATGTCTTGCAAGGCCCTTTTGACCGCGTTCCTAGTTATAGGAGGAGTTTCTGTATCGTGTTCATTATTGTTTGTAATTTAGGTATCCTGACTCCTCTGAGTACTGTACAGATCAGTATAGAATTCTTCCACTGCTTTTACTATATCTTCGAGATTGCTTATGATAGTACCCTGCTTACCTTTCAGTGCGTACATCTTGGTTTGTCCTATGCCAAGTTTCTTTCTCACTGATTTCAGGCAGCGTCCATTTTTTACGGCTTCTTCAGTCTTTGTCACGTTATAATTTTGAATATCACTTATTTTTGCCTTGATCAGTTCTGACAGTTTCGCAATTTCTATCTTATCTCTTGAGTTGGACACTTTCATTCTTTGTCGTTTCTTTATTAGGTCCTTTGTTACTCGGGAGAGCTTGCCTACTGGTTGCTTGGGTGCCTTGCCTTCCACTTCAGTTGCTGCCACTGAAGCCAACCTAGTTACGGTTTCATTAATTAGCTTTGTGTCATCATCATCTCTCTGTTCTAAGGCTGCAAATTTGTTTGCAAGTACTAGCCTAAATTTGTCTGCTTTTACCCTTACTGCCTAGCGGTTGACCTGTTTCTTCATGACCAATCTTGCTCTTTCTTTCTTCAAATTGAGATAAATCCTAGCCCTCACTAACCTATGATCACTGCACTTCACCCTACCAATCACTTCTATATCCTACACTATGCTGGGATCAGCAGAAAGTATGAAGTCAATTTCATTTCTTGTTTCACCAATAGGGCTTTTCCAGGTCCACTTTCTATTGCTGCGCTTCCTGAAAAAGGCGTTCATTTTTTTAAGCTTCTTCCTTTCTGCGAATTCTACCAGCATCTCTCCTCTAGCATTCCTAGAATCGACACGATAGTTGCCGATTGCTGTTCACCAGCCTGCTTTTTCCACACTTTCTCATTGAAGTCGCCCATTACTACAGTGTACTGAGTTTGCACTTTTCTCATTGCTGATTCAACATCTTCATAAAACTGATCTACTTCCTCATCGTCATGGCTGGAGGTTGGAGCGTAGGTTTGTAGTACCTTTAATCTATACCTCTTATTAAGTTTGAATACAACTACAGCTACCCTCTTATTAATGCTGTAGAATTCGTCAATGTTGCCCGCTATGTCCTTATGGATTAAAAATCCTACCCTGTATTGCTTCTTATCTAAGATACCTCTATAGCAGAGGGCATGTCCGTTATTCAGCAATGTATAAGCCTCACCAGTTCTTCTAATCTCACTAATGCCGATGATATCCCAAACAATGTCGGATAGTTCCTCAAAGAGGAACTGTCAGAAAGATAGGCTAAGCTACAAGAGGCTAAGCTAGCCTCACTCGAGAGGGTTTGGGTTTTAAACGTTGCAAGGGTCAGCTTCCGCCTCCCAAATAGCTCACTCAATTACCCAATGGCCCTCAGTCCCCAGCAGCTGAGGAGCACCTGACCAAGGTGGCAGTCAGACCTGTAATGCAGCAGAGGGTGCTAAGAATCTCTGGGTTCGCACAGGCCGCCATTGGAAACTGAACCATTGTACTAACCTGCTACAATCCAGAGAGGAGGTAGGGAGAGCAGGCAGAGAATAGGTAGAAGCAACGCAGCCACGAAACGAGTGGATGACAGCCTCTTCGCTTGGAGTTCCCATACACGGAAAAAGGGGGCGGGGGGAGGGAAAAGGCGACATTAGAAAGCAAGAAAACTATACTACTAGGCACTGCAGCAGTTGCACAAAAACTAGATGAATTTAAATTCAAGGTATGGTACGGGCACGTTTCTGCTTTTTCTGAAAAATAAACACCACTCAGATTTTTCAAGCAGACAGCTTACACAGCTGCATTAAAATACCACGGCGTCTAGATGGCACTATGACAGTGGGCGCCCTTCACATCCGCCTTCTGTACCTGCCACAGTAGCTTTGTGGCTATGGCATTGCTAGAAGTCGTAGGTTCGATCCTGATCACACCAGCTGCATTTTGATAGGGGTAAAATGCAAGAATGCTTGTCTACTTCAATTTCGGTGCACATTAAAGAATCCAAGGTGGTCAGAATTAATCCAGAGTTGCTCACTACTCCACGCCTCATAATCAAGCTGTTGGTTTGGCATGTAAAGCCCTATAATTTAAATAAAGTTTCACACTTTTGCCACAAAGTGATGTGTTGTATGATGAAATGACAGCGCTAATCTTCTCACAGGCTATAAACAATGGCGCACAACAATGCCTCAAGCAAACATGTCTCGCTGTGTGTAATGTGTACTCTGTAGACAAACACAAGTGGTGCATGCATGGTAATGTTATCCATCAAGTCACCGCTCTCGTATTGCATTAAATGCTGGAGAATTGAAACTTTCATTGTAAACATCACTGCCAATTATCACCAATCAATGCGAACAGCAGTGAAAGCTTCGCTTACATTGATTCACACAATTTGTGGGATCCGCTTAATTTTTTTTATTCAGCTCAAATCGAGGAGGCTACCTACATTTCGGCTTTTATGGTAACAAAAAAGTTGACAGTGACTTTAGCATATGCTAAAGAGGATGAAGGTGGAAGCCTGTGCGCTCACAAGATATTCATTATGTTACTTGCCATTCTCATTCAAATACATTGTTACTTCCTATTTTTTTCTGCCACTAAATGTTTTGGGTTTGGGTGCGTTAATTAACTTCACCTTAATTAACACCAAAAGTCAGGGGTTCAACTCCCACTAATGGTCGTGGGCTCAACTATCAATGTGGCACCATCAATTTTAGTGCCATTGAATTTTGATTCCACCATAGGTTAAGGGCTTGACTCTCACAGAAGGTTGTGGGTTCGAGTGCTTTGACACCAAAGGTCGGTGTCATGGGACCATGTTGCGTGCGGACGAGCCATGCGCTCGATGGTGTGTTCCGCAGGATTGTCCCACAAATCCATTCTTGTTCACTAAAATGACACTTTTATTTCACATTGATCAACAAAACTTTTTCAATTTTTGTGTTCATAGATGCGTTTCAGTTGCCATTGACTCCACAGTGTATCAAGGTTCCATGGTGCACTCACAGCATTGTGTCTAATGACACTGTGGAGTGTCACCTGCAGAGCCTCTTTGTTTGAAACACTAGGTCTCTTCTTTTTCACTGCAGTTTTTGTGCCAGTTCAGAAAGTGCAGCACTTTCGTTCTTGATTTGGCAGTGACGCACTGCCTGCACCTCACTCTTCAATTTTACTTCATGTGGAAGCAGTTGAGCATGACTTCATGGTTCTCCTACACTTGTTTCTTTTGAAGTTTAGGCTTCTTGGTAGCAGACAACATTGTGCAATGCTAGTTAAATCGATTTGATTTGTGGTGCATGGAAGTAAATATCTCTGGATGGTTGTCAGGACATGTTGCTAAAAGCTTGCTATACACTAAAGAAATTCCGTTTGAGTAGCTTTATTTCTTGACATGTTTTCTGATTAAAAGAAATTCGCAGTTCCACCCGAAAGGTGAAGCACCGATTGCAATAGCAAAATTGTACATAGCTGTGTGAAGTAAGAATAGTAGTTTTATCGGCCATATAAACTTGTAAACATTCGCTTACTAACTAAATGAACAATGATACAATGTGTAAGCATGACTCGAGGACATAGAAAGAAACAGACACGCAGAGACAGTGCTGTTTTTGTGTGTGTGCTTCTTGCTACGTCCTTGTTCAGTCACGCTTACACATTCTATCATGGATTCAAACCATTTAGCCTGTCAACATGTTTTAACTAAATTAACCAGCTCGGTGTCACGCGTGCACAGGTAAACATGGATACATCTCGCTCAATGACAGCAGAAACTGTCTAGGAAAACACTGGAGTTAGGAATTGCAACAGCAGCCGCGAGTCAATTTACCTCCATGCATCTGTCGCTTTAACGTGAATGAAGCACCGAAAGCACAGTGCATACGAAGGTTTTAAGTCTCCAACCACTCTTTGGCCTCCGTGACCTTTTACCTTTTGTGACAATGAAAAGAAAAATAAATATAAAAAATGTAGTGTCCTATTGCGTTGGAACATAGAGCACTGGCACCGCGGGCACTCTGCAAACATCGCAGATCACTTTGAATATGAGGCCCATGCGGGCGCGCTTTGGCCATGTCGTAGATTGCTTTCAAGACACACGAGCGCCAGCAATGCATCCCTACAGCGTCCGCCAAAGGCATCTACTATGGCGTCCGCAATTCGCGTGGCCAATATCGTAGTGGACGCCGCGGTTGTCTCTACTCTGTAAGGAACAGCGGGTGAGGAGGACATCGAGGCTCCCTAGCAGCCGCCGTAGAAGAACGCCCCTTCTCTCATGCCTGGCCCCCCTGCCTCGCACGCCACAGGGGAGGGCACGCATCTGGGCAGTGTTCCTCGCTCGCGCATGCAAGATTGAACTGCGTTCACCGGTTCACCGGTTCACCCTCACACGCTTTCACTCATATGGAACCTCATGGTGACTCGACGGCAGAAATGTGCCTGGAGTGTCCATGTAATTGCTATCGCAATAAAAATAGCATCAATTTCTAACATTTCATTGCTATCGCATAGTACTAACATAGCGCAGATCACTGCGATGACGTAAAGAAAATTCCCTCCCCATTACTATGTGTACATTAATTGAAAAGCCTAACAGCCCACAGTAGACAACAGACCTCCTTCGTTGCTGCACTTTTCTCGATTTACTGCAACTATGAGGTGTGCAAGTGCCACATGAGTGCAGCAATGACGATGTAAATTTTTGCGGCACTGAATACAGAATTTCCAAAAACTACTTCATAGAGTGCGTTCAAATTGAAACGACCTATTGTTCTTGTTTAGCTCAGTGTGAAGCAAAGTCTCTCCATCTGCACTGTATTTTTATTGCATGTTCGGATAACTTGTTGGTACTCTTATTATGAGAAGCAGACGTATTATGTCTGGATGTTTCATTTGAGAGATGAGAATCTTGTTGATATTGCCACTTTTTCGGACTTCATGGATTTATATCACCTCAATGGTCAATATCAAAACATGGTTCTTGCTGTTCTTGCATTGTCACAGGACCTGGTCCGGCTGTGACGCTGTGCTCTGAGTGGCAGTTGCATGAGGGCCGAGTACACAGCATTCGTTGGGTCTCTGACGATCCACCTGCCTACCTCAGTAGTGGGCCAAATGGAGTCATGGTACGTTCTCTAGAGCTATCATGTGGACATGGAAAAGCTGGACCATACACTGTGTATTGTTTGTAGGTTTTTCTCATTATTTTTTTCTACTGTCCAGTAAAACCTAGATATAGTGAAGTTGAAAAGGGAAGCACACCAATGGTATATACCAGGTGGCTAACTCAAAGGAAATAAATTATATCAAAGAATCTGTAACTATAATTCACCGTTCCAGAGTCAGATCAGTGTGACCAATATAGGTTCAGGTTTTATCAAGGAAGTTAACATATTGTTATGCAGAACAGAGCTGGAAAAATGTCAGCATACAAGGCTTATATGAGCCACTTCGTGGATTCCTTCATGTAATCTCTTTACATATACGTATCCACAAATAAATACGGCAAGACTACAGCCATGCTCAAGAAAGTTCGGAAGGGTTTGCAAAGAAAGTTTCACTTTTCCTTTATGGCTCATCATTTCCTTTACGTTTACTTTACACTGCTATTTATAATGATTCCATATGTAACAATCTATTCATTATAATAGATAGACTTTGATAATTCTTCATCTACAAGACTCTGTCCATTGAAATTAGCCCTGGTATAATGGCTGTTTCTCAGTGCATCATACGGTTATACCAAAGACTGGGACCCCACTTACATGAAGCTAAACTAAAGGTCATCATGCAAGCAAGGAAAAATTTTGCAGGACCCATCTCACAATCATGGTAGATTAACGATAATGTGTTGGCGTTGAATCAATACAGCCACACAACGTATTGCTGCTGTTGAAACAAGTTATGTATGAGGCATGTACTGCAGCGGGACTCCTCTTTCGCCCTACCCTAAGAACACTTGGCACCAACTAGTGCCGCCACCGCAAAGCCTGGGGTGGCATCCGGAATGCATGGTGCCCCAGTGCATGAATGCTGAGAAACACATAATCCGACAACCGAGTTCGTCTCTCACACATCTTTCTGGACACGCTGCACCATCTTGTGGCACTACCAAGACGTCTGTGCATCGCCTCTGATATGCAATGTCAAAGACGTTCATTGAAGAGCGGCACACACCTACGGGCACATACCCAGTGACCCTAGTTAACATCAGAGAGATTCATTGAAGACCAGCACAGACCAAGTGGCACGTAGCCAGTACTCTAAGTCAGTGTCAAAGAGTTTCTTCGGACATCGGTGCCTGCCCAGTTGTGCATCTAAAGTGACCCATGTCGGTGTGAAAGAACTTCGTTGAAGAGAGGCACGTATGTACACATTGGCATATACTCACTGACTCATGGTTGGTTTCAAACCCTGTTACATCAGCACAGCAACCCGGCGCACTAACCATTTGACCACGAACTACCCAGAGACCCAGATAGGTGAAAGAACAGGTAGATACAAATATAGATAGATAGCCCCCGGAAAGTGTGTAAGTACCCTGAGAATGCGAACACATTAAAAAAGAACTGAATAGGCTTCCCAGGAGCCACAGAAACATTCAGTCATTTCATTCCTTGGTACCCTCCACAGAGCAAATAGGAGAAGTTATGAAAGAGCAGCGGGGAAAAAAAAATTATTCGGTGGCGCAGGCACGTTGTGCCTTATCACTCATCTCATTGACTGATTATAATTTCACGGGGAAACGGAAGAGGAGACCAGGAGACCTGTTCGATTCACATGTTTGCAGCACCAGTGCCAAAAAAGTTCACGTGGTATTGTTGCGATGCAGAGGCCGAGAGTGTGGAGCAAGATTTTTTCAGGAGGCGAAATGGAGCTCGCTCAGATGTTCCAATGAAGTCGCAGTAGAGGGCATGGCACCGACGCATTCTCTGTGCTTGAGTTGACCCTGTTCTCAAGAACAGGAGGATGCGCGCTCACCACAGTCTCACCGTTCAAGGCCATCTGGGACCATCTGCTACCAGCCACTTGTACATGTAAATGGATGCGTTCATTTCCGTTACAAATACAACAGTCCATGGACTTGTGGAAGGTTGCATGACGCCTCGCCTCATCTTGCTCACCCTCATAAGCAGTGTCATTGCTCGTATCTCGACCCACTGAAGTCTCTGTCTCAGGCTGCTTCACATGCTTCACGTTGCATTAAGAGCAAGCTATAGCTTGGGGGCTCCTATCTAAATACATGGGAAAGGAGAAATTGTTTTTCTCAGCAACCACTGTGCCATACTTGATGAAATTTGTTGCATTTAAAAGAAAAAGTTGAAATCTAGCGTCTGTTTGAAACTAAGTTTTTGTTCAGGCTGTCAATTTTTAATAAAACATAATGAATATTCAGGAAACAACACTATCAAGTGTACAACTCATTATTGAAAAAGAATATCATGATTCTGTAAATTGAATCTAATAGTATATCTAAAGTGGAAAAAATTTATGTATCATATATGGCTCTCATGTAAGCCCCTAATGTGTTAGTAGGACTTTTTCAAAACCCTTGTAAACAATGTAACATTCACGTCAGATATAAATTGATACATCAAATTTGTCTTCTTTGGATGCTCTAATGAATGCAGTTTATAGAACTGCGATATCTGTTCTTGCAGAGCTACAAATTTGTAAACATTGTGCTTTTAGTTTTTTGAAACTTACCAATTTTTTGAAAATTCCTTTTAAATAACTCGGGCCCGAACTTTAAATTCTGCTTGAAAGAGTCGCTAGAATTTAACTTTCTCTCTGAAATATAGCAAGTTTCATTAAAATTGGCCCAGTGGTTATCTCAGAAAAGCGTTTCTGCGTTTTACATGTATTTGAATAGGCAGCATCCGAGTTGGGCCCAAGCTGAAAGTTCCTCTTAAGCTGGCTTTCTTTCTTCAAACATAATACAAATACCTGGTACAGTCCAGAAATATTGACAGCACATCATCTGGCAACAAAACCGGTCGTTTGGCTTGTGCGTAGATTACAAATAATGGAATTAGCTTTGTCAAAGTCACACCAATTTTTTTTTTTTTTAAGTTTGAGATGTGAGTTGCAAAACATTTACAGCAGCCAGAGAGCTAAAATTAGGCAGGTATGTTCATGAATGTTCAAAGAGTGGAACTTGACATTTTAATATTTGTATCTATATTTTAAACAATGATATGAAATTCCATAGTTGCAGCATTGCAAGTGTGAATTTATGTTGGTGATTTCTACAAAATGTTGAATTGTTTCCATGGCATAAAGAGAGAGAGAGAGTAAAGGGGAAAGGCAGGGAGGTTAACCAGAGAAAAAAAAAATCCGGTTGGCTACTCTACGCTGGGGAGAGAGGGGAGGGGGAGGTAAAGTGGAAACAAAGTAGAGATAAGGAAAGGAAGGAGCATAGACACACAATCACAATCGGTCACTGTCACCGAACACTGTCATCGCACAGCACACTGACACTTGTAGCACTATCAACATCTGTTCAGGCTACAGTCGCCTGTCCAGTTCTGTCGCCCTCAAGAACCGCAACAGTGCCCTCGTCGCCCTCTGCTGCGATGGCTTATGATGGCGGTATCTGAAAATGAGTTCCTCTGTGAGAGGTCTTTGGTCAAAGCGCGCTATCGCGGTTGCAAGTGATTGCCTCTGTAAAGTATATCGAGGACAGTCACAAAGAAGGTGTTGAAAAGTCTCCTCGGTACCACAGACCTCACACGAGGCGTCGTCGGCCCATCCAATTCGGTAAGCGAAAGACTTGGTGAAAGCCACCCCTAGCCATAGTCGACAAAGCAGGGTAGCTTCGCGACGACAGAGCCCAGCTGGAATACAAAGGCGTAGGGAGGAGTCAAGATGGTGGAGTCGGTAGTTGTGAAAACTTCCAGCGTTCCACAAGGATAACGTGATGTGACGGCTGATCATTCGAAGTTTTCGAGCGGCATCTGTCCTTGATAACGGTATCGGCTCCTCTTCGTCCCCTTGAAGAGCCGACCGAGCAGCGTTATCAGCGTGTTCGTTCCCTATGACTCCGCAGTGACTTGGAAGCCACTGAAATGTCACGTGGTGTCCTTTCTCAGTTAAGGTATGAATGAGTTCTCTAATCTCAAATACCAGTTGTTCGTGTGGTCCGCGCCGCAAGGCCAATAGCAAAGATTGCAGTGCAGCCTTGGAGTCACTGAATATTGACCACCTTCGAGGTTGTTCTTGGTTGACGAGACGAAGTGCAGCGCGAAGGGCTGCAAGTTCCGCCGCCATCGGTGTCGTTGGGTGACATGTCTTGAAACTGATGGTGGTGGCTTTCGCTGGGAAGACCACGGCTCCAGAGGAACACTGGAGAGTTGCCGATCCATCAGTATAAATATGTACGTGTTCGGCGTACCTCTCGTGCAAAAGAAGCAGAGTTAGTTGTTTAAGAGCTGGTGATGACAGCTCAGATTTTTTCCTGATTCCTGGTACGGTGAGGTGCACTGCGGGTCGAGCCAAACACCATGGAGGAATCGATGGCTTAGTTGCGGGGGTGTAGCCTGATGGGAGGCAGGTGTAATACTCCGAAATCGCAGTACAAAAAGCTGCCTGCGGCCTTTCTGATGGTAATGTTGCCAGATGGTGGGAACAGGCACGGGCAACGTGCCTAATGTGCACTCTCAACACTTCTACCGCAATGTGTGTTTGTATAGGTTGGTCCTGAGCAATCGCAATAGTCGCTGCTGTCGATGTGCATTTTGGCAAACCAAGACAAACCCTGAGAGCCCGGGCTTGAATAGCCTGTAGAGCACGAAGATTTGTCTGGCATGTGTTGGTCAGTACGGGCAAACTGTATCTCAAGAAGCCCAGAAAAAGAGCCCTGTACAATTCCAACATTGCATGCACTGACATTCCCCAAGTCTTTCCTCCCAGAAACTTGAAAAGTTGGGAGATTGCTGTCAGACGCTTTTTCAAGTAGGTAACGTGCGGGCTCCATGAGAGATCTCTATCAATGATTATGCCAAGAAATTTGTGAGTCTTCTCATAAGAAATTATCTGGCCATTTATTGATATGGCGTAGGGTGTCATTGGTTTGCGAGTGAACGCCATCAGTGCACATTTGTCTGACGAGATTTCAAGACCTTAGTTGCGGAGGTATAGAGCTGTTAGAGTAGCAGCTTTTTGAAGTCTTGCACGTATCTGAGGACGTGTCACACCTGAGGTCCATATACATATGTCGTCGGCGTACATTGATATCTTGATCGCTGCTGGCAGATGATCAACGAGACCAATGAGTGTGAGGTTGAATAGGGTAGGGCTTAGTACACCGCCTTGAGGTACACCTCGGTACGTGTAGTGTAGTGCGGTTTTACCATCACCGGTACAGACAAAGAACGATCTCATAAAAAGGTAATGAGAGATCCATTGGAAAACTCGACCACCTAGGCCAACCATCTCAAGAGCATCGAGGATAGCCTCGTGAGATACGTTATCGTATGCCCCCTTGACATCCAAGAACAGAGCTGCAGATAATCTTTTGCGTGACTTTTGAAGCTGCACGTACGTAGCGAGATCAACAACACTGTCTATGGAAGAGCGATCTCGACGAAAACCAGCCATGCAATTCGGTAACATGTTCACCACTCCAAGCGGGCAAGGATCATCTTTTCCATTATCTTTCCCACACAGCTGGCCAGCGCTATTGGGCGGTATGAGGTGGTTTCAAGTGGGGACTTGCCTTGCTTCAGGAGAGGGACCAAGCGGCTTATCTTCCATTCTTCGGGAACCATGCCATCCTGCCAAGATAAGTTGTAGAGATGTAACAGTTCTCTCCGTGCTCCATCAATCAGGTTGTTCAAGGCGCGGTAGGATATTCCATCTGGTTCCGCGGATGAAGAACGCCTGCATAGAGCAAGAGCCGCTTCTAGTTCCTCCATTATGAATGGAAGATCCATGCGGCCGTCACGTGAAACAGGGATGCGACTGGGGGCTGGAAAGCCTGGACCGGTTGCTTGGCCAGCGATCCTTGCACAAAAGTCTTCTGCAACATCAGCCTCTAGCCGCCCCTGGAAGAGCGCCAGCGCCTTGAATGGGAAGCGTTGTTCAGGGAAGGAACGTAGACCACGTATGGTTCTCCAAATGTGGGAAAGTGGCTTTCGGGGATCTAGTGACTGGCAAAATCTTGCCCAACGTCGAGATGCCAATCTATCCATGCGACGTTGAAGTTTCTTTTGTAGTCGTCTGGCTGTCCTAAGGTCTTCGATGGACTTTGTACGCCGGTAACGCCGCTCCGCACGACGACGGAGCGCACGAAGTAGCTCCAACTCTATATCCAATTCCGTGTGCTTCGACGAAACCGTGACCGTGCGCGTGGCATGTAGCATTGCAGACTTGATTGCTTCCTCTAATCCAGAGGACAAGCCCTCTCGACAAGCATCCTCCATGGTGGAAGTAAAAGTGGTCCAATCAATTAATCGAATGGTGTTCCGTGGGGTGGGACTGGACATTCTTTTGATGACAAGGTATGTGGGAATATGATCACTCCCGTGTGTCTCGATATCCGAAAACCATTTAACATATCTTGTGAAAGTGCTGGAGACGAAAGCTAGGTCAAGACAGCTGCTATAATTCACGCCTCGTATAAACGTTGGGCTGCCGTCAATCAGAAGTGAAAGGCCGTGGTTACAGGCGAAGTTTGCAAGTCTTTGCCCTCTTGCATTTGTTTTTGCGCTTCCCCATGCTATATGGTGCGCATTAAAATCTCCGATGATGATATATGGGGCAGGGCACACAGACAAGATGTTCGTTAATCGTTTGGGATCAAAGATACTTGAAGGCGATATATAAACGCCTACAAGTGTAAACATGAGTTTGCCCTTTTTAATGGTGAGGCAAACGTATTGATTTTTATCATGAGGCGGAATCGGCTGGCGAACATAGGTCAGTTCTCGACGAATAAAAACGATGACTTTGCTGCATGCATTAGTCGTTGCGGATATAACAGCTTCGTATCCCAATAATCAGACTGGTTTTGACACATTAGGCTCACATATGACAATGATTGGGAACAAATTAGTATATATATGCTGACGAAAGTCCGAAAGGCGTGATTTTAGTCCTCTTGCGTTCCACTGTATGATTGACGCTGCCTTGACTTCCTCTCGAAACGATGGGCGATGGCTGGCCATGTCTCTATTCGAGGGACTCAAGCACTGGGCTTAAGGCGTCCAGTACTTTCAGTGCATTTTGAGCAGACGTAGTTCCAAGGTTCGACAGAATCACTCGAATGGCATCTATGAGGGGACGCAGCATTGAAAGGACTTGATCTGCTTTGGGCATGGCATCAGCGGCAGGAGTAGGCTCTCGAGCGGGCTTGACAATCTGTAGTTCTGTGGGAGATTGCTGGCTCGGAAGCGCAGGCCATTCTTCTTGAGACAAATTCCGTTCAGGTGACTTCCTTGTGCTGTTCAGCCCCTTTTTGGCCTGATTGGAGAATGTGGGTGCTACAATGGAAGCGGCCCTCTCCTTTCGCGGCTCTGCCTTTTTTGAGGAGGTTCGGTGACGCCGACGCCGACGCCGGATCGTTGCAGCAGCCTCCCTGTGTGTCGAATTGTCCCGAACCATTTGCTTGAGAACAGCGACCTCTTTCTTGATGCGAGGGCAGTCCCTAGATGAGGCAGCATGGGAACCATTACAGTTGCCGCACTTTAGGACAGTAGCCCGGCACGTCTCCTCCGCGTGAGGTTCAGCACAACGGGGACACAGTATCGAGTTTGGGCAGACACCCTTGACATGTCCTAGCCTAAAGCACTGATGGCATTGAAGAGGCCTTTGTACGAAGGGCTGAACAGGGTGTCGGAAGTGACCGACTTTGACGTGTGTTGGTAAGCAATCTCCTTTGAAGATCAGTTTGACGCAGCGCGATGTTCCAAGGCGGCTCACACGCGTGATGACAACACCCTCACTGGCTGATTTGACGAGGATAGGCAAGTCCGCGTTGGGAATGGCGACATCGATGTCATAAATGACACCTGCAGTGGATGCGTCATCCATCGGGATATATGAACGGACTTTGATGCGCCCTAGCACCGAGATTTGCTTCAGTTTTTCGAGCGCACTCCCGTTGGTAACATCGATTGCGAGGACATTTTTGCGTGTATTTATCCGAATGTCCTTAATTTCATTCGGCACGACCCCTTCCAAGAACACAGATAGTTCTTGCCTGTTTAGCAGTCGGAGGTTGTTTGAGGGCTCTTCGGGTACGAACACGATGGCGTGAGGCCAGCGTTCAGGCCTTGACTTCAGAGTCGCCGTGCTCGCTTGCGTTGATGGGTTCGCGTTGACAGTCCTCCTTTTGGCCCTCTTTCTGCGGACAGTGATGAAGCTATCATCCGATGAGTCTTCATCCGACATCGAGTATAACTCAGTGTCCTCGGTGTCACTGAGCACGCTTCCTCTCTTCCTCGTGAGGGACGGCCTTGATGACCTCTCGCCAGGAGGGCCTCTGGAAGGCTCCGCGTCCATGGCCACAAAACCGGGAGCCGAGGCACCAGGAAATTCCGAAGAATTCGTCGGAAACCAGAGAACACAGATAGAAGCGTTCTAAGAAGAAGGCACTTCGTCGTCGTCCCTTTACGTGCCAAAGCCACAATATGGCATAAAAATCTCATAGTGGTTTTAGGCTCTGACACTAGTATCCAGGCAAGAAGGGAAAAAAAAAACAACACAAAAATCAATGTGTAAAAAAGGGACGGTACGGTGCCTGTCCCAAACTTTGCCACTTACAAAAATCATTTGAGGAAACTGCAAAAAAAATAAGAGTAAAAGTATACATTTCACGCTACAAAACAAGGTAGCTTTCTGATGCAGAATTGGAGGCCTGTTTTTGGCAGGAAAGCTTGCCTGAAGATGCTCTTTGAAACAGGACCAAGGTGTCCTGGCTCTTATTAGTGGTTTTGGAATGGCAAACGAGACAAAATGTTTGTTTCAGTGCTTTCATGGACAAAATTGAGCATTTTGTAGTATAAACACAGTGTTCTCTTCAACAACAGGTCCTTTGAGCTAGTTTTTTCCCAGCAGGTGGGCCATAATGTTTAGAATAAAAAAAATAGTGAAAATGAAAAATCAATTTCTTTTTGCTTTTGTCTCCAAATCTCAACGAACGACTGATGCATGATAATTTCTCGTGAAATTAATCTTATTCATTAGAAGTGGTTTAGACTATTGAAAATGCAAAGCTTATCACGATTATAGCTATTTTCAATTATATAGTATTCAGAATTGTGATATCATTTTCTGTTAATCAGCTACAGAGTTGTAAACTTGACAGTTTCGCTTTTGTAACTATTGTGATTTCCAGCAAGTTTTATTAAGAGGCGGCAGCATAAATTGAAAATCCGCTTTCAACAGTCACTAGATTTGAGTTTTTTGTTTTAAATGTAACAAACTTCATCTAATTCAGTGCAGTGGTTGCTAAGAAAAAGTATGTCTCCTTTCCCATGCAATTATATAGGAGTCCTCGAACTAAAGCTTCCTATTAAAGGGCCCCTCACCAGGTCTGGCTATTTTGAGCTGATAAGCACTGTGAATCGTGTCTGCAAAGAAATACAGTATCTCTGGCTGCTGTGGTTTATGTACAGCTCTGGTTCACATATGATGACAGCTGTTTGTACCGATTCCAAACAAAGCCGCAAGTGGCTTAGGGTGAAGCCCACTTTCAGTTCTCTGCCTACGGTTTCCCCTCTATTGCTGAAAACATTTCCGCAAAATATTTTTCTTTTCATTGATTATGCTTATTCTCAATGCATTTTGCACATTTAGATAGAAAATAAACATTTTTTTTTAGTATTTGTGTGTTGTCATTAAAGGATTAAAAGCAGTATGCTAGCTCAACTCCTCCAGTTGAAGTTGCATTGAATGAATATCACGCTGTGACAAATGCAATTTGAAGTAGCCCCTGTGCAAAGGACAATGACAGTGATAAAAATAGCTACATTGCTGTATTTTTATTTAATTCAGTGCTGTCACTGTTTGATTCATATTCGAGCCACTTTCAGAAAACACTGTGCACCACTATTGACAGTGTGGCGTGGAAACTGGCATGTCTATCTTGGTGAAGCTTCCAGCTCGAAAAGCATGATAGCAGTGTCTGAATTTTTTATTCTTTCACTACTGCACATAACAGGCCAGCAGTTGCAAGTTATTGCTTCACCATGTCACTGGTTTCCTTTCCCAAAACTTTTGGTTGTATTTTCTTTTCATGGTGCCATTTTCCCTCCTTATGATTGCAATAGCTTGTCTTTTATTTTGGGCAATTTGGTATCGCATTGTATTGGTATTTCATTATAATTGTACAAGTACAGTCATGGAACAAAATGAAAAAGCTGTAAAGTCCTCTTTTTTAACAGGTTTTATCACGAGTTCCTGAAGAGGTCTCCGGGGAGGACCCTGAAAGTGTAGACCTGTATGCCACATGTGCGCTTCCACGTGGGAGGCAGCGCTGGGCAACGGCAGCCCTCTTTTGCTCCAACTTGGAGACCCTGTTCGTTGGAGACCGCTGTGGATCCATCCATGGCTTCTACGTCGATGAGGACGAGGTAGAAATGGAAAGGTGCCACCTTCAGGACCATGTTTAATTCTTGATTAATCACAAACAAGATGGGAAATGTTATTACTAAACTTAACCCTTTCTTGGAGGATATACTTTTTTTGTTAGTGATAAGGATGACAGATGTTTCATGTTTATTTACTCACTACCTACGAGCTTAAAGCTGCATCTGAATGTCCAATTCATGGTTAGGTGAATTCAGGAATTTGGAAAACTGAAAGGCTGGGAAGCCAGGCACTCATTCAGCATCTGCTTGTTAAGCCCTAAACATCTGTCTCCCATGTAAACATGAGACAAAATTGTGTGCCTACTGAAGTTTCAAATTTCTGTAGAACAAGTAATCAGATTTGACTTCATAGCTCCTACTGATAGTGTAGCTTGCATCAGCAACCTTATTTAAGCACAAATCTTGTGAAGTCAAGTTTGCTCTATTTTCATAATAGCTTAGTTAGCTAATACAGTAAATCCTGAGTATGTCCCTTTCAGGTACCAATTATTTCTGTTCGTTGAAAATTTAGTTTCAGCATATTTCTTGCATCTTCACAATCATAAAAAGAGAACAGCTACAGAATGGATTTAGAATTTTTCTTTCTTTGGCAAGTTTTGTCAAGGTAGATTCAATGTGAGAACTCTCTACAGAGCTTCAAATATGATAACATCAACTATTACTGTACTTGTTTAGAATACTTGGAAATCACCTGTCCAGACACTTGATGATACTATATGCTGGATGTATACCAAGTGAAAACTATTGAATGAAATGAGCCCGCTACACGACAACACACTGACACGAGAGCTAATGTCCAGCGGTCTACCTTCCAACTCGTTTTGCTGAAACACCATACACATAGTGTTATCTAAATTTGCAGCACATGTCTAATAAGAAGTGTGTCAAGATTTATGCGACGTGTTTCAAATATAATTACTTCCGGAAGTGCTTTCCCTTTTGATGCAAAATGTTGGCATTCACATTTGTGCGCACAGTGCCCGAAGGGGATATTGAATGTGGATAAATCAAAGAGGCTGTTAGCTCTTTCGCTACTGCGAGAAAATGGTCATTTTTATAGGTCTCGGGAAAAAAATTATTTACCACTACAAATAATATTCCAGCACACATTGCAGCATAGCATATTGCGCATCATAAAATGCTCTTCCCAAAACCTACCTTGCCAGACAAAAAATGTATTAGGTAAAACATAGGAATTCTAGAAAGCGCCCATTTTTGCAGCCAGTTGATGAAAACAACAATGAAAAAACATTATATCTGCAAAAATATTCATATCAAAGAAAGTTCAGAATATACATTTCAAAGATAAATAACCCAGGAATAGTGTCTGAAAAAATAAATGCTCAGTACACTGCTGTTCTTTGGGTACAAAAAAGAAACTAAGACTAGTTCATCGCTCGTGCCATGCGGTGAAGCAGTTCCTGGATTTTGTGAAGCATAGGTGCAATCCACATTTTCCCCACAATACGTATGGTTTTTGTTCAACTTTGTGGCGCTCGTAACACATATTGCAGTTCTGCCTTTTCGGCATCTTCTGAGGATGGTCCGATGAGAAGTTCAAGCAACGCTCTTCACTAGTTCGTCTAGAGTCATGCACCTCTTCCAGGACCGATCACTTTCAGCTTGGCTGGGCAACTACGAGATTATGCACCCAAGCATATCTATTTGCATTTTTTGCCGATTGTCTTTATCACTTCTGCAGAGAAGAACAGTAGGAACAAATCCCGCGCCATTGTAAACTGTCTTGCGCTGATCCGAAGTGCTGGGCCGAGATGTACTACGGGCGGCCTTTTTGGCGTGAACAAAAGTTTCTTTGCTGCCGATGGCAGCACATCATAACCAAGCAAAGTATGCACCCTGAAGATAATCAGTAGAGCTCTCAGGTCGTGAAAAACGATCGGCAGATAAGCGTGCACAAAGAAGGAGACCGCTCAGGGCCGTAAAGCAAACTCGTTGGGGAACAGCTGTGGATGTGCCATGCTGACTCAAAACATTGTTGCCATCAGAGCTTGAATCTGCTTCACGGTCATCTTCGGAATCGTAACTCGAGTCCTCATCACTAAATTGAAGTGCGGGTGCCGCATAGTTTCGAGCAGGACACTTTTCTAGCGACGCAGCCGCACGGGACGTCACTATGGCAGCGACTTTCGATAACTGCACAGTGGGACCGGCAACGCCCCTTGCCAGGATTTTACGAGAGGAGCATTGCCGAAACACTTGAAAACTGGTTGCAAAAGCCAGGTCCACATGTTGGACATGTGGCAGACTTTCAGAAGTATACTTTAGTGGAATAAAACGACTCAGGCTCCAAACCAAAGCTCACTAGTGAACAGGTGGCATCATTTTCGATTAATTATCCCCGCTCAGCACTGTTGGACGGCAAAGCCGGCAATATAATTTATGACGTGTTGGGAGTCATTTGATTACAAAATTTTAATGTTAGTGCAGCATAATCGTGAGTGGGATGCTTTTTCTCGAGCGCAGCAGAAGATGACAGCTGCGCCTCTTTTCTCTACAATATACGCACATTAGTTCGCAAAAAGGTCTGTAAAAAATCGCGACATCGCCGAAATGCGAAAATTTAAACTGATTCTGAAAGTGCAGTGCCTGTACTGACTACTGGATGGCCTTATATGGATGAGAAACGGCTCCAATAAGTCGAAATTGGCAATCTAAAGCATTGTTCACTGGTGACCGATTTGAATTGGCGGGGTAACGAAAGAGTTAATAGAATAATTTCTTAGCATTCTGAACATTTGGACAACAAAACACAAGTGAATAGAAAGAGGTTGTACATGCACTTCTGTCTCTTCACTTCTGGATCACTCTTTGTTAGTTTTGTGTCAGGCTTTAACATTTCAATTAGGACTTCAGGTAATTTTGCTTAGTCTTTCCTTGTATTCACGGGGTTGTGTCCAACGAAAAAGTCAAGCCCCAGGGTTCCACTTCTCATTCATTGCACTAACTGGCAGGCAGATGATGGTATAAGCAGTCAGCCAATACATTAAGCTCTATGAAGACTTTGTAGGGGATTTGCCACAAATACATTTTGACCATTAGTATGGTTTAGGCAGGTACAAAATAATGAAGTTTCGCAGTACATACTATGAATGCAGTTTTACTTTTCAGTAGATGCCCGAGTAGGTAATCAAGCAGCAGTGTTTGTCATTTCCCCCTGGATACTGCAGTTTTAATGAGTATGTGTGCCAGTCATTCTAATACAAAAATGGCAACCATGTACTTGCCTAACCTAACATCATTGATGTTGACATTTATTCTATTTTCTATGCACTGTAGGACCTCATAGAGCCATTTCGGACGTATGCGGGCATCCATGGCAACAATGGTGTCACAGATATACAGCAGCAGAGTGAGACACTGGTGACTGCTGGACGAGATGGGCGAGTGCTGCTCTACTCTCTTAAAGATCGGGAACTACGTTACTTGCGTGTCTTCTGGGTGAGCGCACATGCACCTCCTTTTTTGTTTGTTTAAATCTCAATGATTGCAACTACTATTTCAACATCTCTCCTATTTGGCAAAGATGTGTGACACACACGCAAAAAAAAAAAAATCCATGTATTGTAAACTCCCTGGTTCCACTTGTCCACTGTGTGCACAGCAACAGCATTTCCATTCAGTGTGACAATTGAGTCTGCATGTTGCTGCACATTGCAGGCATAGCATATAGTAGACCTCCATGCACCAGAAGAGCAAAGCATCTACAGTCGTCAATTGAACTTTTTCAGACTTGATGGAAACTGGAAAGTAGGCAGAAAAGCCCGTTGAGCAGGAACAAAAGAGCAGCTTAAAAAATCACTGATGATACCTTGCCTCAAGCTATGCTTGAAGGTAACCGTGCTTGCTTGTATTTGCGCAAGAGTCATGATATCCCCATACATGTTACAAGATTGTTGCTGCATTTGCTATCTCCGCTACTGACGGTTGTGTGCGATCATTGTCAACGAAGCCACTCGTTGGCGTTGCAACAACTTGGTGTATAATTTCATAATTCGTGGGCTCTGCGTACAGTTCAACTTCGTTGTCAGACTCGCCCAAAGTCCTCGAATATTACCTTAGCAGGAATGTCCATCTTGCTACTTTGCAGGTCGTGCATTAGGCCTCCTTGCCAATGGCTATTGTCGGCAGCCTCCGTGGTTGTGGCCGGCACTTGCCTCTTCACGTGCACAAACTTTCAGTCAAGTTTGTGTACTTAGACTTGAAAAAGAGACTATATGATCTACACCTTCGAGTGGCTGCTTTACATCGCTGTAGGGTCTTTACTGACCCAAAGCATCTGTTTTTGTTTTTTTTTTGTTTTTTTTCCATTGATGAGAAGTGACAGCTTCTCTATGACAAGTGTGCTGGCCACAACCATCACTGTGATTCGTTCTTTGCTATGCTTAACTCTCTCTCCCCCTGTGCAACATACAGGGTAAGCAGGCAAGGGTATGATGTGGCAACATTTTGAAAAATACCCCGTCTTGTCACAGTTGAATACTGTATTTACCTGAGTATAACTGGCACCTTTCTTTTGAAAATAATGGGTCTGAATATTGCCTGCACATTACAGTTGGATACAAAACCAAAACCACGTTCATGCCGTTGGCAACAGCCTACTGTCAGAATCTGTGGTAGAGTGTACAAGCGCAACTGCATGAAGACGTAGGAAGAAACAGATACACAGACACAGCGCTTCACTTTCAACTATAGATTTTATTTTTGCATGCATCGATAAAACTGTACGAGTGGAAACAAACCCATGCCCCATGCCTTGCACACGTGTACAGTATATCGAAATTCACCACTGAATGTTCTTTTTTTGCTGTTACGTTTGTTTCCGCTCGTACGGTATATATTTATCGATGCGTGCGAAAATAAAATCTATAGTTGAAAGTGAAGCGCTGTGTTTGTGTATATCTGTTTCTTCCTATGTCCTCATGCAGTTGCGCTTATACACTCTACCATGGATTCTAACCAACTAGCCCGGCAATGTGTTTTAACCACTGTCAGAGGGGTCAGATGCAATGTCAGACAGCGATGGTGACAGAGCATGTTTTGCTGTGGGTTAGCACTGGTGAATCATATCTGTCACCAGAGGGTTGCAAATGGCGATGTGCAGCTTTAATTATGAAAGCTAATTTAAAAGGAAAGTTACTTTGCACATTGAAGATAGCAGTAACAGAGCTGCATCACGTCAATTACATGGACACTCCAGGTGCATTTCTGCCATCGCTGTCGCCGTGAGGTTCCGTATGAGTGAAAGTGTGTGAGGGTAAGCTGGCCAACACGGTTCAATCTCGCGTGCGCGAGTGAGGAACGCAGCCCAGAGCATGCCCTCTCCTGTGGTGTGCAAGGCAGGGAGGTCAGGCAAGGGAGAAGGGGTGTTCTTCTCCGGTGGCTGCTAGGGTGCCTCGATGTCCTCCTCACCCGCTGCTCCATACAGAATGGAGACATCCACAACATTTACTGCGGCGTTGGCAACGTAAATCGCTGACGCCATAGTAGACGCCTTTGGCAGACGCTGTAAGCATGTGTTGCTGGCGCTCGTGTGTCTTGAAAGCAATCTACGACTTGGCCAAAGTGCACACCCGCGTGGGCCTCATCTTCAAACTGATCTACGATGTTTGCAGAGTGTACGTATTGCCGACAGCTTCGTATGCGCTGTGCTTTCGCCGTTTCGTTTGCGTTGAAGCAGCAGATGCACGGAGGTCAATTGGCTTGCGGCTGCTGCCACGATTCCTAACTCCAGAATTTTTACAGCGAGTTTCTGCGCTCATCGAGCGAGATGTATTCATGTTTACCTGTGCGCGCATGACACCGTGCTGGTTAATTTAGTTGAAACATGTTGACGGACTAGTTAGTTTGAATCCATAATAGAAAGTGTAAGCGCGACTGAACAAGGACGTAGAAGGAAGCAGACACACAAAGACAGCGCTGTCTCTGTGTGTCTGTTTCTTTCTATGTCCTCATTGAGTCACGTTTACATATTCTATCATTGTTAGTTAGTAAGTGTATGTTTACAAGTTTATATGGCTGATAAAACTACTATCCTTACTTCGTACAACTGTCTATTAATTTGCTCTCGCAATTGCTGCTTCGTCTTTCGGACGGAACTGCAACATTTTTTGTGTGCCTGAGACTTGTGTTCATGACTAGTGATACAAAGGGAGAAAATCTTTGGCTGCAAGTTGACCAGGAAGGTCTTCCATGGGCCGAAAACAGGAAAATATCTGGACCTTGAAGACAAGTTTGCCGACTTGGTCAAGCAACTCTGTGGGGATTGCATGCCCATGATGACCAAGTTTTTCAAGGTAAAGGCCTGTGATCGAGGCCTATCCAGTAGTGATAGTAAAGCCAGTAAAAACTGGGCTTCTTCGATTTTCCACTTCTGGCTACCCGCGGGCTGCCAGAGTCAGCCAGAGCATCTTCGTTTTTCTCGGTTTGCTCCGCCCACCGCCCTACGCACTTTCGCTGGGGCGTTCGTTTTGCTCGCGCTGGATGGTTTTGGCTACCCGCGGGCTGCCAGAGCCTGCCAGGACGATTTTGGTCTGGCTGCTCTCTGGAAGTTCTCTGGCTAGCAGACGACTAAAAGAGGTGATGGGCGCTCGCCGCCATCTTTACGGGGACTTCACGGATTGCAACGTGGGCACTTGAGGACTTAAATTTACCCCGCTCAGCCAACTGTCTACGGTCATCTTCGGATTTTCTCACTTCTAGCATTATCTTTTTAGGTGCTAACGCTCCGTTCCACATCGCGAAGCGGTGTGATACGAGCCTTGGTGAACCGTTTGGAACTTTTGTGTGTGTGTATATGTGTGTGTCCCCTGATTGCTTCTTCGCGGCGGTGAATAGCGCGCCGCGCTCTCATGCATGCATGTTATCTGCATCGTGTTCCACGCAAGTTGTAGACGCTCATTCACAGATTGCGGTACATTTTGGGTTCGTCTTTCTCTGGTGGCGTTCCTTTTCACATACCTCGCGTATCTATATATCTCCTTTTACTGCAGTTAGCAAAGGCTTTGCAGCTAGCCCGTGTTCGCTCCGTCTCTCCGTCGTATGCTTAGGTGGCAGCTCGAAACTGATATGTGTTTGAACTGCAGGCCGTTGATCTAAGAATACATTAATTGCACTCGGTACATTTAGACACACGTACATTGGCTTATTGCTCTCATGAGTGCGACCAATGTTGTTTTTCGTGTGGAATGTTTCGCTGGTCACAGGCGACGTGCATTTTCATGCGCCAGCCGCGTCCCCAGCTCCTTAAATGAGAAGCACCATCAGCCGCAACAAACCTTCTGAAATCGAAGCCCAAGCAGGTCGGCGCGAAATTTTATGCGTATGAGACGTACCCGATAACCTGCTTTTTCATGTCTTGTGGTGACACAACGCTAACTCATCAATGTCGCCGGTGGTCGACGTGATCGCTGCGAGCAGGGATCCTCCAGCCATCGCTTTCGAGTATACAATCATGATTTTGCGTCTTGTCATCCGCTGCGTCAGAGGCCATCTGTTGTGCTGTGCAAGGCGAGGTTGTCCGAGTACGCGTCCTGCACCGAGTCGTGCGAAAGTGATCGTATCCCTGAATGCAACTATATATTTTCAAGCTGGCAACGCATAAATGGGCCGACTACCCCGAGCGCGCGCCGGCCTCGCCGGGCGCTGCCATGCTGGTAGCATGTTTACATTTGGCCAGCTGTACCGGCGTTCGATTTTGCAAACTTCGGGCAGGTTCGGGTTGTCTTGGGATCCCAGCCCACGTGACTTCCTGTCAGAACCGGAACTAGCTGGCTGCCATCTGACTGCCAGCGGGCGGCCAGAACTCCGAAAATCGAAGAGGCCCACTGCATAACTAAATTTATGAGCAGAAAAAGTTTGCCCTTCAGATGCACACAGGCATCTGCTGGAAGTTGCCATTGGCTTTTGAAGAAAAGCTTGATGCTTTTCAGCAGTGGTTTGCGCTGGCACTCGGTCACAAAAATGGATATTTGTTGGAGCAAATTGTAAACGCAGACCAAATGCCACTATATTTTGATATGCCTGATAACACTACAGGGGAGACAAAAGGCACCAAGCAGGCATCCTTGCTGTCATCCAGGAATGAGAAGACCCATGTCACCACAATGCTGTGTTGCACAGCTGATTGGTATAAGTTGCCTCTGGTTTTGATTTTTCAAGTGGAAGACACTGTTGAAAGCACTCAGGTTCCTGCAAGGCATCATAGTGTGAGCCAGCGAAAATGGATAGGTGGACACCAACATGGTCATTGACTGGATTGTCTGTGTGTAGTGAAAGAAGCCTGGTGGTAACCTCAGGATTTGAGCCATGCTTGTACTTCATGTATTCAAGTGCCACTTCGACCAGCATGTCAAGTACAAGCCCGGTGCATGGCAAACTGTCTTGGTTGTGATACTCGTAAGCATGACCTTCCACCTGCAGCCACTGCATGTGTGCATTAACAAGCCCATGAAAGATCATGTTCGCACGGTGTATAGCGAGTGGCTAATAAATGGCAGCCACACTTTCATGCCGAGCAATAGGCTGAAGCACACATCATTGGATGAACTGGCCAAGTGGCTAGCCGAGGCATGGACCACCATCCTGTCTGCATTGATCGTAAAATTGCTCAAGAAGTGTGCGATTTCTAATGTGATGGATGGCATGGAGGATAACATGCTGTGGTCAGTCGACAGCAATAAGGAGCTCACTCACAGAGATGACGACGATCATGGCAAATAAATTTTGCATTCTGTGAAGGCAAATTGTGCTTGCCTCATTTCTTTCTCATTGCACACATAAGGAGCATGCTATAGTTTACTTTTATAAATCGGGTGCACATTACATTCAAGTGCACTTTTATTTTCATGCTTTAAGCCCGTGAATATCAGTTATGGATTAGATTCAGGGGCGTGTTAGAATCGGGTAACTACAATGTGTCTGAAGGAACATATTTATCCATTAACGACATACAGGCCTGGTCTGTTGCGCCATTTTCGCTGTACGCTTTTTTAAGCAAAATGTCATGCTTTTTCTTAAATTTACAGAGCCATTGATCAACAAACTTGAAATTCTCGATGTCCATTTTGAAGGCAAATTCTCTCGGCTTTTTGCTTCAGCAAATCTCGCAACTTGGGCAAGTTCTTTGCTAACACTACCCACAGCCATAGCTTCACTAAAGGGCCTCTTTGAGCGCTGGGTGTTTTCCCTTCCTATCATTCCTCTGGGCCTTGTTATTTTGAAAGCAGTCAAAATCTTGACTCCATTCTTCACATAGCCAGGAAGCGTTTGCTTTGACAAATGGTATTCTTTCACAACAGCAACTTCAGTATGTTCTATCAGCTTAATGATCGCCACTTTTTTTTTTTTTTTTGCGAATGTCAGTGACGTGTACTTGCTCCACTTTCTTGCAAAAGATGGTGCTAGCCAAGCACAAGAAGTGGCACCATAGCACCGAATAATGCTGAAAGCCACACGAACATTGTTTATGCCACAACACGAGCAGCAAAATGAATGTTTATTTCCGGCCCAGGCAAGTGAGAAGCTTATCACAACAGTCTTCTTTTTTAAAGATACTGATCCAGGGCAATCTTGAGCATGTCGATGGGCGTAGACAAGGGGTGATTGGGGCAGTTCCATGGTGCTCGCTGTCACCTGTGTTGTCTTCAAACAGCTGGGGCCATGCCACTTCTGTGGAGAAATCCTGTTGCTCTTGAGTCTGCTCTGGTAAGAGGCGTTTTACCTGGTCCAGGTGTCGACAAAGGACCTCACCATTGGTGCCTTGGACCGTCACCATATGCGAGCCGTCCCTGGCTAGAATGTGGGCCAATGTCCCAGGTTCACCGCGTTCATAGTTCTGCACCCACACTGGATTGGCCGTCTAGAACTAGTATCTGGAAGTCTGGAAGTCGCGTGCATGTTGTACATGCAGGTGTAGTGGCACAACCACATTATCAAGCCTTGAGTGCAGCTCATCACCAATTAACAGCCTGGCAGATGTTTTTTCGCACAGTGATGGCGTCCAACAATAGTTATGTAGAATCCTTGCTAGGCATGTCTACATTGGTCTGGTTGCATTTTTATCGAGCCCTTCCCTTTCCGTGAGAGTATTCAGTTGAGGATGATAAGGCACGATGCGGACATGATCAATGTTGTTTACCCAGATGAATTTTTTAAATTCTTCACATGGGAACTGCAGGCCATTGTGCAATATGATTGTTTGCGGCAGGCCAAAGGTGCTAAACAGGGTACGCAAAACTTCAGTGGTTGTCATCACTGTGGTGCTTTATCATGGTACAACCTCTATCCGTTAGTCCTTGGAGTGTACCACCTCTAGCAGCTTGAACCCGATCACTGGGCCTGCAAAATCAATGTGCAGATGGGTTCAGCATTGCCTGATGTCTGGCCACATCACTGGTAGTTTCCTCAGAGAAATCAGTGCTGCCTGGACACACACTGGGCATGATTTAATCAAACGCTCGGTACCTTGATGATGCCCAGGGACCATAGTAATGAACAAGCTAGCCTTTTCATTGAGGTGCTTCCTGGTGAGTATCGTGCAGCAACCATATCATCGTAGCACCATTTGGTGGCCCCAACACAAAACCACATTACTAATAGTTAGCTCGTCTCTCTTTCATATTATGGCTTCAAAGTGGCATTTGCCTTGTTAAACCGGAGAGGCCAGCCATTACAAACCCATTTCCGCACGCTTTGTTGGCTTCTGTCATGTTGCCAGATGCTTAGCTGAGATTAGGCTGTAGTGGGCAGTGGGCTGTCAGACCACCACCAACAACGAAGAGAGTTCGGGAGGCACTGGTATGTAAACAGTCCCTGAGCTTCGCTGACATGTCGCTTACTACTAGCCACTAGCTTAAAAAACAATATTTACCTTGGACCTTGTCTTCCAAGTTGGTAACACCGGATGCACCCCACATTGCAACTGCCCTGCATGAAGTTGGGGTTCCAGCCCCCAGCAAAGGCACAACATCCTCAGTCATCATACTGAAGCTTCCCGAATCCTGGCCTTCCATCTGTGAACTGTGGTTCATACACATTGAGGCCCAGTTCTTCTGCCAACGAGTCACATCGCAGACGTTCAAGTTCGACTCATGAGTACGCTCAACCCATTTGTTGTACCTCTGGTACATGACATTCTGCAAGCTCCTCCACCCACAGACCCGTTCGACAACCTAAAGTTAGAGCGGCTGCAGCACACCACCATCTCCAAGTCTTGTCAGATTCAGCAGCTCCTGTCATCGGAGAAACTTGTTGACAAAAAGCAGATGGAGCTACTTCGCCACTTACCACAGCTACTCGGAACCAGTCCGTCATCACTCAACTTGATACCAACAGCTACTGGCATGCAGTCTTATGCCAGCCGCCTGCGAACTACAATAGCTAGCATCATTCCAGCACCGCTTTGCCACAACCCCAAAGCTCTTTGCGCAAACTCATCTTTATTCCACACCTCCCACTTATTCTTATCCATGCACTGTTGCAATTGCTATACGACAGCCCCTCCAAGGTCCTCAATTGCAACCCTAAGCATTTCATTCTTGTTAAATGTTGACACTCAATTTAGCATATGCTAAAGAGGATGAACGTGAAAGCCTGCCCACTTGCGACACATTCATTACGTTACTTAACGTTTTCATTTTAATGCGTTGTTACTTCCTGTTGTTTTCTCCCATTAAAGTTTGTGGGTTTGAGGGTCTTAATTAACTCCATCTTAATTAACCATACCTTAATTAATGCAGGTAGTAAGTCCAACTCTCGTCCTTTACGATGTCAATGGAAATCCAACTTGGAAATATGGCCAGTTCGCCCAAATCTCCAAGTGGGTTCGACTCCCACCAAAAGGTTGAGGGTTCGAGTGGCTTAGTTAACCCTACCTTAATTAACTTGCCTTAATTCACTTGACTTTAAAGGGTCCCTGAAACGGCTCAGACAAATTTTGTAGATGCGTAGGGTACAGCTACAGTGAGTAATTTGCTCCACAAATTGTGTGAAGCGTCTTGTATCAAGAGAGGTACAGACAATTACCAGTTACACTTCTCCATAGCCATGCATTTTCTCCACAACTCGTTTGCCATGCGATCGGGGCTAAGCTCCACCTTCACTGGCTCTGCATCATAATGGGATGTCATCTTGTCTACTTCCAGTTGTTTTGTAGCCAGTGTGCAAAGCCTCTCCAGCCTCTCTGGCAGCCACCTGGCATTAAAACTTCTTTCTGGGCGAGTTGGTGCATACTTGACATAAAACTGTTTACAGCGCAAACACATGCAACCACAAAGTAAGGGACAGGACCCAAGCGATGAAGCGCTGAACGCTCTCGACCATAGGCACCGACGCATCATTCGGCACCACACGCAGAGCAACAGCGCATGCAGCAGCATTTCTCCAGTGCACGCTGTCGCCCGTAGGTGCTGACATGTCACTCGCCACCAGACGCAGAGCAACAGTGCATGCAGCAGCATTTCTCCAGCGCACGCTGTCGCCCGTAGGTGCCAACACATACTCGGCACCAGATGCAGAGCAACAGTGCATGCAGCAGCATTTCTCCAGAAAAAAAAAAAAAGCCACCTGGCAGTCAATCCCAAGTGAGAGCTATCAAAGCAGCGCATGTTGCAAGCATTCTGTCGCAGCGCCGAGCTTATCCTGTATTCCGGTGACCACAAGAGATCTGGACGTTTGGACCAATGGGTGGAGGTGTAAACTAAAGCCCTCCGTAGTATTGTTGAATCTAGAAATAACGAAATCGGTAGGAACGCGAAAAAATGTGCTCTCGTGAAAATTTTGTGGTTGCGAAAAGAGACGGCACAGATAGAAAATGCATAGTAAAACAAAGCTTTACTGTCAAAATTCTGTTAGCCTACTTTGGCAAGCTTTCCTTGAGGATATAGAACCGCATTGCCAACAGTACAAAGTGCGCCGTATGCGTTGATCAGCAATGGCAGCACTGCTGTGGAACAGTATTCTTGGTCAATTACTTTCAGAGATACGATCACTTTTGCGAGATTTTGTATAACTTGGGACCGGACGCAGAGCAACAGTGCAAGCAGTAGCATATCTCCAGCGCACGCTGTCACCCGTAGGTGCCGACGCGTCACTTGGCACCAGATGCAAAGCAACAGCACGTGCAGCAGCATTTCTCCAGCACACGCTGTCGGCTGTAGGCACCGACGCGTCATTCGGCACCAGATGCAGAGCAACAGTGCATGCAGCAGCATTTCTCCAGCGCAAGCTGTCGCCCGTAGGTGCCGACGTGTCACTTGCCACCAGACGCAGAGCAACAGTGTATGCAGCAGCATTTCTCCAGCGCACGCTCTCGACCATAGGCACCGACGCATCATTCGGCACCAGACGCAGAGCAACAGCGCATGCAGCAGCATTTCTCCAGCGCACGCTGTCGCGCGTAGGCACTGACGCACCATTCGGCGCCAGACGTAGAGCAACAGTGCATGCAGCAGCATTTCTCCAGTGCACGCTGTCGCCCGTAGGTGCTGACATGTCACTCGCCACCAGACGCAGAGCAACAGTGCATGCAGCAGCATTTCTCCAGCGCACGCTCTCGACCATAGGCACCGACGCATCATTCGGCACCACACGCAGAGCAACAGCGCATGCAGCAGCATTTCTCCAGTGCACACTGTCGCCCGTAGGTGCTGACATGTCACTCGCCACCAGACGCAGAGCAACAGTGCATGCAGCAGCATTTCTCCAGCGCACGCTGTCGCCCGTAGGTGCCAACACATACTCGGCACCAGATGCAGAGCAACAGTGCATGCAGCAGCATTTCTCCAGCGCACACTGTCGCCCGTAGGTGCTAATGCGTCTAGTGCCGATTGCAAAAGTGTTCATATCCCATGTACCCAAAGGTAAACGATAGAGATTGCAGCCCCCTTTGCACAAATCTACACCCGGCGCCAAATCCACATGCGATGCCTGTCAGGTGGGACCAAAACCACTATTCTTGAAGCAAGGGATTCATATTCCCGAATGATTGCTCAATCACGGCCCTATGCATGGCACTCCATGCTTTAACCACTATCTCAAGCACCGTAAACAATTACGTGTCGGTGGGATGTGGATTACCTTGTTTTTGGTGCATTTTTATGACTGAGGCACACATTACGCATTGCACGGCTGCAATCGGCGATCGTTGTTCGAAACACGCGTTCAGTTTGCATTCAGGCTTAGGCCTTACATGATTGGCCTAAGCTACATAGGCTGTGTCGAGTTGTCAGTCGGGGGGGAACACAAGCTGAACGCGTGTTAAGAACAGTGATTTATAATCACGCCTAATAGGTATACAAAAACCGCTGTCGCATGTCGGTAGCAACATGCGCACCGCTTCATACGGGTGATCAACAAACAAGATGGCGCCCATGATGTGTTTCCAGTGCACGTGATTGCTTCCGGCACTTGGTTGTCTTTGCAAAAAAAAATGCCGGCGCGCACGCAAGAGCAATTGGCAGTATTTGACGCAATTTCAGTACAAAACAATCGCATTTGAGCACATTTTGGAGCCTGCTAGATCTACGCGAGTAGGTAAATATGCAGGGTTAGGTTCCGGCAAGTTTACCGTGTCTACTCGCATAATGATTGCTTTTTTTTTTTGTCAAAAAAATTGCCGCACATTCAGGGGTGTGATCATTATGCGGGTTAAATTTCCCACGAAAAGAAAATTTTTTTCTTTTTTCATGTGGCATTTGCTGCGGGATGACAAGAGGTCAACAAACAGGCAGCTGCCGCTGTAACAGTGCGTGACACCAAAACAAAAATGGCGGCCGGTGGAGCAAGCCGACCGTGCCAAATGCATTTCTTTTTTTTTTTTCTTTTTGTGAGTACATTACATGCATTGAAACAGTCATGTCCACTTTGAGGGGACAGAAACAGAGATGGACTTGCTTAGCAGCCAGTGACATAGAAACACATGACGGGTATGCTGCGGAAACTGCGGCATTTGTCTTTACTACTATCCTAATATGGCATGTTTCCTCTAAGTGTGGGCGAATATCTTAGCTGTGTTACAAGCGTCGGCATATGAATAGGGTACATTTCTAACAGATCAGTGTAAACATGGCTACTATCGTTGCCGCTCATGATTTGTTGCATGCCCACCAGTGCAGATGAGAGGAATCGAAAGGCGTCTGTGTTGTTGTTGTTGTTGACCACAACCATTACAAAGCCTACAAATAATAAAGCCAAGGCAAGTTTAGTTGTGGCTATTTTTTTTTATGGAAGTGCGAAAAGACATGAAAGGAATGAAATGGGGCATCTGCTTAAGCATGTATGGTGCGTGCAGACCACTAGGTAGTCGTTCACGTAGCATTCGACAGATGGTAAGCGCAGTCATCATTAGCTAAACTTGGCACACAACATATCGCTGTGGCAAATTCAGGTTGCGATCTTTACACAGGAAAGAAAAACAAAGTCGAAGTTTGATGACAAAATTCAGGGATGCAATCATTACGCGAGTGCTATCGTTATTCACCGGTGCTGACATATCTGGCAAAGACTTGGAGGCTCACAAAGAAGCTTGAGAACAAGTTAAGGACCGCGCAAAGAGCGATTACTCAGCAGCTATTACTCCCTCACTAGGGGGGAGCATTGTAGTGGGCAGTGTGCTGCCAGATCACCACCACCGACGAAAATAGTTTGGGAGGCGCTGGTATTCGAACTTTCCTTGAGCGCCACTGACACGCGACTTACTAGGTACTAGCTACTAGCTTAATAAACAGTATTCTCCTTGTACCTTGTGTCCCTACTAGGCCATCATTGAGGTTCCTTCTTAGCAGCATATACTCGCTGTCATCCTTTCCTTGAGCAGTCTCCATTGGGGACATTGAGCACACTTGAAGAACAGTGCCGAAGACCTGTTGTGTGCCGCATGCCGCAGTGTCGTTCTGGCTATAGACGGCCCAAAGATTGGATCTGCCAATCTTTGTGAAATCAACCACCGAGAGAAAACATTGCACAGACAAAGCAATCAATGCATTGCCTGTCCTTGTATATATACTGACTGTCCCAGCTAACGTTAGCCAAGCTGTTAAAAGAAAAAAAGAAAAATGCGGTGCAAGATACGATGATGAGACCTAGGGAGTACGTTTTTCAGACCATTTACTTTTATTTTTTCGGTTTGGCTAATATTATTAGGGACACGCAATATTTATTCGTGCTTAAAGCAATTTGAAACATGTTTCCGAAGTTGAAATGCACAATTGCCAGCTGTTCAAATCAAGCTTAAGGCTATGTTGATCTTGTTCAGCGGTTGTTAGGCTTAGCTCATCGACGAATTCATGCACCCGCTACCAAGAGAGCTGAACTAAAAGATAAGCAATTAGGACGGACAAAAGTGCTTTTGTAGTTCAGTTCTCACCATAGCGATTTGAAGTGTTGTATGCTGTGCACAGAAGAAGCAGGAAGCGCGACTGTGCAGTGCCAACGTCAGTACATCACTGTTGCCGATCAGAGGCTTCTGGTTGCACTCTCCAGCTCTTCCACAAATGAAATGCGACTATATATAGTGATACCTCTGTGTGTATTGTTTCAGACCTATAAAGGAGGTTGTGATGTTCGTATGCTGACACATTTTTATGCCTCTTAGGCTCTTATGCTAAACGGGCAACAAGTGGCAGCCCCACAATACTCCAGCACGCCTTGCTCAGTTATGCCAGTATAAAGCAGGCATCGACATTTTCAAAGAAAGCTATGCACTCTCATGTTAAGTGCTTATACGCACAGAGTTTCTTTTTACTATACTTCAACCCGCCTTGGTTGTTCAGTGGTTGTGGTGTTAGGCTGCTGAGCACGAGGTCGCCACGGCGGCCACATTTCAATGAGGGCAAAATGCGAAAACACTTGTGTACTTAGATTTCATCATCATCATCAGCCTGGTTACGCCCACTGCAGGGCAAAGGCCTCTCCCATACTTCCCCAACAACCCCGGTCATGTACTAATTGTGGCCATGTCGTCCCTGCAAACTTCTTAATCTCATCCGCCCACCTAACTTTCTGCCGCCCCCTGCTACGCTTCCCTTCCCTTGGAATCCAGTCCGTAACCCTTAATGACCATCGGTTATCTTCCCTCCTCATTGCATGTCCTGCCCATGCCCATTTCTTTTTCTTGATTTCAACTAAGATGTCATTAACTCACATTTGTTCCCTCACCCAATCTGCTCTTTTCTTATCCCTTAACGTTACACCCTTCATTCTTCTTTCCATAGCTCGTTGCATCATCTTCAATTTAAGTAGAACCCTTTTCGTAAGCCTCCAGGTTTCTGCCCTGTAGGTGAGTACTGGTAAAACATAGCTATTATACACTTTTCTCTTGAGGGATAATGGCAACCTTCTGTTCATGATCTGAGAATGCCTGCCAAATGCAGCCCAGCCCATTCTTATTCTTCTGATTATTTCAGTCTCATGATCCGGATCCGCAGTCACTACCTGCCCTAAGTAGATGTATTCCCTTACCACTTCCAGTGCCTCGCTACCTATTGTAAATTGCTGTTCTCTTCTGAGGCTGTTAAACATTACTTTAGTTTTTTGCGGATTAATTTTTAGACCCACTCTTCTACTTTGCCTCTCCAGGTCATTGAGCATGCATTGCAATTGGTCCCCTGGGTTACTAAGCAAGGCAATATCATCAGCGAATCGCAAGTTGCTAATATATTCTCCATTAACTTTTATTCCCAATTCTTCCCAATCCAGGTGTCTGAATACCTCCTGTAAACACGCTGTGAATAGCATTGGAGAGATCGTATCTCCCTGCCTGACACCTTTCTTTATTGGGATTTTGTTGCTTTCTTTATGGAGGGCTACGGTGGCAGTGGAGCCGCTATAGATATCTTTCAGTATTTTTACATACGGCTCGTCTACACCCTGATTCCGTAATGCCTCCATGACTGCTGAGGTTTCGACAGAATCAAACGCTTTCTCGTAATCAATGAAAGCTATATATAAGGGTTGGTTATATTCCGCGCATTTCTCTATCACCTGATTAATAGTGTGAATATGGTCTATTGTTGAGTAGCCTTTGCGGAATCCTGCCTAGTCCTCTGCTTGACAGAAGCCTATGTGTTCCTGATTCTATTTGCAATTACTTTAGTAAATAGTTTGTAGGCAACTGACAGTAAGCTGATCGGTCTATAATTTTTCAAGTCTTTGGCATCCCCTTTCTTATAGATTAGGATTATGTTAGCGTTCTTCCAAGATTCCTGTATGCTTGAGGTCACGAGGCATTGTGTATACAGGGTGGCCAGTTTCTCTAGAACAATCTGCCCACCATCCTTCAACAAATCTGCTGTTACCTCATCCTCCCCAGCTGCCTTCCCCCTTTGCATAGCTCCCAAGGCTTGCTTTCTTTACTTCTTCCGGCATTTACCTGTGGGATTTCGAATTCTTCTAGACTATTCTCTCTTCCATTATCGTCATGGGTGCCACTGGTACTGTATAAATCTCTATAGAACTCCTCAGCCACTTGAACTATCACATCCATATTAGTAATGATATTGCCGGCTTTGTCTCTTAACGCATACATCTGATTCTTGCCAATTCCTAGTTTCTTCTTCACTGCTTTTAGGTTTCCTCCATTCCTGAGAGCATGTTCAATTCTATCCATATTATACTTTCTTAAGTCAGCTGTCTTATGTTTGTTGATTAACTTCGAAAGTTCTGCCAGTTCTATTCTAGCTGTAGGGTTAGAAGCTTTCATACATTGGCGTTTCTTGGTCAGATCTTTCGTCTCCTGCGATAGCTTGCTGGTATCCTGTCTAACAGAGTTACCACCGACTTCTATTGCACACTCCTTAATGATGCCCACAAGATTGTCATTCATTGCTTCAACACTAAGGTCCTCTTCCTGAGTTAAAGCCGAATACCTGTTCTGTAGCTTGATCTGGAATTCTTTTATTTTCCCTCTTACCGCTAACTCATTGATCGGCTTCTTATGTACCAGTTTCTTCCGTTCCTTCCTCAGGTCTAGGCTAATTCAAGTTCTTACCATCCTATGGTCACTGCAGTGCACCTTGCTGAGCACGTCCACATCTTGTATGATGCCAGGGTTAGCTCAGAGTATGAAGTCTATTTCATTTCTAGTTTCGCCGTTCGGGCTCCTCCACGTCCACTTTCGGCTATCCCGCTTGCGGAAGAAGCTATTCATTATCCACATATTATTCCGTTCCGCAAACTCTACTAATAACTCTCCCCTGCTATTCCTAGTGCCTATGCCATATTCCCCCACTGCCTTGTCTCCAGCCTGCTTCTTGCCTACCTTGACATTGAAGTCGCCCATGAGTATAGCGTACGGTATTTTGTTTTCACTCTACCCATCGCTGATTCCATTGGTGCACGTTAACGAACCCCAGTTGGTCGAAATTTCCGGAGTCCTCCATTACGGTGTGCCTGATAATCAGAAAATGGTTTTGGCACGTAAAACCCCATAATTATTTATTTTTTTTTGCTAAATTTCATCGAGCACACTGCATGCATGATGAAGAGTTCTAAAAAAAGTGAAAACCAGCTATCAATAACTGCTCCCGGTCTCCCAGTTGCTGTTTTCAAAGTGGCCCCAGAAGCCGCCGGTCGCTCTTTTTATGTAGTTTGTCTCAGCTAGTGCGATGCGACAGTACTTACATTTGCAAATTAGCATGTCTTGCAATATTTTGTCATTATGTTGTGTCAGCACTGCGTGATTTACACGGTGCTTGAAGAGCCTGTGTGAACAAATCTACTGATTGGATAAATCGATACGGAAACATGAAATGTTGCGCAAGCTATAACTGTTCCTTTCCACGAATATGCTAAATGTCTTGTTGGGAAGAATGAGCAAAACGAGAACAAGGCGAAAGCAGGAGCCAACGTTTCGACATGTGGATTTGTCCACTTGTCAAAACGTTGACTCCCGCTTTCACCTTGTTCTCGTTTCGCTCATTGTCTTGAATTTGCATCTCCCACCTTCCTCCGGTTTTCCCTTGTTGAGAATAAGCAGCACGCAGAAATCGCCGAACAGCATGTGTAGAAATTATCAGCAAAAATACTTTGACAGCTGTGTCAACGCGGGGGGCTGTTGGGTCGTTGCAGTGTTGCAACAAAATCGTCTGATTTTTCTGCCGGTGACTCCACTCCTGCTTATACAGCAGTCGGCACAACACAGCCATCGCAGGAAGTTAACAGACCAAAATCAGCATCGTATCAGCCTAGCGCAGTGGTGGATTGTGCCAAATTGTGCCAAGAGCAGTCCTCTGTGCCATCCTGCTCCAAAATGGCATTTTAGCAGAAAATTGCACCGAGGCTTTGCCAGAGAAAGCAAAATAATGAAGGCCTTGTAATGTTGATGTTGCTTCGCTGGTAAAACTGAAACCTAAAGCGTGCTTTCAGCATCATCATCATTATCCTAGAAGTTTTTAGAGGTGCCATAGCCGATGGATATAGCCAATGTCTTCATTCCTCCATTCGCCGTTCTCACCAGTTTTAACTCTTTGGCTGCATTTCGCTTTAGTGTAGGTGGCAATGTACTGCTGCTGTGTGGTTATTTGTGCCGTTTGTGCTGCAGTTGGGTACTCCTCATACTACCGTACCATAGAGCTTGCTCAAAAAGGCTGCCTGGTCAAGGATAAGCCTTGGATAACGTCCAGTTGCACATTGTTTAGCATAGTTGTTAATATGGTGCCACTTTATAAATACCTCGAAATATGTGCACTCAACTGCGGATGCATAATTGGCATATTAAGGGCACTTTTCTTGCAACCCTGCATGATCGGAAGAGCAGATTCCATGGTTGTAACTTACCGTATTTACTCGAATCTGATGCGCCCTTCTTTTTCCGATAAAATTAGTCCAAAAATTGTGTGGGCATTAGAATCAAGTACAACCCTAAATCATTACCATATTGCTATCGGCCTTTCAAAATGGCCACGTCGTACATGCTTTGAGCGTAACTGCCATAGCTTCCTTCATGTCTTGGGGTTGTATTCTGAAACGATCTACTTCGGCAATACTATTGCCTCGGCGATAGTATCGCCATCTGGCACGTGCCGATTGGCTGGTTGAGCAAAATCAGATGACGTATTTCCTAGGTATACTTTGTGGCGCAAAATACATTTCTGGAAAAGGGACAGAAGAAAGGGAGACAGTGAAGCGCCAACTACCAACTGTTTAATGACAGCCTGGACAAACGTAAAACAAAAACAGCAAAACGTAAAACAGCCAATGAGAGCTCGCAGATGGTGAAAGTGTGGCCGAGACAGCAATGTACTGCTGAAGTGGATCGTTTCAGAATACGGCCCCACTATGTGTGCTTAGTACACTGTCCGTCTTCCCATTTTCTGTGTTTACTCTGTCAGTACAGAAGTGTCGACTGCACGGACACGTGATGCCACAGTTAAAAGGAAAGTGATGATGTGTGTGGAGACGGACGGAAATTGTGCCGCATCATGGGCGTTTGGAGTTCCTTAAACATGCGTGCAGGACTGGCGTAAGCAGGAGAGGCGTTCTACTCCGGTAGCTACATTGTGTACGGCGTGGCTGCGGGGCTCCTAGCTTGAAAGCGATCTGCGATGGAGACAGAGTCTATGCATCCAGGCGCACCCCACTGTGTTCTTGTCGCTTAGTTTGCATTGAATCGGGAGGCCGCACAAAGGTCAATTCGATCGCTCCTGCTACCGCACTTCCTCACTCCAGCGTTTTGTTAAAGAGTTTGCGCGGTTATTGAGTGAGACGTGTTCACGTTTGCTTGTGTGTGCATGACGCCATGCTTGTTAATTTAGTTGATAAGTGAATGTTTCAAGGTTTATACGGCAGATGAAATTACTAACCTTACTTTTCGTGCAGCTGTCTACTAATTTGCTATCGCTATCGATGCTAAGCCTTTCGGGCGAAACTGCAATTTTTTCTATTCATTGCAACTTTATGTATTGGGAGTAAATCTTTGTTTTTCCAAATGAGAGAAAGTTTTATTTTCGCATTTTGGTATGAAAGAATGAGGTGCACGGTAGTGTAAAGGCCTTTTCTTTTTTTACATCACGGCAAACGGATGCATGTTGCAATCGAGGGTGGAAGTTTTTTTTCCACTTTTTTTTTGGTAGTGGAAAACAGGTGCATGTTACAATCGAGGGCATGTTACAATCAAGTAAATACGGTAAACAAATTTCACATGATCCAAGGCACAGTTATGTAGGAAAGATATTGGATCTTAGCTGTAAAGAAAACCGTCTTAAGTGTAACTTCGGTTTAGTTGCATCATGTTCCTTACATGCCCTTATTCCACAGTCTTTTTTTGTTTTTCTTTTGGTAGTTTTTTTCCTTGCTCGCTTGTAGCGTCGCAATTTGATTTCATTTATTTCATTTATGTACTCTCAAGGCCGTACAAGCATTACACCGAGGAGTAGCAATATAAAAATAACAAAAATGGCTAATGAGGCAGCACATGATCAGAGATAGCCGACTTGAACACTTCATGATCTGTGATAGTGACGATGGAGGCGGGAGAGCGATTCCAGTCTTGATTTGTTTTGGGGATGAAGGCTTCCAGGTATACATTGCTTCTACACTGAGGCACCCCAACCTTCATTCGATGATCAGTACAGAATGACAAATGGCTCGGAGGCGAAAAAAGTGTCATTTTTAGGTCATTATTAGTGTATATATTTTGTGAAACAGGCATAAGCGGGAAATTCGACGTCTAGTAGGAGAGGTAGGTCAAGCTTTAGCTTCATGCGATAAACGCTAGCTAAGCGATAGTAGTTAGAGAGAATAAACCTAGCTCAGCAGTTTTGAACCAGCTCTAAGGACTGTGTTAATGAGCTAGTGTACAGGTCCCATATCAGTGAAGCGTACTTGAGTTTAGGATGCACTAATATTTTATATAGTAGTAGTTTCTATGGAACGGGAGCGAGGCTGAAATTCTGCGAAGAAAACCAAGGGAACTGCTAGCTTTGTTAATAACATGGTGGATATGTTTCTGCCACGACAGGTTATTAGTGATATGGACGCCTAGATACTTGTAGCTGTCGTCAAACTGAAGAGGGCAACCATTAAGATCATAGCCCTGAGAAATGGACTGGTTAATCTTTCGAGACACCCTCATTGCTTTACATTTGTTAATGTTTAGTTTCATAAACCATGTGTCACATCAAGAAGAAATTTTATTTAGGTCAGATTGATAAATGGAGAAGTCAGACTCATTAGAAATTAAGTGGTACAGAACACAGTCGTCTGCAAAGAGCCTTATGTTAGAAGTTACAGAATCAGGCAGGTCATTAATAAAAATTAGAAAAAGAAGATGCCCAAGGACTGACCCCTGAGGAACACCTGATGTTACATTGCATGATTTAGAGTTATGATCATTAACAGAAACAATCATGCAAATGCCTGTTGCAAGACAAAATGGTAGAAGCAGCTTTGTACCACGATATGCACATAGGGAAAGTCATCCAATTACATACTATAGAAACTAGTTCAGTAATTTTTATTTCAAATGCCTCGTTGATGAACCTAAAGCCAGCTCCGTTATATTTATTGACTATTTCAGTTAAAATTGAGACCATCTGGTGTATAGATGTAGTTCGCCACAGCACCAAAAATGCTTTTTGCTTTGTCAGGATGTGCACCAAAAGGTCAAATGGCTGTCTACCACTGCTTGTGCAATCAGGCCTAAACCCTTCTAAACTATTCTAAACCACCAAAGCAAGCCGATGACACCAGCGATCGTAACCTCTGCAGTGGTTCCCCTAGCAGCAGCTGCTTTCCCTGTAGCAAACTTGGCCTGAAGTTTCGTGACCAGTAGAAAAGTATCAAGGGACTCTGCTACTACGTTTTGAAGCATATTGAAAAGGATTGTTAGTTTTTTTCAGACAAGATTGTGTAATGCCACACGTGAAAATACCCAAAATTTATTGCAGCACCTTGCCTTATTCACATAGGCAAACCTAGAGAGCCTCACAGAACAAAATTTGTGTGAAAAAAATCTTTTTAGATAGATGCTATGCAGAGCAGTAAAGTGTCTTGATTTTTAGACAAAATATCAGAGATGGCTGAGTAATGTATCTGCAGCACATGGCCTAGAATGATTGAATTATAAACACTTTGCACATTTGTGTCAAGGTGGTAATTCCTGAGAAAAGTAGCATCAAAAAAACTATGTGAGAGAATGTCGTGTTCTTTTCGCCATATGTTTTTTTTTTTTATGCTGCTCTTCTCAAGAATATAAAATACCAACTCGCCCGTCATACCATCCTTCAAAAAAAAATATGATGTCCTATGGCTCTTATTGACATTATATCTTGCCTGAAGGCCTGCTTTGAAAAAAACAACATTAAGCAGCTTAAGATATCACATATTTAATGTCATCTTTTTGTGCCCACATGGCAGAGGTACAAGTCCCAAATCAGGATTTTTGCTGGCATAATAGGTCATAATTTGATACTGAAGGAGTTCCAGTTCGATTTGTTCCATGGCTCACATGTGCATTTTGGCTGGGCATAGCGCAGAGCTCGACGACGCTTGAATGGATCGGCCACATGATACTCCAGAGCAATGGCCTCCTGCTGTGTGGATATCACATGGTGAGTTGCTGCCAGGACTGTTGTAGTGAGTTGGTGGCTATGATGTCCCAATACTGAGCGTGGGTTTTGGGGTTAATTTCCTCATATATTTTTTTTTTTCAGGCATGTAATATAAAAATGCTTCTATACCTGGATATTAAAGTTTCGCATCCATCCAATTCTATACCTGGATGTAGGCGCATGCTAAGAGCTTGTATGTGCTAAAAATAATTTCAGGCCCTCTATACAGCATCCCTCACAGGCTGTGTGCAGCTTTTGATCACGCAACGATCCCACAACCTTCGCATGCGAAGGTTGTGGGATTATTTTCCACTTGCGGCAAGTTGTTTTTTCATCGACTTTCATTTCTATTCATCGTTTCTTTATTCATTTATTAAGCACAAGTAATTTCCCCTATGTTGTCCTTGGTGTCAGTGTTTGTTGGCTTCTTATGATATGCCTAGATATAGATTACTTAACCCTTTGAGTGTCGATTTTTTTCGCCATATGCAACCGCCCAGGGTCGATTTTTTTTTATTGCAGATTCCAATTCTTCTTAGGGACTTATTCAGAAAAAAATTTACTGTAATTTTTCTAGGGTGACAAGAAAAATTTTGCGTTGGTATATATGTACTCTTCATTCATGAATAACAACAATAAAGAAAGGAAATAAACGTATAAGAATTAAAAATTTGATGCATTGTTATACACATTGTTCAAGGCTTTGAAAATTCGCACATGAGAATATTTTGCAAGACTCAAATGTTCCTGCTCTTACTAATATTGTAAAGGAAGATAACGAACGTGCGCACAGAGTCAGCAGCATCGGCAGCATCAAGCGTGCAGCAGAGGCTCGAGCTTGGGAACTGCTCAGTGCATCCTAGAACTGGCGGTCGCTACGAACCCCAATAAATCTCCTTTATAAGTGGTGGAGCCGTGCGGGGTAACATTCCATTCTACCATCCTGGAACACCGTTCTCGGATGCTACCCTCCGCCATGCCGGACGCCGACCAGCAGACTCTTCCATCACCACCAGTCCCTTGCGCTTGCACCGTTCGCCAATGGGAGCCTCCTATCTTCAGCGGAACCGACGACAACGACATTGAAGAGTGGCGGTCGTTCTACGAACAGGTGAGCGTTCACAACAAATGGAATGACTCGGACAAACTGGCTTGTGTATCATTCTACCTCGCGGGCGTGGCCAGTCTCTGGTTCAGAAATCATGAGGGGGATATCCGAACATGGTTGGCGTTCAAGACGTCGATTACAGTATTTGACCGACCCGCCGTCTGGAAACTCCGAGCCGAGCAGCGTTTGCGTACACACGCACAGGACACGGGTGAGACATTCACCAGCTATATAGAAGACGTTCTAGATTTGTGCAGGCGCGTGAACGCTGCCATGACGGAAGCGGAAAAGATCAAGCACGTCATGAAGGGAAACGATGACGATGCGTTCCAGATGCTTCTAGCCAAGGACCCGCGCACTGTTGGCAACGTCATCAGCTTGTGCCAGAGCTATGATGAATTACGTAAGCAGCGAGCTCTGACAAGGCAACATGCCACACCAAATGCGGCGTCACTCTGCAGCATGACCACCAGCCCAGAACAAATAATAATAATAATAATAATATTTGGGGTTTTACGTGCCAAAACCACTTTCTGATTATGAGGCACGCCGTAGTGGAGGACTCCGGAAATTTTGACCACCTGGGGTTCTTTAACGTGCACCTAAATCTAAGCACACAGGTGTTTTCGCATTTCGCCCCCATCGAAATGCGGCCGTCGTGGCCGGGATTCGATCCCGCGACCTCGTGTTCAGCAACCCAACACCATAGCCACTGAGCAACCACGGCGGGTAGCCCAGAACAAGCCTCCTTGATAACCCAAATCAAGAATTTCGTGCGCGAAGAAGTCGCACGACAACTATCTCTGGTGTCCGCTACTCAGGAGTCTGCCAGCACTTTGCTGTCTCATCTCCGTATCGTGATCCTTGAAGAGGTCGCGGAAGCGCTGCCGGCTGTTCACCAGCAGGGTGTTGTGACTACACCAGTCACTTATGCTACGGTTGCTGCAATGGCCCCTCGCACTGTGCCCGTGCGTCGCTTCCAGCAGCCTGTGCACCGCCCTCCCCATCCCATCCCCTGGACCACCACTGCTGTCGCTAACCCATGGCGTACGCTGGACAATCGCCGTACATGCTTCGCATGTAGGTATCCCGGTCATGTCGCAAGGTTCTGCCGCCGCCGATCGCAGGCATTTGATGACGATTGCTGAGCGCCCTATGTGCCGCTTGATTCAAATGCGCCTTACGGGCCCTTCGTCGCATCACCAGCTCGCTCCCAGACTGATCGCCGTCCTCGCTTCGAAAGCCTCTGATCACCCTTCCCACGTCGCCGATCACTTTCCCCTATGTGTCGACGACCCGTCTCTAAACGAAGAGGGAAACTATACGATGCAGTTCCTGAGGCAAGAACTGCGCCGGTGTCGACATGCCAAAGTCCTCCTCCTTTACCTGCCAATGTCATTGATGTGTTTATCAAAGATGTCGCTACAGTCGCCCTCGTCGATACCGGTGCCGCTATTTCAGTTATGGATGCCAGGTTTTGCCGTTCGCTTCGTAAAGTGACGATGTCTCTGTCTAGATTGTCACTTCGAACGGCAAGTGCTCAACCTGTTTGCCCTACCGCCGCTTGTACTGCCCGTGTGACAATACAGGACATTTTGTACACGATTGAATTCGTAGTTCTTTCATCGTGCTCCCGCGCCGTTATTCTAGGATGTGATTTTCTCTCACGCCACAATGCCATCATCAATTGTGCTCGGGCTGAGATTGAACTTTTCCACCTTGGTGACCTGGCCTCCGTTGATGCTCATCCTGCCGCTAAAATTGTTGTGAAAGAAGACACCTGTATTCCCCCGTGCTCTTCAGCATTTGTACCAGTCTTCTGCTGTACCATATCCGACGGGACGGTCTTCTTCAAGCCCTGTCATCGCTTTGTTACCCGAAAACTTGACCTTGCCGCCGGTGTCAGCACGATGCCTATTTACAATCATCTTTCATCGCCGCTATCAGTGCTCCGCTGCGAATGCCTTGGTTACGTCGAATCAGTCAATTCAACACGAATTGTCTTCGTCCTCGACGAAGTGCCTTCTATCGCCGTCCATGAACTGAGTGCCCTCTCCATACCTGACTCAACATGGACTGGTGTGTTCAGCCCATTGATCGCCGAAGATCTGATGCATTCGCAGAGATCTCAACTTCTCGCAATCCTTCAGCACTTCCGCTGTTCTTTCAACGTTGCGCAAACATCTCTTGGCCGTGCATCGGCAGTCAAGTATTATGACACTGGCTCTCACTCACCGCTGCGACAAAAACCGAATCGCGTGTCCGCTACAGAACGTCACGTCATTGCTGACCAGGTCGATGACATGCTCTGTCAAGGTGTAATTCAACCTTCACAGAGCCCATGGCCCTCTCCCGTGGTCCTCGCCACAAAGAAAGACGGTTCCATCCGCTTCTGTGTTGATTTTCAAAGGTTGAACAAGATCACGCTGAAGGACGTCTACCCATTACTGCACATCAATGATGCTCTGGACTGTTTGCAGGGAGTCGAGTTCTTTTCTTCGCTGGATTTGCGGTCAGGCTAGTGGCAGGTTCCGATGGCAGAGCATGATCGCACGAAAACTTCCTTTTTTACATCAGACACCTTGTATGAATTCACCGTCATGCCTTTCGGACTTTGCAACGCACCTGCTACGTTCAAAAGAATGATGGATACTGTTCTGCGTGGCCTCAAATGGAAAATCTGTCTTTGCGATCTTGACAACATTGTTGTGTTCGCCCTTGATTTCACAACTCACCTGCTCCGCCTCCACCGCATACTCACTTGCTTGACCAACGCCGGGTTGCAACTTAATTGAAGAAGTGTCGATTTGCTGTTCGTCAGCTCACAATTTTAGGCCATGTCGTGTCAAAGGAGGGCATTCGCCCGGATCCAGCGAAGCTACGTGCTGTTACTGCGTTCCCAAAACCTGCCACTGTGAAAGAGCTACGCAGTTTTATTGGCCTCTGCTCCTACTTTCGACGATTCGTTCGAAACTTTGCGTCAATTATATCGCCTCTCACGCAGCTCCTTGGTGGTGCTAGAGATCTCTCATCATGGTCTCCAGCGTGTGACGATGCCTTCACAACCTTGCGCCGTCTTCTCATGACGCCACCTATTCTTCGCCATTTTGACCCTCAAGCACCAACCAAAATTCATACCGATGCAAGCGGTGTAGGCCTTGGCGCTGTGTTGGCACAGCGTCAACCTGGCCACACAGATTACGTCGTCGCATACGCGAGTCGCATGTTAACCAAGGCGGAGACCAATTACAGCGTTACAGAAAAGGAGTGTTTGGCTATTGTGTGGGCACTTGGCAAGTTTCGCCCATATTTATACGGCTGATCGTTTGACGTAGTGACCGACCACCACACACTATGTTGGCTGTCGATGCTCAAATATCCATCGGGCCGCGTTGCCCGCTGGGCATTGTGAATCCAAGAATATGACATCCGTGTGGTTTACCATTCTGGGCGAAAGCACTTCGACGCTGACACGCTATCCAGATCGCCGCTTCCCCTGAAGGCCAGTCACGACTCCTCCTGCGAGTGCACATTATCCTCTCTGGATGTTGACACTATCGCTGCTGCACAGTGTAATGATCCCTAGACTGCATCTCTGCTCGACCTTCTCTCGGATACGTCGAAAGTTCCGGCGTCACGTATGCTTCGGCGCCAAGTTTCTCATTTTGCGATTCAAGACCAGCTGCTATATAGACGCAGCTATGCCCCAGAGAGACGCACCTGGTTACTCGTCATTCCGAGAATCTTGCGATCATAGCTCTGCTCCTCGTTCCACATCGACCCTCAGTGTGGCCACGCGGGAATCTTCAAGACCTACGAAACACTTCGACACCACTATTACTGGCAGGGAATGTACAATTTAGTTCGAAAGTTCGTCTGCTCTTGTCATGAGGGCCAACGCCGCAAAGCGCCACCGCACAACTCCGCCAGTGAACTCCAGCCTTTACAATGCCCATCCCGACCCTTTCATCGTGTGGGCATAGATCTCTACGGGCCTTTTTCGTTGACTCCTACCGGCAACAGGTGGATAATCGTTGCAGTAGACCACTTAACCCGTTATGCGGAGACTGCTGCTCTACCACTACAGCGCAGGAGGTGGCCAATTTCATACTTCGCCGTTTTTGCCTTCGTCATGGAGGTCCACGTGAACTTTTAAGTGACATAGGCCGCACCTTCTTATCTGAAGTCATCGAACAACTGCTTGCTGAATGCGCTATTGTTCTTCGTAAATGCACTGCTTATCACCCATCGACTAACGGTACCACGGAACGCTTTAATCGAATTCTTGGTGACGTGCTCGCCATGTATGTCTCGCCTGATCACTCTAATTGGGACCTAGTTCTTCCGTTTGTCACCTACATCTGCAACACCGCAACTCCGGCCACTACCGGATTCTCACCCTTTTACCTTCTTTATGGCCGTCATCCTTCACACACAATCGACACCATTCTGCCCTACCGGCCGGACCCATCCGAATGCTTGCCGATCTCGAAAGCCGCCAGACGCGCCGAGGAATGTCGCCAGCTGGCCCGCCGATTCACCTTGGACGACTAGAACCGTCAAAAAGCCATTAACGATGCCCAGAACTCGACTCCCACTTTTCTCCCAGGCGCTCTCGTCTGGTTGTTAGTGCCACAGCGCACGCCTGGGCTCGCTTCAAAACTCCTTCCGAAGTACGACAGGCCATACCACGTTCTCGAGAGAACATCACTCGTTAATTACCTGGTTGAGCCGCTAACGCTGCTGTCCGACATGCAACATCGTAGCCGCGAAGTCGTTCACGTTCAGCGTCTCAAGCCGTATCACCATTCTGCCGTCCTTCCAGAAAACTAAGTTGCCAGGATGGCTCCTTTATTTCCGCGGGGCAATTGTAGGGAAGATAACGAACGTGCGCACAGAGTCAGCATCAAGCGCGCAGCAGAGGCTCAAGCTCGGAAACTGCTCGTACATCCTAGAACCGGCGGTCGCTACGAACCCCAATAAATCTCCTTTGTAATATGTACATCCATAGCGTAATCGAACCGTGTAGGTGCACGCACTCAAGAAAATTGTGTGGTTGTGTGGCTGTCAAAAAGCAAAACGTGTGACAAACTCCCGCTAATCTTCATGTTATTGCCAACCAGAGGCAATTAGTTTTCGCGATTCTCAAAAAAAGAAGCAACAGAAACACATGCACGGCGGCATCCTTCCTATGTGCACCCCTCTGAGCACTTAACGAGCGAGAAACAAGCGGTCGCCCTTTGAGCGATTAGTAACAAGACAGCCATCAGTTTTGCAAGCGCAAGAAGCCGAAACCGCCTGCGGAACAAAACCCAAACCATCGCTCACCCACGCATGTGCCAATGCGCGAGCAGTAGGATATAGAGGTGTGGGAACAAACCATGCAACGAAAACCGAGAGAGGGAGGCGTGCGAAAAAAATTCCCTGTATTCCCACATAGTGGCAGCACATGACAGAAAAGAAAAAGTTAGGAAATTGGCACGCTTTTTAAATGTACAGACAGCGTCGTAATTATTCGGCATCGACTATTTTGGACTTGTTCGCGGCACCATATATTTGCGTCATTGACGCTCAAAGGGTTAAGACCGGGACAAGGCAGGAACCGATGCACACTCTGTTTTTCTGCAGGTGCGGTACACCATCCAAAGTCACAAAGGTTGACGACAAATAAAGACCTTAAAGTTCTAAAAAGTATGCCACAGAAGTTCCTGCTTCGTTTTGAAACCTCACAATGCCAAAGTTGTCAATCCTGCATTCAACGCAAGTCATGCAAGTCAACTCTTGCAAATCAGCAAGAGTCTTAAGTCCAGTCCGCAGTAACGAATCGTACAGGTCTTTGATGTCGATGGAAAAACTTTTAGTCCTTTGTTAGTTTGCGAGTTGACGTATTATAAAACCTGCTCAGCGTTTTTAATTTGGAATGGATCCCCAAAGTCCAAAAGATTCCATTTTTTCAGCAGGAACACAGGAATACATTTTTGCCACATGTCACTTTTGTATATAGTTGCCCTGAACGGGACGTCAACCTTATGGATCTTCACACTAAAAAACACATCCAAGGCAAGCTTCTTGTTTTTGTCGATATTCTTCAGCACCTTTGCTAAATTAATCTTGTTGCATAACTCGATGGCCCGTGATTGAACCTTAGTCAAGCTGGCTTCCTTGTACTCATTAAATAGGCCTGTAATTACATCTTCTGCCTTGGCATAAAACATTCCATGTGACAGGATGGTAAACCTACCTTCCTGGTCTGCGGGAACAATGCAAAGTGAATTCTTGCGCAAAAATGAAATGACATGTTTTGCCAGCAGTTTCGACAGTTGTGGCTTGCAATGATTCAAGGCATCGACGCCCTCAGAATTCATTCTTGCGGCTTCTTTCTCCTAGAGGTACAACTGCATGACACATTCGAGCCGCACACAGCCAAGCTACAGTTCTGGAAGCACCTGCGTCTCACCGATCAGTACACTGAGCACATCTAGCAGCTGCAGTTGTGGCACTTTCGGCAGTGCGTCGCCAAGAGCAGCCAGCCGGCCTCAAGTAACCTTCACAACCCCGAAGTAGTCGACCTACTCAATGACGTGTGTCAAGTCTTGTCACTAGGACCCAAATTTGTCGTGGAATCAGCAAGAACAAAGCATGAGCTCCTGCCAATTGTACGATAGATCTCTCACCATGCCCTGGAGGAAAAGGCTGCAAGAATGAATTCTGGGGGCTTCAATGTCTTGAATCATTGCAAGTCACAACCGTCGAAACTGCCAGTAAAGCGTGTCATTTCATTCTTGCATAAGAATTCACTTTGCATCGTTCCCGCTGACAAGGAAGGTGGGTTTACCATACTGTCACGTGGAATGTTTTACGCCAAGGCAGAAGACGCAATTACAGGTGTATTTAATGAGCACAAAGAAGCCAGCTTAACTATGGTTCGATCGCGGGCCATTGAGTTATACAAAAAGATGAACCTAGCAAAGGTGCTGAAAAATATTGACAAAAACAAGAAGCTTGCCTTGGAAGTGTTTTTTAGTTCGAAGACCCATAAAGTGGACATCCCATGCAGGTTAACTACTGTATTTACTAAATTCTAACACGCCCTTGAATGTAACGTGCACCCGCTTTCCGTGACAAAAAAAAAAAAAGAAAGAAAGAAAGAAAGAAAAATGCGCCCTCGATTGTAACCTGCACCCGTTTGCCGTGACCTAAAAAAGAAACGTCCTTTACAGTACTGCACATCTCATTCTTTCATACAGAAATACAGCTGTCTCTCATTTGGAAAAAACAAGAGATTTACTCCCAATGCACTAAAGTTGCGATAAATAAGAAAGTCACAGTTTAGCCCAAAAGGTGAAGCATCAATTACGATAGCAAATTAGTAGACAGCTATACGAAAAGCAAAGATAGTAGTTTTATCGGCCGTATAAACATTTAAACATTTGCTTACTAACTAAATTAACAAGCATGGTGCCATGTGCACACAAGCAAACATGAACACGTCTCACTCAATGACCGCGGAAACTCTTTAAACACTGGAGTGAGGAAGTGCGGTAGCAGGAGCGAGCAAATCGACTTATGTGCAGCCTCTCGCTTCAACGTGAACTAAGCGACGAGAACACGGCGAGGTGCGCCTAGATGCATAGACCATGTAAACTCTTGTCTCTGTCGCAGATCATTTTGAAAATAGGGGCTGTGCAACCGCGTTGTATGCAGCAACCACCGGTGTAGTACGCCTCTCCTGTTTGCGCCAGTCTCGCGCGCAAGTTCCGGGAGCTCTGAACGCCCGTGATCCGGCCAGATTTCCATTCGTCGCCGCGCACGTGATTGCTTTTTTTTTTTCGTTGCTGCATCGTGATGAACTCGGCATGTCTTTGCAGTCGGCACTTCCATGCTGATAGAGCAAACGCAGGAAACAGGAAAACAGACGGTGCACTAACCTAAGCTGAAGGAAGCATTGCCTAAGCACACGTACTGCAGCACATAAAGGAAGCTACAGCAGCTAGGCTTGAAACACGTGCAAGGCGGCCATTTTGAAATGCCGATGGCGATTTGGTAACGCAGATTTTTGGTCTTACTCGATTCTAACGCGCATGCAATTTTTATACCTGTTTTATCGGAAAAAAAGTTCGTGTTAAATTCGACTAAATACGGTATATCCGAAAGTGACACTTGGTAAAACTGTATCACTGTGTTCCTGCTGGAAAAACTTAATCTTCTGGACATTAAAGATCCATTCCTTGTTGAAAACTCTGAACAGGTTTTCGAATATGTCAGCTCTGATGCTAACAAAGGACTAAAAGTTTTTACCATTGACATCAAAGACCTACGCGACTCGTTACATTTGTTGTGATTGCAACATTTCGTCGTGCAGTACTAAATCAGTCTCCAGTTTACTTTTTGTCCTTTTATGATGCATGACGTGCCTAGTACAGTGGAAGGACAGAGTGATTCACTGGTAGCGGGAAAGGGAGAGAAGCAGTGTTAATGTAAAAATTGTAAAGGATATGGTTAACTGTACTTGTGAATATCTTTTAAAATATGTAAAATCCAATGAATTGCCTAGGCATTTACTTGGCAGTAGTAATTAGCCAGACATTGATTAACATGCTCTGACTCCAGTGCTCGAGAAAACATACATGGACATCCTTTAGCCTTCTGCAGTATCAGTAGCTTCATTCTTGTTTGTGTTAAATTGTAAATACTGAATAACAGTCTCTGAGCCTATAAGGCACGCCTAATGTGTTGCTTGTCAGGATGGTGGAGTTGGATGGCATGTTGTGTTTTTCTCAATGTTGAAGATAAACTTGCTAGGTTAGTCACTTCAACATTCAGAATTGTTCTAATTTCACTTACACAGTTCTTTGCCTCTTTTATACAGGGCAATCTCGATAATTCTAAATATGGTAATTCAAATTGACACATAATTTGAACTGCTCTGTTGGTCCTGACTAAGTCCTATGTATTTGAATGGCGTAATTTTACATGCCCTAAAAATTATGAGGAAAGATGCTTGGGGAGCCAAGACTAAGCCAGACCAAGCAGAATGGCTCTTTCCCATCTAGCTTAAACAGATTAGAAAACGCTCTAGCATGCACTTGATCACGTTACTGCACGTTCACCCCCCCCCTCCCTCCACCCCCTCATGGCTCAAGTAAGCTGCATTAGAATTAGGTATATTGGGATTGCACTTTCTGTTATCATGCTTACAGCTATTAGAAAATATCTCTCATGGCTGGATCTGTAGTTGGCCTACAAAATTTGATGGCATACAGTTTGTGTAATGCACAGTTCCTAGTAACTATTCTCAAGGCATGCTTTCTTGTTTCTGGCATACATTCCATGGTAGAGTGACTTCGTGCTGTGGAGTACATGGCAGCAGCGGGCGGTGTTTCAGCTAAACTGTGGTGGCGGTCACCGGTCATGGGACTTTGCAATGAGTTCCCATGAAGGCCTCTTTGCTTGCCTGAAGACTGGCCGCATCATGGTGCAACGCTGTGGACTCAAGGAGATGTTACATCGGTCGTGTATACGGGTAATGAATTGTATATATACATCACAAGCAATTTGCAATTTATCTAGCTCAGGTGTATACCAGAGGCTTTGGTGAGCCGTGTCCGATTCTGAGCAGTGCCAAGGAATCCTTGTCTTATCTCTCCTGACATATTTGAAACTGGAATAAGGGTGTGTGGCCTCTTGAACCTATATTCTTCATTCAGTTGACTGCACAATCTTTATTACACAGAATAGAAAACAGCTGTATATTTGTGCAAATGAAGTGGCAGGTGAGTTAATGAAAGCACTGCTTTAGTACTGCACTGCACTGCTTTAGTAAAGAAAAGATAAAAATCAAGGGGTGGGGCATGTTGTTAAAATGTCCATGATCTTTTTTTTTTTTTTTTCAGGCTACTCATTTTTAGAACCCTGACCCAGCTTATGCAAAGCCGATATACATTAAAAGTGTACAGTAAAATCTCATTAAAATTTGGATCTCACAGGAGTGCAAAGAATTTCCAAATAAGTTAAATGTCAAATTATCTAATACATCATGAAAACAATGAAGAAACGCTTGCGACATCAACACACCTTTATTTATGTAATTAATCAGCAATCTCTATATATATTTTGACCAAAATTCGCACAGAAGCTGCAGTTTTCATTATCTCATGACTGGTTATTGTTCATAGTGGTGAGAGCCTCGAGACTTTTCTGCCAATATGGCCACAGTGCGAGACCTGCCTCGTCATCCAAGTAGACATGCTTTTTACTACCGTTTGCACATTGTTATCTTTTTTTTTCACCAGTGAGCTAGATTGTCTGTTCATAGAAATGTTGCAATTTTGATGGGGGCAAAATGCAAAAACACCCATTTCCTATACAATGGGGGCACATTAAAGATACCCTGGTGGTCAAAATTAATCAGAAGTCCCCCACTGCAGCATGCCTCATAATCAAATCATGGTTTTGGCACATAGAACCCCAGAATTCATTTCTTTTCTCTTGTCTGTTACTGTCAATTTTTTCATGTTTTTGAGCTGCTGATAGGCGTGGCCATAGAAACAATCTATATGAAGTTCCACATTTTTGTAACAGACGTCAAACATGCTTTTGTTCTCCATGTGATATGTCATTCTTTGCGCTGCAAAATAAAGAAATCCCAGAGATGCCAATGGCAAACGCGTCCACGCAAGAGGCTACCAGAGGCTTGCAGCTCTTTCTTGCAATCATCAGTTCTAAATTGAAGCCTCGAAAATTACTCACTGAAGATATTCTAGTCTAACTTTTTACTTGAGGTCAAGAAAAGATGAATAACGGCATGATTCTGCCATTGAAAACTGAATCTGCTGTGGCTGTAGCTGCCTAACTCTGTGCCACCATTTTTAAAATGCAGGAAGGCCATACTTCTGCGGTGTTTCTGCCAAATGCGCCCACAAAATACCAGTCTCCTTTAAAGCTGGTGCCATCCATTAACGCAGCAATAAACCAAAATGATAAAATCACTTTCCCTCATCTCGGGTAGTTAGTAGATAACGAAAATCTTTGGACGAGTGAGACTCGTGACTGGTTTACAGTAGAAGCTCGTTGATATGATCCCATTAAGTACGATTTCGCAGCGCCAGTGTTAGTGACCAAGAACACAAAGAATTATTCTTACACTTCTTTTTTAAGGTTTGTATGTTCCTGGAAAATGCAACATTTTGGCACCAACGTTCGGTACATCACCAAACTGCGATTGTACGATATATTTTGTGGCCACTAGATTCTATGTGAACAAGAAATGGTGTGAGACGCATGCCATCGCAAACAGTAGTCGCCCTCCGCAGCAGCTTGCCTACAATACTTGCATGCCTGTCTTGTGTGAGAACGCTGGCACACACTCGGTTTTCTATTCCGGTACCAGCAAATATCCTTGCGGGTCATTGCACGCCGCATTGACAGGTATCACCGCCAACCCTATTGCAATACGCATCTTCAGCTATCTGTTTCACAGCACCTGGGGCATAGTGCTTTTGGAAGCGTACTGCACTATTTTAATAGGAGATAAGCCAAATGCTCTGCCGTTCTCTGCTACACACAGCATGAAGTGAACATCATGTTTCGCTCTGACGGCATCAGAGCCACCGTATTCCAGCATTGCCCACCAGCTCGATTTCTTTTCAGTTTGTCATCACCATCTTAAAACACAGCACAATAGGAAAACAACGATGTGCGTCTCGAATCGCTCGGGCCTCACCAGATGGATGTGGGTCAGCGTCTTATGCCAGAACGATTTGCACCATGTGGGCATGTCAAAACTGCCCACTCGAAGAAGTTGCTGACCCAGCCAGAATTTTAGGAGCGCAAACATACACTTTCTGAAGCCGCAGAAATGACAATGCAAATCTTGGGCTCCTCAGGCTCCACCAGTTCAGAGCACATCGGCATCTCGTGCTGCAACGTTTCGCGCAATGATTCGCCTTACATAGATGTGAACTGCAGTTGAGTCTGTCATTTTTTTTTTTTTTATTCTGGTTGTACATTTTCCCAGTGAGTTTGTTTTCTTCTTGCATTTTTTTTCCTAAATGTATGAACAAGGTTCTACTGTATACTAGACAACATTCCTGTACGAGTAAGACTCATCCTTCACACGGAAAGGGTTAAAAATGTGACGTCATTGCAGTATAATTTAACTGGATGATAGAGCACTTACTTGTGTAAGCTGCAACTAGTATTCTTTTTTTTTTTTCATAATCTCAGCAGTCTGCGGGACTTTCACAAGTCCAGTGCATACCTACTTTGTGAGACCTATGCTGACCTACTAGGGAAAATGTTATTAACTCTTCATCATTTTCGTTGCAACAGTTGCTTATTCTAGCCTGCTTTTATTCATATACTGATGCCTGTAACCTTTGTTGAAATGTTTTAAAACTGAACTTGAAAGCTTGCAGTTTACAAAAGGGTGGGTGCTTGCCCAATCTGTTGTCTCTGTTACTGTGGCATTCGGCAGCAGCACATGTGGTTGCAGGTTCAGTTCATGGTTGTGGCAGTTGCATTTCGATGGAGGGCAAAATGCAAAAATTATTGTGTACTTGGATTTAGGTGCAAGTTCAAAATTCAAAATGTTCAAAATTAATACAGAGCGCCCACTAAGGTGTCATTCATAGCCTATGATGCTTCTGGACAAACCAGATCAATTGGTCAACCTTATGTATGTGTAAAGAAGTATGTTTTGTTTTCCTGTCATCTGTACCTGTAGGCACCTCTGCACAGGAAAAAGATATCAGCCATCTGCCTTCTTTTTACAGAAGAGAATGCTTCTGGGGGTAAGTATCCAATCAGTGCACTTCATTGGTAATTTGCTTGTGATTAAATGGAGTTGTTGGTTGCACTGTTGAACATGCATCAAGCAAGACTCCTCTATTGATGCGAGTCAGGGGTCCTTGTGAGTATCGTATATGCGAAGATAATTGATCTCTAGAGTAGGTCAATGTGTTGAGGCACAAAATTGAAACATAAATAGGCTTCTTTTTTAGAAGTTCAAGACATCTTTATTAGGTAAGCTAAAGTGAGGAACAACATGAACTGAAAAACTGTAATTTGACAGACATAATACAGAGATAATGTGTGTAATAAAACAGGCAGTCATTCTGTTTCAAAATATGGGGATGCAGTTTATGTAAAAGCACAAATTTTTTCTGTCATGAGTCTCATAGATGTTTCCTTTGTTATTATTTAAACAGGATAATTTTTTTTTTCAATAAGGATGTTCCCTCTTTATGGCTAATAAGGGAATCTATGCCCATTTCATGATGGCATGCATAAAATGCATGGTATATCTGCAAATATGGCGAGGAAAATAAGCTTCTTTGCGTGAACTGCTATTTTAGTTCCTCAGTTAACACTTGTGTGTAACTTCACCACCAACGTAAGTGTAGGCAGACATAGTTCATATGCACACATCTATTAGTCTTAATTTCTGTAAAAAAAAGTATGCCTGCTCCATGGACCAGTCAGCACCACTCAGAGCATGGCTATAGTACTTGTAAAATTCATTCTTGGTATTTGTCTTGAAGTGCTGGGTGTCTTTCGCTTCTCATATGTCCTATGTAACATGGTTATCTGTACTTGTACAACATGTTTCAACTAGATTTGTCACATTCATGAACTCTCGAAACAGACTTGCGTGCATGTGTGTTTTGTAAATTATAAAAAAAAAGTTAGTATTGCTGAATATGGATGCTACATAATTTAACACTTTTTGTATTACTGATTGTCTGTTGTCCCAGTTCTTTCATTCTCTAATTATGAAAATGGGGTTAGCAGGATTTTACCAGCAGTTCTCTCTCTAATGTGAGGAAATTTTTTTAGTGTAATCATGTTGGGAAAAAAGTTTGTGAGGCAGAAGGGAACAGGTTGTGTCTCCATACGGAAGTGCACCTGAAGGAGTACTCACAAAAAATTTTTTTAGCCAAATAAGGTCGCTGTTCATTCCCCAACAGTGGTAGAGGCCTCAATTTTTTAAACGTGCAATAATTTTTCAATTATGCTATCTCTTAATGTGATTAATTAAAATGGGTGCCAAATTGAGTGATGCTGCAAGCGTGTTGACCACAACTCCTGACACATCACAGAAATTGGGGGGTGGTGGGGTTCATAGCCACGTGATATGACTATTGCACATGTTGATCTCTTCCTGAGTGTTATAAATGGTGGATAAAAGGACAAGATGGGAAAACAAGTGCTGCGTGTTGCTAGAAAAGTTACAGCAGAGGACCTGTGTCGATGCAGAAAGTGCAGATTGAAAGAGGAATGAATCGCCCTGTTGCTGAGCTTTTGGTGACATAGCCATGTGTGGCTTGCATTCACTGCATTCTGCTGACTAGCTCAAAATTTAATGCAAAGATTTTGAAATAAAAGAGATGCAATTAAAGATTATTGTGACCTTATGCAAGCAAGCCTCTCTACCTTGATAGCTCGGTTAGTAGCTGTGTAGTCACTGTAGCAGAAAAGGCTACAACTTGGCTTCAATGCTTTCTGAAGGGAATATTGGGGTGTAGGACTGATATTTTTCAGATATAATTGCTATTTGAAGAGTAAAGTGGGGATATTCTTCTTTATGTGTAAAAAGGTGAGAGCAATATCTGAAGACAAAAATGCATATGCAATCCTTGTGGCCTAAGAAGCCGTAAATTTGGTTGCATTGAGTATCTGCCATTTAATGCTTGAGTGACTGTCATCACTAAAAACCTGTTAGAAATTTAAAGGTAACCTACTTTCTCATAGATATTGCTCTAGCTTTTTCTCCTGCTCTAGACATCAGCAAGGAGGATGCATTTTATTTGAGGTGCTGTATGTTGAAGTTTTCTAATAGAATATGAATATTCAAGAAAAGCAACCTTTGAATATTGATTACCATGTAACAAGCCCGCACATACTAAATAGGGTACTCTTCACGTCACCATTGCTAACTTCTTTATTCTCGTCTGCCCCCCTAGCCCCCTTACTACGGTTTCTGTCTTGTCTTCTTCAACTTCCTGAGCATGCTTCACTTGCCCTCGCCATTAAATCCCTACTGGATGGTATTTAAAAATGTTTCCTATAGAGACTGAATAAATGGTGCCATTGTGGCATACATACCGGATAGTCTTAGATTCCCTGTTGGCTAGCTGTTTTGACAACAGAGAATGGCCCTCTCTTATTTGTGCCTCAGTTTGACAGCCCTCTTCTCACTAGCATGAAGTCTCCAACCTCTATTCTCGGTATCGCTGTGTTTTGTTTTTCATCAATGTTCCTTTTCATTCCTTCACGGTACTCTACTTCATTCTCTTCATTTCTTCTCTCTTCTGTCAGTTGCAGCACTGCTTGAATTCCTAGAGACGTGTTGTCTGGCAAAAGTTCCCAGTAGCAGCAAAAAGCAGAGTGCATCCCAGAACTGTTGTATAGGAGCGGTTATGATGAGCTACTGCCACTTCAAGGCAGCCACATCCATCCACCTGGGAAGTCTGGATACAATTTATGTACTGTTTCATGGCACGAATGGCTCGCTCAGTTAGCCCATTAGCTGCTGGGTGATACGGGGCTGTGAACCTGAGTGCAACTCCATGTCACTGGGCCCATTCCTTATGTTGATGACTACAAAAGGCAAGCGCATTGTCTGAGAATTTTACGTTGTCATGGCACCCACATGCCGCATTACACATCCTTTAAAGTGTATATGACTGTTCCCATTGTTTTCGAATGCATGTTTTACTAACATGAAAAACTTCTAAACATCTTTTGGCTTAAGAAGGAGATCACACTGTTGGCGTCCTTCTCCCCTGGTTTTGCTTCCACCATCCTGGTGCACTTATTTGCGTATACAAGGAATGCTTGCATTTTCTTCATGCCTCCAGATTTTTTTCAGAGTTCAGCGAAGTCCATGTAAATAACTTCAAATGGTGCGCTCGAGTGCTTCAATAGTGTCATCTGTTGAGTTGGTTGTTTAAACTTTATTCGCCTGGCATTTGTGACATCCCTGCACATATCTTTTCGTGTCTTCTTTTATGCGGGGCCATTTGAACCTTTGCGTCAGTTTCATGTAGGTTTGCCAAAAACCATCATATGACCAACAAAACAAGCTGGTGGTCTAGTTCGCATTGCATGTTAATAGTTTTTAGGGCAAAGGAATGCACGACATGAGAGAAGGCACACAGGACGCAGCGCTATGTCCTGTGTGCCTTCTCTCGTGTTGTGTATTTCTTTGCGCTAAAAACTATTATCATAACCACTTGAACAGGGACTGTTGTGGTAAAGGTCCAAAATTTTCGGAACTAGTGTAACAGGCACTGCAATTCTGCCTGTCTGCGTCTGTTGTAAAGGTTCAGTTCCTTCTCAAATATTGGCAGCGCCTATTGTTTCATGTTGCACATCAACAACTGTGACCCCCAATCTAGACATTGCGTCCACTTCCTTCATAGAAGCTTGTGGACGATGGTTCACTTAAAAGTCGAGCTGTTGAAGCTCGCTGACCCACCATGCAACTTTTTCTTTCAGCTCCGCCATATTCAAAAGGTGGGTGAGGGCCTTGTGATCTGTGTACAACTTGAATCTGGTACCTTCCAGGTAGGAACGGCACTACTGAATTGCCTTTAAAATGGCTTTCGATGGGGGTTAGATGTGAAAACTCCCGTGTGCTTAGATTTAGGTGCACGTTAAAGAACTGGACAGGCCGCCATTGGAATATGAACCTCGCAACACTTAACGCTAGGACGTTATCTAGTGAGGCGAGTCTAGCAGTGCTGTTGGAGGAATTAGAGGGCAGTAAATGGGATATAATAGGGCTCAGTAAAGTTAGGAGGCCAAAGAAGCATATACAGTGCCAAAAAGCGGGCATGTCCTGTGCTACCGGGGCTTAGCGGAGAGACGAGAACTAGGAGTCTAATTCCTGATTAATAAGAATATAGCTGGTAACATACAGGAATTCTATAGCATTAATGAGAGGGTGGCAGGTCTTGTTGTGAAACTTAAAAAGAAGAGGTACAAAATGAAGGTCGTACAGGTCTACGCCCCTACATCCAGTCATGATGACCAGGCAGTCGAAAGCTTCTATGAAGATGTGGAATCGGCGATGGGTAGAGTGAAAACAAAATACACTATACTGATGGGCGACTTCAATGTCGGGGTAGACAAGAAGCAGGCTGGAGACAAGGCAGTTGGAGAATATGGCATAGGCACTAGGAATAGCAGGGGAGAGTTATTAGTAGAGTTTGCGGAACAGAATAATATGCGAATAATGAACACCTTCTTCCGCAAGCGGGATAGCTGAAAGTGGACGTGGAGAAGCCTGAATGTCGAGACTAGAAATGAAATAGACTTCATACTCTGCGCTAACCCTGGCATCATACAAGATGTGGACGTGCTCAGCAAGGTGCGCAGCAGTGACCATAGGATGGTAAGAACTCGAATTAGCCTAGACCTGAGGAGGAAGCGGAAGAAACTGGTACATAAGAAGCCGATCAATGACTTAGTGGTAAGAAGGAAAAATAGAGGAATTCCAGATCAAGCTACAGAACAGGTATTCGGCTTTAACTCAGGAAGAGGACCTTAGTGTTGAAGCAATGAAGGACAATTTTGTGGGCATCATTAAGGAGTGTGCAATAGAAGTCAGTGGTAACTCCGTTAGACAGGATACCAGTAAGCTATCGCAGGAGACGAAAGATCTGATCAAGAAATGCCAATGTATGAAAGCCTCTAACCCTACAGCTAGAATAGAACTGGCAGAACTTTTGAAGTTAATAAACAAGCTTAAGACAGCTGACATAAGGAAGTATAATATGGATAGAATTGAACATGCTCTCAGGAACGGAGGGAGCCTAAAAGCAGTGAAGAAACTAGGAATTGGCAAGAATCAGATGTATGCGTTAAGAGACAAAGCCGGCAATATTATTACTAATATGAATGAGATAGTTCAAGTAGCTGAGGAGTTCTATAGAGATTTATACAGTACCAGTGGCACCCACAACGATAATGTGAGAGAGAATAATCTAGAGGAATTTGAAATCCCACAAGTAACGCCGGAAGTAGTAAAGAACGCCTTGGGAGCTATGCAAAGGGGGAAAACAGCTGGAAAGGATCAGGTACCAGCAGATTTGTTGAAGGATGGTGGGCACATTGTTCTAGAAAAACTGGCCATCCTGTATACACAATGCCTCATGACCTCGAACGTACCGGAATCTTGGAAGAATGCTAACATAATCCTAATCCATAAGAAAGGGGATGCCAACTACTTGAAAAATTATGGACCGATCAGCTTACTGTCAGTTGTTGCCTACAAACTATTTACTAAGGTAATCGCAAATAGAATCAGGAACACATAGGCTTCTGTCAAGAAGAGGACCAGGCAGGATTCCGCAAAGGCTACTCAACAATAGACCATATTCACACTATCAATTAGGTGATAGAGAAATGTGCGGAATATAACCAACCCTTATATATAGCTTTCATTGATTACGAGAAAGCATTTGGTTCTGTCGAAACCTCAGCAGTAATGGAGGCATTACAGAATCAGGGTGTAGACGAGCCGTATGTAAAAATACTGAAAGATATCTATAGCGGCTCCACAGCCACCGTAGCCCTCCATAAAGAAAGCAACAAAATCCCAATAAAGAAAGGTGTCAGGCAGGGAGATACGATCTCTCCAATGCTATTCACAGCGTGTTTACAGGAGGTATTCAGACACCTGGATTGGGAAGAATTGGGGATAAGAGTTAATGGAGAATACCTTAGTAACTTGCGATTCGCTGATGATATTGCCTTGCTTAGTAACTCAGGGGACCAATTGCAATGCATGCTCACTGACCTGGAGAGGCGAAGCAGAAGAGTGGGTCTAAAAATTAATCTGCAGAAAACTAAAGTAATGTTTAACAGTCTCGAAAGAAAACAGCAGTTTACTATAGGTAGCGAGGCACTGGAAGTGGTAAGGGAATACATCTACTTAGGGCAGGTAGTGACGGCGGATCCGGATCATGAGACAGAAATAATCAGAAGAATAAGAATTGGCTGGGGTGCGTTTGGCAGGCATTCTCAGATCATGAACAGCAGGTTGCCATTATCCCTCAAGAGAAAAGTGTATAATAGCTGTGTCTTACCAGTACTCACCTACGGGGCAGAAACCTGGAGGCTTACGATAAGGGTTCTGCTTAAATTGAGGACGACGCAGCGAGCTATGGAAAGAAGAATGATGGGTTTAACGTTAAGGGATAAGAAAAGAGCAGATTGGGTGAGGGAACAAACGCGAGGGAATGACATCTTAGTTGAAATAAAAAAAAAGGAATGGGCATGGACAGGACATGTGATGAGGAGGGAAGATAACCGATGGTCATTAAGGGTTACGGACTGGATTACAAGGGAAGGGAAGCGTAGCAGGAGGCGGCATAAAGTTAGGTGGGCGGATGAGATTAAGTAGTTTGTAGGGACAACATGGCCACAATTAGTGCATGACTGGGGTTGTTGGAGAAGTATGGGAGAGGCTTTTGCCCTGCAGTGGGCGTAACCAGGCTAATGATGATGATGATGATGATGATAAAGAACTCCAGGTGGTCGAAATTTCCGGAGTCCTCCACTACGGCATGCCTCATAATCAGAAAGTGGTTTGGCACGTAAAACCCCATAATTTAATTTTAATTTAATTTTAAAATGGCTAGAGCTTTCTTTTCTGTTGTCATGTTGTTCACCTCCGCTTTGTTGAATGTGTAGCTACGCTAGCCAATTACGCTTTGTTGACAGTTGTTTGGCTGACGTTTATCTCACTGGTATAGTATCACAGCCGTTTCGTAGTGCAAGACATTTGTATTGAGCTCAAATGCTAGAGCAAAGTCCGGAAGTAGTCTAGTCAGACACTTAGTTTTGAGCATAGTCTTGAATAAGTGCTTTAATATGTCCTGCTAACCCCAAAAACACGCATAGTAAGTGAACATCAAAAGGTTTCACGAGTTTTGCAATGCATGCCACCAATTCTTTCTTTGTGTTCTTTGTAGTGCCATCCAGTACTCTCCCAAGAAAGTTACCTTGTTCTTGAAAAATTAACTCTTCTTAACTCTTTCCGTACCGCGCCCATTGGGCATCGTTAGCCTGCTAACTGTGAATTTAAGTGCCGGTTTCGAGACTTTCTGCACCGCTCACGGGCACACTGGCTATCAGAGGTGAAAGAGGAGAGCTATTCTTTTGTTTTCTAAGCAGTTCATATTTTTCCCCCAGGCGGTTATTTTGAATGCGCTTCGGAGTTTTTGCGTTCATCAAAGTAGAGAGCAAAAATAGCCGCTAGCTATCAATGATTTGAAACGCCGCTTCCGTGCTGTTCACGGGCACTCTGCGCCATAGGACATGAACGAGAACTATATTTTTGTTTTCTAAGCAGTTCGCATTTTCCGCACCAGGTGTTAATTTTTTAACGCATTCCGAGGTTTGGCAATCGTCAAAGCAGAAAGCAAAAATGGCTGCCTTTGGGAGTGGTGTGCACACTTCGAAAGATTGCAGATCTAACAATTCTGCTGCGTTTGTGGCTGATTTTATCCATAGATCAAGCAGCAGTGAGTCTGAGGATGCTAACTTTTCGTCAGACTTTGACTCTGAGAACGACGACGACGCAAGCCAGCCTGGCACGCCAAATTGTAGTGCTTGCACTTAAATCTTTGTAGTGAAATACCTGTTCAATGAAAGATTTTGATTCTTTCAGTGATAGTGCCTATTAGATGGCAATACATTTTGTATAGCTCATAATTTTTGTTACATTTTTTTCTTAGTAGATACAAGCGTGTCTTTACAAACTTTGTTCAATTTTATTCCACAATTTTGAATTTGGCAATTTATATCTTTTTTATGGCATAAATCTCATCAATAAAACTTTTATGTGCGAAAAGTACATTCATTCTGCCTTTTGTTTATGTGTTACATAAAATATTAAGTGCAGTAGTTCCTTCAGAAAAAAAAATCTGGCGTAACCTACAAAAAACACCTATTTTCCCCATGGTAGAGAAAGAGTTAAAATTGACATTTAGGTTGGCTTCTGACAAAGTTGCGAGGACATATACCAGGTGTTGTTCATGGAGACACTTGCTTTTAGAATACACAATAATGTCGCCTATGTAGATATTGCAGAAGTGGCCATGGAACGGAGCCAGAACCATATTCATCATTTTTTGAAGCCAGCTGGGTGAGTTCTTTCATTCAAAGGGGAGGCGGTTGTTTTCGGAGATGTCAAATTGAGTTATGAACGTCGTATATTGCTTTGTGTCCGCTTGAAGTGGTACTTGCCGAAAGCCTTTTCAAAGGTCCATTCTAGAAAACCAAGTACAACCACCTGTGTCACCAATAATTCCATCTATTCTTGGCGTAGTGAATGCAGAGAGCTGTGTCTGGTTCTTAACTGCTCTGTAGTCCATGCAGAGTCGGAGGCTTTCATCTTTCTTGGGTGCTATGGTTATGGATGATGCATAGGGTGACACAGACAGGCGGAAAATACCTGCGTCCAACATCTTCACAGGCTCTTCTTTCAGCCATGCTTTTTTTCCTCTGGTTAGGTTGTAAGGTTTCTTCCATACTACAGTTTGTCATGTAATTTAAATGGAACTTCAAATTTTGTAGTACCTGGAGGATAGCCCCTGCAGCAGTATAATTCAGGATATATTATATGAATGTCATCTCCTTTCTTCACAATGCGAATCTTTCCCTTTTCTAACTGGTTGTGGCTCATGCCCATCTTAGCTCGCAGACACAGTGTGATCCCAGTGTTTGTTAAGCTTGAGCAATTTCATATCCGGATGGGAGACTAGAAAGTCATACGAACGCCTTCTATAACCAGTGCCAGTATTCCTGCAGTTCGTGAGTGGTACTTAAGCTTTGGGCACCTGTTTTTCTTGTAAATATGTTCTCTACTGTGGCTGTGCTTCTTTTTATAATTGAAACCAAAGCTCCACTGTTTACAAGTGCTCACATTGTCTCACCATCCACTTCGAGTAAACTTGGTGGCACAAGTTCGACGGTCTCATTTGCTGTAGAGACATCATTAGAATTTTCGTCTGTTTCTTCTTGCTCTTCATCTTTTAACTCAGTTGGTTTCTGTACGGGTGTTATGGGTCATGCGATGCTTGCACCAACGTTAGACCTGACACCTTCCAACACCGACGAACACTTTTCATCCAAGCGATTGACGCTTGGCCTTCCTGAAAAGGCTTGTCTCATCTTGTAGCTTCACTCAGTCCAGGAATGTGAAAATAGCTTTTGGAGCTCCAAGAGCACTTCGAGCGTTTTGGGGCCTTTTGCTAGAACCTGTCATTGCAAATCCTTAGGTAAGCCGTGGATGATAAGCGCAAGATCAGTTTCCTACAAGTGTTACAAATAATACATCTTCAGTTCTTCACCTTGTCTTGACATCATCGCCAGATATATTATCTTGTGTGCCTAATACACCTGGTGTCAGTTATCGTGAAATTATTGAAGCAAAGATTTCACTGCCATTCTCATGCACACATAAACATGTTAAAACAATATGCGATTATAAAAAAGCTGATTTCGACGTGCTTAACAATGAATTGTAGTTCTTTTTAGATGTGTTCTTGATCGATCATGTTGAACGATCTGTGCAAAGCAAGCAAAACTTATTCAAAACTAAAATGGCAGAAGGGTGATTCCACGAGAGATCAACACGGGTCAAAAATTTCATATTTTAGATTTCATTGAATATTTTATATTTTATGCACATATCACTAGGTAGCACTAAAGTGAACGTGGCTTCTTTGCCAAATGAATATTTTAGGAGGAAAAAAATCACGAGATTCTTCAGTGTGGAGGTGCCTATTTAATGCACAAGGCATTTTCACAAGTTCACAACGATGTGAATTACGGTATGTTACAGCTACAAAGAATACATATCTGTGTGTAAAACCTAGATGTAAAGAAGGGTCAGCTAGCACTGTTTGAGGCTTCCGTGCAAAACGGAAGTGTTTTAAAAAAATTGCTTAATTTGCTACAATCTTCAAAAGTTGCTATATTTACGATTTTTTGTCAACTAAACCAATACATGTAGCCTTTTGAAATTTTGCTGGACTGCGAGATCTTAACCTACTCAACAATTGTGCTGAATATTCTTGCTGTATCACAGATTATCATTTCTACAATTCGCCTCAAATTTGAAGTTTTGACAAAAACGAACGCTACTTAAAAATGAAAGTAAAAAATAAACCATCGTAAATTTTTCTCAAAATCTCATAAACAACTATTCACAGGCACGTGAAAAAGAATATTAAAAAACATGTTGCATTATTTTGTTTGTAATCACAATACAGGTGGTAGAAATGAGAGCTTTGCCAGAATGCAGCAAGGTGCTGAGGAAAAAGGACATCGGGGTAAAAAGAGCATGCATAAGGCTCCGACTTGCCTAAACTTGACCATAATTGCGACGTAAAGGCAGTTTTGGTAAACTATAATTATTGCAACCACGCCGTTCTAAAATGTCTGAATTTCCGACACAAATTCGTGGAGTCATGCCTCTCCTCGGTCATCATTGGCGCCCATATTTAGTTCACGCTTTCAGGTGTGGTTGCTGTAAAAATCGTCTCTTTTGATCGAGTTGATAGCGTGTAGAAGAATGGGAAGTGAATCCACGGGAGGCGATGAATTCTTACCGGAAGAAGACGAACTGGGAGGTAGAAAGAAGTGCCACTTGAAACTTTCCCTCACGTTCATCAGCAGAAGTCGGTTTCACGACGAGGGAACTTTCGCCCGGTGCTAAAGCAAATTCAATTCGGTGGCACTGTAAGGTCCAAATCTTACTTCGTATAGTGCAAGTGCCATTTGGACCCCTCAGGTACCAAATGCGGCATGTGCACCGAATGGTTCGCCAAATTTATAGAAACCTATGACATGTGCTCTTCGTACCAAAAGTGAATGCGCTTGTTGACTGTACTGCGAAGCCAGCTGGAGCGCCGAAAAGCTCAAGCTCTCATTCCAAATTTGTCAGCCTACATGACATACAAATCCCGACTATGGCGCGAGAAACGTGGAATATGGTCAGCACCAGACGCACCTGAGAGAACACGGTTGAACCCAACAGACGTTTAGACTGCTGTGGAATATTATACCAAAGACGAGCATGGATGTGCTCGGCAGAGTCCCAACAAAAAGGACGTAGTATCTGTTTCGATTGATGGAAACAAACAGTATGCTGCCATGAGATTCATGACCCGCTCGGTACGGGAGACATATGGTCTCTTTAAGGAAGCCAATCCGGATACATCTATTTGGCTCTCAAAGCTTTATTCTCTCCGGCCGAAATGGGTTCTTCTTGCTCCACAACGAGAAGTGTACCTTTGCATGTATTGTGCCAACGCCACACAGTGTATTTCCGCGCTAGAAGAGCTCACTGAAGGTGCCTACACAATTACCCACCTCAAAGAACTATGTCTTTGCACCTCGCCCACGACCGATTCTTTCCTGGGCGATTGTGATTATAGTGCAAATGAGGATGCTTTTACTACTACAACTTTGGGAATCCCTGAAGAGACAGAGGTAAACAATGCGGTATGGGAAAATGGCGACCTCGTCAAAAAGACAGCACAGGCTACTTTTCTCTTTTCACTTTTCACTTTTCTACTTTTCGCAGCACCTTTCTCCAGGAGCTTGGTGCATTGCTTGTCAAGTGGATCACCCATTATTATATAAGGGCATTCAAGCATCAGCAATACACAACGCCAAACAGAATCAGCAGCACGGATCCCGTGTCTTTGACTTTGCAGAGAATTGGACAGCTGTTGTACCGAACGACGTGCAATCGTACCATTGGCACAAAAAACGGGTGTTGCTATTTACATGTGTCGTCACGAGTAGTGGATCCACTCTATGTTTTGCGGTTCTCAGTGATGACGTATGTCATGATGCTGCACACGCTTGTTTGGCGCTGTAAAAAATCTATGAGTACATGAAGGAAGAACTTCAGCTTGGCAAACATGCTACATACGTGTCTGACGGCGCCAGTAGCCATTTCAAAAACAAGTATCAGCTTTAGCAGCTGTCACAGAAGGAGCACGCGTCAACAAAGTGGTTTTTTCGGCCACAGGGCATGGCAAAAACGCTTGCGATGGTGTTGGTGGCTTAGTAAAGCACCAAGCCTCGCTGTACAATCTCGGAGCAGACAGCACCACAGTCATTAGGTCAGCCTCTGAAATGGTGGCGCAGATGGCCGCAGCGCTGAAAAACGTAAAACTGCTCTGTGCAGATGTGCATGAAGTAGAGAACTTTCGCCGCCTCAAAAGGAACCAGTGGAAATCGTTGCCACGTGTTCCGGGCATACGGTTATGGCACATTTGATTAAACGAGCCTGACGCCACCAATTTCGATCGCGTTGTATTAGAGTGTCGTAGTGCTGCAGGTAATTGGAAAAGGATCAAGCCTTTCTGAGCGTATACAGCGGGTATGCCCGAAGTTCCTTGTGCCCTCTCCCTGCCTCCATGCGGCATGTGCGGATCATCAACAAGTGTGCACTGACAGGTCAGTAAGTCAACAGGCAAGCAAGTGTGCCACTGCGTATTAGATTCGCTCTATTAGAACTGCGGGATCTAGCCCTCTCGATCAGCTGGTCCTATAGAAAAATGCGGAAAGAGCTGCCAGTACTGCAGCGCTTCGTAAACTTAGGACGTGTTCTCAGCATGCTATCATCGTTTAGCATTCGTCAGTGGTGCTTCAACAACTATCCCATACACTGTATACCAGCAAGTTCGGCCGAGAGTTCATCTGGTGCTGCCAATACTTCAATGAAGAAATAAATGCTCTACTTGAGGCATTGCGCAGAAGGCAATTTCCGCAAGAGTGCGCCGATCAGGTAATGTTTCGCAAAAGACCCAAATATCTGAAAGAGGAAGTCTCGTGCTCCTTTCCAGCTTTTCTAAGAAACTGTGAACTTTTCGACAAGTGGTGATCCATAGGGACTGTGAACGTTTGATTATATAGTATTCTAACAGTTCCATTTTTTTTTTCTTTTTCTTCAGAGACGGTAAAATAATCGCTGGAACTATCTGCCTTAACCAACACCATGCCCTGCCTTAACCCTGCCTGCCTTAACCCTGCCTTAACCAACACCATCGCCACTCCCACCACCGCCTCTTAGGTTGTATAATGACGTTCATGTAATGACCAGTACGACATTTTTTGAGGCATTTACCTGCCGTAGATTCTGTTACCTGTGTACATTTATACAGAGTTAACTGTTAATTCTGTAGCACAGAAAGAAATAAAAACCTTGCATTAACAGAAGGCACAAATTATCTACACTGCAAGGTGCACGCACTTGCTGTTAAATAAAGTGAACCACGTAATGGTTATGCTGACGCTTCGTATTCCCATTCAAGAGAATAAGTAGTGTACTAAACGAACTTTTATGCAGAAGTATAATTATAAGGTCAAAACTACCTTTACGTCGCAATTACAGTCAAGTTTAGGGAAGTCAGAGCCTTATGCATGCTCTTTTTACCCCGATGTCCTTTTTTCTCAGCACCTTGCTGCATTCTGGCAAAGCTCTCATTTCTACCACCTGTATTGTGATTACAAACAAAATAATGCAACATGTTTTTTAATATTCTTTTTCACGTGCCTGTGAATAGTTGTTTATGAGATTTTGAGAAAAATTTACGATGGGTTTTTTTTTTACTTTCATTTTTAAGTAGCGTTCATTTTTGTCAAAACTTCAAATTTGAGGCGAATTGTAGAAATGGTAATCTGTGATACAGCAAGAATATTCAGCACAATTGTTGAGTAGGTTAAGATCTCGCAGTCCAACAAATTTCAAAAGGCTACATGTATTGGTTTAGTTGATAAAAAATCGTAAAATATAGCAACTTTTGAAGATTGTAGCAAATTAAGCAATTTTTTTAAAACACTTCCGTTTTGCACGGAAGCCTCAAACAGTGCTAGCTGACCCTTCTTTACATCTAGGTTTTACACACAGAAATGTATTCTTTGTAGCTGTAACATACCGTAATTCACATCATTGTGAATTTGTGAAAATGCCTTGTGCATTAAATAGGCACCTCCACACTGAAGAATCTCGTGATTTTTTTCCTCTTAAAATATTCATTTGGCAAAGAAGCCACATTCACTTTAGTGCTACCTAGTGATATGCGCATAAAATATAAAATATTCAATGAAATCTAAAATATGAAATTTTTGACCCGTGTTGATGTCTTGTGGAATCACCCACAACTAATCTTTATATAAATTCCTATGAAGAAAGTTTTTTCGAATATGAGCACCCCGTGGTACAACAGATACATAAACCCTCTTTCAAACCTTAAGAAAAGGCTCTATCGTGCTGCTATCAAATCTCTGTCTGATAAATGTTGGTCAGCCTATAAATCTGCAACAACAACTTACTTATCTAAAGCGAAACGAGCTAAATTTTTTTTCTTTAATCGCATCTTTTCAGCTATGCTAAAAAATAGTTCTAAACAATTTTGGAGTGTTTTGCATGGCAAGGAACGCAGCATAGTAACTTTTACAAACGAAGGAAGGACATCCTGTACCTGACATAGAATGCGCATCTGTCCTAAATGACACATTTATGGAAACGTCATCTACCTAGTCGAGCAGGATGCTTTGTTCGGCGAGTTGGTTCATTGTAACTGGAAACATTGGTTGCGCACTTGACAATCGCATGTAAGAAGACAGGACAGGCGCAAACTAACAACTGAGGTTTATTCGAGAAAAAACACTTATATATCACACCATGCCAGCGCAGGCGCTTCAGGGTATCAGCAGCATTAGAGAAGAAAAAACCCAAAATCAGAAAAAATCAATGGCGTGGCTTACGTAAACATACTATCTAAGAAGCGTGCCTCCCTATTGTACAGCATGACCGATGTGTCACTGATGCATGCTTGTCCCTTCTTTTTTATATAATATGATTCAAGAAGTCCTCGTGCTTTTTCATTATGGCACTTGCGCAGGATCTTAACTTGGTCGAGCAGAGGCCTGCATTTGTAGTCTAAGCAATGCATGGGTAAATGACGTTGCTCCCGGTTTATAATTGATCTTTCGTGTTCTCGGATTCGCACGTTCAAACAACGGCCCGTCTGGCCTATGTAGGTTTTGCCGCATGTCAGGGGAATCTGATAAACAACGCCAACTTGGCAATCTAAATAGGTGTTCTTGTGTTTCATGCCGCAGCCACCTTGCTTCTTTCTGGCGTGATGTCTCCCAATGCAGGCGCAAAGGTGACTCAGCTTGCAGGGAGCCGAGAAAACGAGTGGGACACCATGCTTGGTTGCTATCTTCTTCAAATTATGTGATGTTCTGTGAACATATGGAATTACAACTGGCTTTGAAGCTTTGTTGACAACATCAGAGTTTACTTTTTGGGCGCTTTTAACCTCTTTTCGAGCGTTTCAATCACTGCCAGCACAACCACATCAGGGAAGCCAGCCTCTTTCAGCCTGGAAATTTGCATGTCGAAGCTAGCCTGCATGGCATGCGTACATGACTTCTTCAAAGATTGCTCAATAATCTGTTTAGCAATGGCCCTTTTGGTTATTTTAGAGTGAGCTGAATCATATGGTAATAGTTGTTTTTGTGTGCGAGGGCAGAAACAGCTACAAACGTGCTCTTTTCCAAAGGTAAGTTTGAGGTCAAGGAACTGCAGAGTGTTATTGACAGGGAGCTCATGTGTAAAGGTTAGACCCAAGGCATTATTCTCAAAGAGATTTAAAATGTCTGCAATAGCATCGTCATACATAAAATCATTTCGTACTTTCAGCAGTGCAAGAAAATCGTCAACATACCTGAAAACATGTGCTACTTTGTCGTTGTCAAGTACACCAAACAAGGTGCGGTCAATACTTGATAAAAAGATATTGCATAAAACTGGTGCTACGCACGACCCAATGCACACTCCCTGTCGCTGCAAAAAGGTTTGGTTGTCAAAGGTGATAAAAGTAGCACTGAGATAAAATTCTAAAAGGGCCAGGAAACTGTCTACCGAATGCCTGCTGAGTTTTGGAAACCAATGACATTGTTAGCTTCAATGCAGCTACGCACCAATTCAAAAAGTGGCTGGTGAGGTATGGAGTAGAATAAATCTTCTACATCAACTGAGAACCCAAAACCGATTGAGTCAACTGCCTGCAGAAGCGAAAAAAGCATCTTCCGAATTCTTCGTGGCAAAAGGATCATCAATATGCAACATCCTCAAATGCTTCTGCAGAAAAATACTAATTTCGTGTTGCCATGTGCCTTTCTCGCTAACAATGGCTCTGAAGGGTACATCAACCTTGTGCGTTTTAGCGGAAAAAAGCACAGACAAGCTATCGTTCTTGCTGTTGTTAACAACATGAGACAGTTTGGCTAGCTCTAGGTTATCGCATAAAGAGATTGCGGCTTGCTTTACGTGATTACGCTTCACGGGTACCTTTTTAAAGTTCTTGAGCACAGCTGCAGTTGCTTTTTCGTTGAAAAGTCCGGAGGGCAGAACGACGAAGCCACCTTCTTTGATGAGCTGGAGGCCATTCCTTAAGAAGAAGTCGTAAACAAAGCTTGTTGTGTCTTTCTTGTACACAGTCTTGTTCACTGATTTTGCCAAGCTGTCGACGCCGTCCAATAGGCACCTTTCCTCGTCTTCCGGACCTGCTTTCCTTGAAATTTGGCGGTTCGTGGCTAGCCATTCATGGGGTTCCAATGCTGGTTCTAAGCAAAATTTCGGGCCTTTCCGAAGTAGTGACGACACTTTGTCTGTGACCGCGGCTCCACCCAGACACACCAGGTTACCTCGCTGGGGTTTGCGCTTTTTTTCCAAGCGGGGAAGTACCAGGTTGAGCGTTTGCCTCCAGTAGAACTCCGTAGTCTGAGCCGTCTGTCGCCTTATACCTTGCCATTTGATTGTAGCTAACCAATGAGGATCTCTGGAAAAGCACAGGGCTCGAAGCATGTCCTGGTACAAGCGGACTTGACGCCATAGTTCCGATCACATGATCTTGCAGATGCGTTTCGCATGTCCTACTGAAGGTTTGAGATGTCCAAACAGGGCATTGACTTCATCCGGGATGTAGCCTTTCTTGAGGAATAGGCCCACAAGTCTTGCACGGTAGGAAGTACTGATGATACCCGACATGACCGCTGATACTTGGCATGATAGAGGGAGAACACAAAAGGAAGAGCCCGATGTAGAAGAAATGAAGTTGAGCAGGATGCGTTGTTGGGCGAGTTGGTTCATTGTAACTGGAAACATTGGTTGCACTTTCTTGACAATCACATGTAAGAAGACAGGACAGGCGCAAACTAACAACTGAGGTTTATTCGAGAAAAAACACTTATATATCACACCATGCCAGCGCAGGCGCTTCAGGGTATCAGCAGCATTACAGAAGAAAAAACCCAAAATCAGTTTTCTCGGCTCCCTGCAAGCTGAGTCACCTTTGCGCCTGCATTGGGAGACATCACGCCAGAAAGAAGCAAGGTGGCTGCGGCATGAAACACAAGAACACCTATTTAGATTGCCAAGTTGGCGTTGTTTATCAGATTCCCCTGACATGCGGCAAAACCTACATAGGCCAGACGGGCCGTTGTTTGAACGTGCGAATCCGAGAACACGAAAGATCAATTATAAACCGGGAGCAACGTCATTTACCCATGCATTGCTTAGACCACAAATGCAGGCCTCTGCTCGACCAAGTTAAGATCCTGCGCAAGTGCCATAATGAAAAAGCACGAGAACTTCTTGAATCATATTATATAAAAAAGAAGGGACAAGCATGCATCAGTGACACATCGGTCATGCTGTACAATAGGGAGGCACGTTTCTTAGATAGTATGTTTAGGTGAGCCACGCCGTTGATTTTTTCTGATTTTGGGTTTTTTCTTCTGTAATGCTGCTGATACCCTGAAGCGCCTGCGCTGGCCTGGTGTGATATATGTGTTTTTTCTCGAATAAACCTCAGTTGTTCGTTTGCGCATGTCCTGTCTTCTTACATGTGATTGTCAAGAAAGCGCAACCAATGTTTCCAGTCATCTACCTAGTAGGTACCAATAAAGAACGTACCTTGACATTACCTCATTACTTGCCCATGGACGACATCTTTATTACCAGGCCCCCAAACAGAGGCAACACACCTCTTCGCCTTCGGCTTCACATAGATGGCACCTCCAGACTGACCCACCTGGGGGAAATCTGCAGTCGCCTTTTCCTGTCCTCCTCTCCAATCTTCGCCTTTCTCTCTATCCTTTTCATCTTTCCTCTCTTCTTTTCCCTTCTTCTCACTTCCGAATTTCCTGGCGGCGAGGGTTAACCGTGTGTAATATGTCCAAACTTGGGTATATACATTGGGTTATAGAGGTTATAGTGGCTGTGTACTGCTGGCGCTAGCAGGCTGCATTTATACAGAATCTTGTCACGTCCCCGTGTTGGGCTCCGTGGTGGGTGGCTGGCACAGCTGCCTAAATTTCAGTAACTTCTATGGCATCTAGCTCATTCCCAAAGCTACCTGATCGACCTCTTTTGAAAAGAGGCCACACCGATGAACCCTTCAACTTTTTCGCCAAGAGCAAAGATATTGCTACGGAACAGCCGCCACAATGGAGCTGGACTGAGGAGGACGAAGATGACGTGTGGGCCGGTTTGATATAGCGTCGCCATTTTGGCCTCCGTGAGCTTACCTGTAAATAAATTGTAAATAGTATTCGGCTTCAGCTTCACGTAACATTAATTTGGTGGAGGTGGACGTTCCCCGTACCCGTCATGGAGCTTCGCAGCGGTCGCAACGGCGACAATGCAACTTCAGCTCCTGCTGGCGGCACTTCATCTGCGCAAGCGTCTCCGCCTGCAGCCCCAACCTACGTCGCCGTTTCCCCACCTCGGGATCTCTGTGTTTTCAACGGAGTTGGCAGTCCTGATGTTGACGACTGGCTCCGCTTATATGAACGTGGCAGCACCAGTCACAGGTGGGATCCGACTATTATGCTTGCCAACGTACTTTTCTACCTCAACGGAACTCCATTTCCGTGGTTCCAGACTCACAAAGAGGAGATCTCAAGCTGGGATCTCTTCAAAGACAAGCTACGCGACCTTTTTGGCAATCCGTTTGGTCGACAAGTCCACGCCAAGAAAGCCCTTTCTACACGTGTAGAGACGTCGACCGAGTCCTACGTGTCGCACATTCTCGACGTGTTGGCCCTTTGTGCCAAGGCTGACCTGAACATGACTGAGGAGGATAAGGTTAATCACGTCCTCAAAGGCATTGCTGATGACGCCTTCAATTTACTGGTGTTTATGAACGTCACCAGCATCGATACCATCCTCAAGGAGTGCCGCCGTCTCGAGCATGCTAAAAGCCGCCGAGTATCCCAGCACATCACGCGACTTCCCAACACAGCTGCTACGTCATCCTGTGACGACCTCTTCCACCAGCCGTCGCGATGTGACAGCTTGACCCGTATCATTCGTCGTGAGGTCGAAGCGGCACAACCGGCGGCCCCTTCATTCCCGTTACCTGATCATTTTCCGGTGACAATCTCCTTGATCCAGGCCGTCGTCCGTCAAGAGTTGTCCAACGTCCATTCAATCCATGCAATGCAATCCATTCGTTCCGTACGCTTGGAACCTTTGTCTCCATGCACGTCCCCACCGCACTCTTCTTACTCCTCTTATGGACAGTGCAACCCCTCTGAATGGCGAACCGTGGACGACAAGCCGATCTGTTTCAACTGCCGACACATTGGACATATCGCTCGCCACTGCCGCAGCTGCTGGACTTCTCTGACGTGCTATTATCCTGATTACCCCCCTCGCCCCTCTAGCACATCCTTTTGCTTCGCCCCTTCTATGTCCGCTCCATCATCTGACCCTGCGACACCTTTGACACAACCCCGCTACTCCCGCTCGCCTTCTCCCTCCCACCGCCAATCTCGCTCGCCCCTGTCACGCCGTGCTCCTTCTCCGACCTACTCGCCGCACCCCCGACCGGAAAACTAGACAGTGCAGCTTCTGGAGGTGAAGCTGCATTGACGACATTGGCACGAAATCCTCGCTTCACCTTACCCACGAACAAGAATCTTTTGGACGTTCTCGTCGACAATGTTCCTGTGTGCGCGTTGATTGACAGCGGGGTGCATGTGTCCATTATGAGTGCTGCTCTTCGCCGTCGGCTCAAGAAAGTTCTGATACCTGCCCCGAACCGAGTTGTACAAGTCGCCGACGGAGGGACTGTCGCTATTGTTGGCATTTGTTCTGCCCGACTCACCATTGCTGAGAGACACACCGTCGTTCTCTTCACCGTCATCGAGCATTGCCCTCACGAACTCATTCTCGGTCTGGATTTTCTTGCCCATCATTGTGCCCTCATTGACTGTTCGGCCGGCTCACTTCACTTTGACTTGCCTCTCCTTGCCTCTCCTTGCTGACCCTGTGGACCCGCCTCCAAGCCATCTGAGCTGCATAGATTTTATTCGCCTACCACCTCACTCTGTGACACACGTCAACTTGTTGTCCTTTCCAGCTGTACCTGACGGCAATTACGTGGCCACACCAATTCCGGCCGTTATGCTTACACATGGTGTTACCGTGCCGCACACTGTGCTGAAAATTACTTGCAACCGCACCTGCCTTCCACTTGTCCATTTCGCGCTAACCGCGCAAGTTCTGCCTCAGGGGATCTCCTTGGCTATAATTCGCGCTTTGCAGGATGATGAGGTCGAGCCATTCACATTGGAAGATCGTTACAGCTCAGCCCATACCGTGACGTCATCGCACAGTACTGATGTCGCCATTAAGAAGATCTTCTCCTCTGACCTTACACCTGCTCAAGCTGAAGCTCTTTGCCGCGTTCTTGAAGGCTATCGCGACATTTTTTACTTTGACAATAGACCCTTAGGTCAAACGTCCGTCGTGACTCGTTGCATAAATACTGGCGATGCAAACCCTATTCACCGACGTCCATACCGTGTTTCTGCGTCGGAACGAGCTGTTATCCAACAGGAAGTCACAAAGATGCTTGCAAGGGACCTTATCGAGCCTTCCTGTAGTCCCTGGGCATCTCCCGTCGCACGCCACACACCTTTCACCGCGGATGTGTAGATTAAGCACCGAAACGGTGCTTCTACAGCCGGGGGTGATGCTACGGAACAGCCGCCACAGTGTGGCTGCACTGAGGAGGACGAAGACGACGTGTGGGCCGGTTTGATATAGCGTCGCCATTTTGGCCTCTGTGAGCTTACATGTAAACAAATTGTAAATAGTATTCGGCTTGAGCTTCATGTAACCATATTTTTCCACATTTTCACGTCATCCATGCCGAAACGAACCAAAGGACTGTAAGAACACTTTCTTCATTTGTTGTTGCGAAGTGCCTCACTGACACACTAGGCCCTGGATACAATATTACTAAAATGGCCAGTGGCGACCTTCTCCTTGAAGTTCATGACAAAACACAACACGACAAATTGACAAATCTTGTTTCATTTGTTGAAACCCCAATTTCAGTAACCCCTCACCGTTCCCTCAACAGCACAAGAGGTGTAGTTTCAGAGCAGGACCTTCTAGAAATGACTGAGGCAGAGCTGCTAGAGGGCTGGAAGGAGCAGCATGTCACGAATGTGCAACGAATCAAGATCTGCTGAGATGACAAGGAAATACCCACAAAACACCTGCTGATCCTTACCTTTTCTACCAGCACACTCCCCGAAAGCATCGAAACAGGCTATATGAAAATTAATGTCAGATTGTACATACCAAATCCATGACGATGTTTCAAATGCCAAAGATTCGGCCACGGCTCTCAGAGCTGCCGAGGCCGTACCACCTGTGCAAAGTGCGCGTCTCATGACCACCCTGAGGACAACTGCAACAACCCACTTCACTGTGCAAACTGTGACGGCGAACACGCCGCTTATTCTCGCTCCTGTTCTTCATGGAAGAAGGAAAAAGAAATCATAACACTTAAAGTAAAAAAAAAATCTCTCATTCAGAGAAACGCGCAAGCGTCTTTCTATTGCACAGGGACCTACATTTTCCAAAGTGGCACGGCTGGGGGCACGGCCACAACGGTACTCGGCGGCTGTTCGGACCTCCCAGAGTGGACCGGCGGCATTGCCACTCGCCCCCACTGCGGGACCAGCTAGTGCTGGTCCGCCACCCAGCAAGAGCCAGCAGCCCTCAGGGTCTGCTGTCTCTAGTTCTTTAAGGGCCTCTGCACGTGAGAGAAGCCTGAAACACCCGCGAGCGGACACCGCGAGCGGACATCCAACCCCTCTGCGGAGGCGATGGATACATCACAAAATGCGTCGGCGTCCCAGACACCGAAGGCTCGGCGCAGTTCTCAGGAGCGCGCCAAAAAGGACAAAACCCGCATCACGGGGCCTGGAAAGAGCCCTGTGGGCTAAAGTAGCTTCTCTCTCCTAAACACACAGCACATATCAATAACAACATGGATACACCAATATTACATTGGAACTTTAGAGGTCTCCTCCACAACCTCGACGACGTCAAAGAACTCGTACATAAATATAATCCCAAGGTGCTGTGTGTACAAGAAACGCATCTAAAACCAACACAGTCAGCCTTTCTGACGCAATTCGTCATTTTTCGCAAGGACCGTGACGATGCCAACACCTCTTCCGGTGGTGTAGCAATAATAGCTGATAAGTCCGTTGCATGCCGTGCTCTGGAACTTCAAACACCTCTTGAGGCAGTTGCGGTTCGGGCCTTATTGTTTGGAAAACTAATTAGCATTTGTTCTATCTACATACCGCCTAACTTTCGGCTCCATCGAACAGAACTCGAGGGATTAATAGATGCCCTGCCAGACCCATACATACTGGTTGGGAATTTCAATGCACACAATACTCTTTGGGGGGATTCCCAATGCGATGCAAGAGGCCGAATAATAGAACAAATACTGTTTTCTTCAGGCGTCTGCGTGCTAAATAAGAAACAACCAACATTTTACAGCCTTGCACATAACACATACAGTTCCATAGACTTAAGCATAGCATCCCCGACCTTAGTACCCCGTTTAGATAGGAAAGTTATCCAGAACCTTTATGGCAGTGACCATTTTCCTGTGATCCTGTAATCTACAAAAGAACATGATCCTTCCCCACACGCCCCTTGATTGGAAGATTGCATCCGCAGACTGGGAAAAATTTAAGACGCTGACATATATGCCTCGAAACGCTCTTAACGATTTTAATATAAATGACGCTGTTGCTTATTTTACCGCTTTTGTGATTGATGCCGCATTGGAGTGCATCCCACAAATGAGCGGGGCCCTGAAGAAAAGGCGAGTGCCCTGGTGGAACAAGGATTGCAGGAATGCACGAAAAAAACTGAATAAGGCTTGGGACATGCTGCGCTACTCTCCAACAACTGAGAACCTTATGAACTTCAAACATATAAAGTCCCAAGGAAGACGAACACGGCGCACTGCTAAAAGGGAAAGCTGGGAAAAATACGTCTCCGGCATTAACTCCTACAAACAAGAAGGAAAAGTATGGAGTCGGTTGAAAAAATTAGTAGGCCACCAACCTTACCTCCTGCCTTTCCTCGATGTCCAAGGCAATGACCTTGGAGACCAGGCTAACGCCCTTAGACAGCATTTCGAGCATGTGTCCAGCTCCGAACATTATTTGGAGTCCTTCCATAAACTGAAACAATCTGCAGAGAGCAAGCCATTCAATAGAAAGTGTGGTGAAAACGAACCTTACAACCGTCCCTTCAGTGTTATGGAATTCAGAGCACCATTCAACACTTGTCAAAGCTCTGCTCCCCGAGCCGACCGTATTATGTATGAGATGATCAAGCATCTGGACTCTAACGCTCAAATGGTTCTGCTGTCCCTCTTTAACACTATTTGGGCAACTGGGTTCCTTCCACTGGCATGGAAAGAAGCCATCGTAGTACCCATTCTAAAACAAGGTAAAGATGCATCCTCAGTAGAGAGTTACTGTTCCATTGCTTTAACAAGTTGTCTTTGCAAACTTTATGAAAAAATGATAAACCGCAGGCTCTTGCATTTCCTTGAAGAAAACGAACTGCTCGATCCTTATCAATGCGGCTTTAGAGAAGGCTGTTCTACAATAGACAGTCTTGTTCGCATAGAAGCAAATGCCCGCAATGCTTTTGTACACAAACAGTTTTTTCTGTCTTCCTCGACATGAAAAAAGCATATGATACAACGTGGCGGTTTGGAATATTACGAGATTTTTCAGAAATTGGTATCTGCGGTAATATGCTTAACATAATTGAAAGCTACTTATCAACTCGCACGTTCCGCGTTAGAGTTGGCAATGCTCTGTCCAGACCATATACACAGGAAACTGGGGTGCCGCAGGGAGGCGTACTCAGCTGTACGCTTTTCATCATAAAAATGAACTTGCATTCAGCAATACCGCACGGCATGTTCTACTCCCTATATGTAGATGATATACAGATCTGTTTCAAGTCATGTAACCTCGCAATCTGTGAATGGCACATCCAAATTGGACTGAACAAAGTTTCTAAATGGGCTAGAGAAAATGGCTTTAAAATCAATCCCAATAAAAGCTCATGTGTGTTATTCACACGGAAGAGAGGACTGACCGCAGATCCCAATATAGACTTAAATGGGCAGCGCATACCTGTAAACACAGAACACAAATTTCTGGGCATTGTTCTGGATAAAAAATTAACTTTCATTCCGCACCTAAGATATCTTAAGCACAAATGCCTAAAAACAATGAACATTCTGACAATCTTGTGGCATGCAACATGGGGCAGTGACAGGAAGTGCTTGATGAATGTCTACAAAAGCCTTATGCGTACATGCCTAGACTATGGGGCTGTGGTTTACCAGTCTGCCACTCCAAGTGCCTTAAAGATTCTTGACCCCATTCATCACTTAGGTATCCGCCTGGCTACCGGTGCCTTCAGGACAAGTCCTGTAGAGAGTCTCTACGTTGAAGTCAACGAGTGGTCGCTTCATCTTGTCGGAGTTGTCGGACGATCCCACCGCTGTCAACCAGATGTAAAAGTCGTCGGACGATCTCGCCGCTGCCCCCTTTTGAAGGAGTTGAAGGTCGTAGAGAGGAACTCTGTGAACAGGATTTATTTACATTATTTACATCTTAGACAAGACATACATCGACAGTCTAGCGTGACTCCCATATGGAGCCTGCAAGACTAACATACAGCAAACAGCTTACGAGCACACAGCTCACTAGTAAATCTCGAGCACGACAACGAGCACACATAAGCAGCCGACAATCGCTGCTTATAAGCACTTGGCCCCCCCTTGATTCCAAGCGGACGGAAACGTTCGTCCAGTCATCGTTCGACGTCACCGAAGATGACCCGCCCTTTTGGAGGTGGAGGAGGACTCACAGACACGTGTTGCCCAGGTTTCAGTGCCGCACAAGTTTCAGTGCCGCACACACACACAGGTGTAAAGGTCCGGAGCCGACGTCAAAGGGGCTTCGTAGAACTCTGCTCCGTCCTGGGTGGCGCGCTGGGTAGCACATTCCTGAGCTGACCCCGCGCCACGTGGCTGCCGGTTATTCGCAGTTCTCTGAAGTGCGCCCCGTCCGGTTGGATTGGAACACGTGCAGCAGGATTAAATAGCTGGCACGTTGTCACCCCTTACGGCCATTCCTAACAATCTTCAGAAGTCGTACTGCAGTTTCCTTTACTTTCTGAAAGTTGACGTGAACCGCGACCATCCGTGTTATAAAACCATAAACGACCTCGCATCTGCAAAGCTGTTTGATAATCGACCTGCAGCTAGAGAACCATTTTCTCTGCGCGTCAGAAAACTTTCTGAGGAAATGGAAGTTCTGACTCTTGAGCAAAGCCTTATGGTCCCAGCGAAGCCACTGCCGCTGTGGCAGTGGCAGCACATAGAATGCGACACATCCTTCGTGGAGGTTACAAAACACGCTCCAGAGGCACACATAAGAATGCATTTTTTAGAACTCAAGCACAAGTACCCGTACACGCTTCGAAGTCGCACGCTGGCGTTTCCTACACAGCTGTCAGCCCATCATTCTCCGAATCCAACGTTATGCACCCGGAAACGAGCATCTTCACCGCAGAGGCTTACGCAATACCCTCTGCTGTTCAACAAATCAAGAAAACAAAGCTACAGAAAGCCATTGTATTTACAGACTCTCTATCTGTCGTAAAATCTCTGATGTCACTCAAGAACCTCAAGAATCTCATACTCACTAATCTATATTCACTCTTGTGCAAATTATATTCGTGTAATAAACACGTCATAGTATGTTGGGTGCCTGGGCACAGGGACATCGAGGGCAACATGCTCGCTGATGAAATTGCCAAATCCTTTACAAAAAAAGCTGGCAACTCTTTCATAGGTATCGCACCTCCAGACCTAAAACTATTTTTGTGCAGAAAACTTAGAAAGCATTGGCAACAGATGTGGGATGCTGAAACTTCCAATAAACTCCATTTAATTAAGCCACACTTAGAAAATTACACACCAGTAACAAAAACACGGCAAACTGAAGTCATTTTCTGCCTCCTTAGGATAGGGCATACCTATAGCACACACTCTTATTTATTGACCAGTAGCGAAGCTCCAACCTGTTGTAAATGTGGCGAGACACTGGCCGTCCTCCATGTCCTGCTGGAGATTCGCAAAGCGGAATCTCAAAGGAAAAAGCACTTCTCTCTAGCGTACCGACAGCAGATCCCTTTACACCCATGTATGTTCCTTGGTGCTGACCCGCTTTTTAACCCAAAAAGTGTTTTTAACTTTTTACAGGGTGTTGACGCATTACAAATACTAGGCCTACATGTTTCGTAGCACGGCCTCTAATCAGAGGCTCCTGCTACAAAAGCAGCCCTTTGTATAGCACTTGCCTCCGGGCCCTTTCACTTAAGGACCTCGTTGAGGCAGTAGTGCTACGTACATATATACATTTTTAGTACCTCACACCTTCATGGTATAACTTTTAGGTTAACAGCACACCTCACAAGCCATTGTCATTATGTTAACATGTTTATATCCTGCTTCTTGTCTTATGCCTCTATACAGCCACACTATCTCGTCATAGACAGCCACCATACCCTTTGTTGTTATCTTTCTCACTGACTACATAACACCATTTTTGGCGCTCTTTGGCCATGACTGGCCCTTGCACCACAAAACCCTATACATCATCATCATCATCTTTATTACTTGTGAAGGTATTCGCATTGTCGCTAAGAAACTTAAAAACTCATCATCATCTGGCGTTGACAGCATCAATATGAAATTTTTGAAAAACACTGTTGAAACACTGTTTCCGTTCATTGCAACTGACCTTTTGCAGAATAAAAATATGACCAGATTTGCGGCTAACAACAATTTATTATTACCCATGGTTCATACCAATTACGGCAAAAAAACATCTTCCTTCACTGCAATTTCTCTTTGGAATGAATTACCATCAACCATAAAATGCTGCACTTCTCTTGCAATTTTTAAAAATCACCTTAAGCATCATTTCCTGCGATAACTTAACTACGATCTGGCGGTGTACCTTTGACTTTTATCTCACATGTCATTTCTTGTATTTCACCCACGCTTTTTTCCGACTTTCTGTTATAACGTGCTTTTCCTGTTTGATTGTAAATGACATGTCTAATGATGTATTTGATCTGTAGATGTTGTTTTATAATACGCTAATTTGCTGTCTATTGATATCACCATCAATGTTGTTATTATTAACCGAGGGTCCCACTACAGTTCTTTGACTTTGGGACCCTCGTCTGTATATTCGTCATGTAATTACTTTTGTTTTGGAACCAATGAATCTGAATCTGAATCTGAATCTGAATACTGTTCTACCATTCTGGCATGCGTTTTTTTCACAGTCCCTGCAGCATTCTTAATTGTGGAAGACTGGCTGACAGAGAAAATTGCTCCAGTTCACAAGTCTGGGGTAACACACAATCCATCAAATTTTCATGCAATCTCACTCACCTTTTCCATGTAAAGTTTTTGAACACATTATATTCACTCAACTTGTCAATTTTCTCGAGCCGAACCAGTTTTTTACACCCTCACAACATGTCTTCCGCAGGAATGTTTCTTGCAAAACACAGCTTCTGGGATTTACTAATGACCTGCATCATTTGCTAAAATCTCGATTTTTAATGGATTGTATATTTTTAGATTACTTTAAAGCATTTGACAAGGTTAGTCATCAGTTGCTACTATTTAAGCTTGGCCTAATAAATCTAGATCCTAACGTGCTTAACTGGATTGGAGCTGTCCTTTCTAACCGTACTCAGTTCGTTAGTTCGTTTCTGCTAATACTGTTGATTCCCCAGTCCAACCAGTGCTATTGGTTGTTCCCCAGGGGTTTGTATTGGGACCAATACTTTTCTTTGTTGTTCCTTCTCCATCATTCCATTGTAACCATGCTGTCATGAATCATAATTATGCCGTTATTGTCATGCCATTGTCATCATTTCATTGCAATCATTGTTTGTTGTCATATCATTGTGATACTGCCATGGTCGTCCCATTGTAGACATTCAGCTTTGTCACCTGATTTTTGTCTTAGCGCTGCTGTCAAGTCATCATCATGATACACTCTTCGTCCCACTGTTCTCATGCCATCATCATACCAGCGTCATCACTTCATTATCGTCACCCCATCATCATCAGTTTGTCGGCGTCATTTCTTTGTCATTCTATCGTCATATACTGTTGTCATGGCCATGGCTGACTCTTGTGAGCACGTGTTGTAGTAAAATGTGCCGATTGTGAAGAGTATGTGTCGCATGTGGGCTACTCAGTGGAAATCACAGAATGACCACTGCAGATTCTAAATAAAGGTGTCTTCGGCAATACAATGGTGTGCTACACTGCTTAAATGTTATTCGCAATAATGCCAACAGTCATCAAGAGATTGCTGCTGCCAGAAAAAAAGCCTTGCGCCAGCCAATTTTCTTTTTATTTCTGTGAAGTTTCGGAATCCTAAAGGTTACGAAGTTGATAGCTATTAAACAGTGCCCATGTGGCATGTGTAGAGCGAAAGAAGCTATTGTGCAATATTGTAAAACTTTAGCATGTGAAAAAGCATCCTGAAGCATTTTGCTGTTGTTTGTTACATAACGGAAAAAGCACAAAAGCTAAATAAACTCAAACTGTTCTTTGAAAAGAGCGGCTGTTGTCATTACCTCAGGTTTCATAATTGTAGGTATAATTTTCATTGGCATTTTCTATCCTTGGGTGGCTTTGGGCTGCCTTACCAGAGTGACCACTTATTCTTATGTTGAACCGATTTGGGTATGTCACTTTTGCTGAGGCACTTGTTCAATTCTTCATTCATTTGCGGTTTGGGGGGCTTGTTGGTTTCCAGATTATTTAAATTATAGTCGGGTACAACTTTAGAAAGAAGGGGAGGCTCTGCCGAGATGACCAAAGCGCGACAGCCAATTGCTTCCGCGACTAAAATTGCTCCGCGATTGCCTCCACGACTCAAAAGAACATGCTTCTGAAACACGTAATTCTCGTTATGAAGACATTTGTATTTTGATGACTGGTTTGGTAGAGCTCTTGTGATAGGAATGCTACAGCACATGCTGGATTGCGAACGAAAAATAACCCCATGCCCTCTACAATGCTGCGTGTTGTCTGCTATTTAGCGTCATTGCAAGGGACAAAAGAAGAAAGAGCAGCTCTCTATGGCTTTCACGCTAGTGTACATCATGGCTTTCATGCTAGTTTACATGTACACGGCACATTTAATACTTGTTTTCCGAGCTCAAAATTAAAGTTGCTTTATAAGAAGTACTTAATGCATTTATCGAAACCATTGCAAACCTAGGGCGAGAAAATGATCAAGGCAGGAAAGGCACAAAAATGCTTCATTGATGGTTTTAAATAAGTACTCTTGGTCTTAAATAGCATAAAAGTTATAGTTTTGGTTTTGTGTTTCCGTAAACTTTTTTTCAAGAATGTAATAGGTTTTTCTTTTTTCGTTCCCTTTCACGGCTTTCTTTTTTTTTCTTTTTTGCAAGCCAGCAGCCTCACCAGATCGCGTAGTGTAGCGTAGCGATGCTCGCTGCAATCCTTCATCGTCAGATTATGGCTCAGTATAAAGGAACGCAGCACAAATGGTGCATCATAAGCTCGCAATAATATTTCCGGCATGATAGACCACCACAAACAGTTTGGGAATTCACTCTGGCGAGGGGCAGAAGCCCACAACTGACACGATTCGACCCAGTTCGAGGTGCGGGCAGCCATCTTCTCCATGAGTGGGGTCACCAGCCGTACCATATGCCATATGCAGGCCAAGAGTGGGGTCACCAGCCGTGCCATATGCCATATGCCGTGGCCGACAAAGAACCTTGAGCCGCCGTTGCCTAGCAACGACGCCGCTCGCTCCACCAGATGTGCTCTGTTGGGGTAGAGGGACAGGAGGTATCGCCTCGCGGGGGTATATATATATGCGCTTCGCCTCAGTGTATTTAGTCGTTATGGAGAGCGTGAAAGAGACAGAACAACAGAACGAAGCGAGGAAGAGACAACGCACTCAAGAGACGCCAGAAGGAGCGTAGCCATGTAGCTCTTGCTATCGCAGTTCAACTAGGGTTAACCAGAGCTAAACCACAGGCAATTTTTTTTCTAAAGTTGTAACCAATTATAGAAGGTAGAAAGGGGTTATCCAAACCATATTCTCACATTTGTAAGTCCTTCCACATGATCAAACCTCGAATTTGCATAAACTGAGGCATCCATTTGGGTCTAAGCTCATCGGAAAGAGCAACCGAAAAGTTACTGTCATTTTTTAGCGCAATATGCCATTGTAATCTAAGTCTACAACTGGCTTGTGACCAGCAGGTTTCCTCAGCATCTAAGAAATTCAGCCATCTCCATAAACATTTATGAGAATATTTAAAAGGTACAATAGTTAATTCAAACGAGCAGTTTGAAACCCTTTGTGTTGTGAGTTTTATAACTTATAAAAAGAATCGAATGGACGTTTTAGCAACATATCAAAAGCTTTTCTCATAAACTGCCAACAACTGAAGGGGTTGAGACAGCGTATGGTTCTTTGAATTTCTCATTTCACAGCATAACGATGTAAAATATGGCCTTAAATTATTGCGAGACCACTCTTGTGCCACCCAAGACAGTGTGTATTTCCTATGCAGGAGGCTCCAAAGACAGAAGTCCAACCTCAACATGATGTGGCATATGGGCATTTTGTGTTCATGAAATATTAAGGGAGAACCATATTTATCTGCAGCATAAAAGTCAACAAAGTAGGTTATTAGGAAGGCTAACACTTGGCATTCCAATATTTATCTGTTTCTTTTTCCCATGTAGAATATCTCTTGTCAAGCTTTATAATTCATACAGCAATCATTGAACCAGAAAGAGTTACATAGTGCCTGAAGGAAATATTTCGCAGTTCTTAGGCTCTTTACAAGCAGTGCTGCTCATTTTGACCTCTTTTGAGTGGGCTATCTTAGTGTGGGCTTGAATTCACTTTGTCCATCTGCACCATGCTGTTCCATGCTGCACATCAGTCTGTGGCATCCTTCAAATATTTTGGTTTATTGTTCAGATAAAAGATGGGGGAGCATAAAGATTAATATTCTTGCATTTATTCCTCTTTTAATCATTTCCACTGATGGCAAATAAGTAGGCTATATGCTTGTTTGTGCTGCCAACTGAAGCCTTTTGTCTGCCTTCTTTATTGCCTGCAGTTTCCCAGAGCTATATTGCGACAGCTGGCGAAGACAGTGTGATCACGATATCACAACTCTATCGTATCCTTTTTGGTTTACTTTTTTTAATTTCAAAGCAATATACTTTTACAAAAGCATGCACACCACGTAAAATATATATAGTTAAGTTGCTGATTGCAACTAACATATGTGGGCTTTGGCAAAAGAAGTCAAGGCATTGTTTGTCACTTAAGCACCCTGCCAGTATACAGCGTTGATTTCCCAGAAGAATCCTTAATGTGTTGTTATAGTTAAACCTTGTTATAGAGAAATATTCTGTAATAAAATAATGGATGTAACAAATGAAACCTATGTGCTTCATACCTCAGTTTAACTTGGCAAAATTTTCCTATCAACGAATTTCACAAACTATATTTTCTCCTGAACCAATGAATAATTAGCCATGTTAAGCCATATTATTTTCTTTGGCAAGCCAGTGCTATTCTGTAGGGCTGAAATTCGACAACAAAGGACATTCGAAGAGATAAGGGCTGCTCAATAAGTGATGAAACGAAAGTTTACCTATGTAACTTTGAGAGGGGAAGATGGAACTATGGATATGGAGAGCAGATGCAGGCAGCTAACAGTTTTGTAGAGATTAAGAGTATGAAGCAAAGCTGGCCAGTACATGTGGTGCATAGGACACTCAAGTAACTGTGGGTACATAGGGAAGGGACATGCATTTGGGAGAGTTTGGTGATTGGACTAACTAATGAGATCAGGAAATTTTTAGGTACAAGTTTGACTCAGTTTATGCTAGTTGGCCAACTAGAGAAGCCTTCCTTCTGCGCTGGACTATGAGCAGACTTCTGATGATTTACTTTGCGGCACTCGTTTAAAGCAGCTGTTCATAACACATTTAACTTGTCATCGAGCAATAAGCTAAACCTCCCATCTTCCTCAATGGCTTGATGCAGGGCCTTGGGCATGTGGCATTGGGAACTGTGCCAAAGGCATATATCCATACTGCTCCCAGTATGTGGTGCATTGAGTGCCTAACTGTGCTCAGGTCATTGTAGCATAGTGTGATTGGTTTGACGGCCATTCTGTATATTTCACCAGTGCAGAACAAGTGAACACAGTGAATACGGTGGCAGCAAATAATCGGCAGCAAATTTATGCATTTTGTGATGGGGCCACATGCAGTGAGTGATAAAACCATTGAGGATTGTAAGCCGCTTGCTTTTTCAACATGTATTGTCACTGTTTCAGGTGTAGTACTAGGTGCGCCAACAACAATTTAACTTCAGCGTGCATAAAATTGGCTGTTGCTTCCCTCTGAAGTCACTACTTGGTGGGCAACAGTTGGTTTGCTACAAAGTTTTAACTTATAAGGTTATCTTTACATGGGGAGCCAATCAAGACTCCTTTGCTGTCTCAAATTAATAACTGTGAAAAAGAAAGCAGAAGCTCTAAATTATTCGAAAATTAAATGTGCCATGAACTATGTGCTTCTGTGATAACTCTGACATTTCAGTGTTCCACATTTTTGGAAATTTCCATCAGTGATGTATATTTGTATTTATAGTATCATGAGAACCCAACAAACACCGACACCAAGGACAACATAGGGGAAATTACTCGTGCGTAATAAATGAAGTAAAGAAACGATATATTAATGGAAATAAAAGTGGATGAAAACGAGGGTCTCATCCAAACATAACGAGGGTCTCAAATCCAGCAACATTGATGCCTATAGGTAGCATGCGTGGGTTTATTGACCAGTTGCCTTCACCCAAAAAGATCACATTCTCGTGACGCCTGTGCTAAAAAGGACGCTCCGCGTCCACCGCCAAGGTCTGTGAGTGGTGGCGCTGGCTAACACTGCCAGGGTTCTACTAATACACATAAATACCCAAGAAAAGTGGATTTTTCATCCACTTTAATTTCCATTAACGTATTGTTTCTTTACTTCATTTATTACGCACGAGTAATTTCCCCTATGTTGTCCTTGGTGTCAGTGTTTGTTGGCTTCTCATGATATGACTAACAAAAATCGGGCCCCTCGGTTAACCCCCTTTCTTCTCCTTTGTATTTGTAGGTAGTTCATGACGAGTGATGCTCTCCAGTAGCACTTAGTTGTAGATGCTTATCTGTGGTAGTGGTGCTTAATCATATGGCATGAAACAACTTTCTGTGCATATGCTTTTACACTTTCTCTGTATGTTTTCATTTAGATACTAAAGCATCCAGACATAGTTTTGGGCTTTGCCTCTTGCACAAGGCACTAGGGAATGCTGGTAGTCACCCACCATGGTGGCTATGACATGCTACTGCTGAGGTCTCTGATTTTATTGTTGGCCATGGTGGCTGTACATGTGGGCCTAAATTTAGGTGATGTGAAAGGTACAAAACCCAAGTTAATCTGAATTAATCTGGAACCTTCCGCTATGGTCTCTCTCGTAAAGCATGTGTTGCTTTGGAACATCGAACCCCAAGAATCGGCCACTGCTTGTTTGAATTCTCATGTTCCTTGACCCATGCTCACAACTTTTCCAGAGGAGCACACACATTTAGTGCAGCGTGTGGCGTGCCGCTTGTATGGCCACATCTCATCAGTCAAGGCACTGGCTTGCTGTCGACCTTCAAACTTACCCGGCCGTGAGGAGAGGCTGCTCGCCTCTGTGGGAGGTCGTGCTCAGCTGTGCCTCTGGCGTATCAATGCCTCCCGACAGTGTGAGTCACTTCCCGTTTGTTTGACTCATTTTATATATGTCACTGTTTATGATACCCGTACCAAGTACTGTCATGTAGTGAATAAGTTTTTGAATGCACTCTTATCAAAGCCATTGCTATGCCTTGAGTTCTCTGAAACACCACGAGAAATATATGAGAATGCAGAAAAAAATATAGCTTTTTCCATCGTTTTTCTTGCCAAAAAAAAAATTCACCTCGTATGCAGGGCTTCATCTATATGAACATTATCAGTGTAAGCTTCTGCTTTCTCTAACGGTACATCTCTCAAAGCTTAGGATAGGATAGAGGCTGTATTGTCAAGCACAACTGAGGAATAAATCTCTGGAAAATTGTGTATGTCCCTGTGCCATAAAGGAGTCTAGGAAAAGGGCATGCTAGTTGCTCTGTTGTCTACTACTGCTTTGCATGTGCACAATAATTCTCTCTGGTATCTGTGACACAAGCATTCTTTTGTCCTTTCAAAACGTTATGGGTAAACCTTGCTTGAATTTGTCGCAAGTCAGCTGGATTTCAGTCACATTGCCTGGAGTAACTGCCAACCCAAAATGCAGCCTAGTCCTTTCACTGGCCATTTCAGCCAGCGTCTACCTGCACCTGGTATTTTTTTTTTCTTTAATGTACAAGCATGGTCGGACTTTTACTAAATTTTTTTTTTATAAGTACAGTGTCCTGGAAATGGGTGCAGTGCTGAGTGTCACTAAAACAATGTAACTTAAATTTATTCCAAAGTATTGATATACAAATAATGTAGCTACCCAAAATGTAAATCACTGCACAGGCCCAGAATCACCGTAAAAGGCAAAGGTGCTCCTGTGCATCTCTTTGATGTTTTATGATGCCATTGACAGAAATGGACTTCCATACATTGGTTATGCCTAGCTTTCTGCATGAACTAGTTGTACCTGTATGTGAACACAGTGTACAACACCGTGCATAAGCTTGTGGAGATGGGTTTGCACAAGGCTCACCCTACAAGCGACGGTCAGGAAAAGGCATGACGCTCCTCCACTCCACAACGCCCAAAGCGCTATGGCAGGGTTCATCGACTCTCCAACACGGCGCAGAGAAGGCTTTGGAGTCAGATCACCAACAAACGCGGGTTTATTCACCCCAGATACAGCACAGTGCTACATTCATGGCGCTTACGGTCAAGGGCTCACTGCAAGACCGATAGAGTACGCATGCCTGCTGCGCTAGGAATAACCGGTAAGCGGTCCACCAAGCACGAGAATGAGAAGTAGTGGGAGCAAAGGTCCCATGTAGCAAACTCGTAGCGGGCCTGTGAGCATCTGCCACGGCGATAAAGCGCTCAGCGGAAGAGAGCTCGAGTAGAGAGGACACCTGGGGGCTGCCACTCAAGAAGCCGATCAGGGCGCGATCAGAAGTACAGTTTGCGCAGGAAGTTAGCTCTGGCACCCTAGCCGTGTCCGCCATGTTGCTGTTATGGTGGCGGTTCCCGGAGATCGAGCTAAGCACCACCTGCAAGCTGGAGAACAAGGCGCTGGAAGGCACCTCGATCCCCACAAGCTTCTGTGGCCCTTGCCACCATTATTGACTCTTGACAAGCATTACCAAAAGAACTCTGCACTACATTGAACTCTGCTCAGTTATTTGAGTAATTTGATGCAATTGAAGAAAATGAGATCGGCAGTAGTTTTTGTGTTGTAGAAACGTTCACTTAAAATGTCACTCGTAGAATACTGAAAACAAATGCAGTGAAAATTTTGATTAAAACTGTGCTATTGTTATTGAAAAACTGTGTTTGCGGTTAAATGTGGTTAAAGGTAATCTTTTCTTTGTATTTAACCTTGAGCTTGAATTTTTAAACGATATTTTCTGCACATTAATAGTATCTTTTTCCTTATTTCCTTCGAGTGCATAAATACTGAGCTAGCGCTCACATTAATTGCATGAGGGTTACTTTTGAAAACTACTCAATGTGCTACTTTCCTCAGATCAGAGATGCTTACAACAAACCTGAGAGTTTTCTCCAATCTGTTGACACACAAAGGAGTGTTGTCACATGACTGCATTGTGTCTTTTGCAAAGCCAGATATTGTTGCACTGATGTGAAAAGGGTGTGTGTGTGTGTGTGTGTGTGTGTGTGTGTGCGCGCGTGTGTATGTGAAAGGGAAGGAGAGACATGTATGATAGGGTTTCAGAGCAGTCATACATATTTGTTGTATCCATCTTTCCTGCAATTTTGCATTTTCTCCGAATATGGCTCAGTGGCTTGGGTCCCATGGGATGTAGCTCTTGAAAGGGTTGTAGGTCGTAGGGAGAAACTTGGGAGGAACTAGGCATACAGGATTTATTTACATATTTTTACATTAAAACAAGAGATACATTCGACAGTCTAGCGTGACTGCCAAATGGAGCACGCAAGACGAAGCATACAGCTTATGAGTACGAAGCTCCAAACGCAGCACAGAGCATGAGCACACTGCTCACGAGCACACCCTAGCAGCCGACAAACAGCTGCTTATAAACACTCCGTTCTCCCTAGATCCCTAGGTGAGGGAAAACAGCAGTTCACCACCAATTCATAGCGTCCAACGTCATCGAGCTTGGCGCGCCTTTTTGGAGCAGGAGGGCTCACACACACACGTACGCACTGGTTTCACGGCCCCCACCGAGGTGAGATGGTCTTTGCAGTACTGTGTCTTGCCCCAAAGGAGGTGCCTCTTATTCCCCGAGCTGACCCCTGCAGCGTGGCCGCCATGGTTCTCCATTGTCTTGCGTCTTGAAAGGCGAGTGGGACAGTGCCGCCACATACATTCCCTCGGGAACTCCCTCGCTCCTGAAAGACCGGGTAGGTGGTGGCGAGTTCACTAACAAAGCCTGCTTCGTCGACCTCATCTCTGCATCCTGGCGACGAAGACGTGTTGACGCGGCACCTCGTGGTCCCTACGAAATGAGTCACCGCAGCGGGTGTTGAAGGCTTCCATGGTCTCGTCGGGGAAGCTCGCCACGCTCGGAGCTGCAGTGGCCTGAGAAAACTTTGCATGTCAGCACCTCGGCACGCCATTCCTAACACTCTGACATCCAAGAACCTAGCATACAGTCCTGCTGCTTTGCAATGTGCTATTGACGTAATAGTTGCACAATGTAGCTACAGTCAAACCTAGGTATATCATCCCTGGACAGTCGAGTTATTGTCTTTATTAAACAGTGGTAACGTCCCCTTGGAAACCTCATGCGAAAGTATGACATACAGTCAAAACTTGATATAATGAAGTTGTACTTGCAGCAAAAAAAATTGACTAAATCATGAATTTCCTTAATATGAGGTTGTAAAGTTTCAGCAGTAAAAGTAATTTCACTAATTCCTAGAACATTCCTGGCAGGTGGTATCTTGTCAGTGAGCACTTATAAACAAATAGCAAAACGGTCGGGCCATAATAGCACAAATATAAGTGTCAGTGCGTGCGAGGCAGATCACGTCAAGAGCACTGCATCTACATCAGTGTGGCTCGCAGCGCCATAAATATTGGACACCATGACTTACCATGCTTAGTGCCCACAGCCACCACCAGATGGTGTGGTATGGTATGAAAAAATTTATTCAGGTCTTTCAGGTCACGCTAGTTTCCTAGCCCGAAGCAGGCCGTTACCACATCGGGACCGGAAGGCCTAGCCTCTCGGCCGCATTGTGGGCCCAATGGACTGCCCATCTCTGTTCTAGTTTGGGGCTATGGAGAATCGTGTCCCAATGCTCTTTGGTGTTGTCCTTGTCACTGCATAATGCGGAGCACCTCCAGAGCATGTGTTCTAAGTCTGCTGTGCTACTATTGTGCCATTACCACAAGCCCAGATTCCGAATCTGCAAGATGCAGAATTTATCCTGCGAGCGCCCAAATTCTCCCTTCACAAGTCAAGATGCTGAGCCGTCAGGCAGCGGTGTCCTGCGGGAGAAGCATCGGCAGGCAACGTGTTCAAACGTGTCAGCAAGTGCCAGACAGCCCGGCGCCGCACCTCCTCTTGCCTGGGGGTCACCGCGCGCGCGAACTTTGAACCGGGTGGCCAGCGCGGTCGCTGGTTGGACCTCTCGGACAACCGCCGAGTGCTGACTTTGTATTGGGCCCTTTGAGTGACAATGGTTCTCCGGGCGTATAAAGCCGCGAGCCGGCCGCCTCGAAAACCGGATCCGCCGACCCACCGGGAGACAGTGTCGCTCCCGACTGGGGTGAGATGTGTCAAGCGTTTTCGCCGGACGTCGCCGTGCGGGAACAGTCGCGTTTGTGTGAGCTCTCAGCCCCCAGTGCCGATCCGATCTTGTCCTGTACAATGACCTGTATATAATGTATAAAGTCCCTTTTGTTATTCTCATCGACGCCTGGCTCGGAGTCTTCGCTACCAATGCTCCGTCACGAAACGGGTGACAAGCGCTACGGGACCACAAAGTCGTAATCGTGGTGCAGCGGTGCAAAGTCGTAACACTACCGAACCACGGGCAAGTGTATAAAACCAAGGCTTCGGGAAATATTTTGCTTATCAATAGGGGATTGGGATAGGTTCCTGTCTGCAAGAGCCTCATGTTGAGAGCTTGGTGTCTGTTTAGCTTTATGTGCAGAGGCGGATATGATCTGCGCACCAATAAAAGTGTTTCGTGAATTTGTTGTATGAGAGAAGATGGCACCCACAAATTCAAAACAAAGCGTAAAAAGATACGAACATTTGCCCTTAGTAGAAAAAGAAATTTTCAGTTTCTCCAGAGAGGCGTACCAATAATGATAGCAAAGAGACAACTACACGAAGCAAGGTTCTTAGTGTTATCGGTGTCATGTGGGCTCGGGCAAGCATTAACAAATCTCACTCGATGACCCTGAACACTTGCTGTCAAAATGCGAGTGAACGCTTCTCACTGTGTCTCGCAAGCTTGATATTATGTGACCGCCAAGACTAGATGCGCGAGTACGCATTGCGCATTAAGGCACCAAACGCCTCAGCTCGTCCTTAGCACTTGCCGCAGATTACCTCCAAGATACGGCTCGTGGCCCTCATATGGACAGCCATGCACAGCCACGGCAAGGCTATAGGAGGAGACACGTGCTCTAGGGGGAGGGGCAGATAGTCACACGTCTCCTACCTACTCTCCATTCTCCTTGCGGTGAAGGAATGGTCAGTTCTCGTGTTTCTCTGAGTGCTTCGAGCTGCCACGTGCCCCTTGGCCTCCACGAATTCTTTACCAACATGACAAATGGTACAGCAGTGTTGCCTGCATGCCACGTCCCGGCACACATGTTTCGACAGTGTTTTTGCCGCTCAAGCTTTTCATGCAGAAATACGCTTGCTAATAACTTTTGCCTCGGCCAACATTTTTACAGCTTTTTGCTAGATTGACCAGCCATACAGACTCTAAGTACATGCTTGAAATGGCTGAACTTTGTTAAATCGAAACTGTGCCATGAAATTACTTCAATAAATAGGGAAAAAAATGCACGAGTTTCAATGGAACTTAGGTCAGGAAATGAAAGTTACATCACAAATTTTGTTATATCTAGGTTTGACTGTACGCATCTATCAAACTTCTATTCACCGCCATATTCAATATGTGGGCGGTGGCGCAAAGAGGTAGCCATCTTGACCACGGTTTATTTAAGCCAGCCAGCCATGGTGCCGCAGGATTTCGGGAGCAGCAGCTACCATTGCCACTCAGGTTGAGTACAGCAGTGTGTTCTGTTTCTCGCGCTACCTGCATGTGAGCTGTCTTCTTCTTCACCAGCTCTGGAGGTGATAGTCGCGCTGCTACAGGACCCCCCTCCTTGTGCGAAGCTCGATTAAAATATGTGCAAGAGGCGAGCGTATTGGCTGGTTCTTGCCATGTGCCGAGAGTTCAAGACATTTAGGGGAACAGCGCTGAAGATGGTGTTGTCAAACATCAGTGAATGGTGGCAGTGCCATTGGTAGTGTTATTTGTAGTGGCAGTGGCAGTGGCAATAGTTGGTAGCATCGGGTTCCACAATCCAAGAGAGATATACCAGGCAGCGCCAGTAGCATAGGTTGTGAGCGCAGCGCAGCCACAGAGATGCTGTAATTTGAAATTACAACCTGCCGCAGGTTCTTGTTAGTGCCCGGGCCTGGTAAAAGTCGGAGCTCCAAAAGAAGACTGTCTGGCAGCTCACGACTTGCATGGAGATAGCGCAAGTGTTGGTCACTCATGTTGTTGATGTAGAAGTGATTCTCGAGCTAAAGTATCAAAATGACAGAGCTGGCTCCTGTAAAACTTCGGTAGGCCATGCATCCGCAGAAGGTGCGAACACAGAACATCGGAAGGCTTGTCTGCTGCTGCATGCAGTGAAATCTTGAATGCCGATAGCATCAGAGTTGCAGTGGTCACTGAAGGCATCATGAAGGTTGTACTTGTGCCGTACCTGCGAGAGTGAAATTAGTACCTAGTGGAGCCTGTGGGAGAGCCTCAGAATTGGGGATGAGTGAGGTGCCCTGAAACGGAAAGCAGGCAGCTTGCAAGAACATCCAAGGAAAGGGAGCAGTAGGCCGTAGCTGAAAGCGCTTGCATTTGGTCCAGTGAATTTCTTGGAATGAGTCGTTGCGCAGTTGCCTTTGAGATGGGGAGGACGCACACAGACCGAGTAGTGGTTTGAAGCTAGGGCTAGCATATGTTGATGATTGGCGCGGATGGACGCAGGGGATGTGGTACGCTAAGGTGGGGAATGACATGACAGTTCAAATGGCAAGAGCTGTTGTGACTGAGCGCTCGAGGTGGTGTAGCAAGCAAGGACGACTGCTCGCAAGTCCTCGTAGTAGTCAGGACCGGGGGGTGGCAGCCAGAGCCTGGAACCTTGTTGAGGTGAAAGTGGCTGTCCAGCTGAATGAACCAGATGTCCGGCATGTTGATGTAGAACTCCCGGACACCACGTGAGGCCATGTCACTCTCATCTTGGCAGAGTCGGTGCACTGACGCTAGCATGGCTGGGCTCGGTAATTTGGGTCACCAATTTGTGGGAGGTGGCGCGAATAGGTAGCCGCCTTGGCCACAGTTTATTTAGGCTGGCCAGCCATGGTGCTGCAGGATCTCGGGAGAAACCGCCGCCGCTCAGGTCGTGCGCACTAGCGTGTTTTATTTCTTGTGCTACCTGCATGTGAGCCGTGTTCTTCACCGTCTGTGGAGGCAATAGTCGCGCCACTACAGATATAACAACACTCCAAGTGCACCCCTGTAAGTGTGCTTCCCCAGTGTGGCCACACTCACTTATTGCATCGTCGGAAATATTCAGTACCAATGAAACAGTACTGCTTTGGCACCACGCATGCTGAACGCATTTCATTCACACTCGCAGGGTTAATTGTGACTGGGAATGGCCTTAGATGCACTGCAAACTGAAGGCCATTTTGTAATCTAACAGTGTCTGCTTGGTTGACTTGTTGGCCACATATGACAAATGGCCACTTAAATGGCGTATTGTAATGGACACTTAACTAGGCTCGTTCACGGCTGATTCGTACAACAAGTGTCCTTATGGCAACACACTGCATATTTATACACATTAGATTGCTTCCGCAATGCATCAATTTCTACTTTATCCTGAATAGAAAAGGGCTACAAGCACTTCAACGCACAAGAGCTGCACTTGGTCTCATGGCCAGATAATGCAGGCTCTTAGGGTTAGCGTTGCTATCAGTATTGGCTGTGAGGACATACATGCATGCTTCAAGTAGGTAAATGTAGTCAAGCAGTATTCTGAAGAATATGATGTGACAGTTATCTCGATATGCTTTTACCCATAGCAAGAGTAACATTGGTGGCTGCACTGAGGATGGCATGTCGTAGGTTTACTGCAGGACATGCCTACCTGTGATTTACTTGAGATTATCTGGCTTTTGGATAGCCCTTGAGCTTCTCATGTTAGCTTATATTGTTATTATTTAAAGGGACCCTGAAACGATTTTGAAAGTTTTGTGCAAACTTACCGATTTGCTAGGGTAAGTCCTTAGGGTAGGTTCTTCTGATCATTAAGTGACGCATTTAAGCATTCTGCGTAAGGCGTGTAGTTTATGATAAGGTTATATCACCTGCTACCTAGCGGCCACACATGACATCAATTGGGTGAGCTATCTATCCAATGGGCTACCCACATTGAGTCATCAGGAATGCTTGAAACATGCCGCTGCATTAAGCTAATTTTTTATAGTATGCATAGTAATTTAGTAATTTGTGTAACCTTAAAGTAAACAAATATATTAAATGTAGACGTTTCATCAAACCAATGGCCCACTTCTGCCTGAGAAGGTGGATCGTCTGCTACTGCTCTGCCAATGGGGCAGCCAATGGGATGCATAGTGCTTCTCACATAAAAATAATAACAGTGCTTTCTTCTTTGGCGGCAAGAATATGAATAGTACCAGCACTGCAATACAGTCATCTTGCACTGCTGGTGTGTGCAGGGAGTGAACTGCAGCAACGGCAAGCTGTAGAAGACGCGAACACTGCACGTCAAAGTCAGCACCAACCTCTTTGGTCAACACAGCAGTCTCCTGCAGTTTTAAAGAAGCCACTTCCAGCAGTAACCACAGGTTCTGCATTTGTCAGAGAGCCAAGTTCCGTTTGTAATTTGCCCAAAATAATAGTTGCAGAAAAATATCCTAACAAGCCAAGCTGCGTGGAAAGAAAAATGTTGCAAAGGATATTGAATGGGCTTTACAACATGTGATGAGAGGGAAAAATTGTCATCCACCCAAATGTAGCACAAAGCTACAGAGGAAACCCATACAGGTTTCTCAGAAAGAATGCTTCGCATTTAAAAAAAAATTCATCCTGGTTCGGGTGGTCTCTCTAAAAAAATGCTTTCTCACAAGAATTTCATGTCAGCATGCTATAATACAGATACAAGTGATTAAACATTACCCTCCCATCAAGCTGTGGTGTTCTGGACTAGGATGAATTTTTCCTCAACTGCAAGGCATTCTTCGTGAGAAACCGATATGGGTTTCCTTTGTAACTTCATGCTTCATTTGGTTGGGTAGATGACAATTTTTCCCTTAATTGATACTTCCTACACCGTGTGGGATTCTGCAGAACTGATGTGGTTTACAGTGTGTCATAACATCCGTCAGAAAGCTGCCACCTTGAGTTTAGTCCATGTAATGAAGAAAAAATACTTTGGTGTAATGGCATCATCGCTGCCGCCCATGCAGAAAGTGTGGGTTCGATTCCCAATTCATTTTTTTCCTCTCTCCTTAGTTTCATTTTTTTTTTTTTTAGATTCTGGAGTAGTGAAGACGTTAAAAATAGCCAATTTCACCACAATCACTAGATAGTAGCAGCGCTTTCTTTTTCCACTGATGGCTACAAAGAAATCTGACAAGTGTAATATAGAGACAGTCGTAAATGTACGTATCTGATATTTTCAGGTTATCAGGCAATTATGAAACCGAAATAATACTAGAAACAACTACTTGATAGTTTCTACGTTCATATACTCTCACAGCAATGCAGCAACCGCCTGCAACGGCATCAGTGTCTTTTCGCTTTTATGTGGCATTAAAAAAAAAATGCCAGTGAACATTGTGTGTAGTGCTGCCACGTCTCCATCCGCCGTGCACATATTGTCTTTTAATTTCGCTTCATGCACGGTAATACAAGTCTGTGACGCATCTCTGACGTTCTGGTGCTGAAGTTTTGGAGCAAAATTCAAGAAAGTGAACTGTAGCATACATTTTCTGCAGTAATTAACTTTTTCCTGCAAGATGAAATACTGTTTTAGAGGACACTTTACCATTCTAAACTGATTTTGTATCCTATAACGTCCCTTTAAAAACAAGTGTTAGTGAAACCTTTTTGCACTCTTTCGGTTTTGTTCTTATTGTGTCTGGTGATTGTGCTCAAGTGCATGTCTTTAAAGCATGGACGCTGAGAAAAAGATGGAAGTGCTTTCCAACCTAAGCATGCACACTCAAGTATAAAATCTGCCTCTCAATTGCTAAATACATGTCTTGGCCTGAAGTATATCAGTTTTTTTTTTCATTTCTTTTTATTCCAGAACCATTTATGGGCTAATCTGCTTGTTATTTATCAGATAGTAAAGCCACTTGCAAACTCTTTTATGTACCATCTTTATTCATGTGTTGTCTTTGTAAAGGTGTTTTTTGTTTTTTTTCACTTATGGATGTACAACTAGTGGATGAACAGGGAACTAGTAAGAAAGATGCACACATAAGAGAAGAAGCGGACAGAACATTACTCCTTCCCTTGTATACACGTTTTTTAAAGTGAAGCTTTCTTTGCCTCTTCCTTCAACTTTCCCGCTGCTGCTGTGGCTGCTGCTGTCTGGCACGCCGCGTCGGGGGGTGGTTCAGAGTGTGTGTATGCATGACAGGAGTGAGTCAAGAGAGGAAAGGAGACGTGAGAAACTCGCTTGGACCCCACCGCGTCAAATGTGCACAGTGCCCTCTGGAGCTCCCTGGCCATCGCCACATTAGCCTCCTGACAATTGTAACTATCTGTGGCACCCCTCAAAAACATTGCAGAAACTGTAGTGCTTCCCTTTCTACTAACGTGCGAGTCCAGAGATACAACTGTAGAGAGGAGGGAGAAGAGGCAGTTCCCATACAGGGCGGGGGGGTAACATGTGAAGGCAAGGAAACCCTACTACTATACGACAGTGGTTGCGAGGAAACTGGATAAGCTTAAGTTCATGGTACGGTACGGTACATTCCTGGTAGTTCTGAAAAATAAACACCATGCAAATCTGTCAAGCGTACAAATTACACAGGGCGTGCAGAAGCAGAGCCGTATTAATTAAAGTGCACCACAGGGTCTCGGCGACACAACGGAAGCGGTCGCATGTCAGATCAACACTTCTGTGCCGGCTGCGGTAGTTTTGTCGCTATGGCATCGCTAGAGGTCGCGGATTTGATCCTGATTACGGTAGCCGCATTTTGACAGTGGCAAAAGAAAAAACGCACGTGCACTTAGATTTAGAAACTCGTAAAGAGCACCACGGCATCAAAATTAATCCGGAGTCCACCACTACGACGTGACTCGTCATCCAATTGTGGTTTTGGCACGTACAGCCCCATAATCCAAGTTTAATACTTCTGCCACAATGCGATGTGTCATGTAAGGCAATGACAATGCTCAACCCTCTCAGAGGTTATAAAATATGGTGCATAACAATGCCTCAAGCACACACCTCTCCCTCTGTGTTCTATGTAGTACGCAGACAAACAGCAGTCTCTCCCTGCGTGTTCTGTGTGCTACGCAGACAAACAGCAGTGGTGCACGCAAAGTAACGTTTAACATCAACTCACCTCTCTCATGTCAGACGAATTTCACCATCAACATCACTGCTAATTATCGTGAATCAAAGCAACCAGCACAGAAAGCTTCACTTACATAGATTCCCACAGTGCGTGGGAGTGCATGGGATCTGCATAATTTTTGTTTTCCTGTTCATTTACAGGCATGTACCAACTTAAAGAGCAAGTAACTCATAGTGAAAGCGCTATGTTGGCACATCATGATCCCTGTGCTGTGTGATCACACGTATGTTTCTAGGCTTGTGTGTATCCTTGAACCCTTCTCTGGCGCATGCTTCTAAAGAAGGGGCCATCTTGGATGTGGGCCGTTTCCACGTGTGTCTTTGCTGAAAGCTAGAGCAGCATACAACATTCAAGAACCATTCTTGATCAAGCATTCAACATTCCAGATCATACTCCTAGAAAGTAAGACAGGCTCGCTTCATGCTTGCATTCCAGTGACCTGTACGTTTGTCGTGATATGATGCTCTGAAATAGAGACGTATAATGCGTTATTTTTCTGTCTGTGGTTGCGGGCTCTCAAACAAGTATTGATGCAACAGCCTGTTCGTGCACTATGCCAAATTTTTCACTCTATTAGCCTTGCTGCTGTTTTAGTTTTGCTGCTTTATTTCATAGTCTGAAAAATTACAAGCCTTTATGACATAATGCTGCCCTGTGTGTTGCAGGTAGCATGATGAGCGAAGAGCTGCATGACCACCGTTTGTGGTCCCTGGACCGACAGCAGCGAAATGCCCATCGCTTTCCATCTGTAGACCCCCTTGCACGATACTTGGATGTCTGTGTCTGGGAGCATGGGACCGCCGATTTCCGCATTGCCACAGCTGCTTCTGATGCCCTAATACGGTGAGTGGCATGAATAATTTTTGGCACTTGCATAGACATGAGTTGGCACCTGACAGGTTATAGGTTGTTGCAAGAACAGTGCATAAAGCAGCAACTACCTCTAATTTTTTAGATGTATTGTAGGTGTATTGTTCTAACCCCTGTACAGTGTTTGCATTAGTATTACAAGACAGAAAAATTAAGTTTGACTATATTTGGCCTCTAAAAATTAGACTGCTGAAAAGATCAGTGGAACAAAATACACCTGAGATGTGCCTAAATATGCCTAAGTACATACCTAAAAGCAACACAAAGACTATTGAGGATAAACATTGTTTTTTCAAGAACACCCATGAATGCTTGCTTTTTATAGACTCGGTTGTTTGGTTTATTATTGTCACAGAGTTAGGCTTTTCACCTGATCGAGCTTTCGTGTAACATCACTTATCAGCATCACCTTATCAGTGATCGAATGTGAGATCAGACGCACAGCTGAAATAGGTCGTTGTATTGGAGTATGGATCCACGTGCGGTTCATTCCATGTCCGAAAAATCCGCCAGTGGCAAAACTCAGCGCAAGCAACTTCAAATGACACATACTGGGCATGTTTTGGCCAGTGACTTGGCTGGTTGAAAAGATAACACCAATTGCATATTTACATCGATACAGAGCTCTATTTCTTGTTCCTCCTGTGCCTTGTATCTGCATTGCAAGGTCCAGAAAAGCAGTCAAAATTTTCAAGAGACCTTTTGTTGGCCTGTTGGCACCCCAACCCCTTGTGTTTCTTTGCATAAATGTATTGCAATTTTTTTTGCACCAATATCTGCGTGTAGGCTTATAATGAGTACAGGATATAATGAAGGTATTTTTATGGCCGCATCAACTTTGTTATAACGAGGTTCAACTGTGTTAATGGTAAACTTGTCGTACAACTCAGACAACTTATAACTAGGGGTGTGTGAATACTCGAACATTCCATAATGAATAGAAAAGTGAAAGTTCAAATAATTTGATTCGCTAATCGAATATATAATATGTGGTTTCTCGATTTCTTAATGTTCCCACGGCGCATGATCTTTATCACTACAAGGTTCGACTAGGTCGACTGGATCAATCGAAACAGTTAACGCTGTACGAACAGAGGCAACCACAAAAGCAGCGCATGTGGAAAGCACGAAAGCATGTGTGAAGATCGGGCCAATTAGCCACCTGAAGGCATGCTAATCGCATCAAATACGCAGGTTCAATGTCTGTGCATGCAGAATTGCACAATTAGGAGCTTTCTACCCACATACAAACACACAGACCAACTTGGCCTGCATGCTCGCAGTAGTTGCCAGCTGGTTGACCTGCGAACCCAAATGCTGCTTCAGCTGCTGTCAGTCTAACTCATACCCATGATCTCACAACCAATCACTGGTGAGCCACGTATAGGTAGTATTTTTAGCCGCAAGCTTTCTATCACAGTTTGCAGCCTGTTATCATATCAGCTGGCGGCGAATTTTCGTCTAGCCCATTAGGCTTAATCGGAGCTGCATTGTTGGATGTTGGTGACTAAAGTTCCGATTCACAAACTAAGGCATCTATTCACAGCAGTCGCATGACCATCAGAAAGCCAACCAACCGCCTCACCAACAAAAGAGAGTGCACGAGATGACTGTTGCATGTTTACGGCTGCAGTCGTTGTGAACTACCATATGGTGGCCCTTCGTTCCATACTCCGTTCATAGGTGCACAACAGTCACTTTTTGTAACTTCAAGCAACCTGTCACAAGACTAGCTTTGGAGTTTCATAGCGAGTTCGAAAATATCACGCGACAGCATGCTGAGCCCCAGCTGCAGACGGCAGATTAACGTGGATGAAAAAAAAAAATGGGGGAGGGGGAAGACGTTGAGCGAATGTGCTCTGGGCCTCCTGATTTGAGAACTCTTTACTGTCAGTGGCCATGGTCGACGAATGCGGTGCCGGCAGGCACGTACGCAGATTTTTTTTTCCCCCGGGGGGGGGGGGGGGGGGGGCAACCTAAGCTAAAACTTTTATGCAAATGAGGGGGAGGGTACTTTTACTAGTACAAATGTGAATAATGCCCACCATTCGCCATAAAGACGCATAAACCTGCAAAAGAGAATTAAAATAATGTGTATCTCACAGGTACGTCTTTGAGATACACCTCTTCCTTACTTGGCAAACAAAGAACCACATCAAATGGTCTCGTGCATGAAAGATGCGCAGGAAAAACCTTGCCAAGAACAAGTTTATATTTAGAGTAATTACAGGATTTATAGTAGCGTTTTTTGAATTAGCTCTGGAAGAATTGTAGAGAAACGTATATTTGCGGAACAATCACAGTTCTTCTGGATACCTCGTTTACTGCTCTACCAAGTGCCAAAACCGACACGTGTTATTTGGGAAGTTGCGTAAAGATGCATGGTCCCCAGTCCCATACAACCATGTTGAGCACAGTACGCTGTGGTTCTAGACATACTGCACCCACCGCGGAAGGTTAGAAAAGCACCCCCAATAACACAGCAGGGATGTGGCTATGTCAAGCGGCTCGATAGATAACTGTAGAAGCGTCATTAAAAACACACAGAATTATTCTCCACTTCAGGTGGCGTTTTCTCTACTTCCATTCTAAATAAAAACATATTGATCCACAAATATTTTCACAAACAATTTTCGCTTTTCCTCCCTGTTTGGCTGTTGCTGTGGCTTTCTCCCTTTGTAGATCGCTTAATTCTTCATCCCCTTGCGACTCTTGTTTCCAGTTGCCAATTTTGCACGAAAAGTGCTGTACAATTAGGGAAAACCAGACAAGGTAACGGGTGACAATCATATTGCTTATGGGTTTAACAAGCATTGGAGGATCTGATGATGGACGCTGTTTCAAAATATTTTATTTTACACCTTACCTAACCCATATCGCGGATATATGGTTCCGAGGATCTGCCAGCGTCGCGGCGAGCCGTCACTTGAGGAAATAATTAAACTAAAAGAACAGTTAAACGCAACTGACGGTTTCTCCTGCCTCCACTCATTCCACAAGCATACAGACCAGATGATTATGAACCGAATTCCTTTCCTGGCCCCTGGATCAGTCTAACGAAGGAAGGTTGAACTAACGAAGCAACAGAGATGCGCCTTATCGTTGAATAGATGGTCAGATAAAAATTGCGTTTGGGAATTATAATTAAAACAGTAAACTACACTCTGCCTTCTGCAACATATGGTTACAACTGAATTCCTTTTGAGTTAATCACGCGGGCACCGAATGGATGAGAAAACAGGTCTCGACACCCCAGGAGATGCCGATAACTACATCCAAAAGGAGTGGAAAAATTGACAACCATTCCACTCTGTGAAGATGGAATGGCAGCGAAAGCTCACCGTCAAAGCTCTCAAACGAAAAGCAAAGTGTTTCACCTCCGCTGCGGGTCGGCCTGAAGATAGTGCAATATCGGGCCGACCCGCGGCGGAAGTCAAGCAGACATTAAGCACCCAGCATACATGGATCAATCCCGAATGCCGGGCCAACCCGTGGCAAAGGTGAAGCAGGCGTTAAGCACTCCCCATACGTGGGCCGATCCCGAAGATAGTGCAACAACAGGCCGATCCCCAGCGGAGGTGAAGCAGGCACTAAGAACTCCCCGTACGTAGGCCGATTCCAAAGATATTGCAATACCAGGCCCACCCGCAGCGGAGGTGAAGCAGGCGTTAAGCGCTCGCCATACATGGGTTGATCCTGAAGGTAGTGTAATCCGGGGCCCACCATCAGCGGAGGTGAAGCATGCACTAAGAACTCCCCATACGTAGGCCGATTCCAAAGATATTGCAATACCACGCCCACCCGCGGCGAAGGTGAAGCAGGCGTTAGGCGCTCGCCATACGTGGGTCAATCCCGAAGGTAGTGCAATGCCGGGCCAACCCTCGGTGGAGGTAAAGCAGGCGTTAAGCGCTTCCCATACATGGGTCCATCCCGAAGATAGTGCAACACCGGGCCCACGCTCGGCGGAGGTGAAGCAGGCTTTAAGCGCTTCCCATACGTGGGTCCATCCCGAAGGTAGTGCAATGACAGACCAACCCATGGTGAAGGTAAAGCAGGCATTAAGAACTCCCCATATGAAGGCCGATACCAAAGATATTGCAATACCAGGCCCACCCGCGGCGGAGGCGAAGCAGGCGTTAAGCGCTCCCCATACGTTTGTCCATCCCGAAGGTAGTGCAATGCCGGGCCGACCCGCGGTGGAGGTGAAGTAGGGCTTAAGCACTCCCCATACGTGGGCCTGTGCCGAAGACTTCGAAGGGCGCGTTGCAGGTTCCCGAGTCCATAGGGGTATGTGCCATTGATCTTAAACCCTTTTTTCACTATCACCAGGATCGGCCCACATGATGATTTGTTCTGTTAACAGAAGCCGAAAAAAACTACAGAAGTTAGTCATACACTGTTTTCACTGTAAAAGGCAGCAAAATGTTGACCACCAAGTAGATTGATTTGTCGGCGCTTTAGGAATGTGCGTGAGGAGTGGTGGCGTGGGTGGACGGGGGGGGGGGGGCCTGGGCCCCTCCCTTTGGGTACGTGCCTGGGTGCCGGCGACCACGCTGAGCAGGGCCATGTGACAGGATGCACACTCCCCGCTTTAGTCTGTCGCGCAGATTGGTCTTAAAGGGCCCCTTGGTGTATCGCCAACTTCATCGTCATCTTCATCGTGCCTTCATCGGCACTGCCATGGTCATCATCACACGTCAGCAGCGGAACACACGGACGCAGGCTGCAATAAAGCTGCGGTGCTTGCGGCGTTATGTCTGACTGATGTCAGTGTTTTAAGCCTAGTGCGACATATCAGTGGCGACGAAGAAGAAGGTTGTGGGTTCGGTTCCCACCTGCGGCAAGCTGTTTTTTCATCCACTTTAATTTCCATTAATTTATCGTTTCATTATTTCATTTATTAAGCACAAGTAATTTCCCTTATGTTGTCCTTGGTGTCATTGTTTGTTGGCTTCTTGTGATATGACTAATTAATATCGGGCCCCTTGGTTAACCCCCTTTCGATTACATAACAAGGGTCTCGAATCCGGCAACACTGATGCCTTTAGGTAGCATATGTGGGTTTATTGACCAGTTGCCTTCCCCCAAAAAGATCACGTTCTCGTGACGCCTGTGGCAAGAAGGACGTTCCACGTCCGCCGCCAGAGTCTGTGAGTATCGGCGCTGGCTAACACTCCCAGGATTCTACTAGGACACACAAATACCCAAGAAAGTGGATGGGAAAACAGCGCCGCGGTAGCTCAATTGGTAGAGCATCGCACGAGAAATGCGAAGGTTGTGGGTTCGGTTCCCACCTGCGGCAAGCTGTTTTTTCATCCACTTTAATTTCCATTAATTTATCGTTTCATTATTTCATTTATTAAGCACAAGTAATTTCCGCTATGTTCTTGGTGTCAGTGTTTGTTGGCTTCTTGTGATATGACTAATTAATATCGAGCCCCTCGGTTAACCCCCTTTCTTCTCGTTGATAGCAAGCGTGTTGTTGATTAACTTATGTGATTAGCCTCCTGAATGTGCGCAGCACTGTTTTTTGCACAAAATTTGGAAGTGTAAGAGTTTGTGCTGAATTTTCTGATAATATTCAATATTCGGCTTTCTTTCTTCGATTCAATATTCTGTTTGAAATCTACTATTTCGTATTCGCACACCCCCACTTAAACGTGCTTGTAGTGCAGGACTAGATATAATGCAGTCTTTTCTGTTTCTGGCACCCGTTTATCATCCCATAGAACTCAATTTATATGCATACCACTTATAGTGCAGCTCTGTGACACAACATGCTGGTTATAATGCGGTTGCCAGGAAATTCTGCAGACAAGCGAGGCAGCGAACGCACTTCTCAACGAGGTGTGCCGGCTGTGGGGAGAGTGACAAGCGCGATGCGGAGGAGGAGATGCGGAGTGAGCAAACAAATAAAACATAAGGGGAAAGAAACAAAAATGCAGAAGCAGCATGCTTGAGGTCTCCATGGGTGTGCAGGGGTAGCCTAGGAAACAGAAAACCCTTTTGCTGCTTTTGCTCCAGCCACTTGTCAGCTGCTTCTGGTCCACATCGAACACATGTGCACTGCTGCTCTTTGGCTCTTCAATTTGTGTGCAGAAAGTAGATACAATCACTGGCTGATATTTTTCAGACACGGATGGGGTTGCAAAATATGTCTGAATTATCGAACAGGCCATAAAATTGAATTTTAACAGTAAAGTAAATTTGATGTTATTGACAACTCCAGCACCGCGGAAAGATCAATCAAGGTGGCAAGTGCATTTCACGTTCACCCATTGTAATGTGCATCATCACGAAGTGCAGATATCATGCATGCGACTTTGACTCCGCAAATTCCTAATTTCGGAATGTTGTGCATGTGCAAGCTTTCGTCGTTCCTCAAGTACTCACAAGTTTTAAACATGTGTTTAAGCGAGAAGCAGACGAAGCATCATTCACTCCAGGCTGCTGGCACTTCTCATCTAACATTGTCCCCCTGCGGGCAACACTATCAGCCACAGGGGCGGAGTAGATGCAAATGCATGGCTGGCTTTGCTTTGTACCACCAATGTGAAGATTTTATGGACATGGCATGAAAGTGTATCTTTTGTCGCCGATTCTGAAATTCTACAAAATTATTTTGTTTTTCTCTTTCAGATTTGCTTTTTCTGATTGCCCGATAATTCTGAAAATTTTGCGGCCCCTTCTGTGTAGGAAAAGTCTGTCGGCGACGGTACTTACTTGCATAACCGATTAAATTTCCCTCTAACGAAATTTGTATATAATAAGCAAATTGCAGATTTTACTGATTTCATTATATCGTGGTTTAACTTTACATGCACTGGAAACAGCCCCTCCTACAGTTTTATAAGAACCTCAATAAGAAATATGGAAAGCTAGTTAACAGTGTTTTGAAACTAGCATCTTCCATTGAAAGTTCTGCTTGATGACCCTGGACAACAGACATCTTCCATCTTCAATGACCGACGTGACATTACAAGGTGTTTTGGGGTCAGCAAAGAGTGTGGTGACAATAAACATGACTGCCTTTCCACAAACAATATGCTTTTCTCAGTAAAGTGTGCTGCCCATGTGACTCCTAGAGAAGTTTGGTTTGGCCCTCGCTGGTTTTGAGTTGTATAGCGTTGTTTTATGCAAGTCTTTTCCTAGCTCTGGCAGCCTGTCAAATATAGAAGAAATTACATTTTATTTTCTTGCAGTCCTGAATTGCAGCACTTTCAGCCACATTTCCAAAAGACACGTCTCCACATGCCTCCTGCTATGAAATAGTAAACCTCAAAATTCAAGATAGGGCAAACTGCCATGTCAGAAACTTCATTGTGAAGATGAAAGAAAGCATGGCGTTGCAAGCATTAAACAATAAGTGAGTGCTGAAGGCTGATGTAGACACTCTGGTCTGCTTGTTTTGTGGCAAAGAACTGTGTATTGATTGTAGAAAATATGCTCGATGGAGCTGCCATTTGCCATTTCTAATGCCATGCTACATTTGGGTGGATAACAATTTCCCTTTCCAGGTGCTGCTATTGGGGTACGCAAAGAAGTAGTGGCAATGTTTTAAAGTTTCTTTGCCCACTATCCTGTTGTTTTGCAAGGGACAGGCGGGTTCTTGTTGAGTAGATTCCTCCTCACTCTTATAGAAAAGAAAAAAAAAATTGAGCATGTGCGACTGTGGGAGTCGAACCTCAGCCCCCCAGCACAGCAGCCCGATGCTTTTTAGGCCACAGTGGCATGTGTACTATCATGCCAATGCAAGCTAGCTCTTTCAGGTGATCGCCGCATACCGATGATGATTAGGATTTAAATTTTTCATACGCGGCACATACACCCAATGGGGGATCGGCCTACAAGCAGCCGGTACACTTAAAATATATAAGAAGAAAGGAAGAAATACTCGCCAGTATAAGAACTGTCACATTGCGTAGCACATTTTCACGAAAGCTCATGCGCACCCGAGTGTGCAAAAAAAATGCAGGACAGAAATAGGCAAATTTATTGTATTTAATAACTGCTTCACGAAAGCTTCGCATCACATAGATTTCATTGACCTTCTTTGCAGCCCTCATTACATAACTTCCTTGAACCCTTCTTGAATGCCAATGGGTGAAGTCAAGATGAGTGAGCTGCTGGACATCCCTCTGATTGCCAGTGTCACTTACGGGTGATCGGTGCTACAAGTAGAAAGTCGTCGTAGTAGGGGTGTGTGAATATCAAAATTTTCGAATATGGATTAAATACGAATACTTAGCACTAAATATCGAATAATGATATGCACATACGTTTATTAGCAAGTTGGTTTACTTTAACATGTTGGAACATTGCAGTTGTATTGTCATTAGTAAAAAAATTAAACTAGTAAGCCATTATACTAAAAATTATGTATTTGGCTCATTTTAGCTTTGGAAAATTGAATATCTGTTGGTTGTCTGTTCTTGCCTACCCACCATGGTTGCTTAGTGGCTATGCTGTTGGGCTGCTAAGCACGAGGTCGTGGGATCGAATCCCTACCAAGGCCGCTGCATTTTGATGGGGGCGAAATGCGAAAACTCCCATGTAGTTGGATTTAGGTGCATGTTAAAGAAACCCAGGTGGTCAAAATTTCCAGAGTCCCCCACTACAGTGTGCCTCATAATCAGATCGTGGTTTTGGCATGTAAAACCCCATAATACTTGTTGGAGGGCTAGTTGGTGCATGTTTCCAGAAGAGGGTTATAGCGCCGAAAAAACACAACACACAGCAAGCAAGACGGGACAGGCGCAACTTCCAACTGTTCATTCACCGCGTATGCGAATGAATATAAGGACAAAGATGGGTAGCAAGAACCACACATGCGCACGAGGTTTTTACAAAAAGCGGATAAAGATAGGTGAGGTGTGAACTGTTGGAGGCCGTAACTGTAGAAAGAAACTGAAGAAACTGTAGCGATTGTGTTAGCGCCCCATCTATCTCCATTTATAAGAATGAAACTGCTTTTTTAGATTCACGGGCGTGAGATACGTGTGTGCCTCACCTATCTTTATCCGCTTTTTGTAAAAACCTCGTGCGCATGTGTGGTTCTTGCTACCCATCTTTGTCCTTATATTCATTCGCATACGTGGTGAATAAACAGTTGGAAGTTGCGCCTATCCCGTCTTGCTTGCTGTGTGTTGTGTTTTTTCGGCGCTATAACCCTCTTCTGAAAACCCCATAACTTAATTTTTTTTCTGTTCTTGCCAACCTGTGCCTCATTGTTGGCACCAATTTCCCGTAAACTCAGAGGCATTTAACCCAGTACCAGCCATCGCTCATCGCATTTGCTGTGAAGCAATAAGCTCAGGGTTAGGGTGGAATCTGCAAAAAAGTGCACCCTCACTGTTCGAAGCCCGTGCCCTTTGCTATTGAGAGGCTGGCTTTTCTGCGAAGCTTAGAGGTCCAGTGGCTAAGCGTGTTTTACAGGTGGAATTTCGCCAGCAACATGAAATTATCGCAAAATTCAGCACAATATCAGACACACTTCCTCAGAAATAAACGCTTAGAACCATGTTTGCTCACGCACAGCCAGCAATATATTCGATTTGTTTTGAATATTTGTATCCATTTGAGCATTTGAAAATTTTCGAATATCGAGTTTCGAATAGGATACGAATATCAAAATGTAATATTCGATAATATTCGAAATTTTCGAATATTCGCACACTCCTACATTGTAACTTAACCCTTTAGAGTGCTGTGTACACAATTGTGTATCAACAGCAAAAGCATTGGTGAAAGTAATGATATTTAAAATGTGTGACCTAAATCATGAAATGTTTCTCATTGTAATTGTGCCACAAGCTTGAATAAAATGTACAAACCTTTTTGGTAAAACAAACGGGAAGGTAGACGGTTAGGTATTTTTCCTTGGTGTGAGTATGTCATTTATGCAGCGGGTTCACTTCTTTCATTGTTTTTTACAGTGCTTTGCACCAGGCATAATTTCAAGTGGCAGGATAGATGCTTTTCAAGCCTGCTAGACATGAAATGTAGTAAAAACCGAAATATAGGTCCAACCAGAATATAAGTCAAGCCCTCAAACTTTCATTTAAAAAGATATACTAAACCGGTAAAAAATAACCGGTATACAAGAATGGGGTTGACTTTTTGCCGCGGTGTTCTGAGAAAAGTTCGACCTATATTCCGCTTTTTACGGTAGTTGATGTTCTCACATCTGATATTCCAGTAGGGAGTTTTTGCACAGAGTCCATATTTTGTAAACTTGACAAAATGCACTAGAGAATTGAAAATTCTTATTCTATTCAGCAGCTGTGTGCTTTTTATGATGCTGAAGATGTAAGGAATGCGCTGAAAATAATTTATCAATGAACATTAATATCGCAGGACAAGGATAATTGGAGATCGCAGGGAGAGGCCTTTGTCCTGCAGTGGACATAAAATAGGCTGATGATAATGGTGAACATTAATTGGCACCTGAAAGGGATAAGTAACATTTTCCTGATGCATTCCTCAAAAAAAAAAGCCTTGCTAAACAGCACAACAATTCAGCTGTGACCAAAGAGCTCACTGAAGCATATCAAGAGCACAGAAACTGTCTTAATTTTGCTGTTTGTAATATTCTGAAATATGAACAGAAATATTTATGTAAAAACTTCATGCCACTATGGTTGTCGGTGTACTATTGACAAGAGCAGCAGCAGCAGCATGAACATGGAAGTGCCAGTAGCACAACCGGATTGTCAGAACTGTATTGTAAATACTGTCAACAAGGGCTCACCTTGAAATGTTAGCAAAGTTCATTTCCTGCACCCGAAATCTTTTTTCCTTTATTTTTAATGTTCCCATCTTCTTCATGTAGCCCTTACAAAAATATGGTGCTTGTGTTTTCAATCTTTCCTACCTTTGTTGTTTCTGCTGGCAGATTGTTATTGTTCTGGTTCACGATGAAACAGTGTTTCCAATTGCTGTGGTATCATTACAGACTATTTCGGTACCAGTGGGCAGGGCCTCTTGACATCCTGATCGTTATTCCAGCAGGCCAGCACTGCTTATTTCGGGTTCTGCGCACTCCATTTCCACAGCCATCAAATCAGCAGCTCACGCCACTCCAGCATCAACAGCTACAACAGGTGAGCGTATGCTGACATCTTATTTATTAATACAGTCAAATCTCGATTATTCGAACTCGAAGGGGCCCAAAAATTTGTTCGAATTCAATGCAGCTAATTGAATGGAGGACCTACCTGCAGTGGCACATCTGTATTGAGCTAACACATGAGTGGGAAGAGGTCTCCCAGATAAGAAGCAATACGGGGTAGGAGTCCTAATCCATAAGGACATAGCGGGCAACATTGATGAATTCTACAGCATTAATGAGAGGGTAGCAGTAGTCGTAATCAAACTTTATAAGGGATATAAATTAAAGGTAGTACAAGCCTACGCTCCAAAATCCAGTCACGACAATGACGAAGTAGATCAGTTTTATGAAGATGCTGAATTAGCGGTGAGAAAAGTGCAAAATCAGTATACTGTAGTAATGGGCGACTTCAATGCCAAAGTGGGGAAAAAGCAGGCTGGTGAACAGGCAATTGGCAACTATGGTGTCGATTCTAGGAATGCTAGAGGAGAGGTGCTGGTAAAATTTGCAAAAAGGAATAAGCTGAGAATAATGAACTCCTTTTTCAGGAAGCGTAGCAACAGAAAATGAACCCGGAAAAGCCCTAGTGGTGAAACAAGGAGTGAAATTCATTTCACACTTTGTGCCGATGCCCGCATAGTGCAGGATGTAGAAGTGATAGGTAGGGTAAAGTGCAGTGATCATAGGTTAGTGAGGGTGAGGATTCAGCTCAATTTGAAGAGGGAAAGAGTAAAATTGGTCAAGAAGAAACAGGTCAAGTTAAAGGCAGTAAGGGTAAAAGCAGACAAATTTAGGCTGGTAATTGCAAACAAATTTGCAGCCTTAGAACAGAGAGATGATGATGATGATGATGATGATGATGATGACAGAGCTAATGAATGAAATTGTAGCGAGGCTGGCTTCAGAGGCAGCAATTGAAGTGGGAGGCAAGGCACCAAGGCAACCAGTAGGCAAGCTCTCCCAAGTAACAAAGGACCTAATAAAGAAACAACAAAGAATTAAAGTGTCCAACTCAAGAGATAAGATAGAATTCACGGAACTGTCAAAACTGATCAACAAGGCGAAAATAAGTGATATTCGAAATTATAATGTGAGAAAGACTGAAGAAGCCATAAATTATGGATGCAGGCTGAAATCAGTGAGAAGGAAACTTGGCATAGGGCAAACCAAGATGTATGCACTGAAAGATAAGCAGGGTAAAATCATCAGCAATCTCGAAGGTATAATTAAAGCAGCCGAAGAATTCTATACCGACCTATACAGTACCCAGAGGACTCGGGAGTACTCCATTCAAAACAATAATGAATAGGATACAGAGACTCCTCCTATAACTAGTGATGAGGTCAGAAGGGCCTTGCAAGACATGAAATGGCTAAAAACGGCAGGAGAAGATGGAATAACAGTAGATTGAATCAAAGATGGAGGAGACATAATGCTAGAAAAACTGGCGGCTCTCTATACGACATGTCTATCAACTGCAAGGGTCCCAGAAAACTGGAAGGATGCAATCATTATACTAATCCACAAAAAGGGAGACGTTAAAGAACTGAAAAATTGCAGTCCCATTAGCTTACTCCCAGTATTATGTAATGTATTTTCCAAAATAATCTCCAATAGAATAAGGGCAACACTGGACTTCAGTCAACCAAGGGAACAGGCTGGCTTCAGGAAAGGATACTCTGCAATGGATCATGTCCATGTCATTAATCAGGTTATCGAGAAATCCGCAGAGTACAATAAGCTTCTTTATATGGCTTTGATAGATTACGGAAAAGCATTTGATTCAGTAGAGATACCAGCCATCATAGAGGCATTGCGTAATCAAGGAGTACAGACCGCTTACGTAAATACCCTGGAAAATATCTACAGTGATTCCACAACCACCTTAATTCTACACAAGAAAAGCAGGAAGATACCTGCAAAGAAAGGAGTCGGGTAGGGAGACACAATCTCTCCAATGCTATTCACTGTGTGCTTGGAAGAAGTATTCAAGCTATTAAACTGCGAAGGTTTTGAAGTAAGGATGGACAGTGAATACCTTAGCAACCTTCGGTTTGCCGATGACATTGTTCTATTCAGCAACACTGCAAACGAGTTACCATAAAAGGGAGAGTGTAAGAGTGTGGTTGAAAATTAATATGGGCAGAAGACAAAGATAATGATGAGTAACTGGGCAAGGGAACAAGAGTTCAGGATCGCAAGTCAGCCTCTAGAGTCTGTGAAAGAGTACGTTTACCTAGGTCAACTAATCACAGGGTACCCTTACCATGAGAAAAATTCACACAAGAATAAAAGTGGCTTGGATCGCATACGGCAGACATCGTGAGCTCCTGACTGGAAGTTTACCGTTATCATTGAAAAGGAAAGTATAAATCAGTGCATTTTACCAGTGCTGACATATGGGGCAGATACTTGGAGACTGACTAAGAAGCTTGAGAACAAGTTAAGGACCGCGCAAAGACCGATGGAATGAAGAATGCTAGGCATAACTTTAAGAGACAGACAGAGAGCAGCTTGGATCAGGGGGCGAGCGGGTATAGACGATATTCTAATTGAAATTAAGAGAAAAAAAATAGCGCTGCGCAGGTCATGTAATGTGCAGATTAGATAACCGTTGGACCACTAGGGTGACAGAATGGGTACCAAGAGAAGAGAAGCGCAGTAGAGGATGGCAGAAGACTAGGTGGTGCGACGAAATTAGGGAATTTACGGGTGCTAGTTAGAATCGATTGGCGCAGGATAGGGGTAATTGGAGATTGTAGGGAGAGGCCTTCGTCCTGCAGTGGACATAAAATAAGCTGATGATGATGATGATTGGGAAGTTGCACAAGATTTATTCACACGTATTTACAAATTACAGTCAGTTATGAGGTGTATCAGTGCTCGTACTGTGATAGGAGATGGTGGGTGCACGCATGTATTATAGAAGGAAACATCCAATGTCCCGTGACAATTGCCCCTTCGAACTTTTGGTCTGCTTTTGGATTGCTGTATTGGGGCGAAGGTGATTTTCTGGAACTGGTATTATGCATTGTGCCGTGCTTTCCGCGCTCCGAAGCCACTGGCAAGGATTATTATAAACTTGGAGTCGGCGCCATTGCTAACAGCGGCGAATTGTTTCAATAAGAAACACGGCACCGAACAGCAAGAAGCTTGATAGCAAATGTCAAAGGAGCTAGGCCTAGCATCGCCTCATTGTGGCTACAGCTGCCAGCAGAACTGAGTGCAAGAGTACCGGCTCGAGGACGAGACATTCATTTGAGGGATTAGCAAGATCTTGATGAGTGCTAGTTGGTTCATATTTAGAACTGAGGTGAACAGTGCAAACAAAATAAGGACACGAGGAAACAAATACCACAGACAAGCGCTGACTGCCAACCTGGAAGTTGGCAGTCAGCGCTTGTCTGTGGTATTTGTTTCCTCGTGTCCTTGTTTTGTTTGCACTGTTCAATCTCAGTTCTAAATTTGACTGATCACCCGACGTTTGTGTGCAGGCGCTAGTAAGAGTGGACGTGAGAGAGAAAATCTGGGGGCTTTTGCTCCTTGAATATATGACTCTGCCTAGGCACTACGGAGGAGAAGTTTTTTTGTGCGTGTTGTATGTGTTTTCCCTAGGTGTGCCGGCATTGCGGAGTGGGGTCGAGTTTGTTTACGCTCGGACGCTGGCTGCCAGCGCGGTGAAATAGGTGAAGCAGCGGGCACTGATGCCTCATTTGTCGACCGCTGTGTCGGACAAACTGTCTCGCACCTGCAGCGCTCATGCTGAGTGATTTGTACTGGACCATAGCTCTCTCGGGCCTTACGGCGATGTACCTTGGAAGGAAGATCACGGATGTTTCCGTGGGAGCAGTAGAGACCGTAGTAGAGGCCAGGCCGCATATATTGAAAGTCTAATTGTCATAGCGCCTTAGCAACCGTGTTCGAACGCAAGTGGCTGAAAAGCTGCCGGTACCCAGGTAGCACAAAAGAGATACATAACGTTTTTATATCATTTATCCTAGACGAAAGAAACGGTTTAAAGAAAACACGAGTAAGACAACTTTGTTGGTAAAGTGTTGTATATGCCTGCTAATATCTGGCTTCATTACTTTTTTCAGATGATCTAGAACAGCTCTTCAAAACAAGTAACGCTATACATAACTAAAATAATCATAGTACTCTAGTACATGAGAAATGAATGTGCGAGCCTCATTATTAGAAAATTGTATAAACCTGGAAATTTCCCAGCCATGGCGGCCGCATTTCGATGGTGGCTAAATGGGAAAACATCTATGTACTTAGATTTAGGTGCACGTTAAGGAACCCCAGGTGGTCCAAACTTCCGGAGTCCTTCACTACGGCATACCTCATAATAAGATGGTTTTGGCATGTAAAACCCCATAATTACATGTTTTGAACCTGGAAATTAACTGGAATGCACAGGAAGCTGCGCTTCAGTAACCAAGGGAGCAATGGTCATAATAAATACGAATCCATTTATATAAACAGCATTGTACAAAAGGCACGTATGAACCACTCTCGCAAAAACAGGCATAATGTTGCAATGAATCATTTGCAAACCCATGAATACATTAGTACACCTGGCACACATCTCCAGTCTCCTAAGGTAAATAAAAGAAATTGGCTCGCCATCCCGGCCCTGCAAAAGTGTATGCCCAGCGAAGCTGTTCAATACTACCACTACAACTGCTGGGGGGTATGCAGTGCTGCAACAACACTGAAATCAGGTGCTAGGCTGGTTATTCCATATACTCAAGGCTAAAGACGTGACTTCGCACGTCGCAAGCTGCCATCACCGCGGCAACTTGCACAACAGTAATCGCTATCGGGAAACGTATGCGGGGAGCGCTACGTGCTTCGCATTGTTACCAGGTGCACCTTATCAGTTATGTCGCACGGATGCTTGCTTTGCGCTTGTTCTTTATTGAAAGGTGCACTGTTCTATATGTTGCATCCGTGCTTCCAAAGAATGTATGCATGGTGCGCTTCACTGTGCTGAAGCCTCTGCTTTATGAGGGTACAAGCCATCGCTTCTGGCGCTGCACTGCCGCCGCGATCGGCCCACATTTTCGGTAACGGACACGGACAGAAAAAAAATGCCAACCAAGTAGGGGCTAACAGCTTTGCTGTAAAAAGCACTCTGAATGACAAAAACTTTTCACACATGTAGCCCCGAGCCAATGCTTTACCAGTTCGCCCTCACTTCAACATCCAAAAATATTTGGCACAGAGTTCAGACAGAGTTCCATTCATGAACAGCTTGGGAGCACACCACTTTGTACTCTGCAGTTCCGCTGGCAATGACACTGCCGTACATGCTGGTACTTGAAATGTCTTCAGTGTAGACATACTTGCTGCCCTGGACAGGTATGCCCAGGTATTTGCACTGGTGTTTCATTGAAGTGGACACAAAATTATGCACTACACTGGTAGTTGAAATGTTTTGAATGCAGTGGCTTCACCAGTGGCTTGCCCACATACCATCTCTGACACATGTATGCACTCACTCTTCACTTGGTAGCACTGAATTTTAAAGGGCCCCTGAAACGGTTCAGACAACTTTTGTAGACGCGTCGGGCACAGCTTAAGTAGAACATTCGCACCACAATTTAAGTGAAGCGTTACGTATTAATGGAGCTACAAGAGATTACAAGTTACCCTCCTCCCTAGCCATGATTTTCTTCCTCAACTCGTTCGCCGAGCGATAGGGGCTAATCTCCGCCTTCACTGGTTCTGCGTCATGATGCGACGTCACATCGTCCACTTCCGTTTGTTTTGGAGCCCGCCCCCGCCCGCGCGAAACCTCTCCGCTAGCCGATTGGCCGTCGACCCCAAGCGAGAGCTATCGAAGCAACGTGCGTTACGAGCATTCTGTCGCAGCGCCGCACGTGTCTGGTATTCCGGTAACCACATACTAGCTGAAACTTCCGACGGAACGGTGGTGGCATAAACTCAAGCTGATGAAGGAACTCAAGCGTAGACGTACGTGAGCTGCCTGATCGGTCTCCACGGTCCAGCCACCCGTTGGTGCAGAGCTTAACCAGCCAAAGAAAGAGCTAATATTGCTCTAACCAAGCGTTAAACATTTTGAACATTCACAAAAACGTGTTAACGATTACACTCCTGCGAAAAATTTACACCAGCCGCAAAGAATACATTTTGTTTCTGCTACTGTGTGTGGTTGAGCTCTATGCCACCAGGTGGCTGCACCGTGCGGACCATTCACATTTGCGCTTCTGTTCGACCCCTGAAACGACACGCAAGGGGACACGGCCAGGCACTGTCCCCTTGTGCTTACGTTTACCCTAATACCGGACTCGCAAAACGCTATTGCGTTAGTAATCTTCCGTTGTAAAGTGGCGGTTGCAATCGCGCAAATCCTGGCACCGTTCGGATATCGGCAGTTTGATGCACTGCAGCCAGTCCGCTCGTCTATTGGCTTGCAGAGGGAAATGAAGTCGCAGCTTCACATATTGCCAGTCGCTATGGTTGCAGTCCACAACGCAACACAGTCGAATCATAGCTTTTGCGAAAAAACAGACCGACACTGACGGCAGAGCTGTCGTCAAAGACGGAGCACGTTGTAACACAAGCAGACGACACTTGCTGTGTGCCGGAAGTGCTTAAGTGTACTGAAAAATTGTTCTTCTGCATTCTTTTTATGTTACTTTCTTTTTATAAAAACAAATTAATCATGCACAAATCCATTCCGCAATACATTTCAACGGCTGGGACAAGGCAAGGAAGTTTCGCTACGTGTACTTCACGTTAGAAGAATCAGCGAGGACATGGTGTGTGAATCGTGAAGCGGCGCTATCTTCATGGGAAGAATTTCTGAGACATTTGCTTGCCACGTATGCCAGCACCGATTGGCGAGAAAAGGCATAGCACGCCCTCCAAGCCAGAAACCAGCGCACTAACGATAGTGCTAGTAAATGGTATGGGGAGAGCTCTCCGCAGCATGACATGGCAATACTACATGAACTCTAAGCAGGAAGTGCTATGTATTTTTACCCATCAACTTACTTAAAGGTAAGCTGAAAGCTTTTCCAGAAGAAATGAGTGAAGAGCAGTACGTCATGGTTTTCAACCCTCTGAATTCGAATATCCCATCGAAATTCAGCGAAAGAAAGCGCAAACATATTTTATTTCGACGAAAAGTGCAGCAGCAGACACGCCCAGCTCGCGCGCCTCGTTTCTGCCTGTGATTGGTCGGGCGCCTCGTGCCGTCAACAATGGTGTTCGTCCGGACCGACTGCTGCCGCTACACACGAAGCACGGTGCAAGGTAGTTTGTTGCTGTTTTGCTGAGACGGTCATGGAAAATTTCGAGAACTTGCGTTTCTCTGAGCAGTTCGGCGTAAAGTCCAAACTTCACGAGAGCGATTTTGCGCGCGACAGTGACGGGTGACGGCTTCAAGCGACGAAATGGGCCATCGCTTGAACAGATCGCTCGGTGTTGTCGCTCATCGCCCGGAAGTGCTGTGAGCGACTAGCCAATAGTGCGAAGCCGTAACTAAATGTACATAACTCAAATCCTACTGTTTGTCGCACGGAACGAGCAAACTATTGAATTTTACATGTGCAAGAAGAACCGAGTGCAAGACCTTCCTTTTTCAGTAAAATACATCAACTTAAATTGATAAAGCATGCATCACGCTAGTTTCAGCACGTATATTGCTGCCCTCATACCGGGAACTCATCGCTCAAAGCCGTTGCTGGCGTGGGATTCGGCTTGCAGGCGACGAGTGAACGCGACAGGTATCGCCTCGCTTGTCGCGCTGTCGCTGTCGCATGGAAGATCACTTGTAAGGGGTTTATACTTTACTCCCTACATGTACGAGCCGATTGCGAAGAGCTGGCCTCTCCAAGAAGCAAAAAATGCTGATGCAAGCACTGCTTTCCACACGAACGAAGGCGAAGTGTTAGCATCTCCTTGTTTTGGAAATGTTCTTTGGCGAGCATGTTTTTTGCTAAGCTGCATTCAGCGTTCCAGTGAGTACGTTTCCAGGCAAACAACTGTTGTGTTATGTTCCTGCACGGCTGCTCGTAGAATGTAAGCGGTGATGCGATCTTCGGCGTTTGTGCGCTGCCCCAAAGCTGTCGGCAATCTACACAGACGGTTATGTGAGATGGTCGGTTTCTCTATGTGTGCGAGAGAAGGGGGAGCGCAGCGTCCTGGCGTGAGCAGGCTTTCCAACACATGCAAACTTTACGCTTGCACTGCGTTATGGTAGCTGCATGCAGGCTGTTTCACAACACACATGCGAATAGAAAATTCGCGGCACTTGGCGATGAAACCTGCATCAAGGGTGGGAGATAAACATGCACCTTCCGTTCAGCGTGCTAACACGAAGGAGAACCCAAAGCATGCATTATTGATAAACTCCGGTAGTAATCGTCATGGAAGTGGTTAGAGCACAACAATGTTTTTCTTGAGCGCTTGAAGTTGTTTTGCTTCACAGCAACCTCCCACTTAGCTGAAAGCTTCTTGTCTTGCAGGAACTAACAGAACATTGGAACATCGTCGCAGCCGCTGGTGTTCGTGCAAGCGTAGGCTGCACAGAACGCCGGCATGATCGGCCTACAAGTTCAATTGATGCTGCGCACGTCAACTACCGCTCCTATATACACACAAACGAAGGAATGTAGGCTCGAGCGAAGCAGATTAGGACGGCACGCACGCAGAAATAAGCCTGATCAGGCACGGTCTCGGAGACTGCGAAGGAACGGAACACCAGTGCTGACGTCACTATGCCGCGGTTTCCGGTCTCCGCTCGCATCGTCAGCATCAACAGCAGTGTGCTGCGCTTGACGGGGGGCAGAGCTACAGCGCAATTTTAACCAACGATTGCGTCGCTCCTAAGTGAAAAAGCCACCCCAAAATTTTACCTGCATGTTTTATAAGGTTCCCGCATCCGTATATGAGCGTCTTATTGAATTCAACAGACTCTTCAGCTTCCCTTTAATGAACCGACATCCCTAAATGCCTAACAGGTTCCTCCGTTTGACGTACACTTGGAAAATTTGTTGCACACGGACCAAGAACAGCGGATGCCCTGTTGCATGAAGTGCACGAACAGCGCACAAATCAAAAAGACTGCGCGAGCACTTCCGAAACTCCGTGCGTACACCTGACACATGCACGAACTCAGCGTCTGTCTGCCGGCCGAGTTCGAGGCCGTGCAGTGCGGAGACTGGCACCAGTCAGAAACAGCAAAAAATAGTGACTACCTGGAGTAACAGGATATTTTACGCCACGGGGATTCATGACTCATGAGCACAGTATCCACTAGTGGGTTATTTTTATTTATTTCAATACTACCAGTCCCATTAGGGACCATAGCAGGTGGACATACAAAAATGAAATACATGGTAATAAACGTGCACGTACAAATTGTGTGTAAATAAGCCAAACATGAAACGCAAAGGAGCAAGGTCATCATCATCAGCCTGGTTATGCCCACTGCAGGGCAAAGGCCTCTCCCATACTTGTCCAACTACCCCGTTCATGTACTCATTCTGGCCATGTTGTCCGTGCAAACTTCTTAATGTCATCCGCCCACCTAACGTTCTCCCGCCCCCTGCTATGCTTCCCTTCCCTTGGAATCCAGTCCGTAACCCTTAATGACCATCAGTTATCTCCCCTCCTCATTACATGTCCTGCTCATGCCGATTTCTTTTTCTTGATTACCCGCCATGCTGGCTTAGTGGCTATGGTGTTGGGCTGCTAAGCACGAGGTCGCGGGATCGAATCCCGGCCATGGCGGCCGCATTTCGATGGGGGCGAAATGCAAAAACACCCGTGTACTTCGATTTAGGTGCACGTTAAAGAACCCCAGGTGGTCCAAATTTCCGGAGTCCCCCACTACGGTGTGCCTCATAATCAGAAAGTGGTTTTGGCACGTAAAACGCCATAATTTAATTTTTTTTTTCTTGATTTTAACTAAGATGTTATTAACTCGCGTTTGTTCCCTCACCCAATCTGCTCTTTTCTTATCCCTTAACGTTACACCCATCATTCTTCTTTCCATAGCGCGTTGCGTCGTCCTCAATTTAAGTAGAACCCTTTTCATAAGCCTCCAGGTTTCTGCCCCGTAGCTGAGTACTGGTAATACACAGCTATTAAACACTTTTCTCTTGAGGGATAATGGCAACCTGCTGTTCATGATCTGAGAATGCCTGCCAAACGCACCCCAGCCCATTCTTATTCTTTTGATTATTTCTGTCTCATGATCCGGATCTGCCGTCACTACCTGCCCTACGTAGATGTACTCCCTTACCACTTCCAGTGCCTTGCTACCTATTGTAAATTGCTGTTCTCTTCCGAGACTGTTAAACCTTACTTTAATTTTCTGCAGATTAATTTTTAGACCCACTCTTTGCCTCTCCAGGTCAGTGAGCATGCATTGCAATTGGTCCCCTGAGTTACTAAGCAAGGCAATATCAGCAGCAAATCGCAAGTTACTAAGGTTTTCTCCATTAACTTTTATCCCCAATTCTTCCCAATTCAGGTCTCAGAATACCTCCTGTAAACAAGCTGTGAATAGCATTGGAGAGATACCCGCCGTGGTTGCTCAGTGGCTATGGTGTTGGGCTGCTGAGCACGAGGTCGCGGGATCGAATCCCGGCCACGGCAGCCGCATTTCGATGGGGGGGTGAAATGCAAAAACGCCCTTGTACTTAGATTTAGGTGCCTGTTAAAGAACCCCAGGTGGTCGAAATTTCCGGAGCCCTCTACTACGGCGTGCCTCATAATCAGAAAGTGGTTTTGGCACGTAAAGCCCCATAATTTAATTTTAATAGCATTGGAGAGATCGTATCTCCCTGCCTGACGCCTTTCTTTATTGGGATTTTGTTGCTTTCTTTATGGAGGACTACGGTGGCTGTGGAGCCGCTATAGATGTCTTTCAGTATTCTTACATATGGCTCGTCTACACCCTGATTCCGTAATGCCTCCATGACTGCTGAGGTTTCGACAGAATCAAACGCTTTCTCGTAATCAATGAAAGCTATATATAAAATAAGGGTTGGTTATATTCCGCACATTTCTCTATCACCTGATTGATAGTGTGAACATGGTCTATTGTTGAGTAGCCTTTACGGAATCCTGCCTGGTCCTTTGGTTGACAGAAGTCTAAGGTGTTCCTGATTCTATTTGTGATTACCTTAGTAATTACTTTGTAGGCAACGGACAGTAAGCTGATCGGTCTATAATTTTTCAAGTCTTTGGCATCCAATTTCTTCCATCTATGGATTGTCCCATCTATAGATTAGGATTATGTTGACGTTCTTCCATGATTCCGGTACGTTCGAGGTCATGAGGCATTGTGTATACAGGGTGGCCAGTTTTTCTAGAACAATGTGCCCACCATCCTTCAACAAATCTGCTGTTACCTGATCCTCTCCAGCTGCCTTCCCCCTTTGCATAGCTCCCAAGGCGTTCTTTACTTCTTGCGGCGTTACTTGTGGGATTTAAAATTCCTCTAAATTATTCTCTCTCACATTATCGTCGTGAGTGCTACTGGTGCTGTATAAATCTCTATGGAACTCCTCAGCCACTTGAACTATCTCATCCATATTAGTAACGATATTGCCGGCTCTTAACGCATACATCTGATTCTTGCCTATTCCTAGTTTCTTCTTCACTGCTTTTAGGCTTCCTCCATACCTGAAAGCCTGTTCAATTCTATCCATAATATAGTTCCTTATGTCAGCTGTCTTACGCATGTTGATTAACTTAGAAAGTTCTGCCAGTTCTATTCTAGCTGTAGGGTTAGAAGCTTTCATACATTGGCGTTTCTTGATCAGATCTTTCGTCTCCAGTGATAGCTTACTGGTCTCCTGTCTACTGGCTTTACCACCGACTTCTATTGCGAACTCCTTAATAATGCCCATAAGATTGTCGTTCATTGCTTCAACACTAAGGTCCTCTTTCTGAGTTAAGGCCGAATACCTGTTCTGCAGCTTGATCCGGAATTCGTCTATTTTCCCTCTTACCGCTGACTCATTGATTGGCTTCTTATGTACCAGTTTCTTCCGTTCCCTCCTCAAGTCAAGGCTAATTCGAGTTCTTACCATCCAATGGTCACTGCAGCGCACCTTGCCGAGCACGTCTACATCTTGTATGATACCAGGGTTTGCGCAGAGTATGAAGTCAAATTCATTTCTAGTCTCACCATTCGGGCTCCTCCACATCCACTTTCGGCTAACCCGCTTGCGGAAAAAGGTATTCATTATCCGCATATTATTCTGAAAAAAGCAAAGGTAGTTCCCATTTTTAAAGCAGGAAGGTGCGATAACCCTTCTAATTACCGTCTTATCTCTCTAACCAGTGTCCCATCTAAGCTCCTTGAGCACATTATAGCATCTAACCTAATAGATTACCTAGAATCAATAAATTTTTTTTACCCTTTACAACACGGTTTTCGTAATTGTCTGTCTTGCGAAACTCAACTTGCCGAATTTACCTACGACCTACTACTACACATGGACGATCACCTTCAAATAGATGCAATTTTCCTAGATTTTTCAAAGGCCTTTGACCGCGTGTCTCACAACCATCTCCTTGCAAAATTATCCTCCCTTGGTATCCACCCCGAGATTATCAAATGGATTGAAAAATTTTTAACAGGACGCGTTCAGTTTACGTATGCTAACAATTTTCAGTCAACCCTTACCAGTGTGACTTCCGGGGTTCTCCAAGGCGCAGGTTTATCTCCTCTATTGTTTTTGATTTACATAAATGACCTTCCCACTAACATATCAACGAAGCTGCGGCTTTTTGCAGACGATTGCGTTCTTTATAACCCCCTTCATACATCTAACGACACAATCACCTTACAACACGACTTTGACACTATCGCTTCTTGGTGCGAAAAATGGCGCATGCCTTTAAACCTCACTAAATGCAAGGTAATATCCTTCATGCGTAAACAGACCACCGTACACCACACTTATCGCATTAATTCTGTTCCTATTGACCGCACGTGTACTTATAAATATCTAGGAGTTCATATGACGCCATCACTTTCATGGGTGAAACATATTCAAACAATTTGCTGCGAAGCTTCACGCACACTAGGGTACTTACGACGTAACTTAAAATCCGCATCGTCTGAAATAAAAACTAGCATATTTAACGTATGTGCGACCCAAACTTGAATACGCATCATCCATCTGACATCTCTCAAAAGCTTATCTCGCCAGTGACTTAGAAGCCGTACAAAACCGCGCTGCTCGCTTCATTACGTCACAATATTCAAGGCCCCCCCCATATCAGCATAGCCACCTTAAAACAAACTTTGTCTCTTCCATTGCTTGCTTTACGGCGCATAACTTCTCGTCTTTGCCTTCTTCACACTTTCTTTTACTTCACCCAATCAGGACACGCCTTCCTGAAACGCCCGTTCAGATCATCCCGTTTATCTCATACTCGCCCCTTGGCAGGGATAAAGTGCCGGACGACGGCGATGAGCAGCTCATTCTTCCCCCATGCCGTAACACTTTGGAACGCACTCCCGGATGACATTGTTTCATGCAGCAACCGCAAAACATTTCGCGAAAAACTAAACGATTTTGATAATGCCAACATAACCACATGAATACCACATCTATTTATTTATCGCCTCGTTGGTACTGTGTATATGTTCCGTTTTCTTTTTTTTTTAATTTGCTTTTTTTTGTACCTATTACAACCAATGTGCACTTTATTATGTAACTTTCTTATGAAGCTGTTCGACTTTGATGCACGCCCCCCTTATGTAATGCCTTCGGGTCCTTAAGGTTGAATAAATAAAAATGAAATGAAATATCTGCTTGCGGAAGAAGGTATCCATTATCTGCATGATATTCTGTTCTGGAAACTCTACTAATAATTCTCCCCTGCTATTCCTAGAACCTATGCCATATTCCCCCACTGACTTGTCTCCAGCCTGCTTCTTGCCTACCGTGGCATTGAAGTCGCCCATCAGTATAGTGTATTTTGTTTTGACTTTATCCATTGCCGTTTCCACGTCTTCATAGAATCTTTCGACTTCCTGGTCATCATGACTGGATATAGGGGCGTAGTCCTGTACGTCCTTAAATTTGTACCTCTTATTAAGTTTCACAACAAGACCTGCCACCCTCTCGTTGATGCTATAGAATTCCTGTATGTTACCAGCTATATCAGCTTATTAATCAGGAATCCGACTCCTAGTTCTCGTCTCTCCGCTAAGCCACGGTAGCACAGGACGTGTCCGCTTTTTAGCACTGTATATGCTTCTTTTGTCCTCCTAACCTCATGAGCCCTATTATATCCCATTTACTACCCTCTAATTGCTCCAATAACACTGCTAGACTCGCCTTACTAGATAACGTTCTAACATTAAACGTTGCCAGGTTCAGATTCCAATGGCGGCCTGTCAGGAGCAGGAGCAAGGTAAGAATACATCAAAAAATATATATGTAGGTATCACATGTCTAGCAATATAGAGAATCCATCATGAAGAGGGCAGCAAACGGGAAAAGATAACAGTAACACCTTCACCATAATCAGCACGGCTTGCAAGAGTTGCAAAGCATATTATGGGAATGAGGCTGCGTTACTGATTGCTTAATATGGATTCTAACCGTGATGTGAACTGAGATAATGAGTCTGCAGAAATGACTGAAGGATCGAGGTGACTCCATTCCCTTATCACGAGGAGGAAATAAGAGTACATGAATGTGTCATTATGGCATGAATATTCTGTTAAAGCGTGTAAATGTTTATGTTTTGATGATCGTGACGGCGAAAAACATGTATTTTGTTAGGTCTAGTTGTGAATCAAGTCAAATAAACATTTGACCCGTACTTGTTTCGCTCTTGATGATGGCGTCGGTAAAACCGATATAGCTGCAAGTTTAGTGGGTGAATCTGTGCGCTTGTACTTGTTGTGAATAAACCGCAGCGATTTTCGCTGTACTTTTTACAGTTTCGTTATATTAGTTACTGAGTGGGGAAACCAAACTGTCAGCTTACTCCAAAACCGGTCGAACGAAAATAGTATACACGAGAAGCTTAGTCGACGTGGGTGCGAGGCGGAGACATCTTCGGAGATAAAATAGCTTGCGTAATGCCTTCGAGGTACATCGTATATGCAGTATCCGATCGCGTACAAAAACTATAACAGGGATAAAGCTAGAAGCAGCGCAATATATTGCTAGCATTCCAAGGCGCCGAAGAAAATCGAATTCAGCCGTCTCATAATGGACACAAAGTTCCTCTTAAGACCATGATATACCAGTCACGTGGGATAAAAGGGGCCAAAATATAATCGAAGCTGAATCACAAGCAATAACAGCACGGTGTCGTTCACATAATAATCTACGAGCGCGCTGTAGGCCAAGGCACGGAAATACGACGGGCACTTCACCTCATGTCTTTGCGCTACCAAACTCATGATGTACATTAACAAAGAGCCCATTTGTCAGTTCTCTTGTCTGCAACATTCTTGCTAAACGGAAAACTAAAATTGGCGGTGAGCTCCACCACTGGAAAAGCTGGCGCCACCGTCAGCGTGACACACGTGGCATGAGGGATCACATGGACACGGCGGCCGCGTCGGCTGTTTCAGAAGCGCCGAAGCGAGCTGAAAACGAAAGTTTAAAGTCCCACCTGCACCGCGGTTGCTAGGTGGGATGGTTGCTAGTGTACTGACAAATGCTCATATGTGGCGGCCTAAAGCTCACGGCACGAAACGCTCACGGTGCGAAAACGCGCTCACAGCGAAAGCAAAACATTGTGCGCTGACATGCATGCAGACGTGCAGTCAGTCGCTGTGAACCCATGCGATCGCTGCATTGAGGCTTCATTCTGTTATGCCCCATTTGGTTATACAGACAGCCCACTATAAGAACATATTTCACAAAGCTTACTCTCAGCGTTTGCCTACCTTTCACGCAAGAAGCCGGTTGGGAGACTCCATCGCGGTGACTGCGCACAGTGGCGTTCACTGTACGTATTCGGTAAAGAGATAGCGTCTGTAAACGATTTTGTGCTTTCAGTTTGCCCAAAATTGCTATATAAACAGTCAAAAACTTTCCTCGTTTTTAGAGTACCTACGTAAATGTCCAGGAGGGCTGCCACGTGGTGTTTTTATTGAGCGCCGTAAGCGAAACCTATGGGGAGCACACCGCGTGATCCCTCATACAACGCAAGGGAGGCGCTTCTGACAGATGGCGACTCCGTAACTCCTCGTCCCCAATATACTGTTCTCAACTGCGCGCGCCTCGCGCCTTTTCTTGTTCACATGTGATCTAGCGACCGGAAAACTTATACGATCGCAGTCTGCAGCAGGGAAGGGCGACGCATTTTGGTCATCGCCTATTAAAAGCGTGCTCTACACTACCGACGGCTCCACACGCTGCGAAACAGGTAGGCGAAGATGCTTATGACAATGGGATTGGTGGTGGTGGCTGTGAATGCCGCATGCAACAACCCCTGAGAAGATTTGCTGGTAGTGAAATGAGAAACTGAGTGCAAGCCGCCTTTTTCACGTGAGACGGGCAGGCGAGTATAGCTGCTGCGGCGGGCAGCTATATACTGTTCTCGATCGCGCGCCTCGCGCATTTTCTTGTTAATCTAGCGGCCGGAAAACGTATCATACCATTGCAGTTTGGTGATGTACTGAACGTTGGTTCCGTAAAATCGTGTTTTCCGGGAATGTATAAACCAATAAAAAATGACCGTAACTCTGTTGGGTCATTTTTTGTGTTCTCGATTGTGAACGTTGGCGCCAGGCAAACGTATGTAACGGGAGCGTATCAACGAGGGTCTACTGTAAATAATAAATAAACTAAATAATAAAGATGGTGACTGTTGCTTGGTTGGCTGGCTCTTGAGTACCGTATTTATTTGAGTATAAGGCGAGGATTTTTGGTCATAATTTTTAGCCTCCAAGTCACACCCCACCATATAGAGAAATTTTGCCCTGAAGTGTGGCTTTATGGCAGTGCGACCTGCGCCTTAAGGCCAACCCCCACAGAGCAAAAAAAAGCGACAAACTTTCAGTGGCCTCCACTCGGCGGCAGCGGACGTCGGGCAGCGACGTCCAAAAACTGGCTGTTTGCTGCCATACCTCTCTTTCCAAATATTCATCATCCAGCAAACTGCCGCCACCGGAATCCATTGCGCGCGGCAGAGAGCATGGACCAGTCGAACCATAGCACAGATGTTGGATTCCGTCGGTCACCCTTAGGCAGGAGTTTTGGTTATTGACACTTGGCTACTGTTGGGCTATTTCCTACCTTCACTTCAAACGTTTGTTTTCCAACGCCGTTTCTCCTCCTAGTTGGTTGTTCTGCCTCGTTGATCTAGTGAATTATATCTGGCTACTGCTTGTTTCGTTTATGCTATGAAGTTAGAGGCTTAGCTTCCCGTTGATGCTCTGCCCATGCAGACCGGCAGCGTGATACAGCAGGAGAAGACAGTTTCAACAGACAATTGCCGTGTCTGTCGTCACATAAGTAGCTTTCTGTGTTTCCTCAATTGCAGGGCAGGCTCGAAGGTGGAAGCAGACTGGAAAAACTCAGCTGCACGCAAATGGAGCAAGCTGTAAACAAACACTGGGTCACAGACGAGAGATAGTACAGTAAAGCCTCGCTAAACTGTACCCGCTTAAGCAGTACTTTCGTTTTAAAAGTAGTAAAGTGAAATTATCGACTCAGCGGCCATTGAACATAATGTGTTTTGTATCCGCATATACCGTACCAGCTTATTGCATATGTATCGGTTAACACATAACACGTTAACACTTTTCGTCACAAAATTATGCCGGTACGTCGGCTCAGCAGAACAACGAGCCTCAGAGATTAGAATGGCTTCCAAGCGTAAACGCAGAGGGCACTCGGAAGGGTGAAGTCACGTCAACATCAACATTACTTCTGTGCCGTGCCCGAGTCAGAGCGCTGTGGCCCGTGTTGTGGTGTTGGGCAAGCTAGGACAAAAAAAGGACGCTCAACATAGAAGAAAAATTAAACATCGTACGTGCTGTCGAACGTGGCACGAAGAAGTCAGTGCTGGCACGTGCGAGGGATATACCGTTGACTATGGTGTGTGGTATTTGGAAATGCGAAGCAGTTGGTAGGCAATGCTGCTGCGACTGTGAAAATATCTCGGCTGCGAGTTTCGACTTTTTGCCATCGTTGCCTTTGTTATTGCCGTAGTGTCACATATCGCGCGTTACGTCAGCCACATGCGGGTGTTTTCCGAGAAGAGGGGGCTGGTGAAAAAGCTGGCTCGTAGCTTGAGTGAGTTTGAGGCCGTCATCGTCGTTGCTAACCCACCGCAGCACCAGATGAAAATAACATGCTTTTGTCGCGCGAAGTGAATAAATACTGCATGATTTCTGCCTTTTTATTGCACTCTCTCGTAGTTCCGTTTTTGATAGGTAAGTGGGCAATCTTGCGCTATTTCAGTTAAGCAGTACTACCGTTTAGTACATACTTTTTCGAGCTCCGGCCAAGTACGATTTAATGAGTTTTCACTGTATCAGTGAAATATTGACGTGTCACGTATGGAAAAAAAATGTAGCAACCTAAGTAGGTCCTGTCTAAGAGCGAACACTTATGTATGCAATTTTTCAGGTCAGTTGTCTTATTTTGCGTATAAAAAACATTGGTCTATGTGCATTTTCACCTTCTGTTTCCCTTTGCCGACATCACCTGTGTAGACTAGATTGTATGGCCACAATGGCTACTCACGGGCTGCATCGACCACAGGGTCGGCGGCGCTTCGTGCTGGATTTTTCATCACGTGAAATTCATCACTAAACTTCGCTTCATGGAGGTTAGCCTTTGTAGTGTGGCTTGACGGCAGAGCGCACTGAAATGCCGTGAAACCGCATTGTAAGGCTATATTTTTTTTTTCTTGGGTCTTCTAACTGGCACTGTCGCCTTATAACCGTTACCGCCTGATAATGGAATAAATGCGGTACATTTAAGGCTTAGTTTAAACCACAAGAAAATAAATTTGATATTTTAAAATCACATCAAATAAAATCTTTATTTCTGACACCAAAATCCCGCGGTGACAGTCAGAAAGCCATAAATCAGCTTCACAAAGGACTGCGCCCTGTGTGCTATCGTTATTGTAAACAGTTAAAACCATTTTCTTCACCGTAAAATCAATGTAATTTTGTATTGGTAGAGTACCTGCTTGAGAGGCATAGGGCTGTTGGTTCGAACCCACGTGAATTCTCGAAAAAAAATGTTATCTTCGTTTTCGAGGCTTCAAGCATGACGTTACAAGGAGCTGTGATTGTAAAACGAACTGTAGTGTTTACAGAGATACCCCTATACCTAGCTCATTACTGCTTAGTACAGTGAAATTTGCAGCAAAATGATCAGCTTATCTGAGTATGTATTCACAAGAGCACTTGTAAAAGACTACTTATTTACTTGGCATGCTGTTTATAAGGCATCTGATCCTAGAGGCTATTTTAGCTACAAGTTTATTTCAGCCAGGTTGAACATTCAGATAATTATAGGACATCTAAATAATTCTTGTGCAATGTTGCTCTCTCATCTGACAACACTATAATTCTCTTGAATATTATAATTTTTCGGGGGGCTGGAAGCATTTAAATGTTTTGCCAGTAAGCAAGTATAAACAGTTCCATGGAGCTCACAAATGCATTGGTTTAATATTTCTGCAGTTTTTGTACTATTCTTTTTTAAATAAGAACTCTTCACTTGGCACTTCAGATGCAATCCTGTTTCCCATTCCAATCATTTGATTATGACAGTGTGAGAATAGAATATCATACCTGCGAACTCTTCCGAATTTTCTGTAAAATGTAAGAATTTCGAGCAGCTTTCAAGCAATTTCAAGCAAGATTTAAGAATCTTGCTTGAAATTTTGCGAAAAACATTTTATTTGCGAAAAAAACTGAAAATGTTACACAGAGTGTCTACCAACTGGGAAAACCGGGAATTCTCAGGGATTTTATTAATTGAGTTGTCTGGAAAAACTCAGGGAATTTGTGCTTCTATCAAGGAAAATTAGCTGTAATTTTATTAAAAAGGGTGAAAGTCGCGGTAATGCTGGCTAGAGCAACAGATGGGAATCGTAATGAATCGTCTTTGACACCCTGTTATCGGCTTGAGGAGTTGCCAGTGTACAGTCAACGACCCACTTTCCGTATGCCCGATAATTCGGGCGGCTTCGTGGCACCACCACGTACCCCACAGAGTCAATGTATCAGAATGTCTAAAATTTCGGATGCAAGAACCCTTCGCCGTCAAATTTTCCGGACCTTTTGCCATGACCGCAGGACCGAAACGACATTAATCGAAGCCATCACCGCTGCCGTTTTTATTACCTCACCGCCTCGAACCGGCGCTCTCGCACGCAGATCCGTTGGCAGCCGTAGCCACTACTGAGCAACGCTAGGCCTAGCTGCTTCGACGTTCGCTGTTAAGCTTCTTGCCGTTGAATGCCGTGTTTTTCATTGCAAGAATTCGCCATTGTCAGCAATGGCGTTCACTCCGCCTTTGTGGTCCTTGCGATTGGCTTAGAAGCTCAGAAAGCACGTTGCGTTGCTTAATGCGAGTTCCCGATAGTCAGCTTCGCCTCTGTATAGAAGTGTTACTTGGTGAAGCATATGCAAAAGTATTGCAGTGAAGCATAACAAGCGTAAGAAGGGGCTATTGCCACGGGACGCAGTATGTATTCCTTAATTATACACGCGTGCACCCGATATCTCCTGTTACAGTACGAGCACCAATATGCCTAATGCGTGTACCGACAGGCCTTCAGGGTGTTTTCGAATGTGCCTGTGGCGATTTGAGCCCTTAAGGGCAGTAAAATACATGTATTCATTTTTTCGAACCAGCCGATTTTTCGGACATTGACTGTGCAACTGACCAAGAAGGTGCTTCAAATGGTCCGTGGAGCGAACGATCGACAGAAGGAGGACGTGAGAACAGAAATGGCCTACGCATCAAGGAATGAACGGGAAAGGAAGCGTGCTGCCGCCATTTTGAAGGAGCTTGAGCTCAACAAAACAAAGTGTGTGTTTACGCCGAGATGCAGGTGTTCCTCATCCAAACCAAAATAAACTCTTTAAAGCAGTGAAACACAACACTTAGCTTCGTGTGCGGGCCGAGAGTATGTCAGGACAGTTGAGGTTGACTTGCAAGCTGTTTAGAGAGAATGTCAATTGCGACAAAGTTCGGGCCTCATACCACTGAGCTAGCTATCAGTTGATAGAAATAGCTCATATTAGAAAATATTTGCCTCTACATGCTTTTCCTTTTTATTCATATTTGAGAATGTCTGACTCGATTTGCAATTTTTTTTTAATGCATTTTATTTGCTGTGCATTTTTCTAACCCCTCCCTTCTGTTATCTTCTTGAGTAACATAAGCACTACCCCTTAGTATTCAAACTGGATTAAGACATCTTCTTTACATTTTTTTCACAAGCTTACTAGAAAGTGACAGCATCGGGCGATATGGTTTCAGCCTGGCTTGACATAAAACATAGTTCTGCGTCAGTCAGGGTATTTTGCAAAGGCATTCAGAAAAAACCTGGAAAACTCGTGGAATTTGGAAATGTCAACTTGGTAGACACCCTGATGTAGTAAAACTACACCCTGGTACCTTGTGCTGCCACGAGAGGGCAATGCATATGCGTGGTATCATCATCAGCAGCTGCAAGGTTGTAGTGACATCTGTCGTCTACTAAGGGGGGTCACGAATCCACATCCAAAGCTCAATAGTGCCGATAGAACCTCTAGCGCCTCCGCACACCTGGGAAGTATTCTGTAAGAGTCCACCTAGTGGACTTGTAAATTTCGTCTGCTGCTGAAGTGCTGATTGGCTGAGGTGGGTTGCGCATGTGCAGCAGCCAGGCACCACAGCCAATCAGCATTTTAGCTACAGAAACAGACAAAATGGACAAGTCCACTAGGTGGACTCTTACAGAATACCTCCCCTGTTGCCATGCTGTTGCCTTTGTTCGCGCAGGTATGGACTTCAGTCAGTTTCAGTCACTGCAGTGTTGGCCTTGTCTTTTGTGTGAATAGCTGCCACGTCGGACACAGTGCGACTCTGGCCTGAAGTGGCTTCGCAGTGCAATGGCGGGCTCAAAGCCCCGACAGTACTTCCAAGTGTTTTTGAGATCATACACGGCAGAATTTCTGTGCTTCATGCCATCGAAGAAAGGGGAGAAGTTTGGATTATGCACCACATGTGCCTGTGATGTGAACATCTTGCATGGCGGCAAGTCTGACATCAAGGTCCACATTGCTTCGAAAAAGCATCAGGGATACATGCGAGCCACGAACAGCCAGCCAAGCCTAGCAAGTTTTGTACGCAGCGGCAACGACCTCGGTGTGATTCGTGCAGAATGCTTCTTCACAGCGTTTTTAGTTGAACACAACATCCCGCTGACTGTCAGCGATCATGCCGGACCGCTTTTCCGGAAGATGTTCCCCGAAATGCGAAGACTCGACAGTCTGCTGATGGTCAAGGGCCACCAGAGTGGTACTTGCTTTGAGCAAACCTACACGGAGAAGTTTCTGAAGCAGGCAAAGTCGGCAACAACGAAATCATTGCAAAAATAAATTGTGCCCCAGTGGAGGTTTTGCTCTTTACTCTCCCAGACACGGATTTAACTTGCGGTTGTGAAAACGTTAGTAAGCTTGTCACAAAAGGTAAATCCCTTTGAAAAAAAAAGAAGAAGTGCTGCCGCACCCCCCCCCCTTCTCCCGCCGCGATAGCTTTACGAATTTCCATATCTTCAGGTTGGCAGGTATGGAATATGAACATGTGCAAGGATGACTACCAGGTTGATTGTAGCACTGGTATACTTTGGGTTTATTCATCACAAAGATATAACACCAGAACCAACACCATTTTTGTGAGAGGGTGCACAACTAAGATTGGCTGATTATGCTATAAGCTTTGTTTTTTACTGTCATAGTGCTGTTGGAGAATAAATTTAGAGATGAGGTAGTTACTGTATTTACTCGATTCTAGCCCGCCCTCAATTGCAACACGCACCTCATTTTTTCATACAAAAATACAACTTTCTCTCATTTGGAAGAACACATATTTACTCCCAATGCACTAAAGTTGCGATGAAAAAAAAAAAGTTGCAGTTTTGTGCGAAAGGCGAAGCATCGGTTGCGATAGAAAATTAGTAGACAGCTATACAAAGTAAGGATAGTAGTTTTATTGGCTGTTAAGCTTGTAAACATTCACTTACTAAATTCACAAGCATGGTGTCACGCATGCACTAGCAAACATGAACATGTCTCACTCGATGCCTGCAGAAACTCGCAATGAAAACTCTGGAGTGAGGAAATGCAGGAGCGAGCGAATTGGCGTTCATGTTGCCTCTCGCTTCAGCGCAAAGTAAGCAGTGAGAGCACAGTGCAGTGCGCCCGGACGCATAGATTCTGTCCCCATCGCAGATTGCTTTCAAATGGAGGCCGCGCCATATGCAGCATCCGTCGGACTGGAACGCCTCTCCTTCTGTTTGCGCCAGTGCCGCACACAAGTTTTGGGAACTCTGAACGCCCGTGATGCGGCCCGATTTCCGCCCGATTTCCGCCCGACTGCACACATGATCGCTTGCCTTTTAATTGTGGCGTCATGACGAATTCTGCGTGTCTTCGCAGTCAGCACTTCCATGCTGATAGAGCAAACGCAGAGAACAGGAAGACAGACAGAGAACTAACCTAAACACACATAGTACTACAGCACATGGAAACTACGGCAGCTAGGCTCGAAGCACATACGAGATGGCTATTTTGAAGTGCCAGTGGCGATATGGTAATGCAGATTTAGGGCTGTGCTTGATTCTAACACACATGCAATTTTTGGACCCGTTTTATTGAAAAAAAGAGTGCGCATTAGATTAAAGTAAATACGGTAATCAAAATAGCTTGGGATGATAGACGAGCCAGGCATCATGAGTAGGTGCGAAATAAACACATGAAGCGTCTGGAAAGAATGTGGAATAAATGTCATTGGCAGCATCAAATTAAAAGTGTCATATAGTGGAAGCGTAGGGCAGGCTCCGAGTAATTTGGAATGTGCTGGTATTACCTAGCCGTGCTAGGGAAGGGAGTTTGTACTGATTGTTTCAACCTGTTCATTGGGCATCCCCTAGATATCCCAAGAGTTGCATAGTACCACTACTTTATACGCATCGTAGTTGTAGCATGCTTATTGAACAGGAATGCGAAATATGGGAGCATGATTAGGGGCCCACAATGATGTATGTAGTTTTATGAGTTGACGTAAGAGGAACATATCTTTTGAACTCGTTGCCTTGATAAATGTTGCTAATGATGCATCAGTATTGTATTCAGATATATTAGTTAGCACCAGGTTGATCTTATGTCCTACTTGTTCTTGTTTCTTTTTTTTTTATCTTGACAGCCACTGTAAGAAAATGAAGAAAGTAGATGCAGGCTTTCACTTTCTGCTCAGTAATAACAGTTTGGTCATACAATCTCAAAGCCAGACTTTGGTTATTGCAGTCAAATGTTTAGTCTTAAGTGCCACTTTTGCCCATTTCATTATCTTACACTTGTGTACTGTAATTGTTTTTCCTCACGGTCCATGTGTGTGACCTGCAAAAGCATGCATTTCTCTTTGTTCTAGTTAAGGGGGAATGGAGGGCTGAAAGGTCAACTTTTGAACCAACCTGCCAATTTTAACGAAATTCGGCAGGCTGTTTTGTTTTCTTGTTATAACATGTAGTAAATTTGATTACCCTAGCACAAATAAACAAAAGGTATGCTTGTCCCGTTGAGCAAATGAGTTTGCACCTTAAAAAAACTATCATTTCAAAAATTGTAAAGTTAGATAAAACTTTGCCTAATAAATATCTTCTGAACACACGATATTGCAGGATAGGGGCAGCTGCTTGCAATTTCATGCCTTCTGCATAAACAGCATCACTTGAAAACATTTCTTTTTTTTAATTATTATTACTGCGATTCAGAAATTTATACATTTTCTCAACAGCAATTTACAAATTCAAGATGTCCATAGTCTTGTTCCTCACAGTTTTTCAGCCTAGAAACAACCTTACAAACAGTTTTTGCCTTTGCAGTTTCCAAACGATAGCTTCCCTAAAAGTGCGAATTGGCCAAAAAGTGCAAACTGAGAAAAATCGATTCAAAGATATCAAAACATGCTAAAACACACGCAACTGTCATGTAATAAAGTGCGTTTTTTGCATCTATCATACAGATAATTGCCAAACTTTGCAATGAGCTTCTTGACATGTTTAAAAATTAAAAAAAACAATGTGAGAAAATGTATATTTTGAGCGGAAATAATGATTTTATATCTGCATCCCCCCTTAAAGGGATGTTTAATACACCTACCTCGACTGATACTTCTGGCAACGTGAATCAGTCATTCTTATCATAAGCAAAGGTCTGCTAAGACAGAAAGAATGCAAAAGGGAAACATGGGGTGGCAACACCATTTCGAAATTTCTACACCAACTCCCTGTGACATTGCAGATTTTAGCAGCATTTGCTTATTCTAGCTAAGAGTCACGCTGCAACTGTAATCAAACATAAGCAATTATTCATCCTGGTGACTTTTGTTATCTTTTGTGGCTAAATATGGCAAAGCAGGAATACAGTAAAACCTCGTTAATTTGAAAAATAAGATAATTTGGACTCGTCCTCAGGTTCCAGCAGGCATATGCATTATTTAATGTAATGAAACCCTTATTAATTCAGACATATTTGGCCGCACATCAGACAACTCTTGGAACTCAGAGAGTTTGAAGTGCCACAAATGTGTGTCGCATAAAAGAGCAAAAAGGGCGCCGGTGTCTAACCGAAATGAAGCAGCAGAGTCCGCATCGCCACACTCATCAGCGGAAATTGTACAGAAATGACAGGAACAAACGTTTCATACCTTTATGTGCCTTTATAGTAAGGGTGTGCGAGTAGTGATTTTTGAAACTGAATCGAATACAAATTGAATAGTGCCAGAATCAAATCAATTGTCTAATAGTTTTCAAATATTCAACAACTGTTGTCGCAATTAATTAAAAACGATGTTCATATCCTAGTATTCTTAAAGTTAGCGTATTTTTATGTCATTACCATAGATTTTATGAAGTGTTGTTCATTAAAGGCCAAATGAAGCATTAGCATCAAATAAGTACCATATTTACTCGAATGTAATGCGACCACGATTCTAACACAAGAGTCAACTTTCCAGTCAAGCAAAATAAAATAGAGTAATAATAAAACCACGAAAGTAATGTGAGATGAAGGAAAAAAATGGTACCTTTAATCAAGAAATCACAATTTGGAAACAAGATCTCTTGTCAGATCACTTGCAGAGATTCGCGGGACTTCGCAAAATTTCGCGTGACTTGCTACCAAAAGTGTACCTGACATGTGTTTTTGGCGCTCTACCAAGCTTGCTGTCAATGCAAAGAACGCTCGCTGTCAGTCGTATACTTAGAAAGGTTCGGTGCCGGGATGAGCCAAGCCTGGTAAAAGCAAAACTATCTCTGAAACTGATCCCCTGAAAATCACGTCATCTTCGAGCTTGTTTGAGATTAAGTACTTCTTAAGAGACCGCAAGACCATTTAATTTGAGGACGCTACCAGGCCACTATGAGAACTACGGAGCCCTTCAGACTAGCCCTGGATTTGAAGAGGGCGTTCTGTTGGTCTTGCCATCCGCAAATCATTGACTCGTTGACGTCAGCTGCCGAGCCGCAGCGGAGTTTCCCACATTCTCGGCCATCAAAATTGCTCGTCTCTCAAAGCAGGTCTCATACCGAATGTGCTACGTTGCCATAAAGTCACGAATAAATGGAGTGAAGCAGGAGAGGCTGCAGGGTGCTGCAGCAAAGGTAACCGTAACACCAATCACAAGCACAGCGAAAATGGCATTGATTCCAACAAAAACCAAGTTTTGACTTCGATCAACTTTTATGGATTTGATTGAGACGTACAGGTTGCCAACATACAAATAAAAGCCACGAGATTTAGGATATCTGTTTTAAAATGGTCAATTTTGCAGTTATTCGAATGTAATGTGAGGGTTGAGTTCAAGCTACAAAAATCGTGAAGAAAACTTGCGTTACAATCGAGTAAGTACGCTAGTTTTTTTGCATGCACGGCTCTTCAGAGAGTGCGAATGATCACTGTATAGCACGTAAAGTGACAGTGATAGTAAATGACAAGTGTATAGTGACATAATGTGACCCACGTGACATAGCCTGCTTTATTACACATGTTGTCATGTTTTATACCTATACTATGCCCGCGGGGGTGCAAATTTGTCATACTTTTGCTGCACTTTTTTGTTTAATTAGGTGCAGTTGATGTTTTGAAATATTTTAAATGTATTCAAAAACTATTTGCATTTACGAAAAAAGTTGAACTTCGCAACAATGAAATCTGCGGGGAATGCGAAAAAATTTGCTTTCACGAGAATTTTGTTGTTGTGAAATGAGACATCACAGATAGGTAATCCGTTGCAGAACGAAACTTTACTGTCAAAATTTCATTAGCCTAATTTGGCAAGCTTGCTCAAGTATATAGGACCACATTGCCGATAGTACAAAGTGCGCCGCGTGCATTGATCAACAGTGGCAGCACTGCTGTGGAGCATTATTCTCGGTCAATTGGTTTCAGAGGTACAATCACTTTTGCGAGATTTTGCAAAAATTAGCACCAGACACAGACAAGCAACACTCAACACATGCAGCAGCATTTCTCCAGCACACGCTGTCACGCGTAGGCACCGATGTGACCGATGCCGAGCACGAGAGTGATCGTATCTCGTATACCCGAAGGCAGTTGATCGAGATTACAGCCCCTTGGCACAAATCCACATCCGGCACCGAGCCAGTACACGATGCCCGTTGGATGACACCAAAACCAGGGTTCTTGAAGCAAGGAATGCGTGTTCCTGGACGATCGCATCAATCACGGCCCAATTAGTGATTCTCCATGGTGCAGCCATCATGTCAAACGCCATAAACCATTCCACATCCGTGGGACATCCATTTCCTTGTGTTCGCTGCATTTTTCTCGTCGAGGCACACATTATGCACTGCACTAGGTGTGCAAAGTCGTCGTCACATGTCGGTAGCAACACGCGTGTCGTTTCAAATGGGGAATCAACAAAGAAGATGGTGGCCATGACGTGTTTCCAGCTCATGCGATCGCCTCTGGCACTTGCTTGTATTTTGTAAACAAAAATGGCGGCACCCATGCAAGTGTAATGTGGTGGTATTTTACGCAATTTTAGTGCAAAGCAATCGCACTTGAGTACATTTTGGAGCCTGCTAGCTTTGCACAGCCAGGTAATATGCGAGGTTACGTTCCGGAAAATTTCACTGCGGGATTGTGGTACAGCAACATTTCATTGTCAAGAAGTACAACATGCATTGAATCCTATTGGATTCGAAGACCGAATCCAATAGGACACTGTTTGATTCATTATTTAAAAGTTTCGAATATTCACACACCCATAATAATATTCGCCTTTATTTTTGTGTTTACAGCCGGGTATAGCACCGCATTGGCCACACACCTTCATAACTGCATAGCCACCATCCACATTCGCATTGATAGCAACAGAAGTTTTGTCCGCAGCAGTTACAGCAAACAGTTTGACTCGGTGCAAAGCTGTCGAGCATGAAAAGTGTCGGCTACATCGCAGTAGACGCTGTTGGCAACCAGCTCACTTGCAAAAAACATAATCTAGATGTGTGTTTGCTAGTGAAAAGTGTGTGTTGGGTGAAGATGCACTCCAGTGGCCATGCTGCAAAGGAAGTTGTGAGGTTTTCGCTGTTGTGAGTATTAATCAGTCACTAGATGATAAGAATTGCGGTTTCTGCAGTGCTGTTGTGCAATATAGAAACGGGATTTGCTGATTCAATCAGTAAATAAAAGTGTGTTGACATAGTAAGCATTTGTTTATTGTTTTCTTGATACCCTGAATAATTCTACATTTAGTTAATTCGGACTTTTTCTTTCGGCCCTGTGAAATCCGAATCAACAAGGTTTTACTGTATTGTATTGTGAAATTCTTTGCATTAGACAGCTGCTTGCCATGGTGGCTCACTGGCTATAGTATTCTGCATCTGAGCTCAAAATCGCAAGTGTGTTTCTCAGCCATGACCCGCTGCGGAGGCTCGGTGGCTCTGGCATTGCCCTGCTCAGCTCGAGGTCGCGGGTTGGATCCCAGCAGTAGTAGCCACATTTCCGATGAGGGAAAAATGCAAAAATGCATGTGTACTTAAGTTTATGTGCGCATTAAGGAACCCCGGGTTTCCAAAATTAATCTGGAGTCCTCCACTATGGCGTGCCTTATAATCAGATACATAGTTGCTTTGCACATAAAACCACAGGATTTAATTTTGGTTCTTGGCCATGGCAGCCGCATTCTGATGGGTGTGGAATGCAAAAACGCTTATGTTGTACACTAAAGAACACCTGGTGGCCAAAATTAATCTGGAGCCACTCACTGTGACGTCTCTCTTAGCCTGCGTTTTGATTTGTAATGCCGTGCTCCACAATTTGGTTTTGATTAGACAGCCACAATTAAATCACTTGAGAGTAAATTTCGGAAAGATACTTATGGACTTTTTTTTTTTTGTAATCGAAATTGTTATGTTAATGAAATACAGCACAAGTTTTTCAGAAATAGTGTGCCTGTCATGTAATGTAGGGTTTCTCTTTAGTAATCCTTTGTTTGACTTCTTTAACAAGTGACAATATATTTTCTGAACTTATAGTTCCAAAATTGTGGTCTAGGAACCTTTTAGGGCCTCGTATTTGTCTCTGGGTTCTGAAAACCTTCATTCTCTACTGAAGCTCCCTGAATTTGATGCCTAGATAAGAAAGTCAAACAAAGCATTGTAGAACCATTGGGCTTTTGGCATATCAAGCCATGGCTGCACCTCCTTATGTCCTGAGAGCAATTATTTGTGCAGCTTTGCATTTATCTTGGCACTGTGCACATATCAACTGGTGAACTGGAGCAATACAAGGTGTCCCTTTTTATTGGAGGTAAATAGACACTCGCCACCGGTAACAACAAAAGAGCAAAGTTTATGACATTTCGCGACCTTTGTTCGGGTCCCTTGTTCACAAATGCAAAAGAGGCAGCACCAAAATGACCTAGCTGTTGTGATCGCGATTAACCCTTGTATAACCCTTCTGCACTTGCGAAGCTACCTTGTCAAAAATCCTGTACCATCGCTAATCTATGTAAATACTCATCACACGCGCAATAAGATCAGTCTTGCGGTGTACCCCCGTGGCTCTGGTTGTACTCATTCTGTCTACTGCCTTTTCGGCATGGTGACACGGCAGTAGCCAAGGGACACACAGCCACCAATGCGCTTGCTGAACATCTCTTAACACATGTCACAACATTGATCGGCATTCTGCGATGATAACCAGTGTCACCCCTCCTTATCTTGGAATCTTTATTCAGTCCACACCACATACACTTAATCGGACATGTGGGAATCTACCTGAAGTATTCACCAGTTCATTGCGCCATCTATCATGTTGTAAGGCAAGGCTCAGTCTCTTCTGCATTTGCGAACAAAGGATCTGCACGAGTCTCGAATGTCGTAAGCAATGTTCTTTTTTTGCGTGTGGTGAGTGTTTACCTACAAAAATACGTATGCCTATTGCCAGACAGTGTTTTGTCGAACCACGGATTAAGTTGTCCGATTGTGAGTACATGTCTGATTCATACTTTGTTTAGCTGCATCATTATTCTTTGTCATGCATAGTAACTTCCACCCTCCTTTCTCTGGGCACTAGCACAGCTTTTAGTGGTGCAGAACGGGTGCCTAATGCATTGAGGATTGACAGCAATGCCTCTTTTCGGTATTAACGGAGGCATTTGGGCTGCATAACTTGGGATAAATGTAAAACTAAGCAGCACTTAAATCAGCAGCACCCTTTGCATTATCTGCAGTCGTCCGTGCTATTGTCTTCTGGCAACGATGGTCTCCTTCGTTTCTGGAAGTTGGAGAGCTCGAAATGTGACCTGATTGCTGTCTTCCGCCGGCACCAGTCTGGCATAAATGCTCTTGATGTGTATGCATTGCCAGGTGAGCTGTCTTCTTTTTATTATTTACCCGTATTTCATTTTCTTTCTTTAATTGTTCCTGCACCTTGCTAAGATCTTGCAGTGCTACAGTCATAACACAGAGTGGAGCTACTTGCCCACATATTAGCAATCCAGGGAGAAGTACAGAGCTTAGTGTTATCTTTTTTTTAACCACATTGCTAGCGCTTTTTGATCAGTGTATGAAAACAAGATTCAAGTCTTTTTGACTGCTTAGTCATTTCACCTCACGACGAAGTCATTTGGCATTTTGCTTCCACTAATGATAGCATTAACCCCCTATAGCCATAACTTTTTTTTCTTTTGTGCCTGATACAAGAAAAGCTATACAGTGCAACTGTACATCATGCTACGCATTCACTGCCATGCAGAGAAAGACCTGCAAGGGCACAATTGAGGATGTGAGGTGTTGAGGGTTTTATTCTCTTGCATTGCCTCTCTCATGCACTCTTAACGCACTATAACAGAGTGTAGCGCAGACACCTAATGCTCCTTAACCCAACAACGCAACAACTTTGGCACCAGCTTTCGCATGCCCTCTTAAATGGTCGTTGCCCTATCTGTGCCGAAAGCCAGCCCACCATACTGGCCACCATGCTACCAGGGAGCTTCTGCTCGGACCATTGTTTCTCCATTGCAGAAACAATAAAATCATCATGCACGAAGGTTGAGTCCATAGGAGGTGGCACTAATACATTCTCCAAAAGACTTTATAATTCCTTCATCACTCTTGAAAGTCTGGTCTGTGCATCAAAAGTGAAAATTCCCTCCTCATGAAAAGAATTCTCCAGTTATTGTGAAATTTAAATTCCATTTTTTTCCATTTCACTTTGCAAAAGCTTTATACAAACAAGACCTTACACCTAGGAAAAGCATATTTGGTGTGCATTTTGTTTAGAAGTGCACTACAGCGGATAAAAATACAACTTGCTTGCTTCACTAACCAGCGTACCCTGCGGTTGTCAGAATCGTATATAAGGCAAAAGGCTTTTTTTAGGCTGCCACTTTTGAAGAAGAAAAAAAAAGAGAGAAAAATACCTCATAATTGTGGCAACTGAGCATTTCAGCCTTTTTTTTTATTGAAATGAAAATAAAAGAAAGAGACGCAGTCGCCTTATAATAGTGACGGCTACTCTTTTTTGTATAGCGGAAACAACAATATAAAAATATATGTAAGAAAATGAAAAGAAACCATGTCATATGGTTGGAAATCCACAGCACACAGTCCCATACACCCATGACCATATCAATGTAAAAGTCAAATGCAAGTGGCACCACAATGAGTTTGTAAACAGTCACAAACACACACAAGCGGCCATGATGTAGATTGCGATGAGCATATGAACACATGAGGAGTTGCACAGAGTTAAAATAATGCACGCACAGAATACAAAAAAAAATCTACTATAACACGTAATATACAAGTGCTAGTAACTACAAATAATACCCCGCAGGGGCGTCGTCTGCGTCAGCAGGTGTTTGGTGTGTTGCATCACCACGTACCCGAGCTCATGAGGGTTGGACCCTCCCGCATCTAACCGTGCGTAGCTTAGCCGTGTCCAGGGAAAAGGGGGGTTGAGGGGGGTTCCTGGGGGTTAAGCCGATGCTGAGTTTCAGGACCTTTAAGGCCCCTCAGCAGAGGCAAGACACCCCTTTGGCCTCGGCTTCACATAGACGGGACCCCTGGACTGACCCACCCAGGGGAAATTGGTAGTTGCCTTTTCCTGTCTCTCTCTCTCTCTCCCTCCAACCTTCGTCTTTCTCTCACTTTCCATCTTTCGTGTCTTCTCTTGGCTTCCCTTCCAATTTTTCCTTATGTGAATAGCCAACCTAGGTTGTTTCATATTTGGTTATAGTAATAACATACAGCTGGCATTTGCAGGACCCATTTTTACTGTCCCTGTAGCGTCCCCCTGTAGGGCTCTGCGGTGGGTTGCTGGCATTATTGCCGAAAATTACATTCCTCTATGGCAAGTTCCTTTCCCCCCCGCCCCCTCCCTGATCGCCCTCAGAAAAGAGGGCAAACCGAAGATGTATTCCAGTTCCTTGGACATCAAAGACCCAAGTTCCCATGATTTCACGTCATTCACTCGGAAAGATCACATAAACAAGTACGAACGATCTCCCCATTTCTAGTTTCAAAGTCTTCAACTGAGGCTCTTGCTCCAGGCTATAAGGCATCAAGGATGGCAAGTAGTGATCTCCTCTTGGAGCTCCATCTGAAACAATTCGAAAAGTTACCCAGTCTAGTGTCATTTGGGGTCATTCAAGGGACAGTAACTCTGCACCGCACTATGAACATTACCCGCGGCGTTGTCTCAGACGATGATTTGCTTCAGCTGACAGAGGCAGAACTTTTAAAGGGCTTTAGTGAGCAGAATGTTGTCAATGTCGAAAGAATTAAGATGAGGTGGGATGGTAAAGAAATTGAGACCAAACACCTAATGCTCACCTTCAGTTTAAATGTCCTTCCCCGAGTCGATCGAGGCCGGTACATCAAGCTCCCTGTTAGACCATACATGCCAAATCCTCTCAGATGTTACAAATTTCAGCGTTTTGGCCCCAGTTTGCACAGTTGCTGAGGGTGCCAAATGTGTATGAAATGCAGTACCCATGAACACACTTCTGAACCTTGCAAGAACTCTCTCCACTGTGTAAACTGTGATGGGGAGCATGCAGCATACTCGCGGTCATGCCCATTCTGGAAAAAAGAAAAGGAAATTGTAACAATTAAAGTTAAGGAAAACCTAAGTTTCAAGGAGGCATGCAGGCAGGTATCCTACCTGCCCAAAAACACATTTGCCGATATCACTCATCAGGGGGCGGCGACACAACGGCTTCCGGCAGCTGTCCGGCCCATACTCAGTGAGTCCGCAGTGACGCCATCTGCACCCGGGGTAGTTGCAGCTTAAAAAAAGACACTCCAAAAAAAGATCGCTCCAAAAATGACAAAACCCGCGTCACGGCGCCTGGAAAGGACCCGTGAACTAATATCAGTCTCTTAAACACACAGCACCAAACACATTTATCGTTTAGTAAAGCAATGAAGGGGGCTAGTTGGTGAACGTTCATGGTTATATTGCGCTCAGTTTGACACATTTATCATAATGGAAACACAAATACTACAGTAAAATTTATGAGGACTTCTACATAACCTAGATGACATTATAGAACTACTACACAAACACAATCCCAAGTTGCTGTGTGTTCAAGAGACACATCTCAAACCTACCAACACAAGTTTTCTTCGAAACTCACCATCTTCCGAAAAACCGTAACGAGGCTAATGCCTCCGGCAGTGTAGCAATAGTAGCCGACAAGGTGGTAGCTTGCCAACGCGTCGCCCTTCAGACATCCCTTGAGGCAGTGTCAGTTCAGGCCATTCTTTTTAATAAGTTGGTGACTGCATCTACCATTTATATACCCCTGAACCATCATCTCGAAAGGACAGTCTTTTATAATCTCATTGATCAGCTTCCCAAGCCTTATATACTCATGGGAAATTTTAACGCTCATAGCACAATGTGGGGAGACTCACGATGCGATGCGAGAGGTAGACTCATTGAAAATTATCTTTTAACCTCCAGTGCGTGCCTCTTTAATAAGAAAGAACCAACATATTATAATCCACATCATAACTCGTAATCACCAATAGACCTAGCGATCGGCTCCGCTTCTATCTTCCCTGATTTAGAATGGTGTGTAATTAAAAATTCATTCAGAAGTGATCACTTCCCAGTAACGCTGAACTTCGTAAACCAACATGACTTGCCTCCACACTTCCCTCGCTGGAAACTGGCCTCAGCTGACTGGGAACGTTTTAGGGAATCCAGCCACATATCACAGGATTTTATAGATAATTTTAGCATAGATCATGCTGTTTCATACTTTACCGCTTTTATCATTGATGCCGCTGAAAAGTTAATTCCTCAAACAAGAGGCACTTCATTCAAAAGATGGGTCCCCTGGTGCAAAGACAATTGTAGAGAGGCATGGAAAAGACAAAATAAAGCTTGGGGCAAACTACATGGAAGTCCTACAGCCGAAAATCTAGTAGAATTTAAACAGCTTAAATCACAGGGAAGAAGGATGCAACGACATGCAAAGAGGGCAAGCTGGCAGAGGTTTCTCTTAGGTACAAATTCATATACTCAAGAAGCTAAAGTATGGGACGGGCAGAAAAGGCTAAAGGGACTAGAAAATCATCCGTTGCCCCTAGTGAATGGTGAAGCGAACCTCTTGGAAGACCAAGCTGACGCTCTTGGCGAACACTTTCAGACCGTTTCCAGTTCTGATCATTACTCCAAGGCATTCCTGAAACACAAACAAGTAGCCGAACACAAGGCTACTGACCATAAAGTGTTACGTACTTTGCACCGCTGCACCACTATTACGACTTTGTGGTCCCGTAGCGCTCGTCACCCGTTTCGTGACAGAGCGTTGGTAGCGAAGACTCCGAGCCAGGCGTCGATGAGAATAACGAAAGGGATTTTATACATTATATACAGGTCATTGTACAGGACAAGATCGGATCGGCACTGGGGCCGAGAGCTCACACAAACGCGACTGTTCCCGCACGGCGACGTCTGGCGAAAACGCGTGACACATCTCACCCCAGTCGGGAGCGACACTGTCTCCCGGTGGGTCGGCGGATCCTGTTTTTCAGGCAGCGCGTCGCTGCTTTTATAATCCCCGAGGAACCATTGTCACTCAAACGGCCCAATACAAAGTCAGCACACGACGGTCGTCCGAGGGGTCCAACCAGCGACCGCGCTGGCCACCCGGTTCAAAGTTCGCGCGCGCGGAGACCTCCATGCAAAAGGAGGTGCGGCGCCGGGCTGTCTGGCACACGCTGACACGTCTAAACACGTCGCCTGCCGATGCTTCTCCCGCAGGACACCGCTGCCTGACGGCTCAGCATCTTGCCTTTTTAAGGGAGAATTTGGGCGCTCGCAGGATAAATTCTGCATCTTGCAGATTCGGAATCCGGGCTTGTGGTAATGGCACAACAGCATCCCCGCCCTCAGATAAGGCGCCGGGAAGACGAGCTGCCTCCACGTGGCTCGGATGCCGGGCGCGCACGTTCGTCAGGCTCGTCCAAGTTCACGTCCAGTGTCGGGACGCCAGGTAACTTCACGTGCCCAGGTCCGACTCGCCAGGACAGGAGCTCTGCTCACCGCGTCGTCGCCAAGGCACCTTGACCAGCTCCGCTCGGGTCGTTCCTAAGACCTTGCTTCTCGCCACTGGTCCCGCTTGGTCGTTCTGCAGCTTGCAAAACCGTCCGGCAAAAGGCAACACCCAACACGAACAAGTGCCCTCTGTCTCCCGTCAAACACCAGACAAGGCCATAATCCAAATCAACCTAACTAAATCGCTATCCCCTTTTGCTCCCGCTGCAACAAGAGGCAGGTGTACGATCTAGCACACAAGGCTCAAACAATCAGTTTTCAAATTAACAACACACCAAAATAGAAACAATTAATAATCAGCAATAATAATGACAAATAGAATGGTCCCCTTGAAATCGCTTTGGACCGAAAACATATTACTGAGGAAGCAAATGAGGTCATTCATTTTTCCCGGCGATATTTTCGCGGAATCCGAAGCTGCTTATATGTGCGACCCTGCTTATCCGTGTAGCGGCGGTACAATAAGCCAGATTCCTTGCCAAATGAAACCCTCTTTTTTCTCACTCCCCGTTTGACGCTCTTCCTCAGATCGGCTAATGAACAGTCTTCCTGTTGCTCGCGAATCAGACTTTCTCTTTCAACTGCAGCCTGCTCCTGCCGGCTGGCGGAAACCGGAGCGAGTGTGGAGCCCGCGTCGCCTAACTGCGGCGTCGCGTCCAAATCGCGGCTAGCACTGCACGTGTCACTCCCACTCACTTCCAGGACCCGCTCGCCTAGGCCAGCCTCCGAGCTCTGCCTCTCCCGTGACTGCTCGCCACTCAAGTTACCCTGATCGGTCCCTGTACCGCACCGCTGTTCGCTCACCGACGCTAAGTCAAGTTCCCTCGACAGCGGGCGCGCTTTGGATCGCGTGGGGGCCATGTACGCCACGTCGGCAAAGAATGATTTGCCGTGATCCCTCAGCAGCTGCTCCGAGCTATTTGAGAAGAGGTAGGAAAATTGCTCCGGGAGGGCGGCTGACACAGCGGCTTCGGTGTTAAGTTTCCCAAACTCTCCTTCAATGATAACCGTTGCGATCGGTAAACAGACACTCTCCTTCTCGGCCACTTGCCGTATCCTAACGCACTCTCCCGTAAAATCACTCGAGGAGACGAAAGACGGGTGAACAACGTCCATAGTTGCTGCAGAGTCCCGCAGTGCACGGCACTTCTTGCCGTTTACCTTAATTTCCTGCACATAGGGCTCCAATAGACGTATGTTTTTGTGAGTTTCCTGTATCGTTGCAAAAGCAATTCTCTCTGGGCAGCTTGCAGCGATGTGCCCTTGCTTTTTGCAGTTGTAGCAGGTTAACGGTTTCCGTTTTTCAAAAGAACGCGTCATTTCGTTTCGCTGTTTCGGACCATCGTCATCATTCTGAGATGCATTCTGTCCTTCCCTTACAGTTTCTTTGGTAAGGGATTCGTCGTCCCAAAACTCGCGACGCGTGATTTGCTTCCGTTCGTCGGGCTTCCCGGAAAACCAATCTCTCCTATCAGCTTTTTCTACGCGCACTGCCTTGCTGTGCAAGCTGCGGCGGGTGTAATACTCTTCCGCTAACTCTGCTGCCTTGTTTAGCTTAACCTCCTTTAGCCTATCTTGCAGCCAGAGCCGGACATCCTCATCAATGCAACGGTAGAACTGCTCCAATGCGATGCATTCGACAATTTTGTCGCGGTCGTCGTAAACCTCTTCGCCCTTCAGCCATTCCACCAGGTCGGCTTTTAGACGAAACGCGAAGTCAACATTCGACTCCTTACCCTTTTTTGCATACCGGAACCTCTGCCGGAAAGCTTCGGGCGACAATTTGTACTTCCGCAGTAGCGCTTCCTTCACATCACTGTAGCTCTCAAACGCCTCTTTCGATAAGCAAGTTATTACGTCTGATGCCTCCCCAGGAAGCAACGCTAACAGATTCTGTGCCCAGAGGGATCGCTCAATGCTATTCCGTTCGCACACGTGCTCAAATTTCACGAGGTATTTGGCCATATCCTCTCCGACGACAAAGGGTGGAAGTTGATCGCGTATTCTTGGACCGTTAGAAGTTAGATTAGGCGCCGGCGAGTTATTTCGGATCTCCAACTCTTTCATTTTAAGCTCGTGCTCACGTCGCTCCCGCTCTCTCCTTTCCTCCTTTTCCTCTTCGCGACGTTCCTGTTCTCTCCTTTCCTGCTCGCAACGTTCCTTCTCCCTTTCCTCCCTTTCCCGACGTTCCTTGATATCCGCCCAGGCCTCAGCGGCTTCCTCAGCCGTTACGTCCCCAGTCCTCATGACCTCAAGGATCGCATTCTTTCTTTTGGTTGAGCCCAACTCAATGCCCAACTCCTCACAAATTTCGAGAAGTTCCTTCACCTTGTACTTCTCCATCGTTCACCCTGTCCTCCTGCTGTTTACCCTCTTTGAATATACCTGCCGTACGCTACTATAACACTACTAGTAAGACATATGCAAGTATTTCACACACTGCCCTGTTTACCCCCTCAGCATCCCCTGGTTTTCAAAACACTCTTACTAGGCTTGAAACACACAAGGTTATCACAATGCAACACCAAATCCTTCCCTAAGCTACTATAACCTGTGTCAGAGAAAGTCTGGTGTTTGAGGTAAACTTCAGGCACTCACCGCGCCGAGGTAGCTGATGCCGGTCAATCCCGTAGCTGCCATCCACTGTTACGGACTTTGCACCGCTGCACCACGATTACGGCTTTGTGGTCCCGTAGCGCTCGTCACCCGTTTCGTGACAGAGCGTTGGTAGCGAAGACTCCGAGCCAGGCGTCGATGAGAATAACGAAAGGGATTTTATACATTATATACAGGTCATTGTACAGGACAAGATCGGATCGGCACTGGGGCCGAGAGCTCACACAAACGCGACTGTTCCCGCACGGCGACGTCTGGCGGAAACGCGTGACACATCTCACCCCAGTCGGGAGCGACACTGTCTCCCGGTGGGTCGGCGGATCCTGTTTTTCAGGCAGCGCGTCGCTGCTTTTATAATCCCCGAGGAACCATTGTCACTCAAACGGCCCAATACAAAGTCAGCACACGACGGTCGTCCGAGGGGTCCAACCAGCGACCGCGCTGGCCACCCGGTTCAAAGTTCGCGCGCGCGGAGACCTCCATGCAAAAGGAGGTGCGGCGCCGGGCTGTCTGGCACACGCTGACACGTCTAAACACGTCGCCTGCCGATGCTTCTCCCGCAGGACACCGCTGCCTGACGGCTCAGCATCTTGCCTTTTTAAGGGAGAATTTGGGCGCTCGCAGGATAAATTCTGCATCTTGCAGATTCGGAATCCGGGCTTGTGGTAATGGCACAACAAAAGGCAGATAAAACGAACCTTTAATTCGCCTTTTAACATTTCCGGGTTGAGAGCCTCCCTGACTGCATGTCAGAGCTCTGCACCTGGACCGGACAGGATCATGTACGACATAATTAAACACCTCCCCAGTTATACTCAAATTACTCTGCTAGCACTTTTTAACGCTATATGGGCTGCGGGATATCTCCCTACCGCATGGAAAGAAGCCCTGGTCGTTCCGATTCTTAAACAGGGCAAAGACCCCACATTAGTAATAAGTTACCGCCCAATTGCACTCACAAGTTGTATATGCAAACTTTTTGAAAAAATGATAAACCGTAGACTTTTACACTTCCTTGAATTAAATAAATTTCTTGATCCATATCAGTGTGGTTTTAGAGTAGGACGATCTACAACCGACCATCTAGTGTGCATGGAAGCAAACATTCGCAACGCCTTCGTGCATAAACAGTCATTCTTATCCGTGTTTCTCGACATGGAAAAGGCGTACAATACAACTTGGCACTACAGTATCCTGCATGACCTATCAACGCTGGGCATCCGCGGCACTATGTTAAACATTATAGAAAGCTACCTGCACAACCGTACATTCTGAGTGAAAATAGGTCATGCGCTGTCGCGTGTATTGATACAGGAAACGGGTACCCTAGGGAGGCGTACTGAGCTGCACGCTCTTTGAAGTTAAAATGAACACACTTCGTAAAGCATTACCACTATCTATTTTTTATTCCGTCTACGTAGACGATATACAAGTAGGTTTCAAATCCTGCAACCTAACAGTCTGTGAGAGACAAGTACAACAGTGCTTAAACAAAGTTTCTAAGTGGGCAAACGAAAACGGGTTCAAAGTGAACCCCCAACAAAAGTTCTTGCATTCTTTTCACCAGGAAGAAAGGGCTTGCTGCAGATCCCACTATCGAAACCCTAGGTGTTATAGTTGACTCCAGGCTTACTTTCATTCCACACATAAAATATCTTAAAGCAAAATGTCTAAAAACAATGAACTTCCTTAAAATCCTATACCACGCAACATGGGGTAGCGACAGGAAGTGTTTATTGAATCTTTACAGGAGCCTAGTTCGATCACGAATAGACTATGGTGTCGTGGTATATCACTCTGCCGCCTTAAGCGCTCTAGAGATGTTAAACCCTATTCACCATCTGGGTATCCGCCTGTCCACTGGCGCATTTAGAACAAGCCCTGTCGAAAGTCTATACGTAGAGTCAGATGAGTGGTCACTCCATTTTTAGAGAACATACATCAGCTTCACCTATTTTCTCAAAGTATGCTCTAATAAGGAACATCCGTGTTTCACAACAGTTAACGACTTGACGTGTGAAACACTTTTTCGTAACAGACACTCTATGAGACTTCCTTTGTCACTGCGTGTAAGAGAACTTAGTGAAGAAATGGATGTCTCAAGTCTTGAACATTGCCTAAAGCCTCCAGCTAAGCTATTACTGCCCTGGGAGTGGCAGGTGATAGACTGTGAGGTATCGTTTGTAGAGGCCACAAAGTGCGCTTCTGACTTCAAAATTGCTATGCATTTCCGTGAACTTGACTTGAAGTACACCTGCTCCGAATTCTCCACAGACGTGTCAAAATCACATGCTGACATATCTTACGCTGCTGTTTGTCCCTTTTTCTGAATCTGACATGTTGAACCCCCTAACAAGTATCTTCACTGCAGAAGCCTATGCAGTGCTGTTTGTGGTAAAGCATATAAACAAATAAACTTGTCAAAGCAATCTTATTCACAGACTCGTTAAGTCTTGTAAAAGTACTCATTTCTTTACAAAAGCATACAAATCCTGCATTCAATGACTTTACTCACTGTTATGCGACATCTATTTATCACATACACATGTAGTAATATGCCGGGTTCCTGGCCATAGAGGAATCGAGGGTAATGTGTTTGCTGACGAGATCGCCAAATCAATAGCATCGCAGGATATTCGTTCTGCTGCTGTCCCTGCCACAGACATGAAGCCTTTCCTACGAAACAAACTGCGATGCCACTGGCAGTGCTTGTAGGATGCTGAAACGAGTAATAAGCTTCACCTAATTAAGCCGAAGTTAGGTTTCTGGCACCCAACTACGAAAACACGAAGAACAGATGTTCTATTCACTAGAGTAAGAATAGGACACACATTTGGCACTCATAACTTTCTCTTGACTGATAACAAGCTTTTAGCCTGTGGTAGATGTGGTGACAGGCTGACCATCCTCCACGTCTTCTTGGAGTGTCGGGAAGCCGAAAGAGACAGAAGGAAACATTTTCCTTTTGCATACCTCTACATTCGGCCATGTTTCTTGTTGAAGAACCATTTTTTAACACCAAAGCAGTCCTTGCTTTTTTGAATGATGTTGTACTACATGTTACAAGCCCATTAAATTTGTAGCGCATCCTCTTTCAGAGGACGCCACTATGACAGTTTTCTTTGGATAGCACATGCCTCTAGGCGCTTGGGTTTCAAGGGCTCTGGTGAGGCAGTAGTGCTCTAGCCAATTTTAACATCTCAGATATTTTGTATATTGCATCATTCTTTCACAATGAATTTCAATGTTCATAGTACACATCCTTAGTCATTGCTATAATTTTATTGTGCATAGATTTTATGCAATTTACATCCTCTCTTTTAAGCCCCTTTACAGCCATGTCACATTAACTTCACAGAACCCATCAGTCCACTGCAAACTCATTAACACTAGCATGGCGCTCTTTGGCCATACCTGGCCCTTGCGCCATTAAACCTCGAACATTCATTCAACTACAAATAATAGAAGCAAGTTATAGTAACATCGTGTGACTATTCAGTGCGACTGTCTGGTACTTGTTAAGGATGCCTGTGTCTTCGTAGCAATGTTCAAGTGCATTCAATGCTTTTCACTGTGCTATTTTCGACGGCCATAGGCACAGTAATATTGTGAGTGAGAAAGGCCGGCCAGGATCAATGGGAGTGGAACTCTTGTTCTAGCTGCCGTCTTTGTGTCATGTACGTGAGGCATTCGAGGAGTAGATGGCAAACATCCTCATCATCGTGGCCACAGTATTAGGCACATAATGTGTGGCTTGGGATTTTTAAAACTAAAATGTTAGCAATAGTGGCAGTATTATCGTTACTGTTAAATTTATTTTGCGTGTTTGTTTTGACCTAGTGTGAGTTAATCCCAAGATTATAGCAAACTGCAAAATGTGTTATGTGGCTTGAGAGTGCAGTCCCACTGGTAAGCACTGCTTTGCTCTCTACTGTTCAGAAGCATCTGCAACTGCTCTTTACATTTTTGGCTCTGCAGACAGAATGCTGCTCGTGGTGACAGGTGGTGACGACAATGCATTGGTTCTGACTAACTACCTCATTACCGAGGACAACTCAGTGGTTGTCTTGGAAGAACAGATCTTGAACAGTGCACACTCCACACAGATCAGTGGTGAGTGGCTGTCTCTCTTCTGCATGTTGCAGCAGCTGGCAGCATTAGTGGCTGTGTGAAAATCCACGTGATTGATAGACATTGCACTGTGCTATGCAAGACCACATGATAGCTGTGTAAGAGACATATACAGCAATGCCATATCATACAAGAGAAACACAGGAAGACTGGACAGGTGCTAACTTCCAATAACTATTCATTTGAATGAAGTGAAAGGTTTTGTTGTTCACAGATGCCTTTTTAAATAGGGTGCAGACATCATTAGCTGAGCATCTAGCTGCCTCTTATATTTGTGCAAATTGTACCTTGTGGTCATCTACACACTATGCTTGTCTTGTGCAATGTTAAAACTTGGTAAGGGATGTTTTAAATATCCAGTCTGTGAACGTACCCTTCTGTACAAGATTAGTAGTACGATATTTGCCAGTATTAATAACTCAATCAAGCTTCTGTCATTGTTAGTAATAAAAAGAAAAGCCATTACAATAAAGCCTGTTCAGTTATCAGCTGCTGGCTGGGTACCTACATATTCACTGCAGCAACAAAGCAACTAATAGAGGTAGCATGTGCCTTTTTTCATTCTGGCATATCCGCCTCATTCACAATTCCCTCTTCCACAGTCTTCATGTGTGTGTGAAGTACACTCAACGCCACATGTCACTCACAACACATAAAGCAAAACGTGAACAAGGTGAATGCAGGAGCCAACGTTTCGACAAGTGGACTTGTCTTCTTCAAGGCGACATATGCTTTCCTCGCCACAGTATATATAGGTGGGGTTCCTCTAAAGGGGAGGGGGTGTGAGGCGGGAGGGCGCGGAAACGAGGGAAAGTGTGTTAGCGTGTCGAATTAGTAAAAGAACGCTGTGTACAAGGTCAAAGCCAGGACCCCCCTCCCCTCACCCCCGTCTGTCAACACACGCGCGCGCGTTAGCCGGCGTGTCAAGGGCGTCTACACGCCGGCTGACAAAAAAAAAAAAGAAAAAAAGAAGGGAAGAAAAAGGAAAGGGGGGGGAACGCTTTTTTTTTTTTTTCAAACTAACTATTGTTGCCTATAGCTTGAGGTTTAGCATAGCGAATAGATTCTAAAGCTCCCTTTGAAACGTTTATGCCTATTGGTTGCAATGTCTTGAACTTATGGATAAGGCATGATTCTCTGTATTTTCTTTCTCGTTCAGAACGGAAATTTGACTGTAAGATGTAGAGTTTAAGTTCATCAATGTTATGACCTGGTTGGTTGAAATGCTCGGCGACGGCTTTGGGAAGCTTTTTAGCTGTGTCCGCGCGATGTCCGTTTAATCTGACGTTCATTGATTGTCCTGTTTCACCGATATATTGTTTCTTACAGAAGGAACATTCAAGCATATAAATCACATCCGAACTTGTGCAAGTGAAGCTAGATTTGACTTCATGTGTATAATTATTTGCGGTGCTTATAATTTTAATGTCACTTTGAAGGTGCCTGCAGGTTTTGCACCTAGGGCGACAACATGCTTTTATTACGGGGGAATGCTGCTGGCTCACTTTTGCGTGCACTAACATGTCTTTAAAGTTCTTGTTTCAGCGATATGTAACCCTGGGTACATCCGGGAATGCTTTTCGCAGACGCTCGTTACTTGATAATATTGGGTGGTATTTTCTTAGGATGTTGTTTGTGTTAAGGAGTGCATTAGAATATTTTGTTATAAAGGCCGGCAGTCTGTCAGATTCTAATGTGGGCTGTCTCTTCGCCAATTCCAACTGTCTCTCCAATCTTGACGCGGTATCATAAGCTCTATCGAGAGCAACTTGGGGATAGTTCCTTTCTGCTAGTGTTGATCTAAGGTCATTAAGGTGGTGGATATAATCGTGGTCTTCGCTGCAGATTCTTCTTATACGTTTCGCTTGTCCGACAAAAATTCCTTGCTTGCAATGTCGCGGGTGATGACTGTTCTAGTCTAAATATTGCTGGCTATCTGTAGGCTTCCGGTAAAGTGTCGTTCTCAGTTTTTCATTTTCTACGTAGACCGTCGTGTCCAGGAAGTTGACCTGACTAGGAGAGTGGTGAGCAGTAAATTTAATACTCAGGTGAAAGCGATTGAAATGGCTAATTAAGTCGGTTAAGGCGCTTGTGCCGTGTTCCCATATTATAAATATGTCGTCAATGTAAGGAAGATAGGTGTGGGGTTTTAAAGGGTAGGATTTCAGCAGGTCTGCTTCAAGCTGTCCCATGAAAATGTTCGCATACGTGGGAGCGAATGGCGTACCCATGCTAGTGCCGAAAATTTGCAGGTAGTGTATAGATTCGAATTCGAAATAGTTGAGCGTGAGAACTAACCTAAGGAGCGATAAATAAACTTCAGGAGCGTGCGCTTGGGGATTGATTGCGAGGGATCTAGAAATGGCTTCAATTGCTTCACTCATGGGAATGTTGGTGTAAAGGGCAGAAACATCCAAAGTGACTAGAATAGCGCGGTCGGAAAGGATTTGGTTGGCGTTGATGCCGTCGATAATACGAAGGAAGTGCGGCGTGTCTTGAACGAAAGATCGGAGGGTGGTGGGTATGTTTGACAGGTGGTGATTTAAGAATTTAGATAGTGACTCAGTAGGTGTGTTGTTATTAGACACAATAGGTCGACCTGGGATTTGTGCTGTAAATATTTCTGCGACCGGAACTTTATGTATTTTAGGAAGAAGATAAAAGCGGCCTGCTGTTTTGTTTTTGGGCATCATGAAGCAATATTCAGATTGCATGATTAGTTCCCTGGACCGGAGCTCCGCTATTGTGCTTAACACAATATTGCTGTAATCTGAGGTTGGGTTAGAGTCAATTTTTCTGTAATGGGTGTGGTTGTTCAGTTGTTTAGAGGCCTCATTCTTGTACTTTTCTGTAGGCCAGATTACGATACTGCCGCCTTTGTCTGCTGGTTTTATTACAATATCATTCCTTTTCGCAAGTTCTTTAAGGATTTGGTGTTGAGCGGGGGTCAAATTTTTGCGTTTCCGGCAATGCCGCGTTGACTCTAGAATTTCCTTTGATATCACTTTTAAGTATAAATCGAGGTCTGGGCACTGTTTGTTTCCGGTGTCCACGTGCTAGGTGGTCTAAGAGAGTGTCTATCTTCTTTTCCTACATCTGGTAGAGTCTCTATCTGGAAGATTACAGCCTTCATTTAGTCAAATAATAATAAAAGCATCAGAAGAAGCTGCATAGATATAAAATACTTGAAGAAAACGTTTATCCATAAATAACTGTAAATGGCAAGTATTATGTATATGGTGATTTGTCGTCAAATGTTATCAGCATCATTGCATCCTAAAAGCAGCTACTATATGTATTAAACCGGTACATTTTTATGTACTTGTGTCGATATAACAACTTATGTTTGAGGTTTGCATGCAGTGTGCCTACCGTAGTATGCTTTTTGCTGTTTCCATAGACCTTGTCATTTTCTGGCTTCATATGTCTAGTAAAGGGTGCAATCTGTATGAAGAATCTTGCTTGTGATGAGAGTGGGAATGTGTCTGTAGAAGAAAACCTTTTATTGCACTTTTGTCAATGCCCTCAAAGGCATCGTCTTTAGTGCACTGTAGAAAAGTTAACCTGCTTCAAGTAGCAGCATCATAAGTCCTTTAGTTGTTGAAATGGCATCCCATTTACTGTTTTTCATTTTTGACCGTGTGCAGCATTAGACTGCTTAAAGTTACTGGTTAATATTAATGTACAGTAGAACCCTGATGATATGATCCCATTACATACGATTTTCCGATTTTCCGGCACCAACATACGCAGTTAAGAACACAAAAAATTAACCATAGGGCTGCATTAATTTTTCACAGGTTCATACATTCCCAGAAAACACAATTTTTCGACACCAGCGTTTATTACATCGCCAAACTGTGATCGTATGATACAGTTTTCCAGCTGCTAGATCCCATGTAAACTACAAAATGCGCAAGGCACATGTGATCAAAAACAGTATTTAGCTGCTCGCCACTGTAGCTTCACCTCAATAATTGTCTGCATTTCTCGTGTGAAAACGCCGGTGCACGCTCAGTTTCTTATTCTGGTACCAGCAAATCACCTACTGGGTCGTCACATGCCGCATTAACGACTATCGTCGCCAACCCTATTGGGAAAAGCATCTTCACCTATCTGTTTCACAGCACGTGGTGCTGTTGGAAGCATGCTGCACACTTGCAATAGGCAATAACCCAAACGCGCCACTGTTCCCTGCTGCAGGTGGCACGGTGTGAGCGCCACATTTTGACGGCATCCGACATCACCCTCAAGCTCGATCTTGTTTTGGTTTCCCGTCGCTATCTGCAATATGCAATAGGAAATTAACAAAATGTCTCTCCAGCCACCGAAGCCCCACTGGCTCAACACGTGTCGGTGTCACGTGCCTATATCAACCCTGATGGCCCTGAGTTGCTCCTTGTCCTCCCTTGTCATCTGTGATCCGTCGTTCTCAAACAACTTCACGATGCAGTGACGGCGGGACACCTTGGAGTTTTGCGTACATACGACCGTGTATCACACCGGTTCTTCTGGCCGGGTCTCTACCACTCTGTGCGTCGTTATGTCGCAACTTGTGAATTGTGTCAGCACCGGAAGAAACCTCCCCTGCCACCTGTCAGGCGACTCCATCCAATTGATGTTCCCTCTGAACCATTCTTTCACATTAGCCTTGACCTGCTTGGCCCTTTTCCGACGATGACTAGAGGGAATAAGTGGATCACTGTCGCTACTTATTACGCAACACGCTACGCGATAACAAAAGGCGTTGCAGACTAGTTGCACAACAGGCGTCGCCGATTTTCTCCACCACGACATCATTCTCCACCACGATGCACCTCGACAGTTACCTACAAACTGGGCTGCTCGTTCTTGTCTGGAGTTGTCGATGACCTCCTCCACTCTTGTGCCACTGAGCGCAATCTGTCCACCGCCTACCACCTACAAACGAACACCCGCCGTGGTTGCTCAGTGGCTATGGTGTTGGGCTGCTGAGCATGAGGCCGCTGGATCGAATCCTGGCCGCGGCGGCCGCATTTCAATGGGGGCGAAATGTGAAAACACCTGTGTACTTAGATTTAGGCGCACGTTAAAGAACCACAGGTGGTCGAAATTTCCGGAGTCCTCTACTACGGCGTGCCTCATAATCAGAAAGTGGTTTTGGCACGTAAAACCCCATAAATTAATAAATAAATAATTCATTACAGACTAACGGTCTTACGGAACGTCTCAACCGAACAATCACAGAGATGCTGTCGAGGTACATCTCCAACGATCACCACAACTGGGACGCCACGCTGGCCTACGTGCCGTTCGCGTATAACTCGTCCTGGCATGACACGACAGAATATCCACCCTTTTATCTTTTGTATGGTTGCAACCTCACATCGCCGCTTGACACCATCCTCCCTTCTGTGCCACGTGTTGCAACTGACTACACTCGTGAAGTCATCGATTGTGCTCACATGGCGCGTCAAGTCGCCCGATCTCATTTATTAACCTCACAGCATATGCAAAAAGAGCGTTATGACCGGTGCCATCACAATGTTAAGTTCACGCTAGGTGCTTGGGTGCTCCTTTGGTCACCATGTTGACAGGTTTGCCTCTCCAAGAAGCTACTCTCGCTACACAGGGCCTTATGAAGTCGTACGTCAAGTTAACGACGTAAATTATGAGATTTCGCCGCTACAGTTTGATGCAGCTCCCCACGCATTTAGTATTGAAAGTTGCGTAATCTTGAGTTTCGGTGACCTGTTGGAGCAAAAGGCAGACAAAGCATTTGCTCCGTGCTGCCAGCGCTTTTCATGATAGTGTTTTCCCAGTGCTGGTGACTCTTTCAGCCGCGGGGGCGGAGTGCATGCGAAAGCGTGGATGGGCTTTGCTTAATTCGTGCTGCCTACGTGAAGATATCGTTGATGTGGCCTGAAACCGTATCATTCGTGGCCAGCTCCCAAGTTAATCAAAATGAATTGTTTTCTCATTCAAATTTGATTTTTTTTTTTCAATTGCCTGATTATTCGGAAAATTCTCTGGCCCTTTTTCATGTAAGAAAAATTAATTGGCAACTGTGCTTATTTGCATAAAAGGTTGAATTTTAATATAACGAAGCAAATTGCCGATTTTACCTACTTCGTTATGCCGAGCTTCAACGGTATATCAATTATCGTTAACAACTTTTGCCCTTTTTACCCTAGTAACGTCACGCATATGTCTCTGCTGGCATCAGGACATGCAAAGAGGGGACTCGAAATGCCAAGAGTGGATTAGAGCATTGTCTTTTTTTATTTACGGCTTTACCAACCGCATAAGTTGTCTTGTTTGCCAAAGATGATTGCCACAGCATGTTTATTTAAGATATGTTCAAAATTGCAAAAAGTCAAAAGGCCCATTTAAATGTTGTATGTCCATGTGTATTCGTTTTGTTCACATAGGCATGTACCACCAAATTAAAATAGAACTTGTTTTTGTTCTTTTCTTATACTAGGGATGTATAAAGGTACAGCTGGTGATATCTTGTAAAGCAGGGTTGAAATGGATCCCACTGTCTTCCTGATTGTATCGTAATTATACAAAGAAATTCCACACAGCTTTCTCGGAAAGAAAGCTTTGCAGTTGAAGAAAACATGGTCCCGATATGAAAATTTGAACATGGGATCAATGCATGACTATAGGGAAGTGGCCTTGAGTTTGAGCTAATTAGGTGAGGGTAGGTTAATTTTTAATAAGCTAGGTGAATGTTTCATCTTGCTGAATCGTTTGTGTAAGTAATGAACTCAACAGTTTATAAGGTGGCTTTTAAACTCAGGCACAGAATTTGGACACCATAAGTAGAATGGATCACTGGCACGATCTCAAGCGCAACTTTTCAGTTATATTACTTCTTTTTTTAAATGTATACATTTTCAAGTTGTTTCTTCCTTCGGCTAAATATGGATATGTACTTTTAAAAAGCAAATCTGTGTAACTAGAGAGGCTGATAACTTGTCACATTGGTCTGGTTCCATGAGTGTGCACATGCCGGCGCCAGCGCCGCCGCCACTGCTGGTGCTGCTGCAACAATATATGCAGCAGCAGCAGCAGCAGAACCGCCCTGAAAGGAACCATTGAAGCATGGTAGCTTCACTGTGACCATACACAGTTCTGTGCAGCCAGTCAACATAGTGCTTAATGCCATGAAATCTAAGAACTCTGACCCCTTGGGATCATCGTTGAGGCTGGCTAGCTTGCTTTCTCCAAGCTGCCACATGTAATATCCTCACAAACGAACAAATACATAAGTTGAACACCGCAATTTATTTTCCTAACCACATCTTTCTCTATATCTGTCCTCATTGTCTTTGAATACTTAGTTCCTTGTATTCAAAAAAAGGTGACAAGACTTCATAAAAACTGTGTCAGTGCTTTCAGAAGCTTCTTGGCTTAGTGGCAGTTGGGAGATTGAATTGTAATTAATTTTAATAATGACAATGGCTATGGCCTGTGTGACTGGGTATTAAAAAATTGTAGTGGTGTGTAACACACTGACTACTGTATTTTACAGTCTATAAATCGCACCCCCCTCAAAACATAAGTTTTTCAGAAAAAACAAACATATATAAGTCGCACCGGCGTATAAGACACACTGGTGTCTAGACAGAACTAATTTTTCAAAAATGGTTTATTGATACACACAGATGGCATGTACCTACAGACGGCATTTAGGCAAAACCATCGAAGCCTTCTTCCTCCGAGTCACTAACAAATACAGCAACTTCAAGTGAGAGTTCCACTGGTGCATCACTGTCATCCTCAGCCTCACTGATGTCTTCTTCGCCAACATCGTCACCACTCACGAATGGGATTAGTCCAGCCTTTGAGAACCGAGCTACAACTGCGTTTGTAGAAATGGAGTCCCAAGTGTCCGGAGACCCGTTTGGCCACCTCTCCAACCATCGCATGTCTCATCGTCCTGGATTCGTAGAACTGGGTCACCCTCGGACATCCACAACTCCCAGAAGCGTCACAGCTTTGCTTTGAAACTGCGGTTCAGAGAAATGTCCAGCGGCTGCGGCATCTTCGTCATGCCACCTGGTATCACCACTGGGGCACATTTCTTCGCAATAATCTTCTTTTTTATAGAATCAGTGATGTGTGCCCACATACTGTCCATCACAAGCATTCCCTTCTTGACATGAAAAAAATCGGTGAGGTCGACACATAAAACATTGGTCGAGCCATAGACTCATCATATCTTCATCCATCCATCCTTTGGCATTGGCCTGTACCACCACAGCAGGAGGAAAGGAGTCTTTTGTAGTGTTTTCCACTTGAAAATTAACATGGGAGGCAGCTTCGTACCGTTCCGCGCAGCAGGCAAGAACAACAGTGAAGCATGATTTTTCATGGCCAATTGTCCTCACTGTTATAGTGTTTTCCCCTTTCTCGGCGACGCTCCTCCCAAGGGGAATATCAAACGTAAATGGGACTTCGTCCATGTTTACGATGTGGCTTGCATAGATGTCCTTGCTCACAATTTCTTCTTTGACAAACGCACTGAAGTTCTCCAGTTATTCCTGAAAGTCGTAAGGGAGCTTCTGGTACATCGTCGTCCACGCTTGCATCACCAACTTATTAAGCTCATAAAGCGAAAACGCCATGACGGACCGCCTGTAAATCCAACAGTATTCATCTCTGTTCCAAGTATCTTCGCCTTGAGACTGAGCTGCACTGTAGACAGCCCCCTGCTTTCGGCTCATTGCTCCAGTACCCACGCGCGCAGACTATCCTCGAGCTCCAGCCAGCGCGCTTTCTTGCCGTGGTTGGCCTTCTGAGTCGATTTCATTGTCTGGAGCATGCTGGTGGCTTTGTGCCCAGTCGTGTATAATTTTCTCACTAACCTCAAACTGCCTTCCTGCTGCATAGTTTCCATGTTTTGTGCAAATGCAACTGCACACAGCTTGAATTTCGCGTCGTAACTTTTTCGCCTCGCAGGCGGCATCATGGTTAGCGAGAAATATGACATGACAGGTGCTACACATGTGAAGCACTTCGCAGCGATTAGTGCAATGAAGGTGTCATGGCATGTTGTTTTTGCAAGCCAATTTGATGTTATTTTGAATTTCTTTTGAAATGTAGTTTCTGTGTGTAGCAGAAGGTGGTGCGCAGTTGTGGCACTTCATCATCATCATGTTTTTTACTAGGAAAAGCGGCAAATTGTTTGGTTTAATGTCCCGAAGTGACATATGGGCTATGAGAGGTGCTTTAAAGGTGGGCTTCAGATTCATTTAGGTTGTAGAGCTGTGTCTCTTAATGTGTGCGGGCATTGCGCAGCACAGAGGCACCTTTTCGAGCGCGGACCACACACGGCCGCCATAAAGCGGATTTATCCCATACATATGTTGTGCCGGTGGATAAGACACACCGACGAAAATTTAAGAAAAAATCCGCGACTTATGCACCGAAAAATATGGTCAATTCAAATGCCTTTCATTCAAAAAGTAAGGTTTTCTACAGGTGGCCTTCATGTGACTGCCCAAATAAGTAAGCATAGGTGGTCCTTTTCACAGCCTTGTAACAAGTGGCAGATAGTTATAAAACGGTATTGTGCTGTAACCAGGGCACTTTGCTGGAATTAATTTTTGCATTTCAAGTTGGTCTTCATTGTTAATGCAGGCACAAAGTTGTTGGCATCACGAGGGAACTGGCTTGTGTCAACTGGTGTTGATCAGCGGCTTCGTCTCTGGCAACGGGTTGCTGGTTCCTTGCAGGAGCACTGCAGTCGCTTCTCCTGTATTCCTGATATTGCTGCCTTCACGTGCTGGAGGCAAGAACATTTACTCTCTTTAGTTATGCACTTTGTGCTGTGCTTGATAATTGTAACTTTAATGTCGTTATACCATTTGTTTATTGACTTATTTAATGCCTTCTGGTCATCTACATGCCACAGGTAGCAGAAGAGGTCATATCAGCCATGTTCCTATATTTAGACAGTATTTCACTCGGCACTTGAAGTGTATTGTATTAGCAGGGGTACTGTCTGACACCCTCAAGGCTTGCTTTCTATAGACATGTGCAGGGGGTTCTGTTGCAAGTGTGCACGCACATGGCTTATGCAACTTTCTATTGGTGGTATGGTAAGAATCACCGGGCTATGTAACAGACAATGCACCAGATGCAGCGCTGTTTCTGTTCTTCGTACTTGCACCCTGCATCAGTGTTTTTACTTGTTCACTGGTCAGCTGGTGGGATATAAGCCACAAGCTTGTTCACTCAATCAGCCTATCACCCTGTGCATTAGTACCCTATAAGTAGCAGAGAGGACACAGGTGCTGTGATGCTTTCATTAGTAAATGAGACCTGCCCTCAATTTGCAGTGCTTTTGCCAGTTTGGTCTCTCCTGAAATTGTTTTCTTTGTCTACTTTCTCTGTGCTCTCCTTGATTTCAGTGGCTCTTCACATATTTAGAGCTTACTTTGCTTTGAACTAAGCTACAAATGTAAGCTGGAATTCAAGTGAGTGAAGTAAGGAATAAAATGTTTTTCCCTGATTCTCCCGAATACTAGGAGCATACCTTGAGATGAGCTAATGGTGGCTCAGTGGCTATGGCATTCTGCTGCTGAGCACAGGGTCACGTAGTTGATTCCCAGCTGCGACAGATGCATTTCAGTGGTGGCAAAATGCAAAAATGCTCAAAGATGAGGATCTGCAGGGCATAAAGGCCAACTTTTGAACTGACATGCCAAATTTAACGAAATCTTGGCAGGAGGCTTTGTCCCCCCCCCCCCTCCTTGTCATTAGAACATGTAGTAAATTTCAATACCCTAGCACAAATAGAAAAAAAGTTATGCATGTATCATTTAGCAAGTGAGTCTGGTACCTTTGGAAAATTATCATTTTAGAAATGAGAGTTACATAAAATTTTTCGTAAGAAATATATTCTGGACATCCTATATTACAGGAGAGGGGCAGCTGTTTGCAATTTTATGCCTTCTGTAGAAACTGTATCACTTTATAACTTTTTTTGTTTTTTGTTTTTTGTTGTTACAGTGATTCATAAATCTATACCTTTTTTTTATATATATATAAAGGTAATTCCAGCCTGAAACAACCCTATGAACAGTTTTCACCTTCTGGAAAGCTATTGAAACAATAGCTTTCCAAGAGCGCACATTGTCCATAAAATGCATAATGAAAAAAATTGATTCGAAGATCTCAAAACGCGCCAAAATACGCGCAACAGCCGCATAAAAAAGTGCATTTTCTTCTCTTCTATCGTGCAAACTTGGCGAGGAGTTTCTTTATATGCTTAGAACTCCAAAACACACAAAATTAGAAAATGCCTATTTCTGGCAAAAATTTTTATTTTATCCCCGCATCCTGCCTTAAAGGGCGCATGGCACCCAATTTTCGATCATAATCTGTATTGTGTGAGCTAATCTTTGTGTGTTCAAGAACACGTTGGCAAAATTTTAGCGCATTTGAGCCAGCACATAACTTGTAATTGAATTTTTTTTATTACACTCGAATGGCATAACAGTGGGGCAACACTGGCACACTCCCGAGCCGTGATGTCACAGGCTGCATGCCTGCCGAGCGAGCATGTTTATTGTATATTCCGGCGAAGAATCTGTTTGTCGGCTGTGTGCGCATGGGGGAAAATCCTGCTTTGTTCAGTTTGCCATTGAAATTGTTCAACTTGTAGTGGCTGAAACAATGCCACCGCGGCGCCCATGTAGCGCTGTTGGGTGCTAGAGCCAACAGAGCAAGGAGTGCTCCGTATCGTACTTCAGGTCCCCCAAGGAGCTGGTCAAACTTAAGGCTTCGAAGATAAATGTGGGCAGGAAGGACTGGCGATTCTCTGACGCTTTTGTTTTGTTCTCAGAACACTTCCCACCAGGCCACTACAATGATAATTTGCGCCTGCTCGCCGAATTTGGGATACCTGTGAAAAAGCTGAGGCTGCGGCCAGACGTGATGCCAACCGTGTTCACACACCGACCAAAGCCGGCAGGCAGCACCCCGGCCAAATGTTAGCCTTGTTTTATGGATATCGGGTGCAATAAAGCAATTTCAAGTTAAGGTTCAGCCAATGTGTACATCACGCCAAATCCTTGCGCCACTGACACATGTGCACTGGTATTTGTTTACATATGCTGCACGCAGCTACAGTGGTAAACTGAAAGCATATTTAGCGCTAGCAAACAAGGACGGAAGGGAGACGACACGACAACCCCTTCTGTCCTTGTTTGCTAGCGCTAAATATGCTTTCAGTTTACCAACACGCCCAACAAATGGCAATACAGTGGTAAAAAAAACACTGGTGGGAACACACGGCAGCTTAACAGCATCGTAGTTTTGTTGAGTACGGATCCTAGAGAATGCATGCCAGCAAACAATCTATGCGTGTAACAATTTGCATTGTGCAAAGTAGCACCAGACTTTGCCTCTCATGAACGGATGGCTAAGCAGTGCTGAACACATGAAATATCAAGAGTGTGGAAAGGCATCAGCAACATTGAGTGCAACACCAATGTCGCCATCTATGTTGGCCACGTTTACTATGCAGTCTTTGTCCATGGCCTCTGAGATTTGTGCAAACTAGCTGGCACGTGTGAATGTCGGAAGCCGTGTTTCATCACTTGAGCTGGTGGAGATGAGATCGAAGTCTAAATGTGCAGCGTATACTACGCCATAGCTGCATGTGCTGCTCACAGATTCCTCGCTTGCTTCATCGGGCGGAGTTGGAAGTGTCGAAGACATGGCACGCAACATCTGGAGCAAATACAGCAATAAACGGCAGCTATACCCCGACCTCACATGGCGCGGTGGCTGATTTTGTAGCAGACCACGGTGTAGCAGACGATGGCTCGGTTCCATGCAGCACATGACACCACACATGGCTTGGCAATAGGGCGGTGGGCGCCAGAGGGCGGGTCTTAGAGCCAGCGAGTTCTAGCTCATCTTTTGGACAGAAGTATGCTTTTACTGCCCAGTTTTTATGTGTGTATAGCCATAATAAACCCTCTGCCGCAATTTCCCGTGTGAAACCACAAATTGTTGGGTGACCGTGTCATGCCCCCTTTAAGGGAATGTTACGGTACCCTTGGGGTCAATGTATTGGGAGCTCTTCACAACGGTTTCTCTTATAGTCCCCAGTGTTGCATTAGAGAGTCATTAGAGGTCATTGCATGCCAAATGTACCAGAGGGTAGCACTCAACCATCTCCAATTTTCATGCAAAGAAACCATGGCTATTAATGGTATTTTAAGCTCGATATGCACCATATTTCACCCGAAATTTTTTTTTCCCTGAGTGAGCGCCATTTTAATTTCGTACTGGAGGTAATATGGTGTAGGAGAAAAGTTTATGAAGAGTTGATTTTTCTCAGGATGACCATAAAACATGTTACAGTGTGTTCTAGATAGATGGGACATTGAAATTAACTCATTTTAAAGGGTGTTTGTGTTCTGTTTTATGTGTTTCCAGTCGGAGGAAAAAGTCCAATATGAGGAATTGGAGATTTCTTATAAAAGTTGTTATTTATTTTCTATATCTTATAACAGCTACGTGTTGTTGCCCAGAATCCAAGTGACCAATTTAGAGTGGTTTGGTACTTGGCACATTTAAAATTTGTGTGAAAAAAATTCTGAAAATGACAACATTTAAGTTGAGCCATGTGTTCATCCCCAATTTGCACACTGAGGTGGTCCGAACAAAAATTCAGAGCATAGTGCATTTGATAAGAAGGACACATTAAAATTTCTTTCAGAAAGTTTAATCCGAGTTTTTTTGCTTTAAGGGAGAAAATAAATTTTGAAAGTTTGTCAAGTTGCTGTCCTGCATACAATGTAGAACAGCGACTTGACGTATCCAACGCGGATGGCACCATCTTCACTGGATATCCCTGTGTTCCCCTATGCGAGGCTCCTCTTACATGTGTTAGTGTTGAGCGCTAAATAATCACAAATGTTTTAGTATGTATATGAAAGACCCCCAGTGTCGCTAATGCACTGCAAATGCATGGTGTGTATCACACAGCACAAGGACCTAATACTAAGTCCTTTCATTTGCTGCTATACACTATACTAAAACTCACTATGGAAATGTCAAGCCCCATGAATCAATCATATTGTCACAACGTCAGAATAACAGGATGTAGGACCAGGATGTGAGAAACAAAAAAGCAGCTCTCTATTCAGAGACCACAAGAGCCAACGTGCCAACTTCATCTTCTTTCAAAGGGAGCGTGGTCGCTGCTTGTGTCCCTCAATTTGTTTTCTTCTGTTCTCTTGCTAGCCTTTGGTCATGACATTAGCCTCTCTTCCTAGAAAACATCGTCCCGATGCTTTATCGTCGTGGCAACAGGACCTGGACATGCTTGTGGTGCAGTGAATTCACTCTGACAAATAGGGCTTCATTTAGACCACGTGCACAACCTCCGCTATATGCTGTCGATGCCTTGAGCATGCAGACTGTCAGGAGCAACCACATAGTTGACATCAGTGAGTCGCCAAAGAATGTTGTACAGCCCGAAGTAGCACCTTAACAGTTTCTCCGAAAGGCTGCGACGGCGAGTGGGAGTCCAAACTCAAATTCTCACTCCGGGCTCGTAGGAGACTGGTCGGTGACGAAGATTATGGCGTCTTGAGTCGTAATCCTGCTCCCTATGAGTACGTATGTGAGCAAGTTGTCGCGCTTCTTCAGCCCGCTGAGTGAAGTCTACAGCATCCGTTTCGATGCCATCACATTCATGTGGCAGCATTGCATCTAGCATAGTTGCGACTTCACGACCATGTAGGACAGGGAATGGTGTCGTTCGTGTTGTCTCTTGCTGAGCCGTGTTGTATGCGAAGGTGAGATACGGCAAGATTTCATCCCAATTTTTGTGCTCCACATCTACATGCATGGAGAGCCTATCCGCAAGCATCTTATTCAGCCATCCTGTCAGTCTGTTCATTTGTGGATGGTACGCCGTTATTCGCCGATGAGCTGTTCCACTATGTCTTAATACTGTGTCCAATAGCTCGACTGTAAATGCACTACCCTGTCAGTTAATACTACTGCTCGAGCACTGTGCCTCCGTACAACATTCACTATAAAAAAATCTAGCTGTTTCACTTGCCATGCTTGGCTCCAGAGCCTTGGTTTCAGCGTAGCATGTGAGGTAGTCTGTGGCTACGGTAATCCATCTGTGACACGCAGCAGAAGTTGGGAATAGGCCTAGAAGATCCATTCCGACTTGTGCAAATGGAGTTTTTGGCACTTCAACAAGATGGAGGAAGCCTGCTGGTTTTAATGCTGGCACTTTTCGCCGCTGGCATTCAAGGCATGTCCGGACGTATTGTTGAACGGTCGCCGTGAGTCTTGGCCAATAGTATTTTTGCCTCACCCTACACAGCGTTCGTGGGTAACCCAAATGACCGGATGTTGCTTCATCATGGCATGCCTGTAGCACTTCACTCCTGAGAGGTGTTGGGACAACGAGTAAGTAGGTGTTTCAGTTGAGAGAGAAGTTTGCCTTATACAGGACATCGTTATGCAGTCAAAATGATTGTAGTCCTCTTGCAAAAAGCCTTCGGACAACAGAAGTGCGACCCTACAAGAAACTAATAATGGGTTGCAATTCCGGGTCATCGCGTTGCTGCTGTGCAATTGTAGCTGTGTTGACAACTCCGACAAAAGCTGCATCGTCATCATCATCTTTTGCATTGGCAGATTCGAATGGGGCGCGAGCGAGAAAGGCAATCAGCATCCGTATGTCGCTTTCGCGATTTATAGACAATACCCATGTCGAATATTTAAGTTCATCAGCCAACAAAGGGAGTGGTACTTACTGACCGCATTAAAGGAGTGGACGTACAAATTTGGGCGACATTTCATAAGGCCCACACCACTGCAAGGCACTCTGTTTCTGAATGAGCTATTACTCATTCAGTGCCGTCTTACCACGGCAGAAGTACTGCTCCTAAACCGACATTGCTAGCGACCGTGTGAACCACTGTCAGGGTGTCTTCGTCAAAGTTTCCGAGGACTAGGGGCTTTTGGAGGTGTTGCCGCAGCTCGTTGAACACTTGTTACTGTTCTTCACCCCATAGGAATGCGACATCTTCCCTGGTGAGGCGTTTCAACGGTGACGCAATTCGTGAAAAGTTCCGAATGAAGTAGTGTCGGTAATGGGCACACAGCCCTAAAAATCATCTGCCGTTTTGTCAGATTGCGTGGGAAAATTAGCTACAGCAGCTATTTTGTCGGGGTCAAGACATACACCTTCATTGCTGAACACATGTCTGAAGAAGAGAAGCTCTTCAAAGCCAGAGTGGCATTTTTCCGGCTTCATTGCGAGACTGCCAGATAGTATGGATTGAAAAACTGCATGTAGTCGCCTCAGGTGCTCGGCAAAAGTTGCAGAAAATACAATCACATTGTCCAAGTATACTAAACACGTTTTCCACTTGAGGCCTTGAGGGCACTGTGACCATGGGCTGCTGAAATGTTGCCAGCGCGGAGCACAAGCCAAAAGGAAGTACCTTAAATTTATAGAGGCCGTCAGGTGTCACGAATTCAGTTTTTTCTCAGTCTCTCTCATCAGCTTCTATTTGCCAGTGCTCACTGTTTAAATCCATCGACGAGAAATAACGTGCATGTCGCAGTCTGTCAAGGGAATCGCTTATACGAGGTAGCGGGTAACCGTCTTTCTTGGTGATCTGATTGAGCTTGCGGTAATCAACGCAGAAACGGAAGCTGCCATCCCTTTTTTTTTTCTGACACCACTGGCGACGCCCAAGGACTCTTCGATGGCTGAATAATGTCGTCTTCAAGCATTCTTTTTGCCGCGTTCCTGTGGGGCCATCCAATACAGGTTCTACCGTATGGGCCTTGCTGTATTATCAGTCATAATTTGATGTTTCGTCAACGGCATTTTACCAACTCTTGACGTCGGCAAGAAGCAGTCCTGAAACTGATCTACAAGCTCCAGGAGGCTTCCTGTGCAGGCAGCAAGCTTGGGCCAACATCGATGGATATATCTCAAGGCATTGGAGGCAGGCTGGTGGAACCACCTTGCTCTACATGGAGGCAGTCAGTGACCTAAGTGAACTCTTCAACGTACGCAACTGTCATACCTCTTGTAAGGTGCTGGCGCTCATGGCTAGAGTTTGTTACGAGAACTTCTGTGTGTCCACAGTTAACGTTGATGATGCCTCTTGCAATGCATATGCCATGGCTGAATAGCAGCGCCGTAATTTGTTCAGCGACAGCATCAGAGTTGCTTTGTATGACGCATGTCACTGACAGAAGGGAACATGAGTGCTGTTGGATGGTCATGTCATCATTGGCAACATGTAAAGGTCTACGTCGCTGCTCTGTACAGAGTAAACTGAACCTGGGATCATGCTAAACATGACTGACCTGTCCGGAATGTTTATAGCGGTGCCGTATTCACGCAGAAAATGCATTTCCATTCCCAAGGTCAGGTCTTTGCAGCACTCTGACAAAATGCCAAAAGTAGCAACAGAGGCCGAGGCACCAATATTAATTCTAGCAGTAACTTTGCCTGTGGGCGTCATCAACTGGCCTCCTGTAGTTCTTATGTGGGGACCTATCCATGAAGTCTGGACCTTCTTAAGGAAATCAGTGAGTTTTTGGCTTATTATGGGGAAGACCACACCAGTATCTACTAGCACTGTCACTGGGCGTCTATCTATGTAAACGGCGAGGTCAACACTAACATTTTCCAATGAAGTCAGCAACGTCGTATCGTCCGGTCGTACTGATGCCGTTGGGGGTGTTGTAGCATCTCGACGGATGGCAACCGTCCCCGCAGAGGTCGCTGCTTTTAGTTTCCCTGACGAGGACTAGGGGACCTGCCCCAAACTACGTTGGCGTAACTGGGACGGTGCAGTAAAGCGCTCGGTGCAGGTGACAGAGAGCGGGGTCAACGATACGGTGGAGCAAATGGCGGTGCTGGCATGGATACACTGGTGTTGCGTCGGTTGTCCCAACGAGGGCAAGGGAAGGTGGTTGCAGAAGTCTGGTATCCGAGGTTATGATAGCTGCAAAGATGGTAAATATGGCCTGCTTCCCCACAATGGAAGCAAAGTGGACATTGATCAACAAAGCGCCACAAGTCCGTCTTGCGAACAAGTGGTCGGCTGATCGGGCGGCCTTTGTGACCAAGTTGGAGTAGGACGGCATTTCCATGGGCACATTAAGCTGCGGGGTCGGCGACGGCGGCGGGTGGTACAGTGGGATTAACGACTCGTAAGGACGAGGCAGGGATGACAAGCTGTGCAGCGCTGGGGTTGGATGATGACCGCTAATCTGGTAGCGATTCAGGCAAAGAAAACGCTTGCCTGATTTCCTGCCGTACAACCTCTGCGGCAGAAGCCACCACAGGTTCTTGCAGAGTCACCACAAGGTTGCGAAGCTCCTCCCAAACGACCTCGCTGTTGAGCTCACGTAGGGCACGCTCTCTGCTGGCTGTCAGTGCAGAGGTGCTGATCGAGGCCTTCCTATGTCAGTCGTACTGGCGGCACCGTTGTTGAAGTGTTCTCTCGATCGTAGTAGCCTCCTTGATGAAATCCACAACAGTTGTTGGCAGTTGTGAAGGAGACCAGCAAACAGTTGCTCCTTGACGCCTTGCATCAAATGTTGGATTTTCTTTGTTTCAGGCATCTTTGGGGTCAGCTTGGCAAAAGAGGCGGTTCATGTCCTCCGCAAACATGGTGACACTCTCATTTTGTCTTTGTATACGCGATTCGATTAGTTGCTGAGCTGAGTTGCAACGATCGTTGTTAACGAAGGTATCCATAAGTTGTGCTGAAATTCGTACCAGGAAGACTGTGTGCCTTCCTGGTTCCTGTACCATGTACGAGCGCTGTTTGCCAGGGCGAAGTACGTGTGCGAGAGTTTCTGTTCTGAGGTCCAACGATTTGCCTTGCCGACTCTCTCATATTGTTCAAGCCAGTCCTCGACATTCTCAAAAACATCACTGTGGAAGGCCTCAGGAATCCAAGGGTGCTCAACAGTCACCTGTGAAGAGCCTGCCATTGCCATTTCTTCAGACGGAGCACTGCTTGGCTGGGGAGTTCCAAGTAGGAATCACCTCAGGGCTAAGACCTGGTTGTTGGCGACTGTAGCAGTGGACAGGAGTATCCACGGCCGGAACTGGTTGTGGGTTCGGAGTGGAAGTGCCGTTCTGCAGAGGAGTCCCGAGCATCAGGTGTTGAAGTCCAGCACCTCCATCAGTGTCACGTCAAAAAAACAGGATGCAGGACTAGGATGCGAGAAACAAAAAGCAGTTCTGTATTCAGAGACCACAAGAGCCGACGCATCAACTTCATCTTTTTTTCAAAGGGAGCGTGGTCGCTGCTTGTGTCCCTCAATTCGTTTTCTTGTGTTCTCTTGGTAGCCTTTAGTCATGAAAATATTTTACAATTATTATCTTTGGTCAGTAGTTTTTTTTTTTTTTTAGAGCAAATAACATTCTGGTAATTATAGTGGCACTGCAGCTTGAGAGCCACTGGCAAAAGGCAGAAAAGATGGAAATTCTTACTAAAGCTGGCAGAGAGCTACTAAAGAAAGCAGTTGCTGCACTTTTCTAATTTTAGAAACCAATGAAAAAGAAATTCAGGAGAAATAATGCTGCATCCATCTAAATCCTGAACTCACAATATACTGTCAATGGAAGCTTGCTTGGATATGAAGCTTGCTTGCTTCAAAGCTTGCTTCATATTCCATTTCCTACATTGCTGCCAAACTTCTTAAGTTGTGGCAAAGTAAGCAAAGCTCAGTTGCGAGCAGTGGAAAACAGTACCCATACTTAGGACATTTATACACCAACCCTCTATTATCTGCGTAATGCAAAGCATTGAGCGAGTCGTTGCAGCACAAGATGCTGACGCAAGCCAAGCTGGTGAGCTGAAGTAGCTCAAGGTACACATTGTCGTTTTTGCAGCTTTGGCAAGCTTACATTTGCACTCCTCGACTGGGGCAGCAGTTTCTTCAAGTAGAGCATTACTGATAGGAAGTTTTGATGTGCCCACTCAGTGTTGTGGCACCAGACAGGTGCAGACATGTGTAGGGCCAAAGTGAAACGAGACGCGCATTGTCCTTTTCCTTTTGCATAGCGTTTTAAGGCCGCAGCAGGAAATATAAATGAAATCGAGCTGGAGGGAAACACCGGAATACAATGCCGCCAGAGCGATACATGATGCTCCCTTTGCACTGCCTGCAGCAGGGAGCAGCAGTGCATTTGAGTTATCACCTATTGAAAGTGTGCAGTAGGCTTTCAACGGCACTGCGGTCCATGCGCTGTGAAACAGGTTGGCAGCAGTAGCTGTGAAGGCAGTATGGGACAACCCAGGCGTAGATTTGCTGGTACCAGAACAAGAAACTTAGTGTGCACAAGCGTTTTCACGTGAAGTGGGCGGGTGAATATTGCGGGGAAGCTGTTCTCATTCGTGCACACCTCGCACCTTTTCTTAATCACATGGGATCTAACAGCTGGAAAACGTATTGTACAATCACAGGTTGGCAATCTACTTAACTTTGGCGTCGAAAGATAGTGTTTTTCGGGAAGGTATGAACCAGTACAGAATAAGCGTAACTGTATTGCATCATTTTTGTTGTGTGTGTGTTCGTTATCACAAATATTGGAGCTGAGAAATTGTATGTAACAAAACTGTATCTATGAGGTTATACTGTATTGCACTGCTATTCACTGCAAATGCAGCTTAAATTTTAAGCCATACACAATGGGCCCTTTTTCTCGAGGGTGCCGTGCTCCCAGCCTCAAAGTCAAGGCCAGAAACACAAGTACGTTTATGTAATTCACATTGCCGAAGCGTCACTCACTGTGACTCATGACATCGAGAATGATTCAAGGCTTCAGCAGTTCTTTGTTTGATTTGTTGCTTCTCTAGAAGATTTAAAGTTTAGAGAAGTAATAAAACCAACAAATGTCTGTGATTCTTTGTTTTACTTTTTGCTGTTGCAAGAGGGACGTGCTTCTGTATTGTCTGCTTGTTCCTACTTGTGTAGTCGCTCGCCCAGTAAACAAAACCATCTGGCATTTTCTACCGAGTTCTAGCGTGCGATCGTGCTCTTTGATCCACTTGCATCTGCTTCACTGCTCGTGTGGCACTAAATTATCATGGCACAAGTCAGGTGTTCTCATGCACAGTGCACAGAATCGGGCTCTACGGGAAACAATAAAAACGCAACAGCTCGCATAAGAAACTGTTTCTGGAACTGAACCACTCAGCAAAAACGCAGGAGAAAAGAAAGAAGAATATGGCAGTGAGGCCTGTGATATGTGCCTCACGCAATATCCAGGACTGGAGAATGCAGCGAAGGAATTTTGCTTGCAGAGGCCAGACAAGGCAAGGGGAGAGAGTGTCATTGTTGGCAGTAAAGCTCACCAACAGAAATCATGGGTTTGTGACACTTGAAATATTTCTTTGCAGTGTGTTCAATGGAGCTGGTTGGTTCATCTTTAGAATAAAAACGGGAGCAGTGCAACACAGGACGAGCGTGTACAGAGCACAGGACAGAGCACTGACTAGCAACCAAATGCTTTATTTGCATAAGCAGCATATAAAGACATCATTTAATGTGACATAAAGAACAGAAAAAGAAGGATAAGCATCAGCCACGGAGATAATCCAGTTCTTTTGTTGAGAGCACGAGGGATGCTGAACTGACGCACGCGTCGCCACTTTTGAATATGCAAAATGCCTCAAACATTTCCCGCCCATGCTTTTCACTATATCTGCCAATTATTTCGCACTTCTTAAAAGATTTCGGTGCAACCACACATGTTACAGTGGACAGCCAGATGACTGTACGGGTTTCCTTTTAGTGAAGCGGCATGCTCGCACAGGCGATCATTAATGCACCTCCCTGTTTGCTCGATATAGCAACGTTTATGATCATGCGGGATATTATAGATGACCTGCATTGTACAGTCAATGAAGCCACGAACATGATTCGTATAGCAGCTATTTCGTGTGACAGTATCCACCCTGTTGACTATTTTTCACGACGCGCTCAGCTTATTAGGGGCAATGCACACCACCCTCACTCCTGCCTTGGCTGCATTGTTCATAATGTTATGGGAAACACGGTGTACATAAGAAATGACGGCAAGCCTAGATCTCGAAGGTGGTGACTGTTTAGTTTGTTTTCCGGCGTTCTTCAACTCTTTTACAAGGCCACCAGCAACACTGCACATCACGCTGGTCAGGTTGCCTGCTGATGTTAGTCTGTTGACTTGTGCTGAAAAGCTCAGTTCAACAGAGCGCTCTCACAAACGCTTGAGAGCAGCTCACAAACATGCCTTAGCGATGCCTTGTTTTACGAGTTTGGAGTGTGCAGACGAAAACGGAAGAAGCCCTTTCTTTGAGCGAGGTGAGTAACTCCAGCACGCGTGATGAGGTTGAAAAACAATTTCAATGTCTAAAAACCTTAAAGGGGTTGGGACACCAAATTTTGAGGCTATAAAAAGCATGTTGTAGGCTGCTTCCGTATGCAGGAACACCCAGAATTAGGTATTGGACGCTGCAAACATTTCAAAGTAATTTTAATTCAGCTCCGAAAAGTCATTAAAAGCTCTTTCTCGTGGTCGGGACCCATCGCTAGCGCGGCAGTTATGACGTCACAGAGGAGGAACGAAAATTTTGACGTCATAGCACACTAGCACAAAAACGTGACGTACGATGAGTAGCTATGAAATGCCGATTACAGAGCCTGCTGAGCCGAGCGGCCGAGCATAGCCTCCACTATGACCGAACTATAGGCATAGAGAAATCCTTTCTTAATGCAAAGAAGGGGTAAGGCATGAAGACGCAGACACAGGAGGAGAGAAGTGGACAACACGAACGCTGCACGGCGGCCCGCGAACAGCAAACTGCGTGCGGCGAGTTGCCGTGCGGACAGGCCTTTACACGTTGAGTGTAACACTAGCCGGCCGACTCCGAAAGAGACCAGGATATACGGCGTTCGTGTTGTCCGCTTCTCTCCTCGCATAATCGCATAGTTCGGCAGCTCGGAGCGGTCTCTTCTTCGCTTAATTAGCCTTTCTCAATGTGAAGGCCCGTCCACGTTACCGGCACGGAAACTTGCCGCACGCTGTTTGCCGTTCGCGGGCCCCCGTGCGACGCCGGTGTTGCTCGCGAACGGCGAGATTTCCTTGCCGTAGGGAGGACGGGCCCAGGACCCATTTGTGCGGCAGCCGTACGGCGAAGCAGCCAATCAGCGACCGAGGAGTGGTCACTCTGGCACCGACTGCAGCCTCACCGCCTCCTGGCCACGGTGGCCGCATTTTGATGGGGGCTAAATGCGAAAACACCCGTGTGCTTAGATTTAGGTGCACGTTAAAGAACCCCAGGTGGTCGAAATTTCTAGAGTTCTCCACTACGGCGTGCCTCATAATCAGAAAGTGGGTTTGGCTCGTAAAACCCCCTAATTGAATTTTTAAGCCTCACCGCCTCTGATCGTTCGGCGCCGCCGATATCGCCCGCTAGGCCTTTTCCGGTTCACTTAAAAGCTAAAGCTTACGGCACTTCGGAATGAATCACCGGCTCTCACAAGCCGCACTATTTTCTTACCGTTGTTGTCGCTCTTCGCAATAATTATAATAATCGCGACATGCACTTCGAATCGCCAGTTTACCTCTGCTGGCAGAGCACACGTATGCGCTAGCAGACGACGCAGCATAGTTTTACGTCACTATTTTCGTGACCCACGTCACCAAGCCGTGTTGCGTTTCCTCTCCTATGACGTCATAGCATCACCCGGAGCCCAGAAATCGAAACCAAAATCGCTCTGTATAATAATGCTATTATTAAATTATTTATCGGGTACATATGAATCCCGCGGTGTGTATCGTGCTTCCTGAAGCAGTACGCAACGCTTGAATTGAAGAACACATGAACGAAAATTTTTATGTCTCCACCCCTTTAAACGGTCATTGGTGGGCTCTTCCGTTGTTAATGTAAAATCCTTTATTATCTCACTGAAGGCGTGAATGAGTCTTGGAGGTTAACTCCGTGTCAGAAGGGTTAACTGGACAAAATACTAAGAAGTCGTCAACAACGCGAAATATTCTTACGGTCGTCAGCTGTAGGTGAGCGAGTAAGCCCCTGTCATAGCGTGCCAATGAAATGTCACTAAGTATGGGTGCTAATGTGAACCTACACACACTCCCTGCTTTTGAATTAAAAGCCTCTTGTCATGAAAAATGAATGTGGATTTTAGGTAGTAGGTTAGCATTTCCATGAAGCTGCTGACACTCGTTCCACAGACATTTTGAAACTTAACTACCCTGTGCTTATCGATGCAATCACCAACTAAAATCAGGTTACTTGGTAACGAATAGTACAAGTCTTTGACATCAACAGAAAAGGCGCGGCAGTCCTGTGGGCACTCACTTTGCAAGAAAGTAGATGCTTCATGTGGCTTCCAGATGAGGAAAGGGTCTTCCATTTCCAGATTTCGCAGGGATTTTTGCAGGAAAGCGTCTAGGAGTCGCTGCCAGGTTCCCCATTCCGACACAATCACAGAAAATAGGGATTCCACCCTATGTTTTTTTGCCGAGAAGAACACAGTCAAAGTTATGCCCTTTGAAGCCCTCACAGAGGATGCCAGCTTGATCAGACTCTATAATTTGCACAGTTTGGCTGCTTCGGCCTTCACCTTTGCTGGCTTGACTTCACTTGCATCCTTGAAGTGGCTGCTTAGGGCTTGCTCAGCCTTGAGATGGTAGGTCACTGCAGGGGCGACTACGAAGCCACCTTCCTTGCCCAAAAGGAGCAGTTTCAGGCCCTCGTCCCAGAGTGAGGAAACAACAGAGGCTGCCTTTTTGCGTTCCTTGTGTCCATTTGGTCGCCCTTGAGGAAGACAGTCAACACATTCTTTGATAACGTGATTCGCTTCCTCGTCTTTAGCCCTTGAAGCAGCATTTCTAACCAAGCAGAGCGTTTCAAACTTGTCTATTTTCGGATTTGGGCAGTACCTCAGCCCCAATTTGAGGTACTGCTGTACGTCTTCAGGGACACGGGCATCGTCCAAAAGTACGACTTCTTGTCCGCATTCACTCTGTTGAACACAGCTTTTCAGCGCAAGTGAACAGACTGACATCAGCAGACTACCTGACCAGTGTGATGTGCAGTGTTGCTGGTGGCCTTGTAAAAGAGTTAAATAATGCCGGAAAACAAACTATGCAGTCACCGCCTTCGAGATCTAGACTTGCCGTCATTCCTTATGTACACCGTCTTTCTCATAACATTATGAATATTGCAGCCAAGGCAGGAGTGAGAGTGGTGGGCAATACCCCTAATAAACTGACCGCGTTGTGCAAAATAGTTCACAGGGTGGGTACTGTCGCGTGCAAAAGCTGCTATAAGAATCATGTTTGCGGCTTCATTGACTGTACAACGCAGGTCGTCTATAAAATCCGGCTTGATCATAAACGTTGCTATATCGGGAAAATGGGGAGGTGCACTAATGATCACCTGCGCGAGCATGCCGCTTCACTAAAAGGAAACCCGTACAGTCATCTGGCTGTCCACTGTAACATGTGTGGTTGCACCCCAGTCTTTAAAAAGTGCGAAGTAATTAGCAGATATAGTGAAAAGTGTGCGCGAGAAATCTTTGAGGCATTTTGCATATTCAAAAGGCACGACAGTTGCGTCAGTTCTAAGTCCCTCACACTCTCAACAAAAGAACTGGATTATTTCCATGGCTGACGCTTATCCTTCTTTTTCTGTTCATTATGTCACATTCAATGATGTCTTTATATGCTACTTCTGCAAATAAACCATTTGGTGGCTAGTCAGCGCTCTGTCCTGTGTTGCACTGTTCCTGTTTTTATTCTAAAGAGATATTTCTATCTCCGCATTAATAAGCCAATTTGAAAAGTGTTTGTGGTAAAGCACTCCTTAGAGGGCACGTAAAGCATATAATCAAAATTTGCTATGTGGCCTGGTGAGGGGCCCTTTAAGGTCAAGCCACAGCTCAGGAATGCCTACATGGGAACAGAGAAATAATTTTCCATTGAAACCACCCTACTGATTTTAAAAGGGTCTGTCGCATTAAAAAAAAAAAAAACTTGAAATCTTGTCAATGTATCAAGCAGATTTTTTATTTAGCCTTGAAATTTCCTGAAAAGTTCTCGAAGATGCTCAGTTAGCTCAACTATCACGTTTATTACTCTGTAGCTCAGCAATAAAAATTATATTAGAATTCTGTAGGCTGCACCTGATAATGCATCTATAGTGGGCAAAAGGGATGTGTTATAAACCATATGAATATATATTATTCATATGTGAGTAGGACATTTGCAAAGCTCTCATAATCATTTAAAAAGTTTACGTAAACTCCAAATTGTGTAATTATGTGTATGCCCCATGGAATGTTTTTTTCAGGGGGGGGGGGGGTCCCTTTAACGATATTGTTAGGTTTCAAGAGCTTATTTTTATACTCATATAGACTTTTCACTAATGAACTTCAAACTTCATATATACCAAATATTTCTGCTTTAAATGCCCTAACAAGTGCAGTTTACAGAAGTGCGATATCTGTTTTCAATGCAGATGATGAAGTTCAAGGAAGCTTCATGCTTCAAATATTATTTTTTTAAGCATGAATTTCTGGAAATTTTTGCTGAAAAATTCTAGGGCACTAAATCAAAATTCCACTTCATAGAGTCATAGAATGTAACTTTCTCTCTGAAGTGCAACAAATTTAATTCAGAATGGTCCAGCACTTGTCTCATAAAACATTTCTGCATTGTACGTGTTCTTGGATAGGGAAATCACAGTTGGCCCCAATCTAAAGCTACCTCTTTAGTACTGGCATTGAAGTTATACTGTCACCTAAGAAAGGGAAGTGTGGCCTTCATTTTCTCCACTGATCAACATTTTTTTCTCCTAAACGAAGAAGTGAAGGGTTGAAAGAATAGTTTCCCAGTGTGAACCGATTTGGTGTAGCTTGTGTGGATCCCTTTAAAGTGCCCCTTCACCAGGCCACATAGAAAATTTCGGTTATACGCTGGAAGTTGTTTGTGCCTCTAGGGAGTGTTTTGCTACAAGAATTTTTAAAACTGGTTCATCCATAGCCAAGATAAAAATATTTCAGTGCCACGGACCCATGATTTCCGGAGGTGAGCTCCACCACCTACGTAGACCCTTTCTCCACTTGCCCCTTCTAGCCTCCTGAAGCAAAATTCCTTCCCTGCATTCTCCCATATTGGAACTAGAGGATCGCATGACGCATACATCACAGGTCCTGTTTATTCTTTTTTTTTTTCTCTTTGCACGGCGCACCTCCGCTAACAGTGTCGCACGTGAGCTTTTGTGTTCATCTCGTTTCGTACAGCACACAATTTTGCACTCTGTGCACGAGAACACTTGACTAGCAATATGTCAGTGCCATACAAACACTGAGGCAGACACAAGGGGATCACAGAGCATGATTGTGCACGACTGCACGATGTGGGAACAAGCAGGCGAAACGGAAGTACATCTCCCATGCTGCAATGCGAAGTAAAATTACAACATGTGGACATTCGGTTTGTGTGTTTTATTATTTTTCTGAACTTTAATTTGTCTATTGAAGCAACAGATTACACAAATAATAGATGTTGCCTTGAATAATTCTCAAAGTCACGTGTCACTATGACCGACGTCACAGCACAGACATGTATGCAGGCACGCTTGCGCATATATGTCAGCCCTCTGGCTTTGCCCACGAATAGAAGGGCAAATGGCATTCAGTTGGAAATTTCAGCTCTTTTAGCTGTGCGTAGTAATGCAATACTTAGCAGGCACGATCGTTAGCACTCATTGTATGCACTGCACTTGTCAGCTCAAGATTGCCAGACCTGGTGAGGAGCCCTTTAAAGCTACCTGCAAAAAATAAATTTAAAAATTTTGAAGCGCATTACAATGATGTGGTGTGCCTCATGGAATACACACAATCCTGAAAGTTACTATGTATCAATAAATTTAATAAAAAGTCTGTGCTAGCTCCACCAGTGCTGCTTGCAGATGGGCATGGGGCTTATGCACTTTGGTGGCGCAAACAGCAAGCAGATGCAAAATTAGCGAAAATTAAAAAAAGAAACACCTTTTGAATATTGCACCTATGGTATATGTTTCTAGTAAACTTGAAGGCAATGATATTTAAAAACAACTTTATTCTATTTCAAGCTTCGAAAGTGTTTGTGTTCCGAGATATTCTAATGTGAGTACTCTAATTACGCGTTCATAGGTAGGAGTCTTGATGGAGACGAACCCCCTACAGGACGTGTCCAATTGCTAGAAAAGGCGAAAGCCAGTCTTGTTCTTGCCAGCCAGGAACAGGAGCACAGCTGTTACAGCTCCACCCGGCTTCTAGGCTGGTATGCTGTACGGAATCAGCTACATGATACGAGAGGGTTCATCTTCATGTCAAGACTCATGCCTTGGATTGCAAAATTAGCGTATTGAGTGTCCAATTTGATGATGAATATCTCAGAACACAAATGCTTTAGAAGTGTTCAATTGGAGTTGTCCTTGAATACAATTCAAGTTTCTAAGAAAAACCTATAGCATAATGGTGAAATTCAGGAAGTTAACAGGTAATTATTTACTAGTTCATGAAAGTTGTGTCTGCCAAGTAGCATTTCCATCGATGGCATAACTTTTTTTTTAAAGTGAAGTTACTGATAGCTTAACTTGCGCTTAGTAATTTCAGAGGCTCCTGCCACTTCAAAATTTAAAGTTGACATTGTGGCTACTTTGAGGACCCTGTACACTCACCTTTTCATGATTGAGGGACCAAAACAAGTCTCAAAACATATTTTGGTAGTATTACATTTCAGACAAGGTTAGTTTCTTATTATTTTTGTTTATCAACAATCTTGAAGATGTGTATCTCTACTCGTTCTAGATGGTTGTCATAATTTCACAGTGTACTGTATTTAGGCCCATAACTGGGCAGGAAAGCTAAATGGAGTGAAAACTGCAGTTGTGCATCATTTGTAGTGCTGTGGCAAGAACATATATGAGACTATCTGTAATTCTTGTTTAGAAAACAAACGCTTGATAGAGGGAGTTTCTCATGATGGTGTGCACTGTGTGAAAGCTAAACAAACTGCAACTATTCAGGTGCACATTTCTAAGTTTTTTCTTCCCAATACAATTTCGCACCAGACATTGCACTTTACTGGCCAAAAGGTACAGAATCGAATGCACATAAGGAACACCGAAAAGGCAAATGGGAAGGACCACTTTTTTTTTTTTTTTCAGGGAACATGGAACTTCAGAAATATGGCTTTATTTTGTATGTCATCACCACTTTTACTAGCTTTGGGTGCCTGCTGTGTGTGCTGTAGGTTCGCATTAGTGCGCTGTGCTTTTCTGTGACATTTCTTGCATACAAACTCTGCACAGATTTTTTTTTAATCATGACTACTTCTACAGTGTTCCGCACCTTTTTTTCCTTGCAGGAAAAGCAATGAAGATGTGGTCATGGTGGTGGGAGGTGAGGGTTTGGACGTGACCCTGTATGCCGCTAAAGCCGAGGAGACCATGATCAGCCAGACGGGTTATTACCTGGCCTAGCACTGAACCTGTTTACCTTTTTAAGTGTACAGATACAAAATAAATCATGTGCCATGCATTTGTTATCATGTACATGCGCATTAAGGTGAAATGGCACCACTTCTTGTTTCACATTTATTTTCAGGGGCTTCTTACTGCAACTGCTTGCTAAAGGGGTAAAAAAGCAGTTAAATTTCTTGGCAGCCTCAAGAGTGCTAGAGTCCACTGCCTACACAGACCTGATGAAAAATAAGGAACAATGAAAGGGCAGATAGTTTTGTAATGTGAGTGAAAACAAGATTTTCAAGGGGTACCTAGTAATTAAGTTGACTACGCAGCATTGGGACAAGAAATGTGTTTCATCAACCAATCTTGCTAAACTTGAGCAGACATAGCAGCGAGAGTGCCTGGCTACAAGAATGGTAGAGAAAAAGAGGAAAAGCAGATGAGCAGACAGTGAGGACAAATGTTTATCTCATTTTTTTGTGTTTCTTGGGTTGACTGATGTCAATGCAGAAGATGTCAAACGTTTGACACTTAGCATACAGGCAGAGCCACTGCTATTGAAAACACGGGAGCCCATGGCAGCACTCCACGAAGCGCCACTGCTAGCACCTCACAAAATCTTGTGGCACAGGTGCAATGATAGGACAAATCAAAGCAAAGATAGGTGGAGCACCCGTGCGTAATCTGCTACGGTTCCTTCCCTTCCAACCTTTGCCATATGCATGTTGGCGTTTATAGGTCGTGCACACTAGCAGCTCTGAGTATTCATGCAAGTGCTGCGAAAGCCAAATGTCTGCAGGCTGATTTCTCATGCTACAAGCAGGCGTACAGAATTTGGAATGTGAATAATACTTCCATGGAGTTTTTGTTTGACAAGAATCATTTTAAACTTTTTTATTGCATTGTGAAAAATAATGCTGATTTCAAAACTCCATGCTTTGAAGGGACACTAAAGGCTAATACTAAGTTAAGCTAAAGTGATAGATTAGTGCTCGAGAATCTCTAAGGCGTCAATATTATCGTGAACAGAACCTTAATAATAGCGAAATCGAGGCAAATGCAGGACATGATTAGACTCCCCCGGGAGATTCAAGCACTTGCGCGATAATGAAAGCACTCCTCAGTCAAATTCTGTCACTAGTACTCAGCCACTCGTTGCAAAAAACATAATAGGAAAAGTGAGCAATGGAAATGTTTGGCAGATGTCTTAATGAAAGGTTAGCTGGCAGGCCTCCATCCAAGCCTTAATTACTTAAAGCAGTTCCATTGTTAGTTGCAACAGTTTTAGTGATTTTGAATATGTTACTTTCTTAAAGGGAAGTAACAGCATTTGTGACCTCTTTTCTAGGGTAGCCATGCCGTCGTGCATTCACCATACAAGCGACACATTTTCTGTTCTCAACATAAGCAAAGGAAAGGTGCACTGCTTCAAAAGGTACTTCGCAGTATGCAAGAATACCTAGACATTTGTCTTGGTTCTTATTTAGTTATCAATACTTTTCTGCAGTTGCATATGCCTTTCCACAGATGCACATGACCTCGTCGCACTTTTGCTTGTGAAGCTCCTCCTGTAGGCATGTGTCCAAAGATCTGTTGTGTCAAAGTTCAGGGGGCTTTAATAGCAAAGAGAGACTTTTCTGGCAGCTTTGTTTCAGGTACCCAAAACTTCTCCATTGTGCAGTTGCCACTTCATTCTAGCTGCACCCGCGGCTATGGGCTTCCACTTGGTTGCACTTGCATCCAAGCTGTTTACATACAACAGAAAACTCACAGACAAGAGAAACAAGTAACATAAGCACTGTAATCTGTTCCTCATATAATTTCAGTGCTGTCTGTAACCTCAGATTCGGATAAACTAGCCTGACTGCAATGTTGTGTTGAGTGCCTTTGTCGCTGCACATGGATTGGATTGTAAAACTTTATTTGTCCAACAGATGTAGGGAAGGCTTTAAGTCTTCCCACCTAGACGACGGCCAGGAGTACTTGGACCCTAGCGGCGATTTCGGCCAGTTGGACGGTCTTCAGTTGAATCTCCGGATCGGAGCTGAGTAATAAGGTCTCCCACTGTTCCAAAGACGTTATTCTTCCCTCAGAGGGAGCCTGTGGGCATTCCCACAGAATGTGATTAAGATTAGCCCTGGCTTTACATAGCTTACACTGGCTAGAGTACTGACCCGGGTAGTAGAGGCTGCACGACACCGGGCTTGGAAACGAGTTGGTTTGCAGGCGACGCCATGTGGAGGTCTGGCTCTTGTTTAAGGATGCATCAGCCGGAGGATATTTAACCCGCCCTAGTCTGTAGTGTTGTGTGATCTCTCTGTAGCACACTAAGCGGTCTCGCCCCGTGAAGCCTTCGGCTAGCCCACCAGCTCGGAATGTGAGTCCTCGAGCTAATTCGTGGGCCGCCTCATTCCCAGCGAGGGAGGCGTGCGCAGGTGCCCAGATTATTTCAATTTTCCTGCTATCTCTGCAGGTCTGCAGGATTCTTTTCGCCTCGGGAGAAATTCTGCCTCTGGCAAAGTTCATCACCGCAACCTTAGAGTCGCTGACTATAATTTTGGCTGAAGTACTTGCAATTGCAAGTGCTATGGCAGATTCTTCTCCAATTTGAGAGCAATCCGTTGTAACTGTGCCACTGGCTATCAATCTAGTTTCAGCGCTCGCTACAGCTAGGGCCATGCGGCCGTTGCCATAGTCTGCAGCATCAACGTAGAGCACGTCCTTCGAGTTTTTGAAACGCTTCTCAAGAGCCTCGGCCCGTTTCTGTCTGCGTTCCTTGTGATGGATTGGGTGCATGTTTTGAGGTAGTGGTGGGATTATTAGTCGGTTGCGCACGCTTCGAGGCAGGTCTACTTTGATGCCTTCCTGCCCCTCATAGTTTATGCCTAGCCTAGCTAGGATTTTCCTGCCCGTAGGGCTTCCCGCAAGTCTCTCATACTGCGAGATCCTCACTGCTTCAATAATCTCCTCAAGCGTGTTGTGGAGCCCTAGAGCTAAAAGCTTTTCATTTGCAGTGCGGATGGGGAGCCCCAGTGCCTGTTTTATACTTTTATACTGTTTTTACTTTTTTATACTGTTGTGGTGTTGAGAAAATTCTCAACACCACAACAAACTTATACAAGTACAATAGATGGATGGATGGACGGATGCAAAACTTTAATAAAGGTCCTGAGGTACGCGACTCAGCGCGCTGCGGGCCGCTCCCACGTTGGGACAGTCAGGCCATGCCCGACTGCCGCATCGTGGGATATATAAATATAATTAATATGTTTAGCTTGTCACATCGGAGCTCTTTTGTATCTCTCTCCGACTTGGGCACCATACAGCGCACATAGCACACGGTGTTCTGGGTGACACTGTGGTGTTTACAAAAGTAGAACTCTCTTGAAGCTGAAGGAACATGCTGGTTGGACACAAAACTTAGCAGACTATAACTTGCTAAAGTATTTCCCTGATAGGACTTGTACAAAGAAACATACAAGACAAACACGGTGCTATGCCCAACTGGAATTCATTGAAGGTTACAGAATGTATTTAAAAAAAGATTAAAATACATAATGCTGTGCTGAATGTGATCAAGGCACATGTGCAAGAAACTATAGTTATTTGTTCGGTGAGGACAGTAATGTGCTTTAGCAAGTTAGAAATTTGTTACCAACTTGCCCACATTCACATCTTAACAGATTTAACAATGTTTCCACTATGTGGAGAACCTTGATCTACAGTGATTTTTATCATCCCGAAGTAGGCTGGTGTTCCTATCATAACATGTACTTAAAAAGCTTATTCTCTCAGGATTTCATGTTGTTTTACTTGACATAAGCTCACGAGGCTTACAGATTACATGCTCATATCTCATCGTAAACACCCACTTCCTTTTAAATGATTTTCATTTCAGTAAAAGCACAGTAAATTTCATCAGATGAGAAGTGTAAATGCGTTTTTTTATTTCATATTTGGTGCTTGTTCGCCTGCTGCAATTGTGAAGTAAAATGAAGTAAAACTTCAAGAGGACAGCTGCCTGAATACTTTTTTTTTTCTGCATGCAGTTGCAGATGCAGATGTTACATAGCAGATGAGAAAGAGGACAAGCTGTGTTCTGGACCATCATCTTTGTTGTGGTGCCGCTTGCTGTCACTGTGTAAATATTGTGCATAGTCCCATTCTGACATCTACCAGAAACAGTCAGACCATTGTATAAGGGTATTATGAAAAATCTGTCTATTCATCGGCTTCGTGTACGAGCCACTAAAGCAAAGCTTTTTGCGCATACAGACAATGTGACTGTATTTCACACAGATGAAGACAGCATCCAGACAACGATCAGTAGTGTGAAAAGCTTTGGTGAGGTAAACACCGGGGAATTCCCTCTGGCATGGCAAACTGCCAACAACCCCCAACACTTTCGCCAACATGAAGTTGGTCAGAATGCCTGTTCAATACCTTGATGTCTCACTTGAAGGTTACAAAGAAAGTGAACAATATAGGCAAAAGAAAACAAGCAATTAAACAAAAAGTGAATAGGTGAACGGCGGAACATTTCTGGGCATTTGCCAGGGCCACTGTATGCAACTTATTCTTTTTGTCGAAGCTTTGCCACACAATTAATGCAAGTGCTGCACTACTCTCGGAATAAGTGCAGTAGATGCATCGTGTCTTTGGAACGTTTGGGAGTGCTGTAGTCGCACGAATTTATTTCGTAGGTTGAAGGCGGGCATGTGTATTTGACAAATCTGTTTTCACGACAGCTGATACACCATTCTTTATTTGTTATTAATGTTATTAACTCTTATTTCTTTTTTTCAGGGGTAACCTACTCTTTCCTACAAACTATGATTCAAGTGAAGCCCAAATGTGCATTATTCTAGTTTGTAGTGGGCACCAATATCGTGAGGGGCCCAATTCGTGCTTATGACTATGATCCCCTTTACAATGTTCCCGTTCCTTCTTCAATGCCTTGCACTGTGAAGGCTATGGTGGAGCGGGGCGCGCCCACAACACTCCGCCTTTCAAGTGTCACTGGGACGCGCAGTTTACATTTGATTTTGGACGTTCACGCGGACGCCATTATGTCCAATTTTGGCGCCTACGATGCGCCAAATGCCCTTTTCCTTGGCGAGCCGCAGTGTGCTCAGCCAGCAGACTAATAGCGGCACCCCGCGGCGGCCGCAATATCTATCTACGTAGTAGACCGCAGCTACATGCAACTGTAGTGTATTATGCACAGCGTTTGCTTTGTGCACGACAGGGCTTCAGTGCGCGCTCGCACTCGCATGCTCCAGTTTGGTCCTGCTACGTGGTGCGGACCGGCTTTGTCCTGCACAAGCTTGACCGACAGATAGTAGCCACATGCAGAAAGCGAAGTCTGCCAAGGCGTCAAGCATGGAAGTGAGCGCGCGTGTGGTCTGACCTGAAGTTTCGCGTGGTTCGAGGTTAGAATCTAGATCAGTGTTCAAAATTAGTCGAAATTTTAGCAAGACTTGATGGCTACGACATCGATAAGCATGGTGGCTAAAGTTTAATACCGACGCGGGTGGCCGTAGCCGAGCGTGAGCAGACGATCGTAGGCTTCTTCTGGAAGTACGTAATTATCGAAATTCGAAAGCTGATTTTTGCCTACTTCAGCCTCATTGTTAAACTGCATCAATTAATATAATAATATAATAATGGAATTAATAACAGTAGGAAGAAGCGCACTGATCCAAACGCCCTTCTTAATTGATGTCAGCTCTTGACCAGTAGCAGCCGCGCATACAAATCTGCTATATTACGAAATAAAACAGCCCAAGAAGAGTGAGGAGAAGACCTCGTTCGAAAAGAATGTGAGAAAAGGGTGACTTCAAGGGAAGCTGAAAAGGTTTTCAATTTCCATGAATTGCTGGGGTTTGGAAGAACAGACCTATTAATTTACGGTTCTGAAATTTTTTCTTTGTATTGTCAATATAAGGGGTAGAAATCGCTTTCTAAATAACCCCCCCCCCCCCCCGCGGACACGCCCCCGTCGCTTCCCGGAGAACCGGCGAGAGTGACGTCATTACCGGGGACCGTACTGCCGGACCGGCGTGCTGGCATGTGCTGGCATGTTTCTTTCCGTCCTGCGCTTTGGTGGATCCACACGACGGACGAAATCCGTCTTTTTCGCGACGGACGGCGCATCACGTGACTACGCGTCACGGATTTGTGCCGTCCGCGCGTCGTCCGCGACTCCCACGTACGGAAAATGCCGAGCTATTTTTCGCATCCGGATCTTGGGGGTCGAATGCTGCGGATTTAGCCTAGCATGCTCTACAGTCTGGCAACAAGCGCGGCTTTGGTACAGTGTACTAGAATTATTCTAGTACACTGTAGTGAGGGCGAAGTCTGGCATCACTCGGGGCACTCTTGACGTCAGCGCGGAGCGAGATAGCATCGCCCCGGTGTGGCCCCGCAGACGTGGCCCGTTCACATTTTTGGCCGACAGTTCGACAGGCCGACAGTTCACATTTTTGGCCGACAGTAAAAAAGAAACGGCCCAGAGGGCCGTTTCTTTTTTTTCGACAGTAGTCCTATTAGGGTTATTATAATTACACGAAGGTATTTCGCCTTCGTCAGCAGCAGTCCTTGAGATAGTTACTTTGGCGGCTAGCTTCCCACGCTATGCGTGCCGCCCTCGCACCTGTTTCAGCTTTTCCTAGACGCTAGAGTTATACTATGTCCGCGCAACCTTGAGCGATCGGAAAGCACGTTTTCTGCTCTTGGCCGGCGGAGAAGGGAGGCTTTGTTCCGGCCGCAAAGCCCTCCACGTCTCAGTAAGGTACAGTGCTCACGGAATGAAACTCGACACGGCGCATTTAGTAAAACCCTGCATACGTGCAAAGTACGCGAGAGCACCATGTCATGTCGCAAGGAATTTGGTCACCAAGGGTGACGAGGACTCCGATGTAAGTGTGCGCACCGAAATTACGTCGATGTGACACGAACTACAGCCGGTGGAAAGGAAAGTATGCGCATTACTTAGCCCTAAATTGACGCGTTTCATTCTGTGAGCACTGTACCTGGTGGTGGTCTCGTGCGGACGCTGCCCTCTCGGTGAGCGCATATTCTCCCTCATCTTTTAAAAGGTTCTATACTTAAAAGCGTTTGTCTCGCAAACCATACTTATTTCAAGGGAATTTTCCACGTCTCAATAATTTCTCTCGTCGTATTCGAGTGCTGATTGCCGTGTTATCGTTTGTTAACGAAGCTTTCCCTGAATTCTAAATATTTTAAGGCAGTTTGTCGTGTGCGTATCATGGCCGCGTACGCTTATATCGTCTTCCGTTTCTCTACCACGGGTGCGCTTTAAAACAATGGCGCTGCAATTTTGCTTCAGAGACTTTCCTTTCCTTCCTTCTTCACCTCCCTTAAACTGGCTCTCTCAACTCCTACACGCAGAGACAAAGCAACAGAGCGCGCATTCGATCACGCGCTCGCCGAGCACGTGATCAAGCTTTACCTATATATTCTCTAAAGCCGCTCGAGTTCGCTCTTCTCCTCGGGCGGCCATTTTTCCAAGAAAGTATCGACCATCGCGGACAACATCAGTCCCTTTCCACGTAAGTATGAGGCTCGGAGCAGGAGCTATGGCGCTTCAATGTAACCTGGGGCCTGACAAACCAACCGACTGAGCTATCTTTCCGGGCAACATCCAAAGGTCACGAGTTCAAATCACCTGCTCTCTTCCTTTTTTCCCTTTTTTTCTTTTTATTTTAATGTCTTTTCGTTTATTTTATCGCTGTACGGGAACCCTCCTAAAAAATTATATATATCCTCAATTATGTATGGCCACACATGTGCATGCAGGTCATAAATACCAGGTTCTCTAGCCGCGTGCCATCCGTGCGGTATAACCGAGCTCAGATTGGTCCACCTTGACTGATCAAATAAGGCACCACTGTAGGTTAAATGAGGCGTACAACTCCTGCGGGACCCGCCGTGGTTGCTCAGTGGCTATGGTGTTAGACTGCTGAGCACGAGGTCGCGGGATCGGATCCCGGCCACGGCGGCCGCATTTCGATGGGGGCGAAATGCGAAAACACCCGTGTACTTAGATTTACGTGCACGTTAAAGAACCCCAGGTGGTCGAAATTTCCATGTGTTGAAAAAATTGCACAAACAGGCCTGGAGTGCGGCCTGATCCCGGTGACCAGAACCGGAAACGCACTCTCTCACCAGAGCAGGATTGGACACCCTGGTGCACTACTTGGCCACAATCTCCTATATGAATACAACAATCAAACCCCGGCCCTCAGTCTCCAGCAGCCGCAAAGCAACTGACCACGGTGGCGGTCAGATCTGTGACGCAGCAGAGGGTGCTAAGAATACCTGGCTCCGGACAGAGGGTGGCAGGTCTTGTTGTGAAACTTAATAAGAGGTACAGTACAAGTCTACGCCCCTACATCCAGTCATGATGACCAGGAAGTGGAAAGCTTTTATGAAGACGTGGAATCAGCGATGGGTAAAGTCAATACACTATACTGATGGGTGACTTCAATGCCAGGGTAGGCAAGAAGCAGGCTGGAGACAAGTCAGTGGGGGAATATGTCATAGGCTCTAGGAATAGCAGAGGAGGGTTATTAGTAGCGTTTGCAGAACATAATATGCGGATAATGAATACCTTTTTCTGCAAGCGGGTTAGCCGAAAGTGGACGTGGAGGAGCCCGAATGGTGAGACTAGAAATGAATTTGACTTCATACTCTGCGCGAACCCTGGTATCATACAAGATGTAGACGTGCTCGGCAAGGTGCGCTGCAGTGACCAATGGATGGTAAGAACTCGAATTAGCCTTGACTTGAGGAGGGAACGGAAGAAACTGGTACATAAGAAGCCAATCAATGAGTCGGCGGTAAGAGGGAAACGAGGAATTCCGGATCAAGCTACAGAACAGGTATTCGGCTTTAACTCGGGAAGAGGATCTTAGTGTTGAAGCAATTAACGACAATCTTATGGGCATCATTAAGGAATGTGCAATAGAAGTCGGTGGTAACGCCGTTAGACAGGAAACCAGTAAGCTGTCGCAGGAGACGAAAGATCTGATCAAGAAACGCCATGTATGAAAGCCTCTAACCCTACAGCTAGAATAGAACTGGCAGAACTTTATAAGTTAACCAACAAGCGTAAGACAACGGACATAAGGAACTATAATATGGATAGAATTGAACAGGCTCTCAGGAACGGAGGAAGCCTAAAAGCAGTGAAGAAGAAACTAGGAATAGGCAAGAAGCAGATGTGTGCGTTAAGAGACAAAGCCGGCAATATCGTTACTAATATGAATGAGATAGTTCAAGTTGCTGAGGGGTTCCAGTAACACCCACGACGATAAGGTGAGAGAGAATAGTCTAGAGGAACTTGATATCCCACAAGTAACGCCGGAAGAGGTAAAGAACGCCTTGGGAGCTATGCAAAGGGGGAAGGCAGCTGGGGAGGATCAGGTAAAAGTAGATTTGTTGAAGGATGTTGGGAACACTGTCCTAGAAAGATTGGCCGCCCTATATACACGATGCCTCATGACCTCGAACGTACCGGAATCCTGGAAGAACCCTAACATAATCCTAATCTATAAGAAAGGGGATGCCAAAGACTTGAAAAATTATACACCGATCAGCTTACTGTCCGTTGCCTGCAAAGTATTTACTAAGGTAATCGCAAATAGAATCAGGAATACGTTAGACTTCTGTCAACCAAAGGACCAGGCAGGATTCCGTAAAGGCTACTCAACAATAGACGATATTCACACTATCAATCCGGGGATAGAGAAATGTGCGGGATATAACCAACCCTTATATATAGCCTTCATTGATTACGAAAAAGCGTTTGATTCAGTTGAAACCTCAGCAGTCATGGAGGCTTTACAGAATCAGGGTGTAGATGAGCCATATGTAAAGAGACCGGAAGATATCTATAGCGGCTCCACAGCCACCGTAGTCCTCCACAAAGAAAGCAACAAAATCCCAATAAAGAAAGGCGTCAGACTGGGAGATACGATCTCTCCAATGCTATTCACAGCATGTTTACAGGAGGTATCCAGAGACCTGGAGTGGGAAGAATTGGGGATAAAAGTTGATGGAGAATACCTTAGCAACTTGCGATTCGCTGATGATATTGCCTTGCTTAGTAACTCAGGAGACCATGAATTTGCAATGCATGCTCACTGACCTGGAGAGGCAAAGCAGAAGGGTGGGTCTGAAAATTAATCTGCAGAAAACTAAAGTAATGTTTAACAGTCTTGGAAGGGAACAGCAGTTTACGATAGGTAGCGAGGCACTGGAAGTGGTAAGGCCGGAATACATCTACTTAGGGCAGGTAGTGACCACGGATCCGGATCATGACACTGAAATAACCAGAAGAATAAGAATGGGCTGGGGTGCGTTTGGCAGGTATTCTCAAATCATGAACAGCAGGTTGCCACTATCCCTCAAGAGGAAAGTGTATAACAGCTGTGTGTTACCAGTACTCACGTATGGGGCATAAACCTGGATGCTTACGAAAAGGGTGCTGCTGAAATTGAGGACGACGTAACAAGCTACGGAAAGAAGAATGATGGGTGTAACGTTAAGGGATAAGAAAAGAGCAGATTGGGTGAGGGAACAAACGCGGGTTAAGGACATCTTAGTTGAAATCAAGAAAAAGAAATGGGCATGGGCCGGACATGTAATGAGGAGGGAAGATAACCGATGGTCATTGAGGGTTACGGACTGGATTCCAAGGGAAGGGACGGGTAGCAGGGGACGGCAGAGAGTTAGGTGGGCGGATGACATGGCGGATGACGTTGCTCCGCCTATCGGGCCAGCTCTCCTCTCTTGTTTACATTTCTCGCGAAACCACAGCGCGCCGCGCGCAACCGTGCTGCTCAGACCAGCGCGCTCCGCAGCAATACTAAGCAATCGTTAGCACGTTAGCATGATTCCGCGAAAAAGGGCAAAATTTCCCGCAGATATTCCTTCGTCCGTAGCCATTGCCATGGCGCGGTACATTGCGTGCAGCGTTGCATGCGTGTTCATTTCACGAATTTTAGTTCCTCCTGTCCCACCTGGCCACAGCAACAACCTGGAGAACACAGTCCAGATAACGCAGCGCAACAAAACACGGAGACCAACGCAAACCTGCCCGCACGGCGCCTTTGCCACAGTACGAAACCTACGGAGCAACACGTGTGAGCGCACAGAACCAAAACAAAGCCGCCATTGTGGCCCGAAAGGCGTGGCCGCTACTGCAAAGAAATAAAAAATCAGCAAAAAAGAGGAGAACGTACCACGTCACTTCCTCCACACTTTTCTCCTAACGCGGGGGGGGGGGGGGGGGGTAGGGCCTCTCTTTAGTTTCCTTCCTCCATGTTGGACCCACTCTCCCATGATAGTACACTGCGCTGCGTTCACTAGCTGCGTTATAGGCGCCGTGCACGCCGACGGACACGCGGAGGTCGCGGGAGAGGATCCTGGCGCGCGCCGTAGTTTGTTGTGTCGTCGATCGTGCTTCTCTGTCTTATTCACGTTTTCAGAGCAAGATAGGCAACACCATTCCCACGTGTGGGGTGGCCAAAGATTCAGGGAATGTCGAAGAAGAATTGTTGCAGGGTGAGGGGCACGAGCGCATTGCGTTGTATGTCAAAGCTACCGAAGTTCGCAAGAACTGAAATTGTTGGTTTCATGTGGCGCGGTAAATCCTCGCACCAGCTGTCGCGCACTTCATGTTTTTACATTTATTTTATGCGTGGCTTCGCACATGTTTAACTGTTGCTAGTTGCTCCATGCATAACTCTTGTTGATTCTTTTGAGCTGCGAAATTTTCACCCTGCCTTGTTTGTAAAGGGTATAAATCACGCTGTGTCTTATTGGAATGATACCAAGGAAGTGCTTCTTTAACAGCTTTATTCTTTTCGCCCGAGGGCATCGCGTTGTATGTCAAAGCTACCGAAGTTCGCAAGAACTGAAATTGTTGGTTTCATGTGGCGCGGTAAATCCTCGCACCAGCTGTCGCGCACTTCATGTTTTTACATTTATTTTATGCGTGGCTTCGCACATGTTTAACTGTTGCTAGTTGCTCCATGCATAACTCTTGTTGATTCTTTTGAGCTGCGAAATTTTCACCCTGCCTTGTTTGTAAAGGGTATAAATCACGCTGTGTCTTATTGGAATGATACCAAGGAAGTGCTTCTTTAACAGCTTTATTCTTTTCGCCCGAGGGCATCTTAGATATTGTTTGCGTTTTCGGAAATGTGTTTAGAAAATAGGTAGTTCAGGGCGAGAATTGCTAATAGCTGCTGCATATGGTATTTTTGTTTCATTTCTCGCTGAAAAGTTAGCGTCCCGTTTGGGAATGGGAAGTCATCACACCTCGATGCTGCCTGTGCAAACTTAACACGCCCAGTGATTTGTGATTTTTTTGTTTCACAACGTAGTCCCTTCTTGCGTGCGAGTTTTGCACTCTACTGAATTCTTTCTTATACTTACGCTGCAGAAGACTGAACCGGGCCTTGCCGCCAGCGCTCATCTACTTTGACTGGCCTTTAAATATATCATGTGGCACCTCTCTCTAGTAATATAAAAAAGTACTGAAAAGTTGGTCAGTCTTTAGCTTTGTACGTTTCGAAGCAGCTCCCTTGGGGAATTTAAAATTGCACAAACTGCAGCGGGAACGGTAGTTTATCGGCGTATGCAGCAGAATTGCATCGGCGGTACAGCACTAACGCGCGCTTTTATTAACCTGTGTGTTTGGTGACTTCGTTGGCTAGTGTACGCGTTTCTATCAATACATTGGCAATTACTCTTCTTGAGACGACTTCGACTGCACTTATTCGGCGATGTCACATGTATTCATCGTCAGAAAAATCACAACGGCATATGCAGAGATTGCACCATGCGGATTTGTTTGATATAAGTTTGCACTAACGACGGGTGCTTATTAGTCAGGTACAGAAGCAGCATTGCGGCAAAGGTAGAATAAAAAAAAAACATCGAGAGATCACATCACTCAACCAAATTAACGGCTAGTGAACATGAGCTCCACGTCATGTAAATGGTGTTCATGGCGTTTGTCTGCGGTACACACCTTGCACGTATGTGGACCATGTTGTCCCAAACACCGGTAATATCGTGTTCATACCCGCTCGCACAGAGGTCAGCATCTTCGGTACAGCTGTCACCGCAGAAGAAGTAGCCTGGCACCCGAACAAAGGAGAAATCGCAGCCGCGAAATTCAGCCATCCTTGCTGCAGAGGGTTGTCGTCTGCTACTGCTCCCGCGTGTACTGTTGGAAGCGTCCGCTAGGTGGCTTTCAGTGGCGCCTCTATAGGTGGTGCACGAGGCGAGCCTCTGTAGCTCCGATGTCGATCATCACGCCAACGTTTTTTTTTAATTATTCCCATTTATGTTTGCTCACCCCTTGCGTTCAAGCTGTCGGCGCTTAATTATCTCCCGTGAGAACTGAAGTCCTCCTGCGTTTCTAAATTGAATTTCCCGCTCGATTCCATTAACGCAAACCGAATGTGCGCCACTACAGAGGCTAGAAGGTTTTCCTAGTGTCGTGAACGGCCGCCATTTCAAGGGGTGTTGTGCCATTACCACAAGCCCGGATTCCGAATCTGCAAGATGCGGAATCTATCCTGCGAGCGCCATAATTCTCCCTTCACAAGTCAAGATGCTGCGCCGTCGTGCGGGAGAAGCCTCGGCGAGCAGCGTGTTTGGACGTGTCCGCGTGTGCCAGACAGCCCGGCGCCGCACCTCCCTTTGCCTGGAGGTCACCGCGCGCGCGAACTTTGAACCGGGTGGCCAGCGCGGTCGCTGGTTGGACCCCTCGGACGACCGTCGTGTGCTGACTTTGTATTGGGCCGTTTGAGTGACAATGGTCCTCGGGGATTATAAAAGCAGCGACACGCCGCCTGAAAAACAGGATCCGCCAACCCACCGGGAGAGAGTGTCGCTCCCGACTGGGGTGAGATGTGTCACGCGTTTTCGCCGGACGTCGTCGTGCGAGAACAGTCGCGTTTGTTGTGAGCACTCGGCCCCAGTGCCGACCCGTTCATGTCCTGTATGATAACCTGTATATAATGTATAAAGTCCCTTTTGTTATTCTCATCGACGCCAGGCTCGGAGTCTTCGCTACCAACGCTCTGTCACGAAACGGGTGACGAGCGCTACGGGACCACAAAGCCGTAATCGTGGTGCAGCGGTACAAGTTCGTAACACTGGCGGCACCGGTTGGATGTCGTAACACTGGTGGCACCGGTTGGAAGTTCGTAACACTGGTGGCAGCGGTGGGATGTTCGTAACACTGGATGGCAGCTACGGGATTGACCGGCATCAGCTACCTCGGCGCGGTGAGTGCCTGAAGTTTACCTCAAACACCAGACTTTCTCTGACACAGGTTATAGTAGCTTAGGGAAAGATTTGGTGTTGCATTGTGATAACCTTGTGTGTTTCAAGCCTAGTAAGAGTGTTTTGAAAACCAGGGGATGCTGAGGGGGTAAAACGGGGCAGTGTGTGAAATACTTGCATATGTCTTACTAGTAGTGTTATAGTAGCGTACGGCAGGTATTTTCAAAAAGGGTAAACAGCAGGAGGACAGTGTGAACGATGGAGAAGTACAAGGTGAAGGAACTTCTCGAAATTTGTGAGGAGTTGGGCATTGAGTTGGGCTCTACCAAAAGAAAGAATGCGATCCTTGAGGTCATGAGGACCGGGGACGTAACGGCTGAGGAAGCCGCTGAGGCCTGGGCGGATATCAATGAACGTCGGGAAAGGGAGGAGAAGGAACGTTGCGAGCAGGAAAGGAAGGAAAATGAACGACGGGAAAAGGAGGAAAGGAGAGAACAGGAACGTCGCGAAGAGGAAAAGGAGGAAAGGAGAGAACAGCAACGTCGCGAGGAGGAAAAGGAGGAAAGGAGAGAGATTCGTGAGCACGAGCTTAAAATGAAAGAGTTGGAGACCCGAAATAGCTCGCCAGCGCCTAGTCTCACTTCTAATGTTCCAAGAATACGCGATCAACTTCCACCCTTTGTCGTCGGAGAGGATATGGCCAAATACCTCGTGAAATTTGAGCACGTGTGTGAACGGAATAGCATTGAGCGATCCCTTTGGGCACAGAATCTGTTAGCCTTGCTTCCTGGGGAGGCATCAGACGTAATAACTTGCTTATCGAAAGAGGCGTTTGAGAGCTACAGTGATGTGAAGGAAGCGCTACTGCGGAAGTACAAATTGTCGCCCGAAGCTTTCCGGCAGAGGTTCCGGTATGCAAAAAAGGGTAAGGAGTCGAATGTTGACTTCGCGTTTCGTCTAAAAGCCGACTTGGTGGAATGGCTGAAGGGCGAAGAGGTTTACGACGACCGCGACAAAATTGTCGAATGCATCGCGTTGGAGCAGTTCTACCGTTGCATTGATGAGGATGTCCGGCTCTGGCTGCAAGATAGGCTAAAAGAGGTTAAGCTAAACAAGGCAGCAGAGTTAGCGGAAGAGTATTACACCCGCCGCAGCTTGCACAGCAAGGCAGTGCGCATAGAGAAAGCAGATAGAAGAGATGGGTTTTACGGGAAGCCCGACGAACGGAAGGAAATCACGCGTCGCGAGTTTCGGGACGACGAGTCCCTTCCCAAAGAAACTGTAAGGGAAGGACAGAATGCATCTCAGAATGCTAACGATGGTCCCAAGCAGCGAAACGATACGACGCGTTCTTTTGAAAAACGGAAGCCGTTAACTTGCTACAATTGCAAAAAGCAAGGGCACATCGCAGTGAGCTGCCCAGAGAAAATTGCTTTTGCAACAATACGGGAAACTAACAAAAACATACGACTATTGGAGCCATATATGCGGGAAATTAAGGTAAACGGCAAGAAGTGCCGAGCACTTCGAGACTCTGCAGCAACTATGGACGTTGTCCACCCGTCTTTCGTCTCCTCGAGTAATTTTACGGGAGAGTGCGCTTGGATACGGCAAGTGGCCGAGGAGGAGAGTGTCTGTTTACCGATCGCAACGGTTATCATTGAAGGAGAGTTTGGGAAACTTAACACCGAAGCCGCTGTGTCAGCCGCCCTCCCGGAGCAATTTTCCTACCTCTTCTCAAATAGCTCGGAGCAGCTGCTGAGGGATCAGGGCAAATCATTCTTTGCCGACGTGGCGTACATGGCCCCCACGCGATCCAAAGCGCGCCCGCTGTCGAGGGAACTTGACTTAGCGTCGGTGAGCGAAAGGCGGTGCGGCACACGGACTGATCAGGGTAACTTGAGTGGCGAGCAGTCACGGGAGAGGCAGAGCTCGGAGGCTGGCCTAGACGAGCGGGTCCTGGAAGTGAGTGGGAGTGACGCGTACAGTGCTAGCCGCGATATAGACGCGACGCCGCAATTAGGCGACGCGGGCTCCACACTCGCTCCGGTTTCCGCCAGCTGGCAGGAGCAGGCTGCAGTTGAAAGGGAAACTCGGATTCGCGAACAACAGGAAGATTGTTCACTAGCCGATCTGAGGAAGAGCGTCAAACGGGGAGTGAAAAAAAAGAGGGTTTCATTTGGCAAGGAATCTGGCTTATTGTACCGCCGCTACACGGATAAGCAGGGTCGCAAATATAAGCAGCTTCGGATTCCGCGAAAATATCACCGGGAAAAATGAATGACCTCATTTGCTTCCTCAGAAGTATGTTTTCGGTCCAAGTGATTTCAAGGGGACCATTCTATTTGTAATTATTATTGCTGATTAATAATTGTTTCTATTTTGTTGTGTTGTTGATTTGAAAACTGATTGTTTGAGCCTTGTGTGCTAGATCGTACACCTGCCTCTTGTTGCAGCGGGAGCAAAAGGGGATAGCGATTTAGTTAGGTTGATTTGGATTATGGCCTTGTCTGGTGTTTGACGGGAGACAGAGGGCACTTGTTCGTGTTGGGTGTTGCCTTTTGCCGGTCGGTTTTGCAAGCTGCAGAACGACCAAGCGGGACCAGTGGCGAGAAGCAAGGTCTTAGGAACGACCCGAGCGGAGCTGGTCAAGGTGCCTTGGCGACGACGCGGTGAGCAGAGCTCCTGTCCTGGCGAGTCGGACCTGGGTACGTGAAGTTACCTGGCGTCCCGACACTGGACGTGAACTTGGACGAGCCTGACGAACGTGCGCGCCTGGCATCCGAGCCACGTGGAGGCAGCTCGTCTTCCCGGCGCCTTATCTGAGGGCGGGGATGCTGTTGTGCCATTACCACAAGCCCGGATTCCGAATCTGCAAGATGCGGAATCTATCCTGCGAGCGCCATAATTCTCCCTTCACAAGTCAAGATGCTGCGCCGTCGTGCGGGAGAAGCCTCGGCGAGCAGTGTGTTTGGACGTGTCCGCGTGTGCCAGACAGCCCGGCGCCGCACCTCCCTTTGCCTGGAGGTCACCGCGCGCGCGAACTTTGAACCGGGTGGCCAGCGCGGTCGCTGGTTGGACCCCTCGGACGACCGTCGTGTGCTGACTTTGTATTGGGCCGTTTGAGTGACAATGGTCCTCGGGGATTATAAAAGCAGCGACACGCCGCCTGAAAAACAGGATCCGCCAACCCACCGGGAGAGAGTGTCGCTCCCGACTGGGGTGAGATGTGTCACGCGTTTTCGCCGGACGTCGTCGTGCGAGAACAGTCGCGTTTGTTGTGAGCACTCGGCCCCAGTGCCGACCCGTTCATGTCCTGTATGATAACCTGTATATAATGTATAAAGTCCCTTTTGTTATTCTCATCGACGCCAGGCTCGGAGTCTTCGCTACCAACGCTCTGTCACGAAACGGGTGACGAGCGCTACGGGACCACAAAGCCGTAATCGTGGTGCAGCGGTACAAGTTCGTAACACTGGCGGCACCGGTTGGATGTCGTAACACTGGTGGCACCGGTTGGAAGTTCGTAACAGGGGCCCCTGTGAAAGCAGTTTGGATGCATTGCGTAGGTGGCGCTGAAGCTACCAGGCGAGTTTTGGCGGCGCTGTTCTAGGCGCGCCGTTCGCCCAGCCAGTTGGCAAGTGCACGCGGGCTGGGATTTGTGCGTGATTTGTTTGTGCCTCTAGATGCACGTGTAATAATGCCGACAAAAAAGGTCGCACGTGTTTCGTGCCGCTCTGCAAAGGTGGCTACAAGTCGTCAAAAGAAAAAGTGTCGTTCCGCGCCCCGTCCGACCCTCATCGGTCGCAAGAATGGGCTCGAAACATAACGCGAGATGACAAGGCTCTCGACGAAACCTGTGTCGTGTGCTCAAGGCATTTCAACGAACGCTACGTTCAAAGCACGAGATAAATTGCTACTTTGTCCCGGCTGTTAGATTGAGCCTCTCTCACCTGGCCAACATACACAGTATGGAAAAGCGTACTTCTCGAAACCCTGCACTGTGACGACGTCCGAGATGCAATACTTGCCTACGATGCAAATACTCAAGAAAGCTTATCTTGAACCAGTTCAGCTGGCAGCATAAGAAACGACTAACGACTTTGAAACAAATAAATGCAAGGAAGCGAAAATCCCTTGACTTATTCCGCCCCCCTCCCCCCCCCCAAAAAAAAGAACTTTCAGCAAGACCGTCAAAGACCTCCGGGTACTCCCGCAGTCCATCCCAACTATTGTGCTGGAGGAGAAAATCGGAGGCCTTCCTCCAAAGCAGCGCCTTGGTGTGAAGGCATGTTTCGAGGCAGCTTCCAGAAAGTCAACCCGGGGCATGCGGTTCAATCAGCTGTGGGTGTTGGAATGTATCCTCATGCGGATGAGGAGCCCACAGCTCCTGATCCGCATTTGCAAAGGGACAACGTCTGAAACATCGACACGACAAAACGGTTTCTAAAACTAATGGAAACACTAATTTTTATAATGTCGTCTAGAGAGAGAGAGAGAAAAAATAATGCAGAGAAATGCAGGGAGGTTAACCAGAGGTAGTTCCGGTTGGCTACCCTGTGCAGGGGGAAGGGTTAAGAGGGAGAAAAAGAGAAACAGAGTAGAAGGGGGAGATAGAAAGGGAGACAAGCACAAACAAACCGCGTACACTACAGAGCGGTAGGAGGCGGCATTCTTAGAGTCTGTCCTGAAGGCCCGTAGACCGCAAGAACCTTACTAGCGCGTGTAAGGCCTTCAACGCGGATGTCCTATCGGAGCATTGGCCTAAAGCTTTTAGTTCTGAAAGTGGACGATTGTCCAACTGGTCCAGTACACTGCACATCACTTGTCTCTCAGCACTGTATCGTGGGCAGACACAGATAATGTGTGCGAGCGTCTCGTCGATGTTACATGTGTCGCACGTGGGGCTGTTGGCCATTCCTATGAGGAAAGCATAGGCGTTTGTAAAGGCAACGCCTAGCCACAGATGGGTCTAGAATCCCATCAAAAGGCCTTCGTGCTGATTCAAGAAGTGCACAGTTTTTTAATGAGTTTATTGTTTTTCTCAATGAATGGGAAGAATATGCTGCACAGCATGGTGGCGGCTTTTTAAGTGCAGGAACTGCCCTTGGGCTGCGTGTAACTCTGCAAAGCACACTGCCGCTTGTAAAATACCTAACCACGTCCCTGCAATACAAGTACTTGTTGACCGCAAACCTAAGCCAAGACAGGATGGAGAATGTATTTGGCATTGCGTGCCAGTGCTTCGGTTGCAATGATCATCCAATAGTGGTGCAGTTTTTGATAATTATCAACAACCTGGCTTTCTACAGCCTCGCAAAGCCTCCAAAAGGAGCAAAAGTACCTGCAGAAGTAGTGACTGCCCTCTTGCAGCCATCTCATGTCCCCAAAGAAAAAAATGCGCGAATAACTGAACTTGTCGATAATTTACTGGATGGCGGAAACTTGGCTTCTGCTGCATGCACAGCTGCTCGAGGAGCACAGGAGCCTGAGCGATCCTCAGGGCTGTGTAGACAAAAAAAAAAAAGTGACAGCAGACTAATCTTTTTATGTAGCTGGGTATGTTGTAAGAAAAATCCTTAAAAGATTTCCTTGCCCTCAATGTGCAACTTGTTTCAGCACTTTGTCTTTGCAAGCCGAGTCAAACAACAATACCTCGCTTACTCGAAATTTTGACCATGGAGGCTTAGTTTATCCATCAAGGCCAATTGAACAGCTCATAGCAAAGCTTGAGGACGCATTTACGGTGTTTTTCAGTCGCAATAAGCTACACGCAGATAGCATGGTCAACTTTCTGCATTTTCTTCAGGGACGTGAGCTTCAAGGTGAGAGCTGCGAGGAGCATGGACGTCGAATTACGACAGAAGTGATGAAGTTTTACGCCTTGACTAGGATGCATTTTCTTGTAAAGTCAGTAAACAAAGCGCGCAGCGATAAAAGAAAAAGCTGCTGAAAATGAGGCGCTGTCGGTAGCCTCGCACAGGGCACTTCCCACAAGGAAAGGCATTAGTATATTGTTGCCATGGAACCTTGTGTAATAAAGACATTCCGCCCTGCAATTTGTCCCGCTTCATTTTCTCGTTTCGGTATCATGTACAAGATGTGTTCTTACGCTTCTTTACGGCGCAGTAGGTCGGGCCCGAAGTGACGCTTGCATTTGCTCCTGCCGCGGCACGCTCTCGGCGTTACAGCTAGTCCGTGTCGAATCTAAATGACAAGAGAACCTATGCCAGAGTTTGCACTGTCTTTAGCACTTTAACGCCTTGTCAAAGCAGTGACAGCAGCACACACACGATCAATCGACTGAACCAGAGAGCACTACCCCCATGAGAGCTTCTTGCGCCTGCCCGCGCGCCAGCGGGCGGTAGCGCCATCTGCCTTGCGCATAGCAAGTTATTTCAGCTGCGCCGGCTCGGTCGTGACACTAGGAAAACCTTCAAGCCTCTATAGCGCCACATCGCTCAGGAAAAATATAGACGACGACAACGACGGGCATTCGATGGACATTTTAGAGCGCAGCTCTTTGGCGTCCGTTCCTGGGTTTCGCGTCGTCGTCGTCGTCGTCGTCGGCGTTGTCGTCGGCCTCGTAACCAGCTCGCCGACGAATCTGCTGCTCCGCCGCCGCGCATGCGCGCTGTCGGTTCTCCGGGCGAGGGAGGATGATGGAAGGGAGGAGGAGAGACTGTGGAGGAGGGCTGGCTACACAAATGGCTCTTTGGCGTCCGTTCCTGGGTTTCGCGTCGTAGCTCGCCGACGAATCTGCTCCGCCGCCGCGCATGCGCGCTGTCGGCTCTCCGGGCGAGGGAGGATGATGGAAGGGAGGAGGAGAGACTGTGGAGGAGGGCTGGCTACACAAATGGCTCTTTGGCGTCCGTTCCTGGGTTTCGCGTCGTAGCTCGCCGACGAATCTGCTCCGCCGCCGCGCATGCGCGCTGTCGGCTCTCCGGGCGAGGGAGGATGATGGAAGGGAGGAGGAGAGACTGTGGAGGAGGGCTGGCTACACAAATGGCTCTTTGGCGTCCGTTCCTGGGTTTCGCGTCGTCGTCGGCGTTATCGTCGGCCTCATAACCAGCTCCTCCCCCCTTTCATCCCCCCAGCGCTAGCAGCGACCGACTGATACCGCTTTCGTGAGTCCGCTACCGCACTCACGAAAGACGTCGTGCACTTCCTGCAACTCGCATTAACCGTCCATCGATCCACACCGATGTTAGTAGTGGGGGACTTTAATGTTGACATAAAGACAAACAGCAATTTCCTAACACTTATGCCGGAGAACATCCCGTTCCTCTCGCTCGTAACGCGTCCCACGGCTGTGACAACCTCGCGAGGCACTTGTATAGATCTCGTCTTTGAGAATCAAGCATTGGTGTACCAAGTCAAACATATATCAGTCTATTTCTCCGACCACAAAGCTTCCTTCATGACTGTCAAGAACTGTTAGTGGAGTCTTTGTTAAAGGAATACGTGTGAAAAATAAAAAAAAATTCTGTGATAGCGCATACATGTGTTGCTCGATTTCTTTGCCTCAATCTATCGAAAAGGTGAAACAGCTTATTTGCTGCGCTCAAATTTCGCATTAGGAAGTAACGTAATCGTCGGTAATTTTTTTCATCTTGGATTATATATTTATTTTTATTTTTTGTGTTATTTACTTATTAACTAATTTATTTCATTTTCTCAATCATATTACCACCCGATTCGTGGCCTATGCCCCATAGTGGTTTTGTGCCATTAACTAAGGCTTCTTCTTCATCATCATCATCATCATCATCATCATCCACTGTGCAGCAAGTAGAAGAACCATTGAGTTTCTCCAGTGAGTGAGTGAGTGAGTGAAAACTTTTATTGAGCCTTTCAAGAGTTGCGCGTTTACGAGGTCTCCGTCGTCTTCATCTTCTTGGCGCTGGCGACTTGAGACTTCTCTTTAGCAAGGGTGGGCCCCTATTCCAAGGCTCCACTGAGTCGTGCTGCATCGCTCGCGTGCTGCACTAGGGCCCTTTGGGCCGTGAGCTCGCTGCTAGTGAGCCGACTCTCCCATTGCTCCGCACTCGGGTGTTTGTGTTTGTGGAATGCTTTGTTGCGTTCGCACTCCCAGGTGATGTGGTAGAATGTAGGTGTGGCACTGCACCAAGGGCAGGTGGCTCTGTATTGTGTCGGAAACACCTTATTGAGCACGTGTAAGTTGGGGAAGGAGTTTGATTGTAGTCTGCGCCTAAGTTATTCTACCTGCCCATCGTGTAAGTGCTTCCTAGGAAAGGCAGGGTTCGCTTCGGTGGCTGAAGCCTGCTCTCTTTGTCGAGGATCTCACGTTTATTATGCCAATTGGTAGTTTAACCGTAAGAAGTTATCACTTTTGGCACGAATGAGAAGGCCTCGCGGTACTAAAGCAGTCCAACAACAACATTATACCGGTCAGCGGTTCTGGAATTGTACACTTTGTATACTTGCAATGAAAATACTTTTGCATACTTTTTATTGTTGTTACCGTGTTACCGAGGTTTAATTTTCTGAATGAAAAGAGTTATATCCTCGGGAATGGGAGCGAGACGAACTGATCCCTCTAAACCTCTCAGCAACCGAACATACGCTCGCACGCCTGCTTACACCATTTCCACGTAAGCACATTTCTATATAGAAAGTTGGTACTTTGTAAACGATGCTATAGCATTATTAATAAGCTATTTAGAATCGCATTTTCAAGCAAACGTAAATGTTTTACTTACGTAAAAAAGTTGTCCTCATTACTCACGACGCTACTGGGTTTATGTGGCTTGCTTTCGCTATTTACGCTGAGAAATACCGTGGTTAAATGTTGCAGGGCCCATGGCTTCCACATCAGTGCGAATTGTCCCGATGGCTCCGCTTTTGCTATTGTTGAATATCAATTAAGGATGAAGTAAGAATTTTTTTCTCTAAACTAACCAGAAGCTGTAATTAAGAGCGCCGATTGCGTCCATATTGTGAGATGGTTCGGATAATGTGGCGTCAGTAAGCCTGACGAAACGTGTGTGCATAGAAACGACAGGAGAGTTCCTAATAAATCAGCTTGGCGATGTTTCACCTAAGGTAGCATAAGCACCCTGTCGATTCACATTTTATATCGTCTCCAGGAAGTCGGAAGTGATTCTAAAAGATATTATTTCACATTACAGGCCTCGTCTTCTTGGGTAGTGTTTACTTGCAACGAAGGCTAGCAACTGGAACTAAGACAATGTGGAACTCTTGACTCCACCCTTGGTTACACTCTTTAGCAAGACTTGTCAAGACTTGTCAGCAGCCGCACCAATTCAACCGTCAAAGTACTGAACAAAGTAGTCACTATGGCCCAACCATCCACCACGGAGCTAATCAGTGGACTCCCGCGTGCAGCGTGGGAATCAATATTCGTACTCTTGGATGGCGCCTCCCGCCTCGCTCTCGCCGAGGCAGCAACTGAGCTGAAAGGAGTCGCTGACTGCAAGCGGGTCGTCGAGACGGTAGCCTTTGATTCCGACACGGATGAGTGGACGCTTAATGCATACTGGCAGAAGATAAAGATGAAGAACGTCCGGCAACTGAGGTTCACCAACTGCCTGACGCTGGCCTCCGAGGTTCTTCTAGAATTTGTCGCCTACTGTGAGAACCTCGTGGAGCTGTGCATACTGAATTGCGTCGTCGAACCTCCGGCGCTTTTTCGAATGCTCTCACAGAGGCTCACAAAGGTCAAGAAGCTAGAGTGGTCTCTCTACGAGGACACCCACTATGAGTCGTGGCTGGAGAAAGACACTGTGGCGGGCACAGGCACGCAGTGCCAGCCGCAGACGCTAAACCTAGAGTACATGTACGTCGAAGTTGTAGCCACGCCTCTGACGGCCGCCTTCTTGGAAGGCGTCTTGAATGGTTGCCACGGCCTGCAGAGACTGCACATTCACGCCATACGTAAGGACGCTGTAGGAATGCCGATAGGCGACGCCATTATCAGGCTGAAGACGCCGAGGCCTGGCCTGCGTACCTTCGAGTACACTTACGAGCAAGTACCTTCGCCCACAGGCTGGCTATCAGCGGAATCCTCGTACAGATTCGTCCGATTTGAAGACGTCCGTCAGCAGAGAGCGCTTCAGGGAGTGCGCCACGCTGTCATGGCCGTGGAAACCGACTCGGAAGCCGTCAGCCGCTTCCTCAGAGCCGCTAAGCACCCGGAGCACTGGAGAGATGTCAGATTCCTCGCACTAGTCCTGCCACCGCCACAGCGACAGGTCGAGCGACTCCTCAGAGCTCCCGTCTTCCTGGAACCAATGCAGAAGTTCTTCCAAAAGTGCCTCGCTAACATCTCCGAGCTCAGCCTGACAAAAAGCCACTTCTGGCTCGGCTACAACTTCTGCTCAGTCGTGGGCACTGCGCTACCTCAGCTGCGCTCGCTGGCCCTCCCACCGTGCGCCGTGAATTGTGAAGACTCGCTTCAGTGCCTGGCGCAAAGCTGCCGGTTCCTCGAGGAGCTGGACGTCAGCAACAACGAGACTTTTCCGTGCCCCACTTGCAGAGTGGTTTTGAAGTTCACAGAGCGTGACTTCGAGTGCATGCACGCGCAGACGAGGCTTTGGCGGCTGAGCATCGGTGAAACGGTGAAAATCCTGTCCTTAAAGTTCCTACCTGGATGCCGTGTTACCGCCATTCGCTTCAGCCTCGATAGCCTGGTGAGTGACGCTGACTCTTTCTTCTACTTCGGGCATAGAGATATATTCTCTGCCAATGAACGGCTCTCTACGCTGACCATACAAGCACGTGACCTGAAGCTTGGGCAGAACCCCTTCTTCACTGCTAGAATCGCTAGGGCTAAGACGCTACGCAGATTGTGCCTCCTGACTGGAGCTCAGGCAGCTGATTCCGTTGTGTCGCATTTCATCGCAAGCATGGTGGAAGAGTTGCCGCTCCTGCAATTGGTTCACGTGCACTACCTGGCTGCCAGCTCCTCGCTGAAGACGATGTCGTGGATCAGCCAGCGTCACGCAGTTGTGAACAGTTTGCCCAATGGCAAGACGCTTCGTTGGCAAGGCCAGCTTCTGACCGACAGCCCCTGCCTCGGCCGCTACTGTTGCGCCACGTCATACATTGGTGTTGCAAGGCCGAGAAATCGCAACTGAAGTAAACGTTCTCAGCGGCACACAGCGACAACCGTCAGTGAGGCAAGGGTGAAGTTTCAGTCAAATTTTCCGGGCACTGCTTTCTCTTGTGTGTGTGTGTGTGCGCGCGCGTGTCATTTACTCAATGGAAGTGACCTTACGACCTAAGTAATGATTGGGCTTTCCACACTTGGAAACATCGTTATAGTTTACCTATTTTACAGAGCTGCGGTTCTTGCTTAAATAAATGTTCTTTCTGAATGTCGAAACAAATTCATGGGAACACTTATAGCACTTCCATAATGAAATTTAGTGGTGTTTTAGGGGGTGTCAAGGTGTCATGTACAACAAAAGATCTCATCATCATCACCATCATCATCATCAGCTTGGCTACGCCCACTGCAGGGAAAAGGCCTCTCCCATAATTCGCCAACTATCCCGGTCATGTGCTAATTGTGGCCATGTTGTCCCTGCAAGCTTCTTAATCTCATCCGCCCACCTAACTTTCTGCCGCCCCCTGCTACGCTACCCTTTTCTTGTAATCCAGTCCATAACCCTTAATGATCATCGGTTATCTTCCCTCCTCATTACATGTCCTGCCCATGCCCATTTCTTTTTCTTGATTTCAACTAAGATGTCAATAACTCGCGTTTGTTCCCTCATCCATTCTGCTCTTTTCTTATCCCTTAACGTTACACCCATCATTCTTTCCGTAGCTCGCTGCGTCGTACTCAATTTAAGGAGAACCCTTTTCGTAAGCCTCCAGCTTTCTGCCCCACAGGTGAGTACTGGTAAGTGAGTGAGTGAGTGAATAAACTTTATTGCAGGTCCGGCGAGGACGCGAACTCGTCGCGCACCCGGCTAGTCCCACGTCGGGACCGGCAGGTCTAGCCCACCGACCCGGTCGCGGGCACGCCGGACGGCCAGGATTTGCTTTTCTAGAGCGGGGCTACGCAGAAGCGAGTCCCACTCCTCCTTGATGAACTTGGGGTATGACGACCTGCACTCCCAGAGCATGTGAGGTAGAGTGGAGGCCTGGCCGCAGGACGGGCAGGCGTCGTCGCGATACACGTCGGGGTAAGCCTCGTGGAGAGCGGACAGACACGGATAAGTGCTGGTCTGCAGAAGCCTAAGCGAAACGGCTTGCGCCCTATTCAACTTGGGGTGAGGGGGTGGAAAGACCCTTCTGGGCATGTAGAAATATTTAATAATCTCGTTGTGTAGCGGGAGCGTCCCTGTGACACTAGAGAGGAGGGGAGTCAGTGCTCCTTATAGAGGAAGCGCGGTCGGTAAGGCCACGCGCAGCCTCGTGGGCAGACTCACTGAGGTTCGTGGGAGCACCCTCGACCGATCCTACGTGAACGGGAAACCAGTGAATTGAATGGTTTGTGAGAGCATGTGGACTCGAGCCGCTAAGAAGACGAACAGCTTCCTTGGCGATGCAACCCTTCTGAAAAGCCCTAACTGCCGTTTTCGAATCACTATAGATTTTGGACCCACGACCGTCTAGCAGGACGAGGGCGATGGCGACTTGGTCGGCGACTCCGCGGTCTGAAGTGCGAATCGAGGCGCTATTGGAAATCGTTCTCTTCGAGTCGATCACAACGACGGCAAAGGTCTTCCCTTCACTGTACTCCGCGGCGTCGACGAAGCTTGCTCTAATGTCGTGTTGCTTGATCTGTTTGAGGATGGCTGCTGCTCTGGCCTTGCGTCTGCCCTCGTTGTGGATGGGATGGACGTTTCGGGGCACAGGCGCCACTACGAACCTGTCTCGAATGCACCTAGGGATCGGGGTACTGACAATCGGGAATTCCGCAGGGTGGGAACCCAGCTCTTCGAGGATGCGTTTACCTGCCGCTGTGGTGGTCAGGCGAGTGAGTTGCGCACGTTCTTGGGCTTCGGCAATCTCCTCGGCGGTGTTATGTGTCCCCAGCTTCAAGAGATCCTCGGTATGGGTCCTGATGGGTAGCCCAAGAGCCCTCTTGACTATTTTGCGGATAGGAACGTTGAGCTTGTCTCGCTCCGATCTGAGCCAGTTGTGCATAGAAATCGTGTACGTGTAGTGGCAGAGTACGAAGGCATTGATCAGCCTGAGAAGGTTGTTTTCCTTCATTTCTCGGTGCCAGTTTGCGATTGTGCGAACGAGGCGGAAAGCGTTGTCCGTCTTTGCGATGATCTTGCGGAGAGCAGTTCCGTTCCCGCCGTTGAATTCGACAAACATGCCCAGGATCCGAATAACGTCGACCCTGGGTATCATCCCCCCGTCACAAGTGCGAAGTCTGATGCTGCTTTCGAAGACTGGCTTCCAATCTTTAGGTCTGCCTCCCTTCTCTTTTCTGTAAAGTAGGAGCTTCGACTTGGCGGGGGAGCATCGAAGTCCGGTGGGGTGGAGATACTCCTCGATCACGTGGATCGCCTCCTGCATGGCTTCTTCGACTCTGCCCTCGCAGCCGCGGGAGCACCATATGGTGACATCATCGGCGTAGATGGTGTGCTTGACGTCCTCGACGCGCGCCAACCTCTCGGAAAGACCAATCATACAGATGTTAAACAGTGTTGGGGAGATGACGGCACCGTGAGGAGTGCCCCGCACTCCGAGAGGCACATCTTCGGAGCGGAAGTCTCCAATGCGAAGCTTGGCTTTCTTGTCAGAAAAGAGCTGACGTAGCTGTGGAATCTTGAACCGAGACGCAGGTCTGAAATGGTCTGGACGATGAAGGTGTGGAGCACGTTGTCGAAAGTCTTCTCGAGGTCCAGACCGAGCAGAGCCTTGACGTCTCTGGAACGGCCATCCACAATCTGATGCTTGATTAGTTTCATGGCATCCTGCGTTGACAGTCCGGCGCTGAAGGCGATCATGTTGTACGTGTAAACCTCGTTGTCTTCCAGGTACCCGTTAAGCCTGTTGAGGATGACGTGCCCCATGACCTTGCCGACGCAGGAGGTCAGAGAGAGTACTGGTAAGACACAGTTGTTGTACACTTTTATTTTGAGGGATAATGGCAACCTGCTGTTCATGATCTGAGAATGCCTGCCAAACGCACTTCAGCCCATTCTTATTCTTCTGATTATTTCAGTCTCATGATCCGGATCCACGGTCACTACCTGTCCTAAGTAGATGTATTCCCTTACCACTTCCAGTGCCTCGCAACCTATCGTAAACTGCTGTTCTCTTTCGAGACTGTTAAACATTACTTTAGTTTTCTGCAGATTTTTTTTAGATCCACCTTTCTGCTTTGACTCTCCAGGTCAGTGAGCATGCATTGCAATTGGTCCCCTGAGCTACTAAGCAAGGCAATATCATCAGCGAATCGCAAGCTGCTAAGGTATTCTCCATTAACTCTTATCCCCAATTCTTCCCAATCCAGGTCTCTGATTACTTCCTGTAAACACGCTGTGATTAGCATGGGAGATGTATTCGCAGACAAATGTTATTTGTTTTATCGGTGCAAATAATACATCAATTTTGGACGCTTTTCATGCCTCAGGAATTGTTTTCCAAATTGCAGTATCAACCTTTAGTGCGAGGTTACGGATTATCAGCACAAGGCTTGATTTTTTTATTGCGCATAATTCTTGTCAAAAGTGGTGACCCAAATAAAAATTATCGCACTACTGTGGGTAGCTTTCGCAGTTTTCTTTTAAATCCAACAAACCTCTTCAACGTTAGTGGAGTGAATACCGAGCAAAATACTCATTTGCTTCTATATATAGTCTTATCTCCTTAATATGAATATTTCCCTTTCTCAGGAATGTCGTCCATAATAACGAATCAAGGTAAACAAAAAGAAGTAACATAGGGGTAAGGAAAACGCAACTACCGTTTATTCAGCCGTACATTGAAGGATTGAAAAATCAGGTACTCTTGGCCTTCGTATCGGCACGACAGAGGTGAAAATATGAGGTGAGGGGGTGAAGTGGGGGTGGGAAGAGTTTTGTAATCAGTGGCGTAGCTAGGTCGTCTGGCACCCGGGGCCCATAAGTCTTCTGTCACCCCCCTCCCCAGGTGTAGCCGGCGGAAAGAGGGGTGTCTTCTGACGTATATGACACCCCCCCCCCCCCTCACTGGCCCCTTGCACCCGGGGCCCATGGCGCCCCGGCCCCCCCTGTTGCTACGCCACTGTTTGTAATCGCCCTGCTTCCTAATCATGGTAGCAGGTGCGTATTTCGAGCCCTGTTCGGCTTCTCTGACGTAGACAGCGCTTTGTCCACGTATTCGTCTTCATTCTTTCTTGACCGCACCTATGCACTTCTTCCATCACAGTGTGAAGCTCGGCCTATAATAACGAGATAACAATGCATGCATTTTCCAATTTCTTCACTGAAAAAGCCGTCCACAGTCCGTACTGCGAGTTTCTCTATTAACGGGGCTGAAATGAATGGCCGCTAACATGTAGCTGAAAATTTCGTCCATGTTGCGGAGTGTCCACATTAAGTGGGTCCATATTAACGATACATTTGACTGTATATATATAAGAGCTGCCGCGGAGTCTTTATCTAACTCAGTATGCGTTGCTCTAAAGAGAGAGGTGTAAATTCATCTGCTTGAGCAAAATGCATGCCCAAGCTTTCTCAATATACCGAAGGAATCTCTCCGCATGATAATACACCAGCTACCGAGACCCATTCGGGCGATTTGCCGGTGGTCATTTTTCTCAAGGCTTTATCTGGTTCCAAACCATGTCCGCGTTTACCGTCTCACGAAAGCTAGCATCAACACTTACAAAATTAGATCAGTCACTGTGCGTAGGCTGAGCGCTGATATCATCCTTTTAGAAACTCCATAAGTCGAATGGACCGCATCTTAGAGTCCATAGTCGTGGATTACTGCGCCTAAAGTTCAGTTTAGACTGCTGTTTGCATGATGATATCATGCTTCGGCGGGGAAATTTTTGTGGCCAGAGAGCGCCCTAAATAATGATAACAGCAATAATCACACAAAAGGATAACTCTCAACGATAGCTATCCAGGTATGCGAAAATGCAGCTTGTGTGAGGCGTGTACTGCAGCCGGAATCCTCTCTCGCATTTCATTCTGGACGTGTTGCGCCTTCTGGCGGCGCCGCGGTGAAGTCCGCGCGTACCCAGTGGTATGTATACAGTGCCCCAAGTTGCAATAAGACAGGTTCATTGAAGATCGGCTTATATCCAGTGGCACGTACGTACCCAGTGATCCAGACCCAGTGACACATGCTTACCTGAACTGATGCATTTTGGACTGTACTAACTTTGGGATCGGCCCAGACTCTTAGACTTCATTATCTTCGGAATGGGCCCACTTTTTTGGTGGGATAGCTAGGTACTAGGTAACCCGAAAGAAAACTGGTTGGACAATGTCGAAAATGTTGTTCTAATCAAAAAGAAACGGCAGAACTCGCACTTATAATAAATCTCACTTATGGTCCCATGATCTCAACCGGATGCTTCAAGTTCTTTTGCGAATACTTTTTATCGACTCTAGCATTATGCTCACTTAAACCAGTTATAGAATGCTTATAGCTACGCTTTCTTTTTTCTAGATTCGAAGAGGCCGAACATATATATTGCGTCACTCATTCATTAAAATTGTATGTCAGGGTTTTTTTTTGTATCCTGGAGCGAAACATTTGATCGCCCTGTGCTTCAGCTTTCTCACACTTTCCAGCGACGGATTCAGCGGAAATAAATAAGGATAGTGGTGTTTAATGATAACTGTGATTAACAGATCACTAAATATGGAAGTGAAATGCCGAGAGTTGAATACAAATGCATAGAAATATGGATTCAAATGGGAAATAATTACTTAGAAGCACGTGAGCGAGTCTTCAAGGGGAAAGATGAAAGGGAAGATATATACGAAATATACGAACTATAGAGTGCTACGAGGGGGCACGAGAAGTATGAGGTATAGTCACGGAGTAAGACATATAGGAGGTGAAACTTCCGTCAGCGCGAGCGAGCGCGGGCGACCAGATAAAGTCACAATTGTTGCATGCGCCGACGCTACCCTATGCAGTGGCGGCACCATGCGGCGCGTCGTAGAAGCCGCAGGCTTCTACGACGCGCCGGTCAAAAAAAAAAAAAGGTCAGGTCAAAAAAAAAAAAAGCAGCGCCCGGCAGGCGGTTCGGCAGCTCCGGCGCTCACTTCGGCGGCGCCCGCTCAAAGCAGACGACAAGCAGACGACACGGGTGTTTGCTTCAGCGGGCACGCCGTAACCGAACTGCGTAGGTGCGCGCACTCAAGAAAACTGTTTTGTTGTGTGCCCATCAAAAAAAAGCAACACGTGTGGCAAACTTCCGCTAATCTTCCTCTTATCGCCAAGCAGCTAGGGCAACTAGTTTTCGCGAGTCTTATAAAAAAGAAAAGGAACGGAAACACATGCACGGCGGCATCCTTCCTAAGTGCACCCCTGTGAGCACTAGAGCGAGAAACAAGCGGTCGCCCTTTGAGCGATTAGGAACGAGATAGCCATCAGTTTCGCAAGCGCAAAAAGCCGAAAACCGCCCGCCACGGAGCAAGATAGCCCTGGCTACAACCAGAAGCTACGTATCATCTGATAGCTGTCATGGAAAACGCGTTTTATTTTTTACTGTGCTCAAATGGCTGAAGCGTAGCAGCAGTTGCTCTTCGGGCTACAAGCGGTAAAGAAGCGCGCGAGAGTGCCCTCAGTAGAAGTCAGGCGCGCGCGGCCGAACGGGAGCAACACTCGACCGGTTGCCCTGGCAACCGAAACAGCGGTAATTTCTTCCTATGCCGCCAGGTGCCGCCAGCATGAAAATATATCCGCGGGCTTGTGACCTTTTCTGGTCACCGCAAACAGCGAAGTTTCCACTCCTATATTTCTTGCTCCGTGGGTATAGTGCGAAGCGTGCGGAAAGGAGTCGAGGTTACTAGGCCTATATATGAAATCTCGGTCTTATATTAAAATCCCCGAAGTGCAAACTGGACTGCATATTAACCAAAGGAGTGTCGGAAGGCTATAGTTTCAAGTGCGCACGGAAATGAGGCAGTACAGGCAGACATGGGCTGGGTGTCCTTGAAGTGCCTGCGCCCCAGAACGAAATCTGCTGCCAGAAACGACTAAGGAGCACAAAGGATAAAATAATTAGAGGCATATGAAGAAAAAGAAACGTAGACTTGTGGGGCGATAAAGAACCATGAAACTGTCCAGCAAATATTACGTTCCCGTAATGCACAGTGACAATAAAAATGGGATAAACATTAAACGACAGAAGCAGCACACTAAGTAGGTGCGATAGAGAGGAAACCAGCTATGGAATTACATAAACGGCAAGGAATGCACTGGAAAGTTAAAAGCTTTACGATACTTCAGAAGTCAGTCCACTACTTTCTGAAAGCTGATCACGATGTCTCAGAACAAGGTGTCATTGCAGAAAGTTCACCGATGACGAATAAACGTTCGTAGTGTGTGGAAATGGCGCAGAAATAATTAGACACATTTTGTTGCCATATCGCATGATCTAAGAAGACGTGAATGGGGACGTAGTAACCATGCTCGATGCTTTTGGCCTTAGGCATAATAGACCAAAGGCTAATCAAGCTCAGGTGGGCATTCATAGACGACGGCCGAACTACTGGTGAGGTAAGGTGTCTACAAATGTATGTATGCAAATGTTGTATACTATGTATACAAAAGAAAGGGACAGAGAGAGAATGAAGCCAGGGCAGCGGTGCATTGAGGGCTAAGGACATCCGTGCTGCTCGACGGTATAGGGCGTCCAACCATCCCGAATCTAGAGGGACAGTCCCGACTTTTGAGTAGATGTCTCGTGTCCCGACTTCCTAGCCAGGACGGCCAAATGTCTCGACTTTTTTTTATTGTATAACAATAAATATAGCAGATCTTCTGTTTATTATGCCTGACAGCGTGTTTGCATTCTTTTTTGTGCATAGTCATAAACATAAAGGTTTTTCGTTCTACCCGTATTTGTTTCAAGCACCAATCTCTACCTTCCTTTTAAATCACGACACGGCAGTACAAAAAAAAAAAAAGGCAACCAAGCACAGACTTGCCTAGAGTTGGCCAACTTTACGTAGCATTGTGCCACTGGCTCATCTCCACGCAGCTCGGTGTCATTATCAACGTTATGAAATTTCATCCGTTCAGAAGAAACGACAGGGCTCTGGCGACACGAACTCGTGCGGAAAGCAGTGCAAGATGCAATAATGAAGCAAGCAAAGCACTGCAGGTGGCGGCGCCAGGTGCGCCGATTACGTTTCCGATTACCGATTACGAGCGGCAATTGCTCTAGCAATCAGGAGTAATAAGTGGGCCTGCATTTACAGTGATTCGAAATCCGCTATAAAGTGTTTTGATAAAGGTTACGTAGCTGTAGTATCAGCTAAACGTTTGAAAACATTGGGATTATGAAAACTGAAATCCGATTGTTTCCTGCGCATATGGGGAAAGTGGACGAGATTCGGGTAAACCTCAATGAGGTTGCTCATGACTTGACACGAGGACGTGCTAACCATGACAGTCACAACTGAGCCGTTCAACATCAAACCACGGAATTTAGAGATCATTTAATAACTTACAATGACATTAGCAAACATCACTTTTTAGGACGCAGGCGATTCCCGTTGCCACATTAAGAACTGAACGGGGCTTAGGCAGTCTCACTGCGGTTATTGCAAACAGGTACATATCCCACGCCGTACCACATTAATAAAATATGTCCAGAGAGGGAGATTAAGATGGACTGCAACGATTGTAATGGCATCATTGGAATCAGACATATGCTGGCGGGGTGTCCCGGGACTCTCCCCAACCTCGTTGAAGCATGGACACAGTGGGAGAAAAGGATTCAAAGCCCATTATTTCAGGACCAACTAAGGGCCGTCCAGAGGTCCCATGATGTTGCTGAAGAGTGCCACCGTGAGAGCGGCCCGTCTTGGCCTAAAAAATCGAGCCTCCAGACCTCATCACTTTCAAAGTTGTCACACACACACACACACACACACACACACACACACACACACACACACACACACACACACACACACACACACACACACACACACACACACACACACACGCACACGCACACACACACATGCTCTTCATATTCATGCTCTTGAGCTAAAGGTATCTGTGCCCTTTATACACCACTTTATTTTATTTTCTCTTCCCGAATCTATCTTCAAACTCCATTTTCTCTGCGCTTCAAAAGAAGGCGAATGCATGCCGCCTTACACTATCTAATTTGCCCTCTTCTCAGGCTGAAGTAAATAGCCCCTTTACTCCTAATAATCACCACCCCCTTACATCCCCTCTCATTCGTGGTTATGCCTCTGTAGTGCCTTAATGAAAAATTTGAATAAGTAATCAATAACGTGCACTCCACGCAGAAAGTTTGAGTGGAGCCCCAATAGCTCGCATCGTCCAGCGCTGTACTGGTTATAGGCTCAACTGAGTACCCTGGCTACAGTGTGGTGGCAGCAAACTCACTCTGTCTCTTTCAGCACTACTTTCGCACTATTATGCTGTTCTCTTTCGAAAAATGGCGCACACATAATACCTAAGATAAAAGTGAAAATTGTCATCCACCTGAATGTAGAACAAAACTACAAAGGATGGTTGGAACCGTGTGTAGCTAACAGAGGGCTAGTAGGCTGCGCTGCGATCTGTTAGCATTCTGCCGCGCTCATATGGCAGAGCGACCACCCCGGAAAGGAGTTCGTCCCGGGTTCGAGGCCCAGGTAGGAATGAATTTTTCATCAACTGCGACGTTTTCTTTCTGAGACCCGTAGGGTTTTCTTCGCACCTTCGTGCTAGACTCGGGTGGAGGACAAGTGTCCCTTCCATGACGGCTCCTCCAATTTGTGGGATTCCACAGAACTGATTTGCGAGATACCTAACATGAATCCGGACTGCTGCGCACATCGCACCTGCTTCACTGAAAGTCCCAACGTCATAGGGTTCTTTAAGTTACTCTAACCGACACAACAATGAACTGTCTCGCTAACCTTCCAATTAAGTGAACAAATTAAGCGCGTGAACATTAGGATGCAATAAAGGAAGGTGCAAGATTTACATAATAATAATATTTGGGGTTTTACGTGCCAAAACCACTTTCTGATTATGAGGCACGCCGTAGTGGAGGACTCCGGAAATTTTGACCACCTGGGGTTCTTTAACGTGCACCTAAATCTAAGCACACGGGTGTTTTCGCATTTCGCACCCATCGAAATGCGGCCGCCGTGGCCGGGATTCGATCCCGTGACCTCGTGCTCAGCAGCCCGATTACCCGACAGCCCGAGCAGCAAGATTTACATACTTCCAAGCACTAAAAAAAAAGACGAGGCTGATCTTGCCTATCTTCCAAGGTTAACTAGGTTTATCAATAAGCCCTCTAGAATTTAGGTTATCTATTAGTTGCCTAATGCTTCTTTTTGACTGTTTTCATTTCACTAATTTTGGTAAGTATTTTGGAAGGCGATTGACGGCATTAGATCAATCAATCTAGTGCCGTCAATCGCCTTCGTTGGTATGAGCCATGATTTGAGGCAAGCAAAAAAACAAGTGAGTGGTGACCTAAATCCGGTCATACAGGATTTTTTTCCCGCAAACACTAATAAAACAGCCCTAATTACATAGCAAGGATAATTACATGCAGCATGGTGCCAGCCTTTGTTTCTCGGTATTGAACGGGCAAGACTGCAGAAAATTTTTTTAACCATTCGACTCTGGGAACGTGGATGACCAGCGAAGCTGTTCACAACCAACATTGCAAGTGCCGAGTGGGGTCATCATCATCATCAGCCTGTTTTAAGTCCCCTGCAGGAAAAAGGCCTCTCCCTGCGATCTCTACTTACCCCTGTCCTGTGCCAACCGCTTCCAACTAGCGCCCACAAATTTCCTAATTTTATCGCTCCACCTTCTCTTCTGCCGTCCTCGACTGCGTTTTCCTTCTCATGGCACCCATTCTGTAACCCTAAAGGTCCAACGTTTATCTAAGCGGCCCCTTACATGACCTGCTCAGCTCCATTTTTGTTCTCTTACAGTCAATTATAATATCGTCTATATCCGTTTTCCTTCTGATCCAAACCGCTCTCTTTCTGTCTCTTAACGTTATGCCTAGCAATCTGCGTTCTATCGCTCTTCGCGCGGTCCTTGAGTTGTTCTCAAGCTTCTTTGTCAGCCTACAAGTCTGCCCCATATGTCAGCACTGCTAAAATGCTCTGATTTTGCACGTTCCTTTTCACTGATATTGGTAGGCTTCCGGTCAGGAACTGACCATGTATGCCGTATGCGATCCAAGAGAGAGAGAGAGAATAAACATTTTTATTAGGTAAATGCAGCTAGGGAGAGGCGTCCTCATTCCAGGATGCCTTGAGCTCGGGCCGCGTCCTGGGCCCTCGCAATCAGCCGTTGCTGATCCTCGAGGTCGGAGCTGGCCAAGGCTCTCTCCCAAAGCTCGTTAGTGGGGTAAGGGTTCGGGTGATTTAATGGTGCCGCTCTGCAACCCCCTACTATGTGCCTGAGGGACCCGGGCTCTGCGCAGAAGCGGCAATGCGGAGAGAATTTTGTAGGGTCTATGAGGTGATTTCTGGTTGGGTGGGGGAATGTATTGACCTGTAGAGCTCGGAGGAATCGCTCCTGCTCTCTAGGTAGTGACTTGTGTGGGGGTGCATATGTTCTGCGGGTTAGCTTGTAGTGTTGTGTGATGTCTTGGTAAGAGACTAGAGGGTGCATGCGCTCGGGTTCAGATTCCTCGGCGTCGGCTCGGTGGGTCAGATCTCGAGCCACGTGGTTGGCGACCTCGTTGCCAGGAATGCCTTGATGAGCTGCGATCCAACCCATTTTTATTCTTCTGTGAATTTCCTTCTCTTGATCAGGGTTCCCTTCGATTAATTGAACTAGGTAAACGTACTCCTTCCCAGACTCAGGAGGCTGACTGGCGATCTTGAACTCTTGTTTCCTTGCCCGGCTATTCATCATTATGTTTGTCTTCCGCATATTAATCTTTAACTCCACTCTCACACTCTCTCTGTTAAGGTGCTCAATTATTTGTTGCAACTCGTCTGCATTGTTGCTCAGTAGAACAATGTCATCGGCAAACCGAAGGTTGCTGAGATATTCGCCATCGATCCTTACTCCTAAGCCTTACCAGATTAATAGCTTGAATACTTTTTCCAAGCACGTAGTGAATAGCATTGGAGAGATTATGACTCCCTGTCTGATCCATTTCTTTATAGGTATCTTCCTGCTTTTCTTGTGTAGAATTAAGGTCGCTGTGGAACCTCTGTAGACATTTTCCAAGGTATTTTCGTAAGCGGTCTGGTACTCCTTGATAATGTAAAGCCTCTATGGCTGTTGGTATCTCTACCGAATCAAATGCATTTTCGTAATCTATTAAAGCCATATAGAGAGGCTTATTCTAGTCTACGGATTTCTCGATAACCTGACTGATGACATGGATGTGATCCATTGTGGAGTATCTCTTCCTGAAGTCAGCCTGTTCTCTTTGTTGACTAAATTCAAGTGTTGTCCCTAATCTATTGGACATTATTTTGGTAAATATTTTATACGATACTGGGGGAAGCTAATGGGCCTATAATTTTTCAATTCCTTAACGTCTCCTTCTTTATAGATTAGTATAATGTTTGCCTTCTTCCAGTTTTCTGGGACCCATGCAGTCGATAGACACTTTGTATAAAGAGCCGCCAGTTTTCCAAGCATTAGGTCTCCTTTACCTTTAATTTCTGACCTCATCGCTAGTTATACGAGGAGTTTCTGTATCCTGTTCATTATTGTTTATAATTGAGGTGTCCTGACTCCTCTGGGTACTGTACAGTAAGTATAGATTTCTTCTGCTGCTTTTACTATATCTTCGAGATTCCTGATCATATCAGCCTGCTTATCTTTCAGTGGATACAGCTTGGTTTGTCCTATGCCAAGTTTCCTTCTTACTGGTTTCAGGCTGCGTCCATTTTTATGACTTCTTCAGTCCTTCTCGAATATCACTTATTTTCGCATAGTTGATGATTTTTGATAGTTCCGCGAATTCCATCTTATATCCTGAGTTGGACACTTTCATTCTTTGTCGTTTCTTTATTAGGTCCTTTGTTACTTGGGAGAGCTTGCCTACTGGTTGCCTTGGCGCCTTGCCTCCCACTTGAATTTGCTGTACCTGAAGCCAGCCTGGTTTCTTTCATTAGCTCTATGTCATCATCATCTCCTTGTTCTAAGGCACCATATTTGTTTGCAAGTACCAGCCTGATTTTGTCTGCTTTTACCCTTACTGCCTCTAGGTTGACCTGTTTATTCTTCACCAATTTCCCTCTTGCTCCATTCAAATTGAGGTGAATCCTATAGCCCTCACTAACCTATGATCACTTTATCCTACCTATCACTATGCTGGGATCCGCAGAAAGTATGCAGTCAATTTCAGTCCTTGGTCCACCGTTAGGGCTTCTCCAGTTCCAGTTTCTGTTGCTACGCTTCCTGAAAAAGATGTTCATTATTCGAAGCCTATTCTTTTCTGCGAATTGTACCAGGATGTCTCCTCTAGCATTCCTAGAATCAACGCCGTAGTTGCTAATTGCTTGTTCACCAGCATGCATTTTCCCCACTTTTGCATTGAAGTCGCCCATTACTACACTATACCGAGGTTGCACTTTTCTCATCGCTAATTCGACATCTTCATGAAACTGATCTACTTCATCATCGTCGTGACTTGATATTGGAGCGTAGGCTAGTACTTAATATATACCTCTTATTAAGTTTATTACAACTACAGTTACCCTCTCATTAATGCTCTAGAATTCGTCAATGTTGCCCCGTATGTCCTTGTGGATTAGGAATCCTACCCTGCATCGCTTCTTATCTGGGAGACCTCTATAGCAGAGGACATGCCCGTTATTCAGCAATGTATAAGCCTCACCAGTTCTAATGTCACTAAGGCCGATGATATCCCAAGCAATATTGGACAGTACCTCAAAGAGTCCTGCCAAGCTAGCCACATGCGACAGAGTTCGGCAAACAAAGGTTGACAGGGTCAGTTTCCATTGGAGGCCTGTCCTGACCCACATATTCTTAGCACCCTCTGCTACGTTACAGGTCTGACCGCCGCCTTTGTCAGGTGCTCCGCAGCTGCTGGGGACTGATGGCCATGGGGTAACTACGGTTTTTGCAATCACCTATATATATGTTCTTCGTTTTAATAAAAATTTAGATGAGAGTTAGCGCTCGTCCTGTCTGCACCTTTCTGTGTCTGTGTTTCACTTCGCGCTAGAAGCCAAAATCATGGGGTAACTGTAGGAATTATTCGGGAGGTAGTGGCCGAATACTGCACCAAGGAGGCCAATTCCTGTTCTGGTAAGGGAGTGCCTTTGTTGGAGCTTAGTGGGCCTTCCTAATTGTGTTGTACCTGGATTAGTATAGCTCCATTCGCCCTCGGCATCTTTTGCCGGTGTTAGGCTTCACTCCAAGCATGCAGATGTGCACTGGAGGAGGTGAATTTCAAGCTCACCATCGTCAAATTAAAAAAAAAACCCTTATAGAAGGATTCGAACTTCCGACTGTGGCAACCGAGCATTTAACATAGCTCACTCAGATAATACCGTAGGCGGCGAGGCCACCTTATCGCCCACAACTACAGCCCAGAGGGTCCTACCTGCCTAAAAACGTATTTGATTCATAGAACGATTTCTAAACGGTTCTGGCCTTGTAGTTCCGGAATCTCACGTGTGCAGGCGGCCGGTAACTCGGCTAGGCAAACAATACAGGCATACCGACGAGCTTTCACCGTAGTGAATGCATGCTCGTGATCTACAGAAGTATAAACGGAAACCCACGAAAACGAATAAAAGTGCAAATGTAGTAGTAATAAAGTGACGCAAACTTGAACCTTTTCTTTTTTTTACTTGATGAAAATCAGTATTTGAACTTTGCAAGTGTTGTCGTTACATTATTTCTTCTTATTGTTTGCGTGATACTGGAAACCTTCTCATTGCTTTTTTCTATTCCTGTAGCGCTACAATTCTTTTATTTGGGGGGGGGGGGGGGTAAGGCTCACACTAGAAAGTCAGTACAAGGCATGTCGGCAGAGTCAGTTTAAGTCAGTTTAGTATATCTCAAATGCCCGAAAAAATGCTTAAATTGTCCGTGGTACACAGATTTCGCTGAACGCGGCATGTAGCACGGCATAGTACTTCTCAATGGTTCTAACATCGTGGTTTCGGAGTCTCCCGTACGAAAGCGGCCATGAAGGCGGCTAGATGCACGATATATTTTCGGCGAAATTGAATAGCACTAAAAGTAGTGTTGAAAAAAGAAAGAAAATAATAAATTGAAAAACTTTCAGGGCTTACCGTGAATTCAATAGTCGCGTATGGAGGGAGGTACACCAAACAGTTCACGCTCTCGGCTGCCTGTCTCATGCATCGGAGAAGTCTTTCCGAACGAGGCGTAACTGTTACTGGTGCACCGCGCAAGGCTGAGACGTCGGATGTGAGGAGGGCTTATTGACAGAGACTTTCGCTCAAAGGCAAATTCTCACTCAGTGGCGAGGCGGGCCGCGAAAAAATAGTTCTGAGCCGCGCGTAATATAGCCAACATTGGAAGCGGCCTTGCTCTATGGTTGGAAAGCGTTTATACGATGACTCCTTTGAGCTACAGCGTAAGTGTCTGCGATCTGTTAGTCATTAGAGAGTTTTAGAATAGGGGCCCCAAGGAAATAGCGTCGAAGCCACTGCGCATGAGCGAGACGCAAAATGCGTTTGGGTTTTGCGTTGGGAACGCTATTTCACTTATTTAGCGGGAGCCCAAATAGCGTTCCCAAATGCTTTGCGTCAACAAACACGGCAGCATCCATCGGAGCGACGGCTCTAACCTAGCAACTGGGTTTGATTCACGGTAACACGTGAAGTTCGCAAGCTAGGAGAAGTGACTGCTGTTATCGCGTTCTCTCAACTAGTGTGTGTTATCAAGATTGATTTATTAGACGCCGCTGATTCCGAATTCGATTGTGGATTTTATGGCTTGTAGGCCTAACACGGCTAAGCTTGGCTGGTGAAGGCACGTAAAGTTGGTTTTGTTGCTCAAAACTAAGCGCAACTAATTGTTTGCTGCTTACAGAATAACCTCTAAATTGTAATTAAACGCGAATACACGCAAGTAAAAATTACTATTCCTATTATAAAATGGCATATCTTATTTAATTATTTCTAATAGCTTTTCTTTGACGCCTTAGTGGCGCTGTCAGCGCAAGACGCTATCCGCAAACGCAATGCCCTATTCTAAAGCTCTTCACTCCTGCGTGCTCCAACGCTAACACCCGCAAAGCTCTTTGGGGCCCCAAACTATTGGGAACCCTATTCTAACATTCTCTATTGTTTGTACACTTCGCGTGGAGAACCTATTGATGTCTCTTTGGCCGCCGCACTTGCAATACATGCAGTTTAGTAGTTACGAATACATGCGCATAACCTACAGGAGTACAAACGGAAAGCCGCGATAATGAATATACGTACATATTTGTGTGGTATGCAATGAGTATGGTATGCAATGCTTTATGGCCTTAGAGTAATGGTAGTAGTGCTATGTTAGATTAATGGTAGGAATGGCAGCGATCCTAACTTTGACAACACACCGCCACCCATGACTGTTATGCAAGAACACTGCAATCAGTTCCTAGGCTGGTTATTCTACATGCGAAAGGCTTGGCACGTAATACCCCACGTCGAAAGCTGGCGTGGCGCCGACAGCTTGCGCAACAGTAATCTTTGCACAGTAACAGTAACAGTAATGCAGTGGGCGTAACCAGGCTGATAATGATGATGAATCTTTACCGGGAAACGTTTGCGGGGGGCGTTACGTGCTTCCCATTCTTATCACGAAAGCCTTCTGATCAATAAAGTGGTCCAGATGGATCTATTGAGCTTGTTCCTTATTGAAACATATGCTGTTCTGTATTTTGGATGCGAGATTCCAAAGAATGCATGCACTGTTCGATGCACTTTGCTGAGTGCTTGTAGCCTGCACCCCATCTCATTACAAATAAATGTTTTTATGCGAAGCATATTACGAGGGCTCAACCCAGCTCCTCAGGCGCGGCGGTGACCATGAAATCACGTGACACCGTGACGTCACGACAGAGGAGAAGTGGCTTTGGCTCAACTCTTGCAAGACGGGCTGGGTGGGAATCGAACCAGGGTCTCCGGAGTGTGGGACGGAGACGCTACCACTGAGCCACGAGTACAACGCTTCAAAGCGGTACAAAAGCGCCTCTAGTGAATGCGGTGTTGCCTTAGAAACGCGCTGTTTCTAAGGCGTGCGTCTCTTGCTCAGGCGCACATTTCGTTGCCGCGCCGAACGCTGCTTTGCTCGACGCTCACCGCGTCCAATGCGGGACGCGTAGTCGCTGCCCTGTAGCCCATTGTCTTACACCCCTTGGCGGGTCGACGGGAACGCTGTCGCGTTCCACTCTTGAAGGCGAAGAAGTAATGCATGAGTTGTTTCTTCGTCTAGCCGAACCAAATATAGCCAAGCAACAGCAGTTCACCAGGCTAAACAGTGGTTCAACAACTAAAATAAAGGCTAGTATGCTTCGCATCCTGGGCTTAACCTTACCTAAGCCACAGCCATTTTTTTTCTGTCGCTCTCTCTCTGCCTTACGGTGATATGAGCCATTACATTTTTTGCTTGCATACGGGGTACGAGCCATTGATGATGATAGTTTTTGTTATTGCTCAAGTCTCTCCTCAGGACCCCTACACGAATAGTTTTTGTTTGACGAGAACAAACAAAAATACAAGGGACCCTAGCCATTTACAGCTTCGCTGTGTAGACTCGTATACAAATTTTTGAATGGCAATGGCTACCGTATTTCAGATATTTACTACTCACACTCTGGAACCATGACCTGCACCAATTTATGTATCGATGCGCTATCCTCTCCCGCCAGCGCTGCCAGCCCTGAACGACTCGGCCAGTCGAGACGCCAACGAGGAGCTGCTTCAAGCCTTCTTCAATCAGACTTGCCTTGCTGCGCGTGCATTCATAAAACTCAAGACACCTATTAAGATTAACAAACAACCTTGCAAACCACCTCTGCAAGCAATAATTGTACAAAGGCTTGACACCTTGGAAGCTAAATTTATTTTCGGATTATTTCAGAGACGGTTCCGGTCGAAGTTGCAACAACGCAACGAGGGCGCTTATTAATTTCTCGACCTTCAACGGGTCGCCAAGGCGAAACCAAAGTGTGGATTTTCGCTAGATCCGACCGGCGTCCTTCACCGATCACTGGGGTCACTTGCGTCTGCCACTTTTCGCGGCCTTGGCAGCACTCGTCCGCTTGGCCCGCCGTGATCTCGAGGAAGATCTGCTTGCCGCCATCTTGGACCTGGCACGCCTGCCTCCACGGCTCGACGACGAGTGGTTGCTACGGGCGTGGCGGCGCCGTTTCCCGCCAGTCTTGGTTGCCGTGCTCGCTGCAGACGAGGTGCTCAGGGAGCGGTGGCGTCGGCTGCTGCGTCCCCGCTTTCTCCCGTGGGTGCTCTCCGAGCTGGTGCGGGACGTCCCTCGGCGACTGCCTCTGTGCTTGCGGCCACCTCGGCCGCGGCGGGACGAGTGTCGAGATCCGCCACGGCTCCTTCCCCTCCTGGCATGGTGGTGGCTGCTGCTGGCGTGGGAGTGACTACGCGAGCGGTGCCGTCGCTTGGTAGCCCTGGCAGCGACCGAGGAGGCATCTGTGGGGGAGGAGCTCCGTGGGTGCCTCTTGCGGCTCACTTTCGGCGCCTTTTGTGAAAGTCCCTTGCTGGTGGACGGGACGTTCACGTCGGCGTCGCGTGCCGCTTCATCGGAGGCCTTCCTCACCTTGGCTGAAGCCGTGGTCGCGTTGGCTTTCGGCGTTCCTGGTTTCACAGACCGGGACCCCGTCGTTGGTTTGGACGGGTCCTTGGCAGTCCTTCCTCGCGGCCGCTTGACGACGGGTGCCTCTTCGGATGGACTGCCCCCGTCGTCGGCAGCAGCCGGCTTCCGCTTCGCCCGGGTCTTCTTGGGCGGGGCCGCTTCCTTCTCGGCTTGACCCTCCTCGAGCGTCATGGCGGCGGGGCTCAGCGTCCTCCTCGCTCGGCGTCAGTTCTCCGCGGCCACTGGCTCGTCCCGGCGTCGTCCTCGGCCGTCGAGCTCACCGGGAATCGGGTGGAAGGCCGGGCCTCACGGTGAGCAGCGCCCGCAGTTTCGAGAACGGCCGCCTGCCGTGGTCTCAGCCGGGGCTGCTCTGGCCACTCGAGCTGCCTTCGCGAGCCCCGTGCAACGGCGCGCGGAGGGGCGGGCTTTTTTTCTCCTTCGTCGTGCCAATCATCTCGCGAGCGGCGCCAGCTTCTGCAGCCTCACACTGCTTTGGATTGTTAGCAGTGCTAATTCGAACGCCGTAAACAATACGTAGTGCCTATTAAAAGTGTGTATTGATTCACAATGATTATTATTACCGGATGCTGATGGAACAAATCAAAAGTTAGAAATGCATTCGTGGATTTCATAAAAGCGCGTGTTCCTGGGACAAACTGTGCGGTGCTGCTTTAACAGAAAGTTGTGTTTTAACTTTTTCTTTAGCGATAGAAAATGTTCCTTTCTTTCTAGGTCTTCAGTACAATACCACTACAAATAATATTCCAGCGCACATTGCATCATAACATATTTTGCATAGACATGTGCTCTTTCCAGAAACATATGTTGCCAAAGAAAATAATAAATACCGCAAACATAAAAGCTCTACAACGCGCCATTTCTGCATCCAGTTGATAAAAACAACAATAAGAAACATGATAGCTACAAAAACAATAATACAAAGGAAATTCAGAATATACATAGCAATGATAAACAACCCAGGAATGGTGTCTGAAAAGGTAAACGGTCGGTACGCGGGCGTTCTACGGATACAAAGAAGAAAAAAAAAACTACGACCAGTTTATCGCTCATTCCATGCGGTGAAGCGGTTCCTGGATATTATGAAGGACAGGTGCAATCTGCTCTTTTCCCACAAGACGTCCGGCAAAACGTCTGGCTTTTGAGCTTTGCAGTCCTCGTAACACATTTTGCAGTTCCACCTTTTCGGCATCTCTTGAGGATGGTCTGATGAGAAGCTCGGAACGTTACTTCACAGTTCGTCTGGAGTCATGCACCGCTTTCAAGGACCTATCGCTCTCAGCGTGGTTGGGCAACTACAAAATTATGCACCCAGACATATGTGTGTGCAATTTTGCAGATTTTCTTTATCGGCTCTGCAAAGAAGAAGAGTGGAAAGAAATCCCGCGCCGTTGTAAGCTGTCGTGCGCTGCTTCGTGGTGCTGGGCAGGCATGTCCCACGAGCTACCTTCTTTTCGGGAATGGATGTTTCTTTGCTGCCGATGGCAGCACATCATGACTAAGCAAGGTATGCACCCTGAAGATAATCAGCAGCGCTCTCAGGTCGCGCCATAAGATCGGCAGGTAGCGCGCACAAGGAAGCAGACTGCTCAACAGCTGCGGATGTGCCATGATGACTCAAAACACCGAATCTGCTTGGCTGTCATCTTCGGAATCATAACTCGAGCCCTCATCACTAAATTCAAGTGCGGGTGCGCAGCATAGTTTGGAGCGCGACGCTTTTCTCGCGACGCAGCCGCTTGGGGCGACGCCATGACTTTCGATTAATACGCAGTGGGCACCGGCCGCGCTCCTTGCCGGGGGTTTACGCGAGAAGCGACATCGAAACTGCTGGAAACCGGTTGAAAATTCCAGGCCAACGTGTTGGACAGGGGGCGGACCTTCAGAAATAGAATCTGGTGGAATAAAACGAGTCGGACTCCAAACCGAACCTCACTAGTGAACAGCTGGCGTCATTTTCGGGTAATTATCACCGCTCAGCACTCTCGGACAGACAAAGCCGGCAATTTAATTTGTTTCTCGACAACTGGGAGTCATCTGAGTACAAAGTTTTGCTGCTAGTTCGGCGTAATCCTGAGCGACGCACTTTCTCCAGCGAGGCAGAGGGTGACAGCCACGCCCCTTTTCGCTAGAACATACGCACATTAGTTCGCAATAAGATCCGTTAAAAATCGGGAAAATTTATACTGATTACGAAAGTACAGTACGTGTACTAGCTGTTGGACGGCGTCAAGTTGATGAGAAACGGCTACAACGTGTCGAAACCGGCCATCTAAGGCATCGATAACCGGTCGGTGGTCGATTTGAATAGGCGTGGGGGCGAAAGAGTTAATGTGCATAGCTTATGAAATGGACTTCTGCTAGAACAATTTAGGCCGTTTGCAATGAATGGCTGCTAAGTCATTGTTTTTTGCAATCTTGCAATGTAAGATAATTTATAAACATTCAGCCTTATTTTTACATTATTGCAGCGAACAGAACACACCTTACTGTAATCGTTGTATTACCATCCAGCGTCTCCCAGGATCAAATTTCAAAGAAATTTTCTGCTTTAGATAATGACACAACATGATGCCTGTCTTTGCCTCATGGCGAAACCATGCACCTAAAATTTATTCTCTTCTTTTTGATTAATGCCTGATTTCCGATAATGATCGACAGAATCGTAGTTGGTCCACCTACTTGGTCCAGGTTAGAATTTTACACGTAGTTCCTGAATGACCGTAATTGTAATGTCCACGTATGCTATCGCGCACAATATAATTGTTTAAATTCTAAAAAAACACGCTTTCATACCATTGTGGCAATCTAAATGACACTAGGTATGTTGCAGTTAAGCGAGGTAAAATCAGGAAGCGGGTGACACGAGGTGTCATGCTTGTCGAACGAAGGATTTTGTTCGGAGGCGTACGCACCCAGGTAAGCACGACACATCTTTAATTACATTCAAGGCTTCACACCCTTTGTGCAAGAAAGGCCCAATCGTCGTGAAGGATTCGCCGACACTCGCCACATCCCCATTGGCACATAGCCGATGACAAATGCTCAGTGGCTCAAGTTGTCTATGCTATAACCCAGACAGCAGCAAGCACATGCCTAGAGTATCAAGATCTCTTATTACATCCACAGATACACCCGGTGAGGAAGCAATGACGAATGCCAAACCCCGGAGAAGAGGCAAGGAAAGCTCCGCTTTAGAATTGTGCAAGTAAGAGGAAGTGGTACATGTGGAGTATACAGCCGGTTGTGTGGCAGACAAGTTGATTAGCCGATGGTTTCTGTTATCCTAATATCTTGAATCATTTTCGCGTAAGGACCGCGCACATAATACACAGCACTAAAATGAAGTTTGCGCAACGGTCAGTTCTCTCTCAATTATTCGCGATAAACCGCGCATAAGAAAGCGTATAAAATTAAGCGTATGAACCGCCTGTGCAGAGAGATCGACCATCGTTTGGAATGAAACCTCTGGCATAGAAGCCCCATACTCTAACCGTTGAGAGCGTGGCGTACTTACGTGATGTATACATGTCACAGACCGAGCAGCCAGACGTATCCAGCTTTTCTGGACACGAGGGTTTAGTTCGCGTGAATGCCACCACGTGGCGTACTCACCTTAAACTTTTCAAACTTCCCGCGGTGACGCGTGATGACGTCAACCAAACAAAAATAAAAAAAAGTAAAAGCTATCCCTGTGCATTGAACTTCGCCACAATGCTTGTCCCGCCGGCGTTATCAGTGTTCTTGATCAAGCGTATTCGCTCGTCGCCTGGAAATTGCTCGTCATCCAGCGTTTACTCGCGACGAGCAATTGTTGATTCTGGGCTTTTGATTCGGTTCTTTTTTTTTCTCTTTTCCTTTTCTTTTTCTTTTTTTTTCTTTCTACGGAGTAAAGAAGATAGCCTAACCGTCAGAAGCACATCGGGGCAGCCTTTCTTCAATCGGCATACATTGTTAACGTCCGAACATCGCACCGCGCCTAACTAGAGACGCCGTCGTGGATGGATTTTGATTTTCCCTTATCGAATTCGTTAAGGTGCACACAATTATTTCACTAGCGACTTGGCAATGCGCACTCATGGGCTATCGACGCAGCTGCAAATCTAGATGTGCTTAAGTATCGGGACATATACATGGATATGTCGGTTTTTCACCTTGACACAAAAGTCACGAAACAAGAGTTGAGCAAACTGTCCCTGTGTCGTCGCAGGGTGTGAGAGGGGGCTAGTTGGTATTCCATGCTAAAGTGACTAGCGCAAGAGTGGACACGGGACACTAAAGAGGCGACAAGGATAAGCGCAAACTTCCAACTGGGCGCTTGTCCTTGTAGCGTCTCTCTATTGTCCACTCTTGCGCTAGTCACTTCAGTCTGTGTCGTCATCCGTTAGCATGCTATGGCCGAAGCTGCTCGCAATATTACGTCACATTTACTGGCCACCAGGCCAGGTACACCCTTGGGTGCGACATATACAGTACTTGCAGTTAGTTTCCAAAGTAGTCTCCTATGGCGGCTATCCACGTGTGTGAAGCAAGAACGCTATTTAAAATTATTGTGGAATAATATATGCGGGATTTGTATGTTCTCCACATTTTCTACCATGTTGCCGTTCCACCTTTATTATATAGCCGCAATGTAGACTAGCAGCTATCGAACGCCATAAAGGCTATCCACATATTCAACCCTTAATGACCATCGGTTATCTTCCCTCCTCATTACATGTCCTGCCCATGCCAATTTCTTTTTCTTGATTTCAACTAAGATGTCATTAACTCGCGTTTGTTCCCTCACCCAATTTGCTCTTTTCTTATCCCTTAACGTTACACCCATCATTCTTCTTTCAATAGCTCGTTGCCTCGTCCATAATTTAAGTAGAATCCTTTTCGTAAGCCTCCAAGTTTCTGCCCCGTAGGTGAGTACTGGTAAGACACAGCTATTATACACAGACTGGATTCCAAGGGAAGGGAATTGTAGCAGGGGGAGGCAGAAAGTTAGGTGGGCGGATGAGATTAAGAAGTTTGCAGGGATGACATGGCCACAATTAGTAGGTGACCGGGGTTGTTGGAGAAGTATGGGAGAGGTCTTTGCCCTGCAGTGGGCGTAACCAGGCTGATGATGATGATGCTGATGATGATGATGATGATGATGACATATTCAAGGACCTCACGTGCAACTCCTGACACTTAATTGTATTCAAATTCAAGAGTTGTGCGACTGCCCAGGACATCCTCAACGAATGTTACATAACGTATTATACGGTTTTACTTGCCAAAACCACGATTTCATTATGAGGCACGCCGTAGTGGAGGATTCGGGAATAATTTAGACCACTTGGGATTTTTAACGTGCGCCTAACCCTAAGTACGCGGGTTTTCGCATTTCACACCCATTGAAATACGGCTGCCGTGGATGGGATTCGATCCCGAGACCTCGTGATTAGCAGCCGAACCCAATAAAAGCTAAGCAACTATGGAGGGAAAGGAATGTTGGCAGTAGGAGGAAGGTGACGGCCGGCCCGTGAGACAATTTGTTCCCATCCTCATTGCTGGAGAATGGGTACCATCTGTCCAAGAATGACACCGTAGAATGCACTGTATTCAATGTGATGGAGTCCGCGTCCAATATTTCAGACCTGAATCATACTGTAATTACTGACGACCAGGCATCTCGCTAACACGTGCAGTCGTTTGACAGCTGCCGAGCGCTGGCGTCGGCCACAGGACCTACTTGACCTTTTTTTAACACTTGCCGACATTCTCGCCTTATTTCGCACTTTTGCGTTTCAGCTTAACTGCTTCAACAGCCGATTTATTTGTGCCAGAATTTGGCCACCCTGTCAACGTTATGGTTTCTTATGTTAAGTCATCTTTTATATTGACACGTATACTTATCTTTATCGGGCAACCACGTTTCGCAGCCTAAAAAACGTAATCGCACAGCGTGGGACGCGCCTGTATGTATCCGAAGTTTCTGGAACGTTATCGATGCTTCTATCCGCTGTCTGTTGTCGCCGAACGTTATGTTATCTGATTTCATCATCTGACGCGAATGGTGCAGAACTTTGTGGAAGGCACGCGGGTCCGAACGATTAGTCTGGAACATTCGATGACTGCTCTAAAGAAGCCGACGCGCTTGACCCGCTGATCATATTTTCGACGATCGCCGAGCGTGTTCGCCGCTATCGTTGTGCTATAAGTGTAGCCTGTTTTGTGGGCACAGGTTCGCCCAATAAAAGTTAGTTTTGTCGTTCACAGTACTGCTACTGTGTTATTCAACGTCACGACCACGTGACAATATTTACGCTAAGGCTGTCGTGAAATTTCCAGCGGTTTCACCTTTCCCAAAATGCCCGCATTTTCGTCGGCCTCTTAATATTTTGGAGGATTTTTAATAGACGTGGAAACCATTGCATGGCCCCCTGGCCAAGCTGCTCAAAAAGTCATTTTATATCCCTGAGGTCATGCGCAAGCTTCCGCCTTCGTGCCGTTCCTCAACCTCCTGATTTCACTGTCACCTGTATTCCATTTTGACGACTCCATTCCCACGGAAGTTGGCGAAGATATGTCCATGGGATTAAAGCCATTTAAATCAATTCTACTGTGGATACGACAGCCGCTTATGCTCACTGTGGATGGAAATGTTGCGCTAATGAGCGCCATTCTGAAGAACCTAAATTGATAGTCACAAAATTATGCGGATCCCACGTATGTGCGAATCGATGTAAGCAAAGCTTTCTGTGTTTGTTGTCATTGTTAAACGTAATCTCCACAGAGTAGTCAGGCACCCTCTAATGAAATGCTGTCAATGTTTGCCTGATTACGCCCACCATTGTGATGCAAATAAACGTAACTCCAACTCATTTTCTCAGAAATAAACGCTGAATGAAACGCTGACGTCATCCTGAACAAGATCAACAAGCGCCCTAGTGCTCGATCTTATGATGCCCCTATTCGTAAGCTTATATTCGTGATTTAGTTACTTGGGGGGGGGGGGGAGGTGCGAGAGCGATGTGTTCTTATACCGTAGAAACATCCCTCGGACCTCTCTGATGTGCTCGTTTTTATTCTCAAGTACCCAATGAAAACTGTAATCGCTGCAACTTCATGATGTCCTGGTGGCAGGCCACCATGGCATGTCGCGCAAGTATGACCGCGCTGATTCATTTGGGTTGGCATATACTATTTGGTGCGTCATACTTCGCCACATGCATTTTTCAAGCAGAGCTTGAAAAGGGCGGCCAACTCACTACGTCCCTTTCCTCTGTTTACTTCCGCAAAGTGTGTGTCTATCGCTGTGGTTACCAAATACGCCCAGCGGTATGCTACCACTCAAGCCTTTCTGTCGGCTGAGCAACTGAAGTCGCAGGCTTTCTTCAACACGGCGTCGACGTTCAATACGGCTATCCTCAATTACTTTTCGCGGACTTCGCTCACCGCCTTCCCTCCAGTGTCATCTCTTACACTACTCGCTCCTGCTAGACACAACACAAACACGCAACGACCTTAATGAAGTATCTATAACACGCTAGTTGACATGCTGTCGACGTATATTTCCGCTGAGCACCGGGATTGGGGCGTGGTCATGTCTATGGTGACATTATCGGTCTACAGCTTCGCTCAACAACACCGCTCGTTACTCATCACTTTTTTTTCCCGACAAGAGTATAGCGTATCTACTCTGAATGTACTGCCGCTTTAAGTGGGACCTTGCACGCCCGCTTATTCTGTTGCGTTGACGGCGACCGTTGTCGTCAGGCTGCCGCCTAATTCTGAGCGTCGCAGTCACCAGAGTGCACAGAAAGCTGTCTTCCCAAACAAACCACCGGGATTCGAGCCCATCTCCCAAATGCAGCATCTTGCATTTGGGAGATGGGCACTCTAACCATTACGCTACCACCTGCCTCCACCAATTTCCATTTATCTGCCTTCCCACTTCTCGTTTTTGCCACAGACGCAGGAAGAACGGATGCAGAAACGAAAAAAAGAAGTAAAGATTGCTTGAGCCGCCAGTGACGCATGACTTTAACTTTGGCAGGTTACCTTCATTGGATCGCATGTAGGCTTGCGGCTTCGTGCAGATTGTGGGTCGCCTTAGCTTTAATGTAAATTTGCTTTCACGAACTCTTTTCAGCTAGAACTGAAACGCCAGACAAAAATGAGACCTATCGTTGAATATTTTTCTTGTTTTCAAGGTTTAAAGCAAAAATGCTCATTAACACAAATAGTGATTTGTTTAAGAAATGGCATAAGGATACTGTATTTCAAGGTCATGTTTTGTCAATACGGCCCGGCACCACGTATCGACGAAAGGGCATCACAGTGCCGATGCACGCGGCAGGTTACTGAATGAAGAAAACAGGAAACGACTGTTTTTCAGTTCTCGCAACACATTGTACACAGAACACAAGGCACCCACCATCATGACATTCTTTTTTTTTTACAACAGCGACACACAATGCCGGACTGATATACTTCCTAAAAGGGTCTCATTTGATTTTTCATCGCAGAACTGCAAGCACAGTTGCGTCGCGCGTGCTTGCAGCCACGTACTGTAGCCAAATTCCTTTTCCTCTAACAATATGGCCGCCGGCGGCTTCAAGCGCTCCCGTAGGTGGCCGATTGGACTGTCACTCGAGAAGTTTAAATACATAACCTCTTTGCATAGAAATGACGGCATGATTGTTAACATCATTGCTCTCCAAACTGATCTTGATGAGCTAACTCATTGGTGCGGTAGGGCAGATGGTAATTAACGCAGACACAACTATACATCTCAAGTTTACTTCCGCTGCTAAGACGATTCCTAATGCCCACACAGTTAATAATACTATCATTGAAACTTCAGCGGCGGTAAAATACCTCGGTGTAAATTTTAGCTCTTATTTATCCTGGAGCACTCATATTGAACTGATTACTACCAAAGACTTAAAAAAACTTTGTCTTCTTAAACGCCGACTACGCCAAGCCAACCAGGATACAAAACTACACGCATACAACGCGCTAATCAAGCCTGTGATAGAATACGCACCCGTGATCTGAAACCCTCATTATATCTATCTTGTTAACATGTTGAAATCTATACAAAACAAGGCTGCTCGATTCATCCTTTTCCGTTACTCTCGGTATCAAAGTGTAACGGTACTGAAAATATCGCTCCGTCTCCCGCCTCTGGTCATGCGCAGAAAACTCAGCCGTTTATCTTTTTTCCATACTCTCTACCACAGCAACACACCATTCGCAAGTTCACATCTTCTCCCGGTGCCGCACACACCGGCTCGTCTAGATCACATGAAGAAGACTAAACCCATTTTCGCTCGGACAGAACGACACAAATACTCACCTCTGGTCCTGGCTATTGAAGAGTGGGATTCGCTTCCTTCTAGCATTGCGGCTATCGCTGGAACATCATCATTTCAAACAGCTCTTTGGTACCCCCCCCCCCCATACTTAGAACATTCCACTGTACAATGATGTGCGTTTTTTTTTTCGTTTTTTTGCAGTGTGTGCGTGTGGGCCGTAACGTTCCGTGGAATGTTAGATGGCATGTTTTGTAACTTCTGAAGGTGCGATTTTTGTTTTGTTTTGTGGGATTTGCTACATGTGCATTTTTTCAGCACCTGTTCCTAACCACTTCTTCCCCTGTCAACTTGTACCTGGCTTATTAACTTGTTTATTCCTGTCTTCAGCCATTTATATTCTGTGTTGTATATTGTTAAGTTTCTTTGATGAATCCCCCCCTACGTAACGCCCGCATTGGGCCTTTAGGGTATTGAAATCAAATAAATATTGTTGGCTTGGATATGTTTGGCACGAGGCCCAAGTCGGTACCCTGTCTTCTAACGCGTTCTTTTATTTTTGTCTCTGTCTTGAAGGGACGCGCACCGTAACATGCTGCAATGGTGATTGCGTTGCGCGTATGTAAGGTGAGAAACGCGGTTCTAAAATGTCTGTTCACTAACTTGTGTAGTAAACCCATGTTTATAGTATTCGCGCAATAGTAAGAGTCACGAGTATGGCAACCGTAACCGCAAGCGCCACGTTATAGTCGTAACTTGTCGTGACAGCGTAGTTGAAATCCACTGACCCTGCCACTAAGAAATACGTGGCGAGGTATGGCTGATGAATAATTAATTGCGAAGATTGGTTTTCAGTAAACGTTTGTTACCAAGAACGGCGGGTGCTTATACTACCGCAAATGACGGATGCTTGGCGGTGACTCCAATCATTTACTCGCCACATCACAGATCTACACTAGAATTCAACTGGTTTCACCAACTCTTGCTTACATTCTCTCGCCCCTAAACTGCGACTTCGCCTGCCACCCGGCCTCCAGCTTTTCCTCTTTGTCCCCCGCTTCTTTCCCAATCTGCTGAGACGTGCTTCCACTGATGCTTGGTCTTATTTTTTCTCAATAAATGAAGGCATTCATTCATGCTTTCATCTGTTACTGCAAAAAATAGCGTGTCTTTATCTACATAACCACCCTGCCTCTCACCTGGACTCTCCAATCGCGAAACAAAGTTGCGGTGTTGCAAATGACTGGGCGTCACATATACAATTTTCTAGGAATGGCCAGTAGCACGGCGGGCAATTTTCGGTGGGTGACGAGACAGTATATAGAACACTTTCTCTGCAATATCCACACTCAGTGCTCTGCTTCGTGAGCTACTATTAGCCGCTACTACGAAGTACGAAATGAAAGAAACCTAGCTGGGCTGGTCACGGACAGCTCTTTTTGGATTCGTGATGCGTCAATATAAAATATATATATTTCGTATATAATCCTAAATGACAGCGATATAAGCGAGGTGAGTTACGCTAGCTCGTTGGTTTTGACTAACGACACTCTTCATGCAGCACTTTCGTCTTATGCGTGTTTGCGAACGGGAATGAAAGACAGGAGGGTAACACGCCTTCCTGAAATTAAACATTCGGAATAACTCTTTGTTTGACGGTTAGACATATGTTGAGGGCCCCGATACGAACCACCTGCAAGTCTGTATCAGCTTGCAAAGAGGAACTCAGATTAAACGTTGTCAAGAGGATAGGCTTTTAATTACCATAAAGATATCTTTATTGAAATTCCTTACCATGAGGTGAAAGCCGACTAATAAGCATTCATATTTTCTGTGTTATTAAAACGTCCTGTTAATAAAAGGTTGCTGTGTTCTACAGCCTCCTAAATTAGGGCATAAAAAATAAATTGATGCGGGAAGTGTGTAAACGCAGACGCAAGAAAAGGCCGTGTCCGTTTCCAAGTATTCACTCAATGAAGAAGGAGCGCCTCTATACTCTCACATTGTAGGGATGTCAAGAACAAAACACTTCCAAAGAGTGAGTCACGAATATAAGTCATTATAAGGTGAGCTTGCGCGGGAAAAGAAAACGCTCAAAGCGCAACGATGGCTGCGCGCAAAGTGCTTGCTCTGATTCCGATCTACGGATCAAGGCGTCAGTTCGTCAGACTGAAATGGTCGTACATTACAGCGCAATCTCGGGTCCTCAAATGTGACGGCGAATGTAGGCCCGTATTCGCTTCACGCGCGCAATCTGATAAGATAACGCTCTTTCGCTATTGAATCCGTGACAACATACTGGATGTTAGAAACACATGCAGGCGCATCTTGAGCTAACTGATAACTCTGGAACTGTGGTTAGACGCTAAAAAAAAGCCTCCCCCCTAAAAAAAGAATACAGTTGCTTTCAATATTAGCTGAAAAATAGTGCTTGTCGTTTAAAAAGGGCCTCCAACACTGCACAGCGGCACTGACATACAGGAAATTCAAGCGCGAACTATCAAACCAGCGTATCGTGGTTCAATGTATCCCAATAGTTCAGGGGCCAGTTCCACCACGGGTACTGTGTCGGAGCTCATATTTCATGTCAGCATTAATTGTCACAAAATCACAGTATTTTTTCTTTAGATCTTATCTTTACACAGCTAAAATACATCCAGCGAAATCCTCATCTTAATATTTCAGTACTTTTCGTTCTAACGTACACATCCGTGCTGATTCATATGTTACAAAGTACTGAAAATGTACCCTATGCTTTCCTCCAGGCAACAGTTTTTATTCCATATGATGCCAGGAAACCGAGCCTGATGCCACCAACACTCAGGAACCTAATCGGGAGCGCGCACAATGTTCTCGCACACCTTGTGGGATGTACCGTAACGCTGAGGTGCGTCTTGTGTAATATATGAGAATCGGCTGTAAAGGCAGTCGTGCAAGGTTTGACACATGCGCTTAAGCTCATGAAGTTGATTTGTGTCAAGATAACCTGTCCAAGCTTTCACACTTACTTTATAAGAAGTCTACAACACCATCAATATGCCGGCTGCTTTTAACTGCACGAAACAAAACTATTGAAATGATACAAACAATGTTAACATCATTTTATCATTCGAGTGTTCAGATTGGTAATCTCTAGATGCGGAGTAAGTTGAGAAGTTGTTTGCGTAATTAACAAAGCTACGTTAATTAAATTTTCAGTAATGGTTCTTACGTGGCTAAAGAAAGTGAGCAGTTTGGAGCCCGTCCACGAGATTATGCAGCCAATCGAAAAACTTTCGACTAAACATGCTTCTGTAAGAGCCATGCGAACAAAAATTTTCCAAGTAAACACTCTTGGAAGGCGTAACTGACACATAAAAGGAACATCTGTAAAGCGACAGAAAGAACAGCAGTTCACGACGGGATACAAAAGGGGAACCACACACAAACTGCGCTAACCTTAAGCGCTGTTCTTTATGTGATAATGAAGCAACTAGACCGTCAGTCATTCCTTCCAAACCTGTAAAGTCAACCTGACCACATCTAGCCTTTCGGGATGCTGTCATCAATAGTATTGCCCCGCGAACATATTCCCCGTGGCCTTATAGTCACGTTCCATTTTTATTCATGCTGTTTTCTCGAAAGCAAGCAGTTTAAAGTTTTGGTGTCAATGCGGCATTGTACGTGTGCCGCAGAAAGCTTGCTTGGTCGCAGGAGTGATGCATGACGCAATGATGGTGCAGATTTAGCGCGTCGCTGGCATCAAGACAATGCGCTGCCGCCGAGGGAAGGAAGATAACGAAAGTGAACAGCTTGGTAGCTGCTCACGGAGCCGTGCCGATGGGGACGGTGCCATCATGACGAAATCTGAGCCGGCGATATTGATGGCTGCAGCGGTCTTGTTTTCTTTTATTCTTTTATGCTCTTTTTTTACAGCGAAGTCGTTAAGAGGAAGCTTTAACACGGGCCCTACTCCGACTCGGCCTATTCAAATAGATGTAAAACGCCGAAACGCTTTTCTTAGATAACCCCTGGACCGATTTTAATGAAATTTGTTGGATTCGAGAGAGAAACGTAAATTCTAGTGACTATTGGAAGCGGAATTTCTATTTAGGGCCTGAATTTTGGTAAAAGATATTCAACAATTCGAAAGTGCGAAAAGTACACAAGCACGAAGTTTACAAATTATTAACTCCACATCAAGAACTGATATCGCGGTTCTGTAAACAGCATCCATTAGACAATTCCAATATGCCGAGTTATATCTTACGTGAAGTCGTTACGTTGTGAACAAGGGTTGTGGAAAAGCTGTATTTCCATATTACTAAATTTTTTGAGATTCATGCGTAATATATCAATTTTGTCTGCTTTAGATGTGCTGTTAGATCCAATGTACATAATTTTGATATCAGTTTTCATTGCCGAAAGAGAGTTGTAAACTTGATGGTTTCGTTTTCTGAAAATGTGCAATTTTTGACAATTTTGAATAAACAAATGATGACCTAATTCAAGAATTCGAAACGAACAGACACTAGATTTTAAGTTTTTGTTTTAAATGCAACAAAGCTTGTCAAATTAGATGCAGTGGCTTTCGAGAAAAAAGAATTCTCCTTTTACATTTATTTAGACAGGACCACCAGAGCTAAAGCTTCCTCTTAAAGGCTACTTTCCCCACTATCGCGTCCGCGTGTAGAGCCAAATCCCGAAGATAGCGTAATACCGGCCCGACCCGCAGTGGTGGTGAAGCATGCGTTCAGCGCTCCTCATATGTGGGCTGATCCCGAATGTAACGCCATGCCGGGGAGACCCGCGGCGGAGATGAAGCAGGCGTTAAGCACTCCCCATACGTGGGCCGATCCCGAAGACAGTGCAATGCGGGGCCGACATACGGTGGAGGTGCAGTTCGCCATTAAGGGACCCACATACACAGCTTTGCAGATCATGTTTCTCCACAGAGTGGAAGGGCACTGAGATTTTTTAGTTATCCGCGTTTACCCTGCATGCGTCTGCGATGAAAACAAGAAGCAGGTATGCCTGGAAAATCTAAGGTGGTGGAAGCAGGTGGTAGCGGAGAGGTTAGCATACTCAGCCCCTGCACGTACTTATATCTGCATTGACATGGGTTCATGGTAGTGATAGCGACCAACGCTCTACTTTTTCTTCGTACTCTAGTCATTGTGAAAATAAGGATGTGCTTAGCATCCTTACGAGTGGTGAAATGTGAGTGGCATCCTTACGAGTTACGAGTGGTGAAATCCCACTGGGGCTGATTGTGAAGAAAGCTTCCTTCCTCTGTCCACTCTCGCGATGGTGAAGCTAAAAATGAGGAGGAGGCCTGACGGACACAACGTTGATCGTCACCATAACAGAATGGATGGACGACCTGCGGAAAGGACAAGGCACACCAAGTTTTTAGCACTTAATTTGTCCTACAGTAAAGCGCTACAATGGCTAGTATGCCCTCATGGGAATGGTAGACCGAACTGCTGCTCACTGCTAACACTGGACTGATACTAAGAAAATACTCCGTCCGCAGGCACCACGCTACACTGAAACTAGTAAAACAATGTCAGTTTATAAACTGATATTGCCAATTATCTGGTGTCCTTCTTGTGTGTGTGGAGGGCATAGAGGTCCTGGCAATGAAATGGTATTATTTTCGTTTTTGCTGCAGTTGCACACAAACAAAATTCTTTGAAGTTATCCGACAGCGATCTACCGGTGGAGAAGACCAACCCACAAATTAAAAATAATTGCTGGTTTCAGATCTTCCAATTTACTTCGCGCTTAGCTACCATCTGTTATATTCTTCTTTATGCGCTCTTATAAAGAAGAAAACTCCACATTACTACAATATCAACAACCGTACACAAAATAGACTGGCTTTGAAGCTGTGACCACGCACCGCACTTTTCTACATTTAGCACATGTAGTATTGGGGCAACACGTTTGAGCAAAATGATTAGGTTTTCGGTCAAAGCACTGTGACAGGCGGGAAAAACTCGTTGTCATGCCCGGTCGAAACAATACCATCTGAAATCTTATTTATTTATATTGATTTTTGAAAAATCACTATAACCGTTTATACATTTGCTTCGTATGAGTTATATACTAGCTTGCCTCGTCAATCTCAAAAATGTATTCTCTTTTCGGGAGACGGCCTTCGTGAAAAACGACGCAACACGACAGTAAAACATCCAGCAAGGCTCTATCCAATGATTGGCGAAATAGTGCACTGAGAGCGTGTCGACTAGCGTGCAATGGAAAGTTGAATTATGATCGTTTTAGGCTTGTGTTACGTCTAGCACGCGCGAGTAGTGTTAACAATGACATTGGTGTGAAAATGGTCAGCTCTATCTGCGATTTGTTCTTGTGGATCTCCACAATGAACGTCGCAGTCGTCACGATGAGAGCACTCCTGTGACATTATTAGCTCAGTGGGCTGGGAAGGCTCGAGTGGTAGCTCACTTTGAGGGGTATTGGCTAACAATTATTAAGGTACGTACTTTGCGATGATGAAAAAGATGCAGAAACACCACTGGTGTTGTCTAACTATTCGTAAACAGGCCCCCAAATTTCAATTGGCCCACCCCAAACATTAAGTAGGCTCACCCCCGAATTTCAAGTTGGCACACCCTCAAATTTAAATTGGCCCACCCCCCTCAAATTTAAATTCGGCCACGCCCGATTTTCTTTTCGCCCAGCCTTAGAGGAAGCTTTAGCTCGAGTGCTCCTATCTAAATACATGTATAAGGAGAATTCGTTTTTTTCGGCAACCACTGCACCAAATTTGACGAGGTTTGTTGCATTTAAAAGAAAAACTTAAAATCTAGTGACTGTTGGTTTCGAATTCTTGAGTTAGGTTGTCAATTTTTCGTTAAAAATTGCCGAAAATCGAAAATTTTCAAAAAACGAAACTATGAACTTAACAACTCTGTAACTCAACCACTAAATATGATAATACAATTCTGTGAATTGCATCTAGTAGTACATCCAAAGCGGACAAAATTGATATGTTACACATGAATATAAAAAAATTTTAATCATAGGGAAATACAACTTTTGCAAAACCGTCGTAACCAACGTAACAAATTCATGTAAGATGTAAAATGACATATTGAATTTGTCCGCTTTGAATGATCTAATGGATGCCGTTTACAGAACCGCGATGTGAATTCTTTATGCAGAGCTATGAATTTGTAAACATCGTGCTTCTATTTTTTTCAAACGGTAAAATATTTGAAAATCGTTTCAAGAAAATTCAAGCCCTAAATAGAAATTCCGCTACAACAGTCACTAGAATTTAACTTTCTCTTTCAAATGCAACAAATTTCATCAAAATCGGTCCAGGGGTTATCTCATAAAAACGTTTTTGCGTTTTACATGTATTTGAATACGCCGCGTCGGAGTTGGGCCCGAGCTAAAGCTTCCTCTTAAACTCAAATCGCAATCCCAAATTTCAATTGGGCCACCTCTAATTTTCAAGTTGGTGCATGCACGCACGAATTTCCGTAAATCGACGTCCAAATTTCGAGTCGGCGCACCCCAAAATTTAGGCTTGTCCACCCCCATATCGCCCCCAAATTCAGATTGGCCGACCTCGAGATTGCCCCCACATTTAGGTAGGACCAACCCCATATCACCCCCGAATACAAATTGTGCTGCCTCCACAACACCACCAAATTTAGGTTGGCCCACTCCAATACCACCTGCAAATCGAGGTTGGCCCACCCCCATATCCGCCCCAAACTAGCGCTGGCCCACCCCTCGATCACCTCAAATTTATGATGGCCCACTGCAAATCACACACCAATTAAGGTTAGTCCACCCATATATCACCCCCCAATTCAGCTTGGCGCCGCCGCACATCACCGCCGTGGTCAGGTTAGCCGGTCCCAATGTCACCCCAAATTTAGGTTGGCCCACCCCCATATCATCCCCGAATCCAGGTTGGCCCACCCCCATATCAGCCCCAAACTTAGCCTGGCCCACCCCTCTATCACCTCAAATTTAGGATGGCCCACCGCAAATCAATCCCACATTTAGGTTAGCCCATCCCCATTACACCCCCGATTCAGCTTCGCCCAGCCCCATGTCACCCCCATGGTTAAGGTGTCCCACTACCCATATCCCACCAAATTTAGGTTCTCCCACCCCCGTATCATCCCCAAATCCAGGCTGGCCCACCCCCCATATTCCCCCAAACTTAGGCTTACCCACCCATATATCACCTCAAATTTAGGTTGGGCCACCCCCATATCAGGCTCAAATTCAGTTTGACTCATTACCATTTCACCCCAAATTTAGGTTGGGCCACTCCCATATCACTACCAAATTCAGCTTGGCCCATCCCTGTATCACGCCCAAATTGATGCTGATGGCACTTCCAATTTCAAGTTGGCCACCCCAACCCTTTTTATGAAGACCTATGTATTCATATGGGAAATGCGTCAAGTTTTTTGGCGTTACAGACACGATTTTGCACGATTTTGCTACCAAATTGCTGGGGTACTCGACAACGAATGCTGCGCATTAAAAGCAATCGACAACGAATGCTGCGCATTAAAAGCAACTGCACCGAACGAGCGACGCCATGTGTTGATCCTAAATACTGACGGCTAGCCAAGCTAGCTTCTCTGTAGAGCGACCGGGGCAGCCACAACACGGGACATTTATTCAAATGGATTTTTTACGGGCACACCTACACATTCATACCACTTGGCTGTAGGCAACACATTAACAGTAGCTATTAATCCACACGCTGCACGTCTTCTCCTAGTTGGCGCATTTTTTATTTGAATGAATCTTTAGAAATAGTTAACGTTCGGGCAGCGACTCAGCTTAGCAGACCCTTTGTTCCGCACGAATGTTGCATAGGAATGGCACTGGCCACCGGGTGGCATTGTGGCCCAGGTGGACCTAATTCGCTCGGAGTATGTGCCATTAAGGACAGGCGAAAGTCGTGAAAACGGACCTTCCAGAAGAACGCAATAAGAATAGCCATTTTGTTCTCCCAGGTTCCACGCTACAAAGCACTAAAGTGTTTTTTTTTTTTTGCATAACACAAAGCTATGCGCAAGCTTCTAGTTATGATGTCCAATGAATAAAATATTCATAAATGCGGTGACCTAACTAATGAACACAACACTGCTATGTTTTAGGAAGGAAAATAGAAAACATAATATTTCAAGAGAACCACTGGAAAACTAGAACCGAAAGCAAACCATGAGCTTTGTGTTTCTGCCATCTGTTGGGAGACTGTAAAACTAAGTCCTATGCGGCTTCTAAAAAAAAAAAGAAACTGCAACGCTGCAAAACCAGAACCGAAAGCAAATATTGGATTTTGTGTTTCTGCCATCTAGTGACAGACTATAAAACTAGGCCCTATGCGGCTTAAAAAAAAAAGTGCGAAGCGGGAATCGAACCGCGGCTACCGCGAAGGGAGACGAAAGGTGCGCGCGATTCTACCGCTCGGCCACGGCTTCCGAGGCTTCGCCCTATGTTACGCTTATGTTTTTATAGATACCACGTGAATTTTCACGACAGTGTTTCAAAAAACGCTTTTGGGAACAATGTTGCGCCATGTGTGGAGAGTCGAGATAGGCATCAATCGAAAGCTGAGTCTCCGGACTACATACGCTGCACTGCGTATTACGATAGACGTCGTAGGTTAATTACAGGCACCGTTCGTGCCTCGAAAATCGAGTACAAATTTTCGTCGTTTCCATAGGCTCCCATTGCTAAACCTTTAACCGCTGTGGGAACAAAATTCTTACGTGCCATAGCGTGATCACTGCATTTGGCTCGTGTGGATTGTCTTCCAGAACACGTCTGTCGCCTGCGTTTTTCAATAATCGACCTGCAGCTTTTGTTATTCGCGAAAAACCCGCTCGTTCCATTGAAAACGCGCTAGCTTCGTGCCGGGGCCGCTTGGGGCGCTAGTTGGTACGTGTCCAGAAAAGCTGGATATGGTGGGAATAGTTGCGAGATGAGCCTGTTTTCTTGAAGAAGTGTTAGAGCATGGCATATTAGGTATGTTGTCGTGTATTGTATATACAAAAACATGTGTATTTCTATTGGGATTTCAAATGAGTGAAGTAAACCAAAAAAAAAAAAAAACACTCGGCCACAGACGCTTGCCTCAGCAGGCGGAACAATTCAGAATTACCCGCGCGCAAGAGACTTTACTACCTGGGAAGGCACTGTTTTTTCGATCCACCAGGAGCTGCCTTCTGGGCTCCGTGACGCCAATATATCTCGCACCTCCGTATAGGTTGAACGCCGGTCGAGGAGTCATTGTGGTTAGCCATCCAACTTAGCATCAAACGTTAAAACGTGAACCAACATCTCGTGAAACTGATTCAATGAATAGTAAAAAGAACCAATAATCATTGATTGAAAAGCGTACGAAAGAAAGAAAAGGCACACATGTAGCACGACATTCGCTTGGACTCCTTAAGAAATCCCTGGACTGCGGCACGAAAATCTATGAGGCGAAATCCCAGAGTAGATGCCCAAAACGAAAGAGACCAATCACAGCGCACTTTGCTATTGCTGTAATTGCTTCGCCCTTCGGAACAAACTGGCAAGTTTGTTATTAAAATTGGCGTTAGTTGAACTTAGAAGAACCTCTATAATAACCTCCAATCAAGGGCATCAGGTCGCGAACATGAATTCCAGTGCACACACACACACACACACACACACAAACACACACACACACACACACACGCACGCACGCACGCACGCACGCACGCACGCACACGCACACACACACACACACACACACACGCACACACACACACACACACAAAACTACTACCATAAACACAAAACATTATCCTTACCCTTTTCATCAGCCCTCCGAAGATTAGCGCAATAGGGCTTGAACAACGTGGACATCTCTTTCTTTTCCTTTAGGCTGTTAGTCATCCCAGAGCGCCTGGACTGTGTAATTAATATCGCAGTGTTTGGATGGGCCACACGGTAAGATTATTTACAGTGTACATTTATCTGTCTTCAATGATCTCGCACTATATAATTGAAGCCCAAATGAAAATTTCAGCTTCAGACAGAACCTAACCTCTGAGATCACAGACCACCCTCCTTTGTTTTTATTGGTGTGTGCACCCTTGCCAGCCTCGTCACCCACGTCAGCTTGGCCCGCCATCGAGACTCAAGACATCGGCGATGCGTATCCCAGAAAGGTAAATTTAGGTTCTCCAAATTTGGCCTTGATTGAACGCGCGGACGCCTATCAGTGGTGAAGTGAGAAAAGTTTGTCGTCACGTTCATCCTGCGTTACATGACCTCGATCAATCTGCGTCGCATGAGGCGAACAGGATATACCGAAAGCTATTCTCGCAACTTACAACAAAGTTCAGGCAGTCACCGTCGCTTTTTTCTTAGCCACTTTCCTCGTGAGAGCATATCGCGCCGTTTATCAAGGAGCTCGATAACAAAGACAACCGCACGAAAGAAACATTCTCACCGAGGAATTTATGACATATCATCTTTTGGTGTAGTCTATCCCAAGGTAATCCTCGTGCAAATAATCCGGACGAGCCGGCACCTGTATAAATGTATATAACAGTTTTGACGCACCTCCTATCATCCGGAATGTGTCACAGTTACCTGGTTTTGTCCATATTCATTTTTGTATCCCTTCATTTTGTTTTTAACGTTCGGCTGCAGGCACGCTGGTCGGACACTCCTAACCGATTTTCCCGAGTTATCGCAGACTGCGCAGTACAGCGCAGTGTGCACTGAACACATCACGACTTATTGTAGGGCGGGTTGGTTTTTCCTAACTTACAGACGGCGTCAGATAACACCAAGGGCAAAAAGGGAGACATCAAGGCATTCATATCGCCATCATAAAAGTGGGGCATGTGATCTCCCTGTCTGTGCTTCGTGTTTTCAGGCGACGATTGTAAGCCAGGTACTCCCAACATACTATCCGTCGCAAATGAAACAGTACTCCTACAAGAATATAGAACAGACAGCTGGAAGCAAAACTAAGCTTGTGATACAAGAGTACGCGTATTGTTCTGCATTTTAGGAATAATACGATAGTAAGGAAACGACTAGGAAAAGATAAATAATTACCATTCAGAGTTATCTTAAAGAGTGACAGTTTGGGGCCATTCTGTCCATGGGTCACGGTTTTGTAACTAAAAATTCGCCAAAAAATAAGAGCGAAAGGAGCTGAACTCAGGCGTTCGTCGTAGCGACAACCGTTTACATGGTGCGCCCGTAGGCGCCGCTAAGTGGAGGGGATGCTACATATGGGGACACTTTTTTCGCGAATGCCAACTGGAAGCTTGAGATTGCAGACCGGGCGAAGCGCCGTGAACTTGTTACCATCTTTCGAGAACAATATGTAAGTGTTGCAGAAATGTATGCATGGCTCCCTCAATCCCGTAAAAATGTCTACAGCTCAAAACTAAACGGCAATGTAGTGGTTAGAACATCGTGCTGGCACGGCGTCATGTGTTCGAATCCTGGTGGCGGAAGTGCACCACGTTTGACGCGATGGCTACGACGACGTCGTTTCGCAAAAGCGAGGCCTGACGCACTCAAAGAACCCGGTCTACAAGTTTTGCCAGCCCCCCTACAACCCCCTCCCTGCCGTAATCGAATCAATTGAAAATTAGACGCATTCAGCAACACTCGAAAGAAATGGTCCTCCTGTTAAGAGTCACAATACTCCTCTTCCGTCTTGGCTTTGAGAGTTGCAGCTGCACCTCAATCCGGTTTACGTGGCATACTGCGACTTGGCATGCGCACAAGTGACCAAAGACGAAGAGCACAAACGGATGTCCCACCTCAAGTGAACCTTGCTGACTTCTTTGCTGCCTTCTTGGGAGCACGTATCCCTTTGTCCCCGATATCGAAAGCACCCATTAGGAGATTCAGGCAATGACTCGCACTTCGCGACGCGCATTGATTTGAGTGGAATTCAGACGGGCATAGTTCTAGCAACTTCCGAGTGCCCTCCTTTCTTGAGACATAACAGTGCTCGAGACGAAGGTTGCGTTGGTGTTGTGTAGGAGGTACAGACCTGCGAAAGAGCGGAGGCAACGAAAGGTAATGGTACTGTACACGTCTACATCGTCGATCAACAGAAACTTCGCGCTTGTGTCCCAGCGTGATGGAGTGCGACCACTCTCTCAGCTACCTGCGCACATTTCGAGAATTTCAAAGGCCGATATTGACGGGAATGAGTTCACTGTGAACCAAACGTCTCCTTTCGACAGTAACTGCATTGAAACATCAAGACCGTCTATGCTCTGGCATGCACCTTCGTCTAAGTAGCTCTGCCCTCGCGTCCTGCGTCGACCACGAGACCGCCCTAGCCTTTCATAAGGTCCATAGTCACGTGCTGGAACACGAGGGAGGTCCTAGACACGGCATTGGCTTCGTCCTTCAGGCGACCCGTGAGACCTGGTTGGCTCTGAGGTAATCCAATAAAAAGAAGAAAGAATGAAGAAAGAACGAAAATAAATTTTTGAGTTGGTATTTAGAATTGTTAGATAGATTCAAGCTCTTGATTTTATTGGGATGAAGGTGCAAATGAAAAGAAAAATACAGTTAATGCAATCTATTCTGCAGAAATATGACAAAACCTTAACTTCCAATTAAACAGTGGAAATCTTTGTGATTCTGCAATAATATCTTGCATGGCATCCCGAACCTTCCTATGGCATTGCCCAGGCGACGAGACCCCTAAGGATAGCAAATACTTAACATGTACGTCTAATCTAAGAAGACGGAACGGTGTTTGTAAGGATCAGTTGTCGTAATTCAGAGTATAATTGACAATCCATGAGAGAATGATCTTTTCTTTCATATACCCCTAAGAGTGACAGTTCGACGTCCACCATCTTGTTCTGCGTCTTTCTCTCGTGCTGTTTCTTCTCCACGTTAAAGCTTCTTCGCTGTCGGCTATGCTACAAGCGATAGCTCGTTTATTTTTTTTCCATAGTGCTGTTTTCTATTGGGCCATTTCTAGAATTCAAACTTAAAGATAATTCCAACTAAATATTGAGTTTTTTGCAGTTCCAGGCATCCGAACTGGTAAAAACGCCATGATGAATCGAACAAATAAAGACAGCAAACGGTTAATTAAAGTAAAATTCCACTTCCAATTAACCCACTTGCCACGGAATTTTGAAGCCCGTTGTTGGATCTGGAGGAGAATCCCAATTGACGGTTTGCAAAATAGCGAGCGCCACCTGGCGCACGACAGGCAAAGCTGCAGTGCTCTGCGTGCGAGAGTATGTGGTTAGAGAGCGAGTTTCGTTTCTCGGTTGCTGCATGGCATCTGCAGCGGCAACCGCGTGCGTTCATGGCGTCAAAAATAATTGAAGACGCCGTCACTCCGTTCCAGTTTTCGTACATGTCATAGACCTCCGACTTCTCGAAGCATACCACTCAATCTGATCGCGTGTGGCAATATTTGCTTTCTATAACTACCACTATTCGCCAGGCTCATCGAGGCTCGGCACTGAAGGACGGTTACGTTAACAATATCGTATATTCCGAGGCTGCTGATGCCAGCACGGGACTGATGCGAGCGAAATACACTGCTTCAACAAAGAGCGGAGAGCGCGTCGTTGAAACACGCTGCCGATGTGTCGCCGAGTGTCCGCACTTGGTTTCGCAGACTCGCCGCGCGCAGCTACCACCGTGCAAGGTTTGCTTTTTGCTGCCGGCACAGTATAGAGAGAACCAACTCTGCAGTCTTTTAACCGCGACATAATCATCCAGACGCTAAAATACTCACGAAAATAAGCACTTTATGGCCCGCTCCGTTTTCATTACAAGCGCCGTCGGCTGCTGCTTCGACAACCGGGAGCTAGGCCTGCCGGCTCGAGCGATCGGCGGCTGCCGACAAAGTCAGCGCGCCGAGCGTGATGTTCCGCTTAGGAGAGTTTATCCTACTAATATGGCCCATCTAGAACAAAGCAAAGCTTCACGTAGCTATTTGACTTGTTACGACGGTCCTTTTTTCGCGCACGGCAAATACGGGAATGTCTCAAACGACGCGCCGTTCTCTCGACTGTATACGCACTAATTGCCATCGATGAAGACGGTAGGCCTCGCTCGCTGGCCGTGGGTGTCGCCGGTTACGAAGAAGCTTCTGCTGGGAATGAAACGCGTAGTTTTCTGCGAGCTCTTCGACTCATGTATGAATATTAAAAGGCTAAATAAGAAATACATTTGGCTATCTGTACACCATCGGCAGAAAAGAGCAAACCAGCTGAACTCCGCCGCACGGTGGTCGCTCCGCGCTGCCCGTTGGTCGCACCAACTGCCCTCGAATGGTGTGTTTCGATCACTTCAGTGGCGCAGTACTAGGCGCTGATTGTCATATGAGGCGCACTTTCGACATAACTTTATAATATTTAGTATAATAACATGTCAGCGACAACTGAGTGACACCACTGCGCGTTCGCAATCGCTGTCCGTCCTCGTCCAGCTTGAGCTTTCCCTGTTCCGGCAAAATGCGGCTGCGTTTAAGGGTGTCTCGAAGCTTGCAGGCCGAAATAACCTCGCAGCGCTGGCATATGACAATTCAGTAGCAGCAAATAGCGCGTTGAGAACCGGCTCTGCGAGGAGCGAGCAAGTTGTGTGCTGTGATGGCATCTCCGGCCGTCGCTTATCCATGCTGCTTTCCTCGCCGGATAGCTCTTCTCGGACGGAAACTGAAATAAACTCGTGCTCCGTTTGCTAGTGAAACACTTTGTGCACAATACGCAACACAACGAGCCGTCCTTTTCACGAAAATACCGCGATCATAACCACCACAAACCGTCGTCTCAAGGCGCGCTATAGCTGCGTTGGTTGTTCGTCTGCTTCTCGTACCTAACCATGTAGAGGGCGCTCGTGACAGCCGTGTTCACGCATGCGCAACAGTATTTTTGCAAACCGTCCATTGCTGTCCCCCAAATTGAGGACCTTGCCGTTGGGTGAGAGAGTTGGCCGAGGTTCAGGAAGACTTTGAGATGAAAAGTGGAGGTTTATTTACATTATTTACAGTGAGAGTACAAACAAATTAACAGTCATAAAGACTTTACGGACCCGCAGCAACTCGGAAGCTGCGGCCCGTGGCAAGAAGCTCGAAAGAGATGAATCAATGAATGCTCTCTTGCTGCTCCCGGTCTCTGGCTTTTAACCCCTTCGATGTATCGAAGTCACGTCCCGTTCGGCCAATTGGCGAGCCCGCTCAGGTGGCTTCATTTTCGGCCAAAGGTAGGCGCCCATGCGATAGTAAGTCGCACCCGGCGCAGAGGACCCTTCCTTTGTCTCCACCTGTCCGAGGGAGTACATCTCTGCGGTATTGCCTTCCTAGTCTGCAACTGCCATCACAAAGGCGGACGGGGGGATTGCTCCCAGGGTTTCACGGAGCATTACGGCTGTCGTTGCCTCGCGTCTTGCAAGCGCCGTCACAATAGTGGGATGGGGAGGAGACGGGTTGTCTTAGAGCGACCTTTCAGAGCTACAAAGCAGCTTTGCTCGGGACCCAGGTTACCTGGGATTGCGGCGGGCTCCCCTTTCACTTTCATGAAGAGTCAAGCAGTGGGACATATGGTCCCCATGCGGAGCACGAGGTGGGGGACGTCGACTTGCTTGGACGTGCTGCGCTTCTGGCCCGTGGTAGATGTGCTTCGGCGCTCCCTAATTAGGTGTGACGCGATTCGAAGTGGTCTTGTGTACTCGAAGCAGGCTCAGAAAAAGGTCCCGTATCTAACATCGTACACACATTTGCAATATTGGATCTTGCTATCGAATGATATGGCGCGTGTGCATTAGTTTCATTAACGTGGCGCTCCGGCATATGCTAGAGCCACATACGCGTACAATGCATCCCAGGGAATCTCGTGGCCCCAGTAAAGAGTGGCCCAAAACTTGAAGTGGACGCCATTGGCTATCAGCTACCTGTTCTACACGCACAGCTGTGATTAGACACTCGCACACTTTTTTCTGCGTCTGGCCATGAAATCGTGCCGAGAGGCAACTGAAGTGCTAGGTCGTGGACCAATTGAACAATCGTCCACCATCAGAACTAAAATCTCCATGCCAGCGCTCCCATAGAGCCTCCGCGCAGAAGGTCTTATTCTCGCTACTAAACTTTTGGTGGTCTACGCAACTTCATGAAAAATTTTATGATCGCCAGGCCCTGCCGCTCTATTGATTACGCCTTTTGTTTGTGATCGTCGGTCCCTCTATCTACCTCCCGTTCTGTTCTTTCTCTCATTATCCCCACACTGCTTCCCCCCTGCAGTGTAGCCACCCGTAACTTCCTCTGGTTGACCTCCCTTCTTTACTATGCATCTTTTCTCTCTATCTCCCTCTTAAGTGCACGCGTATCAGCATGACTCAAAGTTTCATATTTGAATTCGCCATCACATTTGTGTGGTAAGTGGCAGACAAGAAGTGTAATTTAGATCAAATTGGTAAGTCTTGAAAGCATATGTAACACAGCTGTTTACTGATTCATTTTGACCTTCAGTTTCATGTTTCTCTACTTGGTGCTTATAAATCTGGTCCTTTTTCGGACTTTTCTCGTGTAGTCGTAGAGCTGTTGAACTGGTTTTCTGGTAATTGAGTGGCAGTTTTCAAAAAAAGAACGCTTCGGCGGTCATCTTCAAAAGGAAAAGTAGTGTAATATTTGCAATCACCTATTGTATAGACGTCCTTCATATCTGAATTGTGAAACTCCGAAGGCTAGGATGCCACTTAGAGAGCTCCAAATATGGAAATTGGTGCTCCAAAACTTTGTTTCTTTTCCTTTGCTACAATTTTACATTGATTTGATCTTCAACCACTATGTTATGCTTACTCTAGTACTGGAATGTTGTCCTCGCAGTCCCACTCCTTGTGAAAGTCTTTAGGAAGTGAAACTATTTCACCAGAAGCGGCCTCATATAGGCTCGCACGAAGTTTGATCTAGAAAGGGCTGGAAAGAGAAGAGTAGCACGAACAATAACAAAATAATAAGACGCTGCTTGTTGCGCAACTAAAGTAAGGTAGCGCGTGTTGAAAAATCGAGATGCGTGAAATAAGGAGAATGAGATGCACGAGCTTAGGTCTGTTCCTTTGCGCATGTTCGAATGCGACTAAATGTTAGCGAAAATTCCTTGGTTGCATTTGCTTGCCGGTTAATATCTCTCTCTAATGACGACAAGAAAGAAACCTAATCAAATATTCGCACTGCTAGCCCTAAGTATGCGGTAGCGTACTTAAATTGTCATAAATGAGGTTTTTAGCCCACGAAAAGGGACGAGAGACAGAGGCACGGCGTTGTGTCCACAGGCACAGGCACAGCGCGAGAAACACAGCGCTGTGTCCGCGTCTTGCCTCTCTCTCTTGTCCCTTTTCGTGCGCTAAAAACCTCAGTTATGCAATACCAACACGCCCTAACCTACGCTCTTTCAAGTTAAATTGTCAATTGTGACATCACGACAGCAGCGCGCTCGTGCGTCATCGGTGTCCTTGCACACTCCAGTATGATCTTTGACCAATAACCTTGGCGGATGCTGTTGACCCCGACGCCGTTCTCGCCGACAGGGATAAATGTGCCAGCCTTCGCACTTTCACTTTATTTTGCGACGGCACTTCGAAGTAACGATGAATGAAGCCCTTCGGGCCTCCGCCGTTTGGCGTTGCTTCCTGTTATTACTGTGATAATTCCTATTGGTCTAGTGATTTCTATAGGAAGCACTTTCTTTCTTTACATAATGTACCGCGAGGGGGACCCTAGCGATATAGGTGTGGTCACGTTATTAGCGACAAAAAAAGAACAGATATTTGTCCAGTGAAGCACATACAACAATTTTACTGACTGTCATTTGGGTGGGGTATATAAAGTTCCCTTCAGCTGTAGCCATTTTTACGTAGAGCAAACGGGGCGGTGTATCAATCAGAGGATAAAGGAACATAAAATGTCGTTAATTGGTGGATCGCCTGCAAATGTTTCTTTAAATAGCCAAGACTCCTGAGTTTGTGATTGCACGCATGAGTTAGATGAATGCGTGAGATTGTGCAGGCATAGGAATAAGAAACGCGTCTTATGGTCGAGGAATGGCATATGAATAATGGTGGAAGTGCGTGCGTGAGTCAGTCTCCGATTACATTACGATAGAAAGAGATCAAATTTCTTAACAGTTACCTCTCACGTAGACCGGCACGTGTACCGGATTGACACCTAGTGCTTCCATTCCGGAGCATGCGCAGATGAGTATTGTGTCATATTTTTTTTTTCACAAGCACCGACAAGTTCCTGGCCTTGGGAGTGCATAACACCCTGGAGGAAATCGCCGAGGTGCAGAGGACCGCTCAGCTCGCGCGGCTATCAGAAACAAGAACGGGCAGACAAGTGGTGCGTGACCTAGGCCTGGGACCAAAGGAAATGGGACCCGAAAATACAGAGGTGCCTGCACCGGAAGCAATTAGTAGACGGATAGGGGTATGTCCGGTGCCAAGAAATATGAACCCTGAGTTCCACAAAGAGCGGTGGGCGGCGAGGGCCAAGGCGCTCATCGATCTCCACGCCAAAGACAGGGGTGCCGTGTTTGTGGACGCGGCAGAGTATCCACATGACAGAAAGGCATTAGCCGCTGCAGTCGTCGGGGCATCGACCGGTGCAACGAGAACAGCGGCGAGTGTGCGGACTCAAGGGGCGCATCAAGCCGTGGAGGTGGCCATTGCCCTGGCCATCGCCGACCCCGAGTGCACAACTGTGCTCTGTGATTCTAGGACGGCAGTGAAAAATTACGCCAGAGCAAGGGTGTGTGGTGAAGCCGCGCGTGTGTTGCGTGTGGTCGATCTCGCGATTGAAAGTCGGTGTGTGGTGATAAAGTGGCTTCCGCCCCACATGAGCAGTGATGTGTCGGATCGCGGCAACGCTAACCACAACGAGACGGCGAACGCGGCGGCGCGAGGACAAACCAACCGTGCCGCTGCTACTACAGCCGACCCGTCGTGGTAGTGGGAAACCAAGGACAAAATGACTTCCTACAATGAAATTGTGAAACGGTACCGACTAGAGCGAAGGACTATGCCGCCACCTCATCCGGGCTTGACCCGTAAGGAGGCGGTTTTATACCGACAACTTCAAACGGGGTCGTTATTCACCCCGGTGCTGATGAGGCACGTGTGTCCAAGTGTTTATGAAATGGATCTGTGTTGTGTGTGCCGAAAGGAAAGAGCCACTGCAGCTCACATCCTTTGGGACTGTGCTAAAAATCCGCATGAAGCTGCAACAATAACAACGATCCCGACGCGGCTCGAGGCCGCAACGAGATGCTATGACCAAGATGTCCAAACCCAGGCCGTCCAGCAGATCTCGGCGGCCCTCGAAAGGCAACGACCGAGCGAAACCGGAGGGAGGCTGCCACCCCAAAAGAGGGGCAGGCGCGGTCGACCAAAGGGAATAGTGCGGCCGCGACCGCAGTAGAGGCGCCACACGCCGCGAAGACGTCATGGCCGCGTCACGGTAACGCCTCCCTAACAGGGGAAGGCTAACCGTTCTGCAGGCGTTCACAACAAAGTTTCGTCCCCCACTCACACCTCAGTGCTTCCTTCAGTGGTCAGTCAGCATTCGTGTTGTCGACTTCTCTTCTCTAGTGTCCGTGTTTGCGCGCCTTATCCCTTGTTTGCATTATAAATCCTTACCAAATAGATCAGCTTTCTGTCGTTATAATCACACTCTACTTTCCTTTAAAATTGCGACATGGCAGTAGAAGAAAAAAAAAACACGCACAGACTTTCCTACGAGTTGGCCAACTTTACGTAGCATTGTGCCAATGGCTCATCTCCACGCAGTTCGGTGTCATTATCAACGTTATGAAATTTGATCCGTTCAGAAGAAACGACAGGGCTCTGGCGACACGAACTCGTGCGGAAAGCAGTGCAAGATGCAATAATGAAGCAAGCAAAGCACTGCAGGTGGCGGCGCCAGGTGCGCCAATTACGTTCCGATAATTATAATCTATCATCGCTCTTTATAGCCTGATCCATCCTCGTCAAACCATTATGAACCGTGATTCAACGTACTACGGCAGCGCCTGCGTATGGCAAGCCCGCGCAGAACGTGTCCTAAAAGCGACCTGCGATACGTACAAGGAGGTTTGACTGCTGATACCTCCGCAAGTTGTGTTTTCGCCTCTCCACGTTGAACAGCGATGTGCGGGCCCATATCTTGAAAGCGGTCTGTGAAAGGAGGATGGTGCGGCGTGTAATGACAGCTTCGTGAGCGCTGTCTTCTCGCCGCATCATTGGCGATGAAGCAACCGGCAGCACGAAAGTGAATTTGCTCGCTGCGGCGAGCTCTATTTCCAATCCGTCTTACTCATGGACGGTCGGATGGGTGTACGATTCTTCTCGTTTGGGTAAGCAAAAAATGCTTATGCATTTAAAAAGTTTCTTCAAGTATGGTGCAGGTACGAAGTGAAGGCTTTTTAGTCGCACCAAAAGGGTCAGTCGTCGCAGGACACGCAGACACCTCCCCCTCCTTCCGGCGCTACCTTGCCCCATTACGATTTCATCCACTCGAGATTTGTCAACCCTACTCGGTGCGACTCCGCGACGAACGCAGATGACGGAAAGTACAGGGATATGCGCATTTATTTGGACAACATTCTTGGCATTGCCAGACCAGTTTCCTTCCTGGCTATCCATATAACCAATAATGTGTGCCGATCCCGAAGACAGTTAAATGTAAAGATGTGGGCCGCCGCCAAGATACTACAGCCTAAATATATGGACCGATCCCGAATGTTGTGCAGGGTAGAAATGTATACCTATCCTAGTTCACGACGTTGTTCATTAAAAACAGTGGTAGTTACGCCCCAAAGACGAAGCCTGGATGGCGTTATCAAATTAGTAGTCAGCTGTTCGAAGTAAGAATAGCAGTTTCATCGGCCGTATAAACTTGAAACATTCGCTTACTAAGCGAAAACACAAGCATGGTATCAACGCGCATAAGCGAACATCAAGAAATCACACTGGGATGAGGGCGCACACTAGCTTTAAGAACGGCGGTGTAAGCAAGCGCGGCAGCAGCACCGAGCGATCAGACATTCGTGCGGTCGATCGCTTCAACGCAAGGCTGGCCAGAAGGCAGCGCGCACAAAGGCATGCGCCGTTTTCAGATTCCGTTCAAGCTCGCTCCCCCTCCCTCCCCCTCCAGCCTCCCCACTTTCCTCCATATCTTCAGATGCCCTTGCACCCGATCCCGAAATGCGCAGTTGCTGCCGGAGCACAACGCCATCCGCCCCCCTCGGTCTCTCCCCCCCCCCACCCCCCACGGCCTTTCGCGCGATGGAAGACAGCACGTTTTCTGTCCGCTTCCCGTCTTCACGCGCATTCGTCGGCTTCCCTCGCGAGCTTCCATTCGCACATATAGGACACGACGCGCGACGACAGTGGAACAAGAGGGATGCAGACTTCCTGCTCGCAAGTCGGATGGGTAAGCAGTGTGCCCGGTAAGCCCTTCACAGGCCTGATTTCTCGGTCCGAGCCGCACTATGCAACGCCCGGGCTCGGCTCTGGCTCGCTGAAGGAACATGCTGCGACATTCAGATTGTTGGGTTCTACATAGTCAGTGGTTGAGTGTAGGCGAAAAACACCGATTGAGAGGTCATCAGCCACTGCGTGCTATAGAATCATACGTATATATGGCCATTGCATGTGTGTGGTGTATGTCAAAAGGACATAGTAGGCATATACTAGGCGCACGCATCGACTGCTTCAGGGAGCTGGCTGGCTTTGGAAAGAGCCAATGGCATGCGTGCGAGCGGTTAGCGCCCCATGTCGCAGAAAATCCGGCGTTCGCGTCCTGTGAGCTGAAATTGCCCCATTTATTTACGCATATGTAAACTCCATGCCTCGCAACATGACTTGTGGTAAATGCACGTTGCATTGCCACACCATTCTGTCTGTGAAGTTGCTCATACCTTGTCTTGCATAATTGGCAAATTTATTCCTCTAAATTTTGAGAATGACAGCCCACAAACAATTATCAGGAAACAAACCACCAACAGCACATGCCTTTAACGTTAAATCTTCCTATAATGAAATATCAAAACTGCGAAACAATACTACACCCCTCAAAATGACTCAATTTTTTTGCTGCATCTGTGCACCGTCTCCGGGATCGGCCCAAGGAAGAGGCCGCGTTTCCACCAGAAAACTCGCCTTCGTGCATTGCACTCGCCGCTGTAGCGTTTCCCATTAAACATTATGGTTACATAAGCTGCAGTTGCCAGCAAGCGTGAGAAGCAGTGTCGGAATGCTGTCGCGTTTCACTCAAATTGAAATCTTAAGCGCACTCCAGTACTTTTTTTCTTCAGTGGTTAGAACGCCCGCGGCTGCAGCGCTTGACGACGGCGATTCGATTAATTGCCACATAAGTCTCACGTTATTTCATTTTTTCTAAAGTTAGGCGAGACACGAACCTGCCTACCTACCTATCACAATGTACCGAGAACGAAGCAAGAATTTCGCAATAACGTAATCGTCGCAGTAAAACGAAATGGAAGAACGCTGCGAGAGACTACTTCGTCAAACACTACCGCTGCAGAAAGCCAGAAGGGGGCGGGGCCGGGCGCGTCTTGTACGTCAAACATAGTTGCAGTCGCGGCCGCTGGAGAGGTCGCGTACTCAAAAAAGAAAGAAAGAACATGTTCACTCTGCAATACCAGACGACTGCAGCGGCAAGAGCATGAAACAATGAAAGCACTTGTTAATTTATGTACTTCGTTGCCATTTTGCTTAGATCTGGGTTGGGCGGCCCGCGTACCACATATTGAAAATCACGTGATCTGCCGAGTTTCGGAGGGAACGGAAACTGGAATGGTAAAGGCAGACGCAACGCCATGGTGGTGCTCACTTTCGCACCTGCATGAGCGCTCGGTGCTGCAACCTTCCCCCATCACGTCACAATGATCGCCAGCGTTGTGACCATGCGGCTACTAGCGGGCCTCCGCTGAATGGCCGCAAGCACTCGCAAAGGCGCTGAGACCTTCCTTTCGCTCATGACCGGACAAAAAGGACGTGGGACGCATGGTGGCATGCGTGGGACGTACAGAACGCGGCTGCGTCGGCATATATGCATTGTTATTTCCCATACCAATGAGAAAAGAACAGTTTCATGAAGGAAATTCACAGACTATAAGAGGAGCAAGGGGGAAAGCTGGGCTAGTTGCTGCTCCCGTTCATATATGAGAGTGCGAAAAACGAAACATAGTGAAAACCACAGCACGAGCGCTGATTTCCACGTGAAACTTTATTGCCATGCCCGTGCAAATTCCATCGCCATCCAAGTCCATACATGCATCTCAGGCCGTAAGCAAAAAGGAGATCTGTGAAAAAGACAAGTATATCAACGTGTTTTTACGCACTCAAGTTCTTTACAATGCAAGGTAATCGATTACTCTGTGGCGCATGATTCCGGCAGCTCCTCCATCGGAGCTGCTTCAACAATTCCCCGTTGCTTCAGCTGCTCCGTGTGATTATGCAATGTGGTGGTTAATGCGCTTAATGCTTCCATCCGATTAGAATCCCAGCACTTCTGGAAGGTGGACGTTCCCTACAATTCTTGCTGTGTGAATATCATGGCACGATGTACTGAGCTTTCTCCGGACTTGAGCTGCAGGAGGCACATCGCTCATCATGTTGCTAATATTACTCCGGTATATTTCTGCCCTCACGTTTCTATTATCCTACAGAATTTTTATCTCGATTTCTTTGTTGCCGTATGTGTAAATCTCCGCGGATATTTTATAATTTTTTTTTCATTTTCACCATCACCGTTTCTCTAAAAACCTTCTTTTTGATGGCACCGTACGTTCTCTACTTCTTCCTCCATACAATGTTCATGCTCTTGAGCTATAGGTATTTGTGCCCTTTAAACACCACTTTATTTTCATCCCTGTTCCTGAGTCTATCTTCAAAACCCATTTTTCTCTGTGCTTAATAATAATAATATTTGGGGTTTTACGTGCCAAAACCACTTTCTGATTATGAGGCACGCCGTAGTGGAGGACTCCGGAAATTTTGACCACCTGGGGTTCTTTAACGTGCGCCTAAATCTAAGCACACGGGTGTTTTCGCATTTCGCCCCCATCGAAATGCGGCCGCCGTGGCCGGTTCTCTGTGCTTCTATGACTCGAAGAGATGGGCTACGCCTGTCATTTTAGAATGCCTCAATTTGCGCTCTCCTTCGCTGAAAAAAGCACCTTTACTCCTCCTATACGCGTCCCTCCCCCCACCCCCCATTCGGGGTTTTGCTTCTGCAGCGCCTTCATTAAAAATTTGAATGAGTAATCAATAATGTGCACTCCACGCAGTAAGTTTGAGCGCCGCCCCAATTGCACGTATCGTCCAGAGCTCTGCTGGTTATAGGCTAACTGGGTACACTTGCTACAGTGAGGTGACAGGAAACTCACTCTGCCACTTCCGCCATTTCTTTCGCGGTATTCCGCTGCTACACACATAAAACGCTAGACACACAAAACCTAACACAAAACTGAAAACCGTCATCCACCCGAATGTAGAACGAAACTACAAAGGGTGGTTGGAACCGATTGCAGCAAACAGGAGGCTAATAGATCGAACTGCGATGTGCTAGCATTCTGGGGCACTCAGATGGCATAGCGACCACCCAAGAAAGCCGTTGATCCCGGCTTCAAATCCCGGACCAGAATAAATTTTTCACCAGCTGCGACGTTTTCTTTCTGAGACCCTTAGGGTTCTCGTTGTACCTATGTGCTACACTCGGGTGGATGACAAGTTTCCTTTCCATGACGGTTCCTTCAATTTGTGGAATTCCATACAACTGATCTGTGACCTCAGATGGTTAACATGAATCCGGGCTGCTGCGAATGTCACATCTGCTTCACTGAAAGTGCCAGCGTCATGATGTTCTTTAATTTACTCAGAACGACACACCAACGAACTAGGTCACTACCTTCCCGTCAAGTGTACAAATTGTGTACGTGAATATTAGGATTTAATAAACGAAAGAACGAGATTTACAAACAGTTCCAAATACTAAAAAGATAGGACGCTGATCTTGCCTATCTTCCAAAGTTAACTAGTTGTATGAACAAGCCCTCCCAGAATTTATGTTATCATTTAGTTGCCTTATGCTTCTTTTTGAATATTTTCACTTAACTCCTTTTAGTATTTGGCCGGATGTACAGTTTAATCATTCTGGTGCCATCTATCCGCTGCGTTGGTAGGACCCATCACTTGAGGCAAGCAAAAGAACAAGTGAATAGTGACCAAAATCCGGTCATAAAGGATTTTTTCTGCAAGCACTAATGGCAAGTCCTTCTTAACATGGCAAGAGTAATTACACATAGCACGGTGCCACCCTCTCTTTCTTGGTAATAAAAGGAAAGACTCCAGAAACATTTTTTGAGCCATTGGAATGTGGGAAGGTGGATGACCAGCGAAGCTGTTTACAACCACTACTAGAACTACTGAGTCTGGTGTGCAATGCTTTATGACTTAGGAGTGATGTTGGTAGTGGTATGTTAGATTATTAGTAGGAATGACAGTAGAATAGGAAGAAGAAACTTCGGTAAAGAATAGTCCGGCAGTTCTTGATGTGGTGGCCTAGGTGACGGCTCAAAGTTCTTGGACTCGAGCGGCATCTTCGGTTTGCCGGACGGCCCAGAGCTGGTCTGCTAGCTCTGAACTTCTGATAGCCGCCTCCCAGCGGCGGCGACGTCTACGGAGAAGGTCCCCGGCGGCTCCCACATCCGGGGCGGCGTCGGGAAGAACGGAGCTCGAGCCTTCTCCTACTCTGGCAACAGCCGCGATTATGGACGCGTCGCCAACGGAGCTGCTTTGATTACAGTTCTTGCCGACACACTCCCAGAGCATGTGTCGCAGCGTTGGTCTGTGTCCGCATGTTTTACACGCGTCTGTTGGATACAAACGCGGATAGCAGTGGTGTAAGATAGCGGGGCTAGAGTAGGTGTTTGTCTGGAGCAAGCGTAAAGTGAAGGCCTCGTTCCTGTTCAATTTATCGTGCGGTGGCGGGAATCTGCGTTTTTCGAGTCTGTATTGTTGGGTGAGGTCTCTGAACGTGGTTAGGCGATCGCCCCACGCCCATTGTGTTTCTTGTTGCTGTGTTTCTCTTGTAATGTCCCGATCCGGCAGATCCGATGCCCCGCTCTCGCGGGCGGAGGCGGCCACATATTCAGCGGCGGCTCGGCGTGTGAGACCCCGAGCCGTGGCGTGGGTCGCCTCGTTTCCCGCGAGCGGAACATCGGTGTGTGCCGGGGTCCAGAGTACGAAGACTGTATAATTTTGGGGTTGCGAGGGTGATGGCGAGTCGCCGTCGTCACAAATTTGGAGTATGCGGGCCGCTTCCCGCGAGACGCGACCGCCCGCGAAACCGCGGATTGCCGCCTGCGAGTCGCTGATCACGATCGCAGCGTTCGGCACCGCGACGAGTGCTAGGGCTATCGCGGCTTCTTCGGCCGCCTCCGTGTGTGCCGTGGTCACCGTGGCGCTCGCGAGGCACTTACGCGCGGTCTACAATCGCTATCGCGTGCGCGCTTCTCCCTCCTCCATATCGCGCCGCGTCTACGTACACCGCCTCGTTGCTGTTACCAAACCTCTTCTGAAGGTCGCTTGCTCGTTTGTTGTGTCTCCCGGCGTGGTACGTCGGGTGCATGTTCTTGGGAAGCGGCGGGATGATCAGGCGGTCGCGAACAGAGGCGGGAACCGCCGTCTTTTCTCCATGCTGAGTGTGGAACGTGATGCTGAGCGACTCGAGGATGCATCGACCTGCCTTTGACCTCGATAATCGTTCGTATTGCGCAATGTCGTGCGCCTCGATGAACTCGTTGAGGGAGTTGTGAACTCCGAGCTCTAGAAACTTGTCGGTGCTCACGTTGAGTGGAACGCCGACGGCCCTCTTGAAAGCCTTTCGGATCATGCATTCGACTTTGTTTTTTTCGAACCCGATCCACCTCAGCTATAGGGGACAACATACGTTATGCGGCTTATCGCGTACGCCTGCACGAGATGGATCGCGCACTCTTCACGCATACCATTGCGTCTATTCGTGATGCGACAAAAGAGTCGGATCGTGTCATCTACCGAACGACGAGGTATTCGCACCGTCTCTCCGTTATGGCCGTTTGCCTGCAGGTGTAACCCTAGGATTCTAATTTTCTCTACGTCCGGTGCGGGAGTACCATCTGACAATGTAATGCTTATTTTGGAATATTCCCGTTCCTCTTCGCGCAGGGTTTTACGACCTCTCCTTGTGGGTTTGTAGAGTTAGAGTTCGGACAGAAATCGTAATTTTGACAGCACGGTGCCGCCCGTGGCGGTGCTGCAAGAACACTGCAATGAGTTGCTAGGCTGGTTATTCTATATACGAGCGGCCTCGCGCGTAACACCCCACGTCGAAAGCTGGCGTGGCCGCGGAAGCTTGCGAAACAGTAATGTTTACCGGTAAACGTTTGCGGGGAGTGTTACGTGCTTCCCATTCCTATCACGAGCGCCTTATGATCAATTAGGTGGTCCGGCCGGGTGCCTCTATTGAGCTTGTTCTTTATTGAAATGTATGCTGTTCTGTACTTTGGATGCGTGAGTCCAAAGAATGCATGCACTGTTCGGTGCACTTTGCCGAGTGCTTGTAGCCTCCGCCTTACGGTACTATGAGCCATTACATTATATTTGCTTGCATATACGGGGTACGAGCCATTGATGATGTTACGGTCTGTTTGGGAAGAACAAAAATACTAGGAACCCTAGCGATATACAGTTTCGCTGTAAAAGCTAAAATACAGGTTGTTGAGCGGGAAGGGCTCCAGCATTAAACATTTATTACCCACACTCTGGGACCCCGGCGTCCGCCATTTATTCATGCGCTGTCCACTCGTTGCAGCGCTGCCAGCCCTGAACGACTCGGCCGGTCGAGACGCCAACGAGGAGCTGCTTGAAGCCTTCTTCAATTACACTTCAATTCAACTCAACAGTAATTTTATTCAAGTAATCAAAACTGGCATGCGACAACGTCTGAATCCTTAGCCGCACGCTAGTTATGGATCCATGCAGTTATACAAAGAAAAGTAAACGATTCAGACACGGGCACGATGATTTCTTGTTTTGGATCAAACAAACAAAAGAAGAGCAAAAAAAAAGGAAGGAAATGCAACGGAACGAAAACCAATAAACCAAGGTGCACACCACCGCAGGAGGGAAACGGCCATGGCCCCCGCCGGCTCGGGCGCGCGCCATTCCCCGCATGCCGACGACACAGCAATCGGCACCCAGAAGCGAAAGGGCTTAGTTGCTGGCCAAGCTGCTAAGTCTCGCCCTGTTACGACTTTGCACCGCTGCACCACGATTACGGCTTTGTGGTCCCGTAGCGCTCGTCACCCGTTTCGTGACAGAGCGTTGGTAGCGAAGACTCCGAGCCAGGCGTCGATGAGAATAACGAAAGGGATTTTATACATTATATACAGGTCATTGTACAGGACAAGATCGGATCGGCACTGGGGCCGAGAGCTCACACAAACGCGACTGTTCCCGCACGGCGACGTCCGGCGAAAACGCGTGACACATCTGACCCCAGTCGGGAGCGACACGGTCTCCCGGTGGGTCGGCTGATCCTGTTTTTCAGGCAGCGCGTCGCTGCTTTTATAATCCCCGAGGAACCATTGTCACTCAAACGGCCCAATACAAAGTCAGCACACAACGGTCGTCCAAGAGGTCCAACCAGCGACCGCGCTGGCCACCCGGTTCAAATTTCGCGCGCGCGGTGACCCCCCCCCCCCCAGGAAAAGGGAGGTGCGGCGCCGGGCTGTCTGGCACTTGCCGACACATCTGAACACGTCGCCTGTCGATGCTTCTCCCGCAGGACACCGCTGCCTGACGGCTCAGCATCTTGACTTGTGAAGGGAGAATTTGGGCGCTCGCAGGATAAATTCTGCATCTTGCATATTCGGAATCCGGGCTTGTGGTAATGGCACAACAGCATCCCCGCCCTCAGATAAGGCGCCGGGAAGACGAGCTGCCTCCACGTGGCTCGGATGCCAGGCGCGCACGTTCGTCAGGCTCGTCCAAGTTCACGTCCAGTGTCGGGACGCCAGGTAACTTCACGTGCCCAGGTCCGACTCGCCAGGACAGGAGCTCTGCTCACCGCGTTGTCGCCAAGGCACCTCGACCAGCTCCACTCGGTCGTTCCTAAGCCCTCGCTTCTCGCCACTGGTCCCGGTTGGTCGTTCTGCAGCTGGCAAAACCGACCGGCAAAAGGCAACACCCAACACGAACAAGTGCCCTCTGTCTCCCGTCAAACACCAGACAAGGCCATAATCCAAATCAACCTAACTAAATTGCTATCCCCCTTTTGCTCCCGCTGCAACAAGAGGCAGGTGTACGATCTGGTACACAAGGATCAAACAACCAGTTTTCAAATCAACAACACACAAAAATATCAGGATAATTAATAATCAGCAATAATAACGACAAATAGAATGGTCCCCTTGAAATCACTTGGACCGAAAACATACTACTGAGGAAGCAAATGAGGTCATTCATTTTTCCCGGCGATATTTTCGCGGAATCCGAAGCTGCTTATATTTGCGACCTTGCTTATCCGTGTAGCGGCGGTACAGTAAGCCAGATTCTTTGCCAAATGAAACCCTCTTTTTTTTCACTCCCCGTTTGACGCTCTTCCTCAGATCGGCTAATGAACAGTCTTCCTGTTGCTCGCGAATCAGACTTTCTCTTTCAACTGCAGCCTGCTCCTGCCGGCTGGCGGAAACCGGAGCGAGTGCGGAGCCCGCGTCGCCTAATTGCGGCGTCGCGTCTATATCGCGGCTAGCACTGCACGTGTCACTCCCACTCACTTCCAGAACCCGCTCGCCTAGGCCAGCCTCCGAGCTCTGCCTCTCCCGTGACTGCTTGCCACTCAAGTTACCTTGATCAGTCCGTGTGCCGCACCGCCCTTCGCTCACCGACGCAAAGTCAAGTTCCCTCGACAGCGGGCGCGCTTTGGATCGCGTGAGCGCCATGTACGCCACGTCGGCAAAGAATGATTTGCCCTGATCTTTCAGCAGCTGCTCCGAGCTATTTGAGAAGAGGTAGGAAAAGTGCTCCGGGAGGGCGGCAGACACAGCGGCCTTTGTGTTAAGTTTCCCAAACTCTCCTTCAATGACAACCGTTGCGATCGGTAAACAGACACTCTTCTCCTCGGCCACTTGCCGTATCCTCGCGCACTCTCCCGTAAAATCACTCGAGGAGACGAAAGACGGGTGAACAACGTCCACAGTTGCTGCAGAGTCCCGAAGTGCACGGCACTTCTTACCGTTTACCTTAATTTCCTGCACATAAGGCTCCAATAGTCGTATGTTTTTGTGAGTTTCCTGTATTGTTGCAAAAGCAATTTTCTCTGGGCAGCTCAAAGCGATGTGCCCTTGCTTTTTGCAATTGTAGCAGGTTAAAGGTTTCCGGTTTTCAAAAGAACGCGTCGTATCGTTTCGCTGTTTCGGACCATCGTCATCATTCTGAGATGCATTCTGTCCTTCCCTTACAGTTTCTTTGGGAAGGGACTCGTCTTCCCGAAACTCGCGACGCGTGATTTGCTTCCGTTCGTCGGACTTCCCGGAAAACCCATCTCTCCTATCTGCTTTTTCTACGCGCACTGCCTTGCTGTGCAAGCTGCGGCGGGTGTAATACTCTTCCGCTAACTCTGCTGCCTTGTTTAGCTTAACCTCCTTTAGCCTATCTTGCAGCCAGAGCCTGACATCCTCATCAATGCAATGGTAGAACTGCTCCAACGCGATGCATTCGACGATTTTGTCGCGGTCGTCGTAAACCTCTTCGCCCTTCAGCCATTCCACCAGGTCGGCTTTTAGACGAAACGCGAAGTCAACATTCGACTCCTTGCCCTTTTTTGCATACCGGAACCTCTGCCGGAAAGCTTCGGGCGACAATTTGTACTTCCGCAGTAGCGCTTCCTTCACATCACTGTAGCTCTCAAACGCCTCTTTCGATAAACAAGTTATTACGTCTGATGCCTCCCCAGGAAGCAAGGCTAACAGATTCTGTGCCCAGAGGGATCGCTCCAGGCACGTACCCAGGGGGGGCCCGGGGGGGCCCGGGCCCCCCCCGAAATCAAGTGGCATAACCCCCCCCCCTCCCCACCCACGCCACCACTCCTCACACATTCCTAAAGCGCCGCCAGATTAATGTTGAGACTTGGCAGCTGTTCATCGGTCAGCCTTATGCTGCCTTTTTCAGTCCTTTCAGATGGCGGTAGTTATCGGCATCTCTTGTAATGTGAAGGACAGTTTTCTCATAGACTCCGCACCCGCGCGATTAACTCGATATGCGCTCAGTTGTCACCATCTGTTCAACCGTCACGCGCATAGCTGTTGCTTTTGTTAGTTCAACCTTCTTTGTTTAGGCTGATCCTGGGACCAGGAGAGGGATGCGGCTGTTACTCGGCTGGTCTGTACTCTCATGGAACGAGTTGCGGCCGGAGAAAACACCAATTGCGTTTAACTTTTCCCTTTGCTTCATTATTTCCTTGAGTTACGGCTCGCCGCGACGCTGGCAGATGCCCGGAACCAGATACACGTGATATGGGTTAGATAAGGTGGGAAATAAAATGATGTGAAAGAGCGTCCATCATGAAACCCTGCAATAACCCTTAAACCCATAAGCAAGATGACTGTCGCCAGTTACCTCGTCTGTTTTTCCTTAATTGTATAGCACTTTTCGTGCAAAATTGGAAACCGGAAACAAAAATCGCAAGGAGTTGAGAAATTAAGCGATCTACTAAAGGAGAGAGCCAACGCAACAACCAAACTACAAGCAAAAGCGAATAATAAAAATGTGAACCGTTGTTTATGAGAATATTTATGGATCAACATCTTTTTATTTAAAAAGGAAGTAGAGAAAACGCCGCCGGAAGTGGAGAATAATTACTTGCTTTGAATGACGCTTCTACAGTTATCGGTCGAACCGCCTCACGTAGCCACTTCTCTGCTGTGCTTATCTGGGTGTTTTTCTAACCTTTCTCGGTGAGCGCAGTGCGTCTGGAATCGCAGAGTCCTGCGCTCTACGCGGTTGTATGGGACTGGCGGCCGCACAGCGTTACGCAATTCGTGGAACTGTCAAAACTGATCCACAAGGCGAAAATAACTGATATTCGAAACTATAACATGTGAAAAACTGAAGAAGCCGTAAAAAAATGAACGCAGCCTGAAATCAGTAAAAAAGAAACCTGGCATAGGACAAACCATGATGTATGCACTAAAAGATAAGGGGGATAATATCATAAGCAATCTCGAAGATACAGTAAAAGCAGCGGAAAAATTCTAAGCTGACCTGTATACAGTACCCAGAGGAGTAACGATACCTCTTAGAAACAGTAACGAACAGGATACAGAAACTCTCCTATAACTAGCGATGAGGTCAGAAGGGGGCTGCAAGACATAAAACGATGAAGAGCGGGAGGAGAAGGTGGAATAACAGTTGATTTAATCAAAGATGGAGGAGACATAATGCTTGGAAAACTGGCGGCTCTTTATACGAAGTGTATATCGACTGCAAGGGTCCCAGAAAACTGGAAGAATGCAGACATTATACTAATCAACAAAAAAGGAGACGTTAAAGAATTGAAAAATTATAGGACCATTAGCTTGCTCCCAGTATTATATAAGATATTTACCAAAATAATCTCCAATAGAATAAGGGCAACACTGGATTTTGTCAACCAAGGGAACAGGCTGGCTTCAGGAAGAGATACCTTACAATGGATCACATCCAAGTCACCAATCAGGTTATCGCGAAATCTGCAGAGTACAATAAGCCTCTCTATGTGGCTTATATAGATTACGAAAATGCATTTGATTCAGTAGAGATACCAGCAGTCTAGATGCACTACGTAATCAAGGACTACAGAACGCTTACGTAAAAAGCTTGAAAAATATTGCTACATGCGAACAGACGCTGCGGCTGAGCTACGATTGATGTCCCGTGAGTGCACTTTGACCCTGTGGGACTCAAATGTTTTCACAATGTGTCGGTTGCGTTCGTTGTCTCCGGACATACGGATGCACCTCCCGCCTGGATTACCACGACGTGAACAGACCATGCTCTACCGTCTGTGGCTAGGCGTTGCCTTTACAAACGCCTATGCTTTCCTCATAGGAATGGCCAACAGCCCCACGTGCGACACATGTAACATCGACGAGACGCTCGCACACATTATCTGTGTCTTCCCGCGATACAGTGCTGAGAGACAAGTGATGTGCAGAGTTCTGGATCAGTTGGACAATCGTCCACTTTCAGAACTAAAAGCTTTAGGCCAATGCTCCGAAAGAACATCCGCGTTGAAGGCCTTACTCGCGGTCTACGGGGCTTCACGACAGACTCTAAGAATGCCGCCCCCTACCACTCGGTAGTGTACGCGCTTAGCTCGTGCTTGTCTCTCTTCCTTCTATCTCCCCCTTCTACTCTGTTTCTCTTTTTATCCCTCTTAACCCTTCCCCCTGCGCAGGGTAGCCAACCGGAACTACCTCTGGTTAACCTCCCTGCCTTTCTCTGCATTATTTTCTCTCTCTCTCTCTCTACATGCGTGTGGTATTTGTTTGTTTGAACGAGGTGCGTGGGCGCCATCACTCCAGAAAAGAGGAGGAAGAACGAACTGGGCTCGCGCTGTGAATCTAACCGGTCAGCGTTGCAACCGTTGTTGTAAATATAATCTGTAAATAGATTCTCGTCTTACTGGCTCGTTCTTCGCGTAAGAATATACACAGAGGTTCTACAGCTACCTTAATTCTACACAAGAAAAGCAAGGAGATACCTTTAGGGAAATGGGTCAGACAGGGAGACACAATTTCTCCAAAGCTATTCACTGCGTGCTTAGAAGAATTCAAGCTATTAAACTGGGAAGGCTGAGGAGTAAAGATCGACGGCAAATATCTCAGCAACCTTCGGTTTGCCGATGACATTGTTCTATTCAACAACAATGCAGACGAGTTACGACAAATTATTGGAGACCTTAACAGAGAGAGTGTAAGAGTAGGGTTGAATATTAATATGCAGAAGATGACGATAATGATAAATAGCCGGGCAAAGGAACAGGAGATCAGGATCGCCAGTCGGCCACTAGAGACTGTGAAGGAGTACGTTTACCTAGGTCAATTAATTACAGGGAACCCTGATCATGAGAAGCAAATTCACAGAAGAATAAAAACAGGTTGGATCGCATACGGCAGACATTGCCAGCTCCTGACTGGAAGCTTACCATTATTATTGAAAAGTAAGGTGTGCAATCAGTGCATTTTGCCAGTGCTAACACATGGGGCAGAGACTTGAGAATGAGTTAAGGACCGCGCAAAGAGCGATCGAACGAAGATTGCTAGGCATAACGTTAAGAGAGAGAAAGAGAGCGGTTTGGATCAGAGAGCGAACGGGTATTGACGATATTCTAATTGACATCAAGAGGACAAAATGTAGCTGGGCAGGTCATGTAATGCACCGGTTAGATAACCGTGGGACCATTAGGGTTACAGAATGGGTACCAAGAGAAGGTAAACGCAATCGAGGACGACAAAACACTAAGTGGAGCGATGAAATTCGGAAATTCGCGGGCGCTAGTTGAAATCGGTTGGCGCAGGACAGGGGTAAATGGAGATCGCAGGGAGAGGCCTTCGTCCTGCAGTGGACATAAAACAGGATGATGATGATGATGATGACGATGACGACGACGATGATGATGATGCTGATGATGGAGGTGGTGGGCCCCCCCCCCGAAAAAAAATCCTGGGTACGTGCCTGGATCGCTCAATGCTATTCCGTTCGCACACGTGCTCAAATTTCACGAGGTATTTGGCCATATCCTCTCCGACGACAAAGGGTGGAAGTTGATCGCGTATTCTTGGACCGTTAGAAGTGAGACTAGGCGCTGGCGAGCAATTTCGGGTCTCCAACTCTTTCATTTTAAGCTCGTGCTCACGACGCTCTCTCCTTTCCTCCATTTCCTCATCGCGACGTTCCTTTTCTCTCCTTTCCTGCTCGCAACGTTCCTTCTCCCTTTCCTCCCTTTCCCGACGTTCATTGATATCCGCCCAGGCCTCTGCGGCTTCCTCAGCCGTTACGTCCCCAGTCCTCATGACCTCAAGGATCGCATTCTTTCTTTTAGTTGAGCCCAACTCAATGCCCAACTCCTCACAAATTTGGAGAAGTTCCTTGACCTTGTACTTCTCCATCGTTCACACTGTCCTCCTGCTGTTTACCCTTTTTGAATATACCTGCCGTACGCTACTACAACACTACTAGTAAGACATATGCAAGTATTTCACACACTGCCCTGTTTACCCCCTCAGCATCCCCTGGTTTTCAAATCACTCTCACTAGGCTTGAAACACACAAGGTTAACACAATGCAACACCAAATCCTTCCATAAGCTACTATAACCTGTGTCAGAGAAAGTCTGGTGTTTGAGGTAAACTTCAGGCACTCACCGCGCCGAGCTAGCTGATGCCGGTCAATCCCGTAGCTGCCATCCACTGTTACGGACTTTGCACCGCTGCACCACGATTACGGCTTTGTGGTCCCGTAGCGCTCGTCACCCGTTTCGTGACAGAGCGTTGGTAGCGAAGACTCCGAGCCAGGCGTCGATGAGAATAACGAAAGGGATTTTATACATTATATACAGGTCATTGTACAGGACAAGATCGGATCGGCACTGGGGCCGAGAGCTCACACAAACGCGACTGTTCCCGCACGGCGACGTCCGGCGAAAACGCGTGACACATCTCACCCCAGTCGGGAGCGACACTGTCTCCCGGTGGGTCGGCGGATCCTGTTTTTCAGGCAGCGCGTCGCTGCTTTTATAATCCCCGAGGAACCATTGTCACTCAAACGGCCCAATACAAAGTCAGCACACAACGGTCGTCCGAGAGGTCCAACCAGCGACTGCGCTGGCCACCCGGTTCAAATTTCGCGCGCGTGGTGACCCCCCCCCCCAGGAAAAGGGAGGTGCGGCGCCGGGCTGTCTGGCACTTGCCGACACGTCTGAACACGTCGCCTGTCGATGCTTCTCCCGCAGGACACCGCTGCCTGACGGCTCAGCATCTTGACTTGTGAAGGGAGAATTTGGGCGCTCGCAGGATAAATTCTGCATCTTGCAGATTCGGAATCCGGGCTTGTGGTAATGGCACAACAGCCCACGACAGGAGCTCCACCCCACCAGTGAGGTGGGGTGGAGCTCCACCTCACTGGTGGAGCTCCACCAGTGAGGTGGTATGAAATTTTTTTCTCGGATACTCGGAGGTGGTATGAAATTTATTTTCTCGGATACGCGCTGCCTCACCAGTGAGGCAGCGCGTATCCGAGAAAAGACCCATGGTCTCCCTCTCACGGCAGCCCGCACACATACATGCTTGCGATAAGGATACATGAAACGGTTACACAAAAAGAATTGGTTCAACATTTGTGACTTAAGCCGCTTGCAAAACGGTAAGATGTAATTATTATTTACTCGGCGCAGCAAGAATGTACACTGATATGCTATATATACGCTTGATGCACGGTGTGCCGAGTAAAAACAAGGGTACATCGGCATTGACACTTACGTGACTACACACCCATAAACACATACGTACGTAGAAACAACAAGAAAGCATAATGACAACGCTGTATCCACTGTTTGATATCAATATAACTTTCGTTAATGATTAATCCCTTTAGATCGGAAAGAAAGAATTCTTTTACAGTAGTATTAAAATTTGTTGACTGCCTAATGTTTGTAGGAAGCGAGTTCCATATTTTGACACCTATATAATGTATGGGTCGCTGGCCGTACTGGTTGTGACATATCGGCACGAGAAATTTCTCGAGGAAGGCTGAGCGACTGTTAAATGTCGATTCATTGAAGATAGTGGCAGGAAATGGCGTGTTGCATCTCGTTATCGAGCACACTATGAGGCGACGCGGTAATCTCGCAGGTGCGATAATGACATGATTTTGTTCGCAAGAAAAAAAACGAGACAATTTTCCAGAAGTGTACATTGTCTGGGCCCCGGGACACGAGTCCCTGGCGGGTAATGTAGCGGCTAATGCCGCTGCGTGAGATCACATTCTCTGGGCTATCCCACCCCGTTCACGAGCACCGGTAGACCAACGAGATTGCGTCCCGAAAAGATACGCCGATATCCTGAGCCACTAAAGACTGGGTACAAGGATCTATCCACCGCCGCATCCCCAGCCGACAAGAGAAGAGGCGGTGATCCTCCGAAGACTACAGACCGGCACATTCCTGCACGGCACCCTGCTACACGTCATGTATCCTACGAGCTATACTCACAAATGCCCCTTCTGATCTACGCCCAATACCCTCTACCACATGGTATGAGAATGTCAACAAAACCCATCGACACCGCCCATCACCGTACCAACCGTCGAGTAGTGGGAGGCCCAGCTGACAGGCTCGAGCCCTGAAGACCAGCATCGCCTGATGAGCAGGGCCAAGCTATCAGCTCAGGCACACGGCATCCTGGACAAGGGACGCCGCCCACCTCGGACGATTTTACCGTCGGCTCATTTCAACTAATAAAGTTTATTCCTCCTCCTGACGGTGCAGTAAAGCTACCGTAGTTGATTATCCGCAAAGCTTTCTTCTGAAGCCGTGCTACAGGCTCCAAGTATGTATTATATGTAAATCCCCAGGCTTCAATACAGTAGGCTAAGTGAGAATGAACGAGACAAAAATACAAGGTTCTCAACGTTTCGATACTGAAATTACTCCGCACATTTGTAAATATTAAGCATGCGGAAGACACTTTACCACACAGCCTATCGATATGAGGCTTCCAGTTCAGAGCGGAATCAAGGGTTACCCCTAAGTAGAGCACTGAGTCGATTTTCCTATTTCATCACGGCCAATCATAATGCGGCATGGCTCCTCAAAAGGCTTTTTCTTAAACTTGCCTTGCTGTGCATGCATTCATAAAACTCAAGACACCTATTAAGATTAACAAACACCCTTGCAAACCACCTCTGCAAGCAATAATTGTACAAAGGCTTGGCACCTTCGAAGCGAAATTTATTTTGGATTATTTCAGAGACGGTTCCGGTCGAAGTTCCAACAACACGACGAGGGCGCTTATTAATTTCTCGACCTTCAACGGGTCGCCAAGGCGAAACCAAAGTGTGGATTTTCGCTAGATCCGACCGGCGTCCTTCACCGATCACTGGGGTCACTTGCGTCTGCCACTTTTCGCGGCCTTGGCAGCACTCGTCCGCTTGGCCCGCCGTGATCTCGAGGAAGATCTGCTTGCCGCCATCTTGGACCTGGCACGCCTGCCTCCACGGCTCGACGACGAGTGGTTGCTACGGGCGTGGCGGCGCCGTTTCCCGCCAGTCTTGGTTGCCGTGCTCGCTGCAGACGAGGTGCTCAGGGAGCGGTGGCGTCGGCTGCTGCGTCCCCGCTTTCTCCCGTGGGTGCTCTCCGAGCTGGTGCGGGACGTCCCTCGGCGACTGCCTCTGTGCTTGCGGCCACCTCGGCCGCGGCGGGACGAGTGTCGAGATCCGCCACGGCTCCTTCCCCTCCTGGCATGGTGGTGGCTGCTGCTGGCGTGGGAGTGACTACGCGAGCGGTGCCGTCGCTTGGTAGCCCTGGCAGCGACCGAGGAGGCATCTGTGGGGGAGGAGCTCCGTGGGTGCGTCTTGCGGCTCACTTTCGGCGCCTTTTGTGAAAGTCCCTTGCTGGTGGACGGGACGTTCACGTCGGCGTCGCGTGCCGCTTCATCGGAGTCCTTCCTCACCTTGGCCGAAGCCGTGGTCGCGTTGGCTTTCGGCGTTCCTGGTTTCACAGACCGGGACCCCGTCGTTGGTTTGGACGGGTCCTTGGCAGTCCTTCCTCGCGGCCGCTTGACGACGGGTGCCTCTTCGGATGGACTGCCCCCGTCGTCGGCAGCAGCCGGCTTCCGCTTCGCCCGGGTCTTCTTGGGCGGGGCCGCTTCCTTCTCGGCTTGACCCTCCTCGAGCGTCATGGCGGCGGGGCTCAGCGTCCTCCTCGCTCGGCGTCAGTTCTCCGCGGCCACTGGCTCGTCCCGGCGTCGTCCTCGGCCGTCGAGCTCACCGGGAATCGGGTGGAAGGCCGGGCCTCACGGTGAGCAGCGCCCGCAGTTTCGAGAACGGCCGCCTGCCGTGGTCTCAGCCGGGGCTGCTCTGGCCACTCGAGCTGCCTTCGCGAGCCCCGTGCAACGGCGCGCGGAGGGGCGGGCTTTTTTTCTCCTTCGTCGTGCCAATCATCTCGCGAGCGGCGCCAGCTTCTGCAGCCTCACACTGCTTTGGATTGTTAGCAGTGCTAATTCGAACGCCGTAAACAATACGTAGTGCCTATTAAAAGTGTGTATTGATTCACAATGATTATTATTACCGGATGCTGATGGAACAAATCAAAAGTTAGAAATGCATTCGTGGATTTCATAAAAGCGCGTGTTCCTGGGACAAACTGTGCGGTGCTGCTTTAACAGAAAGTTGTGTTTTAACTTTTTCTTTAGCGATAGAAAATGTTCCTTTCTTTCTAGGTCTTCAGTACAATACCACTACAAATAATATTCCAGCGCACATTGCATCATAACATATTTTGCATAGACATGTGCTCTTTCCAGAAACATACGTTGCGAAAGAAAATAATTAATACCTCAAACATAAAAGCTCTACAACGCGCCATTTCTGCATCCAGTTGATAAAAACAACAATAAGAAACATGATAGCTACAAAAACAATAATACAAAGGAAATTCAGAATACACATTGCAATGATAAACAACCCATCTATAGGGTGTGAAAAAATAAATGGTCGGTACACTGGGGCCCTATAACGTAAAACTATTCCAATATTTTTCTATGCCAATCTCCTGACGTCAATTTTGCGTAACCACCGACGCAAGGACCGGGAGGTCACCCGCAGGTTTGTCTGAACAGACCAATCAAACGCTCTCCTCGTTCTTAGGAGGTCACTTTTGTTTGCTTGAAACACGAATAACATTGCCTACACTGAGCGGCTTGTCGTATCTAATTGGCTGATAAGAGGCGAGGAGCACGCACAAGTGGAGAGGGATTCACGGGGGCAGAGCCAGTGCACTGAAAATCGATAACCGGATGAAGAGGGTGGTGCCGGCGTCTGCGATTGGTCGGCTTTCCCTTACTTAGCTTGTGGTGGCTGGTCGAAAATCACGGCGGCATCCAACGGAAGCTTAAGAATGACGCTAAAACTGGCCCTCAGCAAAGAAAAGTTGGCAGAATGAAGTGGTAAACGTGCCGAAAGGGCTCGAAAACGTCACACGGCCACGCAAGAAGTTTTATAATACGCAAATACGCCCATGCTCTCCGGCAGGTGCGATTAGCCAGCTTCTCAGCGATCGGCGGCAGCCATCTTTTAGCCCATTCGGAACGGGGCAGCCTGCGGCTATTCCGAAGAAAATTCAGTTTTGTTCGGCATATTAATGCATCTTTATCGCGTACACGTCACTTTGACGCGGTGAGTTTGTGCGGTTTTGTGACGTCGCGTGACAGGCAGGTGAAGTGGGTGCAGCCCGAAAACTTTTTACCAATAGCCGAGGGCTAATGGCGAAAAGGGGTCGAATCATAAATAACTGTTTTTCTTTTTTCTGTCAAATCATGCATAATCAGTGCGTACACATCATACCAAATGGGGAGGTATCGCGGCTTTCGTGACGTCGCGTGACAGACAGGTGAAGTGGTCGTGGTCGAAAAAAGTTTTTGACCAATCGTGGAGGGCTGATAGCAGAATTGGAATAGAAAAGTTTGGAATAGTTTTACGTTATAGCGCCCCTGGCGTTCTATGGATACAAAGAAAAGAAAAAAGAACTAAGACCAGTTTATCGCTCATTGCATGCGGTGAAGCGGTTCATGGATTTCGTGAAGGACAGGTGCAATCTGCTCCTTTCCCACAAAATGTCTGGCAAAACGTCTGGCTTTTGAGCTTTGCAGTCCTCGTAACACATTTTGCACTTCCAACTTTTCGGCATCTCTTGAGGATGGTCTGATGAGAAGCACGGAACGTCCTTCACAGTTCGTCTGGAGTCATGCACCGCTTTCTAGAACCGATCGCTTTCAGCGTGGTTGGGCAACTACAAAATTATGCATTCAGACATATTTGTGTGTATTTTTGCCGATTTTCTTTAGCGGCTCTGCAACGAATAAGAGTGGAAAGAAATCCCGCGCCGTTGTAAACGGTCGTGCGCTACTCCGTGGTGCTGGGCCGGGATGTTCCACGTGCGACCTTCTTGGCCGGAACGCATGTTTCTTTGCTGCCGATGGTAGCACATCATGAATAAGCAAGGTATGCACCCTGAAGATAATCAGCAGCGCTCTCAGGTCGCGCAATAAGATCGGCTGGTACCGCGAACAAGGAAGCAGACTGCTCAACAGCGGCGGATGCCCCATGCTGACTCAAAACGTTGTCGCCGTTTCAGTACGGCTAAGCACTCTCGGACAGACAAAGCCGGCAATTTAGTTTTTTTCTCGACAACTGGGAGTCATCTGAGTACAAAGTTTTGCTGCTAGTGCGGCGTAATCGTGAGCGGCGCATTTTTTTTCTCCAGTGAGGCAGAGGGTGACAGCCACGCCCTTTTTGCTAGAACATAGGCACATTAGTTCGCAATAACATCCGTTAAAAATCGGGAAAATTTATACTGATTATGAAAGTAAAGTACGTGGACTAGCTGTTGGACGGCGTCAAGTTGATAAGAAAGGGTTACAACGTGTCGAAACCGGCCATCTAAGACATCGATAACCGGTGATCGATTTGAATAGGCGTGGGGGCGAAAGAGTTAATGTGCATAGCTTAAGAAATGAACTTCTGCTAGAACAATTTAAGCCATTTGCAATGAATGGCTGCTAAGCCATTGTTTTTTGCAATCTTGCAATGTAAGATAATTTATAAACATCAGCCTTAATTTTACATTATTGCAGCGAACAGAACACACCTTACTGTAATCGTTGTATTACCCTTCAGCGACTCCTATCATCAAATTTCAAAGAAATTTATTCCTTTAGATAATGACACAACATGATGCCTGTCTTTGCCTCATGGCGAAACCATGCACCTAAAATTTACTCTCTTCTTTTTGATTAATGCCTGATTTCCGATAATGATCGACAGAATCGTGGTTGGTCCACCTACTTGGTCCAGGTTAGAATTTTACATGCAATTCCTGAATGACCGTAATTGTAATGTCCACGTATGCCGTCGCGTACAATATAATTGTTTAAATTCTAAAAAAACACGATTTCATACCATTGTTGCAATCTAAATGACACTAGGTATGTTGCAGTTAGGCGAGGTAAAATCAGGAAACGGGTGACACGAGGTGTCATGCTTGTCGAACGAAGAATTTTGTTTAGAGGCGTACGCACCCAGGTAAGCACGACACATCTTTAATTACATTCAAGGCTTCATGCCCGTTGTGCAAGAAAGGCCCAATCGTCGTGAAAGATTCGCCGACACTCGCCACATCCCCATTGACACATAGCCGATGACAAAAGCTCAGTGGCTCAAGTTGTCTATGCTATAACCCAGACAGCAGCAAGCACATGCCTAGAGTATCAAGATCTCTTATTACATCCACAGATACACCCGGTGAGGAAGCAATGACGAATGCCAAACCCCGGAGAAGAGGCAAGGAAAGCTCCGCTTTAGAATTGTGCAAGTTAGAGGAAGTGGTACATGTGGAGTATACAGCCGGTTGTGTGGCAGACAAGTTGATTAGCCGATGGTTTCTGTTATCCTAATATCTTGAATCATTTTCGCGTAAGGACCGCGCACATTATACACAGCACTAAAATGAAGTTTGCGCAACGGTCAGTTCTCTCTCAATTATTCGCGATAAACCGCTCATAAGAAAGCGTATAAAATTAAGCGTATAAACCGCCTGCGCAGAGAGATCGACCATCGTTTGGAATGAAACCTCTGGCATAGAAGCCCTATACTCTAACCGTTGAGAGCGTGGCGTACTTATGTGATGTATACATGTCACAGACCGAGACGCCAGAGTGTGAATAGTTGCGAGATGAGCCTGTTTTCTTGAAGAAGTGTTAGAGCATGCCACATTAGGTATGTTGTCGTGTATTTTATATACAAAAACATGTGTAATTCTATTGGGATTTCAAATGCGTGAAGTAATCCGAAAAAAAAAACATTAGGCCACAGACGCTTGCCTCAGCAGGCGGAACAATTCAGAATTACCCGCGCGCAAGACACTTTACTACCTGTGAAGGCACTGTTTTTTCGATCCACCAGGAGCTGCCTTCTGGGCTCCGTGAAGCCAAAATATGTCGCACCTCCGTATAGGTTGAATGCCGCTCGAGGAGTCATTGTGGTTAGCCATCCAACGTAGCATCAAACGCTAAAACGTGAACCAACATCTCGTGAAACTGATTCAATGAATAGTAAAAAGAACCAATAATCATTAATTGAAAAGCGTACGAAAGAAAGAAAAGCCACACATGTAGCACGGCATTCGCTTGGACTCCTTAAGAAATCCCTGGACTGCGGCAGAAAAATCTATGAGGCGAAATCCCAGAGTAGATGCCCAAAATGAAAGAGACCAATCACAGCGCACTTTGCTATTGCTGTAATTGCTTCGCCATTTGGAAGTAACTGGTATGTTTGTTATTAAAAGTGGCGTTAGTTGAACCTAAGAGAACCTCTAAATTAACCTCCAATCAAGGGCATGAATCAGGTCGCGAACATGAATTCGAGTGCACACACACACACACACACACACATACAAATACCTACAACCATAAGCACAAGAAATTAAATTTATCCTTTTCATGTGCACTCTGAAGATTAGCGCAAAAGGGCTTGAACAACGTGGACATTTTGTTCTTTTTCTGTAGGCTATTATTCATCACTAGAGCGCCTGGACGTTGCAATTAATATCGCAGTGTTTTGCTGGGCCACATGGCTATGTTATTTACAGTGCCCATTTATCTGTATTCAACGGGCTCGCAGTATATAGGTGAAGAACAAATGAAAATTTCAGCTGCAGACAGAGCCTAACCTCTGAGATCACAGGCTCCCCTCCTTTGTTTTTATTGGGGTTTGCACCCTTGGCAGCCTCGTCACCCACGTCAGCTTGACCCGCCGTCGAGACTCAAGACATCGGCGAGGCGTATCCCAGAAAAGTAAACTTAAATTCTGCAAATTTTGCGCTTGATTCAACGCGCGGATGCGTATCAATGGCAAACTGAGAAAAGTTTGTCGTCACGTTCCTCCTGCGTTACACGACCTCGATCACTCTGCGTCGCATGAGGCGAACAGGATATACCGAAAGCTATTCTCGCAACTTACAACAAAGTTCAGGCAGTCACCGTCGCTTTTTCTTAGCCACGTTCCTCGTGAGAGCATTTCGTGCCGTTTATCAAGGAGCTCGATAACAAAGACAACCGCACGAAAGAATCATTCTCAGCGAGGAATTTATGCCATATCATCTTTAGGTGTAGTCTATCCCGAGGCAATCCTCGTGCAAATAATCTGGACGAGCCGGCACCTGTATAAACGTATATAACGGTTCTAAAGCACTTCCTATCATCAGGAATGTGTAACAGTTACCTGGTTTTGTCCATATTCATTTTTGTATCCCTTCATTTTGTTTTTAACGTTCGACTGCAGGCACGCTGGTCGGACACTCCTAACCAATTTTCCCGAGTTATAGCAGACTACGCAGTATACAGCGCAGTGTGCACTGAACACATCACGACTTATTGTAGGGCGGGTTGGTTTTTCCTAACTTACAGACGGCGTCAGATAACACCAAGGGCAAAAAGGGAGACATCAAGGCATTCATATCGCCATCATAAAAGTGGGGCATGTGATCTCCCTGTCTGTGCTTCGTGTTTTCAGGCGACGATTGTAAGCCAGGTACTCCCAACATACTATCGGTCGCAAATGAAACAGTACTCCTACAAGAATATAGAACAGACAGCTGGAAGCAAAACTAAGCTTGTGATACAAGAGTACGCGTATTGTTCTGCATTTTACGAATAATACGATAGTAAGGAAACGACTAGGAAAAGATAAATAATTACCATTCAGAGTTATCTTAAAGAGTGACAGTTTGGGGCCATTCTGTCCATGCGTCACGGTTTTGTAACTAAAAATTCGCCAAAAACTAACAGCGAAAGGAGCTGAACTCAGGCGTTCGTCGTAGCGACAACCGTTTACATGGTGCGCCCGTAGGCGCCGCTAAGTGGAGGGGATGCTGCATATGGGGACATTTTTTTTCGCGAATGCCAACTGGAAGCTTGAGATTGCAGACCGGGCGAAGCGCCGTGAACTTGCTACCAGCTTTCGAGGATAATATGTAAGTGTTGCAGAAATGTATGCATGGCTCCCTCAATCCCGTAAAAATTTCTACGCCTCAAAACTAAACGGCAATGTAGTGGTTAGAACAACGTGCTGGCATGGCGTGATGTGTTCGAATCCTGGTGGCGGAAGTGCACCACGTTTGACGCGATGGCTACGACGACGTCGTTTCGCAAAAGCGAGGCCTGACGCACTCAAAGAACCCGGTCTACAAGTTTTGCCAGCCCCCCTACAACCCCCTCCCTGCCGTAATCGAATCAATTGAAAATTAGACGCATTCAGCAACACTCGAAAGAAATGGTCCTCCTGTTAAGAGTCACAATACTCCTCTTCCGTCTTGGCTTTGAGAGTTGCAGCTGCACCTCAATCCGGTTTACGTGGCATACTGCGACTTGGCATGCGCACAAGTGACCAAAGACGAAGAGCACAAACGGATGTCCCACCTCAAGTGAACCTTGCTGACTTCTTTGCTGCCTTCTTGGGAGCACGTATCCCTTTGTCCCCGATATCGAAAGCACCCATTAGGAGATTCAGGCAATGACTCGCACTTCGCGACGCGCATTGATTTGAGTGGAATTCAGACGGGCATAGTTCTAGCAACTTCCGAGTGCCCTCCTTTCTTGAGACATAACAGTGCTCGAGACGAAGGTTGCGTTGGTGTTGTGTAGGAGGTACAGACCTGCGAAAGAGCGGAGGCAACGAAAGGTAATGGTACGGTACACGTCTACATCGTCGATCAACAGAAACTTCGCGCTTGAGTCCCAGCGTGATGGAGTGCGACCACTCTCTCAGCTACCTGCGCACATTTCGAGAATTTCAAAGGCCGATATTGACGGGAATGAGTTCACTGTGATCCAAACGTCTCTTTTCGACAGTAACTGCATTGAAACATCAAGACCGTCTATGCTCTGGCATGCACCTTCGTCTAAGTAGCTCTGCCCTCGCGTCCTGCGTCGACCACGAGACCGCCCTAGTCTTTCATAAGGTCCATAGTCACGTGCTGGAACACGAGGGAGGTCCTAGACTCGGCAATGACCTCGTCCTTCAGGCGACCCGTGAGACCTGGTTGGCTCTGAGGTAATCCAATAAAAAGAAGAAAGAATGAAGAAAGAACGAAAATAAATTTTTGAGTTGGTATATGAGAATTGTTAGATAGATTCAAGCTCTTGATTTTATTGGGATGAAGGTGCAAATGAAAAGAAAAATACAGTTAATGCAATCTAATGCGCAGAAATATGACAAAACCTTAACTTCCAATTTAACAGTGGAAATCTTTGTGATTCTGCAATAATATCTTGCATGGCATCCGGAACCTTCCTATGGCATTGCCCAGGCGACGAGACCCCTAAAGATAGCAAATACTTGACATGTACGTCTAATCTAAGAAGACGGAACGGTGTTTCTAAGGATCAGTTGTCGTAATTCAGAGTATAATTGACAATCCATGAGAGAATGATCTTTTCTTTCATATACCCCTAAGAGTGACAGTTCGACGTCCACCATCTTGTTCTGCGTCTTTCTCTCGTGCTGTTTCTTCTCCACGTTAAAGCTTCTTCGCTGTCGGCTATGCTACAAGCGATAGCTCGTTTATTTTTTTTCCATAGTGCTGTTTTCTATTCGGCCATTTCTAGAATTCAAACTTAAAGATAATTCCAACTAAATATTGAGTTTTTTGCAGTTCCAGGCATCCGAACTGGTAAAAACGCCATGATAAATCGAACAAAGAAAGACAGCAGACGGTCAATTAAAGTAAAATTCCACTTCCAATTATCCCACTTGCCACGGAATTCTAAAGCCCGTTGTTGGATCTGGAGGAATATCCCAATTGCTGTCCCCCAAATTTAGGACCTTGCCGTTGGGTGAGAGAGTTGGCCGAGGTTCAGGAAGGCTTTGAGATGAAAAGTGGAGGTTTATTTACATTATTTAGAGTGAGAGTACAAAGAAATGAACAGTCACAAAGTCATTACGGACCGGCAGCAACTCGGACGCTGCGGCCCGTGGCAAGAAGCTCGAAAGAGATGAATCAATGCATGCTGTCTTGCTGCTCCCGGTCTCTGGCTTTTAAGCCCTTCGATGTATCGAAGTCACGTCCCGTTCGGCCAATTGGCGAGCCCGCTCACGTGGCTTCATTTTCGGCCAAAGGTAGGCGCCCATGCGATAGTAAGTCGCACCCGGCGCAGAGGACCCTTCCTTTGTCTCCACCTGTCCGAGGGAGTACTTCTCTGCGGTATTGCCTTCCTAGTCTGCAACTGCCATCACAAAGGCGGACGGGGGGATTGCTCCCAGGGTTTCACGGAGCATTACGGCCGTCGTTGCCTCGCGTCTTGCAAACGCCGTCACAATAGTGGGATGGGGAGGAGACGGGTTGTCTTAGAGCGACCTTTCAGAGCTACAAAGCAGCTTTGCTAGGGACCCAGGTTACCTCACCCAGGCTCCCCTTTCACTTTCAGGAAGAGTCAAGCAGTGGGACATATGGTCCCCATGCGGAGCACGAGGTGGGGGACGTCGACTTGCTTGGACGTGCTGCGCTTCTGGCCCGTGGTAGATGTGCTTCGGCGCTCCCTAATTAGGTGTGACGCGATTCGAAGTGGTCTTGTGTACTCGAAGCAGGCTCAGAAAAAGGTCCCGTATCTAACATCGTACACACATTTGCAATATTGGATCTTGCTATCGAATGATATGGCGCGTGTGCATTAGTTTCATTAACGTGGCGCTCCGGCATATGCTAGAGCCACATACGCGTACAATGCATCCCAGGGAATCTCGTGACCCCAGTATAGAGTGGCCCAAAACTTGAAGTGGACGCCATTGGCTAACAGCTACCTGTGCTACACGCGCAGCTGTGATTAGACACTCGCACACTTTTTTCTGTGGCTGGCCATGCAATCGTGCCGAGAGGCAACTGAAGTGCTAGGTGGTGGACCAATTGAACAATCGTCCACCATCAGAACTAAAATCTATATGCCAGCGCTCCCATAGAGCCTCCGCGCAGAAGGTCTTATTCTCGCTACTAAACTTTTGGTGGTCTACGCAACTTCATGAAAAATTTTAAGATCGCCAGGCCCTGCCGCTCTATTGTGTACGCCTTTTGTTTGTGATCGTCGGTCCCCCTATCTACCTCCCGTTCTGTTCTTTCTCTCATTATCCCCACACTGCTTCCCCCCTGCAGTGTAGCCACCCGTAACTTCCTCTGGTTGATCTCCCTTCCTTACTATGCATCTTTTCTCTCTATCTCCCTCTTAAGTGCACGCGTATCAGCATGACTCAAAGTTTCATATTTGAATTCCCCATCACATTTGTGTGGTAAGTGGCAGACAAGAAGTGTAATTTAGATCAAATGGGTAAGTCTAGAAAGCATATGTAACACAGCTGTTTACTGATTCATTTTGACCTTCAGTTTCATGTTTCTCTACTTGGTGCTTATAAATCTGGTCCTTTTTCGGACTTCTCTCGTGTAGTCGTAGAGCTGTTGAACTGGTTTTCTGGTAATTGAGTGGCAGTTTTCAAAAAAAGAACGCTTCGGCGGTCATCTTCAAAAGGAAAAGTAGTGTAATATTTGCAATCACCTATTGTGTAGACGTCCTTCATATCTGAATTGTGAAACTCCGAAGGCTAGGATGCCACTTAGAGAGCTCCAAATATGGAAATTGGTGCTCCAAAACTTTGTTTCTTTTCCTTTGCTACAATTTTAAATTGATTTGATCTTCAACCACTATGTTATGCTTACTCTAGTACTGGAATGTTGTCCTCGCAGTCCCACTCCTTGTGAAAGTGTTTAGGAAGTGAAACTATTTCACCAGAAGCGGCGTCATATAGGCTCGTACGAAGTTTGATCTAGAAAGGGCTGGAAAGGGAAGAGTAGCACGAACAATAACAAAATAATAAGACGCTGCTTGTTGCGCAACTAAAGTAAGGTAGCGCGTGTTGAAAAATCGAGATGCGTGAAATAAGGAGAATGAGATGCACGAGCTTAGGTCTGTTCCTTTGCGCATGTTCGAATGCGACTAAATGTTAGCGAAAATTCCTTGGTTGCATTTGCTTGCCGGTTAATATCTTTCTCTAATAAAGACAAGAAAGAAACGTAACCAAATATTCGCACTGCTAGCCCTAAGTATGCGGTAGCCTACTTAAATTGTCATAAATGAGGTTTTTAGCCCACGAAAAGGGACGAGAGACAGAGGCACAGCGTTGTGTCCACAGGCACAGGCACAGCGCGAGAAACACAGCGCTGTGTCCGCGTCTTGCCTCTCTCTCTCGTCCCTTTTCGTGCGCTAAAAACCTCAGTTATGCAATACCAACACGCCCTAACCTACGCTCTTTCAAGTTAAATTGTCAATTGTGACATCTCGACAGCAGCGCGCTCGTGCGTCATCGGTGTCCTTGCACACTCCAGTATGATCTTTGACCAATAACCTTGGCGGATGCTGTTGACCACGACGCCGTTCTCGCCGACAGGGATAAATGTGTTAGCCTTCGCACTTTCACTTTATTTTGCGACGGGACTTCGTAGTAACGATGAATGAAGCCCTGCGAGCCTCCGCCGTTTTGCGTTGCTTCCTGTTATTACAGTGATAATTCCTATTGGTCTAGTGATTTCTATAGGAAGCACTTTCTTTCTTTACATAATGTACCGCGAGGGGGACCCTAGCGATATATGTGTGGTCACGTTATTAACGACAAAAAAAGAACAGATATTTGTCCAGTGAAGCACATACAACAATTTTACTGACTGTCATTTGGGTGTGGTATATAAAGTTCCCTTTAGCTGTAGCCATTTTTACGTAGAGCAAACGGGGCGGTGTATCAATCAGAGGATAAAGGAACATAAAATGTCGTTAACCGGTGGATCGCCTGCAAATGTTTCTTTAAATAGCCAAGACTCCTGAGTTTGTGATTGCACGCATGAGTTAGATGAATGCGTGAGATTGTACACGCATAGGAATAAAAAAACGCGTCTTATGGTCGAGGAATGGCATATCAATAATGGTGGAAGTGCGTGCGTGAGTCAGTCTCCGATTACTTTACGATAGAAAGAGATCAAATTGCTTAACAGTTACCTCTCACGTAGACCCGCACGTGTACCGGATTGACACCTAGTGCTTCCATTCCGGAGCATGCGCAGATGAGTATTGCGTCATATTTTTTTTCGCAAGCACCGACAAGTTCCTGGCCTTGGGAGTGCATAACACCCTGGAGGAGATCGCCGAGGCTCAGAGGACCGCTCAGCTCGCGCGGCTATCAGAAACAAGAACGCGGCGGCGCGAGGACAAACCAACCGTGCCGCTGCTACTACAGCCGACCCGTCGTGGTGGTGGGAAACCAAGGACAAAATGACTTCCTACAACGAAATTGTGAAATGGTACCGACTAGAGCGAAGGACTATTCCGCCACCTCATCCGGGCTTGACTCGTAAGGAGGCGGTTTTATACCGACAACTTCAAACGGGGTCGTCATTCACCCCGGTGCTGACGAGGCACGTGTGTCCAAGTGTTTATGAAAGGGATCTGTGTTGTGTGTGCCGAAAGGAAAGAGCCACTGCAGCTCACATCCTTTGGGACTGTGCTAAGAATCCGCATGAAGCTGCAACAATAACAACGATCCCGCCGCGGCTCGAGGCCGCAACGAGATGCTATGACCAAGATGTCCAAACCCAGGCCGTCCAGCAGATCTCGGCGGCCCTCGAAAGGCAACGACCGAGCGAAGCCGGAGGGAGGCTGCCACCCCAAAAGAGGGGCAGGTGCACACTAAACATTTTAACACCCTTAAGGGTGTAAATCAGTTTGTCGCCAGACGAACACCCTAAGGGTGCTGTTGTCTACACCCTACAGTTGGGGTGCCACTATAGCACCCTAAAGGAAGGGTGTCCAGCAAAATAAATTTAGGGTTTGAGGGTGCTCGTCGAAATTAACACCCATATGTGTGGGTGTTGGAAGGGTGTACACCCTTTTATTTCTAGCGTGTATGGAAGGCAGATTCGGCAGTACACGCCTTCAATTACTACTATGTACACCGATCCACGCGCAACTATTGCGTGTGCCAGAAGGTTCAAGTTCGGCTACCAAACCCACTGTCGAACAGCCGGCCTTGAAGCTTCGATGGGCATACACAACACCTATACGTGTGGATCACATTACATATTAGTAATTCATGGTGTATATTGGAAAACCTGTCTTCGCTACACATATACAACCTAGCAAACTTGACACTTTTGAGCATGTATATCAACACCAAGGTTATCACGATTTCCATATCCAAATAACATGCAACAGAGACTGGTAAGTATATGCTGCATTTTCAAGAAAATGCAAATATATTTATTGCATGCTGCAATACAGAGTACAACATATACATAAATCACATGTAATATAAACATGCACAATCACCAAACACATCGGTAAGTACAAGAACATGTACATTCCCCACAAAGGTACCTAAATATATGTATTGATCAAATCTGTTATTAGAGAAGAAACTATGTATAGCGGCACTGAAAGAGCCTGGGTTGATTCGCAGTGTTTTGGGCCACATAAAGGACTAAATTTTTAGTATTAGGCTCCAGTGAACGAAAATTCAAGTTTTGATGCCTTAAAAAAAGGCATATTGCAAAGGTGAATTAGGGAAGCAATTGAAATGCAGAGCAAACGCACAAGAAAGACACCTGTTATTTTGTACACTAATGTAATCGCAAAGCATTATGAAAAGTTTGGAAAGTCGATGTAAAGCTTAACTGGCCAACATTTTTCAGACTGAAACAATACTTTCCAAGCATAGACATGCTTTAAGTGAGGTTTATGCCAGGAGCCTTATTGCTAATTTTCTATTTCCAACAAGATTACTTGAGCACAAAAAATATGTAGAATTTTTTAGTGCCTACATAGTTTGTATTCTTTTGTGAAACGAGAGTTCTCTGGGCTAAAGGTGCTGTATAGCGGTTTTTCTAACTACAATACCAGTTTCTATAAATTTTTGTTTTGTAACTCTAAGGCACTGGTACATATACAATATGCAGTTTGAAAATAGGTTCTTTTCTAAGTATAAATCAAAAGAGTGCATATTCCACATCTACTAGTGCCTGGGTGCAAAGTGCAGTAGGAGGCCTGATAAGAACAAACCAGTGTTGATTAAACGATTTTGCTGAGCACAAAATGTGGACAGTCTTTTAAAATACATAGTAAATTTCTAAATTATTTGCACTTAGATGCAGTAATTCAAGATTAAGGCATGCTATAGCATGTGAGCATGCAAATTAGCAAATATGGTTTAATAAATTAGCTATACTCTGGTTACTAAAAGAACACAGGCATAGGCAGTCATGCAAAAGTTCAAGTTAAATATCACACTGTTAACATTTGCCAGCAAATGGTCGTATCAAACATTATAATTATACTGAACAAGGGTAGTTTCTTGGCATAGTTTGCAATTAATGAGATAAAATTACGTACAGCTTGAATGACAAGAACTGCGAGATGACAGACTGCGCTGACTTCCAACAATATTTAATTACGTTGCCACATCATGTGTATTTGTACAAAAGCGGGCATGCGCAGAATATGAGTCACAAGGGGTGTCTAAAAGCAAGTGACTGTACTAAGAACATCGTGCTTTGAAAAAAATAAACATGAGAATTTCTATCTGTTGAGATACAAGACTTCACTAGGGGACAGCACGATAAGGGGTCACTAACGCACACACTAACCGGTTTTCTAGTGAAATCTGCTTCTATAGTTTCCCGGATGACCTGTGTCCCGCTAAAGCTTCCGTACCTTCAAAGAAAGGCACGCAGCCGCAGTCCCAGCAATGGATGCCGAAGTGGCCTTGAACAGTGTTATGGACTTTGTTATCGTGCTCTCCTAAATGATTGTTTAGGCGCCTGCCTGTATGTCCAACAAAGTCAAATGAGATATTGTAAAGCTTTGCCTCCTTAACAGCCTCAATAAATCTTGCTCACATGAGATGCAACATAGCGTTGCTGCACAGGCTGATTGCCTTTCTTGGGTTGGCTACCCTTTGGCTTTAATTTCAGCCATAGCGGAACAGCTTCTGAAGTGCACAAAACATGATGAGCGCGCTCGGTCAAGGAACCAGCCAGTTGAAAGACACAGGTTTGCAGTGCTACCGTATGTTCATGATGTCTCCCATAGGCTAAAAAAGATTAGGGAACCTGCAGAAATCACAGTCTTTTTCTCAGCCCCGGAAAAGCTGGCAAGGCTCTGTAAGTGTGTAAATGCGCCTAAATCACGTCAGAGTTGTTGCTCTGCCGGGCACAGAAAACGTTTTGCGATGTGTGCAACGAATGTGGTTTCCCAAATTCCCATTTTGAGGCAGTAAATACATTGGACAGATAGGCAGGCGCTTAAATAATCGTTTAAGAGAGCACTATAACAACGTCAATAACACTGTTCAAGGCCACTTGGGCATTCATTGCCGGGACTGCGGCTGCATGCCCCTCTTTAAGATACGGAAGTTTTAGCGAGACACAGCTCACCCGGTAAATTATTGAAGCCGATTTCACCAGAAAACTGGGTAGTGTGTGCGTTAGTGCCCCCTCTATCACGCTGACCCCTAGTGAAATTTTGTATCTAAACAGATAGAAATTGTGATGTTTTTTTTTTCAAGTGACCATGTTCTTTTTACAATGACTTGCTGTTAGAACACCCCTTGTGACTGGCTTTCATTTTCTGCGCATGACCCCTCTGTGTATACACACACAATGTGGCAACGCAATAAAATATTGTTGAAAGTCAGTGGAGTGTGTCTCTCGCAGTCCTTGTCCTTCACGCTGTACGTCATTTTTTATACTGAACAGCCAATATTGATTCAAAATTAGAAAAATGCTGCAAAAATGCAAGTGATGCAGCAATGGCCTTTAGCTTTCCAAAAGAAAAAGAAATGTTCACGGTTAACCACGAGGTGCAGGGACTCCATTCTCTGAGCATCTTGACCAATAAATGCAGCGCATGGCATTGCCGGAATCTTGCATCCTGCATTAGCAAAATAAGAAGAGAATCATGAGAATTCAGTCCGTGCAATTACACATGTACTTTGCGGAAAATTTGATAAAGCAACAAGCTCCTCAAAGTAACAAACTTAACTAATGTGACTGGGCAGAATGCACTACTCAGGCAACTGGGCAAGACAAGTGAAAGGTTGGAGAAGTTTCTATTTTGCAAATTAAGGAATTGCATGTTACTGTGAATGCTAAACCACTATGTCATTGTGAACACAAGGCACATACAGCAGCAAAACATAAATTTACAGTAGCCTTTTCACCATAGAAAATAAGAGTGAATAAAGTTTAAAGACTACCAATGACATCTCTCAACAACAGACATTTGTCCAAGAGTGTGTATGTGACCTTAATACAAAATTGACATTATGAAATCTGCAATATATCTCCATTACACTTTATAAATACTGCAGGTGAGAAGCTTACGGGATATGGCACATTAAGAGTGAAATGCACAAGGCATTAAAAAATGACTATTTTTACACAACATTGTTACAATAGCAGACAAAGAGAACTGTTTTACAGAGAGTGCAGACAAAATGAAAATGAGGGAATCCCCACTGGTATTCTCATTTGCCCTGCAATACATGCATCTAGCCCAACAATATCCAACTCTCCAATGCAGTTTATTAGGCACTTTCTGCATCCTAAAATTTATCGTGTATTTCTTATTTACTAATTTAGTAAGAATGGGCATTTTGGCATACTTTCCTCGAAAATTTAGCATGTGTTGTCAATTATTTTTCTTAGAGCACGCCCCCTTCTTTCAATGGGTTAGCTTGGCAATGCACTGACAAGTAGTATTCCCTTATTTAAACTTATGATCCTTCCTCATGCTTCCACTTCATGCTCTAAACTGTGATGCCACTTCGATGCAGTTTATGTTAATCTGCGACTATTTACATGGTCCTTCTTTCTGTAGCCTCTCAACCAGAGCCTGAAATTTCTTGTCTCCTAGAACAATCGTCTTTCTTGCCCAAAACATTGCACGGTTACCCCTCATAGGGGGGGGGGGGGGGTACTGTATATGAGTTTTCACATATTCAATGAACCTCAGAGACACAACCATTTCTCATCCTGTGTTGCTACTACTCGCACGAGTCACAATGGTTGTAAATTGGCTACCTGCCCCCTCTCGCTTAAAAGTACATTTTGCATGTGGAAAATAACCACAAGCATCACATTTCATTGAATGAGTGCTCCTGTGCATGTTTTTTTTTCTGTCCTGTAATGGCTAAGTTCAACATGGTCAAGTTGTTTGAAAACTGTCTAGCCTCAACCAATACTTTGTGTAGTTTCAATATTATGATACATTCATTTTTCAAAACTTGTCCCAAATTAAGCATGAGACATTTTCATGATGCAAATGAGGTAAGGTTGTGCTCAGAGACTATGATAGGCCTGCTATATCCTGCAAAACTGTGAAATGAAATATGCTTGCAATTTTCGTGAGCAGCTAGCTCAGTACAATTAGGCACATTACCTGCGGAAACGTTTTTTTAACGCTCCCGAGAGGTCCTGGTTTCTTGTAATTTCTTCAAATCCCTTGCAGTCTAGATTGCAATCCGGTGCATTTTGATATTGTATTCAAAATAAAAACAGCTGAAATTTTAAGGTTTTGATAATTATATGGGAATAAATTAAAGGTAGAAGAGTGTAATGCAATGAACAAATAACAAGCTCATTACAGAGAGTAAACAAATATTCCTTTCCTGCAAATAAATTGGTAGCAGGAAGGTCATACGAAATTAGCGGTGAATGCACAATAAAGAATATGATGCTACAATGCCCCGGCATTCTGTGAATATTCTTGCACAAAGAAAATCCTCATTATGAAAGACCATCAATAAAATGCAAATGTATACTTTGGATCAGCAGTCATACCTGCAGTATGCACTGTACCATCGGCAATATTTACAACCGCAGACAACTGCACATCATATCAAGCTTAGGCGGCCAAGGAGCCTGAGTTTTAAATTATAACTCGACTTATTATATTACCTACACAACTATATCTACTTACAATGTTGTCTTAACCGCTTTCAAGAAGACATTAACCATCTGTCTGAAGGCGAACGCAAGTGGCTTGCTCTTGATGGGGGGCGCCAAGGCTGGGCATTGTGAAATTGCTGCTACCATCTGCATGACCTGCGAGAAACGACGCTCTAAGTACAAGATAAACAAATGCTATTAGAGCAAAAGACAAGATCATTGGCAATGAGCCTCGTTTTGGTTTGCACGAGAAAAGCCAAGAATATGGACTTTGTGCTGCTTACTGAAGAAGAAGCAAGCCTCCTTCCAGATGTTGCAGTCATGCATTAAGATTGTCACACAGCTGCATGCTTGTATGCTGCTGTCGCCAGTATGCTTTGAAGTTTATTATTTCACGTTAAATTGATTATTGTGTTTTGTCGCCAATTCTTGGCAAACGGACCAGCAATGAAATAGCTCACTTACACACATACTCCCTTTTCAGGAGAGAATTCACACACACGCACGCATGCATGGGCGCACACACACACACACGCACACACATGCTCCTACCACATGAGCAGCTACCTGTGCTTGACACACATACATTTTTTTTATCCTGTGTCACTCCTACTGCTAAGGCATAAAAAATCCTTTGTGTTACCAACCCCAAACTCCTAAACCTACACCTCCAGCTTAAACACTTTCTCGAGAGCCAGGACAAGCCTTCTAGCTTCCCCAGTGCTCCAAACTGTAGTTACGAATTTCAATAGGGCTATAGGCGACAGCTCTCGAAGGGCATGCAAATTACCCGGAGACCTAAAGCTTGTATATGATACCTCTAAAGCACAACACTTCAAATTTTCAATATTCATTAAAGCTCCTGAAGACAATTGCTATATACGTAGAACGTCTCGAATAACCTGCCGCTAACAATTTCAGCGGTTGTCTGCGTCAAAAGAAATGTGGGCTAATGGGAAATCCACGTCTTTAAGATCGGAATTATTTTAATGGCGAAACACACTACCAGATTTCTTAATCATTTATTTATGCTCTGGATGTAACGTTCCTTTCACAATAAAAAACAAGGATATCGATTCATCAGGGCATGGGAGGAAAAAGGGCGAAGCGTATACTTGGCGCCTTCCCACTGGTCCTCCCGAGAAACGGCGCCTCATACAGCAGTTGTCCAGGGTGGCTTGAAACCAAACTCGGCTTTCAGGCGGGAACACTCGCTGCACCAAATCGGTAGAGTTTTATTGCGAGTAAAACTCTACCGGCCTCATGCAATACATACGCACGCACACAAAACGCACCCACACGCACACACAAGTATACGCACTCTCAAAGCGCAGACACAAAAGCGCGCACGCGCACATTGATGAACACAAACAAGCACACATACATGCATGCAGGCAGACACGCTAACACGTGCACGCACACACAGCGACCCACAGACAACACACTCACAAAACACGTACGCACTAGACACGCGCAAACACGCCGGCCCATACAAACCGGCATGTACTGAACGCACGCGCGCGCGCACGCACGCACACACACACACACGCACACACACACACACAGCGAGCCGAGCGCACGCGCGCGCACACACACAAAGCGAGCTGAGCTGAGCGCACACACAAATCAAGCCGAGCGCGAGCACACGCACAGACAAAGCGAGCCGAAAAAATGCTGACGGCGTCCGGCAAGCAGCAACAGCAGCACGCGACCGCATCAGGGCGAACCAATACCGCGCCGGTTCCTTCGAAAGGTGGCTAAGCCAGTCCTTTTTCTACGCGACGCAAAAGTGGTCGACCACATTTAACTGAAGTGCGAACGACCGTACTACAAGCAGCCGCGCTGAACGCACAAGAGAATCACATCAATGAACGTTCAAGCGCTGAGAAACAAAGCGTAACTATGCAGGCGCACCACGCCCGATGTAGATTTGACAAACATTAGTCACACGGGACGCGATCGAGGTAGTTAACTTGCCCTAGTAGGAGTGCAGCTGCTCTTGCTCTTACATTAGCGAATTATGAATTATGCTACGAGATCACAGTGAGATATTTCTAAAGCGAACAAAACAAATACCAAATAAACGGGCACTTGCCTGAAAGTTTCCATCATGCCAGTACTACCGACCGGGCACGTTGCAAATTCTCGTTTCAGCCTTCGTGGATCCATCTTCCAGTGCGTACGAACGCTTTGCTCTGAAGTGGGGCACGAGTAATACACAAAGCATGGGCCACATCTTTTTCTACCCCGCGCGCAAAACTAATCACACGTTTACAATTACTTCGCACAGCGCGCGACGCGAACGCACGCGAAAACGAGCATGATGGCGCAGCTTCCGCCTTCCCGTCCTGCCGCGCGCCGAAGTGATGGTACAGCGTCGGTCGTCACTTCCGGTCGCTTTTCATTGGGCATGGGGCGGCCGCGCAAATTGAACGTTTATTCTGACAGGTTTGCTTGCTCGCATGGCCGCTTGTTTGCTGCTGCTTCGTTGTGGTCTCTAACTAGAGCGGTGAGGCGGGTAGTTGCTACTACGTTTCGTGCCGGGCATTTTATTTTGGGGTGGGGGGCGCAGTCTGTGCTGCATCACTGAGGGTATAGTACACAAATCGGGACCGTGAGCGAGACGATCGGCGCTCTTCTGCTGGTGCGATTAGATTATTCGCTGCGTCCGAACGAAGCAACTTTGCGAGGTCACAGCGTAGTTTCAGCGATATCATGGCTCGGTAAAGACGCTCACATCTTGGTCGTGCGACAGCGACGCGTAAACATTCATGAGGAGACTGAAGACTGAGTTTGCAAGTGCGTATGCTCTGGATAAGAAATTACATCTTTGACGACACCAGCCCTTAATATATAGGCTCAGCCTTACAAGCTGTATTTGAGGACTTAGAAAGCACTTAGAAAGCAGATCAGTAGCTTAGTAAACCTCTGAATGAATTAGGCACGGTACGTGGAAATTCGGGTTTGAGAACTTCCAACGTGGTCTCACCTCTATAAGTCTTCTTTATGGATTCACCATGCAAATTGTACGTTGATGCCATTGTACAGCAGAGGCTCGTCCAACAGCACGTCCCTGTTGGTTCAGCAATGTATCCAAACAGCTTCTTCCATTTCATCACTTTTTGTTCTGCTATTAAGGGCACCGAAATATTAGTGCAGAATTGCGCAAGTTGCTCTCGTGTTTTCGCTCTGCTACTGCAGTTTTTCTAGAAGTGTTTAATTGCATGTTAATATTCCTGTGAGCACGAAAAATAATGATAATGGAATTGTAAGTGAAAGGGCGTTCTTTTTCTGGATGATACATTTTTGGAGTGGCCGTCATGCCAGTAACATCAGAATCCTTGAAGAAATATCGACAGTCACTTAGGAATGGGAAAACTTAATCACTTCACGCATCTACACTTGCAATTGTCACGTGACCATGATACGTTAGTTCATACATTGTCACGTGTTCTTCACAATTCTACCTTAATCTCCCGTAATACACCGTGCTATAGTTTGTACGAACCTTAATGCAATTTATTCCACCCTTATTCACATTATTTCACATTATTTACCCATAATTGCTCATACTTAACGTTGTTGTATTTACTACCTTCTGTATCACTACTGACGTCATACAAGACGGTAATGACTTCACATTTTATTTATTTATTATGTCATTCAAGGCCTAGTAGGCACAACAGAAAGAAGTGGTGAAAATATGGAATAATTGCAATGCAGCGCAAAAATAGAAAATATAAGATAATTTGAACGGCGACCTTGAATTAGTGGTGTCACAAATTGAGACTGTGGAGGCGGGAAGGCGGTTGCATTCAGTGGCTGTTCTTGGCAAAAAGGAAGAATGGCACATCAATTTTGGGTTGATGGTCGATGCGAGACGAGAACTTGGTGTGGTGAAAAGATTTTCTTTACGAGAAGGGTTAAATTAGCATATTCTATGAAAAAGACAGAGACGAAAGTATTTGCGACGTAACCAAAGGTCAGGTTCACCTAGTGTTCTTTTCATGGACGTGACGCTAGAATGAAGTGAATAATTTGAGAGAATAAAACGGGCGGCGCGGTTCTGAATGCTTTCTGAATGCTTTCAAGGGAAATGACATGATTGGCATGAGCAGGGCCCCGTATGGATTGTTGTTGCGGAGAACGCCACCTTTCCTACCTGAAAGGCCATGAAACGCTTTCGCATTAAAAATGCAATACATACACACATTGCTCAATGCGTGGACGTGTACACGTTACTCAGATTTATGCATCAATACGTTCAACACCCTTCAGGCGTCGATTTAACACCCTTCTTTGAGCAAAGTCACACCTTATGTGTGGTATCCACCCTTGTGATTGGGTGCTTTGGCCGAAAAGGGTGCTAGAAGGGTGTGGGCATGGGTGTAAATGCCGAAAGCACCCCTATTAACACCCATAAGGGTGTAAAAATGTTTAGTGTGTGCGGTCGACCAAAGGGAATAGTGCGGCCGCGGCCGAAGTAGAGGCGCCACACGCCGCGAAGACGTCATGGCCGCGTCACGGTAACGCCTCCCTAACAGGGGAAGGCTAACCGTTCTGCAGGCGTTCACAACAAAGTTTCGTCACTCACTCACACCTCAGTGCTTCCTTCAGTGGTCAGTCAGCATTCGTGTTGTCCACTTCTCTTCTCTAGTGTCCGTGTTTGCGCGCCTTATCCCTTCTTTGCATTATAAATCCTTACCAAATAGATCAGCTTTCTGTCGTTATAATCACACTCTACTTTCCTTTAAAATTGCGACATGGCAGTAGAAGAAAAATATCACGCACACACTTTCCTACGAGTTGGCCAACTTTACGTAGCATTGTGCCACTGGCTCATCTCCACGCAGCTCGGTGTCATTATCAACGTTATGAAATTTGATCCGTTCAGAAGAAACGACAGGGCTCTGGCGACACGAACTCGTGCGGAAAGCAGTGCAAGATGCAATAATGAAGCAAGCAAAGCACTGCAGGTGGCGGCGCCAGGTGCGCCAATTACGTTCCGATAATTATAATCTATCATCGCTCTTTATAGCCTGATCCATCCTCGTCAAACCATTATGAACCGTGATTCAACGTACTACGGCAGCGCCTGCGTATGGCAAGCCCGCGCAGAACGTGCCCTAAAAGCGGCCTGCGTTACGTACAAGGAGGTTTGACTGCTGATACCTCCGCAAGTTGTGTTATCGCTTCTCCACGTTGAACACCGATGCGCGGGCCCATATCTTGAAAGCGGTCTGTGAAAGGAGGATGGTGCGGCGTGTAATGACAGCTTCGTGAGCGCTGTCTTCTCGCCGCATCATTGGCGATGAAGCAACCGGCAGCACGAAAGTGAATTTGCTCCCTGCGGCGAGCTCTATTTCCAATGCGTCTTACGCCATGGACGGTCGGATAGGTGTACGATTCTTCTCGTTGGGTAAGCAAAGAATGCTTATGCATTTAAAAAGTTTCTTCAAGTATGGTGCAGGTACAAAGTGAAGGCTTTATAGTGGCACTAAAAGGGTCAGTCGTCGCATGACAAGCACATATCTCCCCCTCCTTCCGTCGCTACCTTATACGATTTCATCCACTCGAGATTTGGCAACCCTACTCGGTGGGACTCCGCGAAGAACGCAGATGACGGAAAGTACAGGGACATGCGCATTTATTGGAATGAGATTCTTGGCATTGCCAGACCATTTCCTTCCTGGCTATCCATAAAACCAATAATATAGGCCGATCCCGAAGACAGTTAAATGTAAAGATGTGGACCGCCGCCAAGGTATTACAGCCTAAATATATGGACCGATCCCGAATGTTGTGCACGATAGAAATGTATACCTATCCTAGTTCACGACGTTGTTCATTAAAAACAGTGGTAGTTACGCCCCAAAGACGAAGCCTAGATGGCGTTATCAAATTAGTAGTCAGCTGTTCGAAGTAAGAATAGCAGTTTCATCGGCCGTATAAACTTGAAACATTCGCTTACTAAGCGAAAACACAAGCATGGTATCAACGCGCATAAGCGAACATCAAGAAATCACACTGGGATGAGGGCGCACACTAGCTTTAAGAACGGCGGTGTAAGCAAGCGCGGCAGCAGCACCGAGCGATCAGACATTCGTGCGGTCGATCGCTTCAACGCAAGGGTGGCCAGAAGGCAGCGCGCACAAAGGCATGCGCCGTTTTCAGATTCCGTTCAAGCTCGCTCCCCCTCCCTCCCCCTCCAGCCTCCCCACTTTCCTCCATATCTTCAGATCCCATTGCACCCGATCCCGAAATGCCCAGTTGCTGCCGGAGCACAACGCCATCCGCCCCCCTCGGTCTCTCCCCCCCCCCCCTGCGGCCTTTCGCGCGATGGAAGACAGCACGTTTTCTGTCCGCTTCCCGTCTTCACGCGCATTCGTCGGCTTCCCTCGCGAGCTTCCATTCGCACATATAGGACACGACGCGCGACGGCAGTGGAACATGAGGGATGCAGACTTCCTGCTCGCAAGTCGGATGGGCAAGCAGTGTGCCCATGGTAAGCCCTTCACAGGCCTGATTTCTCGGCCCGAGCCGCACTATGCAACGCCCGGGCTCGGCTCTGGCTCGCTGAAGGAACATGCTGCGACATTTCGATTGTTGGGTTCTACATAGTCACCGGTCGAGCGTAGGTGAAAAACACCGATTGAGAGGTCATCAGCCACTGTGTGCTATAGAATCGTACGTATATATGGCCATTGCATGTGTGTGGTGTTTGTCAAAAGGACATACTAGGCATATATTAGGCGCACGCATCGACTGCTTCAGGGAGAGAGAGAGAGAAAAACTTTATTTTCATGTTGGTTGGTATGGTGAAAAGGCCCTCAGTCCAGAGCCTCGCTTGCGGCATTCTTCAGTGCAGCACTGATAAGCGCCGCAAGGTACCGTTTGTCGTCGGCGCTGGCTGCTTCTGTCAGCCACCCGGCATGGGGATTAGGGGAAAGATTTGTGGGGGCAGGAAGGGGAGGTGGGGGTGGTCCACAGGACCAGAGGATATGGGATGTGTTCGGGTGTTCTCCACAATATCGGCAGGGTGGGGGATCTTCAGGTAAGAGTCCGCGGAGGAGGTGCATTCGCGCTGGTGTAGGGAGTGTTTCTGTGTGGGCCTGACGAATCAATACACCCTGTTCACGGGTGAGCACTTTGCTGAGCTTGGGGAACTTGCGTCTTGCCTCTTGATATGGCCGCAGAAGCAGGGGAGCCCACCTTTTCGTTTGGGCTGGTCGCGGAATGCAGGGTGCCTGGTTCAAAGTCTCGCAGGCGAGCTGATTAGCTCTTTCATTTCCCGGCAGTCCATCATGACCAGGTATCCAGATGATTTCCAGAGGACCCTGAAGGTGCTCTTGAATAAATGTCGAAATGCGGGCCGGGAGATCGTTGTGCAACAATTTCCTGCAAGCCGCCATGGAGTCGGTAAATATGATTCTTGAATAGGCTGAGTTACTAAGGGGCATGTGTTTGATCGCGGTTGCGATGGCTGACAGTTCCGCTAAGGTCAGATCTGTCTCTGGGAGTAACTCAGTATGTACAATTTGGAGGTCATTATTCACGACTGCTATAGCGGAGCCCCGTGCACCAACGCTAGCATCAGTGTAGAAGTATATGCCGTCAGGGTGTCTTGCCGTGTACCTCTTGAAGTAGGCAACTCGCTGTCGTCGCTTCTCCTTGCCTCGTTCTGGATTCATATGGCGTGGCAGTGGAGCTATGGTTGGGAGTTCGCGTTGTTTCGGTGGTAGTGGGCGCGTGTTCAGAAGGGGCGCGGCTTCGGGATGATGACCGATACTATGGAGGATGTGCGTGCCTTGACACGTGCGCTGCAAACGCAGTTCTTGGCGACGACGATGAATGCTGATTAGTTCCGCCACCGTGTTATGGCAACCGATGTCAAGGAGGAGCTTTGTGCTGGCACTAAACGGTATGCCGATGGCCAGCTTTGTCGCCTTCCTGATGAGCGCATCAAGGCGATTGATATCTTGCTGACGGAGATTGGTATAGGGCAGGTGATAGCGCAGGCGCGACATAATTAGTGCGTTTCTTAGTTGAAGCATATCTGCCTCTTTAACTCCATTTGCTCGGTTGGAGACCCTACGCATCATGTGCAGCACCTGTTCTCCTTGCCTGAACAGGTGATGCACCGTCGCAGCGGGACCTCCATCTTTCTGGATATGGAGACCGAGGATCTTAATACATGTTGGTTGGGAAATCGGCACGCCTTCGTTTACAATTTGTATGGTGGACGGTCTCCATCTTTTGTGATGGACCAGTAGCAACTCAGATTTTTCCGGCGCACATCTAAGGCCAATAGTTTGAGCAGACTCATGCACCCTGTTCATAGCCTATTGGAGAGTTTCTTGGATATGCCCTGGCGAACCCGTGCTGATCCAGATGGTGATGTCATCTGCGTAGATCGCATATTTGATGTTAGGGATGTCTCGTAGTGCTCTATGGACTACGCACATGGCAAGATTAAAGAGTGTGGGTGAGATCACGGAACCCTGCGGGATACCTCTCTGCGGATGGGGATACTGTTGTGAGATGATGTCGCCTACTCGTAGCGTGTACGTGCGACTCCGTAAGAAGTCCCCAATATAGTTATAAAGCTTGGTTCCACAGCCAGTAGCTTCGAGCTCCTGCAGCATAGCATCGTGGTCAACATAGTCAAAAGCTTTCTTGAGTTCTATGGCAAGAATAGCTTTAAGTTGAGCGCTGCTTGTTTCCTGCGTGATTTCTTCGTGCAGCTGCAGCAGAACGTCTTGAGTAGATAAGTGATGTCTGTATCCAATGAAATTATGGGGTAGGTGTTGTGATTGTTCAAGATGACTAAGAAGTCTGATAAGCACGATGCGCTCCATTAGCTTACCCACGCATGATGTTAGCGATATTGGACGCAGATTGGATATGGCTTTGGGCTTACCAGGCTTCGGAATGAAAATTATGCTGGCTGTCTTCCACTCTTCTGGCAAGCTGCCCGTGTCCCACACATTGTTAATTTGCTGAAGTAAGAATGCATGATCGGCTTCTGTAAGGTTGCGGAGCTGTGTTGTCGTAATTTGGTCTGGTCCTGGCGCTTTATTCGGTTTTGCTTCTGCTAAGGCACGCTGTAGTTCCGCTAATGTGATTGGGCCGGTGAGACCATCATTTTCTGGCTCTGCGCTTTTGTAGTCGGCGTACTGTGGTTGCGCTGGATCCGCAATGTGTGTTGTTATAAGCTCGTTGAATAGGTCGTCGGTGTGCTCAAATGTTTCGAGCAGCTTTCGCATCTTGTGGGACGTTTCCGTCTTTGTCTGGGTTGGGTCAATGAGTGATTGGATGAGATTCCACGTGGAGCTCATATTCAATATGTCATTGAGCTTGTTGCACGTATCGTACCACTGCTCACGAGTGAGATGTTCAGTGTAGTGGATGATCTGTTCATTGAGCGTGTGTATGCGTGAGCGTAGTTTTCGATTGAGCTTATTTCTTTTCCATCTCTTAATGAGGGCATGTCGTGCCTCCCAGAGATGAAGAAGATGCTTGTCCGTGCTTGGTTGCTCGCACTTCTCTATTATTTCCTTCGTGTGTGACTGGATTCGTTGCCTGACCATCTCTACCCAATCTTTCAAGTGCATGTTTTGGAAGTCTCCTACATGTGTCTTGCGGAACTCAATCCAATCCGTGAGGCGATGCTTGCGCTGGTGTTTTGGGAATCCTTTGATTTGCAGAAATATCTGTATGACAGTGTGGTCACTTGTTAAAGTATCGTGCGTGTTAACCCATTGCGCTGACAGTCGCCCTTTAATGAAGGCGAGATCGGGCGTGGTATCCCTTTCTACGGAGTTTCCGTGCCGCGTCGGGGAGTCGGCCTCATTAAGGAGAGTTAGCTGGGCCTGTTGCATATGGTTTAGTAGGGCGGATCCTTTGGAGGAGTTTTTTGTGTATCCCCATGAAGTGTGTGGCGCGTTGAAGTCGCCTGCTATTAGATGATCAAAATACTTCGTTGGCCGCAGATTCGCAACCTCCTTGAAGAAGTCTATTTTCTGTTTTGGCGGGCTATAAGCATTCGTGATGAATAAGTGCGGCTGTGCCTTGCTCTTGACAATTTTAGTTGGAAAGACGCGTACAGTGAGGCTCTGTTCCGTGCTGTGGACAACATCTGCCGCTATATCTTTACGAATGAGAATGGCCAGTGTGGAATTATGGCTATACGTCGTATAGCCTGCAAGATGAAGTGTTTGGTTAGTTTCCTGGAGTAGGAGGATGTCGGGTCGACGATCTTGAGCGGCAATGTACTGCGTGAGAAGGCCCCGTTTTCGAGCAATCCCTCTACAGTTCCACTGCCACACCACCAGATTAGTCGCCATTGTTCTACTGATGATTTTGCGGGGCGCCCGCTGTAGGGTAAGGAGTGGGTCGCGTTACGCTGGTAGATCGACGTGCTTTGGGTCGTTCGCACTCTTCCTGGCGCGGTAATGCGACCATCGCAGCGTGCACTTGTGTAGAGACCATCGCCTCTGCCTGGCTGCTGAGGAGCTCGTTGAACAGGGAGCGCATTTGGCTCATTATTTGTTGAGTGTATGTTTTTAGCGCCTCCTCAACTTGAGCAGCAACCTGTTGAGCTATCTTGGCCTCTAGACTGGTTTGCATTTCTTTCATTTCGTCCCTTAGTTCTCTAAAATCTGCTTCAAGGTGTTGTAGGGCTGTTGTGTGGTATCATGCCTTTTTCACTGCCGGTTGCAATGACGCTGGTTCTACTTCCTGTACTAAGGGTTGCACTATATCATCCAATGGTGTAGCTTCAGGTGCGTGTGCCTCTGCTTGCATGTCCATGTCTTCGGTAGGCTCTAGTGATCGTGACGATAGTATTGACTTTTGATTAGGTCTGCGGGTTTGAAGTAGAGCGTTCTTATAATCTTTGGCTACTTTTTGAGCTCGTGTTTGAACTTGATATGCATAGGTCGCGGGGGGGAAAGGGGAGGTACCGGGTGACTGACTCACGTTTCGCTGGTTGGCGGGTTGCTCGTCTTGTTGACCTCGGGAATGGTTGTGATCCGGAGACTGGCTGCCACCTTTGGGCCGGTTGCAGTCCCCGGACTGGCCGCCGCTCCCGGAACGGCCGCTGCTGCCGGACTGGCTTTGGCCCCCGAAGTGGTCCCGGCCCCAGGAATGGCCGCGTCCCCTAGATCGGCTGCGGCCCCTGGATCGGCTCCTGCCTCTGGAGTGGCTGCGGCCCCTGGACGGCTGACGGCTTCTGGAGCTACTTCAGTCTCTCGATGTGTTGTCGGAGTTGCGTTTTGGGCTTGGGCTTCGGCTTGCGATGGTGACTGTTTTCATTTGCTTGTTGTCCTTTCGTTGTTTCAAACGCTTCAGGTAGGCCGCTTCTCTGACCGCTTTATCAGCGGCTCGTCGCACTTCACAAGTCGGGTCATCGGCCTTGTGGTCCTTGCCACAATTAGGACAGCCTGGTTTGCAGTCATGCTCCCCTACAGGATCTCCGACAGACTTTCCACATGTTCTGCACCTTTGTTTTCCATTGTCGCGACAAACGTCTGATCGGTGTCCTATAGCAAAGCATGTTGAGCAAAATTGCGCCTTGGGTCGGTGAGGGACGCAGCGGTATATACCTCCGCCGAAGATGACCTGGCGAGGTACATGCGAGCCCTTGAAAGTTATGATTGCAGCTAGTGGCTGTTTTACCCATCATACGAGCCGCAATAATTTCATAATTTGGGGCTCTGAGCTCACGCATCAATTCTTCGGTGGGAGTGTTCAATTCCACGTTGTGGATCACACCTCTACACGAGTTGTGGGGCGAAGCGATATAGATGTGGACAGGGTAAGTTTTGCCATTAAGAGTGGTTTCGTTAATGCGCTGGAGCTTTTGTGTCGCCGAGGAGTCATCCCTGGTTATTAGGGCCAAGTTCTTTTCTTTTTTGATGTCTACTGTAGCGGCGCGAGCCTCTGCAGCAGTCAGGGCTGCTGAGACGCTTAGCGTGTCGTGGAGCGTTCGTGGGCTCCACTGAGGTAGGAAAAGGCCAGTTGGCGGACGCAAAATGAGCGTTGCAACGTGCTGCGTACCTTGGGAATGTTTTGATACTCGGGTGGTCCATCCATCAGCGTCGGTGACGAATTTCGGGGCCATTGCTGCTGCAGGAGTACGGGCCTTTGGCGTACTTGACGGTAGGTCTACTCTCCCACCCGTTAGGGCTAGCTGGGCGCCCTGCCAGGTCCATGACAAAAGCACAGAAACTCACAGTACGTTGGTCCGATCACAGCAGAAGTTGGCCAGAATGTTCGGATGATGTTCTAGAGGAGCCGAGCCGTGTCTGAAGACTGGTCCTTGTCGAATAAGTTGGCATTCGGGTCTTTCCTGGGGAGCGATACGAAGGCACGTATGCTCGGACCGCTTCAGGGAGCTGGCTGGCTTTGGAAAGAGCCAATGGCATGCGTGCGAGCGGTTAGCGCCCCATGTCGCAGAAAATCTGGCGTTCGCGTCCTGTGAGCTGAAATTGCCCCATTTATTTACGCATATGTAAATTCCATGCCTCGCAACATGACATGTGGTAAATGCACGTTGCATTGCCACACGATTCTATCTGTGAAGTTGCTCATACCTTGTCTTGCATAATTGGCAAATTTATTCCTCTAAATTTTAAGAATGACAGCCCACAAACAATTATCAGGAAACAAACCACCAACAGCACATGCCTTTAACGTTAAATCTTCCTATAATGAAATATCAAAACTGCGAAACAATACTACACCCCTCAAGATGACTCAATTTTTTTGCTGCATCTGTGCACTGTCTCCGGGATCGGCCCAAGGAAGAGGTCGCGTTTCCACCAGAAAACGCGCCTTTGTGCATTGCGCTCGCCGCTATAGCGTTTTCCATTAAGCATTATGGTTACATAAGCTGCAGTTGCCAGCAAGCGTGAGAAGCAGTGTCGGAATGCTGTCGCGTTTCACTCAAATTGAAATCTTAAGCGCACTCCAATACTTTTTTTCTTCAGTGGTTAGAACACCGGCGGCTGAAGCGCTTGGCGACGGCGATTCGAATAATTGCCACATAAGTCTCACGTTATTTCTTATTTCCTTAAGTGAGGCGAGACACGAACCTGCCTACCTACCTATCACAATGTACCGAGAACGAAGCAAGAATTTCGCAATAACGTAATCATCGTAGTAAAAAGAAATGGAAGTACGCTGCGAGAGACTACTTCGTCAAACACTACCGCTGCAGAAAGCCAGAAGGGGGCGGGGCCGGGCGCGTCTTGTACGTCAAACATAGTTGCAGTCGCGGCAGCTGGAGATGTCGCTTACTCAAAAAAGAAAGAAAGAACATGTCCACTCTGCAAAACCAGACGAGTGCAGTGCCACGAGCATGAAACAATGAAAGCACTTGTTAATTTATGTACTTCGTTGCCATTTTGCTTAGATCTGGGTTGGGCGGCCCGCGTACCACATATTGGAAGTCACGTGATCTGCCGAGTTTCGGAGGCAACGGAAACTGGAATGGTAGAGGCAGACGCAACGCCGCGGAGGTGCTCACTTTCGCACCTGCATGAGCGCTCGGTGCTGCAACCTTCCCTCATCACGTCACAATGATCGCCAGCGTTGTGACCATGCGGCTACTAGCGGGCCTCCGCTGAATGACCGCAAGCACTCGCAAAGGCGCTGAGACCTTCCTTTCGCTCATGACCGGACAAGAAGGACGTGGGACGCATGGTGGCATGCGTGGGACGTACAGAACGCGGCTGCGTCAGCATATATGCATTGTTATTTCCCATACCCATGAGAAAAGAACAGTTTCTTGAAGGAAATTCACAGACTATAAGAGGAGCAAGGTGGAAAGCTGGGCTAGTTGCTGCTCCCGTTTATATATGAGAGTGCGAAAAACGAAACAGAGTGAAAACCACAGGACGAGCGCTGATTTCCACGTGAAACTTTATTGCCATGCCCGTGCAAATTCCATCGCCATCCAAGTCCATACATGCATATCAGTCCGTAAGCAAAAAGGAGATCTGTGAAAAAGACAAGCATATCAACGTGTTTTTACGCACTCATGTTCTCTACAATGCAAGGTAATCGATTACTCTGTGGCGCATGATTCCAGCAGCTCCTCCATCGGAGCTGCTTCAACAATTCCCCGTTGCTTCATCTGCTCCGTGTGATTATGCAATATGGTGGTTAATGCGCTTAATGCTTCCATCCGATTAGAATCCCAGCGCTTCTGGAAGGCGGACGTTCCCTACAATTCTTGCGGTGTGAATATCATGGCACGATGTACTGAGCTTTCTCCGGACTTGAGGTGCAGGAGGCACATCGCTCATCCTGTTGCTAATATTACTCCGGTATATTTCTGCCCTCACGTTTCTATTATCCTACAGAACTTTTATCTCGATTTCTTTGTTGCCGTATGTGTAAATCTCCGCGGATATTTTATAATTTTTTTTTTATTTTCACCGTCACCGTTTCTCTAATTACCTTCTTTTTGATGGCACCGTACGTTCTCTATTTCTTCCTCTATACCAGGTTCATGCTCTTGAGCTATAGATATTTGTGCCCTTTAGACACCACTGTATTTTCATCCCTGTTCCTGAGTCTATCTACAAAACGCATTTTTCTCTGTGCTTCTATGACTCCAAAAGATGGCCAACGCCTGTCATTTTAGAATGCCTCAATTTGCTCTCTCCTTCGCTGAAAAAAGCACCTTTACTCCTCCTATACGCGTCCCTCCCCCCAACCCCCATTCGGGGTTTCGCTTCTGCAGCGCCTTCATTAAAAATTTGAATGAGTAATCAATAACGTGCACTCCACGCAGTAAGTTTCAGCGCCTCCCCAATTGCACGTATCGTCCAGAGCTCTGCTGGTTATAGGCTCACTGGGTACACTTGCTACAGTGAGGTGACAGAAAACTCACTCTGCCACTTCCGGCATTTCTTTCGCTGTATTCCGCTGCTACACACATAAAACGCTACACACATAAAACCTAACATAAAACCTAAAACTGTCATCCACCCGAATGTAGAACGAAACTACAAAGGGTGGCTGGAACCGATTGCAGCTAACAGTACGCTAATAGATCGAACTGCGATGTGCTAGCATTCTGGAGCACTCAGATGGGATAGCGACCACCCAAGAAAGCCGTTGATCCCGGATTCGAATCTCGGAACAGAATGAATTTTTCATCAACTGCGACATTTTCCTTCTGAGACCCTTAGGGTTCTCGTTGTACCTATGTGCTACACTCGGGTGGATGACAAGTTTCCTTTCCATGACGGTTCTTCAAATTTGTGGGATTCCATACAACTGATCTGTGACCTCAGATGGTTAATATGAATCCGGGCTGCTGTGAATGTCACATCTGCTTCACTGAAAGTGCCAGCGTCATGGTGTGCTTTAATTTACTCAGACCGACACACCAACGAACTAGATCACTACCTTCCCGTTAAATGTACGAATTGTGTACGTGAACATTACGATTTAATAAACGAAAGAACGAGATTTACAAACAGTTCCAAATACTAAAAAGATAGGAGGCTGAACTTGCCTATCATCCAAAGTTAACTAGTTGTATGAATAAGCCCTCCCAGAATTTATGTTATCATTTAGTTGCCTAATGCTTCTTTTAATATTTCCACTTCACTCCTTTTGGTATTTCGCCCGTATGTGCAGTTCAATCATTCTGGTGCCGTCTATCCGCTGCGTTGGTACGACCCATCCCTTGAGGCAAGCAAAAGAACAAGCGAATAGTGACCAAAATCCTGTCATAAAGGATTTTTTTCTGCAAGCACTAATGACAAGTCCTTCTTAACATGGCAAGAGTAATTACACATAGCACGGTGCCACCCTCACTTTCTTGGTAATAAAAGGAAAGAATCGAGAAACGTTTTTTCAGCCTTTCGAATGTGGGAATTAAGGTGGATGAGCAGCGAAGCTGTTTACAACCACTACTAGAATTACTGAGTCTGGTGTGCAATGCTTTATGACTTTGGAGTGATGTTGGTAGTGGCATGTTAGATTAATAGTACGAATGACAGAAATCGTAATTTTGACAGCACGGTGCCGCCCGTGGCGGTGCTGCAAGAACACTGCAATGAGTTGCTAGGCTGATTATTCAACGGCCTCAGTCGTAACACCCCACGTCGAAAGCTGGCGTGGCCGCGGAAGCTTGCGAAGCAGTAATGTAAGCAGCCGTAGGCTAATTATGGATCCATGCAGTTATACAAAGAAAAGTAAACGATTCAGACACGGGCACAGTCATTTCTTGTTTTGGATCAAACAAACAAAACAAGTGCAAAAAAAAAGGAAGGACATGCAACGAAACGAAAACCCATAAACAAAGGTGCAGACCACCGCAGGAGGGAAACAGCCATGGCCCCCGCCGGCTCGGGCGCGCGCCATTCCCCGTATGCCGACGTCACAGCCATCGGCACCCAGAAGCGAAAAGGCTTAGTTGCTGGCCAAGCTGCTAAGTCTCGCCCACGACAGGAGCTCCACCCTACCAGTGAGGCAGCGCGTATCCGAGACAAGACCCATGGTCTCCCTCTGACGGCAGCCCGCACACATACATGCTTGCGATAAGGATACATGAAACCGTTACACAAAAAGAATTGGTTCAACATTTGAGACTTAAGCCGCTTGCAAAACGGTAAGATGAAATTGTTATTTACTCGGCGCAGCAAGAATGTACACTGATATGCTGTGTATACGCTTGATGCACGGTGTGCCGAGTAAAAACAAGGGTACATCGGCATTGACACTTACGTGACTACACATCCATAAACACATACGTACGTAGAAACAACAAGAAAGCGTGACAGCTACGCTGTATCCAGTTGTTGCCATCATTATAACTTTCGTTAAAGTCTAATCAATTTAGATTGCAAAGAAAGAGCTCTTTTACAGTAGTATTAAACTTTGCTGACTGCCTAATGTTTTCAGGAAGCGAGTTCCATATTTTGACACCTATATAATGTATGGGTCGCTGGCCGCACTGGTTGCGACATATCGGCACGAGAAATTTCTCGAAGAAGTCTGAGCGACTGTTAAATGTCGATTCCTTGAAGATAGTGGCAAGAAATGGCGTGTTGCATCTCGTTATCGAGCATACTAATGAGGCAACGCGGTAATCTCGCAGGTGCGATAATGACATGATGCTGTTCGCAAAAAAAGATTACTTGACGGTGTAGTAAAGCTAGCCTAGTTGATCATCCGTAAAGCTTTCTTCTGAAGCCGTACTACAGGCTCCAAGTATGTTTTGTATGTAAATCCCCAGGCTTCAATACAGTAGGCTAAGTGAAAATGAACGAGACAAAAATGCCAGGTTCTCAACGTTTGGAAACTGAAATTACTCCGCACATTTGTAGATACTAAGCATGCGGAAGAGACCTTACCACACAGCCTATAGATATGAAGCTTCCAGTTCACAGCGGAATCAAGGGTTACCCCTAAGCAGAGCACTGAGTCGACCTTTTCTATTTCATCACTGCCAATCGTAGTGCGGCATGGCTCCTCAAAAGGCTTTTTTCTTAAACTTGCCTTGCTGTGCATGCATTCATAAAACTCAAGACACCTATTAAGATTAACAAACACCCTTGCAAACCACCTCTGTAAGCAATAATTGTACAAAGCCTTGGCAGCTTGGAAGCGAAATTTATTTTGGGAATATTTCAGAGACGGTTCCGGTCGAAGTTGCAACAACGCAACGAGGGCGCTTATTAATTTCTCGACCTTCAACGGGTCGCCAAGGCGAAACCAAAGTGTGGATTTCCTCTAGATCCGACCGGCGTCCTTCACCGATCACTGGGGTCACTTGCGTCTGCCACTTTTCGCGGCCTTGGCAGCACTCGTCCGCTTGGCCCGCCGTGATCTCGAGGAAGATCTGCTTGCCGCCATCTTGGACTTGGCACGCCTGCCTCCACGGCTCGACGACGAGCGGTTGCTACGGGCGTGGCGGCGCCGTCTCCCGCCAGTCTTGGTTGCCGTGCTCGCTGCAGACGAGGTGCTCAGGGAGCGGTGGCGTCGGCTGCGGCGTCCCCGCTTTCTCCCGTGGGTGCTCTCCGAGCTGGTGCGGGACGTCCCTCGGTGACTGCCTCTGTGCTTGCGGCCACCTCGGCCGCGGCGGGACGAGTGTCGAGATCCGCCACGGCTCCTTCCCCTCCTGGCATGGTGGTGGCTGCTGCTGGCGTGGGAGTGACTACGCGAGCGGTGCCGTCGCTTGGTAGCCCTGGCAGCGACCGAGGAGGCATCTGTGGGAGAGGAGCTCCGTGGTTTCGTCTTGCGGCTCACTTTCGGTGCCTTTTGTGAAAGTCCCTTGCTGGTGGACGGGACGTTCACGTCGGCGTCACGTGCCACTTCATCGGAGGCCTTCCTCACCTTGGCCGAAGCCGTGGTCGCGTTGGCTTTCGGCGTTCCTGGTTTCACAGACCGGGACCCCGTCGTTGGTTTGGACGGGTCCTTGGCAGTCCTTCCTCGCGGCCGCTTGACGACGGGTGCCTCTTCGGATGGACTGCCCCCGTCGTCGGCAGCAGCCGGCTTCCGCTTCGCCCGGGTCTTCCTGGGCGGGGCCGCTTCCTTCTCGGCTTGACCCTCCTCGAGCGTCATGGCGGCGGGGCTCAGCGTCCTCCTCGCTCGGCGTCAGTTCTCCGCGGCCACTGGCTCGACCCGGCGTCGTCCTCGGCCGTCGAGCTCACCGGGAATCGGGTGGAAGGCCGGGCCTCACGGCGAGCAGCGCCCGCAGTTTCGAGAACGGCCGCCTGCCGTGGTCTCAGCCGGGGCTGCTCTGGCCACTCGAGCTGCCTTCGCGAGCCCCGTGCAACGGCGCGCGGAGGGGCGGGCTTTTTTTCTCCTTCGTCGTGCCAATCATCTCGCGAGCGGCGCCAGCTTTTGCAGCCTCACACTGCTTTGGATTGTTAGCAATGCTAATTCGAACGCCGTAAACAATACGTAGTGCCTATTAAAATTGTGTATTGATGCACAATGATTATTATTGCCGGATGCTGATGGAACAAATCACAAGTTAGAATTGTACTCGTGGATTTCATAAAAGCGCGTGTTCCTGAAAGAAGCTGTGCAGTGCTGCTTTAACAAAAAATGGTGTTTTTAACTCTTAATTTAGCGCTAGAAAATGTTCGTTTTTTTCTAGGTCTCGGGAAAAGATTATTTACCAGTATAAATAATAATTTAGCACACATTGCAGCATAGCATATTTTGCGTAGACATGTGCTCTTTCCAGAAACATACGTTGTCAAAGAAAATAATAATACCTCAAACATAAAAGCTCTACAACGCGCCATTTCTGCATCCAGTTGATAAAAACAACAATAAGAAACATGATAGCTACAAAAACAATAATACAAAGTAAATTCAGAATACACATTGCAATGATAAACAACCGATCAATAGGGTCTAAAAAAATAAATGGTCGGTACACTGGCGTTCTATGGACACAAAGAAAAGAAGAAGAAAACTAAGACCATTTTATCGCTCATGCCATGCGGTGAAGCGGTTCATGGATTTCGTGAAGGATAGTTTCAATCTGCTCCTTTCCCACAAAACGTCTGGCAAAACATCTGGCTTTTGAGCTTTGCAGTCCTTGTAACACATTTTGCACTTCCAACGTTTCGGCATCTCTTGAGGATGGTCTGATGAGAAGCACGGAAAGTGCGTCACAGTTCGTCTGGAGTCATGCACCGCTTTCTAGAACCGATCGCTCTCAGCGTGGTTGGGCAACTACAAAATTATGCAGCCAGACATATTTGTGTGCATTTTTGGAGATTTTCTTTAGTGGCCCTGCAAAGAATAAGAGTGGAAAGAAATCCCGCGCCGTTTTAAACGGTCGTGCGCTGCTCCGTGGTGCTGGGCCGGGATCTTCCACGCGCGACCTTCTTGGCCGGAACAGATGTTTCTTTGCTGCCGATGGTAGCACATCATGACTAAGCAAGGTATGCACCCTGAAGATAATCAGCAGCGCTCTCAGGTCGCGCAATAAGATCGGCTGGTAGCGCGAACAAGGAAGCCGACTGCTCAACAGCGGCGGATGCCCCATGCTGACTCAAAACGTTGTCGCCGTTTCAGAACGGCTCAGCACTCTCGGACAGACAAAGCCGGCAATTTAATTTCTTTCTCGACAACTGGGAGTCATCTGAGTACAAAGTTTTGCTGCTAGTGCGCCGTAATCGTGAGCGGCGCATTTTTTTTCTCCAGTGAGGCAGAAGGTGACAGCCACGCCCCTTTTTGCTAGAATATAGGCACATTAGTTCGCAATAAGATCCGTTAAAAATCGGGAAAATTTATACTGATTACGAAAGTAAAGTACGTGGACTAGCTGTTGGATGGCGTCAAGTTGGTAAGAAACGGCTACAACGTGTCGAAACCGGCCATCTAAGACATCATCATCATCATCATTCATCATTTATTATTCCCTTAAGGGCCCCAATTGGGGTATTACATAAGGGGGAGGCAAAACAATAATACAAACATCGAATGAATAGTCATGTACAAAGCAAAAAAAACAAAGGCAACAACTGAAAAGACACTAGAAGTACAGGTTTTTGCATGATTAGCTGCAAATATGGGTGGTTAGTAACTCTCGAAATTTCGAAGGGTTTCGCTCTACAACAATGGATTCCGGGAGCGAGTTCCATTGTTCTATTGCAGAGGGAAGGAAGGATTTGTTAAAAGCATTTGTAGAACCATGAAGGCGTTGGATACATAAAGAATTGAATAGACGATGTGATGAGCGAATGGGTGGAAATAAAAGTGAGGAACGAAGGTCAGGAAAGTTATAGTACAATTTATGGAATAGGCAGAGTTGCGAAATTATGCGTCTTAATGCTAAAAGGGGTAGACCAATGGATAACTTTAAGTTAGTAACGCTGATAGTGTTGTCATAATTCGATAAGATAAAGCGGGAGGCACGATTTTGAGTAGCTTCTAAAGTGTCAGTCAAGTACTTTGATGTGGATTCCAAATTGCAGACGCGTATTCTAACTTGGTACGGATGAAAATTTCATATGCTAGTTTACGAATCGACGGAGGAGACAAGGATAGGGATCTTTTAATATAGTTAAGGGATCTTGAAGCATCGGCGGTTATTTGTTGGATGTGGTTCGACCAATTTAGTTTGTTAGTGATGATAACGCCAAGGTAGCGGTAACTGTCGACCTCGGATAAATTCACAGAGCCCAAGGAGTATAGAAATTTGGATGTAGAGCGTTTACGTGATACATGCATTAACTTGCATTTGGAGACGTTTAGATCCATCATCCAGCGTGAGCACCACTTGTCAATAGAATTTAGGTCATTTTGCAGAATGGATTGGTCAGTGTTAGTAGTGACACGACGGTAAATAACACAGTCATCGGCGAATAGACGTATTGTGGATGATATGTCTGTTGGGAGGTCGTTAATGTATATTAGAAAAAGGAGTGGGCCGAGGACGGATCCCTGTGGTACACCGGATATTACTTTGGTAGTATCTGAACAGCGACCGCCAACACAGGTGAACTGGAGGCGATCTGTCAGGAAGCAAATGATCCATGATAGGATTAGAGGGTCGAGATGAAGGCAAGAAAGTTTGGACACTAGTCGGTGATGAGGGACGCGGTCGAAAGCCTTTGAAAAATCTAAGTAAATTACGTCAGTCTGAAATGAAGAATCTAAGTTTAGGTGGAGATCTGTGGTGAATTCGAAAAGTTGTGTTTCGCATGATAAGCCTGGACGAAAGCCATGTTGTTTGCTAAAGAAAAAAGAATTTCTGTCGAGGTGGGAAGCTATTTGGGAATAAATGACGTGTTCTAAAAGTTTACAGGCAATACATGTAAGTGAGATCGGGCGATAGTTGGATGGGTCGGAGCGCTTACCAGATTTAAAAACGGGGGTTACTTTGCTTAGTTTCCAGTCTTTGGGAATAGTACCCTCGCTTATAGACTGGGAAAAAATGATTTGTAATATCTGGCTAGAAATGACGTTAGTGCCTTTTAGTATCTTTACCGGTATGTTGTCAGGTCCGGGGGAGCTAGATATGTTAAGTTTATTGATTAGGCTTGCGATTCCTTCAGCAGTTACGTCAATGGGAGGCATTTCATTGCCGCAAAATCTTGGTAAAACAGGAATGTTGGTGGAAGATTCACAAGTGAAGACGGAAGAGAAGTATGAATTGAAGACGTCAGAACGCTTTTCAACTGGAACATGGGACCCATTAGGATTAGTTATGGTAATGTTATGCGACTGATTTCTATTTGGTGCGAGTATTTTCCAAAATTTTTTCGGGTTTACACGGATGATATTGAGAAGATCCTGGTGATAAAATTTTTTCTTAGAAAGCTTCAGAAGGCTGTTGTACTCGCGCAGGCAGGTGAAATACTTCTTCCATTTAGGGGCGAAACCACATTTTTTTGCCACTCTGAAAAGCCGCTTTTTCTTCTGTGCTAGTTTTTTCAGTTGGTTTGTGTACCAAGGCTTTCCCATGACACCACGAATACACACAAGAGGTACGTGCTTATTGATTAAGCTGAGTAGCTTATGCTTATATAACAGCCAGTTTGTATCAACAGACCTTCTGAAGGCAGTTGCTTTGAGGTATTCAAAAAAAATATTCAGTTCAGTGTTAATTATGGAAAAGTCAGCTTTTTTGTAGTCCCGAATTAGTTTTATTGAAAGCTGTTTGACTGGAACAGGGATTTCTAAATTGAAAAGTACAATACTGTGATCACTCAGCCCATTGACACATGCTATAGACTGAATGTATTCGGGTTGGGAAGTGAGGACCAGGTCAAGGGTGTTTGAGCCACGTGTAGGTAAATTTACTGTTTGTGTAAGGTTGAAGTTTAAGGCTAAATCAAGGAAATCTTTTGACTGGCGGGATGATGCTGTTAGAGTGTCCCAGTTTATATCCGGAAAGTTAAAATCACCACAAATAATATAGTTAGCACGCGGGAATAGAGAAGATGCATCTAAAATGACAGTGTGAAGTTCGTCGATAAAGGAAAGGTCACAATCGGGTGGGCGATAACATGATATGAGAATGCAGGTGCATGTGGGCATGGTTATGTGCACACAAAGAATTTCGTGAGTACAACTGTTAGGGAGCTGGTAACAAGGAATGCTGTTTTTCGTGAAGACAAGAATGCCACCACCCCTTCGTTCCCTCCTATCGCGTCTGTAAACAGTGTAGGGGGAATCTGCATGTAATAGCTCAGTGCTGTCTATGTCAGGGGTTAACCAAGACTCAGTGAAAATGGCCATGTCTGTGTTATTATCCTCGAGAATGGCTTCAATGGTATCTTTTTTTGACATGTAACTGCGAACATTAGCCAGTATAACAGAAAGTATGCGATTGTGTGATGTTTCAAGAGGGTTTAGTAGCGGCTGGGAGGGAAAGGAGAGTGCTGGGCAAGCCTGAAGTGATGGCTAGGATTTAACTGGTAAAACTGAGTCTGATTGCACATCATATAAAAACTGTCTATCATGCATCTGAAGTTTATCGAAGCGTATCTTGAAAGTGGAGGCGTTGTTTTGTTTCGCATAGGCGTACAACTTTTTCCTTGCAAGCCGGACGCGCGATGAAAAATCTTCCCGGATAGAAATTGCCGTACCCTTAAGCTTTGGCCCGGCAGACAGAATACTACACTTATCTTTGTACCGCGCAAGTTTTACTATAATTGGTCGGTTTTTACCGGCCTGGAAACGGCCAAGCCTGTGTGCGCGTTCTATGTCATTTTTGGTTATGGAAATTAGAAGTTTATCTGCACACAGTGAAATAACGCGAGACTCTGATTGCTCCCAAGTTTCATCATGCGCATCCTCAACACCGAAAAAAAGTAGGTTGTCTCGGCGAAGGCGGTTTTCAGAGTCATCGCATTTCTGTACGAGGTCGTTTATTTGGGAAGTGAGTTTAATTATTTCAGTATTGTCACTAGATGCAGGTATCGAGTGATTTGATTTATCAACGTCTACAATTTTCTCAAGGGCGTCGACACGGGCGGATAGACGGCCGACCTGGTTTTCAATGGTGGCCTGTGTAGCACGAATTAGAGCGAGCTCAGACAGAACGGTGTTCTGAGAGGTTTCTAAACGGAACAGGGCGCTAGCAATGGATTCAAGGGATACCGGAGTGGGGATGTCATTAAGAGGACCGGGGTTAAGCTCAATGTCCCCAGAAAGGGCTAGTAAAAGGAAAGTGAGGTGAGCATTCACACAAAATGAACATAGCAAGTGGCACAAAACTTTCCGATTGGCATCAAATGTGTCAGAGGGGCACGACACCGCAATAAACATTCGGTCGCTAGAACGAACACATCTTGCACAAGGTAGGTAACTAACCTGCGCATACAAAGTCGGCATCATGACCATGCTCGGTGCGGTGGCGTGCCCCAACTGGTCCCAAGACGGAGGCTGCTTAAGTAGAAGTAGCGAGTCTCCCACGCCGGAAGTTGCTCGCTGTGGCCAGGTGGAAAGCACGGTTTGAGTTAGAAGTGGCGGGCTTGAGGCTAAGATGGTTTCTTGGTCCGAAGGCAGGGGAAGTTGGCAGGCGATGACATTCCAGTTGCGAGTAAAAGATGAAGGGCAGGTTCCACCAAGAAAGGCAGCCGAGGTGATTGATGATAGCAGCAGCGCCTGCGCATACAAAGTCGGCATCATGACCATGCTCGGTGCGGTGGCGTGCCCCAACTGGTCCCAAGACGGAGGCTGCTTAAGTAGAAGTAGCGAGTCTCCCACGCCGGAAGTTGCTCGCTGTGGCCAGGTGGAAAGCACGGTTTGAGTTAGAAGTGGCGGGCTTGAGGCTAAGATGGTTTCTTGGTCCGAAGGCAGGGGAAGTTGGCAGGCGATGACATTCCAGTTGCGAGTAAAAGATGAAGGGCAGGTTCCACCAAGAAAGGCAGCCGAGGTGATTGATAACCGGTGATCGATTTGAATAGGCGTGGGGGCGAAAGAGTTAATGTGCATAGCTTATGAAGTAGACTTCTGCTAGAACAATTTAGGCCGTTTGCAATGAATGGCTGCTAAGCCATTGTTTTTTGCAATCTTGCAATGTAAGATAATTTATAAACATCAGCCTTATTTTTACATTATTGCCGCGAACAGAACACACCTTACTGTAATCGTTGTATTACCCTTGAGCGACTCCTATCATCAAATTTCAAAGAAATTTACTCCTTTAGATAATGACACAACATGATGCCTGTCTTTGCCTCATGGCGAAACCATGCACCTAAAATTTATTCTCTTCTTTTTGATTAATGGCTGATTTCCGATATGATCGACAGAATCGTGGTGGGTCAGCCTACTTGGTCCAGGTTAGAATTTTACATGCAATTCCTGAATGACCATAATTGTAATGTCCACGTATGCCGTCGCGTAAAATATAATTGTTTAAATTCTAAAAAAACACGATTTCATACCATTGTTGCAACCTAAATGACACTAGGTATGTTGCAGTTAGGCGAGGTAAAATCAGGAAATGGGTAACACGAGGTGTCATGCTTGTCGAACGAAGAATTTTGTTCGGAGGCGTACGCACCCAGGTAAGCACGACACATATTTAATTACATTCAAGGCTTCATGCCCGTTGTGCAAGAAAGGCCCAATCGTCGTGAAGGATTCGCCGACACTCGCCACATCCCCATTGGCACATAGCCGATGACAAAAGCTCAGCGGCTGAAGTTGTCTATACTATAGCCCATACAGCAGCAAGCACATGCATAGAGTATCAAGTTTTCTTAATACACCCACAGATACACCCGGTGAGGAAGCAATGACGAATTCCAAACCCCGGAGAAGAGGCAAGGAAAGCTACGCTTTAGAATTGTGCAAGTTAGAGCAAGTGGTACGTGTAGAGTATACAGCCGGTTGTGTGGCAGACAAGTTGATTAGCCGATGGTTTCTATTATCCTAATATCTTGAATCATTTTCGCGTAAGGACCACGCACGTAATACACAGGACTAAAATGAAGTTTGCGTAACAGTCAGTTCTCTCTCAATTATTCGCGATAAACCACGCATAAGAAAGCGTATAAAATTAAGCGTATAAACCGCCTGTGCAGAGAGATCGACCATCGTTTGGAATGAAACCTCTGGCATAGAAGCCCTATACTCTAACCGTTGAGAGCGTGGCGTACTTACGTGATGTATACATGTCACAGACCGAGACGCCAGAGCGGGAATAGTTGCGAGATGAGCCTGTTTTCTTGAAGAAGTGTTATAGTATGCCACATTAGGTATGTTGTCGTGTATTGTATGTACAAAAACATGTGTACTTCTATTGGGATTTCAAATGCGTGAAGTAAACCGAAAAAAAAAAAAAACATTAGGCCACAGACGCTTGCCTCAGCAGGCGGAACAATGCAGAATTACCAGCGCGCAAGAGACTTTACTACTTCTGAAGGCACTGTTTTTTCGATCCACCAGGAGCTGCCTTGTGGGCTCCGTGAAACAAATATATGTCGCACCTCCGTATAGTTTGAACGCCGGTGGAGGAGTCATTGTGGTTAGCCATCCAACTTAGCATCAAACGCTAAAACGTGAACCAACATCTCGTGAAACTCATTCAATGAATAGTAAAAAGAACCAATAATCAATAATTGAAAAGCGTACCAAAGAATGAAAAGCCACACATCTAGCACGACATTCGCTTGGACTCCTTAAGAAATCCCTGGACTGCGGCACAAAAATCTATGAGGCGAAATCCCAGAGTAGACGCCCAAAATGAAAGAGATCAATCATAGCGCACTTTGCTATTGCTGTAATTGCTTCGCCATTTGGAAGTAACTGGTATGTTTGTTATTAAAAGTGGTGTTAGTTGAACCTAAGAGAACCTCTATATTAACCTCCAATCAAGGACATGAATCAGGTCGCGAACATGAATTCGAGTGCACACACACACACACACACACACACACACACACACACACACACACACACACACACACACACACACACACACACACACACACACACACACACGCACGCACACACACACACACACACACACACACACACACACACACATACAAAAAACTACAACCATAAACACAAAAAATTAAACTTATCCTTTTCATGTGCTCTCTGAAGATTAGCGCAAATGGGCTTGAACAACGTGGACATTTTGTTCTTTTTCTGTAGGCTATTATTCATCACTAGAGCGCCTGGACTGTGCAATTAATATCGCAGTGTTTTGCTGGGCCACATGGCTAGGTTATTTACAGTGCACATTCATCTGTCTTCAACGGGCTCGCAGTATATAGGTGAAGAACAAATGAAAATTTCAGCTGCAGACAGAGCCTAACCTCTGAGATCACAGGCTCCCCTCCTTTGTTTTTATTGGGGTTTGCACCCTTGGCAGCCTCGTCACCCACGTCAGCTTGACCCGCCGTCGAGACTCAAGACATCGGCGAGGCGTATCCCAGAAAAGTAAACTTAAATTCTGCAAATTTTGCGCTTGATTCAACGCGCGGATGCGTATCAATGGCAAACTGAGAAAAGTTTGTCGTCACGTTCCTCCTGCGTTACACGACCTCGATCACTCTGCGTCGCATGAGGCGAACAGGATATACCGAAAGCTATTCTCGCAACTTACAACAAAGTTCAGGCAGTCACCGTCGCTTTTTTCTTAGCCACCATCCTCGTGAGAGCATATCGCGCCGTTTATCAAGGAGCTCGATAACAAAGACAACCGCACGAAAGAATCACTCTCACCGAGGAATTTATGACATATCATCTTTAGGTGTAGTCTATCCCGAGGCAATCCTCGTGCAAATAATCTGGACGAGCCGGCACCTGTATAAACGTATATAACGGTTCTAAAGCACTTCCTATCATCAGGAATGTGTAACAGTTACCTGGTGTTGTCCATATTCATTTTTGTATCCTTTCATTTTGTTTTTAACTTTCGACTGCAGGCACGCTGGTCGGACACTCCTAACCGATTTTCCCGAGTTATCGCAGACTACGCAGTATAGCGCAGTGTGCACTGAACACATCACGACTTATTGTAGGGCGGGTTGGTTTTTCCTAACTTACAGACGGTGTCAGATAACACCAAGGGCAAACAGGGAGACATCAAGGCATTCATATCGCCATCATAAAAGTGGGGCATGTGATCTCTCTGTCTGTGCATCGTGTTTTCAGGCGACGGTTGTAAGCCAGGTACTCCCAACATACTATCAGTCGCAAATGAAACAGTACACCTACAAGAATATAGAACAGACAGCTGGAAGTAAAACGAAGTTTGTAATACTTGAGTACGCGTATTGTTCTGCATTTTAGGAATAATGCGATAGTAAGGAAACGACTAGCAAAAAATAAATAATAACCATTCAGAGTTATCTTAAAGACTGACAGTTTGGGGCCGTTCTGTCCATGCGTCACGGCTTTGTAACTAAAAATTCGCCAAAAAATAACAGTGAAAGGAGCTGAACTCAGGCGTTCGTCGTAGCGACAACCGTTTACATGGTGCGCCCGTAGGCGCCGCTAAGTGGAGGGGATGCTGCATATGTGGACATTTTTTTCGCGAATGCAAACTGGAAGCTTGAGATTGCAGACCGGGCGAAGCGCCGTGAACTTGCTACCAGCTTTCGAGGACAATATGTAAGTGTTGAAGAAATGTATGCATGGCTCCCTAAATCCCGTAAAAATTTCCACGCCTCAAACCTAAACGACAATGTAGTGGTTAGAACATCGTGCTGGCACGGCGTGATGTGTTCGACTCCTGGTGGTGGAAGTGGACGACGTTTGACGCGATGGCTACGACGACGTCGTTTCGCAAAAGCGAGGCCTGACGCACTCAACGAACCCGGTCTACAAGTTTTGCCAGCCCCCCTACAACCCTCTCCCTGCCGTAATCGAATCAATTGAAAATTAGACGCACTCAGCAACACTCGAAAGAAATGGTCCTCCTGTTAAGAGTCACAATACTCCTCTACCGTCTTGGCTTTGAGAGTTGCAGCTGCACCTCAATCCGGTTTACGTGGCATACTGATACTTGGCATGCGCACAAGTGACCAAAGACGAAGAGCACAAACGGATGTCCCACCTCAAGTGAACCTTGCTGACTTCTTTGCTGCCTTCTTGGGAGCACGTATCCCTTTGTCCCCAATATCGAAAGCACCCATTAGGAGATTCAGGCAATGACTCGCACTTCGCGACGCGCATTGATTTGTGTGGAAATTACACGGGCATAGTTCTAGCAACTTCCGAGTGCCCTCCTTTCTTGAGACATAACAGTGCTCGAGACGAAGGTTGCGTTGGTGTTGTGTAGGAGGTACAGACCTGCGAAAGAGCGGAGGCAACGAAAGGTAATGGTATGGTACACGTCTACATCGTCGATCAACAGAAACTTCGCGCTTGAGTCCCAGCGTGATGGAGTGCGACCACTCTCTCAGCTACCTGCGCAGATTTCGAGAATTTCAAAGGCCGATATTGACGGGAGTGAGTTCACTGTGAACCAAACGTCTCCTTTCGAGAGTAACTGCGTTGAAACAACAAGTCCGTCTGATTAGCTCTGCCCTCGCGTGTTGCGTCGACCACGAGACCGCCCTAGCCTTTCATAAGGTCCATAGTCACGTGCTGGAATACGAGGGAGGTCCTAGACTCGGCAATGGCCTCGTCCTTCAGGCGCCCCGTGAGACCTGGCTGGCTCTGAGGTAATCCAATAAAAAGAAGAAAGAATGAAGAAAGAACGAAAATAAATTTTTGAGTTGGTGTTTGAGAATATTTAGATAGATGCAAGCTCTTGATTTTAATGGGATGAAGGTGTAAATGAAAAGAAAAATACAGTTAATCCAATCTATTGCGCAGAAATATGACAAAACCTTAACTTCGAATTTAACAGTGGAAATCTTTGTGACTCTGCAATAATATCCTGCATGGCATCCCGAACCTTCCTATGGCATTGCCCAGGCGACGAGACCCCTAAAGATAGCAAATACTTCACATGTACGTCTAATCTAAGAAGACGGAACGGTGTTTCTGAGGATCAGTTGTGGTAGTTCAAAATATAATTGACAATCCATGAGAGAATGATCTTTTCTTTCATATACCCCTAAGTGTGACAGTTCGACGTCCACCATCTTGTTCTGCGTCTTTCTCTCGTGCTGTTTCTTCTCCACGTTAAAGCTTCTTCGCTGTCGGCTATGCTACAAACGATAGCTCGTTTATTTTTTTTCCATAGTGCTGTTTTCTATTCGGCCATTTCTAGAATTCGAACTTAAAAATAATTCGAACTCAAAATTGAGTTTTTTGCAGTTCCAGGCATCCGAACCGGTAAAAACGCCATGATAAATCGAACAAATAAAGACAGCAGACGGTTAATTCAAGTAAAATTCCACTTCCAATTATTCCACTTGCCACGGAATTCTCACGCCCGTTGTTGGATCTGGAGGACAATCCTATTTGCTGTCCCCCAGATTTTGGACCTTGCAGTTGGGTGAGAGAGTTGGCCGAGGTTCAGGAAGACTTTGAGATGAAAAGTGGAGGTTTATTTACATTATTTAGAGTGAGAGTACAAAGAAATTAACAGTCATAAAGTCATTACGGACCGGCAGCAACTGGAACGCTGCGGCCCGCGGCAAGAAGCTCGAAAGAGATGAATCAATGCATGCTGTCTTGCTGCTGCCGGTCTCTGGCTTTTAAGCCCTTCGATGTATCGAAGTCACGTCCCGTTCGGCCAATTGGCGAGCCCGCTCAGGTGGCTTCGTTTTCGGCCAAAGGTAGGCGCCGATGCGATAGTAAGTCGCACCCGGCGCAGAGGATCCTTCCCTTGTCTCCGCCTGTCCGAGGGAGTACTTCTCTGCGGTATTACCTTCCTAGTCTGCAACTGCCATCACAACGGCGGACGGGGGGATTGCTCCCAGGGCTTCACGGAGCATTACGGCTGTCGTTGCCTCGCGTCTTGCAAGCGCCGTCACAATAGTGGGATGGGGAGGAGACGGGTTGTCTTAGAGCGACCTTTCAGAGCTACAAAGCAGCTTTGTTCGGGACCCAGGTTACCTGGAATGGCGGTGGGCTCCCCTTTCACTTTAAGGAAGAGTCAAGCAGTGGAACATATCGTTCCATGCGGCGCACGAGGTGGGGGACGTCGACTTGCTTGGACGTGCTGTGCCTCGGGTCCGTGGTAGATGTGCTTCTGTGCTCCTTAATTAGGTGTGACGCGATTCGAAGCGGTCTTGTGTACTCGAAGCAGGCTCAGAAAAAGGTCCCGTATCTAACACCGTACACACATTTGCAATATTGGATCATGCTATCGAATGATATGGTGCGTGTGCATTAGTTTCATTAACGTGGCGCTCCGGCATATGCTAGAGCCACATGCGCGTACAATGCATCCCAGGGAATCTCGTGACCCCAGTATAGAGTGGCCCAAAACTTGAAGTGGACGCCATTGGCTAACAGCTCCCTGTGCTACACGCACAGCTGTGATTAGACACTCGCACACTGTTTTCTGTGTCTGGCCATGCAATCGTGCCGAGAGGCAACTGAAGTGCTAGGTGGTGGACCAATTGAGCAATCGTCCACCATCAGAACTCGCTACTAAACTTTTGGTGGGGTACGCAACTTCATAAAAAATTTTAAGATCGCCAGGCCCTGCCGCTCTATTGTGTACGCCTTTTGTTTGTGATCGTCGGTCCCTCTATCTTCCTCCCGTTCTGTTCTTTCTCTCATTATCCCCACACTGCTTCCCCCCTGCAGTGTAGCCACCCGCAACTTCCTCTGGTTGACCTCCCTTCCTTACTATGCATCTTTTCTCTCTACCTCCCTCTTAAGTGCACGCGTATCAGCATGACTCAAAGTTTCATATTTGAATTCGCCATCAGATTTGTGTGGTAAGTGGCAGACAAGAAGTGTAATTAAGATCAAATTGTAAGTCTTGAAAGCACATGTAACACAGCTGTTTACTGATTCATTTTGACCTTCAGTTTCATGTTTCTCTACTTGGTGCTTATAAATCTGGTCCTTTTTCGGACTTCTCTCGTGTAGTCGTAGAGCTGTTGAACTGGTTTTCTGGTAATTGAGTGGCAGTTTTCAAAAAAAGAACGCTTCGGCGGTCATCTTCAAAAGGAAAAGTAGTGTAATATTTGCAATCACCTATTGTATAGACGTCCTTCATATCTGAATTGTGAAACTCCGAAGGCTAGGATGCCACTTAGAGAGCTCCAAATATGGAAATTGGTGCTCCAAAACTTTGTTTCTTTTCCTTTGCTACAATTTTAAATTGATTTGATCTTCAACCACTATGTTATGCTTACTCTAGTACTGGAATGTTGTCCTCGCAGTCCCACTCCTTGTGAAAGTCTTTAGGAATTGAAACTATTTCACCAGAAGCGGCCTCATATAGGCTCGTACGAAGTTTGATCTAGAAAGGGCTGGAAAGGGAAGAGTAGCACGAACAATAACAAAACAATAAGACGCTGCTTGTTGCGCAACTAAAGTAAGGTAGCGCGTGTTGAAAAATCGAGATGCGTGAAATAAGGAGAATGAGATGCACGAGGTTAGGTCTGTTCCTTTGCGCATGTTCGAATGCGACTAAATGTTAGCGAAAATTCCTTGGTTGCATTTGCTTGACGGTTAATATCTCTCTCTAATAACGACAAGAAAGAAACTTTACCAAATATTCGCACCGCTAGCCCTAAGTATGCGGTAGCCTACTTAAATTGTCATAAATGAGGTTTTTAGCCCACGAAAAGGGACGAGACACAGAGGCACAGCGTTGTGTCCACAGGCACAGGCACAGCGCGAGAAACACAGCGCTGTGTCCGCGTCTTGCCTCTCTCTCTCGTCCCTTTTCGTGCGCTAAAAACCTCAGTTATGCAATACCAACACGCCCTAACCTACGCTCTTTCAAGGTAAATTGTCAATTGTGACATATCGAAAGCAGCGCGCTCGTGCGTCATCGGTGTCCTTGCACACTCCAGTACGACCTTTGACCAATAACCTTGGCGGATGCTGTTGACCCCGACGCCGTTCTCGCCGACAGGGATAAATGTGTTAGCCTTCGCACTTTCACTTTATTTTGCGACGGCACTTCGTAGTAACGATGAATGAAGCCCTGCGAGCCTCCACCGTTTTGCGATGCTTCCTGTCATTACAGTGATAATTCCTATTGGTCTAGTGATTTCTATAGGAAGCACTTTCTTTCTTTACATAATGTACCGCGAGGGGGACCCTAGCGATATATGTGTGGTTACGTTATTAACGACAAAAAAAGAACAGATGTTTGTCCAGTGAAGCACATACAACAATTTTACTGACTGTCATTTGGGTGTGGTATATAAAGTTCAATTTAGCTGATGCCATTTTTACGTAGAGCAAACGGGGCGGTGTATCAATCAGAGGATAAATGAACATAAAAGGTCGTTAACCGGTGGATCGCCTGCAAATGTTTTCTTAAATAGCGAAGACTGCTGAGTTTGTGATTGCAGGCATGAGTTAGATGAATGCGTGAGATTGTACAGGCATAGGAATGAAGAAACGCGTCTTATGATCGAGGCATGGCATATCAATAATGGTGGAAGTGCGTGCATGAGTCAGTCTCCGATTACATTACGATAGAAAGAGATCAAATTTCTAAACAGTTACCTCTTACGTAGACCTGCACGTGTACTGGAGTGACACCTAGTGCTTCCATTCCGGAGCATGCGCAGATGAGTATCGCGTCATATTTTTTTTTTCACAAGCACCGACAAGTTCCTGGCCTTGGGAGTGCATAACACCCTGGAGGAGATCACCGAGGCGCAGAGGACCGCTCAGCTCGCGCAGCTATCAGAAACAAGAACGGGCAGACAAGTGCTGCGTGACCTAGGCCTGGAACCAAAGGAAATGGGACCCGAAAATACAGAGGTGCCTGTACCGGACGCAATTAGTAGACGGCTAGGGGTATGTCCGGTGCAAAGAAATGTGAACCCTGAGTTCCACAAAGAACGGCGGGCGGCGAGGGCCAAGGCGCTCATCGATCTCCATGCCAAAGACAGGGGTGCCGTATTTGTGGACGCGGCAGAGTATCCACATGACAGAAAGGCATTCGCCGCTGCAGTAGTCGGGGCATCGACCGGTGCAACGAGAACAGCGGCGAGTGTGCGGACTCGAGGGGCGCATCAAGCCGAGGAGGTGGCCATTGCCCTGGCCATCGCCGACCCCGAGTGCACAGCTGTGCTCTGTGATTCTAGGACGGCAGTGAAAAATTACGCAAGAGCAAGGGTGTGTGGTGAAGCCGCGCGTGCGTTGCGTGTGGTCGATCTCGCGAGTGAAAGTCGGTGTATGGTGATAAAGTGGTTTCCGGCCCGCATGGGCAGTGATGTGTCGGATAGCGGCAACGCTAACCACAACGAGACGGCGAACGCGGCGGCGCGAGGACTAACCAACCGTGCCGCTGCTAATACAGCCGACCCGTCGTGGTGGTGGGAAACCAAGGACAAAATGACTTCCTACAACGAAATTGTGAAATGGTACCGACTAGAGCGAAGGACTATGCCGCCACCTCATCCGGGCGTGACCCGTAAGGAGGCGGTTTTATACCGACAACTTCAAACTGGGTCGTTATTCACCCCGGTGCTGATGAGGCACGTGTGTCCAAGTGTTTATGAAAGGGATCTGTGTTGTGTGTGCCGAAAGGAAAGAGCCACTGCAGCTCACATCCTTTGGGACTGTGCTAAGAATCCGCATGAAGCTGCAACAATAACAACGATCCCGCCGCGGCTCGAGGCCGCAACGAGATGCTATGACCAAGATGTCCAAACCCAGGCCGTCCAGCAGATCTCGGCGGCCCTTGAAAGGCAACGACCGAGCGAAGCCGGAGGAAGGCTGCCACCCCAAAAGAGGGGCAGGCGCGGTCGAACAAAGGGAATAGTGCGGCCGCGGCCGCAGTAGAGGCGCCACACGCCGCGAAGACGTCATGGCCGCGTCACGGTAACGCCTCCCTAAAAAGGGAAAGGCTAACCGTTCTGCAGGCGTTCACAACAAAGTTTCGTCACTCACTCACACCTCAGTGCTTTCTTCAGTTGTCAGTCAGCATTCGTGTTGTCGACTTCTCTTCTCTAGTGTCCGGGTTTGCGCGCCTTATCCCTTCTTTGCGTTATGAATCCTTACCAACTAGCACAGCTTTCTGTCGTTATAATCACACTCTACTTTCCTTTAAAATTGCGACATGGCAGTAGAAGAAAAAATATCACGCACACACTTTCCTACGAGTTTGCCAACTTTACGTAGCATTGTGCCACTGGCTCATCTCCTCGCAGCTCGGTGTCATTATCAACGTTATGAAATTAGATCCAGTCAGAACAAACGACAGGGTTCTGGCGACACGAACTCGTATGGAAAGCAGTGCAAGATGCAATAATGAAGCAAGCAAAGCACTGCAGGTGGCGGCGCCAGGTGCGCCAATTACGTTCCGATAATTACAATCTATCATCGTTCTTTATAGCCTGATCCATCCTCGTCAAACCATTATGAACCGTGATTCAACGTACTACGGCAGCGCCTGCGTAGGGCAAGACCGCGCAGAACGTGTCCTAAAAGCGACCTGCGATACGTACAAGGAGGTTTGACTGCTGATACCTACGCAAGTTGTGTTTTCGCCTCTCCACGTTGAACAGCGATGTGCGGGCCCATATCTTGAAAGCGGTCTGTGGAGGCAGGATGGTGCGGTGTGTAATGACAGCTTCGTGAGCGCTGTCTTCTCGCCGCATCATTGGCGATGAAGCGACCGGCAGCACGAAAGTGAATTTACTCGCTGCGGCGAGCTCTATTTCCAATGCGTCTTACGTCATGGACGGTCGGATGGATGTACGATTCTTCTCGTTTGGGTAAGCAGAAAATGCTTATGCATTTAAAAAGTTTCTTCAACTATGGTGCAGGTACGAAGTGAGGGCTATATACTGGCACTAAAAGGGTCAGTCGTCGCAGGACAAGCACATATCTCCCCCTCCTTCCGTCGCTACCTTGCCCCATTACGATTTCATCTACTCGAGATTTGGCAACCCTACTCGGTGGGACTCCGCGACGAACGCAGATGACGGAAAGTACAGGGATATGCGCATTTATTCGGATAACATTCTTGGCATTGCCAGACCAGTTTCCTTCCTGGCTATCCATATAACCAATAATGTGTGCCGATCCCGAAGACAGTTAAATGTAATGATGTGGGGCGCCGCCAAGATACTACAGCCCAAATATATGGACCTATCCCGAATGTTGTGCAGGATAGAAATGTATACCTATCCTAGTTCACGACGTTGTTAATTAAAAACAGTGGTAGTTACGCCCCATAGACGAAGCCCCGATGGCGATAGCAAATTAGTAGTCAGCTGTTCGAAGTAAGAATAGCAGTTTCATCGGCCGTATGAACTTGAAACATTCGCTTACTAAGCGAATTCACAAGCATGGTATCAACGCGCATAAGCGAACATAAAAAAAATTGCACTTGGATGAGGGCGGACTCTCGCTGTCAAAACGGATATGTGAGCAAGCGCGGCAGCAGCAGCCAGCGATCAGACATTCGTGTGGTCGATCGCTTCAACGTCAGGGTGGCCAGAAGGCAGCGCGCACAAAGGTATGCGCCGTTTTCAGATTCCGTTCAAGCTCGCTCCCTCTCCCTCCCCCTACAGCCTCCCCACTTTCCTCCATATCTTCAGATCCCATTGCACCCGGTCGCGAAATGCGCACTTGCTGCCGGAGCACAACGCCATCCGCCCCCCTCGGTCCCTCCCTCCCCTCCCCCACGGCCTTTCGCGCGACGGAAGGCAGCACGTTTTCTGTCCGCTTCCCGTCTTCACCCGCGATCGTCGGCTTCCCTCGCGAGCTTCCATTCGCACACATAGGACACGACGCGCGACGACAGTGGAACATGAGGGATGCAGACTTCCTGCTCGCAAGTCGGATGGGCAAGCAGTGTGCCCATGGTAAGCCCTCCACAGGCCTGATTTCTCGGCCCGAGCCGCACTATGCAACGCCCGGGCTCCGCTCTGGCTCGCCGAAGGAACATGCTGCAACATTTCGATTGTTGGGTTCTACATAGTCAGTGGTCGAGCGTAGGTGAAAAACACCGATTGAGAGGTCATCAGCCACTGCGTGCTATAGAATCGTACGTATATATGGCCATTGCATGTGTGTGGCGTATGTCAAAAGGACATACTAGGCATATATTAGGCGCACGCATCGACTGCTTCAGGGAGCTGGCTGGCTTTGGAAAGAGCCAATGGCATGCGTGCGAGCGGTTAGCGCCCCATGTCGCAGAAAATCCGGCGTTCGCGTCCTGTGAGCTGAAATTGCCCCATTTATTTAAGCATATGTAAATTCCATGCCTCGCAACATGACATGTGGTAAATGCACGTTGCATTGCCACACCATTCTATCTGTGAAGTTGGTCATACCTTGTCTTGCATAATTGGCAAATTTATTCCTCTAAATTTTGAGAATGAGAGCCCACAAACAATTATCTGGAAACAAACCACCAACAGCACATGCCTTTAACGTTAAATCTTCCTATAATGAAATATCAAAACTGCGAAACAATACCACACCCCTCAAAATGACTCATTTTTTTTTGCTGCATCTGTGCACTGTCTCCGGGATCGGCCCAAGGAAGAGGCCGCGTTTCCACCAGAAAACTCGCCTTTGTGCATTGCGCTCGCCGCTGTAGCGTTTTCCATTAAACATTGTGGTTACATAAGCTGCAGTTGCCAGCAAGCGTGAGAAGAGGTGTCGGAATGCTGTCGCGTTTCACTCAAATTGAAATCTTAAGCGCACTCCAATACTTTTTTTCTTCAGTGGTTAGAACACCCGCGGCTGAAGTGGTTGGCGACGGCGATTCGATTAATTGCCACATAAGTCTCACGTTATTTCTTATTTCTTTAAGTGAGGGGAGACACGAACCTGCCTACCTAACTATCACAACGTACCGAGAACGAAGCAAGAATTTCGCGATAACGTAATCGTCGCAGTAAAACGAAATGGAAGTACGCTGCGAGAGACTACTTCGTCAAACACTACCGCTGCAGAAAGCCAGAAGGGGGCGGGGCCGGGCGCGTCTTGTACGTCAAACATAGTTGCAGTCGCGGCAGCTGGAGATGTCGCTTACTCAAAAAAGAAAGAAAGAACATGTCCACTGTGCCATACCAGGCGACAGCAGCGGCAAGAGTATGAAACAATGAAAGCACTTGTTATTCATGTACTTCGTTGCCATTTTGCTTAGATCTGGGTTGGGCGGCCCGCGTACCACATATTGGAAGTCACGTGATCTGCCGAGTTTCGGAGGCAACGGAAACTGGAATGGTCAAGGCAGACGCAACGCCATGGTGGTGCTCACTTTCGCACCTGCATGAGCGCTCGCTGCTGCAACCTTCCCTCATCACGTCACAATGATCGCCAGCGTTGTGACCATGTGGCTACTAGCGGGCCTCCGCTGAATGGCCGCAAGCACTCGCAAAGGCGCTGAGACCTTCCTTTCGCTCATGACCGGACAAGAAGGACGTGGGACGCATGGTGGCATGCGTCGGACGTACAGAACGCGGCTGCGTCAGCATATATGCATTGTTATTTCCCATACCCATGAGAAAAGAACAGTTTCATGAAGGAAATTCACAGAATATAAGAGGAGCAAGGTGGAAAGCTGTGCTAGTTGCTGCTCCCGTTTATATATGAGAGTGCGAAAAACGAAACAGAGTGAAAACCACAGGACGAGCGCTGATTTCCACGTGAAAATTTATTGCCATGCCCGTGCAAATTCCATGGCCATCCAAGTCCATACATGCATCTGAGGCCGTAAGCAGAAAGGAGATCTGCGAAAAAGACAAGTATGTCAACCTGTTTTTACGCACTCATGTTCTCTCAATGCAAGGTAATCGATGGCTCTGTGGCGCATGATTCCGGCAGCTCCTCCATCGGAGCTGCTTCAACAATTCCCCGTTGCTTCAGCTGCTCCGTGTGATTATGCAATATTGTGGTTAATGCGCTTAATGCTTCCATCCGATTAGAATCCCAGCACTTCTGGAAGGTGGACGTTCCCTACAATTCTGGCTGTGTGAATATCCTGGCTCGATGTACTGATCTTTCTCCGGACTTCAGCTGCTGGAGGCACATCGCTCATCCTGTTGCTAATATTACTCCGGTATGTTTCTGCCCTCAGGTTTTTTATCCTCTCTTCTTCTTGTATTATCCTCCGAAATTTCTATCTCAATTTCTTTGTTGCTGTATTTGTAAATCTCCGTGGATATTTTATAAGATTATTTTTTTTTCATTTTTACCCTCAGCGTTTCTTTAATTACGTTCTTTTTGATGGCACCGTACGTTCTCTACTTCTTCCTCCATACAATGTTCATGCTCTTGAGCTATAGGTATTTGTGCCCTTTAAACACCAGTTTATTTTCATTCCTGTTCCTTAGTCTATCTTCAAAACCCATTTTTCTCTGTGCTTCTATGACTCGAAGAGATGGGCTACGCCTGTCATTTTAGAATGCCTCAATTTGCGCTCTCTTTCGCTTAAAAAAGCACCTTTACTCCTCCTATACGCGTCCCTCCCCCCACCCCCCATTCGGGGTTTCGCTTCTGGAGCGCCTTCATTAAAAATTTGAATGAGTAATCAATAACGTGCACTCCACGCAGTAAGTTTGAGCGCCGCCCCAATTGCACGTATCGTCCAGAGCTCTGCTGGTTATAGGCTAACTGGGTACACTTGCTACAGTGAGGTGACAAGAAACTCACTCTGCCGCTTCCGCCATTTCTTTCGCGGTATTCCGCTGCTACACACATAAAACGCTAGACAAACAAAACCTAACACAAAACTGAAAACTGTCATCCACCCGAATGTAGAACGAAACTACAAAGGGTGGTTGGAACCGATTGCAGCAAACAGGAGGCTAATAGATCGAACTGCGATGTGCTAGCATTCTGGGGCACTCAGATGGCATAGCGACCACCCAAGAAAGCCGTTGATCCCGGCTTGAAATCCCGGACCAAAAAAAATTTTTCACCAGCTGCGACGTTTTCTTTCTGAAACCCTTAGGGTTCTCGTTGTACCTATGTGCTACACTCGGGTGGATGACAAGTTTCCTTTCCATGAAGGTTCCTCCAACTTGTGGAATTCCATAGAACTGATCTGTGACCTCAGATCGTTAACATGAATCCGGGCTGCTGCGAATGTCACATCTGCTTCACTGAAAGTGCCAGCGTCATGGTGTTCTTTAATTTACTCAGACCGACACACCAACGAACTAGGTCACTACCTTCCCGTCAAGTGTACAAATTGTGTACGTGAATATTAGGATTTAATAAACGAAAGAACGAGATTTACAAACAGTTCCAAATATTAAAAGGTAGGAGGCTGATCTTGCCTATCTTCCAAAGTTAACTAGTTGTATGAAGAAGCCCTCCCAGAATTTATGTTATCATTTAGTTGCCTTATGCTTCTTTTTGAATTTGGCCGGATGTACAGTTTAATCATTCTGGTGCCATCTATCCGCTGCGTTGGTAGGACCCATCACTTGAGGCAAGCGAAAGAACTAGTGAATAGTGACCAAAATCCGGTCATAAAGGATTTTTTCTGCAAGCACTAATGGCAAGTCCTTCTTAACATGGCAAGGGTAATTGCACATAGCACGGTGCCAGCCTCTTTTTCTTGGTAATAAAAGGAAAGATTCCAGAAACATTTTTTGAGCCATTGGAATGTGGGAAGGTGGATGACTAGCGAAGCTGTTTACAACCACTACTAGAACTACTGAGTCTGGTGTGCAATGCTTTATGACTTAGGAGTGATGTTGGTAGTGGTATGTTAGATTAATAGTAGGAATGACAGTAGAATAATAAGAAGAAACTTCGGTAAAGAATAGTCCGGCAGTTCTTGATGTGGTGGCCTCAGGTGACGGCTCAAAGTTCTTGGACTCGAGCGGCATCTTCGGTTTGCCGGACGGCCCAGAGCTGGTCTGCTAGCTCTGAACTTCTGATAGCCGCCTCCCAGTGGCGGCGACGTCTACGTAGAAGGTCCCCGGCGGCTCCCGCAACCGGGGCGGCGTCGGGAAGAACGGAGCTGATCACGATCGCAGCATTCGGCACCGCGACGAGTGCTAGGGCTATCGCGGCTTCTTCGGCCGCCTCCGTGTGTGCCGTGGTCACCGTGGCGCTCGCGAGGCACTTACCCGCGCGGTCTACAACCGCTATCGCGTGCGCGCTTCTCCCTCCTCCATATCGCGCCGCGTCTACGTACACCGCCTCGTTGCTGTTACCAAACCTCTTCTGAAGGTCGCTTGCTCGTTTGTTGCGTCTCCCGGCGTGGTACGTTGGGTGCATGTTCTTGGGAAGCGGCGGGATGATCAGGCGGTCGCGAACAGAGGCGGGAACCGCCGTCTTTTCTCCATGCTGAGTGTGGTACGCCATGCTGAGCGACTCGAGGATGCATCGACCTGCCTTTGACCTCGATAATCATTCGTATTGCGCAATGTCGTGCGCCTCGATGAACTCGTTGAGGGAGTTGTGAACTCTGAGCTCTAGAAACTTGTCGGTGCTCGCGTTGAGTGGAACGCCGACCGCCCTCTTGAAAGCCTTTCGGATCATGCATTCGACTTTGTTTTTTTCGGACCCGATCCACCTCAGCTATACGGGACAACATACGTTACGCGGCTTATCGCGTACGCCTGCACGAGACGGATCGCGCACTCTTCACGCATACCATTGCGTCTATTCGTGATGCGACAAAAGAGTCGGATCGTGTCATCTACCGAACGACGAGGTATTCACACCGTCTCTCCGTTATGGCCGTTTGCCTGCAGGTGTAACCCTAGGATTCTAATTTTCTCTACGTGCGGTGCGGGAGTACCATCTGCCAATGTAATGCGTATTTTAGAATATTCCCGTTCCTCTTCGCGGAGGGTTTTACGACCTCTCCTTGTGGGTTTGTACAGTAAGAGTTCGGACAGAAATCGTAATTTTGACAGCATGGTGCCACCCGTGTCGGTGCTGCAAGAACACTGCAATGAGTTGCTAGGCTGGTTATTCTATATACGAGCGGCCTCGCGCGTAACACCCCACGTCGAAAGCTGGCGTGGCCGCGGAAGCTTGCGAAACAGTAATGTTTACCGGTAAACGTTTGCGGGGAGTGTTACGTGCTTCCCATTCCTATCACGAGCGCCTTATGATCAATTAGGTGGTCCGGGTGCCTCTATTGAGCTTGTTCTTTATTGAAACGTATGCTGTTCTGTACTTTGGATGCGTGAGTCCAAAGAATGAATGCACTGTTCGGTGCACTTTGCCGAGTGCTTGTAGCCTCCGCCTTACGGAACTATGAGCCATTACATTATTTGCTTGCATATGCGGGGTACGAGCCATTGATGATGTTACGGTCTGTTTGGGAAGAAAAAAAATACAAGGAACCGTAACGATATACAGTTTCGCTGTAAAAGCTAAAATACAGGTTGTTGAGCGGGAAGGGCTCTCATTTATTACCCACACTCTGGGACCCCGGCGTCCGCCATTTATTCATGCGCTGTCCACTCCTTGCAGCGCTGCCAGCCCTGAACGACTCGGCCGGTCGAGACGCCAACGAGGAGCTGCTTGAAACCTTCTTCAATTACACTTCAATTCAACTCAACAGTAATTTTATTCAAGTAATCAAAACTGGCATGCGACAACGTCTGAATCCTTAGCCGTAGGCTAGTTATGGATCCATGCAGTTATACAAAGAAAAGTAAACGATTCAGACACGGGCACAATGATTTCTTGTTTTGGATCAAACAAACAAAACAAAAGCAAAAAAAAGGAAGGACATGCAACGAAACGAAAACCCATAAACTAAGGTGCAGACCACCGCAGGAGGGAAACAGCCATGGCCCCCGCCGGCTCGGGCGCGCGCCATTCCCCGCATGCCGACGTCACAGCCATCGGCACTCAGAAGCGAAAAGGCTTAGTTGCTGGCCAAGCTGCTAAGTCTCGCCCACGACAGGAGCTCCACCCTACCAGTGAGGCAGCGCGTATCCGAGACAAGACCCATGGTCTCCCTCTGACGGCAGCCCGCACACATACATGCTTGCGATAAGGATACATGAAACGGTTACACAAAGAGAATTGGTTCAACATTTGTGACTTAAGCCGCTTGCAAAACGGTAAGATGTAATTGTTATTTACTCGGCGCAGCAAGAATGTACACTGATATGCTATATATACGCTTGATGCACGGTGTGCCGAGTAAAAACAAGGGTACATCGGCATTGACATTTACGTGACTACACACCCATAATAACATACGTACGTAGAAACAACAAGAAAGCGTAATAACAACGCTGAATCCAGTGTTTGATATCAATATAACTTTCGTTAATGATTAATCCCTTTAGATCGGAAAGAAAGAATTCTTTTACAGTAGTATTAAAATTTGTTGACTGCCTAATGTTTGTAGGAAGCGAGTTCCATATTTTGACACCTATATAATGTATGGGTCGCTGGCCGTACTGGTTGTGACATATCGGCACGAGAAATTTCTCGAGGAAGGCTGAGTGACTGTTAAATGTCAATTCATTGAAGATAGTGGCAGGAAATGGCGTGTTGCATCTCGTTATCGAGCATACTAATGAGGCAACGCGGTAATCTCGCAGGTGCGATAATGACATGAGTTTGTTCGCAAGAAAAAAAAAACGAGACAATTTTCCAGAAGTGTACATTGTCTGGGCCCCGGGACACGAGTCCCTGGCGGGTAATGTAGCGGCTAATGCCGCTGCGTGAGATCACTTTCTCTGGGCTATCCCACCCCGTTCACCAGCACCGGTAGACCAACAAGATTGCGTCCCGAAAAGATACGCCGATATCCTGAGCCACTAAAGACTGGGTACAAGGATCTATCCACCGCCGCATCCCCAGCCGACAAGAGAAGAGGCGGTGATCCTCCGAAGACTACAGACCGGCACATTCCTGCACGGCACCCTGCTACACGCCATGTATCCTTCGAGCTATACTCACAAATGCGCCTTCTGATCTACGCCCAATACCCTCTACCACATGGTATGGGAATGTCAACAAAACCCATCGACACCGCCCATCACCGTACCAACCGTGGAGTAGTGGGAGGCCCAGCTGACAGGCTCGAGCCCTGAAGACCAGCATCGCCTGATGAGCAGGGCCAAGCTATCAGCTCAGGCACACGGCATCCTGGACAAGGGACGCCGCCCACCTCGGACGATTTTACCGTCGGCTCTTTTCAACTAATAAAGTTTATTCCTCCTCCTGAGGGTGTAGTAAAGCTACCGTATTTGATTTTCCGCAAAGCTTTCTTCTGAAGCCGTGCTACAGGCTCCAAGTATGTTTTGTATGTAAATCCCCAGGCTTCAATACAGTAGGCTAAGTGAGAATGAAAGAGACAAAAATACAAGGTTCTCAACGTTTCTAAACAGAAATTACTCCGCACATTTGTAAATATTAGGCATGCGGAAGACACCTTACCACACAGCCTATCGATATGAGGCTTCCAGTTCAGACTGGAGTCAAGGGTTACCCCTAAGTAGAGCACTGAGTCGATTTCTCTATTTCATCACGGCCAATCGTAATGCGGCATGGCTCCTCAAAAGGCTTCTTCTTAACCTTGCCTTGCTGTGCATGCATTCATAAAACTCAAGACACCTATTAAGATTAACAAACACCCTTGCAAACCACCTCTGCAAGCAATAATTGTACAAAGGTTTGGCCCCTTGGAAGCGAAATTTATTTTGGATTATTTCAGAGACGGTTCCGGTCGAAGTTCCAACAAAGCAACGAGGGCGCTTATTAATTTCTCGACCTTCAACGGGTCGCCAAAAAGGCGAAACCAAAGTGTGGATTTCCTCTAGATCCGACCGGCGTCCTTCACCGATCACTGGGGTCACTTGCGTCTGCCACTTTTCGCGGCCTTGGCAGCACTCGTCCGCTTGGCCCGCCGTGATCTCGAGGAAGATCTGCTTGCCGCCATCTTGGACTTGGCACGCCTGCCTCCACGGCTCGACGACGAGCGGTTGCTACGGCCGTGGCGGCGCCGTCTCCCGCCAGTCTTGGTTGCCGTGCTCGCTGCAGACGAGGTGCTCAGGGAGTGGTGGCGTCGGCTGCGGCGTCCCCGCTTTCTCCCGTGGGTGCTCTCCGAGCTGGTGCGGGACGTCCCTCGGTGACTGCCTCTGTGCTTGCGGCCACCTCGGCCGCGGCCGGACGAGTGTCGAGATCCGCCACGGCTCCTTCCCCTCCTGGCATGGTGGTGGCTGCTGCTGGCGTGGGAGTGACTACGCGAGCGGTGCCGTCGCTTGGTAGCCCTGGCAGCGACCGAGGAGGCATCTGCGGGGGAGGAGCTCCGTGTGTGCGTCTTGCGCCTCACTTTCGGCGCCTTTTGTGAAAGTCCCTTGCTGGTGGACGGGACGTTCACGTCGGCGTCGCGTGCCGCTTCATGGGAGGCCTTCCTCACCTTGGCCGAAGCCGTGGTCGCGTTGGCTTTCGGCGTTCCTGGTTTCACAGACCGGGACCCCGTCGTTGGTTTGGACGGGTCCTTGGCAGTCCTTCCTCGCGGCCGCTTGGCGACGGGTGCCTCTTCGGATGGACTGCCCCCGTCGTCGGCAGCAGCCGGCTTCCGCTTCGCCCGGGTCTTCCTGGGCGGGGCCGCTTCCTTCTCGGCTTGACCCTCCTCGAGCGTCATGGCGGCGGGGCTCAGCGTCCTCCTCGCTCGGCGTCAGTTCTCCGCGGCCACTGGCTCGACCCGGCGTCGTCCTCGGCCGTCGAGCTCACCGGGAATCGGGTGGAAGGCCGGGCCTCACGGCGAGCAGCGCCCGCAGTTTCGAGAACGGCCGCCTGCCGTGGTCTCAGCCGGGGCTGCTCTGGCCACTCGAGCTGCCTTCGCGAGCCCCGTGCAACGGCGCGCGGAGGGGCGGGCTTTTTTTCTCCTTCGTCGTGCCAATCATCTCGCGAGCGGCGCCAGCTTTTGCAGCCTCACACTGCTTTGGATTAGTAGCAATGCTAATTCGAACGCCGTAAACAATACGTAGTGCCTATTAAAATTATGTATTTATTCACAATGATTATTATTACCGGATGCTGATGGAACAAATCACAAGTTACAATTGTACTCGTGGATTTCATAAAAGCGCGTGTTCCTGAAAGAAGCTGTGCAGTGCAGCTTTAACACAAAATTGTGTTTTAACTCTTAATTTAGCGCTAGAAAATGTTCGTTTTTTTCTAGGTCTCGGGAAAAGATTATTTACCAGTATAAATAATATTGCAGCACACATTGCAGCATAGCATATTTTGCGTAGACATGTGCTCTTTCCAGAAACATACGTTGCCAAAGAAAATAATAATACCTCAAACATAAAAGCTCTACAACGCGCCATTTCTGCATCCAGTTGATAAAAACAACAATAAGAAACATGATAGCTACAAAAACAATAATACAAAAGAAATTCAGAATACACATTGCAATGATAAACAACACATCAATAGGGTCTGAAAAAATATATGGTCGGTACACTGGCGTTCGATGGATACAAAGAAACGAAAAAAGAAGTAAGGCCAGTTTATCGCTCATTCCATGCGGTGAAGTGGTTCATGGATTTAGTGAAGGACAGGTGCAATCTGCTCCTTTCCCACAAAACATCTGGCAAAACGTCTGGCTTTTGAGCTTTGCAGTCCTCGTAACACATTTTGCAGTTCCACCTTTTCGGCATCTCTTGAGGATGGTCTGATGAGAAGCACGGAACGTGCTTCACAGTTCGTCTGGAGTCATGCACCGCTTTCTAGAACCGATCGCTCTCAGCGTGGTTGGGCAACTACAAAATTATGCACCCAGACATATTTGTGTGCATTTTTGGAGATTTTCTTTAGCGGCCCTGCAAAGAATAAGAGTGGAAAGAAATCCCGCGTCGTTGTAAACGGTCGTGCGTTGCTTCGTGGTGCCGGGCCGGGATCTTCCCCGCGCGACCTTCTTGGCCGGAACGCATGTTTCTTTGCTGCCGATGGTAGCACATCATGACTAAGCAAGGTATGCACCCTGAAGATAATCAGCAGCGCTCTCAGGTCGCGCAATAAGATCGGCTGGTAGCGCGAACAAGGAAGCAGACTGCTCAACAGCGGCGGTTGCCCCATGCTGACTCAAAACGTTGTCGCCGTTTCAGAACGGCTCAGCACTCTCGGACAGACAAAGCCGGCAATTTAATTTCTTTCTCGACAACTGGGAGTCATCTGAGTACAAAGTTTTGCTGCTAGTGCGGCGTAATCGTGAGCGGCGCATTTTTTTTCTCCAGCGAGGCAGAGGGTGACAGCCACGCCCCTTTTTGCTAGAACATAGGCACATTAGTTCGCAATAAGATCCCTTAAAAATCGGGAAAATTTATAGTGATTACGAAAGTAAAGTACGTGGACTAGCTGTTGGATGGCGTCAAGATGATAAGAAAGCTTTACAACGCGTCGAAACCGGCCATCTAAAGCATCGATAACCGGTGATCGATTTGAATAGGTGTGGAGGCGAAAGAGTTAATGTGCATAGCTTATGAAATGGACTTCTGCTAGAACAATTTAGGCCGTTTGCAATGAATGGCTGCTAATTAGCCATTGTTTTTTGCAATCTTGGAATGTAAGATAATTTATAAACATCAGCCTTATTTTTACATTATTGCAGCGAACGGAACACACCTTACTGTAATCGTTGTATTACCCTTGAGCGACTCCTATCATCAAATTTCAAAGAGATTTACTCCTTTAGATAATGACACAACATGATGCCTGTCTTTGCCTCATGGCGAAACCATGCACCTAAAATTTATTCTCTTCTTTTTGATTAATGGCTGATTTCCGATATGATCGACAGAATCGTAGTTGGTCAACCTACTTGGTCCAGGTTAGAATTTTACATGTAGTTCCTGAATGACCGTAATTGTAATGTCCACGTATGCCATCGCGTACAATATAATTGTTTAAATTCTAAAAAAAACATGATTTCATACCATTGTTGCAATCTAAATGACACTAGGTATGTTGCAGTTAGGCGAGGTAAAATCAGGAAGCGGAAGACACGAGGTGTCATGCTTGTCGAACGAAGAATTTTGTTCGGAGGCGTACGCACCCAGGTAAGCATGACACATCTTTAATTACATTCAAGGCTTCATGCCCCTTGTGCAAGAAAGGCCCAATCGGCGTGAAGGATTAGCCGACACTCGCCACATCCCCGTTGGCACATAGCCGATGACAAAAGCTCAGCGGCTCAAGTTGTCTATACTATAGCCCATACAGCAGCAACCACATGCCTAGAGTATCAAGTTTTCTTAATACATACGGTTAGAGCAAGTGGTACATGTAGAGTATACAGCCGGTTGTGTTGCAGACAAGTTGATTAGCCGATGGTTTCTGTTATCCTAATATCTTGAATCATTTTCGCGTAAGGACCACGCACGTAATACACAGCACTAAAATGAAGTTTGCGTAACAGTCAGTTCTCTCTCCATTATTCGCGATAAACCGCGCATAAGAAAGCGTATAAAATTAAGCGTATAAACCGCCTGTGCAGAGAGATCGACCATCGTTTGGAATGAAACCTCTGGCATAGAAGCCCTATACTCTAACCGTTGAGAGCGAGGCGTACTTATGCGATGTATACATGTCACAGACCGAGACGCCACAGTGGGAATAGTTGCGAGATGAGCCTGTTTTCTTGAAGAAGTGTTAGAGCATGCCACATTAGGTATGTTGTCGTGTATTGTATATACAAAAATATGTGTACTTCTATTGGGATTTCAAATGCGTGAAGTAAACAAAAAAAAATGCCTCAGCAGGCGGAACAATTCAGAATTACCCGCGCGCAAGAGACTTTACTACCTGGGAAGGCACTGTTTTTTCGATCCACCAGGAGCTGCCTTGTGGGCTCCGTGAAGCCAATATATGTCGCACCTCCGTATAGTTTGAACGCCGGTCGAGGAGTCATTGTGGTTAGCCATCCAACTCAGCATCAAACGCTAAAACGTGAACCAACATCTCAGGCACGTACCCAGGATTTTTTTTCGGGGGGGGGGCCCACTACATTCATCATCATCATCATCATCATAATCATCATCATTATCATAATCATCATCATCCTGTTTTATGTCCACTGCAGGACGAAGGCCTCTCCCTGCGATCTCCATTTGCCCCTGTCCTCCGCCAACCGATTCCAACTAGCGCCCGCGAATTTCCTAATTTCATCGCTCCACTTAGTGTTTTGTCGTCCTCGATTGCGTTTTCCTTCTCTTGGTACCCATTCTGTAACCCTAATGGTCCAACGGTTATCTAACCACCCGCCGTGGTTGCTCAGTGGCTATGGTGTTGTGCTGCTGAGCACGAGGTCGCGGGATCGAATCCCGGCCACGGCGGCCGCATTTCGATGGGGGCGAAATGCGAAAACACCCGTGTGCTTATATTTAGGTGCACGTTAAAGAACCCCAGGTGGTCAAAATTTCCGGAGTCCTCCACTACGGCGTGCCTCATAATCAGAAAGTGGTTTTGGCACGTAAAACCCCAAATATTATTATTATTATCTAACCGGCACATTACATGTCCTGCCCAGCTACATTTTGTCCTCTTGATGTCAATTAGAATATCGTCTATACCCGTTCGCTCTCTGATCCAAACCGCTCTCTTTCTCTCTCTTAACGTTATGCCTAGCAATCTTCGTTCGATCGCTCTTTGCGTGGTCCTTAACTAATTCTCAAGTCTCTGCCCCATATGTCAGCACTGGCAAAATGCAATGATTGCACACCTTACTTTTCAATAATAATGGTGAGCCTCCAGTCAGGAGCTGGCAATGTCTGCCGTATGCGATCCAACCTATTTTTATTCTTCTGTGAATTTCCTTCTCATCATCAGGGTTCCCTGTGATTAATTGACCTAGGTAAACGAACTCCTTCACAGTCTCTAGTGGCCGACTGGCGATCCTGATCTCTTGTTCCATTGCCCGGCTATTTATCATTATCGTCATCTTCTGCATATTAATATTCAACCCCACTCTTACACTTTCTCTGTTAAGGTCTCCAATCATTTGTTGTAACTCGTCTGCATTCTTGTTGAATAGAACAATGTCATCGGCAAACCGAAGGTTGCTCAGATATTTGCCGTCGATCTTTACTCCTAAGCCTTCCTAGTTTAATAGCTTGACTTCTAAGCACGCAGTGAATAGTTTTGGAGAAATTGTGTCTCCCTGTCTGACCCATTTCCCTATAGGTATCTCCCTGCTTTTCTTGTGTAGAATTAAGGTAGCTGTTGAACCTCTGTATATATTCTTACGCGAAGGACGAGCCAGTAATACGAGAAACTATTTACAGATTATATTTACAACAACGGTTGCAGCGCTGACCGGTTATATTCACAGCGCCAGCCCAGTTCGTTCTTCCTCCTCTTTTCTGGAGTGATGGCGCCCACGCACCTCGTTCAAACAAACAAATACCACACGCATGAAGCAATATTTTTCAAGCTTTTTACGTAAGCCTTCTGTAGTCCTTCATTACGTAGTGCCTCTAGACTTCTGGTATCTCTACTGAATCAAATGCATTTTCGTAATCTGTATTAATCACATAAAGAGGCTTATTGTACTGTGCAGATTTCGCGATAACCTGACTGATGACATAGATGTGATCCATTGTAAAGTATATCTTCCTGAAGCCAGCCTGTTCCCTTGGTTAACAAAATCCAGTGTTGCCCTTATTCTAATGGATATTATTTTGGTAAATATCTTGTATAATGCTGGGAGCAAGCTAATGACCCTATAATTTTTCAATTCTTTAACGTATCCTTTTTTGTGGATTAGTATAATATCTGCATTCTTCCAGTTTTCTGGGACCCTTTCAGTCGATATACGCTTCGTATAAAGAGCCGCCAGTTTTCTAAGCATTATGTCTCCTCCATCTTTGATTAAATGGACTGCTATTCCACCTTCTTCTCCCGCTCTTCATCGTTTCATGTCTTGCAGCGCTCTTCTGACCTCATCGCTAGTTATAGGAGAGTTTCTGTATCCTGTTCATTACTGTTTCTAAGTGAGGTATCGTGACTCCTCTGGGTACCGTATACAGGTAAGCTTAGAATTTTTCCGCTGCTTTTACTGTATCTTCGAGATTGCTTATGATATTATCTCTCTTATCTGTTAGTGCATACATCATGGTTTGTCCTATGCCAGGTTTCTTTTTTACTGATTTCAGGCTGCGTTCATTTTTCACGGCTTCTTCAGTGTTTCTGATGTTATAGTTTCCAATATCAGTTATTTTCACCTTGTTGATCAGTTTTGACAGTTCCGCGATTTGCGTAACGCTGTGCGGTCGCCATTCCCATACAACCGCGTAGAGCGCAGGACTCTGCGATTCTAGACGTACTGCGCTCACCGAGAAAGGTTAGAAAAACACCCACATAAGCACAGCAGAGAAGTGGCTACGTGAGGCGGTTCGACCGATAACTGTAGAAGCGTCATTCAAAACAAGTAATTGTTCTCCACTTCCGGCGGCGTTTTCTCTACTAAAAGATGTTGATCCATAAATATTCTCATAAACAACGGTTAAGATTTTTATTATTCGCTTTTGCTTGCAGTTTGGTTGTTGCGTTGGCTCTCTTTCTTAGTAGATCGCTTAATTTATCAACTCCTTGCGATTTTTGTTTCCGGTTTCCAATTTTGCACGAAAAGTGCTATAGAATTAAGGAAAAACAGACGAGGTATAACTGGCGACAGTCATCTTGCTTATGGGTTTAAGGGTTATTGCAGGGTTTCATGATGGACGCTCTTTCACATCATTTTATTTCCCACCTTATCTAACCCATATCACGTGTATATGGTTCCGGGCATCTGGCAGCGTCGCGGCGAGCCGTAACTCAAGGAAATAATGAAGCAAAGGGATAAGTTAAACGCAGTTGGTGTTTTCTGCGGCCGCAACTCGTTCCATGAGAGTACAGACCAGCTGAGTAACAGCCGCATCCCTCTCCTGGTCTCAGGATCAGCCCAAACAAAGAAGGTTGAACTAACAAAAGCAACAGCTATGCGCGTGACGGTTGAATAGATGGTGACAACTGAGCGCATCTCGAGGTAATCGCGTGGGTGCGGAATCTATGAGAAAACTGTCCTTCACATTACAAGAAATGCCGATAACTACCGCCATCTAAAAGGAGTAAAAAAGGCAGCATAAGGCTGACCGATGAACAGGTGCCAAGTCTCTACATTAATCTGGTGGCGCTTTAGGAATGTGTGAGGAGTGGTGGCGTGGTTGGGGAGGGGAGGGGGGGGGGGTATGCCACTTGATTAGGGGTGGGCCCGGGCCCCCCCGGGCCCCCCCCTGGGTACGTGCCTGCAACATCTCGTGAAACTCATTCAATGAATAGTAAAAAGAACCAATAATCAATAATTGAAAAGCGTACCAAAGAAAGAAAAGCCACACATGTAGCACGACATTCGCTTGGACTCCTTAAGAAATCCCTGGACTGCGGCACAAAAATCTATGAGGCGAAATCCCAGAGTAGACGCCCAAAATGAAAGAGATCAATCACAGCGCACTTTGCTATTGCTGTAATTGCTTCGACATTTGGAAGTAACTGGTATGTTTGGTATTAAAAGTGGCGTTAGTTGAACCTAAGAGAACCTCTGTATTAACCTCTAATCAAGGGCATGAATCAGGTCGCGAACATGAATTCGAGTGCACACACACACACACACACACACACACACACACACACACACACACACACACACACACACACACACACACACACACACACACACACACACACACACACACACACACACACACACACGCACACGCACGCACACGCACACACACACACACACACGCACACACACACACACACACACACACAAAAAACTACAACCATAAACACAAAAAATTAAACTTATCCTTTTCATGTGCTCTCTGAAGATTAGCGCAAATGGGCTTGAACAACGTGGACATTTTGTTCTTTTTCTGTAGGCTATTATTCATCACTAGAGCGCCTGGACTGTGCAATTAATATCGCAGTGTTTTGCTGGGCCACATGGCTAGGTTATTTACAGTGCACATTCATCTGTCTTCAACGGGCTCGCAGTATATAGGTGAAGAACAAATGAAAATTTCAGCTGCAGACAGAGCCTAACCTCTGAGATCACAGGCTCCCCTCCTTTCTTTTTATTGGGGTTTGCACCCTTGGCAGCCTCGTCACCCACGTCAGCTTGACCCGCCGTCGAGACTCAAGACATCGGCGAGGCGTATCCCAGAAAAGTAAACTTAAATTCTGCAAATTTTGCGCTTGATTCAACGCGCGGATGCGTATCAATGGCAAACTGAGAAAAGTTTGTCGTCACGTTCCTCCTGCGTTACACGACCTCGATCACTCTGCGTCGCATGAGGCGAACAGGATATACCGAAAGCTATTCTCGCAACTTACAACAAAGTTCAGGCAGTCACCGTCGCTTTTTTCTTAGCCACCATCCTCGTGAGAGCATATCGCGCCGTTTATCAAGGAGCTCGATAACAAAGACAACCGCACGAAAGAATCACTCTCACCGAGGAATTTATGACATATCATCTTTAGGTGTAGTCTATCCCGAGGCAATCCTCGTGCAAATAATCTGGACGAGCCGGCACCTGTATAAACGTATATAACGGTTCTAAAGCACTTCCTATCATCAGGAATGTGTAACAGTTACCTGGTTTTGTCCATATTCATTTTTGTATCCCTTCATTTTGTTTTTAACTTTCGACTGCAGGCACGCTGGTCGGACACTCCTAACCGATTTTCCCGAGTTATCGCAGACTGCGCAGTACAGCGCAGTGTGCACTGAACACATCCCGACTTATTGTAGGGCGGGTTGGTTTTTCCTAACTTACAGACGGCGTCAGATAACACCAAGGGCAAACAGGGAGACATCAAGGCATTCATATCGCCATCATAAGAGTGCGGCATGTGATCTCCCTGTCTGTGCTTCGTGTTTTCAGGCGACGGTTGTAAGCCAGGTACTCCCAACATATTATCAGTCGGTAATGAAACAGTACTCCTACAAGAATATAGAACAGACAGCTGGAAGTAAAACGAAGTTTGGAATACATGAGTACGCGTATTGTTCTGCATTTTAGGAATAATGCGATAGTAAGGAAACGACTAGCAAAAAATAAATAATTACCATTCAGAGTTATCTTAAAGACTGACAGTTTGGGGCCGTTCTGTCCATGCGTCACGGCTTTGTAACTAAAAATTCGCCAAAAAATAACAGCGAAAGGAGCTGAACTCAGGCGTTCGTCGTAGCGACAACCGTTTACATGGTGCGCCCGTAGGCGCCGCTAAGTGGAGGGGATGCTGCATATGGGGACATTTTTTTTGGCGAATGCCAACTGGAAGCTTGAGATTGCAGACCGGGCGAAGCGCCGTGAACTTGTTACCATCTTTCGAGAACAATATGTAAGCGTTGCAGAAATGTATGCATGGCTCCCTCAATCCCGTAAAATTTCTACGCCTCAAAACTAAACGACAATGTAGTGGATAGAACATCGTGCTGGCACGGCGTGATGTGTTCGACTCCTGGTGGCGGAAGTGCACCACGTTTGACGCGATGGCTACGACGACGTCGTTTCGCAAAAGCGAGGCCTGACGCACTCAACGAACCCGGTCTACAAGTTTTGCCAGCCCCCCCACAACCCCCTCCCTGCCGTAATCGAATCAATTGAAAATTAGACGCATTCAGCAACACTCGAAAGATATGGCCCTCCTGTTAAGAGTCACAATACTCCTCTACCGTCTTAGCTTTGAGAGTTGCAGCTGCACCTCAATCCGGTTTACGTTGCATACTGCGACTTGGCATGCGCACAAGTGACCAAAAGACGAAGAGCACAAACGGATGTCCCACCTCAAGTGAACCTTGCTGACTTCTTTGCTGCCTTCTTGGGAGCACGTGTCCCTTTGTCCCCGATATCGAAAGCACCCATTAGGAGATTCAGGCAATGACTCGCACTTCGCGACGCGCATTGATTTGAGTGGAATTCAGACGGGCATAGTTCTAGCAACTTCCGAGTGCCCTCCTTTCTTGAGACATAACAGTGCTCGAGACGAAGGTTGCGTTGGTGTTGTGTAGGAGGTACAGCCCTGCGAAAGAGCGGAGGCAACGAAAGGTAATGGTACGGTACACGTCTACATCGTCGATCAACAGAAATTTCGCGCTTGAGTCCCAGCGTGATGGAGTGCGACCACTCTTTCAGCTACCTCCGCACATTTCGAGAATTTCAAAGGCCGATATTGACGGGAATGAGTTCACTGTGAACCAAACGTCTCCTTTCGACAGTAACTGCGTTGAAACATCAAGTCCGTCTATACTCTGGCATGCACCTTCGTCTGATTAGCTCTGCCCTCGCGTCCTGCGTCGACCACGAGACCGCCCTAGCCTTTCATAAGGTCCATAGTCACGTGCTGGAATACGAGGGAGGTCCTAGACTCGGCAATGACCTCGTCCTTCAGGCGCCCCGTGAGACCTGGCTGGCTCTGAGGTAATCCAATAAAAAGAAGAAAGAATGAAGAAAGAACGAAAATAAATTTTTGAGTTGGTATTTGAGAATATTTAGATAGATTCAAGCTCTTGATTTTAATGGGATGAAGGTGTAAATGAAAAGAAAAATACACCTAATCCAATCTATTGCGCAGAAATATGACAAAACCTTAACTTCGAATTTAACAGTGGAAATCTTTGTGACTCTGCAATAATATCCTGCATGGCATCCGGAACCTTCCGATGGCATTGTCCAGGCGACGAGACCCTTAAAGATAGCAAATACTTCACATGTACGTCTAATCTAAGAAGGCGGAACGGTGTTTCTAAGGATCAGTTGTCATAATTCAGAGTATAATTGACAATCCATGAGAGAATGATCTTTTCTTTCATATACCCAAAGAGGGGGAGTTCCACGTCCGCCATCTTGTTCTGCGTCTTTCTCTCCTGCTGTTTCTTGTGCGCGTTAAAGCTCCTTGGCTGTCGGCTACGCTACAAACGATGCCTCGTTGATTTTTTTCCATAGTGCTGTTTTCTTTTCGGCAAGTTCTACAATTCGATCTTAGAGATAATTCGAACTCAAAATTGAGTTTTTTGCAGTTCCAGGCATCCGAACTGGTAAAAACTCCATGATAAATGGAACAAATAAACACAGCAGACGGTTAATTCAAGTAAAATTCCACTTCCAATTATTCCACTTGCCACGGAATTCTCACGCCCGTTGTTGGATCTGGAGGACAATCCTAATTGCTGTCCCCCAGATTTTGGACCTTGCCGTTGGGTGAGAGGGTTGGCCGAGGTTGAGGAAGGCTTTGAGATGAAAAGTGTAGGTTTATTTACATAATTTAGAGTGAGAGTACAAAGAAATTAACAGTCATAAAGTAATTACGGACCGGCAGCAACTCGAACGCTGCGGCCCGCGGCAAGAAGCTCGAAAGTGATGAATGAATGCATGCTCTCTTGCTGCTGCCCGGCTCTGGCTTTTAACCCCTTCGATGTGTCGAAGTCACGTCCCGTTCGGCCAATTGGCGAGCCCGCTCAGGTGGCTTCATTTTTTGGCCAATGGTAGGCGCGCATGCGATAGTGAGTCGCACCCGGCGCAGAGGATCCTTCCCTTGTCTCCGCCTGTCCGAGGGAGTACTCCTTTGAGGTATTGCCTTTTATAGTCTGCAACTGCCATCACAAAGGCGGACGGGGGGATTGCTCCCAGTGCTTCACGGAGCACTACGGCCGTGGTTGCCTCGCATCTTGCAAGCGCCGTCACAAATTCCGGATGGGGAGAGACGGTTTGTCTTCGAGCGATCTTTCAGAGCTACAAAGCAGCTTCGCTCGGGACCCAGGTTACCTGGAATTGCGGCGGGCTCCCCTATTAATTTCAGGAAGAGGTAAAGGGAAGCTGAAACGGTTTTCAATTGCCATGAATAGCTGGGATTGGGAAGAACACTCCTAATAATTTACGGTTCCGAAATTTTTTTTCGTTTTGTTAATATAAGGGGCGGAAATCACTTTCTAAATCACCCGCGCTGAAACGCCCCCATCGCTTCCCGGAGCGCCGGGTGAGGTTGTTGCCAGAGGAGAGAACCGGTGAGAGCGACGTCATGGGCGGAGACCGAGCCAACCGAGCTTCGGACCGACGTGCTGACATGTGCTAGCATGCCTCTTTCCGTCCTGCGCTTTACTGAACGACGCTACGAGAGATCTGCCGCCACCGCCGCTGCCACTCACGTTTGTTTTGCGATTTTCGTAAACTGTTCTATCCTTCTGGGCTGCGTGAGTGCCTACAGCCAAGGGTGCCCAATATGCCCTCGTTCTGTGCAGCATTCGGCTGCGCGAACACATGCGGGCGAGACGATGTGGTGTTTCACAAATTCCCGAAGGAAAAGAAGCTTGCAGCGCAGTGGGTATGTGCGGTGAGGAGAGATAAGTTCGTGCCGACGAAATCAACTGTGCTGTGCTCGGAACATTTCCGCGACAGTGACTGTCATCGGAGATTGACAACGATGCGGGCAATCGGTATTCCAGTTAAATCGGCGCGACTGAAGCCCGGCGTTGTTCCGTCTATATCCTCCTACAAGATAAACACCTCGCAACCTCCAAAAGCGGTCTTCGCCTAAAGGAGAAAGCGTGAGGTAAGGGTTTTAATGTGCACACGAGCAATTTTTTACCAGATGATCACCTTAGTGTCGAACAAACGGTCTTCGACGAAGCGAGGTGGAGGCACAGCCTGGAATATGCACCTACGTGCAATGTGCTTGCCGTTTTCATCCTGTTTTGCTTCTCCGCTTTGTCACGGAACACTGTACTGCAGCTGTTTGTTCGGCGCTGTTCTGAAACGGTGAAATAACTGGCCGGGGGTACGCTTGCGCATTCAGTGATATTTGTTATTCGTCCTACCTCGCGGTGCCCGCAGATTTAGCTAGCTGTTAAGCATTCGTGTTCAAATCGCACGACATGAGGCGTTACAGTAATATTTTCATGCTCGCGTTAGAGTAGTTGAACTCGGCGTGTAAAAACTTTGTTCCGTATATTTCGCACTCACAGCTTGCTACCAGCAGCGAAATGCCGCAAAAGCGAACGTCGGCACAGCCGCGCCCGTGGCAAGGCGAACGGGCTGAAATATTGAAGTAACGTTGTGAGGTATTGAAGTTATCAGCGTTCGACGTGGTCTAGCCCAATACAGGCATCGCTGCTTGGCAAAAAAAAAAATTTCTTGGTCTTGTTCCTAGGGAATCAGCTATGCATCACGCATGGGAAAATTATTATTTGAAAGTAATTATATTACATTACTCATTACTGTCTTATTACGCTCATTGATTTGAATTACATTACCAATTACCGCCTTAAAAAAGTAATGGTATTACTTCACGATTGCTTCCAAAAAGTTTTAATGCATACAAGAAGCAAAAAGCAAAGTATAAAGGGACGCCAACCTTACTTTAAGGTAACATACACTTTCATGCCCTCCCCCCATGTTTCTCAACGACACCTCACCACATTACCACCGTTCTGACGCCGTACACAGCTTACTGGTGCATATTTAGCGCAATTACTAAATTACTTTAGCCATAAATTTACAGACAAAATATTTCACATTACTATCACTAGAAACTAATCCATCGCATAAATTACTGAAAAAGTATTTCAATTATTGTGAGTAATCCAACTGCTGTCATGTATACTGATATGCTGAAATTCATGACATCCATTCCTTGCACTCTTTCAGATACTAGCAGAGCTTCTTGAGAACCGAGCCCCTGATGAACCTGTTCCACTGCCATCACCAATCGAAGATTTTGAAGCAGCGAGTGTGACACAGGCATATAATGAAGAGTTTGAAGCTAAAATTTCCAGCGCGCGAGAAGGTGCACACATCGCTGTCGCTGTTGGCACACTCAACATCGTCGTTGCCGCCGTTGCCGCCATCGTTTTCCGTATCGGCTGTGGGTTCAAACATGTACGAGGTAAATAGAAGCTGTCGGAGACAGCGAGAACGTTCCATCTTACAACTCAGCAATGAAGCCAGAACAACAGAACCGCGTGCTACCAGAGAGAAAGGAATGGTGCTACGCTCTGAAACGGGGACATGCGGCGGCGCCGACCGGTGAATGAATGAATGAATGAAAACTTTATTGTTCCACCGAGCTGGGGTGCCCGCCTCTTAACCTACACGTAGGTAGGGGAGGAGGACGAAGCAGTCCCCGCGCGTTGAGGACGGTGAGTCTTCACGGCCTCAACGGCCAGGCGGATTGCTCGACGCTGGTCGTCTTCAGCCTCGCTCTGGAGCAAGGCCTCCCAGGCTTCTCTACTGACAATGTTTTCCTTGGCCCCTGGGGAGCCAGCACACTCCCATATTATATGGTCTAGCGTACCTTTTTGCTTACAAATTTGGCAGAGGGCGTCGGCGACTACTGCCAACGACGTCACAGCGGCCCCGACCAATCACGGGCAAGATCGGCGTTCGCGCGATGCCCTGAGGCCCTGGTGCGCGTTTTCTTGAAAAAACAGCCGGTTGCGTTTTTTTCCGCCCTTTGCGTTTGTTTCCGACTCAAAACTGTGGAATGCCGCAGAGAACTCATTTTTTTCGAAAAGTGTTTCAGCTTCCCTTTATGAAGAGGGACAAATGCTCCCCATGCGGCGCACGAGGTGCACTGTAAACGCAAATGAGCCGAAAAGGGCATATTAAGGGATGTCACCTCCCTTGAGACTACTTGCCTGAAAACCGTGCTCCCTTACAGTGGTGCAGAAATGTTAAGCGTCCTCCATTTCGCTCCCTCGCAAAATGGGGATGAAAGAAGGAGAAAGAACCTCAATTCTACATCCTTATTAAGAGGGAGTTTCGAAGATAGAGACCTCCCTTTAGCGTAAACGGAGTTCTCTGTTTCTTATTTTATGCGTTATTTTATTTTAGTATACACATCTGTGAGAAGGAGACGAGAAAGGAGAGATATATTGTCCAAGTGGTTGCTTTTCTTTCTTTTAATCTGCAAATTTATACATTTCCAGAGTGCAAGCCAGCTTATTTAGGGCGATATAAAAGACGATTTGTTCGTCTCGTTGATCACAATGTCCTGTCGCGCTGCCAGAACCACCGGTCGGCACCTGACGACCTGACTTCGGAAGCGCGACCATGCAAAACTTCGACGGCTTCGGCCGTAGAATGTCCTCGCTTCTGTTTGTTTTCCCATCAACTAAAAGTGAAACTGAAGGCAAAGCCCTCGAAGCGCCACTGTCGTCGGCGCCGGTGACGGCACCTGTTTTGCTCTTCGTAGTTCTGCGCGTGTGTCTATGTGCGTTCTTACGACCGTCGGAGAGTGTTGCGCGTAATATGTGGAACCTCACAAGAATACCTGCCCCCTGCGCAGCACGGCGGTGATCGGCCACCGCGTAGCCATCGCCTTGTGATCTGTGTACTACAATACACTTTTGTGGTTCGCGCGGCCGTGCTCGGGCATTACTGCGCCACGATATGAAAGCGGCTAGTGAAACCTCGCCCACAGTCCTCACAAAATCGGAGCGCGTACGGTGTGGACTGCTTTGGAAACGGCGCGTTTCGGATTACCGCTTGCCCAGTTGCCTCATGTTTCACGCGGCCTTATATATTCAGCTGCGGTGGCGAGTACGGCGCGGACCCATTGCGTAATGCACATAATGCTCACACCTTTTATGCTGCGGTGTTGAGACCCGTCGGTCCGCTGAAGAAAACTCAAGGAGCTAGTGCCGCACGAAAAAGAGACATTGTTATGTTTCTTTCAATTTCTCCCGTTTTACGTGCCGGAACCACGATCTGCATGATTACGAGGCACGCCGCATGCAGTTGGGGACTTCGGATTAATATTGATCTCCTGGGGTTCTTTACGGTGCTCAGCCACGGCACGCGGGCGTTCTTGCACGCCACCGCATCGAAGTGCGGCCGCCGTGGCCAGGATATGATCCTGCGACCTCGTGCTTAATACTAAGCACAACGCCAAGGACACATAGCAACCACGGCGGGTCAAAGAGTGTTGTATTTTCGTCATGAGGTGTGTTTGATAACCATTCCCTAAGTGTCGATATAGGTTGTGACAGCGATTTGTGTCACAGCAACATTATTTCTAAGGCGGCAAATTACTGTTATGCAGCATGAACAATGCAAACAGCCAGCCTGTTTCTGTGTTAAATGGAGGCATGCAGTGTGTGCACACAATTATGTTCATTTTATCAGTTTTGTGAAATAAGCCTAAAACTGCATGCATGCATTTTCACTGGGAAATCTGTACCAGCACTTTCTTGTACCAAATTGTCTATGCACAGAAGTCTGTGCATTAGAAATAAATTTCAGGCAGTTACAGCATACAATTTCTTTTTCTTAATTAATAAAGGGGAAATCAGACATCCACCCGTTCATAGCAATTGATACAAAGGAAGCCCATACGGGTTCCTCGAAAGAAAAGCCTCAGAGTTGAAGAAAAATTCGTCCTGGCCCGGGACTCGAACCCGGGACCACCACCTTTCCGGGGCAGCCGCTCTACCATCTGAGCTAACCAGGCGGCTAGCAGATGGCAGGGCGAAGTCGAATTTGTCGACAACACACGAAGCAAAGACAAGTGTTTGACGTAGTAGTTCAGCAGAACTAAAGTCTGCAGAACATGTCTGAAGTGAGCTCCATCATCAGGGCAGTTAGGGCTCCCAAAAACATAAGTGCCAAAAATGTGGAGGCTCTTGGTATTCACAACACATATGAAGAACATGCCACAGCAGTGGTCACGCCTCAGACAGAACGTCTGAATTCGACAAAACAAGGAAAGGCCCTATTGCAAAAGGTGGGATATCCCTTGAGAGCGCAGTATGGCTGGGAAAAAACAGTTTCGCTACCCAGACAAACAAGAGAGAAAATTATAGTTTCACCAATCCCAAAGAATATGAGCACGGAACACCACCAAAGCAGGAAAGCGCAATCAAAGGCTTTACTAAAGAAGTATGAAAGAAATCCAGACATATACTACACAAATGCATGTAGAGTGGCAGCAGACAAATTCACAATAGTGGCCTTCAATCGGTTCACAGTGATAACAACCTCCATTCGTAACCCTTCAACCTGTACCATGGATGCAGCAGCCATAGCACTGGCCTTTCGAGGTGCAGACAGACAGACAGACAGACAAAGAACTTTAATGACAAGGTCCTGAGAAGCTTTGCCCTAGGGCAGAGCTTCGGGCTGCTCCCACGTGGGGACTGTTAGGCTGAGCCTAACTGCGGCATCGTGGGCTCTCTGGACAGCCTAAGTTTGACGTGCATATTCTGAACGTTAAGAGACAGGAAGATAGCGGTATGGATTAGAGAGAAAACGAGGACAGCCGATATTCTAATTGTCATTAAGTAAAATAAGTGGAGCTGGGCAGGCCATATAGTGGGTAGCCTAAGTTTGACGTGCATATTCTGAGCTCCGGATGGCAGAGCTCCCAAAAGAAACAATCTGCATTGGCTATGGTGTACCTCTAAGGCAGCATGCTGTTCGTTAATGACGGGTACCCTCCCATGCAAAACTCACAGAATTGAACCAGGTGGTAATTTGGTGCCCGGCGCATTCTGGACTCGAGGGAAATGAGAGGGCAGACCGACTGCTCGGGCAATAAGCATCCAAGCACTAGTCGGTCCTTTCAAGGAACCCTTCATTGACCCACGTGACACCTTCGAAAACCAGGAAAAAGAGAGACAAAAATACAGGCGTCCGCACCCCAACCTTATGGGAGAACAGGCCAGGGATTAGTGCTGTGTACAGACTAACACATACTTGTTGGGGGGCTAGTTGGTGCATGTTTCCAGAAGAGGGTTACAGTGCCGAAAAAACACAACACACAGCAAGCGAGACGCTGCTGTGTGTTGTGTTTTTTCGGCGCTGTAACCCTCTTCTGGAGACTAACACATATCTACGCCTACAAATACTCAGTAAGATACACTCTGCATTCTATGAAAGTATGTGTTCTTGGTGCGGGGAGCTGCCAACTCTTGCCCACGTAACATGAATGTATAAACTACAGACTCCAAATTCCAATTCGCCCCTTACGACGAAAGTGCCAAGTAACAGACAATGGAATGTTTGGCTTGCTAGTGAAGATGCAGAGAGCCAGAGAGCTCTTCTTGATCAAGCCCAGCAAACCACAGAGACCGGTGGAGCCCTGGACTGAGGGACGCACCGACCGCCCAAACCACTAAGAGAAATAAAGTTTATACTACTACTACTTGCCCTTAGTGCTATCAGCCATCAAGTTTACGTGCAATTACATATGAGCCACATGTCACTTGATTCACTCAGTTTCCATCTAGAAAATGCACTCTTTGTTGGAGGGCATGCATGATTGATTGTTTATGTGCAACATTTTTTTGCCACAGAAGGGCATGTAATATGGAAACCGACGTAATCATTAATACACTCTGCAGCAACTTGTTCTGAATTGAACTTTTAAAAATAAAGAGCAGTTTCAATAAATGACAACATGAGTTTGTTTTTTTTATCTCGCTGAGTAGTGTGCTACCGTCTGGGTTTTTTTTATTCCACGTGGTAGAGGTGTGTGGCTGTCATTGTATTGCTTTTAAGCTTCTGCAATAAGTGTGCTTCTGGCACCTGGGACAAATTCTCAAAGCAAATATGTTTCAGGTAATTGTGAATTCTATTCAAACATGACACACATATTGCTGTATTTGTCTTGGAAAATTTATTCAGGCAAGCAGCTTTTATAGCTTCAGTAAATTATTCATTGTGGCAAATTCAGCTGACCCTTTTCAAGACTAACCATTAATTTTACAGCAGTGGCTTTCTATAATTCTAGTATTCAGTGTGTATACTGCTTCTTTTCAGGTATGTTAACATCATACAAGTCTGCATTCCTAAGAACTTAAACAGCCAGAGGCCACATTGCAAAGACGGGGATCTGAGTATCAAGAAAAAAAAAATCGATAATGAAGGTAGCAAGAAGTACTCACAAGCAAATGTTTATTGTCAGAGGGATGCAAGAATAATACAGCCCATGCAGGGGGTGCATGAAAGCCAGATAATAGCCACAAAAAACAAAGCCTACTCATATGTCACAGCCATTTTAATCAAAAATACATTTAACTCCAGTGCATGCATAATGAAGCCTTGCTTTTTATGTCGATTTACTAGCATTACCACCCAGTACTGCTGTGCTCCTGAATGGTGGCTCACGTTTGCAGGCAGCAATAGGTGCAGCGACATCCATCATTCGTGCATCACTCATTTTGGACAATACACACCTTGCTGCAAGGAAAAGGAGCCACAGTATAGCTTTCTAACAATTCTTGGCAATTAGTTTGAGAGAGGCATTTCCAACCACACCAGACTAGACCGGCATTGCCTTGCATCATGCTCGACACAGGGAACGTAACTTCTTGCCCCCAAACCCAAAATTTCTGTTTACCTGGCATAAGATGATGTGCAGACAATCCTCACCTGCCCCCTGCCTTCCCCGCCCCCCCTACACATGTACAAAAATATTCCTGGCTACGGCACTGGTCCTTGTTACAAGAAATAGAAGTACAGATCCTTGCTCTCAATGTTCGCCAATCTGGAACACGATAAAATTGGCTAGGCAAAATAAAGAAGACACCAATGTTAACCTTCCAGCTGATATGAAGGATTGCTTCAAAATATGGAGGGGCATGTACCGAAGTAGCCAGTAATGCTGTTTGGTCTGCACTCCAGCCACGTATTATTTATCAGGCTCAGTTTTACTGGCTCTCACCGAAGCAGAAGGACCAGATTGAGATCATTATTCAGAATGGGATGAGGGCAATAGCTGCTCTCCCTCTGTTCACTCAAGAACATGCCCAGGTGAACACCATGGCAGCGTTGCTGATTCAATGGGAATGAGCATGTGAATTAAAGAGGTTGCATGTTGCAGTCACTTCTGATTGCATGGGTGCAAGAACAGACTTAAGGCTATGGCACGGCTGTACACTGATGTTCCTTTGGACCAATGTATTTTGTACAGACGCTGCTATTACAGGAGATGGAAGCATAGCATGAGTACTACCGTCTTTATAAAAATAAGGAATATACAATGGATGTCTGCAACTCTACTTGAGCTTCATACCATACATGATAAGACTCTGCAGAGTAGGGCTGGTACGCGATAGTCATACATGACACCAATGAGGCAGCCTCATTTTTATCAAACATCGCCCAAATACAGACACACACCAATTCCTTGAGTGTCATTTAACAGCTGAAGCAAGACAGTAAAGCCACATAGCTTTGTCAGACGATACACAAGCTTCACAACTACTCACTTTTAATGCTTGCTTACACTAGGTACAGGGACACATCTCTGGCCTTTTCAATGCCATGGCATATAACAAAGCACACGACAACATGAACGACATGTATCTACCTGCACCTCTTGTGCCAGGCTCACTTACCGTCTTTCTACCCCGGAAAGTTTGCTCTGATGTGACACATGCTTTTACACTCAAATTCGACAGCCTTTGCTGCATCAATTTTGCCAGCACTGTCAAGGACACAGTATTCTTAACTGCAATTTATCATCAGGAAATACGTAATTTTAATAATGTGAGAGCAGGCATTTTGACCGACTTATTATGAATGGAAAGAAATGTCACTGCTGCCTGAATGAAGAGAGTAATCTTCTGCAGTTGTAGAAAGTCAGTGTAGCTTCATGCAATGCTGTTTCACAGCAAGTTTGTACAAAGGATCATTACAGGCAGGGAATTATAGGCCTAATTGTGCTTTTCACTTGCTCTGAATGTGACCTTAAACAAAGCATTGTGTGTAAAAAGGGGAAATGTTCTTTGAAATGGAGCATCTATCACCAAGTAGAATTTTGCCTTTTGAGACTTTTTAGCATCCATGGTGGAGAGATTAAATTGCTAGTGTATCTCTATAAGTCATGCCTCTAAAGATGCACTTGGCGTTTAGGAAGGTAAATTTTTTTGACCAGGGAGGGACATGCGGAAAAAACTTTAGTGAGAGAAGCATCTGCAAGGTTGCCAGCCTGGACTCGGGCCACCCGGGCATTATGTGCGGTGAGGCATAGCCTTTCCACCGCTGCCCGGGCCCACTGGATAGCCCATAGTTGGTTGTGTAGTTCCGAGCTAGTCAGAGCACTTAGCCATCGCTCCTCGAGAAGGCCTGGTTCTATCTTGTCCTCTACATATACTGATCTGATCTGTGTGCACTTCCATAAGATGTGTGCCATGTCTGCGTGTTCGTGCTTGCAGAGCTTGCAGCTCGTGTCTGAGTATTGTGTTGAATTTAATCTGTTTAAATGTACTGGGTTTTGGAACGTTCTGATTTGCAACCTTCTCCAATCTGCTTCTTGAGACCTGTCGAGTTGTTTGCGGTGTTGTGGGTATGTTTCTCTTTGTTTCGTATAGTTTGTCAGTATGTCGTGGTACCTGACCAGTCTGTCCCTGTTGTCTCGTATTGCTACTTTGTTGTCGTCTCCTCCCCGCAGTCCTTCCTCTTTCCCTGGGGGCTGCGGGGTGTTGGGCTGTCACTGTCCGAGCTGCAGTGAGTTAGTTCTCGCGCGGCTCGATGGGCCTTCTCGTGAGAATGGGAGGGCTATTCATGGTTACTTCTCCCTTATGTGCCGGGATCCATTTGAGGTATTTGGGTCATGTCAGAGAAACACAAATATATTGTTCCAACATGGTACAGTGTTACTCTGCTGTTAGAAAGGTGATTCAGAAGAGCTCTCTAACTCCATTGACTAAATTTTCAGAGGCGATTGCAGTGGGTGATTTCCCTGTTACTCTGCTATTGCTAGTCTGGTGCTTACGGTCGGTGATATACAGAGCATACCAGTCTTCGAGCTCAACTTTCAAGAGCCACGAGGCATGTCATGGGTGATTAAATCATGCATTTTCTCAGTCAGATGGAATTGTCACATTAAAACGGTGTACAAGCATTTCATCGTCAGTACAGTTGTGAAAAGGTGGTAGTTTTGTGTAGTATAGCCTCCAAAATGCCTGACCAGTGGCGTTCTTTGTTGAGCCGACCATTCAGGCCACCCCACTAGCTAAATTGTGGACACCACAGGTAGTATCTCCTCCATGCTGGGTTACGAGTTTATTAGGCTTTTTTTTAACAAACAATTAATTTATTCTTTATTTTTGCTGTCATTTTGATGGCCTGTCTATGCTTCTTGTTTTCAAAGGCTATATTATTTTCATTATTGTGGCCTTCAATGTTTAAAACTGTAATATCCCATATAATCCACCGCGATTACTCGTAAGAGAGAAATCAATATAGAACAAACAGTAGATGTGGGCAAATGTATATGCATTAATTGACTTGAACATTCACCTGCGAAGGCCTAAAGTCAGGTTGCTCAATGGATCGAATAATCTCAGTTGGAGATCAGCACTGAGTGTGTTTATATGCCTCTCACTCATCCAGTATACGTAAATGCATGCCTAACCAAGACACTTTCAGACTTTAGTAAAATAATTAAGTTAATATGTTGTGTAACGCTGTTCACTTGAGATTGTGAATGGAACTGTTATTAAAATGAGCAAGCTAGAGACAACTATTGCAGTGTTTAATGCAGTGTTTATAATTCGTGGCAAGTGCAGCATGATATTGCAAAAGAACATAAATAATGCTCATCTCAATGTTTCTATCTATGCCTTTCATTTATCTCTTTGTCTCTTTGAAATTAAGCAGCAGGGCATAACACAAGCACTGCTGCTTACGTTTATAATGGAGACATCAGTGGGTTTCAGACAGAGCCAACTCCTGTCCCTTATGCATATATGTTTTGCACATATGCAATATGTACGGTACTGTACATATATGCCGCGCTCATCATTCGTCTACCCGCTAATAGGAAGTTCGTTTATAGTTGTGTGCGAGAAAAATACTAAACATCATTTCATCGGCATGTCGTCGGCGAGCAATATATATCTCATGAGAGCCTCTCAACTGTACCACTGTACGTGCCAATTCGACCGAGTCATACATACATACGGCGCGATTCGGCATACACGAACCTATATTCAGGGCCAGTATATCACATGGATTCCTCTCTCGGGGTTACCATTGTTATTATTACCTACCGTCCATATAAACGACCTATCGGTGATAGCGTACGCGCAGCACCGTAAGGACGGCACCTCGATCCGGCCTGCCTGCTCTATCGCCGACGACGTCGCAGTAAAAAATATATCTATATATATTGGCTTTAAGCATAACCGTCGGAATAAAGTGATCGCAATCGCACCTACTGTGTAACACAATAAGGAAAACAAAGCGAATGCCAATTAACAGAGCTGCGATACGGAAGCGGCCGACGTTTCACGTAGCGTCAACACGCTAACTTAATTGTTGACAAAACATGATTTTACGACTAGCGCTGGCCACACAGGAAGCGTTGTCAGCCGCATATGCCAAACTCGGTCCGAAGACGCTCGGGGCGGGCAAGCAATTACTCGGGCCCGGGCCGGGCTTGGACCTAGGAGCGTCTAGCCGGGGAACATTCACTGGCGACAGCCGGGAAGTCAGCGAGTCGCTGAAAGTTCTTGCGCGAGCGGAACGCAAGCAAAATTCAAATATGTTCATTGCGACTACATATTTACAATGTCCACCGTCTACAATCGGCCAGCGCGAAGCATTGGGCCTCGCAACAGCTACGCAATTAATCTAAGAACCCTCGGACTAATCACAGGTCATATATCGAACCCCGCGTCATAATAATGGGCTATTTTCCCATGCCCTTCACCTGCGGGCTTCCCTCACGCAGCGAGCATACCATCCAAAAGTCAATCTATTATTGCCCGGCCGCCATCGCGCACGGCGGACGTGAGGCGGCACACAACGACGGAAGCTTTGCCCAAGCCGGATTAACAAACGGCGAGAAACTGCCGTATTGTAATAAGTCGTGGTTATCAGCGCGTGAAATGACAAGGAATAGCTCGATCATAACCTACGCTTATCCATACCGGCCTAGTCGCTGCGGTCGCGGATATGACACATAGCGTTACAGAAAGGTGTTCACAAAGCATTAACAGCCCTGCTCGTGTATTTAATAACATTTTCTACTCATCGGACCTTTGCGCTAGCTGTTACCAAAACTAAGATAAATCCTAAGCAATTCGCCCGCCTTGCAGTCTTGCTGACATAATGTGACTGGTGAAAGTTATTCTAGTGCATGCACATAAATCGTATTCACATGTGCATATGTTGATTGTTTACTTCAGCATGAAAAAAAAATATGCTCCATCTGTATAATTTCACATAATTACATTTTCCTTCCTTTCGTTCCTTTTCTTTTACTGTTGTGGTGGGTTGAGTACAATATGTACAAACAAAATATTTATGTCACTTTTGCACTACTCCATCACTTAGGAACAGCAAATCAGCAAGCAGGACAGATATACTAATTTTCTTATTATTTTAAAAATTTGTATTCATTATGAGACAGATCACTCTTAGCTTGCTTGCTTTATAACAAGCTCTTGGTCAACGACGACACGTATGTTTGGGACTCTGAAGTAAACTGTGCAGTGCATCTGTCTCGGCATTCTTTGGAATGACAAGCCAAACCTTCATCTTCTGCAAGTGTGGAAACTAACAGTTTATGCAACCACACACCCATAACACTTCTACAAACCTGTCATTCTTATACACAAATGGTTGAAGTGTGATGTCAAAATATATGTCACTTTCATCACTCATTGATTCATGCGCGACATCTCTTGTACTAATCAAGACTTGGCTAAACGATACCATCTCCAATAAAATTTTTCTTTCCACATCTGCATACAATACTTTTTGTTGTGAATGATGCAACTGCATAGAAGGTGGCATGCTCATAGCTTTAAAAAAATAATTTCTTGCAGTTCACTGGCGTTCATTCATTCGTAGAGCACATTTTCATTTCACTTCAATGCTCAAGCAGAATGTTATCATAAGCACATACTACTGCCCTCCAGATGTAAATTAAGCATTTTCAAGCGAGTTTCAAAACATTCTAAATGAAGTGCATATGCTATTTTGGCATTCTACTCTGATCATTTATGGCAATTTTAATTTCTCCGTTATTAACTGGACAACAGAATCTGTCGCAGCTGCTCATGCTCAATAGCATGTTTTCCTTCATTCCTGTCTACACTTCCCATTACCTCAACTCATTACTCTCTCAACCTGTTCATCATGTACATTGGCCAATATTCTAGATCTCATCAGAGGTAGACAAATTAACATTCAAATATGCAAAGCCATCAAAATCGCCCTGGGCCTACCATCTATGGCTTCGACTACGAGACTTCTCAAGATGGGCGTACACAACCCGTGGCAAGAATTAGCAAGCTCATAAAGCCAGTCAGTTAGAATGACTTAACCTCACGCCCACCGGGAGATCAGTGCTGCAACGGCCGAGCTGCGGTGAAACCTTTATAAGCCACCATGGACCGAAAAGGAAGAATTCCTCCAAACATCCGCAAATCCCTGTGCAAAGCACCAATCACACGCAACATGCACCTCACGTACAACAAGACAAGAAGACAAACCCGAGTGGATGCCCTACGGCGAAGACAGAAGCAAGATCCGGACGCCAGATACATCGACGCAGCAAAATACCCGCAATGAAATGCTTACACCCTGAACGTCGTAGATTCTCAGGGTAGAGAGCTAGCGTCTGCCGGGTCCATGCACAAAACCCTGAGACTGCAGAAGAGACTGCAATCACCCTAGCAACTACCACGTGCAAGGACGCAGCTATCGTTTTTTCTTATTCTGAAGCAGCTGTCACGAACTACGCTAAGGGTCACGTGTCGACAGAAGCACTAAAGATATTGAAGCACAACAGCACTCTGATCCCCTACACCTGCGTGACCTGGGTTCCTGGGCATGACGGGCTGGAGGGGAACGAAGCAGCACATGCCGCGGCCCGAGGCCACACCTGCCGGCCCAACCCTTCCTACTCTCAAGATGCCCGGTCTGCGTCAGCAGGAGCAGAGACCGTACCCGTCACCTACTCAGAGATCCTTCAACATCACAGGGTGGAATGCAGGGTGTAGCCACCACCTCACCCAAACCTCACCAAAGAAAAAAGTACCGCACTCGGAAGACTACAGAGTAACACACCCACGGAATACTCATGCACAGACTATACCCAATGCTACAAGGATACCACTGCCCAATGTGCGACTTACTAGACTCCTTGGCGCACCTGATTCTCGAGTGTCCATGGCATCTAAATACAGATGCATCGCCTTCACCAAAAGAATATAATGCCAGACAAGAAAGCGAAGACCTCATTGAAACGTGGGAGGCCAAGCTCGTCTCCGAGGGCCTGGAACAACAATGACACCTCGTCGCCAGGGCCAAGGAGTCAGCAAAGGCCAGAGGGTTCCTGGAATGAGGAGACCTCCCACCGAGAGTAGAACTGGGATTTAACCCGGATACTGTTTCAAAAATAAATGTTTATTCCTCCTCCTCATCTCGACGAGCGATCCTCTAATCTGTTCCGGCATTACTCACCTGGACAGGCTGTCTGATCATGCAGTTATAGTAGGTCTGCTTGACTTATCTTTAACAAAAAAGAAAGCATGGCATGACAAAGATGCATATTATGTGACAAAGAATGCCAGCTGCTACTAAAATCCACACGTCAGCAAGTTTACAGCTATGATTTATTATGAATAACAGTGATTATGGCACGTAGTAAACCCCTATTCACAGCCTGACATAATCCTAATTCTGGTGGTGACGTAGTTCCCGAGTTATAGTGTGTGCAGTCATTAAATGACATGTTTTGTTGAGTGTCCACCTGCGAAGAGATCACTGCATGCCCTGACTTCCCCATGCAATCTGACATGTCTGAAATTGTTATTAATGAGTCGGGCATTTTTACCTTACTAAACAGATTAAAAAATTCATTTACATCAGGTCACAGCAAATTTAATAACAAGCTACTCAAGAATGTGTCACAGTGTCTCGACATACCCCCCTGGGTCCATTCTTAAGACTAGTGAGTGGCTAAAGTCATCCCATTCTATAAATCCGGCGAGTGTTTCTCACCCCTTAACTACCAATGAAGATCAACCAGCACAATTTGCAAACTTATGGAACACATTATTATTTCACAAGTCATCGACTATTTCGAAGATCCCAGTTGAACATTCAACTACCAGCACAGGTTTTCATTTACATTACGACTTAACATCAAACCACCACATTTACTCCATCTTTGCAGCAGTTGGTCACTCTCTTGGCATCATCAAATGAAACCTAAAGCATGCTCTTGTCAACATACATAAACTTGCTTACACTACACTAATCCACACAAAGCTCGAATACTCATCACTAATATAGTACTCTGGCAGGTATACATTGTTGACGAGATTGCATTTGTTCGAAACTGGGCTGCTCACCTTCATATTTTCGAACTATTCATCTTACACTTGAGTGTCATCATTAAAAGCACGTACCGATTTACAAGCGCTATCCCTTCACCACAAATCAGTGCGTCTTTGCCTGCTTGACAAACTTTATAATCATACTTCCCTTCACAATCATTTCTTTCGGTCACCACCTGTCGTCTTTTCATGCCGGGATCACCACCTCAAATTCAAGTGCATATCATGTCACACGTTACAATATGCATGCTCTTTTACACCCTGCATCATCACTGAATGGAACTGCTTTCCCTCTGATATTGCCACAGAATCTGACACTAAAATTTTACGACGTGCTATGCACTGTTAATTAGTTGCCTTTTTTATTACATTCTTGTTTAGTTATTTTTGTGAGTTACTAATAAATACCTGTATTAATACCGTAGTTCATGTGGGCATGCATATTTTCAACATTTGATTGTGCTGTGTGCATAACTTTCGTTTTGCAATTCTTATGATTTCTTACACTCTGTTTCTTAATAGCTAAGCAATGTTAGCATACTTTTGTTCTGTACTTTGTCCTATTATTTATTGTAACTATTACTTTGTAATCTCATTTATGTTTGTACTCCTCCCTCCCTTGTTATGTAATGCGCTCAACTGAATGCCTTTAAGGGCACCATTGAGCACTGCAGCATTGCTACTTTGATGTAGCAGTGTTGTGAGGCATTTTGCCACCCCAGGTAAAGTTAACTACTGCACTCCTCTCCACTCTAGTACCAAATTCAGGCGCATCATACAAATAATTTTAAGGCACATTGTAAGGCATTGGTAACTAGTATGGGAAGAAAGTTGGTGCATGGGTTTCCAGGCATCACGTCATTGTTATTTCAAAAGTCAGTCATCCATAGTGCATTTGAAATTGGATATTTTACGGAATCCAACATTGTCCTTTGACCATTGGTGAAATGTAGATGTTAAAGTGGGGTGAGGAACGACTAGGTGCGATGTGCCCATCTAGAGCTGCCAAACCTAAGTGGCCACCTGTTTCGCCTACAATACAAAATACCTCTGCTTGGTTGTGTTGCTGGTCAGATATATACCTACAAAATAACAGAAGGTGCTGCTGTGCCAATATATTCACAAAAGTCTTACATGATTTTACAGGTGCCATCCATTAGCATTAAAACATGGCCTGCACAACAAGCACAGTATCTTAAGTGAAAATTGTAGTGTTATATCTTGCATACAGAAATGTAGAAACGTGTAAACAAGGCACCGTGCTAAAATTTGTCTTGTGAATTCCTACTGTGCCAACTGTGCAGATTGATGACATATAGTTCGATGTGGGAGCTGGCCCAATCCACATGTACACAAAGGAAAATGATTCACCTCTTAAATATGTGAAATGACGCCTAGGTAGGCACAATAAATTTTCAGCTCTGTATGCTTCAGTGTTATGCTAGAAGAAAACGTTTTTTTAGTGTGTTGCTGATTCACAATTATATACCAACTATGCGTATAGAAGAAGAATCTGCAATCTTTTAGGCTGTGTGTTAAAATACCATGTATACAAACCAAGGGAAAACATTGGGAAGGCGGGAGATGGAAATTCAAGAGGATGAGCAAAACGAGAACATGGTGAAAGCAGGAGCCAACATTTCAACAAGTGGGCTTGTCTTCTTCAAGACGGCATATGCTTTCCTCATCACAGTTACAGATATTAAGAATTAGTTCAGTTGATGCCCAGCCTGATACTGCGTGATTATACTGACACATATGCATACAATTGTTTGTCCTTTTTCTGTGGATTGCATTTCACCTACTAACAACTGAAAGATATCAGTCAACGCGAGATGAAAATAGTGTTGTACTTTGCGGAAGGTATATATATATATATATATATATATATATATATATATATATATATATATATATATATATATATACATATATATATACACACACACACACACACACACACACATATATATATATATATATATATATATATATATATATATATATATATATATATATATATATATATATATATATATACATATATATACACACACACACACACACACACATATATATATATATATATATATATATATATATATATTTATATATATATATATATATATATATATATAGCACCAGTGATTATGTTACGACCTTTGACAAGTCATGTGACGCGCTTGACAAACCATGCTCACCGCTAGGTTGTGCTTTAAGTGGCACATGTTTTTTTGGGCACAGGTTTGACCAATAAAGAGTTAATGCTTTGAAGTGATGTTGCCAGTGTGTTATTCTACACTGTCACGACAACGCGACAATGCTCTGAAGTATATTTATTGATTTGACAGCAAGAATTCCATAGACATTCTCTGTGGCATGAAGGAAGGAGATGCAGATCTGAATCATTCTCATAATTATATATACATATTATTACTGTATTAACCATTAACATATGTCGTTGTACTGTGCGGTAGTACAATACATAGTATACCGATCAACACAGTCAGTGCTCAAAGTTACCCGGGCCTGGAGAGAGTCCGTCCTCTTCCATTTTCTGAGCAACGGCTCGGCCCCGCCTTTGCAGGTCAACTGTAACACTGCGGCAACCATTCGACAAGCACTAAAAGTGATTTTATTTCCAGTAGTGCCTTCTGAGGGGAAATTCCAATTCTCCAATTTTTGGAATAATGACTTAAATAAATAACAACTCGGTTTACAACCTCTGTCTGAGCAGCGTGATCATGAATGCCTTAAATTGTTGCATAATCTAATTAACACCCCACGCTACTCCTTAAAGAACAACTATCTGTGTCCTGATAAATTGAAACCTACTAGGAATAGCCACAAACTTAGCCTTTCACCATTTCAACCGCATATTAACCTATTTAAGTACAGCTTCTTTCCTCATACAATTGAAAAATGGGACTTCATTATTCCCAGGTGAAACTTGGTCAGTGCCTTTAGAGAAATTTTTGTTAAGTTAACTTGATTCATGCTGTGTTTTTTTATATTGATTGTATCTTTTATTTTGAAGGTATCATGTTTCTTAAGTTGCTGAAGTTGATTTGTGCAGAAGAATATTTTGTTATATGCAGTGTACAAACCCACTCCTGTGATAGCCCAATTGGGCTGCAGTATGTGAAAATAAAAATAAATAAATGAATAAGTGATTAATCAGCTGATAGGGAATGAACAAAAACAGGGCAACAGCTATATTGTCCTACTTCTGCATGCATTTCCCCAAGGCATTGCACATCACCACCCTTAATTGCTCGACTAATTAAGATTCTTGACACAGCTAGCATACTGTTTCATGAGTCAGTTGAGTGTGAACCTACCTGTTCGTGAATTATTGAAGGTTCACCTTCGTTTCTTAGTTTACAAATTAATTTTAATTCGTTTATTTTTGCATTACGAGTACAGTGCGCTACCATGCATGTATTTTGTACACTTTTGCAGTAAGCAGGTGTGAAACCATGAAATATATTCTTGTAGTGCCCTGTGGTTCTGGGTCCTTTCGGCTCCTCTTACTACCGGTACCACTAGCCGTTACCACCAGTGGTGCGGCCGTTATGTCGATACCGCTGAAGTGCTTTATTGAGCGATATCTGTGAACGTGACACGCGCGGCTTGCCCGTAAATCCGTGCGCGCGCGGCGTCAACAGAAACACGCCGCTTTTCTTTTTCTGGTGAAAATGGGGCACAACATCGAATAAACGAAGCTTTTCACAACACGTTTACAAACGGACAAACACGAAAGAATCACCAATCTGACTCATCATTGACATGTCTAATTGACCAACGATTTGGCGGCTGTCCATTGTATTTGTTAGGTTGTTAATTATGCTGTTTCTCACTGGTCACCCAAGCGAGACTGTACTAGTAATCATGCAAGCCGTTCGTTTTTTTGCATTTCGTGACTCGTCCGGCTCCTTTTGCCGACGACAAGCAGCCTAATACTCGCTCCATCCCCAGCAACAATACTCTAGAGAACGAAATATTGTCCCTCTATTTAAACCCCATTCAACCAGGTTCAGTGCCCTCAATATTGAGCCACAATATGTAAGGAATATCGTTTAAAGGCCGCAGGCCAGCTGACAATGGACATAAATCGGAGGGGCCAAAGAAACTAGACTAAAACATTGTTTGCCGTGAGTATTTTCTAAACAGCATGTGCCTTATATCTTTAATAAATAAATAAATATAAAGAAATCTAGACGGACATATGTTAGAACTTTGTTTCGTTCCGTCCATATTTAAGCTCTTCTAGGTGGCGCCACAACAGCTCATCGAAATGCACCCGGCGCGAATTCGAATCCACAGCGAGATTTGAGCGCGGGAAGCTGCTGTGTGCCGGTATGCCGGGGTAGGCTAGACAGCGCAAAATTTTCTGTTTGTACTTACGAGGCAGCAGTATTTGACAGAAAATAATAATACTTTGATGCTCTTCTCACGCCTACAAGCGAAGGCGGCGTGATTAACAACACAGCGTAATGCGCAACGGTGAACGCCAACGAACTCCACCACCAACCTGGACGAAGCATTTTGGTAAGCTTATATTTTATTTCTTGTTTGCAAAGTTTGTCGTAGGCAAACAATTTTTTTCTTTATTTCTAAAAGGATCGCATTTGACTTCGCTATCGTGAGTCTCGCGTCGTGAACAACGCCTTCTGCGATATCCAGAACGTATTCATGTGCTCAGTGCGCATGCATGATGTAAGACGATACTACTGATATGGAATAAGCAGAACTGTGTAACCTCTATGTCGTACAGGGGGGAAGAGGCGCGAAGATATTTCAGTTAAATAAAAACGACACGTCTCGTTTTTACTCGTCCTTTTGTTTTAGTTACTGTGTATTTTGTTAATGTATCGTCATATGGTTTACCAGCCATGGCCGGACTTGGTGCTCTCGTTCTCGCGTGCTAATGTCCCGGTTTGCTGAGGGGGCACTGTGAGCAGCGCCAGACCTTACGCCAGACAGGGCGCGATTCCCCCGGTTATTGAGTCCCTGGCCAAAAACTTATTTCTGGTATAGGAAAAATTTTCACAGCTCTTCACTATACCCACCGTGGTTGCTTATAGTGGCTGTGGTGCTGGGCTGCTAAGCGCGAGGTCGTAAGATCGAATCCCGGCCACGGCGGCCGCATTTTGATGGGGGCGGAATGCGGAAACACCCGTGTGCTTTGATTTAGGTGCACGTTAAAGAACCCGAGGTGGTCAAAATTATTTCGGAGTCCCCCCACTATGGCGTGCCTCATAATCAGATCGTGGTTTTAAAAGGTAAAACTCCATGATTTATTTTTTTTTAGATCCGCACTATGTGTCTTGATATGGTCTCCCTTGTTTAAGCGTGTTGGTACAAGCCTTTACCTTAGTTTTAGCTTTAAGATTTGATCATATTCTCTCGGTACGTAATGCATTTATATACAACAACCGCGGATAGAAGCTGCGACTTTTTGAGATCGTAGCGCCTTTCCTCTAAGTTGTAGTGATTAGATCTCATTGGAGATGTCTAAGGTTGGAAATGCTTTTTTTCATCCTTCACATTCTAGAATACAAATTTATACTAGGGTAATTAAAACTTGCAAAATGCAGTGTGAAACTTAATACTAAACTTTATTTATTCAAAGAAAATAAACGATATTTTCAATATCCCTCTATAATAGCATCATCATGCACTGTGGACACTGAACCGGTTCGAAGGCACAAATTGACTGAATGGATTCTTGTCTTGCTTTAGCATAACTCAGTTTGAGCATGAAAGAAAATGTACAGGTGACAGGAGGATGAGTGCTAAATTTCAACTGGTGTTATTCCATGACCCTACTGCATATTATATGCGCCACTCATAGCACACATGAGAAAAAGATTGAAACAACAACCTTACTAGAAGCATATGGCTGCAGTTCATTGAAAATGTGCCGACCAACTTAGAAAGTAAAGTACCTTGTCTGATAAAGATAGGAGGGTTTACTCACGCACATCCTAATGTATTTGGCAATGGCATTAGCCTCAATAATCTCGCGCATCACTTGAGTGCGACTGCATCCTATGATGACACATTCTTTAAAAAAACTAGTTTGCATCCACAAGTCTTGCAATGCATGGCAAGGGACCTACTTCAATAACTTTTATGAAGGTTGTAACTATGCTTGCCCAAGCAATCATTGATACCCCTTCCCGTCTGTCTAATGTAGATGCCTTGCACGACAAGGGAAACTTGTATACCACAGCTCAAGTGCAATCAGCATGCCCGTTCATGTCTTTTTTCCAACCAGTGTGTCAAAAGTTGCGTAAAATACCGGCAAACATGCAATGACCAGTACGTCACTTGACATTTATTCTGCGATACTCTGCTATCTCAACTGCAGGTTGCCAAGAATTAAAAATTACCAGAGGACACTACTCGAATGGTGTTGATGGACACCTTGATGAGTGTTGTTCATGGCAGCCACTGCAAATATTTCTCGTTCAGTGTGTACGAACATGTTTCATTAGCTAAATTTTTAAATTTACCTAATCGATGAGAAGCGAAAAAGTTTTGTATGGTGGTTACAAATGGCCGGTAACAGCATTTAAAACAGCCTAGGATTTGTGAAGACTTCCTTTAACGAGAAAAAGCCCGTGAAATAACTAAAAGGTGAAAATAAACTGTCCTGACCATGACAACGCTTCAGCGCACCAAATATTGCATCAAGCTCTCCGCAAACTTTGCCAAATAGGGGCACTGGGAATGAGCAGCTGCAGTTTTTTCTCGACATGTCAGTAGTTTTTGGCGTGCAAGTACAGTCCCTACCAAACATGAAGTAGCGCAATCATGGTAACCGTTCACTTTGTGAACCTTTACAAGACTGTGCCCCAGGTTTGCACATTGGTAATATATGCAGTATGCTGATGGCACTGTTTCCGTCTGAGACCACTTACATTACTGATGCGGGGCGCATTGTCAGGTGAATTACTAAAGAAAAATTTGCGTGTTTTGTATTTTTTTTGTCGGAAAAAAGAAAGACCACACTTGACCTAGGTCGTTGTAACACTGTTATCGGTCATTTCTCGGCGTATTCCACAATCTTTGCATTTGCACCGTGTTGGATAAGTAAGAAAGTAAACATTCGTTACAATTGCATATTAACTGCTTGTTCACCACGAAAAAAAAAGAAACTTCAGTAGCACTAACATAAGTCTATCAAAATAGCGGGGGCGATGTTCATGGAAAGCACTCATTTATTTTTTTCTTGGCCACAGTTAGTTGTCACATCCAGTATGTAATTTAATGGTGGTTTTCGAGAAACATGTACAGGTTTCCTTCTTAGCTTCATGCTAAAGTAGGGTGGGTGAAAATTTTTCCTGTCATGAATTTTACTTGCCTTGCAGGCTTCCGCAGAACTGATCTGCCATAATCAAATAGTGCTCTGTAAAGTAAACTAAGCAACACCTTTTCTTCATATGCCTGTATTTCACTCATTGACCTTTACCAAGCTACTCATGTAAACATGTATTTACTGCTCCAAAACGGGCAATTCATGCTCCAGTGTGTCAAATTTGCTGCTCTCAGAGCTGCTCCAAAACTTCTTTGACTGCTTCCATCCCTGCATGAGTGGCCCATATAATGTTTAACGAAATTATGACTGCATCTCAGAAACTTCAACATGTTAGCATCCGTCTGCCAAAGTGCCTGCATCTCAACATTTTGGTTAGAACTGATCACTTTATTTGCTGCAGGACTGAAGCTGCCTCGATATCTACAATACATTGGATACTACGTGCAGGATAATGAATGGCTACCTGAACGATGCTTGAAGCGGCAAGCTCTACAGTATCACTTATGCTCCTTTCCATGGGTTGGCAAGAGGAACCGTGGCACACAGCTCCACAGGCACCTGTGCTCTTCACTACCTTCGGAGAAGATGCATTGGTATGCTGTACATATATTTGAGTGTGGGTTCCAGCTGCATCTCTTGCACTGTCATTTGATGTGCAGGCAGAGGAGTTGCCTATTGGGCGCAAGTGTTGGTTAAAGATACAAAAAGGAAGGTGCTTCTTTGAACACTGATGACCCTGTCCTCCACTTATTTCTTTTCATTTTCTTGTTACCTTATTTTTGCTGGTTATATAAAGGTCGCAGGCAATTAAACCAAGAAAAGCATTGGTGTAATTAGCTGTGGTTAAAATTGAAATGTAGAAAATATTGAAAGAAAGTAATGAAAGCAGACAAAAAGACCTTGTCTCTGGTGGTGACTGAACCCAGAACCTTTGCAGTACACACGTGATGCGCTACCAATTGTGCTGACTTGGGTATTTATGTGTGGTATACGTGGCCCTGGGAGTGTTAGCCAGCGCCATTTAGAGCCGTGGTGGGCAGATGTGGAACATCCTTTTTTGCATGATGGTGTCGTGTAACACCTGAACTGAAGTGAGCAGGCATGTGGTTAATAAACCCATGCATGCTACCTTGAGGCATCAAGGCTATGAGGTTTCAGACCCCCGCAAGAATGAATGAGAAGGAAAATGGGTTTCATTTTTTTAAAATCACGTCCATATAAAGCCAACAGGCTTTTCTTTGATAAAGGTGATTATTCTGCCATTTCACAGGAATTATTTGCTCATTTATCTGTTTTTGATTATCTTTGTGAGAATTCTGATGTTGTACAAATGTAGTCTCTTTTTAAAGCAAGTTACAGAACTGACAGAAAAGTATGTACCGAGTGTCCATTCAGTTGGGCTGAAAAACTAAGAAACCATGGGTGAAGCCTAGTATCCTGAGGTTAATAAGGAAAAGAAGAGTATATAACGCATTCAAAAGAACACAAAGCAGTTATCAGTTTAAGAAGCAGGTCAAAGTAACTAATGAATATAAAACTAAAGTTCACATTGGAAAGGGTCCGTATTCAATCGACTTAATGATAATATGAAAACAAATCCAAAGCTTTTTTGGAAATACGTAAGAGGATGCGGATCTGACTCAACGGGAGTAAATGAAATTGTTCACCATCATAAGGTCCTATCCGATGATACAGCTAAGGTAGCTTGCATTAATGATTTTTTTATTCTGCATTGCTTGCCCAAAACAACCTTTGGAAAATTTCATGTGAGAGCTGAGTCATGATGCAACCTGTCGAATTCAGTGTTGGTGGTATCGAATCATTGTTACAAAGTATAGATGAAACTAATGCCCCCAGCCCAGATGGTATTTCTCCCCACATATTGAAGTGCTGTACCTGGCCAATCGCATCTTACCTCTACCTAATGTACACTAGATCTCTTTCTACTGGAGTGCTGCCGGATGATTGGAAAATGGCACATGTAGTTACGGTTCATAAGGGTGGTCCAAAAAAATATGTAAACAATTATAGGCCTATCTCTTTAACATCCATTTCCTGTAAAATATTAGAGCATATTTTGTACAAAGAAATAATGTTACATTTATTACAACATAGAATATTAATTGATAATCAACATGGTTTTCGCAAGGAACTGTCCTGTACAACACAGCTAATTGAATTCTATCACGACTCAGTCGCTCAGGTGGATGAGAACGGGCAAAGTCATTGTGTCTTAGATTTTCGAAAGGCGATTGTCATGGTTTGTCACTCATTGCTCCTTCAAAAACTTCATGAGGCAAATGTTAAGGAGTGTGTAACGGGATTGCCAATTACTTGTCGCAGCATCGGCAATGCATAATACTGAACGGTGCTACTTCTCCTTGTGTCGAGGTCACATCGAGAGTTCCTCGGGGGTCTTTTTTTAGGGCCGCTTTTGTTCTTAGTTTCTATTAACAATATTCCTGCCGGGATATCTTGGCGTTTACGCTGGTTTGCCGCCGACTGTATAGTGTATAAAAAATAAAAAATAAACAGGACTTCATCGATGTGCAGGTTGATCTTACTAACATTCTCTTATGGTGTGAGAAGTGGAAAATCCAACTAAATAAAAAAAAATGTGTTCATCTGTTTTTCACGAAAAAAAGAAAATTATAGAAACGCGTTATTTTTTGAACACTGATATTATTGACCAGCAATATATGGGTGTGATGTTTTCAAGTGATTGTTCTTGGAACGCACATGTAAGTAATGTAGTTGCAAATGCTGCCAGAGCGCTAAATTTTATTCAGCAAAATTTGAAATCTTCAACTTTTGCCCTAAAGAATACTGCTTATATTTCATTCGTTCATCCGATCTTGGAGTATGCGTGTTGTGTTTGGGACCCTCATCAGAAAACCTTGATCGACCAAATCGAGAGAATACAAAACAGAGCGGGAAGGTTCGTTCGTGGGTGATACAAGCGGGAGGAGAGCTGCACTGCAATGAAAAGTGAGCTCGGATGGGAAGCGCTCTCGTCTCGCCCATGGAAACTGCGACTAAAATTGCTATTTAGCATATATAATAACAAAACCGGAAATAATAGAGACACCTATTTTAAACCACCGCACCATGTATCTAAGAGAACAGATCATGACTTTAAAATTCGACAATACCAAACTAGAATGGACCTTTATGCTGTCATTTTTTGCCCAAACTGCAACAGAGTGGAATCGATTATCTTGTGACCAAGTGTGCTGTGCGAATGAAGATGTGTTTTTTTCGAAGTTGTAACCCCCCTGCTTGCACGCCCCCGGGCAGTGCGGGATAAATAAAGGCACTGAAGCCAAGAAAAGCATAGGGGTAACTAGCTGTGGTTGAAACTGAATAGTTGAATTCGCTCTGCGGCCATCTATCAAATTTCACTGCAATGCATTATCGTAACTCAATGGGCAGCCCATTTAAAAATTATAATTCAGAAGACTGCCAGAATTTCAACAAATGATCAGTTAGCAAGAATGAGAGTGCACGCCTTTCTAATATTCTGTGTATTTATGGCTCTTATTCGTAACTTTTCTGCTGTGTTATATCAGTGTTTTAATTCGGACCAAGACTGTGCTATAATGTAGCAAAGAGGTTACGGTGTAGTGGCATAAATGTGCATGTTAATGAGAGGGCAAATCATCTCGACATTGTTAACTGAGAGTTGTTTAAACTTGAGCAGCCTTCCGAAGTATACTTCTTTTGAAGTTGCTGCTCATTGAGTTACCCTGGTACACTGTGTCGTGTGAGCTACTGCAATGAGATGGTGCTTCGTACACGGTCATGTAAGATGCAGAACAATGCCTCGGGGAGAGTGGACCAGACTGTGTAAGCAGAGCCGGCATGTAGCCGTACGTGTTTTGCATATGCGACCTAGTAAACAGTCTCCAGTTAGCACTTATGTTTTGTCAATTATGTATGCTCGTCATCCGGCCACGACATGGAGGCAGCGGTGGGATACTCGACAACGCTGTGAGAAGTGCACCACGCAAGTAGAAGTCTACACATGCAGCGAAGTGCAGTGAATACGAAACTTTGCTACCCATGGCTTCGCCTACAGTTTCCACAGCCCAGCACGCAGCTTCGCTCAACTCGTTCATCATCGAACTGCCGGAAAAACTTGATTTTTGGCGACCCGAGGTGTGGAAACAGTGGTCCATGAGATGGGAGTGCTATAGAGCCATCTCCAGACTAAAGAAGCAATACGGCGAGACGCAAGTGAACACACTCATTATGCCATGGGTCGTGAAGCAGAAGACGTCCTAGCCTTGCTCAGGCGCTGTGATGCTGAGAAACTCGACTACAACACAGTAATGCAAGTGTTCATAAAAAATTTACTGCCACGGATGAACGTGTTATACGAGTGTGCAAATTTCAACAGCCGGAAGCAAGACGCGCATGAGACAGCCGATATGTTCATCACTGAACTCATCAGAATAGCTGAAGCCTCTGAGTACAGTGCCCTGAAAGAGGAACTGATCTGTGATAGACTCGTGGTTGGTCCTACAGACGCACAGGTAAGTGAGAAGCTGCAACATAACGCCGAGCTTACTCTGGAAGCCGCTGTCAATGCTGCTCACAACATGGTGACAATCAAACAGCAGCAAAGGACCTAAGGCCACAGCTACAGTAACTTGAAGCTGTCGACACCATGCACAGCTTCTCAAAGAGCAAAGGAAAGTCAAATAATTATCGAAAAAACCAGTGTGACCAAAGTGCACAGACATGCAAGTGGTACGGTTCAACAGAACACCTATGGTTAACCATCACACACTATGTGCCCAGCGAATGGCAAAACATGCAGTGCCTGCAGTAAAAAGGAACACTGCTGCCGTATGCTTTTCTGCTTCCAAAAAGCAGAACAAAAAGCACATACCAAGCTGTTTTGGAAGAGGTTTACTTGGACAATTAACTGACCAACAGGATCCTGGGCCATGGAAAATCAATGTGATGGTCAATGGCTTGCCAGTGAAGTTCTAGGTAAACACTGGTGCAAATGTAACTCTAATGCCAACAAGCCTCTACGACGAACAAGTCATGGGCAACATGAAGCAAGCAAATGAACAGCTGCTCGGACCCAACTGGACCAAAATAGCAACGGTTAGACTTCACTGCGACCCTGTGCTGAAATGGCTGGTTGTGTCAAGAAGAAATTTATGTAATAGACTAGCTGCATGACGCACTTTTTGACGTCCCGCAATCAAGTCCTTCAATGTCCTCCAAGTCTCCTAAAAGTAGCAGAGTCAGCAGGCAAGGTCAGTGACTCAGCCAACATTTTATGCCGCTACCTCTACCTGGCTACAGACCGATTACAAAATATCGCTACTCCTTGATGCTAAGCAGTGTGCTATTATGTACTCGAGGCGAGTACCTCTGCCCATGTTGCCGAGTGTCCAATGTGAGTTGGAGAGAATGGAAAGTCTGGGTATCATCATAAAGGTCAAAGAGACCACAGAGTGGCGTGCACCTATGGTAGTTGCGAAAAATAAAGGAGGCAAGCTTCAAATCTGCAGTGACTTTGGAAGGTTGAAATAGAACGTTCTGTGAGAACGAGTCTTAGTGCCCACCGTCGATGATTGCCTGGCCAAACTCGCCGGAGCTGCCTGGTTTAGCAAAATTGACGCAAGGGCCGGTTATTGGTTACTGGTTACCTGTGTCCTAGAGGTACAACACTTTCCTGACGCCAATTGGCCATTTAAGTTCCTCCGATTGCCCTTCGGAATTTCCACAGCAACTGAATTTTTCTACAGGGAAATGCTAAGACCGCTAGAAGGCCTGCACGGCCAAGCCTGTCTGCAAGACTACATAATAGTGTTTGACCGCACGAAGGCAGAACATGATGCATGACTGCACAAAGTACTTCAGCGCCTGCAAGAAGCTGGCATCACCCTAAACACAGGAGAGTGTGTACTACACCAGCAGTAAAAAAATCGGGCCCCTTCGTTAACCCCCTTCTTCATTACATAATGCGGTTCTCGAATCTGGCGACATTGGTGCCTTCAGGTAGCATGTGTGGGTTTATTGACCAGTTGCCTTCCCCCAAAAAGATCGCATACTCGTGATGCCTGCGGCAGAAAGGATGCTCTACATCCCCCGCCAAGGTTTGTGAGTCGTGGCATTGGCTAACAATCCCAGGGTTAGTTCTAGTAGTAACATAAATATCCCAGAAAATGGATGGGAAGACGGTGCCACGGTAGCTCAATCGGTAGAACATCACACGCGTAATATGAAGATGTGGAATCGTTCCCGAACTGCGGGAAGTTGTTTCTTCATCCACTTTCAATTTCATTAATTTGTAATTTTTTATTTCAATTAGTAAATACAAGTAATTTCCTCTGTGTTGTCCTTGGTATCTTTGTTTGTAGGTGTCTTATGATATGATTAATAAAAATCGGGCCCCTTGGTTAACCTGCTTTCTTCTCGTTCATAACATAACAAGGGTCTCGAATCCGGCAACATTGAAACCTTCAGTTGGCATGTGGGGCTTTACTGACCACTTGCCTTCACCCAAAAAGATCACGTAATTGTGACGCCTGCAGCAGAAAGGATGTTCCACATCCATTGCCAAGGTTTGTGAGCAGTGGTGCTGGCTAACACTCCTAGGGTTATTGTAGTAGTAACACATAAATACCCCAGGAAGTGGATGAGAAGACGGCGCTGCTGTAGCTCAATTGGTAGAGCACCGCACGCAAAATGCGAAGGTTGTGGAATCGTTCCCCACCTGCGACAAGCTGTTTTTTCGTCCACTTTCAATTCCATTAATTTATAATTTATTTCATTGAGTAAGTATAAGTGATTACCCTGTGTTGTCCTTGGTGTCTTCGTTGGCTTCTTATGATATGATTACTAAACATCGGGCCCCTTGGTTAACCCCCTTTCTTCTCATTCGCCAGCAGTCTGTGGAATTCCTTGTACACATTGTATTGGCAAACGGTATCACTGCTGACCCTGAAAAGGTCAATGTGCTGTCAGGTAGCAGAACCAACAGACGAAGGATGTAGAAGTGTGTTCCTTCTTGGGATGGCCCGCCACCTGGTCTGTTTTTTCCAAGGCTCTCACAGCTCACAAAACCATTACATGATCTGCTTCACAGTCATGCTTAATCATCAAAAGCCATTGACGACGATACCGGTGCTCACCCAGTACAACCGTTAGTCTTCTCACTGTGTCTGCATATGCATCATCCTACAGTCTTGGGGCAGTCCTACAAGAGACAGAAGATCGTAGGCTTGTAGTTGACTGTGCCTCAAGGTCCCTCTCTGACATAGAGACATAATATGCTTGTATAGAGAAAGAAGCACTGGCAGTTACATGGGCCTGCAAGCATTTCCACTGCTACCTGGTAAGTCTGCAGTTTTATGTAGAAAGAGACCATAAGCCGCTAGTGCTTCTGCTGTCATCAAACTGCCTGGGTGAACCGAGTCCACATCTGCAGCGGGTCCGAATGAGACTGCTGGATTACCCCATTTCCCACATATTTGGCAAGGAAATATGCCCTGCTGACGTGCTCTCAAGGAAACTGCAGAAAGAAACAGGCAGTAGCAGCCCAGGGACCATCAGCGAGGCCATCATAGAACACGAAATTCTTACAATGGAACTGCCGTCTGCCTCCCAAGACTTGCTAGAGAGGATAAAGGCCATGCAAATGAATGATCCCGTTTTAGCAAGGGTCAGGGGCTACTGTAGGTCATGGCCCAAACAAGTTGCTGCCGCCAGAAGTGCAGAGGTACGCAGAATTTATCCATGAACTGACACTGGTGGATGAAATTTTACTCAAAGGCAGTTACGTTATCATCCCACTGAATATGCAAAGTGATGTGCTTTAGCGCTTGCATACTGGTCGTCAGGTTCTTGGAAGATGTAAGGCTTGAGCCACTCAGTCAGTCCGGTGGCCAGATATTAACCAACACATCCAGAGTTATGTGTCAAAACGTCCTGTCTGTCAATAGCACTGTAAACCAGACACAGCCTGTGATACACACTCCACTTTCAGAACACCCATGGGAAGTGATTGGAATTGATGTCTTTGAGAATGGAGAGATTACCTCGTAGTGGTGGACTATTACTCGTGCTTCTTTGAACACATGAAGTTGAGGCATACTACCACACAGAACATAACTCAAGCACTGAGCCAGATCTTCGCTCACTTTGAGACACCAGCTATTATATGACAGGACAACGGTCCTTAGTTCGCTTTGGCACAATTCAGCATGTTCGTCAAGCAATGGGAATTATGCGATGTAACCAGTAGCACCTACTTACACCAGAGCAACGGTGCTGCAGAAAGAACTGTACAGATGGCTAAGCAGTTGCTCAAGAAGTCATCCAACATTCAAAAGGCTCTGCTTGCTCATCATGACCTCCAGGCAAAGAAGGGCTCACACTTGCTGAACTCATAGGAAAATGCCTCAGAACCGATGTGCCAGTGGCACCAAGAATGCTGAAGCCACTGGGGAACACTAGGACATTCAAGAAAAGAAATGAAGCATATACGGTCAAGCAGCGCAAGTAATACGAGTGGCAACACAGGACTTTGGAAAAAGACCCTATTCAACCACAGACTGCCGTCCATATCCTGTCCGGAGCTGCAACAGGGACAGTAGTTGGGCCAGCTCACACTTAACGTTCATATGCGGTGAGCACAGCTAGTGGTCTCACTCGATGCACAAGTAAGCATTTGCAGCCATCGCAACCTGGAGCATTCACAAGAAGTGGACTAAGAGTTCGAAGAGCACGTGAGAAGTAAGAGCTCCAAGTCTGCTCAACTTATGGCTGGGGCCACTCTAAAGCAAGGGAGATGTGTGCGCCACCGCAACAAGATGGCGCTACGTACACCATCATGTGAGATGTGGAACGATGCCTCTGGGAGAGCGGCCCAGACTATGCGAGCAAAGCCAGCATGTAGCCTTGCATGCGTTGCATATGTAACCTATTATACAGTTGTCACTTAAAAAAAAGTGTTGTATGCTCGTCACTTGATCACGACACATAGCTTCCGACAATAGCGGAAGGTGCATTGTCCAAAATTTCTAGATATGCTTGTGCCACTTCATCCTTCAATACATATGAGAACAGAAATCTTTTAAAATAAAAATCGATGCGACATAAAATGAGCAAAAATCCGTATAAGCCAGTTTGTTGTGTAGAGTAGTGGATGTCAAATATGGAAAAAAAAAGGCAGACTGTAAATGGAAGGGATTGACAAGGCGAGGTTTTGAGTTGTGGTAGAAGGGGAGAGGAAAGGGGCTACTCATGTTGGGTTCTTTCAGGAGTTGAGATAAAAACCAGAAACACAAAAGAATTTACATGCAGTGGTAGGCACTGCCAATCCAGTGTGCCATGTTTTCTAAGAAAGCAGGACCTATTCATATAATCTCTGGAAGTTCATAAAAGAGGGGGAGGGATGAAGGATTGCAAAGAAGGGAACAGGGTCAAACAAATTGAGGTGAAGCAACCTGTGTAAACCGAAAGCAAAAAAACATTCATACACATACTTGTGAGAAATAGAAAAAAATAAGAAAATGAATAATTACACAGACACTCCCACTCTTTGATATTAAGAGCTTATGATATCAGTTGTGCATTCGTGTTTCTACTCCCAAAAATATATTACAAGTGAGGGATGACAAGTGCATATGTTACAATGCTCACCTACATTGGTCTTCCTTTGTTTTTATATTCTGCAAATGTTCTCTTGCCCTTTCATCAGTGCAGCGTCCAATTTTGCTTGTGTAGAGCTTACCAGAAGTAAGAGGTTATTTGATAAACCATTCAAGTGGCACAATTCATGAACGGTGTTGCATGCCTTTTGTTAAAAACAGCTGTATTTTTACACTCAAGCATGGGAACAAAGCTTAGATGGCTTCTTCGGAACCAGCGACACAAATGGTGCCCCATATTTGTCATCAAACTTCTTCAGTCAGTGCAACTGCTGTGCTCTGAGGCAGTGCCTCTGGCTGCTTCAAACTGCGCGCTTTTGTCTTTTGCTGCTTTCAACTCCTGAAGGTTTTGCAGTAGGGATTCTGAGATTCCGATGATGAGTGAGGGAGGCCAGCTGCTATGAACCTGCCAACCTGAGCACAAAAGCTACTGCGCATTGTGTGAATACACATTTTTAGAGCCTATTCAAGGCACATTGGGGCAATAGTTGGTTTAACATGGGTGTAGGCTGGTTCATACAGTAGCTAACCATTCTTTGCTCTTGGTTGGTAACTTCGGGAAACATGCTTTAGGGTGACCATCAAATGTTTATCTAAGATATGCAGTGCATTGTCAATGGTTTAATGAAGTTGAGTCTGACGAAGTCTTGTCCAGTTAGGAAGAGTTAAGGGAAAAAACAGAACTGACACTGACCAAGGTGAAAAATTATCTAAAGCACGTGGGAGTTTGCTAACAATGCTTTCGCCATGCGTGTCTCATGTGTAAAGGTTAGTGCTTTTCCATGCTCGTTAAAAAGATTCCAAATGTAATCTACTGTATTCTCATGTGTCATATTGGAGTTAGGTTGTAAAAGAATTAAGATATCGATGTATCTAAAAACACTTAGAACCATGGCCTTGTCAAATATGTAGTGATGTAATGTCACAAAGCACAGGAGCATTGTGATCATCACACTTCAATACTCCTACTGCAAAAGCTTAAATTCCAAATGCAAAGAAATTTCACTTTTGCTAAATTGGTAATAAATGAGTAGTAAATACTACTGTAGTGATCTTGGCAAAGCTGCGGGGCTGGTAACTGTCTAATTTTCGTTTTGGTATTCTTTTAATAGTGTATTAGCAGATGACGCATGAACCTGGTGGTTAGTGGCTATGACGAGAGTCCACATCACCCGCCGTGGTTGCTCAGTGGCTATGGTGTTAGGCTGCTGAGCACAAGGTCGCGGGATCGAATCCCGGCCACGGCGGCCGCATTTCGATGGGGGCGAAATGCGAAAACACCCGTGTACTTAATTTAGGTGCACGTTAAAGAACCCCTGGTGGTCGAAATTTCCGGAGTCCTCCACTACGGCGTGCCTCATAATCAGAAAGTGGTTTTGGCACGTAAAACCCCATAATTTTTTTTTTGAGAGTCCACATCGCCTCCAGGTTTTTTATCACACTGCAGGCAGCTGCAGGTGGTCCCTTATCTCGTAGGCCACACTAAGGAGCCCTGCAATCTGAGTCATGCTTCACTGCCAGTTACTGGTAATAGTGGCATTCATTTCAGTCTCGCTATCAAGAATGCTAGAAGGCTGTTTTGTATTTACACTGTTTGAATCATTTTTTACGCAGCCCTAACTTTTGTTGTAGTTGGGCTTTAAGGGCTTTAAAACAGCAAAAGCCAGCAGTGCACACACTTAAAAGCAGCTGAAGCAGCTGGAAGTACTGCCTCATGAGCACCAAGTGACGCACTCACTGCAGAAGGTTGCCTGCAAGCATGGGCTCTGAGTTGTGCTGTTTGATGTTGCGCTGCTAAGCCTGAGGGTGAATGATCAAATTGTAGGTGTGTCAGCTGCATTTTGATAGGTGTTAAATGCATGTGTGCTGTGCATTCATTGTATGCACAGTAGAGTAACCAAGGGGGTCAAAATTAATCCAGATTCCCTCGTACTTCATGCCTCATAATCATATTGTGGTTTTGGCACATAAAACTACAGAATTTGGTTCAATTTATTAGTTGGTGCTCTTTGATTTTCCATTTCTCTAATTTTCTTGCTTAGAAAAGCTCTGTTCTTGCTACAAATGATCAATTTATTATTATGAAAGGCTAACCTTCAATCTAACTTAACTCATTATTTTCCTTTAGTGTCCCTTTACCGTGCATTAAAAGCATGGAACACTAATACTTTTGCATTAATTTTTATTTGACTCGTGCTCAACAGCTAGATGGCATAGAAGCTGAACTACTACTGTGGGCTTCAAGTTGATAGGTTGCCATATAAAAGCTTGTCTTCTTTTAGAGATAAAAACACTTGAGCCTAGTTTTCTGTCTTTAGATAGACTACTGAGAAAGGCAAACATCGCTTGCATGATAGATAAGTGATTAGTTAATTGTGCTCAGTTTTTGCCCCCACCCCAAAAAAGGAAAGTGAACATAATTGTATATTTTAGTTGCAGAACTTGAAACTAGGAAGCGAAATGCACTTAACCATTTCCCTACTGAGGATGAGCAAGGCTTGTCATTTAAATTTGTGCCTGTACAACTAAGGCTGCACTGGGTCTATCAGAAGTAAAACCATAAAGTTCTGCTTTGCTGTTCATATGGTTGGCTCCACTACGCACTTCCTTTTTAATGCATGATGATACCACAGGGCAGTATGTTTCTATATTGGCAGCCAACTTTTCAAAATGATGTCATCATCTTGTAGAAGCTCTGATTGAGAACTCCCGGAGTCAACCTCACAAAACAAAAAATGCAAATCCCTAGCTACTCACGTCATGGCTTACAAATAAAAATTAAATTCAAGGGTTTTGTATGCCATAACTACAATTTGATTTTAAGACATGCTGTAGTGTGGGACTTCAGATTAATTTTGACCATCTGGGGTTCCTTAACATGTACCCAATGCACGGTACACAGGTATTTTTGCATTTCGCCCCCATTAAAATGTGGCGGCGCTGTGGCTGGGATTCAAGCCCTTGGGCTTAGTAGCGCCGCACCATAGCTACTATGCCCCCACAGCGGGTATGTTATGGCTGGTCACTTGCCAGTTCTCTATGTGCATTCTGCTAACTGTTAAAAGTCAAAAGCCAACAAGGAGACACTTTGTGTGCTAAAAACATCCCTCAGGTGATCGGAAGAGATGCTCTTGAAGGGAAATCAAGACATGGTGTAAATACTGCTGCATGGCACTGTGCAATATTCATTGCTTTGGTCTTCAGAACAGTCAAAGCCAAGTTACACGGGCATTCATCAGTTATAGTATTGCTGTTTTGGAGCAAAGAACACATCTTTTCAGCTAAACTATTTCCTTCGCTTCTAGTAACCCACCTGAACCAGCAGAAGTGTGCTATATGCGACAAAGATAAAATATATAAAAGATACAAAGAACTTTTATGTCCCTGTTATATAGCTCACATTGTATTACCAGCATCGTTTGGGCTAATAACATTACAGTGGACAACATATATTATGGCAGAGCTTCTGCTTAAGCTACTAAGTCAGACATACTAGTAGACATATAGCGCGCAGAAATGGGCACAAAAAAACACATTGAAAGTGCTCGCACCAAGTACCACCCGATTTTATTCTTGGAGGGAGTGCAATTATAGCCACATTCACTCTTTTTGGGATAGTGATGAGTCTGACTGGTCCAGTGATTTCATTTTACCTACTCAGTGCCATGTACAAGCGGCAATGTTTTCATCAGCTTGGTGTGAGTGATGTCAATTTCTGAACAAAATGATATCTGAGGGTGCAGTGAGCAGAAATTGGGCAGAAGTTGGTTTCCATGGGTTTTAAAAATGACCGTGCAAAGTGAGGTGGCTGCATGACAAAGGTTGCCTGTCCAGTGCAAGAATCCCATATCATATCAAAATGTCATGTATTTGTTCATCTGAAGTAAAGAATAGAAGCCGGAAAGCTAAAAACTCATGTTTGAAGCTTCAACTTAATACTAATGATTGGGAGCAATATTTGGGCCCCTAGCGACCTGTTTAGAAAAAAACACTTTTTTTGCTTACTACTCTGCGGTTTACTTATCGTGCCGCACCTGCAATAACATATAAGAAGCCAACAAACACTTGCACCAAGAACAACATAGGGGAGCTTACTTCAGGTTAAATGAAATAACGAAACAATAAATTAATAGAAATGAAAGTGGATGAAAAGCCAACTTGCCGCAGGTGAGGAACGATTCCACAACCTTCGCATGTCGCGTGCGATTCTCTACCAATAGAACTACTGTGGCGCCGTTTCCCGTCCACTCTCTTGGGTATTTATGTTTCCTTGTAGAACCCTGCGAGTGTTATCCAGCGTCACGACTCACAGACCATGGCGGTGGACGTGAAACACACTTTCTGCCGCAGGCGTCACGAGAACGTGATCTTTTTTGGGTGAAGGCAACCGGTCAAGAAACCCACACATACTACTTGATGGCATCAATGTTGCCGGATTTGAGACCCTCGTTATGTAATAAATGAGGAGAAAGGGGGTTAACTGGGGGCCCAATCTTTATTAGTCATATCATAAGAAGCCAACAAACACTGACACCAAGGACAACATATGGGGAATTACTTGAGCTTAATAAATGAAATAACGAAAGGCTAAATTAATGGAAATGAAAGTGGATGAAAAAACAACTTGCCGCAACTTATGGGATCGTTCCCTACCTGCGCCAAGTTGTTTTTTCATCCACTTTCATTTCGATTGATTTATCGCATCGTTATTTCATTTATTAAGCTCAAGTAATTTCCCCTATGTTGTCCTTGGTGTCAGTGTTTGTTGGCTTATGATATGACTAAACAAAATTGGGCCCCGCAATTAACCCCCTTTCTTCTCATTTATTTCTTCTCTATTGGTAGAGAATCGCACGCGAAATGCAAAGGTTGTGGGATCGTTCCCCACGTTCGGCAAGTTGTTTTTTTATCCACTTTCATTTCCATTAATTAATCATTTTGTTATTTCATTTATTAGGCTCAAGTAATTTCTCCTATGTTGTCCTTGGTGTTAGTGCTTGTTGCCTTTTTATGATATGACTAATAAATATCGGGGCCCTTGGTTAACCCCCTATCTTCCTGGAAGAACATGTTTCATAGAGAATAAAAAAGGTACGCTTGACTTTCTTCCAAAATATGTGCTTCATGTAGACTGTTTCTGCATCCTTGTCTGTTTGCAACCTAAAAACATGAAAGTCAGCTAATAAAAGACAGCAGAAAGTTGTAAACAAACTGTGAATATTGCAGTAAGGAAACCCTTCACAAAGAATAGCTCATAAAAATAGTTTGGAAATTTCGCTGGTTTTCTGAAAATAAAATTGGCATGGAAAAGGTTAATCTTGTATGGGGCACTAAGAAAAGTAGCGAAACAAATTACCGTATTTATTCGAATCTAGGCCGATAGTTATTTTTTTTTCAAATAATCATATTCCTAACTCTAGGTTCGGGTTAGATTCAAGGATTTAAAGAGGAAAAAAACACTTCAGTTTTTCATTGAAACTGCTAAATATGGTACACAGCTAGCGCCATCTAGAAAAGTCAGTATTGCAGCCGCTACTAGCCATGCCAGTAGCCAGCCGTACACAAGCGAGGTTGCCATTTTGACCTGTGTTGTGTCAGCTGTATCAGTGTGCGGCGTGGTGTTATTGCTATGGCACCAAGCAGGTGACACTACAGTGCCGCTTTCAAGCGAAAAGTTGTGATAGCTGCAGAGGCATCGTCAAACCTTCAAGCCGAGCGGGACTTCGGCGTCGACGAGAAAAACGTCCGTCATTGGAGGGGACGACAGCAGCTCTTTGTGTGCGCTGGTACGAGGATGGCTTTTAGCGGACCAAAGAAAGGCCATTACCACGAAGTGGAGACAGTTTTGGCCAACTTTGTCTGGACGCAGAGGCAGCTGCCCTTCCAGTGACAACAGAAGTGCTCCATGCAAAAGCTAGGGAGCTTTCGAGGGAGCGAGGCCTAATGCCAAAGGATTTCAAAGCTAGCCGGAGCTAGCTTCAGAAATTCATGAAGCGCTTTGGCTTCAGCCTCCGACGTCGCACTTCAATCACCCAGAAGCTGCCAAGCAATTTCGAAGAAAAGCTGATAGCTTTCCAGTGCTACGTGCTGCGAAAGAGAGAAGTGGCAGGCCACAACCTTCGGCAAATCGGCAACGCCCACCAGGCGGCTGTGTATTTTGATATGCCAGTGGCATACACAGTGAATGAAAAGGGTGCCAAGGAGGTGAAGGTGTGCTCTGCGGGCTACGTCAAGCAGTGCGCAACTGTGATGCTGTGCTGCACAGCTGATGGACATAAACTCCCTCCTTATATGATATTTAAAAGGAAGACCATGCCTGCTCAAGAAACTTTCCCAAGAAATGTCATTGTGCAGGTAAATAAGAATGGATGACGGGTGCGATTGTGGAAGAGTGGGTTAAGATTGTGTGGCGATGGCGTCCAGGAGCCCTTTTGACAAAGAACTCGCTCCTTGTTGTCGACTCCTACCGTGGGCACTTGACCGACAATGTGAAGGCTGCACTCGCACAAGCGAACACGGACCTCGCTGTCATACGGGGCAGCATGATGGGCCAGTTGCAGCCACTTGATGTCTGCATCAACAAACGTTTCAAGGATCGTCTGCTGAAATATTACACGGACTGGTGGACTGACGAAGACCACATGCTAATGGAAACGGCCACATCAAACGTGCATCGCTATCGCAGCTGGTGGGCTGGGTAGCTCAGCCTGGAATGACATCCCAGGCACATTGATCATGCACGCCTTTAAAAAGTGCAGCATATCTAATGCACTGACGGTACCGAAGATAGTGCACTGTTTGAAGGTGACAGGGACAAGGGACACAGCGAAAAGTCTAGCAGTGACGACAACGTTCAATGAGCTCTGCACGTTCAGATTCAATAAATGCTGTTTGCATTTTGTGAATGCTGTCCTCGCTTTTTTTGTTCAGCCTACATTCGAGGTAGTATATTTTTTTGTTGGCTTCGAACTTTAGGGGGTCGGCTAGAATTGGGGTCGGCCTAGATTCGAGTAAATATGGTAGTCACCTAACGCAATGTGTGTAATGAATCTAGGGTAAATGCTCTACAAAAAATTACATGTTTTTGATGAGAGAGAGAGAGAGTAAAACATCTTTATTAATAATATTTGAATGGCAAGAGCAGTGTGGGAGGACTGCTCTCGCCATTCAAATATTATTAATAAAGATGTTTTACTCTCTCTCTCTCGTCAAAAACATGTAATTTTTTATAAAGCATTTACCCTCGATTCATTACACATTGCGCTAGGTGACTACCGTATTTACTCGAATCTGACAAGAGATGGTGATTATTTTTTGACATATGTCGATCTTTGTTTGCTAATGTGGAAAACCTCAATCACGTCCTTCTCAGCTCTGTCAGGGCTCTTTGCAACTAACCTTATGTGCTGGCTGGAAGATAGGGAAACACCCATGGCTCATATGCGCAGCCAGATGGCTACTGTAGTTATTCTTCATGCAAGTTCTGGGTTCACCAACTCCCTCATTGAAACATTGATAATGGTTATGGTTAGTAATACTCGTTTCCATCCGAGAGCAAAATCAGCTTGTAGTTGGTGCTGGTCCGGTTGATAGGTCTTTCTCCTTGTTTTTTCATGCTATCATGCTTCTAAGAATAAATAATCTTGCATACTATTGCTGAAAGCTGGGAGAGTTGGTTATTGGCATTAGGAAACAGTTACTTGACTATAAGATGAAGCACATGAAATGCACAAGATGAGCATTGCACATGAACTTGTTTTAGTATATGAGTGCGATTATATGCATGCATGAAAGGCTCACATTTGCAGCAAGAGTTGACTATATGCGACATATAAGATACATCACTCATTCTATTTTGCGTGTACCATACATCTTTTTCAAGTAATCAATTTTTCTATTCGAGATTTCAATAGAAGGTGTGCTGTTGCATTTATCGGGTTGTCTGGAAAGGCCCTTATATATCAGTGTACACTTTTAGCCTTATATCTTTTGAGTATTTTGTGCTGTTGTATTTTGCCATGTATTGACATCTTTTACAATGTCCTGCAAGTTTTTCAGACCTTGCTAACCTGCGCAGAATGCTCAACTTGTCTTTGGGGCACCTTTGAGTGCATTTAATGCCTTCAGCGGAAAGTGTTACGTAGGATAAACCAGTATTTGTGTTAATGGCAGGCTGCAGGAGCATCGTGCACAGATGTAGATGGTAACAGTATGTGGATATCTCGCAAAACATTGCAAAAGATGCCAAACTGTGCCAAAATTTGACTGTACACATGCACTTTGCAAATATAAGGCAGGGAAGTGCAGATTTGCATACTAGGCCTTTTCCATCCAAGAAACCAATAACTGCATTAACAAACCTTCTACAGGGGTCTTGAATAAAGAAGTTGGTTACTTGAACAATATGATGTATGACATGGGTGCATCATGAATCACAGTTTATATGTCGTTTATTGTGAAATTTCCTGCAAATGTGTCGTTTTTATTTATGTAGTCATTGTTTAGTGAGGTCATTTCATTTCCCACACCCATTCTCTGCACATCATGTTGGTATTTTGTTTTGTCTTAGAACTGTAATTATGTTCCATAAAACCTTACATTGCTAAAATTTGACTTTGGGGCAGTTTGGTCTTTTCATCCACGTTCTTGTTTTTGTCATTTCCCTTACCATGTAAGCATTTTTCTGGAACACTTGCAGTATTTCGTCATGCTCCTGCGTTTAGAAGCCAGATGTCTGTCTCTGAGTAGCTCAAACCACTTGAAGCATGCAAATCTGATGCATCCTCAATGGAACTCCATAGTGAACGTATTGCTAAAATATTTTTCAGGGGATGAAGCACTTCTGTAACTGCCGAGTTTTGCAGCAATAAAGAAGCAGAATGCTTGCATCTGTGTAATCTGTATTTAACTTTCTTTGTATCATCTTTTATCTGACTGTCTGTCAGCATGGTAACATTGCATATTGTCTTCTTTCTTAGCATTCATAGGTTCCAAATTGCTCCTATGTTTTTCTCCTCACATTTTCTGCAATATCCTTCACCAGAAGGACAACTACCAGTTCACCTAATTTACCACTTTTACAGGCAACCAATTACCCATAATAGTAGTGTAATGCCCATTGCTTAAAAGCTCCTAAACAATTTTGCACATCTGAAAGTTTCTTGAATTCATGCACGCAGGTGCTGTTTGTAATATGGCTGAATGCTCAAGTGATTAGTTTTTCAGGCCAATGTGAAAGAAAAACCCCAGTACCTGTGTCGCTTTATGATGTTGACCTGTATTTATTACGTTGGTAAACTGTGTGCACTCTGAAGATATGCGCATTACTGCTGGTGTTTTGTATTATCTGTGTATAATAAGGCAACATATTGTATTATCAAGAACACATTCATTTTATTCGTTTTTTAATGTGTTGTCATTTACTTTCATTGTTAGTACTGCTAGGCATCCTAATACCTAATTAAAGAGCTTCTGCAGATATAGAGTTGATTCAAAATTTCAGAAACTTTTAATCATGCAGCTATAGGTTCTTTTAATGATAAGCTCTTTCTTCAATACAAAATAGTGGTTCCTAAATTGGTTATTCGTACCTACAAACCACCCTAGCTGGATGAAAATACTTTTCAGAAACTGCTCGAAGGTCTATTATATTTAATCAAGTCAGATAAGAAGATACTCTTTGCAGATACATAACATTAATGGTCCATCTCAATTAATGAAACATTCTGGAAAGCCTTGTGGTCATTCATAGAAACACTTGTTTGTAGCTTTGTCAGTGCCGTAATGTTTCAGCCTTAGTCTACAAGATAACGATGCTCACACGATGTGAAATTTTCACAAAGTATTCTGTGTGTGCGTTCTGCAACATAAAAGGAAGAGGTCTGAACACTGGCCAAAATAGTTCAAAATAGTTATTTGCATTTTGGCTCCCCCTGGGAGTCTTGTTCACAAGGCTCCCGTGATGGAGCCAAAACGTAAATAACTATTTTAAGCCATATTGGTCGGTGTCTGGACCTCTTCCTTTTAGTCTGCATCATCCCGACCAGACGGGCTTTTGTCATACTCTCGACTTCATCCAGTCTGCAACTGTACAATGCGTTCGTGTTGTCCACTTCTCTGCTCTTGTGTCTGCACACCTCACCTTTTTTTTGCATAATGAATCCTTAGCAACTAGATCAGCTTTCTGTCCTAAGGTACAATGGGCTGTAATTTTTCCTAAAATCTGAGGTGGCCAAGATACACTTGGCGTGATAGCATTGAATGGCCCAGCACTGTTGAATAATTCGTGATGCTGTGTTTAAATATTCATGTGGTGTCAGTTTGCAATACAATAGTACATAATCTATTTACGTTTGGTTTTTCAGGATGCTCCCTATCATGCACTGCCATCTCAACAGTACCATGGCTTTTTGTGTGGATTCCTTCCATTTTGAATGCCACCACTGCTTGCACAGCATCACAGCCTGCCTGCCTTGATCTTGCGGAAGAAGAAAATACAAAATGCCTAATTTTTTAAATGCGTGCATGGCTCCACGCAAGACACCACCTGGCGTCGGGGTGTTAGGGCTTTTTGCAGAGAAAACGTTTGTAATAATGCCTTGTGTGTGCCCTAGTGGCTAAATGTTGGCCTCTTTGCCTGTGTAAAAATTTCACACTTATGGATACTGTTAAGGGTTCCTGTATTATTGTTATTACTTACAGTTTCCTGTTCAGGATTCCTGTATTGGAAATTTTTGTTTCATTATAAAACTAAAAATTATAGTTGAATTGCTGCTTTGTGTGATATGCAATATTCAGCCGAAGGTGGTCAGCAGAGGTCGAACAAGCGTTATATCAGGTGGAGAAATTTTTTTGAGCAGGGGACTTCTTTGTTAGGGTAACAACTGTTTTCCTTGGCATTATTTATATAGTTCACTTTTCTCCACTTCATGGATATCCAGCAAAATGACTGAGTGCATAGGGAGGGTGAGGAAAGTTTAAATGCTCAACATGGGGATTTAGTTAGGGATAGCAAGGTGTGTAGAAGTAGGGGAGTTTGGGAGGTTGCTGACACCGATTTCTATGAGTGATCTTGTTGTTTGTGTCAATGTCGGTTATATAATGCGAGGCGTCTTCTGAGGCAAGAAACTTTGAAAAAGCTCCTTATAGCTGTGGAAATTCAGTACGTGCCCCCTGGGGCTACCATGGGTGTGTCACTGTGGCCATTGGTTATCACTTGGGGCCGCTGGGTAGATGCAGCTCTTCAACGAACTTTTTTGACACAAACTTGTGTATGTACACTGGGTGTGTGCCACTGCATGTGTGCCACTCTTTAATGGACCTCTTTGATGCTGACTTAGGTCATGGGGCATCACAACAAGAACCTACGTAGTGGCATCTGTGTAGGCATGTAAGTGAGCTGAAATTGTTTGCTTGGGTTTTCTTTCCCTGACGACTAGTCCCCTTGTTGAATTTACTTCAGCCTGAGATATCACCTGTTTGACTACTGTTATCACATTATGCCCCATTTTGCTGTGAACTTGTCATGTTCTCTAGCTGGCAAGCTTGAATTTCAGGTACTGCACAGTGCTAAGGAAATTGATTCAGAGTGGGCGGTACTACCTCGGCTTTTCTTTGCAGCTGCGTGTTACATGAGAGAATAAGTTGTATGTAGATGTCTATTAGAAATAGCATAGGTATTCAAAAGTACTTTCATTATGTTCTAGGTCATTGGTGCTGTCTGGCCTCCTTTGCATCATTTTTTGTAGCATGCTTGTTTACGTGCAAAAACAAATGTGGCCTGTTCTAATGCCTGCAAGGACTGCCCAATAGCTCATTATGTTTTGAGCCACTCAATTTCAGTCTTGGCTGCACTTGTGGATTTTCAACATCACTGAAGCTTGCAATATGCTTGAATTTCCTGCGAAACTGGTTTGCTTGTTTGTATCCAATTTATTGAATTATTTCACTTTCAATATGCTAATAGTCATTGATTGTAATATTATGCTGGCACATTTGATTCTGGAACTGTAATAAATTTCCAGACATTTTATTGCTTTGTCATAATTTTTGCACCTCGTTAGACACAATCTACTAAACACACAAAAAACTCCCTTCAACCTCGTAAAATTCCCAAAAGGTGCATAATAAATTCCCGACCTACCTGTAAAAGCTCTAATAAAGAGCTAAAATGCACTCCCAAAACATCTGTTTAAAACTCCCTTAATAAAACAGCTCCCTAATGCTGTAAAAATTAACTCCCAAACATTCTCTTATATATTCCCATAAAAAGCAAAAATTAAACTCTCAAAATTAACCATAATTGCTCCCTTAAGCAAAGCTCCCAAAATATGGGAACAGTTGCTCCCATGTTTACACCTAAGCACTCCTACAAGGAGGCAAAATAATTTCCCAAAGGTCTCCTTCAACACTCCCTTAAGAAGCCAAACGTTTCCGAAAATGTACGTAAGGACTCCCATCGTTTCTCCTATAAATTCCCATAAGCAGCAAAATAAAATACCCATGTCAACTTGTAAAAGCTCCCAAAGCTCCTCATAAAAAGTTCCATAGTGCTGGTGTCCAAAAGAGGAATGAAAAACTCCCAACGTTCCCCATAAAGACTCCTGCAACCGCTCAGGGGTTGGTGTTTAAAGGAGAATTCAAAAACTCCCATAATTCCCCATAAAACCACCAAACACAAGGAGGTGAAAAAAAACTCCGTTCGAAGGGAGGATCTTGTCCTCCCTTAAGGGCTTGAGTTATGCAACGAGGCCAAAACTCCCTAAAAGGGTCAAACCTGTTTACAGTGTGGGGGACGTCAACTTGCTTGAACGTGCTGCGCCTCCGGCCCGTGTAGATGTGCTTCTGCGCTCCTTAATTTGGTGTGACGCGATTCGAAGTGGTCTTGTGTACTGGAAGCAGGCTCAAGAAAAGGTCCCGTATCTAACACCGTGCACAAATTTGAAATATTGGATCATGCTATCGAATGCTATGGCGCGTGTACTTTAGTTTCTTTAACGTGGCGCTCCGACATATGCTAGAGCCACATACGCGTACAATGCATCCCAGGGACTTTCGTGACCCCAGTATAGAGTGGCCCAAAACATGAAGTGGACGCCATTGGCTAACAGCTCCCTATGCTACACGCACAGCTGTGATTAGACACTCGCACACTTTTTTCTGTGTCTGGCCATGCGATCGTGCCGAGAGGCAACTGAAGTGCTAGGTGCTGGACCAATTGAACAATCGTCCACCATCAGAACTAAAATCTCCATGCCAGCGCTCCTAAAGAGCCTCCGCGCAGAAGGTTTTATGCGCGCTACTAAATTTTTGGTGGTCTACGCGCCTCGTGAAAAACTTTAAGAACGCCGGCCCCTGCCGCTATATAGTGTATGCCTTTTGTTTGTGATCATCGCTCTTTCTCTCTCCCTCCCGCTCTGTTCTTTCTCTCATTATCCCCACACTGCTAACCCCTGCAGTGTATGCACCCGGAACTACCTCTGGTTAACCTCCCTTCCTTACTATGCATCTTTTCCCTTTCTCTCTTTCTCTCAAGTGCACGCGTATCAGCATCACTCAAAGTTTCATATTTGTATTCCGCTATCACATTTGTGTGGTACAAGGTAGGCAAGAAGTGTAATTTGGATTAAATTAACCGCCTCGTGTCTTTATGTGTTCGATTAATTATGGCTGCTCCATTCAAGTGCCTGCCACTTTGAGAGACCCAAGACTCAGTTCGAAACATTCCTTATTCCGAATTACGCCGGTTCGAATTATGCGGATTCCATGGCACCTGGTCAGTCTAGAAAACACATATAACGCAGCTGTTTACTGATTTATTTTTACCTTCAGTTTTTGTTTCTCTACTTGGTGCTTATAAATCTGCTATTTTTCCGGACTGTTATGATGTAGTCATAGAGTGTTGAACCGGTTTTCTTGTAATTGAGAGGCTGTTTTTAATAAAAGAACCCTTCGGCGTTCCTCTTCAAAAGGAAAAGTAGTGTAATATTTGCAATCACCTATTTCATAGACGTCCTTCATATCTGAATTGTGCAGCTCCGAAGGCTAGGATGCCACTTAGAGTGCTCCAAATATGGAAATTAGTGCTCCAAAAGTTTGTTTCTTTTCCTTTGGAATAATTTTAAAATGCTTTGATCTTCAACCTCTATGTGTATGCGCACTCAAGTGCTGGAATGTTGTCCTCGCAGTCCCGCTCCTTGTGAAAGTTTTTAGGAAGTGAAACTATTTCACCTGAAGCGGCCTCATATAGGCTCGTACGAAGTTCGATCTAGAACGGGCTGGAGAGAGAAGAATAGCACGAACAATCACAAAATAATAAGACGCTGCTTGTTGCGCAACTAAAGTAAGGTAGCGCGTGTTGAAGAATCGAGATGCGTGAAATAAGGAGAATGACATGCACGAGCTTAGGTCTGTTCCTTTGCGCATGTTCGAATGCGACTAAATGTTAGCATAAATTCCTTGGTTGCATTTGCTTGCCGGTTAATATCTCTCTCCAATAAGCACAAGAAAGAAACTTAACCAAATATTCGCACCGCTAGCCCTAAGTATGCGGTAGCCTACTTGAATTGTTATAAATGAGGTTTTTAGCCCACGAAAAGGGACGAGAGACAGAGGCACAGCGTTGTGTCCACAGGCACAGGCACAGCGCGAGAAACACAGCGCTGTGTCCGCGTCTTGCCTCTCTCTCTCGTCCCTTTTCGTGCGCTAAAAACCTCAGTTATGCAATACCAACACGCCCTAACCTACGCTCTTTCAAGTTAAATTGTCAATTGTGACATCTCGAAAGCAGCGCGCTCGTGCGTCATCGGTGTCCTTGCACACTCCAGTATAATCTTTGACCAATAACCTTGGCGGATGCTGTTGACCCCGACGCCGTTCTCGCCGACAGGGATAAATGTGCCAGCCTTCGCACATTCACTTTATTTTGCGACGGCACTTCGAAGTAACGATGAATGAAGCCCTTCGGGCCTCCGCCGTTTTGCGTTGCTTCCTGTTATTACAGAGATAATTCCTATTGGTCTAGTGATTTCTATAGGAATCATTTTCTTTCTTTACATAATGTACCGCGAGGGGGACCCTAGCGATATATGTGTGGTCACGTTATTAGCGACAAAAAAAGAACAGATATTTGTCCAGTGAAGCACACACAACAATTTTACTGGCTGTCATTTGGGTGTGGTATATAAAGTTCCCTTTAGCTGTGGCCATTTTTACGTAGAGCAAACTGGGCGGTGTATCAATCAGAGGATAATGGAACATAAAAGATCGTTAACCGGTGGATCGCCTGCAAATGTTTTCTTAAATAGCGAAGACTGCTGAGTTTGTGATTGCACGCATGAGTTAGATGAATGCGTGAGATTGTAGAGGCATAGGAATGAAGAAACGCGTCTTGTGGTCGAGGCATGGCATATCAATAATAGTGGAACTGCGTGCGTGAGTCAGTCTCCGATTACATTACGATAGAAAGAGATCTAATTTCTTAACAGTTACCTCTTACGTAGACCGGCACGTGTACTGAAGTGACACCTAGTGCTACCATTCCAGAGCATGCACAGATTGTCATTTTTTTTCACCTCACTGCTCCCTTCAGTTGTCAGTCAGCATTCGTGTTGTCCACTTCATTCCCTTGTGTCCGTGTCTGCGCTGTTAAGAATGGCGAGCTGCAAGGCGAAATTGCCACCCAATATCGACTAGGGGACAAGACGCAGACGCAAGACAACCAGACGCAAGACAACAACCTCGACCAGACGCAAGACAACAAGCTACCCACCATTGGCGCCGATACTTCCCGTAACGGCACCCCTCCAACGCCGGAGTCGGGCATCGGAATGTGTGCGCCTTTGTGTACGTAAACCGTTCTGCAGGGCGGCGGCAAGTTGGCGATGAGTAAATGAACATTCACCGCCTTGTATCGCCGGCGGACCGAGTGTATAAAAACTGCTGTTGTGCGGATGCTCGACACACTTCTCTTGAGCAGTCATGTTAGACTGATACACTTCTCTCGTGCAGTCATGTTGCACTGACACTCTTTTTCTCAAGCAGTCATGTTAGACTGATTTAATTTCTGTAAAGAAACCCATATTCCTCGTTCTCGATGAGAAGTAGTTCTTCCCTTCATCAACGTCCTCAGCGTGGATAAGTTGGACGACGGCATGGGCCAGCAGCCTTCGAATTCATGCCGGACTCCAATCTTGGCAGCGGATCTCGAGCGATGGGATTGAGCCCCCAATCCTGACAGCGCGCCTTATCCTTTCTTTGCATTATGAATCCTCACCAACTAGCACAGCTTTTTTCCCTTTAAATTGCGACACGGGTGTACAAAAAAAAAAAGCACGCACAGACTTTCCTACGAGTTGGCTAACTTTACGTAGCATTGTGCCACTGGCTCATCTCCACGCAGCTCGGTGTCATTATCAACGTTATGAAATTTCATCCGTTCAGAACAAACGACAGGGCTCTGGCGACACGAACTCGTGCGGAAAGCAGTGCAAGATGCAATAATGAAGCAAGCAAAGCACTGCAGGTGGCAGCGGCAGGTGCGCCGATTAGGTTCCGATAATTACAATCTATCATCACTCTTTATAGCCTGATCCATCCTCGTCGAACCATTATGAACCGTGATTAAACGTAGTACGGCGGCGCCTGCGTATGGCAAGCCCGCGCAGACCGTGTCCTAACAGCGATCTGCGATGCGTACGAAGAGGTTTGACTGCTGATATCTCCGCAAGTTGTGTTTTCGCCTCTCCACGTTGAACAGCGATGTGCAGGCCCATATCTTGAAAGCGGTCTGTGAAAGGAGGATGGTGCGGCGTGAAATGACAGCTTCGTGAGCGCTGTCTTCTCGCCGCATCATTGGCGATGAAGTGACCGGCAGCACGAAAGTGAATTCGCTCGCTGCGGCGAGCTCTATTTCCAATGCGTCTTACGTCATGGACGGTCGGATGGGTGTAGGATTCTTCTCGTTTGGGTAAGCAAAAAATGCTTATGCATTTAAAAGGTTCTTCAACTATGGTGCAGGTACGAAGTGAAGGCTATATACTGGCACTGAAAGGGTCAGTCGTCGCAGGAGAAGCACATATCTCCCCCAAATTCCGTCGCTACCTTGCCCCATTACGATTTCATCCACTCGAGATTTGGCAATCCTACTCGGTCGGACTCCGCGAAGAACGCAGATGACGGAAAGTACAGGGATGTGCGCATTTATTGGAATGAGATTCTTTGCATTGCCAGATCATTTCCTTCCTGGCTATACATATAACCAATAATATGGGCCGATCCCGAAGACAGTTAAATGTAAAGATGTGGACCGCCGCCAAGGTATTATAGCCTAAATATATGGACCGATCCCGAATGTTGTGCAGATTAGAAATGCATGCCTGGCCTCGTTCACGACGTTCTTCATTAAAAACAGTGGTAGTTACGCTCCAAAGACGAAGCCCCGATGGCGATGGCAAATTACTAATCAGCTGTTCCAAGTAAGAATAGTAGTTTAACTGGCCGTATGAACTTGAAACATTCGCGTGCTAAGCGAATTCACAAGCATGGTATCAGCGCGCATAACCGAACATGAAGAAATCACACTGGGATGAGGGCGCACACTCGCTTTCAAAACGGCGGTGTAAGCAAGTGCGGCAGCACCAGCCAGCGATCAGACATTTTTGCGGTCGATCGCTTCAACGTCAGGGTGGCCAGAAGGCAGCGCGCACAAAGGTATGCGCCGTTTTCAGATTCCGTTCAAGCTCGCTCCCACTCCCTCCCGCGCCGCATCCCCACTTTCCTCCATATCTTCAGATCCCATTGCACCCGGTCGCAAAATGCGCAGTTGCTGCCGGAGCACAACGCCATCCGCCCCCCTCGGTCCCTCCTTCCCCTCCCCCACGGCCTTTCGCGCGACGGAAGGCAGCACGTTTTCTGTCCGCTTCCTGTCTTCGCGCGCGATCGTCGGCTTCCCTCGCGAGCTTCCATTCGCACACATAGGACACGACGCGCGACGACAGTGGAACATGAGGGATGCAGACTTCCTGCTCGCAAGTCGGATGGGCAAGCAGTGTGCCCATGGTAAGCCCTCCACAGGCCTGATTTCTCGGCCCGAGCCGCACTATGCAACGCCCGGGCTCGGCTCTGGCTCGCTGAAGGAACATGCTGCGACATTTCGATTGTTGGGTTCTACATAGTCAGTGGTCGAGCGTAGGTGAAAAACACCGATTGAGAGGTCATCAGCCACTGCGTGCTATAGAATCGTACGTGTATATGGCCATTGCATGTGCGTGGTGTATGTCACAAGGACAGTGGCATTCGTACTTTGGCGAAGAAATGTTAAAACTTGATTAACGCGTGAGAACTAGCTTCGGAATGCTGTCGCGTTTCACTCAAATTGAAATCTTAAGCGCACTCCAATACTTTTTTTCTTCAGTGGTTAGAGCACCCGCGGCTGAAGCGCTTGGCGACGGCGATTCGATTAATTGCCACATAAGTCTCACGTTATTTCGTATTTCTTTAAGTGAGGCGAGACACGAACCTGCCTACCTACCTATCACAATGTACCGAAAACGAAGCAAGAATTTCGCAATAACGTAATCGTCGCAGTAAAACGAAATGGATGTACGCTGCGAGAGACTACTTCGTCAAACACTACCGCTGCAGAAAGCCAGAAGGGGGCGGGGCCGGGCGCGTCTTGTACGTCAAACATAGTTGCAGTCGCGGCAGCTGGAGATGTCGCTTACTCAAAAAAGAAAGAAAGAACATGTCCACTGTGCAATACCAGACGACTGCAGCGGCAAGAGCATGAAACAATGAAAGCACTTGTTATACATGTACTTCGTTGCCATTTTGCTTAGATCTGGGTTTGGCGGCCCGCGTACCACATATTGAAAGTCACGTGATCTGCCGAGTTTCGGAGGCAAGGGAAACTGGAATGGTCAAGGCAGACGCAACGCCATGGTGGTGCTCACTTTCGCACCTGCATGAGCGCTCGCTGCTGCAACCTTCCCTCATCACGTCACAATGATCGCCAGCGTTGTGACCATGCGGCTACTAGCGGGCCTCCGCTGAATGGCCGCAAGCACTCGCAAAGGCGCTGAGACCTTCCTTTCGCTCATGACCGGACAAGAAGGACGTGGGACGCGTGGTGGCATGCGTGGGACGTACAGAACGCGGCTGCGTCAGCATATATGCATTGTTATTTCCCATACCCATGAGAAAAGAACAGTTTCATGAAGGAAATTCACAGACTATAAGAGGAGCAAGGTGGAAAGCTGGTCTAGTTGCTGGTCCCGTTCATATATCAGAGTGCGAAAAACGAAACAGAGTGAAAACCACATGACGAGCGCTGATTTCCACCTGAAACTTTATTGCCAAGCACGTGCAAATTCCATGGCCATCGAAGTCAATACATGCATCACAGGCCGTAAGCAAAAAGGAGATCTGTGAAAAAGACAAGTATATCAACGTGTTTTACGCACTCAAGTTCTCTGCAATGCAAGGTAATCGATTACTCTGTGGCGCATGATTCCGCCAGCTCCTCCATCGGAGCTGCTTCAACAATTCCCCGTTGCTTCAGCTGGTCCGTGTGATTATGCAATATTGTGGTTAATGCGCTTAATGCTTCCATCCGATTAGAATCCCAGCACTTCTGGAAGGCGGACGTTCCTTACAATTCTTGCTGTGTGAATATCTTGGCACGATGTACTGATCTTTCTCCGGACTTGAGCTGCAGGAGGCAAATCGCTCCTCCTGTTGCTAATATTATTCCGGTATATTTCTGCCCTCTCGTTTCTATTATCCTACAGAACTTTTATCTCGATTTCTTTTTTGCCGTATGTGTAAATATCCGCGGATATTTTATAATTTTTTTTCATTTTCACCATCACTGTTTCTCTAATTACCTTCTTTTTGATGGCACCGTACGTTCTCTATTTCTTCCCCTATACCAGGTTCATGCTCTTGAGCTATAGATATTTGTGCCCTTTAGACACCACTGTATTTTCATCCCTGTTCCTGAGTCTAACTTCAAAGCGCATTTTTCTCTGTGCTTCTATGACTCCAAAAGATGGCCAACGCTTGTCATTTTTGAATGCCTCAATTTGCGCTCTTATTACGGTGAAAAAAAAAACACCTTTACTCCTCCTAATCGCATCCATCCCCCCGCTCCCCTCCCATTCGGGGTTTTGCTTCTGCAGCGCCTTCATTAAAAATTTGAATAAGTAATCAATAACGTGTACTCCACGCAGTAAGTTTGAGCGCCGCCCCAATAGCACGTATCGTCAAGAGCTCTGCTGGGTATAGGCTCACTGGGTACACTTGCGACAGTGAGGTGACAGGAAACTCACTCTGCCACTTCCGGCATTTCTTTCGCTGTATTGCGCTGCTACACACATAAAACGCTACACACATAAAACCTAACATAAAACTTAAAACTGTCATCCACCCGAATGTAGAACGAAACTACAAAGGGTGGCTGGAACCGATTGCAGCTAACAGTACGCTAATAGATCGAACTGCGATGTGCTAGCATTCTGGGGCACTCAGATGGGATAGCGACCACCCAAGAAAGGCGTTGATCCCGGGTTCGAATCTCGGCCCAGAATTAATTTTTCATCAACTGGGACATTTTCTTTCTGAGACCCTGAGGGTTCTCGTTGTACCTATGTGCTACACTCGGGTTGATGACCAGTTTCCTTTCCATGACGGTTCTTCAAATTTGTGGGATTCCACGCAACTGATCTGTGACCTCAGATGGTTAACATGAATCCGGGCTGCTGCGAATGTCACATCTGCTTCACTGAAAGTGCCAGCGTCATGGTGTTCTTTAATTTACTCAGACCGACACACCAACGAACTAGGTCACTACCTTCCCGTTAAATGTACGAATTGTGTACGTGAACATTAGGATTTAATAAACGAAAGAACGAGATTTACAAACAGTTCCAAATACTAAAAAGATAGGAGGCTGAACTTGCCTATCATCCAAAGTTAACTAGTTGTATGAATAAGCCCTCCCAGAATTTATGTTATCATTTAGTTGCCTAATGCTTCTTTTTGAATATTTCCACTTCACTCCTTTTGGTATTTCGCCGGATGTACAGTTTAATCAATCTGGTGCCATCTATCCGCTGCGTTGGTAGGACCCATCACTTGAGGCAAGCAAAAGAACAAGTGAATAGTGACCAAAATCCGGTCATAAAGGATTTTTTCTGCAAGCACTAATGGCAAGTCCTTCTTAACATGGCAAGAGTAAAAACACACAGCACGGTGCCACCCTCTCTTTCTTGGTAATAAAAGGAAAGACTCCAGAAACATCTTTTGAGCCATTGGAATGTGGGAAGGTGGATGACCAGCGAAGCTGTTTACAACCACTACTAGAACTGTTGAGTCTGGTGTGCAATGCTTTATGACTTTGGAGTGATGTTGGTAGTGGCATGTTAGATTAATAGTACGAATGACAGAAATCGTAATTTTGACAGCACGGTGCCGCCCGTGGCAGTGCTGCAAGAACACTGCAATGAGTTGCTAGGCTGATTATTCTATATACGAACGGCCTCGCGCGTAACACCCCACGTCGAAAGCTGGCGTGGCCGCGGAAACTTGCGAAGCAGTAATGTTTACCGGTAAACGTTTGCGGGGAGTGTTACGTGCTTCCCATTCCTATCACGAGCGCCTTATGATCAATTAGGTGGTCCGGATGCCTCTATTGAGCTTGTTCTTTATTTAAACGTATGCTGTTCTGTACTTTGGATGCGTGAGTCCAAAGAATGCATGCACTGTTCGGTGCACTTTGCCGAGTGCTTGTAGCCTCCGCCTTACGGTGCTATGAGCCATTACATTATATTTGCTTGCATATACGGGGTACGAGCCATTGATGATGTTACGGTCTGTTTGGGAAGAACAAAAATACAAGGAACCCTAGTGATATACAGTTTCGCTGTAAAAGCTAAAATACAGGTTGTTGAGCGGGAAGGGCTCTAGCATTAAACATTTATTACCCACACTCTGGGACCCCGGCGTCCGCCATTTATTCATGCGCTGTCCACTCCTTGCAGCGCTGCCAGCCCTGAACGACTCGGCCGGTCGAGGCGCCAACGAGGAGCTGCTTGAAACCTTCTTCAATTACACTTCAATTCAACTAAACAGTAATTTTATTCAAGTAATCAAAACTGGCATGCGACAACGTCTGAATCCTTAGCCGTAGGCTAGTTATGGATCCATGCAGTTATACAAAGAAAACTAAACGATTCAGACACGGGCACAATCATTTCTTGTTTTGGATCAAACAAACAAAACAAGAGCAAAAAAAAAGGGAAGCAAATGCAACGAAACGAAAACCCATAAACAAAGGTGCAGACCACCGCAGGAGGGAAACAGCCATGGCCCCCGCCGGCTCGGGCGCGCGCCATTCCCCGCATGCCGACGTCACAGCCATCGGCACCCAGAAGCGAAAAGGCTTAGTTGCTGGCCAAGCTGCTAAGTCTCGCCCACGACAGGAGCTCCACCCCACCAGTGAGGCAGCGCGTATACAAGACAAGACCCATGGTCTCCCTCTGACGGCAGCCCGCACACTTACATGCTTGCGATAAGGATACATGAAACGGTTACACAAAAAGAATTGGTTCAACATTTGTGACTTAAGCCGCTTGCAAAACGGTAAGATGTCATTGTTATTTGCTCGGCGCAGCAAGAATGTACACTGATATGCTGTATTGGCGGCGAGGAGTTACGGAGTCGCCATCTATCGGAAGCGCCTCGCTGGCGTAGTATGAGGGATCAGGCGGCGCGCTCCTAATAGGTTTCGCTTACGGCGCTCACTGAAAGCACCCCGCGCGAGCTCTCCCGGACATTTCTGTAAATGCTTACGAAACGAGAGACGTCTTTTACTGTCTAAATAATAATCTTGGGCAAACTGAAAGTACAGAGTCGTTTACAGACGCTATCTCTTTACCGAATACGTACAATGAACGCCACTGCGCGCGGTCGCCGCGATGGAGTCTCCCGAACCGGCTTCTTGCGTGAAAGGTAGGTAAACGCTGAGAGCAAACTATGGGAAATATGTTCTTATAGTGTTTGTATAACTAAATGGAGCGTAATAGAATGAAGCCTCAATAAAGCGATGGCATAGATTCGCAGCGACCGACTGCGCGTCTGCATGCTTGTCCGCGCACTGTTTCGCTTTCGCCGCGTGCGTGCTTTCGCACCGTGCCATGAGCTTTAGGCCGCAGAATATGAGCATTTGACAGTGTACAAGCAACCATTGTTGCGTGGACGCTATCAGAGCTGTTCAAAAATAATTTCATTGTAGAGACTCCGGCGCCTACGGGGTGATGTAACGTCGCGGCGATTCAATCTTCCTTTTTATTCTGAAATCTTGGACGTATCAATATTATTACTCGGGTTGGGTCACACTTTATGTTTATCGCTGTTCTCAGCGTGCGATTTCCTGCTGCTTCTTTTTTTTTGTAATCCAGTGCAATATATCATAACACAAACATGACCATATGCCATGCTTTTCTTTAATGTGCTTCTTACCGCTCCCTTTCCACTCCAGTGAACTTGCCAGTATCTTTAGCATCGACAATTCATAGACCAAACCTCCATGACATTAGTCGGGCAGCGGACTCGGGCGAGCGTCTCAGTGCGTGTTTTCCGAATTTCGCAGTCCCAGCGCCGTAACAGAAATCTTCCTCGCGTCTGTGCTTGCTGCACACCCGAGTTGTAGCCGATGGCTGTCTGCAGGTTTTATGTTTCGCGAGCCAAGCTTCACGCAGCTTCTTGTCTTGCGGCTACGTGTGAATAAGGCGGACGCAGGGCTCCGTTGCGTGCGTCCGGCACGGCGGCCCCGAGCAGTAGCCTACCATGTTGCGCCCCTTCAAAGGCAGCCACTACCTATTGTGGTGCTTTCAATCCTTGTAAAGGAGACATTCGAAGCGGGAAAATCTGGCCACTATATGAGGACCGCAGCGTACGAGGGAATTTAAACTCGTTTTCAGCTCGCTTCGGCGCTCCCGAAGCAGACGACGCGGCCGCTATGTCCACGTGATCCCTAATAGCCGTCCCGCCGACGGTGGCGCCAGCTTTTCCAGTGGTGGAGCGCAAGGCCAATATACATTTGATGCACGGTGTGTTGAATAAAAACAAGGGTGCATCGGAATGGACATTTACGTGACTACACATCCATAAACACATATGTACGTAGAAACAACAAGAAAGCGTGACAGCTACGCTGTATCCATTTGTTGCCATCATTATAACTTTCGTTAAAGTCTAACCAATTTAGATCACAAAGAAAGAGTTCTTTTAGAGTAGTATTAAACTTTGCTGACTGCCTAATGTTTTCAGGAAGCGAGTTCCATATTTTGACAACTATATAATGTATGGGTCGCTGGCCGTACTGGTTGCGACATATCGGCACGTGAAATTTCTGGAAGAAGTCTGAGCGACTGTTAAATGCCGATTAATTGAAGATTGTGGCAAGAAATGGCGTGTTGCATCTCGTTATCGAGCATACTATTGAGGAAACGCGGTAATCTCGCAGGTGCGATAATGACATGATGCTGTTCGCAAAAAAAGATTACTTGACGGTGTAGTAAAGCTAGCCTAGTAGATCATCCGTAAAGCTTTCTTCTGAAGCCGTACTACAGGCTCCAAGTATGTTTTGTATGTAAATCCCGAGGCTTCAATACAGTAGGCTAAGTGAGAATGAACGAGACAAAAATACAAGGTTCTGAACGTTTCGAAACTGAAATTACTCCGCAAATTTGTAAATACTAAGCTTGCGGAAGAGACCTTACCACACAGCCTATCGATATGAGGCTTCCAGTTCAGAGCGGAATCAAGGGTTACCCCTAAGTAGAGCACTGAGTCGATTTTCCTATTTCATCACGGCAAATCGTAATGCGGCATGGCTCCTCAAAAGGCTTTTTCTTAAACTTGTCTTGCTGTGCATGCATTCATAAAACTCAAGACACCTATTAAGATTAACAAACACCCTTGCAAACCACCTCTGCAAGCAATAATTGTACAAAGGCTTGGCACCTTGGAAGCGAAATTTATTTTGGATTATTTCAGAGACGGTTCCGGTCTAAGTTCCAACAACGCGACGGGGGCGCTTAATAATTTCTCGACCGTCAACGGGTCGCCAAAAAGGCGAAACCAAAGTGTGGATTTCCTCTAGATCCGACCGGCGTCCTTCACCGATCACTGGGGTCACTTGCGTCTGCCACTTTTCGCGGCCTTGGCAGCACTCGTCCGCTTGGCCCGCCGTGATCTCGAGGAAGATCTGCGTGCCGCCATCTTGGACTTGGCACGCCTGCCTCCACGGCTCGACGACGAGCGGTTGCTACGGGCGTGGCGGCGCCGTCTCCCGCCAGTCTTGGTTGCCGTGCTCGCTGCAGACGAGGTGCTCAGGGAGCGGTGGCGTCGGCTGCGGCGTCCCCGCTTTCTCCCGTGGGTGCTCTCCGAGCTGGTGCGGGACGTCCCTCGGTGACTGCCTCTGTGCTTGCGGCCACCTCGGCCGCGGCGGGACGAGTGTCGAGATCCGCCACGGCTCCTTTCCCTCCTGGCATGGTGGTGGCTGCTGCTGGCGTGGGAGTGACTACGCGAGCGGTGCCGTCGCTTGGTAGCCCTGGCAGCGACCGAGGAGGCATCTGCGGGGGAGGAGCTCCGTGGTTGCGTCTTGCGCCTCACTTTCGGCGCCTTTTGTGAAAGTCCCTTGCTGGTGGACGGGACGTTCACGTCGGCGTCGCGTGCCGCTTCATCGGAGGCCTTCCTCACCTTGGCCGAAGCCGTGGTCGCGTTGGCTTTCGGCGTTCCTGGTTTCACAGACCGGGACCCCGTCGTTGGTTTGGACGGGTCCTTGGCAGTCCTTCCTCGCGGCCGCTTGACGACGGGTGCCTCTTCGGATGGACTGCCCCCGTCGTCGGCAGCAGCCGGCTTCCGCTTCGCCCGGGTCTTCCTGGGCGGGGCCGCTTCCTTCTCGGCTTGACCCTCCTCGAGCGTCATGGCGGCGGGGCTCAGCGTCCTCCTCGCTCGGCGTCAGTTCTCCGCGGCCACTGGCTCGACCCGGCGTCGTCCTCGGCCGTCGAGCTCACCGGGAATCGGGTGGAAGGCCGGGCCTCACGGCGAGCAGCGCCCGCAGTTTCGAGAACGGCCGCCTGCCGTGGTCTCAGCCGGGGCTGCTCTGGCCACTCGAGCTGCCTTCGCGAGCCCCGTGCAACGGCGCGCGGAGGGGCGGGCTTTTTTTCTCCTTCGTCGTGCCAATCATCTCGCGAGCGGCGCCAGCTTTTGCAGCCTCACACTGCTTTGGATTGTTAGCAATGCTAATTCGAACGCCGTAAACAATACGTAGTGCCTATTAAAACTATGTATTGATGCACAATGATTATTATTGCCGGATGCTGATGGAACAAATCACAAGTTAGAATTGTACTCCTGGATTTCATAAAAGCGCGTGTTCCTGGGACAAACTGTGCGGTGCTGCTTTAACAGAAAGTTGTGTTTTAACTTTTTCTTTAGCGATAGAAAATGTTCCTTTCTTTCTAGGTCTTCAGTACAATACCACTACAAATAATATTCCAGCGCACATTGCATCATAACATATTTTGCATAGACATGTGCTCTTTCCAGAAACATACGTTGCCAAAGAAAATAATAAATACCGCAAACATAAAAGCTCTACAACGCGCCATTTCTGCATCCAGTTGATAAAAACAACAATAAGAAACATGATAGCTACAAAAACAATAATACAAAGTAAATTCGGAATACACATTGCAATGATAAACAACCGATCAATAGGGTCTGAAAAAACACTGGCGTTCTATGGATACAAAGAAAAGAAGGAAAAAAAACTAAGACCAGTTTATCCCTCATGCCTTGCGGTGAAGCGTTTCATGGATTTAGTGAAGGACAGGTGCAATCTGCTCTTTTCCCACAAGACGTCTGGCAAAACGTCTTGCTTTTGAGCTTTGCAGTCCTCGTAACACATTTTGCAGTTCCACCTTTTCGGCATCTCTTGAGGATGGTCTGATGAGAAGCTCGGAACGTTACTTTACAGTTCGTCTGGAGTCATGCACCGCTTTCAAGGACCTATCGCTCTCAGCGTGGTTGGGCAACTACAAAATTATGCACCCAGACATATGTGTGTGCAATTTTGCAGATTTTCTTTATCGGCTCTGCAAAGAAGAAGAGTGGAAAGAAATCCCGCGCCGTTGTAAGCTGTCGTGCGCTGCTTCGTGGTGCTGGGACGGGATGCCCCACGAGCGACCTTCTTTTCGGGAACGGATGTTTCTTTGCTGCCGATGGCAGCACATCATGACTAAGCGAGGTATGCACCCTGAAGATAATCAGCAGCGCTCTCAGGTCGCGCCATAAGATCGGCTGGTAGCGCGCACAAGGAATCAGACTGCTCAACAGCTGCGGATGTGCCATGCTGACTCAAAACACCGAATCTGCTTGGCTGTCATCTTCAGAATCATAACTCGAGCCCTCATCACTAAATTCAAGTGCGGGTGCGCAGCATAGTTTGGAGCGCGACGCTGTTCTCGCGACACAGCCGCTTGGGGCGACGCCATGACTTTCGATTAATACGCAGTGGGCACCGGCCGCGCTCCTTGCCGGGGGTTTACGCGAGAAACGACATCGAAACTGCTGGAAACCGGTTGAAAATTCCAGGCCAACGTGTTGGACAGGGGGCAGACCTTCAGAAATAGAATCTGGTGGAATAAAACGAGTCGGACTCCAAACCGAACCTCACTAGTGAACAGCTGGCGTCATTTTCGGGTAATTATCACCGCTCAGCACTCTCGGACAGACAAAGCCGGCAATTTATTTGTTTCGCGACAACTGGGAGTCATCTGAGTACAAAGTTTTGCTGCTAGTGCGGCGCAATCCTGAGCGACGCACTTTCTGCAGCGAGGCAGAGGGTGACAGCCACGCCCCTTTTCGCTAGAACATACGCACATTAGTTCGCAATAAGATCCGTTAAAAATCGGGAAAATTTATACTGATTATGAAAGTACAGTACGTGTACTAGCTGTTGGACGGCGTCAAGTTGATGAGAAACGGCTACAACGTGTCGAAACCGGCCATCTAAGGCATCGATAACCGGTGATCGATTTGAATAGGCGAGGGGGCGAAAGAGTTAATGTGCATAGCATATGAAGTAGACTGCTGCTAGAAAAATTTAAGCCATTTGCAATGAATGGCTGCTAAGCCATTGTTTTTTGCAATCTTGCAATGTAAGATAATTTATAAACATTCAGCCTTATTTTTACATTATTGCAGCGAACAGAACACACCTTACTGTAATCGTTGTATTACCATCCAGCGACTCCCAGGATCAAATTTCAAAGAAATTTTCTGCTTTAGATAATGACACAACATGATGCCTGTCTTTCCCTCATGGCGAATTCATGCACCTAAAATTTATTCTCTTCTTTTTGATTAATGCCTGATTTCCGATAATGATCGACAGAATCGTGGTTGGTCCACCTACTTGGTCCAGGTTAGAATTTTACACGTAGTTCCTGAATGACCGTAATTGTAATGTCCACGTATTCTATCGCGTACAATATAATTGTTTAAATTCTAAAAAAACACGATTTCATACCATTGTTGCAATCTAAATGACACTAGGTATGTTGCAGTTAGGCGAGGTAAAATCAGGAAGCGGAAGACACGAGGTGTCATGCTTGTCGAACGAAGAATTTTGTTCGGAGGCGTACGCACCCAGGTAAGCATGACACATCTTTAATTACATTCAAGGCTTCATGCCCGTTGCGCAAGAAAGGCCCAATCGTCGTGAAGGATTCGCCGACACTCGCCACATCCCATTGGCACATAGCCGATGACAAATGCTCAGTGGCTCAAGTTGTCTATACTATAGCCCAGACAGCAGCAAGCAAATGCCTAGAGTATCAAGTTCTCTTAATACATCCACAGATACACCCGGTGAGGAAGCAATGACGAATTCCAAACCCCGGAGAAGAGGCAAGGAAAGCTCCGCTTTAGAATTGTGCAAGTTAGAGCAAGTGGTACGTGTAGAGTATACAGCCGGTTGTGTGGCAGACAAGTTGATTAGCCGATGGTTTCTGTTATCCTAATATCTTGAATCATTTTCGCGTAAGGACCACGCACGTAATACACAGGACTAAAATGAAGTTTGCGTAACGGTCAGTTCTCTCTCAATTATTCGCGATAAACCGCGCATAAGAAAGCGTATAAAATTAAACGTATAAACCGCCTGTGCAGAGAGGTCGACCATCGTTTGGAATGAAACCTCTGGCATAGAAGCCCTATACTCTAACCGTTGAGAGCGTGGCGTACTTACGTGATGTATACATGTCACAGACCGAGCAGCCAGAGTGGGAATAGTTGCGAGATGAGCCTGTTTTCTTGAAGAAGTGTTAGAGCATGGCATATTAGGTATGTTGTCGTGTATTGTATATACAAAAACATGTGTATTTCTATTGGGATTTCAAATGCGTGAAGTAAACAAAAAAAAAACACTCGGCCACAGACGCTTGCCTCAGCAGGCGGAACAATTCAGTATTACCCCCGCGCAAGAGACTTTACTACCTGGGAAGGCACTGTTTTTTCGATCCACCAGGAGCTGCCTTCTGGGCTCCGTGACGCCAATATTTGTCGCAGCTCCGCATAGGTTGAACGCCGGTCGAGGAGTCATTGTGGTTAGCCATCCAACTTAGCATCAAACGTTAAAACGTGAACCAACATCTCGTAAAACTAATTGAATGAACAGTAAAAAGAACCAATAATCATTAATTGAAAAGCATACGAAAGAAAGAAAAGGCACACGTGTAGCACGGCATTCGATTGAAGTCCTTAAGAAATCCCTGGACTGCGGCACAAAAATCTATGAGGCGAAATCCCAGAGTAGACGCCCAAAACGAAAGAGACCAATCACAGTGCACTTTGCTATTGCTGTAATTGCTTCGCCCTTCGGAACAAACTGGCAAGTTTGTTATTTAAAATTGGCGTTAGTTGAACTTAGAAGAACCTCTATAGTTGTAGTATAAAACTTTTATTTAAAAAAAGAAAAAAAATCACATTCAGGTCCAGTGGGTGGGTCCCTCAGTCCAGGGTCCCACTGGCGATCGCGGCACGCCGGGCTTGGTCGAGAAGGGCCAATTGGTCCTCCCGCACCGTGCTGGCTAGCCACACCTCCCACTGCCTACTGTTGGAGTTTTGCCCCATAAGGGGTGATTGGATTTCTTGTGGCCGACTCTGGCACGACCATGTGATATGGTCAAGAGATGGTCGCCCTCCGCACCAAGGGCAAGTGTTGGGATACCGGGTGGGGTGTATGTGGTGTAGTAGGAGTAGGTGTGGGTATGTACGGGTTTGTAGTCGGCGCCAGTCCCGCATTTGCGCTGAGTCCAAGGATGTGTCTGGAAAGCTATATTGTTGCCTTCCTCGTCTCTGTGCCTCTAAGATATCTTTTGCTGTGATCGGGGATTCTACGAGAGTGCGTTCCGTCGCTCGGATGCTATATTCTCGAGCGAGGCGGTCCGCCCTCTCGTTACCCGTCACTCCGGCGTGCGCCGGACACCACGTAATAGCGTGGTGTTCCGTGAGATTTCTTCCTAGGATTTTGATGGTGAGTTTGGGCAGGGTGCCTGCCATGAAAAGGCGACATGCCGACTGCGAGTCGGTTAGTATTACCGCAGAACGTGCTCTATTTTCAGCGTCACGTATAGCCAGAGCCACCGCAGTAGCCTCTGCTGTGGCCACCGACCCTGTTCTGACTGTTGCGGAAATAGTAGTTTGTGCGTTTGTGGCTACCACAGTGAAAGTTTTGCTATCCTGTTTGCACGCGTCCGTGTAATAAACCTCCGGATTTCTACCGAACCTGCGTTCGAGTGTCCTGGCCCGTGCAAGGCGCCGTTGTCTGTGGTATTTCTCGCTCATGTTTTTAGGGATTGGGGACACAGAGATCTGGGCTCGTATGTTCGGTGGGAGGAGTTCTGTTTGGTCGTTACAATGTGCCGGTCTGAGTGGATACCCTAATCGACAAAGAAGTGTTCGACCTTGCTTCGTGGAATTGAGCCTTTCTCGTTGTGCAATCAGTGTTGCAGCCACGAGTTCTTCAAATGTGTTGCTAATACCCATTGCATTAAAAAGGGTCGTGCTAGTGCAAAGCGGTAGACCAAGCGCCGCCTTATAAGCTGAGCGTATAAGGGTGTTTATTTTAGTTACCTATGAGTTTGATACTTTTTGGAAAGGAAGGCCAAAGGTTACACGGCTTATGATAAATGCCTGTACGAGCCTTATCGTCTCTTCCTCCTTGAAGCCTTTTCTGTTTCTTGCTACTCTATTTATCATCCTAGACACGCTGTTAACCATTTTGCGGAGATTTGCGATCGTGTGCCCTACTGCTCCATTTTCCTGTATCCATAGTCCGAGTATTCGAGCTTTAGATACCTCCTGTATTGTTTGACCTCCCATAGCAAGCTTTATCGGAAGTCTATCGTCCTTTCGTGTATAAGGCGCTCTTACTCGTTTTAGTTCGGACTTCTCCGGGGCGCAATTCATGCCAGCTTTTGTTACATGATCCTCAACAATGCTAATTGCCTTCTGGAGGGTTTCCTGACGTTCCCCTAAAGATCCCTTTGCGGTCCAGAGAGTTACGTCGTCCGCGTAAATCGCATGTCCTAAGTTTGGGATCCGTTGTAGTTTCACCGCTAGTCCTTTCATCCCTATATTGAAGAGTAGCGGTGAAAGAATTGAACCTTGCGGCGTTCCTCTTTTGGGGGTCTGTAGAACATCTGAGCGGGTGGATCCTAGCCCTATCGTGGCGGTGCGGTTGTCTAGAAAGGATTTTATGTATTCATAAGTGCGCTGTCCGCAGTTCATGTTTGATAGTTCCGTTAAAATGCTTTCGTGCGAGATGATATCGAAAGCTTTTTTGATATCTAATGCCACTATGAATCTGTCTGCATTTCCTCTCTCTGTGTTTAATACTTCTTCTTTCAGTAGGAGAAACACGTCCTGTACCGACATATGCTGTCTAAAGCCGAACATAGTTTCCGGGAAAAGGTTGCTGTTTTCTATGTACCTAGTGAGTCTCATTTGTATAACCTTCTCAAAGAGTTTACCCAGGCATGAGGTAAGGGATATGGGTCGGAGGTTTTTTATGTCCCTAGGTTTCCCTGGCTTCGGTATTAGAATTATCTCTGCATGCTTCCATGCCTGTGGGATTTGACCTCCTTCAGTCCATACATGTTTGTTAAAAAGATCTGTTAGCCCTGTTAAAGCATTGAGGCTAAGATTGCGAATCATGGCGTTGGTTATTTTGTCCGGTCCAGGTGCCGTATTTTTCTTGAAAGTTTGCGCTGCCGCAAAAACCTCTGCCACCGATATAGAGGCATCTAGTTCCTCATTGTTCTCTCCTAAATATGTGGGAGTATCATGGTTTTGCATGGAATTTGCTCCTATATACATGTCTTCTAGTGTGTCTAGGAGATGGGTGTCAGCGTCTTGAAATTCGCATTCAAGTAATCGCAGATCTCGGTTCGTCGCTGTTTTTGTACTTGCAGGATCTATCATGCTTCTCAAAATGGCCCATGTATTTTTTGTGTGTAAGGTTCCTTGTAGAGATTCACAAAATTGGCGCCAATTATTGTTTTCAAGTGTTTGTGCATAAGCATTAGCCTCCTGTGTTAGTTGAGCTATACGTATTTTGAGCTTTCTATTTAATCTTTGTCTTTTCCATCGTCTCGTCAGGCTTCTGCGTGCTTCCCATAAGTGTATGAGGCGGCTGTCTACCGCTGTTATATCCGATGTTGTAGCAATCTCCCTCGTTGCGCTTTCGTGCGTTTCGCGTATTTGCTCCACCCAGGTTTCAATATCTTCTGTGAAAATGAGCTGCTCTTGTTTATCTCGATATACAGTCCAGTCTGTAATGCAAGCCCTCCCTATGGAGCGACGGATTTTGGGGGAATTGATACCTATCGAGACAATGTTATGGTCACTGCCCAAATTTTCCTCCAAATTTGTCCACCGCGTCTCCCCTGGATGGCTCGAGAAAGCTAGATCTGGGGTTGTATCCGCCGCTACACTATTGCCTAAACGTGTGTAACACCCCGGTATTGTAATGAGTTCTAAGCCGTATCGATCTGTCGTCTCAACTAGTGATTTCCCCTTCACTGAGTCTTTGTTGTAACCCCAGGCGGAGTGTGGTGCATTGAAGTCACCAACCACTAGCAGCTTGTCTTTTCGCTCCATGTCTGATATTGCATGACTTAGTAGGGTATCGAAGCATGGTGCTCGCTCTCGAGGAGGACTGTATATATTTACGATTACAGTCTTGGCTTTATTCCTTTTGCATGGCCACACCGTTAGTATTTGATGCTGTGTGTCGTGCTGTGGCATATACGTGACGCTGAGGGCCAAGTCTTTTCTCGCAAAGCTGGCGACCCTAGGATAATCAGGATTGGAATACGTCTCGTATCCTTTTAGTTTTTGCGTAATTTGCCCAATTTCTTGTAGGCATATAATGTCGGGTAGGACTGGCGCTGACTGTATATATTGTGCAAGGGCAGCATGTTTGTTACGTAATGTACGGCAATTCCATTGCCATACCTCAAGGTTTTCAATGTTTCTGTGTGTCGTGTCAGCCATGAATGGTACTATCGCTATCCGTCGTCTCTATCACTTTAGGACGACGGGTAGGAGCTCCTGGGCTATCATTAAGGCGTTTTCGTGTGGTTACTTTGATGCAGCTTAGGGAGTCGTCTACGTGTCTCTTAAGAGCACGCAGTTCTGCGAACATCATCTGTACTTGATGTGTGATTGTTTCCAGCTGCTTTCCTATGGGCTCTTCTGGTGTTGGTGTGGGTTTACTAACATGTGTTGTAGACGCTTCGTTTGTTTTGTTTGCGAGGTCGTGCATTGTTTGCTTAAGGGCAGTCATCTCTTTCTTCAGTTCTGCCAGACTGGCTTTTAGTGATCTATTTTCTTCTATAAGTTTCTGATCCGCGACCGATTTGTGATTCGTATGATGTTGTGCAGTGGGAGCTGCAACTTGCGCCCAGCTTACCTTTGGTGCCGCCATTTGTGGTTGGCCAATGGTTTCCCTGGACTGAGGGTGTTGAGGTGTTGCCTTCTTCATCTTGGACTTCTCTGGTCCCCGCCCGGTTTCTTGACGATGTACTTCCGGGAAATTTTCCTGGTCGAAGGGAATAGATCCTTCCGTGGTATATCCGTGCTCTTCTTCCTCCGACTCGAACCACCTTTGTTTACGCTTGAGGCTGCATTCCTTTGATGGCTTCCATTGTTGGCGTCCTGACGACGGTTCTGGTCGGCGAACCTGTTTTAGACGCTTTCTGCAGCTTCGGTCCCCCGTTAGGTGGGCTTCACCGCATGAGGCACACTTCGGGTTACATTCGTGTCCGTCTGCAGGATCTTCGGTTCCACAAATCCTACACACACACAGTTCCGGTGGTGGGCACACATCAGTTCTGTGACCCACCCTTTGACATGTTTTGCAGACTTGCACTGTATTTCGATACGGATAGCAGGCCATTTCGCCTCCCTCGTAGTACACATATCTTGGTACTACGTTTCCGAAGAATACAATGACGGCACTCTTAGTGTCCCCCAGCATTCGTGCGTGAGCGACTTCCACGTTTAGCGTGCGCACTCTGATTTTCGATTTAAGGACGTCTGAGGGCGTATGTGGGGTGAGTCCGTGGATTACCCCCCGAACTGCTCCGTCCCCCAGAGCTACATACGCTTTCACCGCATGGGGTTTTCCATTTATCTTGAGTGATGTAATCTGGCGCAATGTGTTTGCGACTTCCTTTTCTGGGGTTGAAACAATTACAATGTTCGATCCAGGCTTAATACGTAGCAGAAACTGCTCACCTTGGATCTTTTCATTGCAAGCCTCTATAATAGCACGGGCCAACACGGGAGTTGTAATTGCTCGAAGCGGGAGTCCTTGATGCGGTCTCACAATGACCTTGAAATCGTCCTTTGGTAAGGGTGGTAGTTTCTTCCCGTTGCGTCGCGGGCGAAATCTTGGCTTGTCTGCGTTCTTTGGAGATTCGTTCTTCCGGTGCTCCTGCGCACGTTCTCTCCGTTGCATTTTTCTTTGCCTGACGGACACAACTGTGGTCCATCCCTCTTGGGCGTCTTGAATGCGTTTGTCGGTCGTATTCTCACCGCTGTTGACGGTGGACGGTGATGGGCTTATCTCTGCGTCGGTGGTCATCGCCTGGTGCGGTCGGATGTCCGTGCAATCCATGTGCTCTTCGGTGTTGGAATCATGGCTGGTCGAGGCTCTTCCCGCTGAACCGCTTTTCGCACAACGCGCTGGAGTTTGAGACGCCATCAGCGTCGGCGTCGCGGCGGAGTCGCCGCCGGCGTCGCGGCTGCCGCCGCTCGCTACTCGTCGGTAGGCTTACACTGGCTCACTTGTGGAGGTAGCAATCCCTTCGTGGTATTTCCGTGAAAAATGGTCCAAGGGCCAAAATTCTGGCCTCCCTGGCTGCCGCTTGACTTCCCGGAAACGATGAGGTGCACTTTTCGTAGGTTCGAAGAACTGGACCACACGAAAAACATGGTAATTGCGGAGCGTGATGCGAGTGCGTCCACACTCCTCGATGCCTTGGACGCGTCCCTCTTTTCCTAGAAGAACCTCTATAATAACCACCAATCAAGGGCATCAGGTCGCGAACATGAATTCCAGTGCACAAACACACACACACACACACTCACGCACACACACACACACACACACACACACACACACACACACACAGACACACAGACACACAGACACACACACACACGCACACGCACGCACACGCACACACACACACACACACGCACGCACGCACGCACACACACACACACACACACACACACACACACACACAAAACTACTACCATAAATACAAAAAATTATCCTTACCCTTTTCATCAGCCCTCCGAAGATTAGCGCAATAGGGCTTGAAGAACGTGGACATCTCTTTCTTTTCCTTTAGGCTGTTAGTCATCCCAGAGGGCCTGGACAGTGTAATTAATATCGCAGTGTTTGGATGGGCCTCACGGCAAGAATATTTACAGTGTACATTTATCTGTCTTCAATGAGCTCGCCGTATATAATTGAAGCCCAAATGAAAATTTCAGCTTCAGACAGAACCTAACCTCTGAGATCACAGACCACCCTCCTTTGTTTTTATTGGTGTGTGCACCCTTGCCAGCCTCGTCACCCACGTCAGCTTGGCCCGCCATCGAGACTCAAGACATCGGCGATGCGTATCCCAGAAAGGTAAATTTAGGTTCTCCAAATTTGGCCTTGATTGAACGCGCGGACGCCTATCAGTGGTAAAGTGAGAAAAGTTTGTCGTCACGTTCATCCTGCGTTACACGACCTCGATCAATCTGCGTCGCATGAGGCGAACAGGATATACCGAAAGCTATTCTCGCAGCTTACAACAAAGTTCAGGCAGTCACCGTCGCTTTTTTCTTAGCCACCTTCCTCGTGAGAGCATTTCGTGCCGTTTATCAAAGAGCTCGATAACAAAGACAACCGCACGAAAGAAACATTCTCAACGAGGAATTTATGACATATCATCTTTAGGTGTAGTCTATCCCAAGGTAATCCTTGTGCAAATAATCCGGACGAGCCGGCTCCTGTATAAATGTATATAATAGTTTTGACGCACCTCCTATCATCCGGAATGTGTCACAGTTACCTGGTTTTGTCCATATTCATTTTTGTATCCCTTCATTTTGTTTTTAACGTTCGACTGCAGGCACGCTGGTCGGACACTCCTAACCGATTTTCCCGAGTTATCGCAGACTGCGCAGTACAGCGCAGTGTGCACTGAACACATCACGACTTATTGTAGGGCGGGTTGGTTTTTCCTAACTTACAGACGGCGTCAGATAACACGAAGGGCAAACAGGGAGACATCAAGGCATTCATATCGCCATCATAAAAGTGGGGCATGTGATCTCCCTGTCTGTGCTTCGTGTTTTCAGGCGACGGTTGTTAGCCAGGTATACTCCCAACATACTATCAGTCGCAAATGAAACAGTACTCCTACAAGAATATAGAACAGACAGCTGGAAGTAAAACGAAGTTTGTAATACATGAGTACGCGTATTGTTCTGCATTTTAGGAATAATGCGATAGTAAGGAAACGACTAGCAAAAAATAAATAATTATCATTCAGAGTTATCTTAAAGACTGACAGTTTGAGGCCGTTCTGTCCATGCGTCACGGCTTTGTAACTAAAAATTCACCAAAAAATAACAGCGAAAGGAGCTGAACTCAGGCGTTCGTCGTAGCGACAGCCGTTTACATGGTGCGCCCGTAGGCGCCGCTAAGTGGAGGGGATGCTGCATATGGGGACATTTTTTTTGCGAATGCAAACTGGAAGCTTGAGTTGCAGACCGGGTGAAGCGCCGTGAACTTGCTACCAGCTTTCGAGGACAATATGTAAGTGTTGAAGAAATGTATGCATGGCTCCCTAAATCCCGTAAAAATTTCCACGCCTCAAACCTAAACGACAATGTAGTGGTTAGAACATCTGCTGGCACGGCGTGATGTGTTCGAATCCTGGTGGCGGAAGTGGACGACGTTTGACGCGATGGCTACGACGACGTCGTTTCGCAAAAGCGAGGCCTGACGCACTCAACGAACCCGGTCTACAAGTTTTGCCAGCCCCCCTACAACCCCCTCCCTGCCGTAATCGAATCAATTGAAAATTAGACGCATTCAGCAACACTCGAAAGAAATGGCCCTCCTGTTAAGAGTCACAATACTCCTCTACCGTCTTAGCTTTGAGAGTTGCAGCTGCACCTCAATCCGGTTTACGTGGCATACTGCGACTTGGCATGCGCACAAGTGACCAAAGACGAAGAGCACAAACGGATGTCCCACCTCAAGTGAACCTTGCTGACTTCTTTGCTGCCTTCTTGGGCGCACGTATCCCTTTGTCCCCGATATCGAAAGCACCCATTAGGAGATTCAGGCAATGACTCGCACTTCGCGACGCGCATTGATTTGTGTGGAAATTACACGGGCATAGTTCTAGCAACTTCCGAGTGCCCTCCTTTCTTGAGACATAACAGTGCTCGAGACGAAGGTTGCGTTGGTGTTGTGTAGGAGGTACAGCCCTGCGAAAGAGCGGAGGCAACGAAAGGTAATGGTACGGTACACGTCTACATCGTCGATCAACAGAAACTTCGCACTTGAGTCCCAGCGTGATGGAGTGCGACCACTCTTTCAGCTACCTGCGCACATTTCGAGAATTTCAAAGGCCGATATTGACGGGAATGAGTTCACTGTGAACCAAATGTCTCCTTTCGACAGTAACTGCGTTGAAACATCAAGACCGTCTATACTCTGGCATGCACCTTCGTCTGATTAGCTCTGCCCTCGCGTGCTGCGTCGACCACGAGACCGCCCTAGCCTTTCATAAGGTCCATAGTCACGTGCTGGAATACGAGGGAGGTCCTAGACTCGGCAATGACCTCGTCCTTCAGGCGACCCGTGAGACCTGGCTGGCTCTGAGGTAATCCAATAAAAAGAAGGAACAATGAAGAAAGAACGAAAATAGTTTTTTGAGTTGTTAGATAGATTGAAGCTCTAGATTTTAATGGGATGATGGTGTAAATGAAAAGAAAAATACAGTTAATCCAATCTATTCTGCAGAAATATGACAAAACCTTCACTTCCAATTTAACAGTGGAAATCTTTGTGACTCTGCAATAATATCTTGCATGGCATCCGGAACCTTCCTATGGCATTGCCCAGGCGACGAGACCCCTAAAGACAGCAAATACTTAACGTGTACGTCTAATCTAAGAAGGCGGAACGGTGTTTCTGAGGATCAGTTGTCGTAGTTCAGAATATAATTGACAATCCATGAGAGAATGATCTTTTCTTTCATATACCCATAAGAGTGACAGTTCGACGTCCACCATCTTGTTCTGCGTCTTTCTCTCCTGCTGTTTCTTCTCAACGTTAAAGCTTCTTCGCTGTCGGCTATGCTACAAACGATAGCTCGTTTATATTTTTTCCATAGGGCTGTTTTCTATTCGGCCATTTCTAGAATTCGAACTTAAAGATAATTCCCACTAAAAATTGAGTTTTTTGCAGTTCCAGGCATCGGAACTGGTAAATATGCCATGATAAATCGAACAAATAAAGACAACAGACGGTTAATTAAAGTAAAATTACACTTCCAATTATCCCACTTGCCACGGAATTCTGAAGCCCGTTGTTGGATCTGGAGGACAATCCCAATTGCTGTCCCCCAAATTTAGGACCTTGCCGTTGGGTGAGAGAGTTGGCCGAGGTTCAGGAAGACTTTGAGATGAAAACTGGAGGTTTATTTACATTATTTTCAGTGAGAGTACAAACAAATAAACAGTCATAAAGTTATTATGGACCGGCAGCAACTCGGAAGCAGCGGCCCGTGGCAAGAAGCTCGAAAGAGATGAATGAATGAATGCTCTCTTGCTGCTGCCGGTCTCTGGCTTTTAACCCCTTCGGTGTCTCGAAGTCACGTCCCGTTCGGCCAATTGGCGAGCCCGCTCAGTTGGCTTCATTTTAGGCCAATGGTAGGCGCCCGTGGGAAAATAGGTCGTACCCGGCGCTGAGGACACTTCCTTTGTCTCCATCTGTCCGAGGGAGTACTTCTCTGTGGTATTGCCTTCCCAGTCTGCAACTGTCATCACAAAGGCGGACGGGGGGATTGCTCCCAGGGCTTCACGGAGTACTACGGCCATCGTTGCCTCGCATCTTGCAAGCGCCGTCACAATAGTCGGATGGGGAGGAGACGGGTTGTCTTAGAGCGACCTTTCAGAGCTACAAAGCAGCTTTGCTAGGGACCCAGGTTACCTGGAATTGCGGTGGGCTCCCCTTTCACTTTGAGGAAGAGTCAAGCAGTGGAACATAGGGTTCCATGCGGCGCACGAGGTGGCGGACGTCGACTTGCTTGGAAGTGCTGCGCTTCGGGCCCGTGGTAGATGTGCTTCTGTGCTCCTTAATTAGGTGCGACGCGATTCGAAGTGGTCTTGTGTACTCGAAGCAGGCTCAGAAAAAGGTCCCGTATCTAACACCGTACACACATTTGCAATATTGGATCATGCTATCGAATGATATGGCGCGTGTACTTTAGTTTCATTAACGTGGCGCTCCGGCATATGCTAGAGCCACATACGCGTACAATGCATCCCAGGGAATTTCGTGACCCCAGTATAGAGTTGCCCAACACATGAAGTGGACGCCATTGGCTAACAGCTACCTGTGCTACACGCGCAGCTGGGATTAGACACTCGCACACTTTTTTCTGTTTCTTTCTGTCTTTTTCTGTGTCACCAATTGAGCAATCGTCCACCATCAGAACTAAAATATATATGCCAGCGCTCCCATAGAGCCTCCGCGCAGAAGGTCTTATTCGCGCTACTAAAATTTTGGTGTCTACGCAACTTCATGAAAAACTTTAAGATCGCCAGGCTCTGCCACTCTATTGTGTACGCCTTTTGTTTGTGAACGTCGGTCCCTCTATCTACCCCCCGTTCTGTTCTTTCTCTCATTATCCCCACACTGCTTCCCCCCTGCAGTGTAGCCACCCGTAACTACCTCTGGTTGACCTCCCTTCCTTACAATGCATCCTTTCTCTCTATCTCCCTCTCAAGTGCACGCGTATCAGGATGACTGAAAGTTTCATATTTGAATTCGCCATCAGATTTGTGTGGTAAGTGGCCGACAAGAGGTGTAATTTAGATCGAATTGGTAAGTCTAGAAAGCATATATAACACAGCTGTTTACTGATTCATTTTGACCTTCAGTTTCATGTTTCTCTACTTGGTGCTTATAAATCTGGTCTTTTTCCGGACTTTTATCGTGTTGTCATAAAGCTGTTGAATCGGTTTTCTGGTAATTGAGTGGCAGTTTTCAAAAAAAGAACGCTTCGGCGGTCATCTTCAAAAGGAAAAGTAGTGTAATATTTGCAATCACCTATTGTATAGACGTCCTCCATATCTGAATTGTGAAATTCCGAAGGCTAGGATGCCACTTAGAGAGCTCCAAATATGGAAATTGGTGCTCCAAAACTTTGTTTCTTTTCCTTTGCTACAATTTTAAATTGATTTGATCTTCAACCACTATGTTATGCTTACTCTAGTACTGGAATGTTGTCCTCGCAGTCCCACTCCTTGTGAAAGTCTTTAGGAAGTGAAACTATTTCACCAGAAGCGGCGTCATATAGGCTCGTACGAAGTTTGATCTAGAAAGGGCTGGAAAGGGAAGAGTAGCACGAACAATAACAAAATAATAAGACGCTGCTTGTTGCGCAACTAAAGTAAGGTAGCGCGTGTTGAAAAATCGAGATGCGTGAAATAAGGAGAATCAGATGCACGAGCTTAGGTCTGTTCCTTTGCGCATGTTCGAATGCGACTAAATGTTAGCGAAAATTCCTTGGTTGCATTTGCTTGCCGGTAAATATCTCTCTCTAATAACGACAAGAAAGAAACTTTACCAAATATTCGCACTGCTAGCCCTAAGTATGCGGTAGCCTACTTAAATCGTCATAAATGAGGTTTTTAGCCCACGAAAAGGGACGAGAGACAGAGGCACAGCGTTGTGTCCACAGGCACAGGCACAGCGCGAGAAACACAGCGCTGTGTCCGCGTCTTGCCTCTCTCTCTCGTCCCTATTTGTGCGCTAAAAACCTCAGTTATGCAATACCAACACGCCCTAACCTACGCTCTTTCAAGTTAAATTGTCAATTGTGACATCTCAACAGCAGCGCGCTCCTGCGTCATCGGTGTCCTTGCACACTCCAGTATAATCTTTGACCAATAACCTTGGCGGATGCTGTTGACCCCGACGCCGTTCTCGCCGACAGGGATAAATGTGCCAGCCTTCGCACATTCACTTTATTTTGCGACAGCACTTCGAAGTAACGATGAATGAAGCCCTGCGAGCCTCCGCCGTTTTGCGTTGCTTCCTGACAGGAATAATTCCTATTGGTCAAGTGATTTCTATCGGAAGCGCTTTCTTTCTTTACATAATGTACCGCGAGGGGGACCCTAGTGATATATGTGTGGTTATGTTATTAACGACAAAAAAAGAACAGATAATTTGTCCAGTGAAGCACATACAACAATTTTACTGACTGTCATTTGGGTGTGGTATATAAAGTTCCCTTTAGCTGATGCCATTTTTACGTAGAGCAAACGGGGCGGTGTATCAATCAGAGTATAAAGGAACATAAAATGTCGTTAACCGGTGGATCGCCTGCAAATGTTTCTTTAAATAGCCAAGACTCCTGAGTTTGTGATTGCACGCATGAGTTAGATGAATCCGTGAGATTGTACAGGCATAGGAATGAAGAAACGCGTGTTATGGTCGAGGCATGGCATATCAATAATGGTGGAAGTGCGTGCGTGAGTCAGTCTCCGATTACATTACGATAGAAAGAGATCAAATTTCTTAACAGTTACCTCTTACGTAGACCGGCACGTGCACTGAATTGACACCTAGTGCTACCAACCCGGAGCATGCGCAGATTGTCATTTTCTTTTCACCTCACTGCTTCCTTCAGTTGTCAGTCAGCATTCGTGTTGTCCACTTCTCTTCCCTTGTGTCCGTGTCTGCGCGCCTTATCTCTTCTTTGCATTATGAATCCTTACCAACTAGCACAGCTTTTTGTCGGTATAATCAAACTCTACTTTCCTTTAAATTTGCGACATGGCAGTAGAAGAAAAATATCACGCAAACACTTTCCTACGAGTTGGCCAACTCTACGTAGCATTGTGCCACTGGCTCATCTCCACGCAACTCGGTGTAATTATCAACGTTATGAAATTTCATCCGTTCAGAACAAACGACAGGGCTCTGGCGACACGAACTCGTGCGGAAAGCAGTGCAAGATGCAATAATGAAGCAAGCAAAGCACTGCAGGTGGCGGCGCCAGGTGCGCCAATTACGTTCCGACAATTATAATCTATCATCGCTCTTTATAGCCTGATCCATCCTCGTCGAACCATTATGAACCGTGATTAAACGTAGTACGGCAGTGCCTGCGTATGGCAAGCCCGCGCAGAACGTGTCCTAAAAGCGACCTGCGATACGTACAAGGAGGTTCGACTGCTGATACCTCCGCAAGTTGTATTATCGCTTCTCCACGTTGAACAGCGATGTGCGGGCCCATATCTTGAAAGCGGTCTGTGAAAGGAGGATGGTGCGGCGTGTAATGACAGCTTCGTGAGCGCTGTGTTCTCGCCGCATCATTGGCGATGAAGCGACCAGCAGCACGAAAGTGAATTTGCTCGCTGCGGCGAGCTCTATTTCCAATGCGTCTTACGTCATGGAGGGTCGGATGGGTGTACGATTCTTCTCTTTTGGGTAAGCAAAAAATGCTTATGCATTTAAAAAGTTTCTTCAACTATGGTGCAGGTACGAAGTGAAGGATTTATAGTCGCACTAAAAGGGTCAGTCGTCGCAGGACAAGCGCATATCTCCCCTCCTTCCGGCGCTACCCTGCCCCATTACGATTTCATCCACTCGAGATTTGGCAACCCTACTCGGTGGGACTCCGCGACGAACGCAGATGACGGAAAGTACAGGGATATGCGCATTTATTCGGATAACATTCTTGGCATTGCCAGACCAGTTTCCTTCCTGGCTATCCATATAACCAATAATGTGTGCCGATCCCGAAGACAGTTAAATGTAATGATGTGGGCCGCTGCCAAGATACTACAGCCCAAATATATGGACCGATCCCGAATGTTGTGCAGGATAGAAATGTATACCTATCCTAGTTCACGGCGTTGTTAATTAAAAGCAGTGGTAGTTACGCCCCAAAGACGAAGCCCCGATGGCGATGGCAAATTAGTAGTCAGCTGTTCGAAGTAAGAATAGCAGTTTCATCGGCCGTATGAACTTGAAACATTCGCGTACTAAGCGAATTCACAAGCATGGTATCAACGCGCATAACCGAACATCAAGAAATCACACTGGGATGAGGGCGCACACTCGCTTTCAAAACGGCGGTGTAAGCAAGTGCGGCAGCAGCAGCGAGCGATCAGACATTTGTGCGGTCGATCGCTTCAACGTCAGGGTGGCCAGAAGGCAGCGCTCACAAAGGTATGCGCCGTTATCAGATTCCGTTCAAGCTCGCTCCCTCTCCCTCCCCCTACAGCCTCCCCACTTTCCTCCATATCTTCAGATGCCCTTGCACCCGGTCGCGAAATGCGCACTTGCTGCCGGAGCACAACGCCATCCGCCCCCCTCGGTCCCTCCCTCCCCTCCCCCACGGCCTTTCGCGCGACGGAAGGCAGCACGTTTTCTGTCCGCTTCCTGTCTTCGCGCGCGATCGTCGGCTTCCCTCGCGAGCTTCCATTCGCACACATAGGACACGACGCGCGACGACAGTGGAACATGAGGGATGCAGACTTCCTGCTCGCAAGTCGGATGGGCAAGCAGTGTGCCCATGGTAAGCCCTTCACAGGCCTGATTTCTCGGCCCGAGCCGCACTATGCAACGCCCGGGCTCGGCTCTGGCTCGCTCAAGGAACATGCTGCGACATTTCGATTGTTGGGTTCAGGCACGTACCCAGGGGGGGGCCCGGGGGGGCCCGGGCCCCCCCCCCCCCGAGATCAAGTGGCATACCCCCCCCCCTCCCCACCCACGCCACCACTGCTCACACATTCCTAAAGCGCCACCAGATGAATGTTGAGACTTCGCAGTCGATCATCGGTCAGCATTATGCTGCCTTTTTCACTCCTTTTAGATGGCGATAGTTATCGGCATCTCTTGTAAAGTGAAGGAAAGTATTCTCGTAGATTCCGCACCCGCGCGATTAACTCGAGATGTGTTCAGTTGTCACCATCTATTGAACCATCACGCACATAGCTGTTGCTTTTGTTAGTTCAACCTTCTTTGTTTAGGCTGATCCTGGGACCAGGAGAGGGATGCGGCTGTTACTCAGCTGGTCTGTACTCTCATGGAACGAGTTGCGGCCGCAGAAAACGCCAATTGCGTTTAACTTATCCCTTAGCTTCATTGTTTCCTTGAGTTACGGCTCGCCCCGACGCTGGCAGATGCCTGGAACCATATACACGTTATATGGGTTAGATAAGGTGGGAAATAGAATAATGTGAAAGAGCGTCCATCATGAAACCCTTCAATAACCCTTAAACCCACTAACAAGATGACCGTCGCCCGCTACCTTGTCTGTTTTAGCCTAACTATATAGCACTTTTCGTGCAAAATTGGCAACTGGAAACAAAAATCGCAAGGAGTTGAGAAATTAAGCGATCTCCTAAGGGAGAGAGCAAAGGCAACAACCAAACTTCAAGCAAAAGCGAATTATAAAAAAGTTAATTGTTGTTTATGAGAATATTTATGGATCAACATCTTTTTATTTAAAAAGGAAGTAGAGAAAGGGCCGCTGGAAGTGGAGAACAGTTAGTTGTTTTGAATGACGCTTCTACAGTTATCGGTCCAACCGCCTCACATAGCCACTTCTCTGCTGTGCTTATGTGGGTGTTTTTCTAACCTTTCGCTGTGAACGCAGTACGTCTAGAATCGCAGAGTCCTGCACTCTACGTGGTTGTATGGGACTGGCGGCCGCACAGCGTTACGCAATTCGCGGAACTGTCAAAACTGATCAACAAGGCGAAAATAACTGATATTCGAAACTATAACATGAGAAAGACTGAAGAAGCCGTAAAAAATGAACGCAGCCAGAAATCAGTAAAAAAAAGAAACCTGGAATAGGACAAACCATGATGTATGCACTAAAAGATAAGAATGATAATATCATCAGCAATCTCGAAGATATAGTAAAAGCAGCGGAAAAATTCTAAGCTGACCTGTATACAGTACCCAGAGGAGTCACGATAGTTCACTTAGAAACAGTAATGAACGGGATACAGAAACTCTCCTATAATTAGCGATGAGATCAGAAGGGCCCTGCAAGACATGAAACGATGAAAACTGGCAGGATAAGGTGGAATAACAGTCGATTTAATCAAAGATGGAGGAGACATAATGTTTGGAAAACTGGCAGCTCTTTATCCGAAGTGTCTATCGACTGCAAGGGTCCCAGAAAACTGGAAGAATGCAGACATTATACTAATCCACAAGAAAAAGGAGACGTTAAAGAATTGAACAATTATGGGACCATTACCTTGCTCCCATTACTATATAAAATATTTACAAAAATAATATCCAATAAAGTTAAGTTAACACTGGATTTTGTCAACCAAGGGAACAGGCTGGCTTCAGGAAGAGATACTTTACAATGGATCACATCCATGTCATCAACCAGGTTATCGCGGAATGTGCAGAGTACAATAAGCCTCTCTATGTGGCTTATATAGGTTACGAAAAGGCATTTGGTTCAGTAGAGATACCAGCAATCGCAGAGGCCCTACGTAATCAAGGAGTACAGAACGCTTACGTAAAAAGCTTGGAAAATATTGCTACATGCGTGAGGTATCTGTTTGTTTGAATGAGGCGCGTAGGCGCCATCACTCCAGAAAAGAGGAAGAAGAACGAACTGGAGTCGCGCTGTGAATCTAACCGGTCAGTGCTGCAACCGTTGTTGTAAATATAATCTGTAAATAGTTTCTCGTCTTACTGACTCGTCTTTCGCGTTAGAATATCTACGAGGTTCTAGAGCTACTTTAATTCTACACAAGAAAATCAAGTAGATACCTATAGAGAAAGGGGTCAGACAGGGAGACACAATTTATCCAAAGCTATTTTCTGCGTGCTTAGAAAAATTCAAGCTATTAAACTGGGAAGGCTTAGGAGTAAAGATCGACGGCAAGTATCTGAGCAACCTTCGGTTTGCCGATGACATTGTTCTATTCAACAACTGTGCAGACGAGTTACAACAAATGATTGGAGACCTTAACAGAGAGAGTGTAAGAGTGGGGTTGAATATTATTATGCAGAAGTTGAAGATAATGGTAAATAGCCGGGCAAAGGAACAAGAGATCAGGATGGCCAGTCGGCCACTAGAGACTGTGAAGGAGTACGTTTACCTAGGTCAATTAATCACAGGGAACGCTGATCATGAGGAGGAAATTCACAAAAGAATAAAAATAAGTTGGATCGCATACGGCAGACATTGCCAGCTCCTGAGTGGAAGCTTACCATTATTATTGAAAAGTAAGGTGTGCATGCAATCAGTGCATTTTGCCAGTGCTGACATATGGGGCAGAGACTTGAGAGCAAGTTAAGGTCCGCGCAAAGAGCGATCGAAAAGATTGCTAGGCATAACGTTAAGAGAGAGAAAGAGAGCGGTTTGCATCAGAGAGCGAACGGGTATAGACGATATTCTAATTGACATCAAGAGGAAAGAATGTAGCTGGGCAGGTCATGTAATGCGCCGGTTAGATAACCGTTGGACCATTAGGGTTACAGAATGGGTACCAAGAGAAGGGAAACGCAATCGAGGATGACAAAACACTAGATGGAGCGATGAAATTAGGAAATTCGCGGGCGCTAGTCGGAATCGGTTGGCGCAGGACAGGGGTAATTGGAGATCGTAGGGGAGGCCTTCGTCCTGCAGTGGACATAAAACAGGCTGATGATGGTGATGATGATGATGATGATGATGATGATAATGATGGAGGTGGTGGCCCCCCCCCCCCGAAAAAAAATCCTGGGTACGTGCCTGGCTCTTTTACAGTAGTATTAAACTTTGCTGACTGCCTAATGTTTTCAGGAAGCGAGTTCCATATTTTGACACCTATATAATGAATGGGTCGCTGGCCGTACTGGTTCCGACATATCGGCACGAGAAATTTCTGGAAGAAGTCTGAGCGACTGTTAAATGCCGATTAATTGAAGATAGTGGCAGGAAATGGCGTGTTGCATCTCGTTATCGAGCACACTATGAGGCAACGCGGTAATCTCGCAGGTGCGATAATGACATGATGGTGTTCGCAAAAAAAAGATTACTTGACCGTGTAGTAAAGCTAGCCTAGTTGATTATCCGTAAAGCTTTCTTCTGAAGCCGTACTACAGGCTCCAAGTATGTTTTGTATGTAAATCACCAGGCTTCAATACAGTAGGCTAAGTGAGAATGAACGAGACAAAAATACAAGGTTCTGAACGTTTCGAAACTGAAATTACTCCGCACATTTGTAAATACTAAGCATGCGGAAGAGACCTCACCACTCAGCCTATCGATATGAGGCTTCCAGTTCAGAGCGGAATCAGGGGTTACCCCTAAGTAGAGCACTGAGTCGATTTTCCTATTTCATCACGGCAAATCGTAATGCGGCATGGCTCCTCAAAAGGCTTTTTCTTAAACTTGCCTTGCTGTGCATGCATTCATAAAACTCAAGACACCTATTAAGATTAACAAACACCCTTGCAAACCACCTCTGCAAGCAATAATTGTACAAATGGCACCTTGGAAGCGAAATTTATTTTGGATTATTTCCGAGACGGTTCCGGTCGAAGTTCCAACAACGCAACGAGGGCGCTTATTAATTTTTCGACCTTCAACGGGTCGCCAAAAAGGCGAAACCAAAGTGTGGATTTCCTCTAGATCCGACCGGCGTCCTTCACCGATCACTGGGGTCACTTGCGTCTGCCACTTTTCGCGGCCTTGGCAGCACTCGTCCGCTTGGCCCGCCGTGATCTCGAGGAAGATCTACTTGCCGCCATCTTGGACTTGGCACGCCTGCCTCCACGGCTCGACGACGAGCGGTTGCTACGGGCGTGGCGGCGCCGTCTCCCGCCAGTCTTGGTTGCCGTGCTCGCTGCAGACGAGGTGCTCAGGGAGCGGTGGCGTCGGCTGCGGCGTCCCCGCTTTCTCCCGTGGGTGCTCTCCGAGCTGGTGCGGGACGTCCCTCGGTGACTGCCTCTGTGCTTGCGGCCACCTCGGCCGCGGCGGGACGAGTGTCGAGATCCGCCACGGCTCCTTCCCCTCCTGGCATGGTGGTGGCTGCTGCTGGCGTGGGAGTGACTACGCGAGCGGTGCCGTCGCTTGGTAGCCCTGGCAGCGACCGAGGAGGCATCTGCGGGGGAGGAGCTCCGTGGTTGCGTCTTGCGGCTCACTTTCGGCGCCTTTTGTGAAAGTCCCTTGCTGGTGGACGGGACGTTCACGTCGGCGTCGCGTGCCGCTTCATCGGAGGCCTTCCTCACCTTGGCTGAAGCCGTGGTCGCGTTGGCTTTCGGCGTTCCTGGTTTCACAGACCGGGACCCCGTCGTTGGTTTGGACGGGTCCTTGGCAGTCCTTCCTCGCGGCCGCTTGACGACGGGTGCCTCTTTGGATGGACTGCCCCCGTCGTCGGCAGCAGCCGGCTTCCGCTTCGCCCGGGTCTTCCTGGGCGGGGCCGCTTCCTTCTCGGCTTGACCCTCCTCGAGCGTCATGGCGGCGGGGCTCAGCGTCCTCCTCGCTCGGCGTCAGTTCTCCGCGGCCACTGGCTCGACCCGGCGTCGTCCTCGGCCGTCGAGCTCACCGGGAATCGGGTGGAAGGCCGGGCCTCACGGCGAGCAGCGCCCGCAGTTTCGAGAACGGCCGCCTGCCGTGGTCTCAGCCGGGGCTGCTCTGGCCACTCGAGCTGCCTTCGCGAGCCCCGTGCAACGGCGCGCGGAGGGGCGGGCTTTTTTTCTCCTTCGTCGTGCCAATCATCTCGCGAGCGGCGCCAGCTTTTGCAGCCTCACACTGCTTTGGATTGTTAGCAATGCTAATTCGAACGCCGTAAACAATACGTAGTGCCTAAAAAAAGTGTGCATTTATTCACAATGATTATTATTACCGGATGCTGATGGAACAAATCACAAGTTAGAAATGCATTCGTGGATTTCATAAAAGCGCGTGTTCCTGGGACAAACTGTGTGGTGCTGCTTTAACAGAAAGTTGTGTTTTAACTTTTTCTTTAGCGATAGACAATGTTCCTTTCTTTCTAGGTCTTCAGTACAATATCACTACAAATAATATTCCAGCGCACATTGCATCATAACATATTTTGCATAGACATGTGCTCTTTCCAGAAACATACGTTGCCAAAGAAAATAATAAATACCGCAAACATAAAAGCTCTACAAAACGCCATTTCTGCATCCAGTTGATAAAAACAACAATAAGAAACATGATAGCTACAAAAACAATAATACAAAGGAAATTCAGAATGTACATAGCAATGATAAACAACCCAGGAATGGTGTCTGAAAAGGTAAACGGTCGATACGCGGGCGTTCTACGGATACAAAGAAGAAAAAAAAACTAAGACCAGTTTATCGCTCATTCCATGCGGTGAAGCGGTTCCTGGATATTATGAAGGACAGGTGCAATCTGCTCTTTTCCCACAGGACGTCTGACAAAACGTCTGGCTTTTGAGCTTTGCTGTCCTCGTAACACATTTTGCAGTTCCACCTTTTCGGCATCTCTTGAGGATGGTCTGATGAGAAGCTCGGAACGTTACTTCACAGTTCGTCTGGAGTCATGCACCGCTTTCAAGGACCTATCGCTCTCAGCGTGGTTGGGCAACTACAAAATTATGCACCCAGACATATGTGTGTGCAATTTGGCAGATTTTCTTTATCGGCTCCGCAAAGAAGAAGAGTGGAAAGAAATCCCGCGCCGTTGTAAGCTGTCGTGCGCTGCTTCGTGGTGCTGGGCAGGCATGTCCCACGAGCTACCTTCTTTTCGGGAATAGATGTTTCTTTGCTGCCGATGGCAGCACATCATGACTAAGCAAGGTATGCACCCTGAAGATAATCAACAGCGCTCTCAGGTCGCGCAATAAGATCGGCAGGTAGCGCACACAAGGAAGGAAGCCACTCACGGCCGTAAAGGAAAGTCGCCGCTCAACAGCTGCGGATGTGCCATGCTGACTCAAAACACCGAATCTGCTTGGCTGTCATCTTGGGAATCATCAATCGAGCCCTCATCACTAAATTCAAGTGCGGGTGCGCAGCATAGTTTGGAGCGCGACGCTTTTCTCGCGACGCAGCCGCTTGGGGCGACGCCATGACTTTCGATTAATACGCAGTGGGCACCGGCCGCGCTCCTTGCCGGGGGTTTACGCGAGAAGCGACATCGAAACTGCTGGAAACCGGTAGAAAATTCCAGGCCAACATGTTGGACAGGGGGCAGACCTTCAGAAATAGAATCTGGTGGAATAAAACGAGTCGGACTCCAAACCGAACCTCACTAGTGAACAGCTGGCGTCATTTTCGGGTAATTATCACCGCTCAGCACTCTCGGACAGACAAAGCCGGCAATTTAATTTGTTTCTCGAGAACTGGGAGTCATCTGAGTACAAAGTTTTGCTGCTAGTGCGGCGTAATCCTGAGCGACGCACTTTCTCCAGAGAGGCAGAGGGTGACAGCCACGCCCCTTTTCGCTAGAACATACGCACATTAGTTCGCAATAAGATCCGTTAAAAATCGGGAAAATTTATACTGATTACGAAAGTACAGTACGTGTACTAGATGTTGGACGGCGTCAAGTTGATGAGAAACGGCTACAACGTGTCGAAACCGGCCATCTAAGACATCGATAACCGGTGATCGATTTGAATAGGCGAGGGGGCGAAAGAGTTAATGTGCATAGCTTATGAAGTAGACTTCTGCTAGAAAAATTTAAGCCATTTGCAATGAATGGCTGCTAAGCCATTGTTTTTTGCAATCTTGCAATGTAAGATAATTTATAAACATTCAGCCTTATTTTTACATTATTGCAGCGAACAGAACACACCTTACTGTAATCGTTGTATTACCATCCAGCGACTCCCAGGATCAAATTTCAAAGAAATTTTCTGCTTTAGATAATGACACAACATGATGCTTGTCTTTGCCTCATGGCGAAACCATGCACCTAAAATTTATTCTCTTCTCTTTGATTATTGCCTGATTTCCGATAATGATCGACAGAATCGTGGTTGGTCCACCTACTTGGTCCAGGTTAGAATTTTACACGTAGTTCCTGAATGACCGTAATTGTAATGTCCACGTATTCTATAATTCGCGTACAATATAATTGTTTAAATTCTAAAAAAACACGATTTCATACCATTGTTGCAATCTTAATGACCCTAGGTATGTTGCAGTTAGGCGAGGTAAAATCAGGAAGCGGGTGACACGAGGTGTCATGCTTGTCGAACGAAGGATTTTGTTCGGAGGCGTACGCACGCAGGTAAGCACGACACATATTTAATTAAATTCAAGGCTTCATGCCCCTTGTGCAAGAAAGGCCCAATTGTCGTGAAGAATTCGCCGACACTCGCCACATGCCCATTGGCACATAGCCGATGACAAAAGCTCAGTGGCTCAAGTTGTCTATACTATAGCCCAGACAGCAGCAAGCACATGCCTAGAGTATCAAGTTCTCTTAATACATCCACAGATACACCCGGTGAGGAAGCAATGACGAATGCCAAACCCCGGAGAAGAGGCAAGGAAAGCTCCGCTTTAGAATTGTCCAAGTTAGAGGAAGTGGTACATGTAGAGTATAAAGCCGATTGTGTGGCAGACAAGTTGATTAGCCGATGATTTCTATTATCCTGGAAGAAGAAGAAGCATGTGCTTGCTGCGGACGCGTCCGCGCCAGCTCTCGCTTTCTCGCCAATTTAAATGTGTCTTTTGCCCAGTTTTGTGCCTTTTCTACCCGGAATCGGATTCTTGAAGTACGTCTAAGGAGACCACATTTCGGCAAGTGCGTGACATCTGTACTTTTTTACGAGTGATATCATCTCTCGCCACCCCGCCTCGGGCTCTAAGCCTAACGGCGAGCACGGCCGCCGCCACTAACGCCCGTCTCGACTTCGACCAAGCCGTTGCCGACCCCAAACCTCCCCGCGCCCACCCCGGCGGTGGGGTCCTCCAGCGATCACAACAAACGAGCCTTCCACCCAAGAACGATCCTACAGCGATGGCATACGAAGTCAATGGCCAAGACATGAGCCCGGAAGACTTCACCGCAGACGCTGGGTGGACTATCGTGGCGCCGCGCCCGTCAGTAACCAAGACTGCGTTGAGCCAGCCCAACCTCGTTAACCACCAGCGAAAGGGAGGAAATAAGAACGCAACCGCCTCAACAGCGAGAAACTCCTCGATCAAAGCAAGCAGAATGCCCGCGCTGCCCCAAGATGATATCAAAATCGTGATTCGCATACGTGGCGGTATCAACATAGCCAAGGTAGGCCAACTTACGGTCACCAAAGCAATTTGCATGGCTGCTTGCATCGAACCTAACGAGCGAAGCGAGGACACGATATGCCCCAATTTGAAGCAGAACATCATGGTGGTCAGCACACCGTCCGAAGCGAACGCAGCAAAATACCTCAGGATCCGCAGCATTTCCATAGGAGAGCAAACGTTTGAAACCACTGCATATAGGACGGCGCCGCACGAAACGTGCAAAGGCGTTATAAGAGGGGTTCCGCTAGATGAGACGCAGGACTCCATAAACCGCAAGATCGTCAACCCACGCAACCCGCTCGCTCTGGCGGCAAAGAGAATCAAGGAAACTGGCACGGTCATCATAGCCTTCGACGGCTTTCGAGTCCCGAACTATGTCAGATACGACAATGCCCTGATCAAGTGTTCTCTTTACCGCAAGCAGATCGCTATGTGCCATGTGTGCGGCAGACTCGGCCATCGTGCGGACGTGTGCCCCTCGCCCGACGACGCAATTTGCAAAGGCTGTGGACTAGCTAACCCTAACGCAGATCATGTGTGCACCTCGATCAAGTGTGCGCTCTGCGAGGGAAATCACGTCACGGCAAGCAAGGAATGCACGAGCCGCTTCCAACTCCCCTACGTCGTCCGAAGAAGACGAGTTGAAAGAAGAATCGCAGCAAACGAAAGTCAAAGCACCACGAGATCAGGAACAATCGCCCTGAGTCAGCACGACTTCCCGCCGCTCAAGAACGCCGAGTGTAGCACCATCAACGACAACGTGGCCGCCAACGCAGATGCTTGCTTATCCGGCGAGCGGGGCCGCTCGAGATCGAGGAACCGCGGTCGCCTGTCGTCACGATCACGAGGACGCTCCAGGAACCCAAGCCAGAGATCCTCGTCAAGGATACGATTCGCCCCCAGCCCACGAGTTGGCGGCGATGATCGGTTGACGTGGGCCCAACGGGTTCAGCAGCACCAACAACAGGAGCGACAAGAACATCAGCACCAACAGCAGTCCTCCAGCCAGGTGAGTCCGATGGCACGGCCAGAGCAAGTAGAAATAGCTAATACGATTAAGAGACTAGAACACGAAAACAAAGAGTTAAGGCAAACAATCACGCAACTCGTCGAGGAAATCAGACAACTCAAAACGCCACCACCCTCCGACTCTAATCAAACCGAAGCCCCATCAGAAGCCATGGTAGTAGAGGTACCGGTCGCGGAATCCACGCGTAATCCGCATAAGAGAAAAGCCGTGACAAACACACATCCATCGAGCACGGACAGTGACATTAAGGAAATCAAGGACCTGCTAGGCGGGCTTGCAACTACCATCGCGTCAATGAAGGAAGGGCAAGACAAACTTGCGACGACGGTAGGGACCCTCAAGGAAGGTTACGACAGGATAACGTTACAAATCAATCACATGATGGAGACGATCAACATCCATGGGGCAAGGCTCAACGCGCTAGAAATGGCAGACCACCCGTCTGTGACGTCACAGTCTACTCGGGCGTTGCCGCTCGATAGACAAAGCAACAACGTGGCCTCACAAAGGCCACCGCACGCCAACAACAAATATGGCTGTGCCAACTGAAACGTTCGCCTTTGGCAATGGAATTGTAGGGGCTACGTCCGCAAAAAGGCCCCCCTGCAACAATACATTCGAGCCAAAAAAGACAAACCCCAAGTCATTCTCCTACAAGAGACAAATACCGCTACACCCTCGCTATCCGGCTATGACGTGACCGCAACGACACCGCAACACAAGTGTAGAGGTATCGCCACGTTGGTCAGCAACATCATCATCAGCCTGGTCACGCCCACTGCAGGGCAAAGGTCTCTCCCATATTTCTCCAACAACCCCGGTCATGTACTAATTGTGGCCATGCGGTCCCTGCAAACTTCTTAATCTCATCCGCCCACCTAACTTTCTTCCGACCCCTGCTACGCTTCCCTTCCCTTGGAATCCAGTCCGTAACCCTTAATGACCATCGGTTATCTTCCCTCCTCATTACATGTCCTGCCCATGCCCATTTCTTTTTCTTGATTTCAACTAAGATGTCATTAACTCGCGTTTGTTCCCTCACCCAATCTGCTCTTTTCTTATCCCTTAACGTTACACCTATCATTCTTCTTTCCATAGCTCGTTGCGTCGTCCTCAATTTGAGTAGAACCCTTTTCGTAAGCCTCCAGGTTTCTGCCGCGTAGGTGAGTACTGGTAAGACACAGCTATTATACACTTTTCTCTTGAGGGATAATGGCAACCTGCTGTTCATGATCTGAGAATGCCTGCCAAACGCACCCCAGCCCATTCTTATTCTTCTGATTATTTCCGTCTCATGATCCGGATCCGCAGTTACTACCTGCCCTAAGTAGATGTATTCCCTTACGACTTCCAGTGCCTCGCTGCCTATTGTAAATTGCTGTTCTCTTCCGAGACTGTTAAACATTACTTTAGTTTTCTGCAGATTAATTTTTAGACCCACTCTTCTGCTTTGCCTCTCGAGGTCAGTGAGCATGCATTGCAGTTGGTCCCCTGAGTTACTAAGCAAGGCAATATCATCAGCGAATCGCAAGTTACTAAGGTATTCTCCATTAACTTTTATCCCCATTTCTTCCCAATCCAGGTCTCTGAATACCTCCTGTAAACACGCTGTGAATAGCATTGGAGAGATCGTATCTCCCTGCCTGACGCCTTTCTTTATTGGGATTTTGTTGCTTTCTTTATGGAGGACTACGGTCGCTGTGGAGCCGCTATAGATATCTTTCAGTATTTTTACATACGGCTCTTCTACACCCTGATCAACCCTACACCCTACACCCTGTCAGCAACAAGCTAGCTCACAAGACGCACAAAATTAATCACGACCGCAACGATTGCGAATTCATTCTCACGGAAGTCTTCCCTAGAGCCAAGAACGCCAAGAGCATATTCATCCTAAACGTTTACAGCAGCCCCAAGCACAGAGCACAAAAATTTAGGCAAATACTCCAGCTCGCCCGCAACCGTGCCTGCGACAACCCCATGATCGTGGCCGGGGACTTCAACGCCCCTAACACGGCCTGGGGATACGTCGCCAGCAGTGCCAAGGGGAAGTACTTACTAAACGACGCCGATGAACTTGACCTAACGCTCATCACGAACGCCGCGTACCCCACAAGAACGGGTAACTCGGTCAACCGCGACACAACGCCACATCTCACTTTCGTCCGCAACTTTCCAAACTATCAGTGGAACAACCTCTTCGAGGATTTGGGCAGCGATCATCACATTGTTGAGACAGCGATTGACACCCCATCCAGAGAACCCAGAAAAATGACGTACGTCGACTGGGACAAGTTCCGCGAGTTCAGACACGAACGCCGAATAGGCAATGAATCAATTGAACAATGGACGTCGCAACTAAAGGCCGACATTAAGGCGGCCACGAAGGAAATAGAGACAGATCTCCCCGTTCAAAGCATGGACAGCCGACTGGCTCACATGCTCGAAGCCAAACAATCGCTCACCAAGAGATGGAAAGAACAAAGACACAATCGACGGCTGAGGAAAAGAATTTCTTACCTCAACCGGCTGATTGCAGAATATTGCGCGCAACTACCTTACCAGCAATGGAACGAGGTGTGCGACGCCGCGGACGGCCGCATCAACAGCCGGGCGACGTGGCAACTGCTCAAGCATCTTTTAGACAGAACCAGAACCAAAGCGGACCAGGGTCGTACGCTGAACAGGATCATGCACGAGGAACTCAAAATTACCACTGAAAATGAGCTCATTGACCGTCTCGCCGACAAGTACCTCCCTCTGGCCAAAAATGCTAGAGGCACGACCACCGAAGCATATCGCGGCAAAGCCAACCCAGAGCTAGATCGGGAATTCTCAACCGAAGAGATACGCACAGCGCTTCAGAACCTAAACAGCAAGTCAGCGCCGGGGCCGGACGGCGTAACTAACAAGGCACTTAGAAACCTCGACGAAACCTCAATCGAAACACTCACAGAGGAAATCAACAAAATCTGGAGGAATGGAGCCCTACCCGAAGATTGGAAAACGGCCCTCATCGTGCTCATCCCAAAGCCTGGCAAGGCGCCCAACATCAATAACCTCAGGCCTATCTCGCTGACGTCTTGCGTCGGCAAGGTAGCCGAGCACGCGGTTCTAAACAGGCTCTCGAGGCATCTCGAAGAAAAAGATGTCTACCCCGCAGCAATGATCGGCTTTAGACCCGGACTATCCACTCAAGACGCCATGAAGCTCCTCAAGCATGAGATCATTGACGCAGACACGAGAGACGCGAGAGTAATCCTAGGGCTAGACCTCGAAAAGGCATTCGATAACTTATCACATGACTACATACTCGACACGATTTCCAACCTCGACCTCGGCACGAGACTCTACGCTTACACAAAATCGTTCCTGAGCGACAGAACGGCCACCCTGCTTCTAGGGGAAATCAAGTCCCAGAAATACAAACTCGGTGGCAAGGGCACACCGCAAGGTTCAGTCATCTCTCCGACGCTTTTTAATCTTGCGCTAGCCGGCCTAGGCAAGAAACTGCATCTAATCGAGAACGTCAGATACACGATATACGCAGATGACGTAACGCTTTGGGTCCCCGGAGGTAGCCTGGGATCAATTGAAAGCGCTCTGCAGCAAGCGATCGACGCGATCGAGGAATACCTTGCTCCCACCGGCCTGCGGTGTTCGCCTGCGAAGTCGGAGCTCCTCGTCTACAAACCATCGAGAAGCGGTCCCAAGCCAAAGCACGAAATCAGAGACACACATTCGATTACTCTCAGAAACAAAAGACGGAGGAACCATTCCACACGTCAGCAAAATCAGAGTCCTTGGAATGTTCATTGAGAGCAACGGCTCTAACGCCGCGACAGTGGAGAAGATCGTAACGAAGTCGAATAATGCCTTAAATCTCATACGACGCGTGGCAAACAGACAACACGGCCTTAAGGAAGAAAATCTGCTCAAGCTAACACACGCCTTTGCGCTATGCCACTTCACCTACGAGGCGGCCATGCACAGATGGAAGGTAGCGGAGAAAGAAAAACTCAATGTACAACTGAGGAAGCTAGTCAAACTAGCGCTGGGAATCCCCAAGAACACCGAGACAGAGCTCCTGCTGCAACTGGGGGTGCACAATACACTTGAAGAAATCGCCGAAGCTCAAGAACGGGCTCAATGGACAAGACTCTCTGGAACCAAACCAGGTAGAGAAATCCTAGCCAAACTAGGTCATGACACCACAGTAATGGAGAAACTATATCGAAGCGTTCCGACGGACACACGCAACTCCTACACGGTTCGCCCACTCCCACGGAACATGAACCCCGCGCACCATCAACCCAGAAGGCTGCCACGTGGATCGTTCATCCTGCGCGAAATACGCGATAAGAACATCTTAGCCTGTTTCGTAGACGCGGCACAATACCCGACCAGGAAGGCTTTCGTTGCCACCACGATAAATAAGCAAGGTCAAGTCACAAACGCTCTCACAGTCAAGACCCACAAGTCCGAGATAGCAGAACAGGTCGCCATCGCACTCGCGCTCACAGACCCGACCACCACCCACGTCTACAGCGATTCACGCTCGGCTGTCAAAGCCTTTCAGAAAGGAGCAATTGCAAGCCAAGCTCTACAAATAATCAACAGATCCGCACCGCTGCAGCATCACACCATCTGCTGGGTCCCGGCACACCTCGGAGATATCGAGGACGCCCCTCGCAATCTCAATGAGATCGCTAACAGGAGCGCGCGAGACCTAACCCTCCGCGACGCCACCTATTCTGGTCGTGACCATCCCAGCGAGAATCGGGACCCTCCCTCCACATATAACGAGATAACAAAGCACTTTTATCTAGACCGCAGAATATACAGCACACCTCACAATAAGCTCACCAGGCCTCAAGCCCTCACGTTCAGAATGCTTCAAACAAACACGTACCCCACGCAGAACAGACTACATCACTACATGACTGACCTATACAAAACATCATATTGCGAAAATTGCCATAGCATGCTAGACGTACATCACTTGCTCTGGCCGTGTGGTCGGACCCACGCAAACAAGGATCAAGACTCCGCCAGGCTACAAGAAGCATTACGCAGCACGGACCTGGCGGAGCAGCTATGGGCCGTCCAGCGAGCCCACGATGCGGCCAGGGAGTTACAACTCCCGGTCCCAACGTGGGAGTAGCCCGCTCTATGGGACCTTGCATCCCGTAGCTCGCAGGACCTCTCATTAAAGTTATTCAATCCAATCCAATCTATTATCCTAATATCTTAAATCATTTTCGCGTAAGGACCGCGCACGTAATACACAGCACTAAAATGAAGTTTGCGTAACAGTCAGTTCTCTCTCAATTATTCGCGATAAACCACGCATAAGAAAGCGTATAAAATTAAGCGTATAAACCGCCTGTGCAGAGAGATCGACCATCGTTTGGAATGAAACCTCTGGCATAGAAGCCCCACACTCTAACCGTTGAGAGCGTGGCGTACTTACGTGATGTATACATGTCACAGACCGAGCAGCCAGAGTGGGAATAGTTGCGAGATGAGCCTGTTTTCTTGAAGAAGTGTTAGAGCATGGCATATTAGGTATGTTGTCGTTTATTGTATATACAAAAACATGTGTATTTCTATTGGGATTTCAAATGCGTGAAGTAAACCAAAAAAAAAAACATTAGGCCACAGACGCTTGCTTTAGCAGGCGGAACAATTCAGAATTACCCGCGCGCAAGAGACTTTACTACCTGGGAAGGCACTGTTTTTTCGATCCACCAGGAGCTGCTTCTGGGCTCCGTGACGCCAATATTTGTCGCACCTCCGTGTAGGTTGAACGCCGGTCGAAGAGTCATTGTGGTTAGCCATCCAACTTGGCATCAAACGTTAAAACGTGAACCAACATCTCGTAAAACTAATTGAATGAACAGTAAAAAGAACCAATAATCATTCATTGAAAAGCATACGAAAGAAAGAAAAGGCACACATGTAGCACGGCATTCGATTGGAGTCCTTGAGAAAACCCTGGACTGCGGCACAAAAATCTATGAGGCGAAATCCCAGAGAAGACGCCCAAAACGAAAGAGACCAATCACAGCGCACTTTGCTATTGCTGTAATTGCATCGCCCTTCGGAACAAACTGGCAAGTTTGTTATTAAAATTGGCGTTAGTTGAACTTAGAAGAACCTCTATAATAACCTCCAATCAAAGGCATCAGGTCGCGAACATGAATTCCAGTGCGCGCGCACACACACACACACACACACACACACATACACACACACACACACACACATACACACACACACACACACACACACACGCACGCGCGCACACACGCGCGCACACACACACACGCGCGCACACACACACAAACACACACGCACACACACACACACACAAAACTACTACCATAAACACAAAAAATTATCCTTATCCTTTTCATCAGCCCTGCGAAGATTAGCGCAATAGGGCTTGAACAACGTGGACATCTCTTTCTTTTCCTTTAGGCTGTTAGTCATCCCAGAGCGCCTGGACTGTGTAATTAATATCGCAGTGTTTGGATGGGCCACACGGCAAGAGTATCTACAGTGTACATTAGTCTGTCTTCAATGAGCTCGCCGTATATAATTGAAGCCCAAATAAAAATTTCAGCTTCAGACAGAACCTAACCTCTGAGATCACAGACCACCCTCCTTTGTTTTTATTGCTGTGTGCACCCTTGCCAGCCTCGTCACCCACGTCAGCTTGGCCCGCCATCGAGACTCAAGACATCGGCGATGCGTATCCCAGAAAGGTAAATTTAGGTTCTCCAAATTTGGCCTTGATTGAACGCGCGGACGCCTATCAGTGGTAAAGTGAGAAAAGTTTGTCGTCACGTTCCTCCTGCGTTACACGACCTCGCTCACTCTGCGTCGCATGAGGCGAACAGGATATACCGAAAGCTATTCTCGCAGCTTACAACAAAGTTCAGGCAGTCACCGTCGCTTTTTTCTTAGCCACCTTCCTCGTGAGAGCATTTAGTGCCGTTTACCAAGGAGCTCGATAAAAAAGACAACCGCACGAAAGAAACATTCTCAACGAGGAATTTATGACATATCATCTTTAGGTGTAGTCTATCCCAAGGTAATCCTTGTGCAAATAATCCGGACGAGCCGGCACCTGTATAAATGTATATAACAGTTTTGACGCACCTCCTATCATCCGGAATGTGTCACAGTTACCTGGTTTTGTCCATATTCATTTTTGTATCCTTTCATTTTGTTTTTAACGTTCGACTGCAGGCACGCTGGTCGGACACTCCTAACCGAGTTTCCCGAGTTATCGTAGACTGCGCAGTACAGCGCAGTGTGCACTGAACACATCACGACTTATTGTAGGGCGGGTTGGTTTTTCCTAACTTACAGACGGCGTCAGATAACACCAAGGGCAAACAGGGAGACATCAAGGCATTCATATCGCCATCATAAGAGTGCGGCATGTGATCTCCCTGTCTGTGCATCGTGTTTTCAGGCGACGGTTATAAGCCAGGTACTCCCAACATACTATCGGTCACAAATGAAACAATACTCCTACAAGAATATAGAACAGACAGCTGGAAGCAAAACGAAGCTTGTGATACAAGAGTACGCGTATTGTTCTGCATTTTAGGAATAATACGATACTAAGGAAACGACAAGGAAAAAATAAATAATTACCATTCAGAGTTATCTTAAAGAGTGACAGTTTGGGGCCATTCTGTCCATGCGTCACGGTTTTGTAACTAAAAATTCGCCAAAAAATAAAAGCGAAAGGAGCTGAACTCAGGCGTTCGTCGTAGCGACAACCGTTTACATGGTGCGCCCGTACGCGCCGCTAAGTGGAGGGGATGCTGCATATGGGGACATATTTTTTCGCGAATGCCAACTGGAAGCTTGAGATTGCAGACCGGGCGAAGCGCCGTGAACTTGTTACCAGCTTTCGCGGACAATATGTAGGCGTTGCAGAAAAGTATGCCTGGCTCCCTAAACCCCGTAAAAATTTCTACGCCTCAAAACTAAACGACAATGTAGTGGTTAGAACATCGTGCTGGCACGGCATGATGTGTTCGACTCCTGGTGGCGGAAGTGGACGACGTTTGACGCGATGGCTACGACGATGTCGTTTCGCAAAAGCGAGGCCTGACGCACTCAACGAACCCGGTCTACAAGTTTTGCCAGCCCCCCTACAACCTCCTCTCTGCCGTAATCGAATCAATTGAAAATTAGACGCATTCAGCAACACTCGAAAGAAATGGTCCTCCTGTTAAGAGTCACAATACTCCTTTTCCGTCTTAGCTTTGAGAGTTGCAGCTGCACCTCAATGCGGTTTACGTGGCATACTGATACTTGGAATGCGCACAAGTGACAAAAGACGAAGAGCACAAACGGATGTCCCACCTCAAGTGAACCTTGCTGACTTCTTTGCTGCCTTCTTGGGAGCACGTATCCCTTTGTCCCCGATATCTAAAGCACCCATTAAGAGATTCAGGCAATGACTCGCACTTCGCGACGCGCATTGATTTGTGTGGAAATTACACGGGCATAGTTCTAGCAACTTCCGAGTGCCCTCTTGAGACATAACAGTGCTCGAGACGAAGGTTGCGTTGGTGTTGTGTAGGAGGTACAGCCCTGCGAAAGAGCGGAGGCAACGAAAGGTAATGGTACGGTACACGTCTACATCGTCGATCAACAGAAATTTCGCACTTGAGTCCCAGCGTGATGGAGTGCGACCACTCTTTCAGCTACCTGCGCACATTTTCGAGAATTTCAACGGCCGATATTGACGGGAATGAGTTTACTGCGAACCAAACGTCTCCTTTCGAGAGTAACTGCGTTGAAACATCAAGACCGTCTATACTCTGGCATGCACCTTCGTCTGATTAGCTCTGCCCTCGCGTGCTGCGTCGACCACGAGACCGCCCTAGCCTTTCATAAGGTCCATAGTCACGTGCTGGAATACGAGGGAGGTCCTAGACTCGGCAATGGCCTCGTCCTTCAGGCGACCCGTGAGACCTGGCTGGCTCTGAGGTAATCCAATAAAAAGAAGAAAGAATGAAGAAAGAACGAAAATAAATTTTTGAGTTGGTATATGAGAATTGTTAGATAGATTCAAGCTCTTGATTTTAATGGGATGAAGGTGTAAATGAAAAGAAAAATACAGCTAATCCAATCTATTGCGCAGAAATATGACAAAACCTTAACTTCGAATTTAACAGTGGAAATCTTTGTGACTCTGCAATAATATCCTGCATGGCATCCGGAACCTTCCGATGGCATTGTCCAGGCGACGAGACCCCTAAAGATAGCAAATACTTCACATGTACGTCTAATCTAAGAAGGCGGAACGATGTTTCTAAGGATCAGTTGTCGTAGTTCAGAATATAATTGACAATCCATGAGAGAATGATCTTTTCTTTCATATACCCATAAGAGTGACAGTTCGACGTCCACCATCTTGTTCTGCGTCTTTCTCTCGTGCTGTTTCTTCTCCACGTTAAAGCTTCTTCGCTGTCGGCTATGCTACAAACGATAGCTCGTTTATATTTTTTCCATAGTGTTGTTTTCTATTCAGGCATTTCTAGAATTCGAACTTAAAAATAATTCGAACTCAAAATTGAGTTTTTGGCAGTTCCAGGCATCCGAACCGGTAAAAACGCCATGATAAATTGAACAAATAAAGACAGCAGACGGTTAATTCAAGTAAACTTCCACTTCCAATTATCCCACTTGCCACAGAATTCTGACGCCCGTTGTATGATCTGGAGGACAATCCCAATTGCTGTCCCCCAAATTTAGGACCTTGCAGTTGCGTGAGAGAGTTGGCCGAGGTTCAGGAAGACTTTGAGATGAAAACTGGAGGTTATTTACATTATTTACAGCGAGAGTACAAAGAAATTACCAGTCTTAAAGTCATTACGGACCGGCAACAACTCGGACGCTGCGGCCCTTAGCAAGAAGCTCGAAAGAGATGAATGAATGAATGCTCTCTTGCTGCTGCCGGGCTCTGGCTTTTAACCCCTTCGATGTATCGAAGTCACGTCCCGTTCGGCCAATTGGCGAGCCCGCTCAGGTGGCTTCATTTTCGGCCAATGGTAGGCGGCCGTGCGAAAATAAGTCCCACCCGGCGCAGAGGATCCTTCCGTTGTCTCCGCCTGTCCGAGGGAGTACTTTTCTGTGGTATTGCCTTCCCAGTCTGCAACTGTCATCACAAAGGCGGACGGGGGGATTGCTCCCAGGGCTTCACGGAGTACTACGGCCATCGTTGCCTCGCATCTTGCAAGCGCCGTCACAATAGTCGGATGGGGAGGAGACGGGTTGTCTTAGAGCGACCTTTCAGAGCTACAAAGCAGCTTTGCTAGGGACCCAGGTTACCTGGAATTGCGGTGGGCTCCCCTTTCACTTTGAGGAAGAGTCAAGCAGTGGGACATATGGTCCCCATGCGGGGGACCAGTTGGGGGACGTCGACTTGCTTGGAAGTGCTGCGCTTCGGGCCCGTGGTAGATGTGCTTCTGCGCTCCTTAATTACGTGTGACGCGATTCTAAGTGGTCTTGTGTACTCGAAGCAGGCTCAGAAAAAGGTCCCGTATCTAACACCGTACACACATTTGCAATATTGGATCATGCTATCGAATGATATGGTGCGTGTGCAATAGTTTTATTAACCTGGCGCTCCGGCATATGCTAGAGCCACATACGCGTACAGTGCATCCCAGGGAATCTCGTGACCCCAGTATAGAGTGGCCCAAAACTTGAAGTGGACGTCATTGGCTAACAGCTACCTGTGCTACACGCACAGCTGTGATTAGACACTCGCACACTTTTTTCTGTGTCTGGCCATGCGATCGTGCCGAGAGGCAACTGAAGTGCTAGGTCGTGGACCAATTGAACAATCGTCCACCATCAGAACTAAAATCTCCATGCCAGCGCTCCTAAAGAGCCTCCGCGCAGAAGGTCTTATTCGCGCTACTAAAATTTTGGTGGTCAACGCAACTTCATGAAAAACTTTAAGATCGCCAGGCCCTGCCGCTCTATTGTGTACGCCTTTTGTTTGTGATCGTCGGTCCCTCTATCTACCCCCCGTTCTGCTCTTTCTCTCATTATCCCCACACTGTTTCCCCCTGCAGTGTAGCCACCCGAAACTACCTCTGGTTGACCTCCCTTCCTTACAATGCATCTTTTCTCTCTATCTCTCTCTCAAGTGCACGCGTATCAGCATGACTCAAAGTTTCATATTTGAATTCGCCATCACATTTGTGTGGTAAGTGGCCGACAAGAAGTGTAATTTAGATCGAATTGGTAAGTCTAGAAAGCATATGTAACACAGCTGTTTACTGATTCATTTTGACCTTCAGTTTCATGTTTCTCTACTTGGTGCTTATAAATCTGGTCTTTTTCCGGACTTTTATCGTGTAGTCATAGAGCTGTTGAATCGGTTTTCTGGTAATTGAGTGGCAGTTTTCAAAAAAAGAACGCTTCGGCGGTCATCTTCAAAAGGAAAAGTAGGGTAATATTTGCAATCACCTATTGTATAGACGTCCTCCATATCTGAATTGTAAAACTCCGAAGGGTAGGATGCCACTTAGAGAGCTCCAAATATGGAAATTGGTGCTCCAAAACATTGTTTCTTTTCCTTTGCTACAATTTTAAATTGATTTGATCTTCAACCACTATGTTATGCTTACTCTAGTACTGGAATGTTGTCCTCGCAGTCCCAATCCTTGTGAAAGTTTTTAGGAAGTGAAACTATTTTACCAGAAGCGGCCTCATATAGGCTCGTACGAAGTTTGATCTAGAAAGGGCTGGAAAGAGAAGGGTAGCACGAACAATGAAAAATAATAAGACGCTGCTTGTTGCGCAACTAAAGTAAGGTAGCGCGTGTTGAAAAATCGAGATGCGGGAATTAAGGAGAATGACATGCACGAGCTTAGGTCTGTTCCTTTGCGCATGTTCGAATGCGACTAAATGTTAGCGAAAATTCCTTGGTTGCATTTGCTTGGCGGTTAATATCTCTCTCTAATAACGACAAGAAAGAAACTTTACCAAATATTCGCACTGCTAGCCCTAAGTATGCGGTAGCCTACTTAAATCGTCATAAATGAGGTTTTTAGCCCACGAAAAGGGACGAGAGACAGAGGCACAGCGTTGTGTCCACAGGCACAGGCACAGCGCGAGAAACACAGCGCTGTGTCCGCGTCTTGGCTCTCTCTCTCGTCCCTTTTCGTGCGCTAAAAACCTCAGTTATGCAATACCAACACGCCCTAACCTACGCTCTTTCAAGTTAAATTGTCAATTGTGACATCTCGACAGCAGCGCGCTCCTGCGTCACCGGTGTCCTTGCACACTCCAGTATGATCTTTGACCAATAACCTTGGCGGATGCTGTTGACCTCGACGCCGTTCTCGCCGACAGGGATAAATGTGCCAGCCTTCGCACATTCACTTTATTTTGCGACGGCACTTCGAAGTAACGATGAATGAAGCCCTTCGGGCCTCCGCCGTTTTGCGTTGCTTCCTGTTATTACAGTGATAATTCCTATTGGTCTAGTGATTTCTATAGGAATCACTTTCTTTCTTTACATATAGTACCGCGAGGGAGACCCTAGCGACATATGTGTGGTCACGTTATTAGCGACAAAAAAGAACAGATATTTGTCCAGTGAAGCACATACAACAATTTTACTGACTGTCATTTGGGTGTGGTATATAAAGTTCCCTTTAGCTGTAGCCATTTTTACGTAGAGCAAACGGGGCGGTGTATCAATCAGAGGATAAAGGAACATAAAAGGTCGTTAACCGGTGGATCGCCTGCAAATGTTTTCTTAAATAGCCAAGAATGCTGAGTTTGTGATTGCACGCATGAGTTAGATGAATGCATGAGATTGTACAGGCGTAGGAATGAAGAAACGCGTGTTATGGTCGAGGCATTGCATATCAATAATGGTGGAAGTGCGTGCGTGAGTCAGTCTCCGATTACATTACGATAGAAAGAGATCAAATTTCTTAACAGTTACCTCTTACGTAGACCGGCACGTGCACTGAATTGACACCTAGTGCTACCAACCCGGAGCATGCGCAGATTGTCATTTTCTTTTCACCTCACTGCTTCCTTCAGTTGTCAATCAGCATTCGTGTTGTCCACTTCTCTTCCCTTGTGTCCGTGTCTGCGCGCCTTATCCCTTCTTTGCATTATGAATCCTTACCAACTAGCACAGCTTTTTGTCGGTATAATCAAACTCTACTTTCCTTTAAAATTGCGACATGGCAGTAGAAGAAAAATATCACGCACACACTTTCCTACGAGTTGGCCAACTCTACGTAGCATTGTGCCACTGGCTCATCTCCACGCAACTCGGTGTCATTATCAACATTATGAAATTTCATCCGTTCAGAACAAACGACAGGGCTCTGGCGACACGAACTCGTGCGGAAAGCAGTGCCAGATGCAATGATGAAGCAAGCAAAGCACTGCAGGTGGCGGCGCCAGGTGCGCCAATTACGTTCCGACAATTATAATCTATCATCGCTCTTTATAGCCTGATCCATCCTCGTCGAACCATTATGAACCGTGATTAAACGTAGTACGGCGGCACCTGCGTATGGCAAGCCCGCGCAGAACGTGTCCTAAAAGCGATCTGCGATGCGTACGAAGAGGTTTGACTGCTGATATCTCCGCAAGTTGCGTTTTCGCCTCTCCACGTTGAACAGCGATGTGCAGGCCCATATCTTGAAAGCGGTCTGTGAAAGGAGGATGGTGCGGCGTGTAATGACAGCTTCGTGAGCGCTGTCTTCTCGCCGCATAATTGGCGATGAAGCGACCGGCAGCACGAAAGTGAATTTGCTCGCTGCGGTGAGCTCTATTTCCAATGCGTCTTACGTCATGGACGGTCGGATAGGTTTACGATTCTTCTCGTTTGGGTAAGCAGAAAATGCTTATGCATTTAAAAAGTTTCTTCAACTATGGTGCAGGTACGAAGTGAAGGATTTATAGTCGCACTAAAAGGGTCAGTCGTCGCAGGACAAGCACATATCTCCCCCAACTTCCGTCACTACCTTGCCCCATTACGATTTCATCCACTCGAGATTTGGCAATGCTACTCGGTCGGACTCCGCGAAGAACGCAGATGACGGAAAGTACAGGGATATGCGCATTTATTGGAATGAGATTTTTGGCATTGCCAGATCATTTCCTTCCTGGCTATCCATATAACCAATAATATGGGCCGATCCCGAAGACAGTTAAATGTAAAGATATGGACCGCCGCCAAGGTATTACAGCCTAAATATATGGACCGATCCCGAATGTTGTGCAGATTAGAAATGCATGCCTGGCCTCGTTCACGACGTTCTTCATTAAAAACAGTGGTAGTTACGCTCCAAAGGCGAAGCCCCGATGGCGATGGAAAATTACTAATCAGCTGTTCCAAGTAAGAATAGTAGTTTCATCGGCCGTATGAACTTGAAACATTCGCGTACTAAGCGAATTCACAAGCATGGTATCAACGCGCATAACCGAACATGAAGAAATCACACTGGGATGAGGGCGCACACTCGCTTTCAAAACGGCGGTGTAAGCAAGCGCGGCAGCAGCACCCAGCGATCAGACATTTGTGCGGTCGATCGCTTCAACGCAAGGGTGGCCAGAAGGCAGCGCGCACAAAGGTATGCGCCGTTTTCGGATTCCGTTCAAGCTCGCTCCCCCTCCCTCCCCCTCCAGCCTCCCCACTTTCCTCCATATCTTCAGATCCCATTGCACCCGGTCGCGAAATGCGCAGTTGCTGCCGGAGCACAACGCCATCCGCCCCCCCCCGGTCCCTCTCCCCCCCCCCCCCCCTGCGGCCTTTCGCGCGACGGAAGACAGCACGTTTTCTGTCCGCTTCCTGTCTTCACCCGCAATCGTCGGCTTCCCTCGCGAGCTTCCATTCGCACACATAGGACACGACGCGCGACGACAGTGGAACGTGAGGGATGCAGACTTCCTGCTCGCAAGTCGGATGGGCAAGCAGTGTGCCCATGGTAAGCCCTTCACAGGCCTGATTTGTCGGCCCGAGCCGCACTATGCATCGCCCGGGCTCGGCTCTGGCTCGCTCAAGGAACATGCTGCGACATTTCGATTGTTGGGTTCTACATAGTCAGTGGTCGAGCGTAGGTGAAAAACACCGATTGAGAGGTCATCAGCCACTTCGTGCTATAGAATTATACGTATATATGGCCATTTCATGCGCGTGGTGTATGTCACAAGGACAGTGGCATTCGTAGTTTGGCGAAGATATGTTAAAACTTGATTAACTTGGCCAATCATCAAGAACGCACAACGTCGCGCAGTCTTTACGTAGCGTAAGCTCCTACAGGGAAAGTGCCAATAAATGTGGGTCCCGGGCTTTGTGTAGCCTAGTACGGTGCCTAAAACGCTAGGAAACAAAACGTCAAAGTGGCACGGGGTTAGCGCGCCGAGCAGTCTCACATGGCAACAATCTACATATACAACACGGCTCCTGAAAGCGCTAGTTGTCACAAGGACAGAAGACGACGAAATGGCATGTTGTAGGCGCACGCATCGACTGCTTCAGGGAGCTGGCTGGCTTTGGAAAGAGCCAGTGGCATGCGTGCGAGCGGTTAGCGCCCCACGTCGCAGAAAATCCGGCGTTGGCTTCCTGTGAGCGAAAATTGCCCCATTTATTTACGCATATGTAAATTCCACGCCTCGCAACATGACATGTGCTAAATGCTCGTTGCAATGCCACACAATTCTATCTACGAAGTTGCTCATACCTTGTCTTGCATTATTGGCAAATTTATTCCTCTAAATTTTGAGAATGACAGCCCACGAACAATTATCAGGAAACAAAACAACAACAGCGCATGCCTTTTACGTTAAATCTTCCTATAATGAAATAGCAAAACTGCGAAACAATAGCAGACGCCTCAAAATGGCGCAATTTTTTTGCTGCAGTTGTGCAGTGTCTCCGGGATCGGCCCAAGGAAGAGGCCGCGTTTCCACCAGAAAACTCGCCTTCGTGCATTGCACTCGCCGCTATAGCGTTTTCCATTAAACATTACGGTTACATCAGCTGCAGTTGCCAGCAAGCGTGAGAAGCAGTGTCGGAATGCTGTCGCGTTTCACTCAAATTGAAATCTTAAGCGCACTCCAATACTTTTTTTCTTCAGTGGTTAGAACATTTCGGCGATTCGAATAATTGCCACATAAGTCTCACGTTATTTCTTATTTCTTTAAGTGAGGCGAGACACGAACCTGCCTACCTACCTATCACAATGTACCGAGAACGAAGCAAGAATTTCGCAATAACGTAATCATCTTAGTAAAAAGAAATGGAAGTATGCTGCGAGAGACTACTTCGTCAAACACTACCGCTGCAGAAAGCCAGAAGGCGGCGGGGCCGGGTGCGTCTTGTACGTCAAACATAGTTGCAGTCGCGGCAGCTGGAGATGTCGCTTACTCAAAAAAGAAAGAAAGAACATGTCCACTCTGCAAAACCAAACGAGTGCAGTGCCACGAGCATGAAACAATGAAAGCACTTGTTATTCATGAACTTCGTTGCCATTTTGCTTAGATCTGGGTTGGGGGGCCCGCGTACCACATATTGGAAGTCACGTTATCTGCCGAGTTTCGGAGGCAACGGAAACTGGAATGGTAGAGGCAGACGCAACGCCGCGGTGGTGCTCACTTTCGCACCTGCATGAGCACTCGGTGCTGCAACCTTCCCTCATCACGTCACAATGATCGCCAGCGTTGTGACCATGCGGCTACTAGCGGGCCTCCGCTGAATGACCGCAAGCACTCGCAAAGGCGCTGAGACCTTCCTTTCGCTCATGACCGGACAAGAAGGACGTGGGACGCATGGTGGCATGCGTGGGACGTACAGAACGCGGCTGCGTCAGCATATATGCATTGTTATTTCCCATACCTATGAGAAAAGAACAGTTTCATGAAGGAAATTCGCAGACTATAAGAAGAGCAAGATGGACAGCTGGGCTAGTTGCTGCTTCCGGTCATATATGAGAGTGCGAAAAACGAAACAGAGTAAAAACCACAGGACGAGCGCTGATTTCCACGCGAAACTTTATTGCCATGCCCGTGCAAATTCCATCGCCATCCAAGTCCATACATGCATCTCAGGCCGTAAGCAGAAAGGAGATCTGTGAAAAAGACAAGTATATCGACGTGTTTTACGCACTCAAGTTCTTTACAATGCAAGGTAATCGATGGCTCTGTGGCGCATGATTCCGGCAGCTCCTTCATCGGAGCTGCTTCAACAATTCCCCGTTGCTTCTGCTGCTCCGTGTGATTATGCAATATTGTGGTTAATGCGCTTAATGCTTCCATCCGATTAGAATCCGAGCACTTCTGGAAGGCGGACGTTCCCTACAATTCTTGCTGTGTGGATATAATGGCACGATGTACTGAGCTTTCTCCGGACTTGAGCTGCAGGAGGCACATCACTCATCCTGTTGCTAATATTACTCCGGTATATTTCTGCCCTCACGTTTCTATTATCCTACAGAACTTTTATCTCGATTTCTTTGTTGCCGTATGTGTAAATCTCCGCGGATATTTTATATTTTTTTTTCATTTTCACCATCACCGTTTCTCTAATTACCTTCTTTTTGATGGCACCGTAAGTTCTCTATGTCTTCCTATATACCAGGTTCATGCTCTTGAGCTATAGATATTTGTGCCCTTTAGACACCACTGTATTTTCATCCCTGTTCCTGAGTCTATCTTCAAAACGCATTTTTCTCTGTGCTTCTAAGACTCCAAAGGATGGCCAATGCCTGTCATTTTAGAATGCCTCAATTTGCGCTCTCCTTCGCTGAAAAAAGCACCTTTAATCCTCCTAATCGCATCCCCCCCCCCATTCGTGGTTTTGCCTCCAGAGCGCCTTCATTAAAAATTTGAATAAGTAATCAATAACGTGCACTCCACGCAGTAAGTTTCAGCGCCTCCCAATTGCACGTATCGTCCAGAGCTCTGCTGGTTACAGGCTCACTGGGTACACTTGCTACAGTGAGGTGACAGAAAACTCACTCTGCCACTTCCGGCATTTCTTTCGCTGTATTCCGCTGCTACACACATAAAACGCTAAACACATAAAACCTAACATAAAACCTAAAACTGTCATCCACCCGAATGTAGAACGAAACTACAAAGGGTGGCTGGAACAGATTGCAGCTAACAGTACGCTAATAGATCGAACTGCGATGTGCCAGCATTCTGGGGCACTCAGATGGGATAGCGACCACCCAAGAAAGCCGTTGATCCCGGATTCGAATCTCGGAACAGAATGAATTTTTCATCAACTGCGACATTTTCTTTCTGAGACCCTTAGGGTTCTCGTTGTACCTATGTGCTACACTCGGGTGGATGACAAGTTTCCTTTCCACGACGGTTCTTCAAATTTGTGGAATTCCATAGAACTGATCTGTGACCTCAGATGGTTAACATGAATCCGGGCTGCCGCGAATTTCACATCTGCTTCACTGAAAGTGCCAGCTTCATGGTGTGTTTAATTTACTCAGACCGACACACCAACGAACTAGGTCACTACCTTCCCGTTAAATGTACGAATTGTGTACGTGAACATTAGGATTTAATAAACGAAAGAACGAGATTTACAAACAGTTCCAAATACTAAAAAGATAGGAGGCTGAACTTGCCTATCATCCAAAGTTAACTAGTTGTATGTATAAGCCCTCCCAGAATTTATGTTATCATTTAGTTGCCTAATGCTTCTTTTAATATTTCCACTTCACTCCTTTTGGTATTTTTCCCGTATGTAATAAGTCTGGTGCCGTATGTAATAAGTCTGGTGCCGTCTATGCGCTCCGTTGGTACGACCCATCCCTTGAGGCAAGCAAAGGAACAAGTGAATAGTGACCAAAATCCGGTCATAAAGGATTTTTTTCTGCAAGCATTAATGACAAGTCCTTCTTAACATGGCAAGAGTAATTACACATAGCACGGTGCCACCCTCACTTTCTTGGTAATAAAAGGAAAGAATCGAGAAACGTTTTTTCAGCCTTTCGAATGTGGGAATTAAGGTGGATGGGCAGCGAAGCTGTTTACAACCACTACTAGAACTACTGAGTCTGGTGTGCAATTCTTTATGACTTTGGAGTGATGTTGGTAGTGGTATGTTAGATTAATAGTACGAATGAGAGAAATCGTAATTTTGACAGCACGGTGCCGCCCGTGGCGGTGCTGCAAGAACACTGCAATGAGTTGCTAGGCTGATTATTCTATATACGAACGGCCTCGCGCGTAACACCCCACGTCGAAAGCTGGCGTGGCCGCGGAAGCTTGCGAAGCAGTAATGTTTACCGGTAAACGTTTGCGGGGAGTGTTACGTGCTTCCCATTCCTATCACGACCGCCTTATGATCAATTAGGTGGTCCGGGTGCCTCTATATAGCTTGTTCTTTCTTTAAATGTATGCTGTTCTGCACTTTGGATGCGTGAGTCCAAAGAATGCATGCACTGTTCGGTGCACTTTGCCGAGTGCTTGTAGCCTCCGCCTTACGGTACTATGAGCCTTTACATTATATTTGCATTCTCTCTCTTGCGAGGAAGGAAGAAGAAGTCGCCGAAGGGAGCGAACGCACTTCACGTCGGCTCCGTTTTCCAAGAATTTCGCTGTGATTATCGCTCATTCACCTCATGAATGTAACACCAGCGTGTGCAGGAAGTCACCAAGATTCTACTGGCACCATATTCAAGGTGGGAAACGACTTCCTTCCCAATCACAGAGGCTTTTGACCAGCTCCACGCTAACCCTCACCGGAGCTCGCTTCGCCGGAGCGGCGATGGAAGTTCAAGTGAACGGGGAGGACATCTCCCCTGAAGAGTTTCTCCAAGGCAACGGTTGGTGCACCATTCGATACAAGACCCAATTCAACCGCGAGGCCGCGCAAAGCAACACCCAGAACGGAACCCACTCCCGCACCGGCGAGGGAGCGAACGGCGACCGACAGCGTTCGCGTCATAGACAGCGTAACGTCAAGCAGCAAGTCATCAGGAACAGTAAAATGCCACTACTCCCACGAAGTGATTTCAAGGTCGTGATACGACCAAGAGGAGGCCTCGACGTTGCCGCCACCGGAACCGTGCTCCTCGCGTCGGCCATTTACCGGGCGGCCAACGTACCGGGGCATGAAGCAGGGGAGGACACGGTGTGCACCAACAACCGCCAAAACATCATAGTCGTGAGTACACCTCACGCTACTCACGCCGCTAAGTACAGACAACTAGAAGTCATCACCATCGGTGATCGCCGCCACGAGGTCAGTGCCTATGAGACGGCCCCCGACTACACGGTGAAGGGAATCATCAGGGGAATCCCGTTGGAGGAGGACGCCAAGTCCATTCACACCAACATCGTTCACGCCCGCAACCCCGACGCCCTGGCAGCCAAACGGCTCAGTAACACCAAGACGGTCATAGTGGCCTTTCAAGGACCGCGAGTGCCCTCCTACGTCAGGTACGGCGGCGCCCTACTTCGCTGCACCCTGTATCGCAAGCAAGTCGACATGTGTCACTGCTGCGGGAGACTCGGTCACCGCATGGACGTGTGCCCCAATCCTCAGGACAAAGTGTGGCGTGGTTGTGACGCCCTCAACCCAGGCCCCGACCACCAGTGCTCCCCACGTTGCAAGCTGTGCGGGGGAACACACATGACAGCGGATCGCAACTGCCGCGCAAGGTACAAGACCCCCTACGTCGTGACAAAGAGGCAATGGGAACGACACAGGGCCAACGAGGAAGCGGAGGCGGCCGCCAAAGCCACCAGCCCCGCCGGCAAGCCACGCTCGAGATCCAGGACCCGCAGCCGAGGCCGCTCCCGGTCCCGGAGCCGCACCCCAAACCCACGGCAGCAGCAGCAGCAACACCGGTCTCGCAGCCGCACCCCCAGAAGGACCTCAACAAGAGACACCGAAACCACCGAGAAGGTGAGCTGGGCAGATGCGGTCACGGGAAAACGAGCCCCAACCACGAAGGCTGGCGACAAAACACCCGCTAAAACAGAGACGGAGGTAACTAAATTAACACAGGCGATACAAGCGCTGCAGAAGCAAATAGAACACATGCAGACACAGATTCGCGAAAAAGACGACCTCATACAACAACTCCAGCATGCCGTGAAGAGCGGTACCGATACAGAGGCCATGCATGAGACTCAAGAACAACCAATAGACGACGACGAAGTCGTATACCCCGACACTAAACGCAGGCCCGCTCCCTCACAGACCACTCAGGCCACGCAGGGAACAGAAGAGGAACCCATAGAGGACGACGAGGTCGAGTTCCCCGATACCAAACGAAGACCCACTCCCACCCTTACAGAGGCAACACGACCCAAACGCACGCGCGCAGCGATACGCGACGCGCGAATAGATGCACTCGAGGCTCGCTTCAGCAATCTCGAGGAAACTATCATCGCGTCCATCACGCGTACCATCCAGCGGAGCCTGGAGAGTGTTCACCTTAGACTGTCGAGATTAGAAGCCGCAAACAGCACGATCGTGCCGTCGCATAGGGAAGCGGCGCAACACATGTAACAAGATATAAGCATGGCCCGACACTCATCGAAACAAAAACACACGATATGGCAGTGGAACTGCAGAAGTTACCAAAACAAACGAGCGCACTTACAACAATACCTGAAAACGATCCCCGAACGCCCAGACGTCATCATACTGCAGGAAACGAATGGTCCCGCCAAACTCGCGGGGTACCAGTCTATAACAGGCAAGGCGGAGAAACCAAACGTCACCACACTGGTCAAGCGAGCGCACACAGTTATCGAACACGATACCAAAATCAGAGACATCGAAAACGTTCTCGTAGAATTAATTCCACCACGCAAGACCCGCAATAGCATCTTCGTACTCAACGTCTACAGCAGTCCCAGATGCCGCCAGCACCGCTTCCATGTCCTCTTCAAACGGGCAATCGACATCGCCAAGGGGCAACAGCTGTTCATTGGGGGGGACTTTAACGCAGCGCACACGGCGTGGGGTTACAAGCACGATCACCCCAAAGGCACCCATCTATGGGCAACGGCGCAATACGCCGGACTCGAGCTGGTCACCGACCCCGCGGCACCAACAAGGCAGGGCAACAGCGTAAGCACTGACACGACGCCGGACCTTACTTTCACGCGCAACACACGCAATGTCACTTGGACAAACACCATGCAAGACTTGGGGAGCGATCACTACATTATTTCCATAGAAGCAGAAGGCGGTCCGCAGGAACACAATGCCGGTCGTCAAATGAAGATCACCAACTGGAATCGGCTACGCAAACATCGTGATGAGCAACAGATGGAAGACATCACAGATATAGAACAGTGGACCGACCAACTGCGGTGGGATATCGAGCGCATGACGCAAACGATCCCGTCGACAGCTGGGCTCGAGAAAATAGACTCCCGGTTGCTGCACATGTGGGAAGCCAAAACTAACCTGCAGCACCGATGGAAACAACAGAGACACAATAGGAGACTGCGTAAACGGATAGCACAGCTCAACAAAGAAATAGAAAAGCACGCGCTTAACCTGCAACATCAACAATGGGAAGAGAAATGCGCGGAGATGGATGGTCAACTCACCACGCGTCGCACGTGGCAGATACTGCGGTACCTGATCGATCCCGCCACCACCAAGACCACACACATGCAAGGCATATACAAAATCATACACGCTTACGGGGGAACGGAAGAACAATTCCTACGGGATACGGAACGCCTTTACATATCCCAAACGCCACCGCAAATATATCCAGACTACTCAGGAGAAAGCAACGCCACCCTAGACGAGGAATTCTCCGTAGCCGAAATCCAGGCGGCCCTCGTAAAGCTGAACACCAAGTCGGCCCCTGGCCCCGATCGAATACCCAATCGGGCACTACGCAATCTCGATTACGGATCGATCGAGAAACTAACAAAATACATTAACGAGTGCTGGGCGCACGGCAAGCTACCCCGACAATGGAAAGAAGCAAATATCACACTGATACCGAAACCCGGAAAGAAATTACAGCTGGAAAACCTGCGCCCCATCTCCCTCACGTCCTGCGTGGGCAAGTTAATGGAGCACGCGTTTCTCAATAGACTCACGGATTACCTCGAGGACAACGACTTATTTCCACACACCATGATTGGGTTCAGAAGACATCTCTCCACGCAAGACGCCCTTCTGCAACTAAAACACCAAATCATAGACAATCCGGGGCGTTCGACGAAAGCCATCCTCGGGCTGGACCTGAAGAGGGCCTTCGATAACGTTCGCCACGATGCCATATTGCGACAAATAGACAATCTAAATCTCGGCCTGCGCACGTACAACTACGTCCGAGACTTCCTCACGGGAAGAACCGCTCGCATGCGAGTGGGGCAACTACAGTCAGAGCAAATCAACATCGGCAGCTCGGGCACCCCGCAAGGCTCGGTGATCTCGCCAATGCTCTTCAACCTCGTCCTGCTGGGGTTGCCCGACCAACTGTTTCAAATCGAAGGACTGCATCACACGCTATACGCGGATGATATTACGATCTGGACGACAACGGGCAGCGACGGAGCGATCGAGCAACGTTTACAACAGGCCATCCAATGCGTAGAAAACTACCTCGTGGGCACGGGACTCGCCTGCTCGGCCGAAAAATCCGAACTGCTGCTGTATAGACCAGTCAGAAAGGGGCGCCCACCTAAATGCTACACCCCCCAGGAAAAGCAAAAGATCCAATTAACGGCATCAAATGGCCTACCCATCCCGATAGTAGAGAAAATCCGGGTACTAGGAATGATGATAGAGCATAAGGGTGGCAATGGCGAAGCACTTCGCAAGATAACGGCAAAGGCCACCAGCACGATGCAGCTCATTCGACGCATCACCAACAAACACGCGGGCATGCGCGAAGACAGCGTCATCCGACTCATCCAAGCCTTCGTCATTTCCCAGATAAGGTACACGGCAGCGTTTCACAACTGGACGGTTGCGGAAAAAAACAAGCTCAACGCGCTCATACGCAAGGCGTACAAATGTGCGTTGGGACTTGCGCCTGGAGTCAGCACCACCAAGCTCTTAGAACTAGGCCTACACAATACGCTCGAAGAACTCGTGGAGGCGCAACAAGTGTCCCAACTTGAACGCCTATCCAAGACCCGCCCGGGCAGACACGTGCTTGAAAATCTCGGCATCAGATACCACTCGCAACATGGTGTCAAAGTAGACATTCCAAGACCCATACGCGAGCAACTATACGTACCCCCATTGCCTCGCAACATGCACCCCCAACACCACACGGGGAGGCGTAAAGCCAGGGCACAACAAATGAACACAAGTTACTCTAACGACAAGGATGCGGTCTTCACCGACGCAGCCCGCTATCGAGACAGGAAGAGTTTCGTGGCAGCAGTTACTAGCCACCGAGGCAACCACCTCACGAGCGTCACCGTGAACTCGGCACATGCCGAAGCGGCAGAGGAAGCGGCCATAGCACTGGCCCTCACACAAACCAAAGCTACATACGTGATCTGTGACTCGCAAACGGCAATTCGCAATTTTGCAAATGGGCGCATCTCGCAAGAGGCGTATCAGATACTCCAGCGACATCCCATACACCAGGGAGAGGCCGACATTGATACCCGAAGGCATTTGCTGTGGATCCCGGCACACACTGGAATGAGCACCCCCAACGACGCGGCTCACGGCGTTGCTCGAGGCCTGACTCACCGAGCAGCATCGGAGGAAGAGCCGCCGCGGGGTACTGCAAACGTCTGGGCATGGGAGGATCGTATGACCACTTTTCACGACATCACGGCACACTACCAATTACAAAGACGCATATACCCATTCCCTCACGCTATGTTAGACAGGACGCAAGCAGTACACTTCAGACAATTACAAACAGACTCTTACAGAAACCCCAGACTCATGCACGCCATGTATCCAGACATGTACACTACAAACAGATGCACATCGTGTGGTGAGGTTGCCACACTAAATCACATGCTATGGGAGTGTCGGGACCTAACAAACAAGTCGGGCAGTGCCGACCCCTCCGTCTCTTCCACCGCCAGCCTCCAGTCACGCTGGATGACCGCACTGCTCAGCTCTGACCTGACAGAACAACTCTGGGCCGTCCAGCGAGCCGAGGAAGCCGCTTCGAGACAAGGTCTCGGAACCGCGTCCGCGGCGGGTGCCCAGACCCACTAAAAGACGCCGGACTCAAATCTTGCTGATTTGAAATTAAAGTTTACGCTCTCTCTCTCTCTCTTGCATATACGGGGTACGAGCCATTGATGATGTTGCGGTCTGTTTGGGAAGAACAAAAATACTAGGAACCCTAGCGATATACAGTTTCGCTGTAAAAGCTAAAATACAGGTTGTTGAGCGGGAAGAGCTGCAGCATTAAACATTTATTACCCACACTCTGGGACCCCGGCGTCCGCCATTTATTCATGCGCTGTCCACTCCTTGCAGCGCTGCCAGCCCTGAACGACTCGGCCGGTCGCGACGCCAACGAGGAGCTGCTTGAAACCTTCTTCAATTACACTTCAATTCAACTAAACAGTAATTTTATTCAAGTAATCAAAACTGCCATGCGACAACGTCTGAATCCTTAGCCGTAGGCTAGTTATGGATCCATGCAGTTATACAAAGAAAAGTAAACGATTCAGACACGGGCACAGTCATTTCTTGTTTTGGATCAAACAAACAAAACAAGAGCAAAAAAAAAGGAAGGACATGCAGCGAAACGAAAACCCATAAACTAAGGTGCAGACCACCGCAGGAGGGAAACAACCATGGCCCCCGCCGGCTCGGGCGCGCGCCATTCCCCGCATGCCGACATCACAGCCATCGGCACCCAGAAGCGAAAAGGCTTAGTTGCTGGCCAAGCTGCTAAGTCTCGCACACGACAGGAGCTCCACCCCACCAGTGAGGCAGCGCGTATCCGAGACAAGACCCATGGTCTCCCTCTCACGGCAGCCCGCACACATACATGCTTGCGATAAGGATACATGAAACGGTTACACAAAAAGAATTGGTTCAACATTTGTGACTTAAGCCGCTTGCAAAACGGTAAGATGTAATTGTTATTTACTCGGCGCAGCAAGAATGTACACTGATATGCTGTGTATACGCTTGATGCACGGTGTGTCGAGTAAAAACAAGGGTACATCGGCATTGACACTTACGTGACTACACATCCATAAACACATACGTACGTAGAAACAACAAGAAAGCGTGACAGCTACGCTGTATCCATTTGTTGCCATCATTATAACTTTCGTTAAAGTCTAATCAATTTAGATCGCAAAGAAAGAATTCTTTTACAGTAGTATTAATTTTTGCTGACTGCCTAATGTTTGCAGGAAGCGAGTTCCATATTTTGACACCTATATAATGTATGCGTCGCTGGCCGCACTGGTTGTGACATATCAGCACGAGAAATTTCTCGAGGAAGGCTGAGCGACTGTTAAATGTCGATTCCTCGAAGATAGTGGCAGGAAATGGCGTGTTGCATCTTGTTATCGAGCACACTAATGAGGCAACGCGGTAATCTCGCAGGTGCGATAATGACATGATATTGTTCGCAAGAAAAAAGATTTCTTGGTGGTGTAGTAAAGCTAGCGTAGTTGATTATCAGCAAAGTATTCTTCTCAAGCCGTAGTACAGGCTCCAAGTATAGTTTGTATGTAAATCCCCAGTATTCAATACAGTAGGCTAAGTGAGAATGAACGAGACAAAAATAAAACGTTCTCAATGTTTCGAAACCGAAATTACTCTGCGCCTTTTAAGAACGAAGCATGCACACGAGACCTTACCACACAGCCTATCGATATGAGGCTTCCAGTTCAGAGCGGAATCAAGGGTTACCCCTAAGTAGAGCACTGAGTCGACCTTTTCTATTTCATCACGGCAAATCGTAATGCGGCATGGCTCCTCAAAAGGCTTTTTCTTAAACTTGCCTTGCTGTGCATGCATTCATGAAACTCAAGACACCTATTAAGATTAACAAACACCCTTGCAAACCACCTCTGCAAGCAATAATTGTACAAAGCCTTGGCAGCTTGGAAGCGAAATTTATTTTGGATTATTTCAGAGACGGTTCCGGTCGAAGTTGCAACAACGCAACGAGGGCGCTTATTAATTTCTCGACCTTCAACGGGTCGCCAAAAAGGCGAAACCAAAGTGTGGATTTCCTCTAGATCCGACCGGCGTCCTTCACCGATCACTGGGGTCACTTGCGTCTGCCACTTTTCGCGGCCTTGGCAGCACTCGTCCGCTTGGCCCGCCGTGATCTCGAGGAAGATCTGCTTGCCGCCATCTTGGACTTGGCACGCCTGCCTCCACGGCTCGACGACGAGCGGTTGCTACGGGCGTGGCGGCGCCGTCTCCCGCCAGTCTTGGTTGCCGTGCTCGCTGCAGACGAGGTGCTCAGGGAGCGGTGGCGTCGGCTGCGGCGTCCCCGCTTTCTCCCGTGGGTGCTCTCCGAGCTGGTGCGGGACGTCCCTCGGTGACTGCCTCTGTGCTTGCGGCCACCTCGGCCGCGGCGGGACGAGTGTCGAGATCCGCCACGGCTCCTTCCCCTCCTGGCATGGTGGTGGCTGCTGCTGGCGTGGGAGTGACTACGCGAGCGGTGCCGTCGCTTGGTAGCCCTGGCAGCGACCGAGGAGGCATCTGTGGGAGAGGAGCTCCGTGGTTTCGTCTTGCGGCTCACTTTCGGTGCCTTTTGTGAAAGTCCCTTGCTGGTGGACGGGACGTTCACGTCGGCGTCACGTGCCACTTCATCGGAGGCCTTCCTCACCTTGGCCGAAGCCGTGGTCGCGTTGGCTTTCGGCGTTCCTGGTTTCACAGACCGGGACCCCGTCGTTGGTTTGGACGGGTCCTTGGCAGTCCTTCCTCGCGGCCGCTTGACGACGGGTGCCTCTTCGGATGGACTGCCCCCGTCGTCGGCAGCAGCCGGCTTCCGCTTCGCCCGGGTCTTCCTGGGCGGGGCCGCTTCCTTCTCGGCTTGACCCTCCTCGAGCGTCATGGCGGCGGGGCTCAGCGTCCTCCTCGCTCGGCGTCAGTTCTCCGCGGCCACTGGCTCGACCCGGCGTCGTCCTCGGCCGTCGAGCTCACCGGGAATCGGGTGGAAGGCCGGGCCTCACGGCGAGCAGCGCCCGCAGTTTCGAGAACGGCCGCCTGCCGTGGTCTCAGCCGGGGCTGCTCTGGCCACTCGAGCTGCCTTCGCGAGCCCCGTGCAACGGCGCGCGGAGGGGCGGGCTTTTTTTCTCCTTCGTCGTGCCAATCATCTCGCGAGCGGCGCCAGCTTTTGCAGCCTCACACTGCTTTGGATTGTTAGCAATGCTAATTCGAACGCCGTAAACAATACGTAGTGCCTATTAAAAGTATGTATTGATGCACAATGATTATTATTGCCGGATGCTGATGGAACAAATCACAAGATAGTATTGTACTCGTGGATTTCATAAAAGCGCGTGTTCCTGAAAGAAGCTGTGCAGTGCTGCTTTAACACAAAATTGTGTTTTAACTCTTAATTTAGCGATAGAAAATGTTCGTTTTTTTCTAGGTCTCGGGAAAAGATTGTTTACCAGTATAAATAATATTCTAGCACACATTGCAGCATAGCATATTATGCGTAGACATGTGCTCTTTCCAGAAACATACGTTGCCAAAGAAAATAATTAATACCTCAAACATAAAAGCTCTACAACGCACCATTTCTGCATCCAGTTGATAAAAACAACAATAAGAAACATGATAGCTACAAAAACAATAATACAAAGGGAATTCAGAATACACATTGCAATGATAAACAACCCATCAATAGGGTGTGAAAAAATAAATGGTCGGTACACTGGCGTTCTATGGATACAAAGAAAAGAAAAAAGAACTAGAGAGAGAGAAATAAACTTTATTTTGAGACCAGGCTTCTTGATCCCAAAGGTGGGTGGCCTTCTCAGTCCAGGTAGCCATGGCTTGCTGCCGCCGCCCGAGCCCTGTGCACCAACCGTAGCTGGCTGTCAGGGTCTTGCGTCACCAGCAGAGCCTCCCACTGGTCTTCCAATTCTTCTTCCGAATCCGCCTCTTTCTGCATGTTATCGCCTGGTGGCGATGCTGATGGTTGTGCTTCTCGATTATTCCTGCATCCAAGCACCATATGGCGCAAGGTGTTGGGCGTGTCTGGCGGGCAGAACTTGCAGTCTCACCCGTAGATGCCCGGGTACATGGCGTGCAGCAGTGTTCCGTGTGGGTAGGTTCCAGCCTGTAGTCTTCTCCAGGTTACCGCTTGGTCCCTACTCATCGTCTTATGCGCGGGCGGGTAGCGGCGCCTCTGCTTCCTGTAGTGCGCCAAGATATCGGAGTACTTCTTGGATATGCGTTCTTCATCCTCGTCACAGTCGTTGGTACGTGTTCTCTGCGCGTCGGAGATGGCTCGGCGTGCATGATCTCGAGCCGCGGCGTGCGCCGCTTGGTTCCCCGTGAGAGACTCGTGCCCCGGTGTCCAGAGGATTTGTGCTGCTTCTATCTTGGTGGTGTTCAAGACCTGAAGCGCTGCCTTTCCAATCCTTCCGTTCATATACCTTCGGCATGCTTCTTGCGAGTCCGTCACCACGGTAACCATGGCCTTCTTGCACGTAGCGATGGCCAGGGCTATGCCCACCTCTTCCACTGTGCTCGCGTCCTTGGCGCGTATGAATGTGGCTGTAAGTTGTTCGCCCTTCTCGTCGACCACGCTGACTGCGAATCGGTCGTTGGTATACTGTACGCAGCTACATCCGTATATCTAACGTTTTCTTCTTTGCTGTTGGTGCGTTCGAGTATGCGCTTGAGCGCCTGTATTCTCGCCTGTCTCCTTTCCTTGTCGTACTCGGGATGCATGTTTCTGGGAATGGTACTTATGTGTAGCTTGTCTCTGATCTCGTGTGGGATACGCTGAGGTAGGTGCCTTTCATCCTCGACTTGGTAGCCCAGATCTTGCAGCAGGGCTCTTCCCGTCTTTGTCAGCTTTAGTCTCTCCAGTTGGTTGACGTTGTGCGCCTCCACGAGCTCTTCCCACGTGTTGTGGACTCCCATTTTGAGTAATTTCGCTGTGGACGTGGAGGGGGACAGACCCAAGGCAATTTTGTATGATTTTCTGATGAGGGCGTTTACTTTGTCTCGTTGACTGTTCTTCATGTCAACGTATGGGGTCCCGTACGTGACGATGCTCGTGAGCAGCGCTTGTATCATTTTCGTGCAGTCTTCTTCCTTGAGTCCGTGGCTTTTGCTCGTCACTCTTTTGATAAGGTGGGTTATTTGTTGCACTGTTCTCTGAATTTTTTCCAACTCTGCTCCCCCGGCCCCGTCCTTTTGAATCAGGAGTCCGAGGATGCGGAGCGTCGTAACCTGCGGAATCATTATGCCTCCCACCTTTACTACCGGGTCTGGTATCTGCTGCGGTTGTCGGCTTCTTGTGCGCTTTCTTAGCACCAAGAGCTCCAATTTTTCAGGTGCGCACGTCAGTCCAGATGCTTCCAGGTACTTTTCCGTAGTGTCAACCGCTTCTTGCAGAGCGTCTTGCTGTTGACCTGTCGACCCTCCCGTAGTCCAGATGGTGAGGTCGTCAGCATATATTGCGTGACCAATCCCTTCTATTTGCTTCAGTTGCTTGGGTAGTGAGCTCATCGCCAGATTGAATAGCATCGGCGAAATGACGGAGCCTTGTGGCGTTCCCTTTCGCGGTATGTCGAATTGCTCAGAGCGTAAGTTGCCTATCCCCACTGTGGCTGTACGTTCTTTCTGAAAAGCTTTGATGTAATCATATACTTTTTCACCGCAGTTATATACGTTGAGGTGCTGCAGTATGGCTTCGTGTGACATGTTGTCGAAAGCCCCTTTCACGCCAAGTGCGAGGATGGCTCTTTTGCTGTGCGGGTCCAGCTTGTCGATTACTTTTTTCTTGATTTGCAGCAACACGTCTTGCGCGGACAGGTGAGCTCGAAATCCGAACATAGTGCTTGGGACGTGTTCGTTGTCTTCGAGATAGTCGATCATGCGGTTGTGCACCATGTGCTCGTAGAGTTTTCCAGCACACGAGGTTAGGGATATAGGTCGAAGGTTCTGCACGCTGATGGGCTTGTTCGGTTTAGGTATCATGGTTACCTCGGCGTGTTTCCATTCCGGTGGTACTTTACCTTGTTGCCAGCACTCGTTGATGTATTTTAAGAGCGCGTCTACAGAGGGTCCGTCAAGGTTCCGGAGTGTCTTGTTTATTCTGTCGTACCCCGGCGTCGTGTTGCGGGTGAGCTTGCTCAAAGCCCTCTCGATTTCTGCTTCTGTGAAGGGCCGATCCAGTTCTATATTTGGGTTGCCTCGATACTCGTCGAAGTGCGAATCTACAGTTATGTTGCGCTCAGTACCGAGGAACTTCTCCTTCACTTCTCTGATAATGTCTTCCTCTGTCCCCGGGTGGTTGTGTATGAGTCGCTGCATTTTCTGTTTTGCGGCGTTCTTGTTCTCCTTCTTTGAGAGGAGAGTCTTGAGCACCGCCCAAGTGCGCTTGCTGCTTAAGGTAACTTGAAGCTTGTTGCATGTTTCGCGCCAGTTCTTTCTTTCAAGTTGTTCAGAGTACTCTTGCGTTTCCTTGATCAGCTTAGAGATTCGAATTTTGAGTTTCCGGTTGCACTTGTTACGCTGCCAGCGTTTGGCGAGACCCCTCCGCGCCTCCCACAGGTGGAGCAAGTGCGGGTCGACCACGGGCGTGATTTGCGACAGCTGGATTGTCCTCGTATGTTTCTCGGCTCTTTCCACGACTCCTCTGATCAATATTGTTATGTCGTCTATCGTCGCATTAATGGCACTCTCATATTTGCGAAAGGCCTGCCAGTCCGTGATCTTGGCTTTTCCTATCTTCATCGTTGCTTTGTGGTGCGGAATGATCGTTTGCACTATAAAATGGTCGCTACCAAGATTCTCGTCCATGCAGCTCCGCTCGTACTGTTTGAGTCCGTGTACGAATGTGAGGTCGGGGCTGGTGTTTCTAGATACACTGTTGCCGATGCGCGTGGGTGTCTGCGGGTCGTTGAGTAGCGTGAGGAGGTGTTGTTGGGCTACGTTGTGCACGTCTTCTCCTTTTTTTCTTTGAGGCCGCATAACCCCAGGCCACATGGGGAGCATTAAAATCTCCAACGACTATCAGCCCGTTACCCTTGCTCAGCTTCTTCACCTCTCTCATAAGCTTGTCTAGATCCTTTAGGTGGTCCTATGGTGGGCTGTACACGTTTAACACAAAGAGGCTTTGCTGCTGTTTTTTCTCGGGTACGATTTCGACGAGGGTGTGTTCGATGCGGTGTTGGATGTCGTGTCGTTGAGCGTTGATGGCTTTCTTGGTCGGGATTGCTGTCCTCGTTTTACCGTCAGTGACGTGAGTGGGGTAACCACTGACCTTGAAGTCTTCTGCTTCGGTTTCTTGTAAGGCTATAATGTCTGGGTCAAACTGCCTGCAGAATTGTACAAGGTTGCTTCTCTTACTTCGAATAGAATGACAGTTCCATTGCCAAATTTTGAGCCGTGGGTGTTGCTTGTAGTCATCTTCCTCTTTAGATTGCCTCGCCATCTTGTTCGCTTAGAGTCTGCATTATCTTGGCTTCTCGCGCAGGGTACTTAGGTTTCTTGCGAGCATTATCTCTTTCTTCTAGCATGTGAATGCGTTGACTGAAACTTTCTCCGGATTGTGTCATTTTGGTCTGTAGAGCCTGAATCTGGTTCTCTATTTCGTTCTTGAGAGATTGGAAGCCACTCTGTATCATCTGTCTTACCGTGCTTTGCATAACCTGCGTTACTGTGGACAGTGTGGTTTCCATCATGATGGTCACGTTGGCGTTGATGCGGTCTTCAAGTGTCTTGAGGTCGTTCTGGGTTATCACCGCTTGGTTCGACAGTGTTGATGGCTCTGGTCTGTTGACTTGTTGACTTGTTGTTGATGACTCTGTTGGTGATGGTGGTGGGGCTGGGGATGAAGGCCGCGGTAAGGGTGTTTGCGATTGCTGGGTCTGTTCTCTCCGTAGTTGTTCTATTTCTCGCATCAGGTATTCGAGCTGTTTTTCTGTGCTGGCTTCCTTCTCTTGTGTCTTCTTCTTTTGCTGTTCTAGCTCTCGCTTCAATTCATCGTTCTGTCTTCGGAGAATCATTATCGTGTCTTCGTACCTCGAGTGTCTTGTGGTTTGAGCGCCATTATTTTCTTTCGACGTATGAATGTGACCTCTGACGACGTTGGCCCAGCTTACCTTGCGCTGGGTGTTGTCGTGTTCCACGCCCGTTGCCGTTGTCCGGGGGACGCTCTGTTGTCTTTCTCTTGATCGCGATCCCGACTTGGATCGGGACCTTTTTGTCTGCTCGGCCTCATTCGGTGACTGTGGCGATGGTGACATGGTCATCATGTGCTCGTTGTCGTTGTTAGATACAACGCTGGCCTGGTACCAGAAGCGTCTCTGTCTCGATCTTGACCGCTCCCTGACTCTCAACGGTGGCGGGGCCGGTTTCAGCTTCCTTCGGCAGTCTCTACCCGCCGTTTCATGGGGCATTCCGCAGAGCTTACATTTCGGTTCGCATTGGTGGTTATTTGGATCAGCGTTGTTTTCTCCGCAGTTGTCACATAGTTCATCGTTTGGATTAGGGCAGACGTCTTGTCTGTGTCCTATCTCCCCGCAAGATCTGCAGTACTGCACTGACTTTCGGTAGGGTCTGCAGCGGATAAGCGTACATCCAACTTTAACGTAGAACGGAACGTGCGGGCCCTCGAAGATGATCACTGCCGACGTCGATCTTCCCAGCATTCTAGCGTACAGGATTTTGCACTTGTTGGTTGTTGCTAGTAGATCTACTAGCTGCTCGTCGGTGGTGCCTTCCTCTATTCCGTGAACAACGCCACGTACAGTGCCCGGAATAGGCTTGAGGTAAGGTGTGACTTCGTATGTTGCGTGTCCTATTTCGATGCTTGTTATTTCTGCTAGTTTAAGTGCGCAATCCTCTACTTCGGTACTTGCCAGAATTAAGTTTTGTCGCCACTGTGTCTGTATGATCACCTTGGCGTAGAGCTCCTGGGGTGTGACTCCGCATGCTTGGGCTAATCCTCTTGCTATCACTCCGTCTTTCCAGTTTGACACTTTCACACCGGCTTTAGGTCTGTAAACAATCTTGTAATGGTTTTCTGGTAGCGGTGGGGTCGTTGGCAAGCGAGGCCGTGGCTTGCTTGCGTTGTTGTGGCCCCATGGCTTTTGAGGGGCTTGCCGTTTTCCATCATTCGTGTTCTCTCCCGTGCTGTGTTCGCATGAGAACTCCTTCTGCGTCTTCGAAGTTGCGATGGATTCTTTCTTCTTCTGTTGTCGCGCTAGTAGCATCACCCACGGTCCTGCCTGGCGTAGTGTTCTTCCGCTGTTGCTGTCGAACGTCGGCTCCGTGTCGTTCATCTCTGCTTCATTATTTGTTATTCCTGTTATGGAGTTCGTTCGGTCAACTTCCATAATGCTAGGTTGCCGCTGCGTTTGAAGAGGGAAAAAACATTTAAAAAAGCCGTTGTCGGGCGGCCCGGCGTGCACGTGGATCTCGAGGCACGAGGCGCGAGGAGTGGAGCCTCAGGCAACAGGGCTCGGCGATCGCGAGTGGGCTTAGCTGGGCACGGCCGTCACCTTGCAAGTTTCAGGATTAGTACTTGCGTGAAGAATAAACTCACGTCGGTGTGCGTGGTCTCTCTGAATGGCGCTTCTTGAGCTGAGTCGAATGCCGCGGACAGTCAAGCGTTGCGAGGGGGCGATCCGCAGGAATTGCAAACTGAATCGGGAGCACATGTAGAGCAAGTCTGCTCGGTTTGCCAAAAAAGAACTAAGACCAGTTTATCGCTCATTGCATGCGGTAAAGCGGTTCATGGATTTAGTGAAGGACAGGTGCAATCTGCTCCTTTCCCACAAAATGTCTGGCAAAACGTGTGGCTTTTGAGCTTCGCAGTACTCGTAACACAATTTGCAGTTCCACCTTTTCGGCATCTCTTGAGGATGGTCTGATAAGAAGCACGGAACGTGCTTCACAGTTCGTCTGGAGTCATGCACCGCTTTCTAGAACCGATTGCTCTCAGCGTGGTTGGGCAACTACAAAATTATGCACACATTTTTGGAGATTGCGTGCATTTGGAGAATGCGTGCATTTTTGGAGATTTTCTTTAGCGGCCCTGCAAAGAATAAGAGTGGAAAGAAATCCCGCGCCATTGTAAACGGTCGTGCGCTGCTCCGTGGTGCCGGGCCGGGATCTTCCCCGCGCGACCTTCTTGGCCGGAACGCATGTTTCTTTGCTGCCGATGGCAGCACATCATGACTAAGCAAGGTATGCACCCTGAAGATAATCAGCAGCGCTCTCAGGTCGCGCAATAAGATCGCCTGGTACCGCGAACAAGGAAGCAGACTGCTCAACAGCGGCGGATGCCCCATGCTGACTCAAAATGTTGTCGCCGTTTCAGCACGGCTCAGCACTCTCGGACAGACAAAGCAGGAAATTTAATTTTTTTCTCGACAACTGGGAGTCATCTGAGTACAAAGTTTTGCTGCTAGTGCGGCGTAATCGTGAGCGGCGCATTTTTTTTTTTCTTCAGCGAGGCAGAGGGTGACAGCCACGCCCCTTTTTGCTAGAACATAGGCACATTAGTTCGCAATAAGATCCGTTAAAAATCGGGAAAATTTATACTGATTACGAAAGTACAGTACGTGTACTAGCTGTTGGACGGCGTCAAGTTGATGAGAAACGGCTACAACGTGTCGAAACCGGCCATCTAAGGCATCGATAACCGGTGATCGATTTGAATAGGCGAGGAGGCGAAAGAGTTAACGTGCATAGCTTATGAAGTAGACTTCTGCTAGAAAAATTTAAGCCATTTGCAATGAATGGCTGCTAAGCCATTGTTTTTTGCAATCTCGCAATGTAAGGTAATTTATAAACATTCAGCCTTATTTTTACATTATTGCAGCGAACAGAACACACCTTACTGTAATCGTTGTATTACCATCCAGCGACTCCCAGGATCAAATTTCAAAGAAATTTTCTGCTTTAGATAATGACACAACATGATGCCTGTCTTTCCCTCATGGCGAAACCATGAACCTAAAATTTATTCTCTTCTTTTTGATTAATGCCTGATTTCCCATAATGATCGACACAATCGTGGTTGGTCCACCTACTTGGTCCAGGTTAGAATTTTACACGTAGTTCCTGAATGACCGTAATTGTAATGTCCACGTATGCCGTCGCGTACAATATAATTCTTTAAATTCTAAAAAAACATGATTTCATAGCATTGTTGCAATCTAAATGACACTAGGTATGTTGCAGTTAGGCGAGGTAAAATCAGGAAGCGGGTGACACGAGGTGTCATGCTTGTCGAACGAAGAATTTTGTTCGGAGGCGTACGCACCCAGGTAAGCACGACACATCTTTAATTACATTCAAGGCTTCATGCCCCTTGTGCAAGAAAGGCCCAATCGTCGTGAAGGATTCGCCGACACTCGCCACATCCCCATTGGCACATAGCCGATGACAAAAGCTCAGCGGCTCAAGTTGTCTATACTATAGCCCATACAGCAGCAACCACATGCCTAGAGTATCAAGTTTTCTTAATACATACGGTTAGAGCAAGTGGTACATGTAGAGTATACAGCCGGTTGTGTTGCAGACAAGTTGATTAGCCGATGGTTTCTATTATCCTAATATCTTGAATCATTTTCGCGTAAGGACCACGCACATAATACACAGGACTAAAATGAAGTTTGCGTAACGGTCAGTTCTCTCTCAATTATTCGCGATAAACCGCGCATAAGAAAGCGTATAAAATTAAGCGTATAAACCGCCTGTGCAGAGAGATCGACCATCGTTTGGACTGAAACCTCTGGCATAGAAGCCCTATACTCTAACCGTTGAGAGCGTGGCGTACTTAGGCGATGTATACACACAGATCACAGAACGAGACGCCAGAGTGGGAATAGTTGCGAGATGAGCCTGTTTTCTTGAAGAAGTGTTAGAGCATGCCACATTAGGTATGTTGTCGTGTATTGTATATACAAAAACATGTGTACTTCTATTGGGATTTCAAATGCGTGAAGTAAACGAAAAAAAAAAACCTTAGGCCACAGATGCTTGCCTCAGCAGGCGGAACAATTCAGAATTACCCGCGCGCAAGAGACTTTACTACCTGTGAAGGCACTGATTTTTCGATCCACCAGGAGCTGCCTTGTGGGCTCCGTGAACCCAATATATGTCGCACCTCCGTATAGTTTGAACGCTGGTCGAGGAGTCATTGTGGTTAGCCTCATTCACTCATTCAATGAATAGTAAAAAGAACCAATAATCAATAATTGAAAAGCGTACCAAAGAAAGTCAAGCCACACATGTAGCACGACATTCGCTTGGACTCCTTAAGAAATCCCTGGACTGCGGCACAAAAATCTATGAGGCGAAATCCCAGAGTAGACGCCCAAAATGAAAGAGATCCATCACAGCGCACTTTGCTATTGCTGTAATTGCTTCGCCATTTGGAAGTAACTGGTATGTTTGTTATTAAAAGTGGCGTTAGTTGAACCTAAGAGAACCTCTATATTAACCTCCAATCAAGGGCATGAATCAGGTCGCGGACATGAATTCGAGTGCACACACACACACACAGACACACACACACACACACAAATAACTACAACCATAAACACAAGAAATTAAATTTATCCTTTTCATGTGCACTCTTAAGATTAGCGCAAAAGGGCTTGAACAACGTGGACATTTTGTTCTTTTTCTGTAGGCTATTATGCATCACTAGAGCGCCTGGACGTTGCAATTAATATCGCAGTGTTTTGCTGGGCCACATGGCTATGTTATTTACAGTGCACATTTATCTGTATTCAACGGGCTCGCAGTATATAGGTGAAGAACAAATGAAAATTTCAGCTGCAGACAGAGCCTAACCTCTGAGATCACAGGCTCCTCTCCTTTCTTTTTATTAGGGTTTGCACCCTTGGCAGCCTCGTTACCCACGTCAGCATGACCCGCCGTCGAGACTCAAGACATCGGCGAGGCGTATCCCAGAAAAGTAAACTTAAATTCTGCAAATTTTGGGCTTGATTTAACGCGCGGATGCGTATCAATGGCAAACTGAGAAAAGTGTTTCGTCACGTTCCTCCTGCGTTACACGACCTCGCTCACTCTGCGTCGCATGAGGCGAACAGGATATACCGAAAGCTATTCTCGCAACTTACAACAAAGTTCAGGCAGTCACCGTCGCTTTTTTCTTAGCCACCATCCTCGTGAGAGCATATCGCGCCGTTTATCAAGGAGCTCGATAACAAAGACAACCGCACGAAAGAATCACTCTCACCGAGGAATTTATGACATATCATCTTTAGGTGTAGTCTATCCCGAGGCAATCCTCGTGCAAATAATCTGGACTAGCCGGCACCTGTATAAACGTATATAACGGTTCTAAAGCACTTCCTATCATCAGGAATGTGTAACAGTTACCTGGTTTTGTCCATATTCATTTTTGTATCCCTTCATTTTGTTTTTAACGTTCGACTGCAGGCACGCTGGTCGGACACTCCTAACCAATTTTCCCGAGTTATAGCAGACTACGCAGTATAGCGCAGTGTGCACTGAACACATCACGACTTTTTGTAGGGCGGGTTGGTTTTTCCTAACTTACAGACGGCGTCAGATAACACCAAGGGCAAACAGGAAGACATCAAGGCATTCATATCGCCACCATAAGAGTGGGGCATGTGATCTCCCTGTCTGTGCTTCGTATTTTCAGGCGACGATCGTAAGCCAGGTACTCCCAACGTACTATCGGTCGGAAATGAAACAGTACTCCTACAAGAATATAGAACAGACAGCTGGAAGTAAAACGAAGTTTGTAATACATGAGTACGCGTATTGTTCTGCATTTTAAGAATAATGCGATAGTAAGGAAACGACTAGCAAAAAATAAATAATTACCATTCAGAGTTATGTTAACGACTGATAGTTTGGGGCCGTTTTGTGCTTGCGTCACGGTTTTGTAACTAAAAATTCGCCAAAAGCTAACAGCGAAAGGAGCTGAACTCAGGCGTTCGTCGTAGCGACAACCGTTTACATGGTGCGCCCGTATAGGCGCCGCTAATTGGAGGGGATGCTGCATATGGGGACTTTTTTTTTGTCGAATGCCAACTGGAAGCTTGAGATTGCAGACCGGGCGAAGCGCCGTGAACTTGCTACCAGCTTTCGAGGACAATATGTAAGTGTTGCAGAAATGTATGCATGGCTCCCTCAATCCCGTAAAAATTTTCACGCCTCAAAACTAAACGGCAATGTAGTGGTTAGAACATCGTGCTGGCGCGGCGTGATGTGTTCGACTCCTGGTGGCGGAAGTGGACCACGTTTGACACGATGGCTACGACGACGTCGTTTCGCAAAAGCGAGGCCTGACGCACTCCACGAACCCGGTCTACAAGTTTTGCCAGCCCCCCTACACCCCCCTCCCTGCCGTAATCGAATCAATTGAAAATTAGACGCATTCAGCAACACTCGAAAGAAATGGTCCTCCTGTTAAGAGTCACAATACTCCTCTACCGTCTTAGCTTTGAGAGTTGCAGCTGCACCTCAGTCCGGTTTACGTGGCATACTGCGACTTGGCATGCGCACAAGTGACCAAAAGACGAAGAGCACAAACGGATGTCCCACCTCAAGTGAACCTTGCTGACTTCTTTGCTGCCTTCTTGGGAGCACGTATCCCTTTGTCCCCGATATCGAAAGCACCCATTAGGAGATTCAGGCAATGACTCGCACTTCGCGACGCGCATTGATTTGAGTGGGATTCAGACGGGGATGGTTCTAGCAACTTCCGAGTGCCCTCCTTTCTTGAGACATAACAGTGCTCGAGACGAAGGTTGCGTTGGTGTTGTGTAGGAGGTACAGACCTGCGAAAGAGCGGAGGCAACGAAAGGTAATGGTACGGTACACGTCTACATCGTCGATCAACAGAAATTTCGCGCTTGAGTCCCAGCGTGATGGAGTGCGACCACTCTTTAAGCTACCTGCGCACATTTCGAGAATTTCAAAGGCCGATATTGACGGGAATGAGTTCACTGGGAACCAAACGTCTCTTTTCTACAGTAACTGCGTTGAAACATCAAGACCGTCTATACTCTGGCATGCACCTTCGTCTGATTAGCTCTGCCCTCGCGTCCTGCGTCGACCACGAGACCGCCCTAGCCTTTCATAAGGTCCATAGTCACGTGCTGGAATACGAGGGTGGTCCTAGACTCGGCAATGACCTCGTCCTTCAGGCGACCCGTGAGACCTGGCTGGCTCTGAGGTAATCCAATAAAAAGAAGGAAGAATGAAGAAAGAACGAAAAAAGTTTTTTGAGTTGGTATATAAGAATTGTTAGATAGATTCAAGCTCTTGATTTTATTGGGATGAAGGTGCAAATGAAAAGAAAAATACAGTTAATCCAATCTAATGCGCAGAAATATGACAAAACCTTAACTTCCAATTTAACAGTGCAAATCTTTGTGACTCTGCAATAATATCCTGCATGGCATCCGGAACCTTCCGATGGCATTGTCCAGGCGACGAGACCCCTAAAGACAGCAAATACTTAACGTGTACGTCTAATCTAAGAAGACGGAACGGTGTTTCTAAGGATCAGTTGTCGTAATTCAGAGTATAATTGACAATCAATGAGAGAATGATCTTTTCTTTCATATACCCATAAGAGTGACAGTTCGACGTCCACCATATTGTTCTGCGTCTTTCTCTCGTGCTGTTTCTTCTCCACGTTAAAGCTTCTTCGCTGTCGGCTATGCTACAAGCGATAGCTCGTTTATTTTTTTTCCATAGTGCTGTTTTCTATTCGGCCATTTCTAGAATTCAAACTTAAAGATAATTCCAACTAAATATTGAGTTTTTTGCAGTTCCAGGCATCCGAACTGGTAAAAACGCCATGATAAATCGAACAAAGAAAGACAGCAGACGGTCAATTAAAGTAAAATTTCCACTTCCAATTATCCCATTTGCCACGGAATTCTGAAGCCCGTTGTTGGATCTGGAGGACAATCCCAATTGCTGTCCCCAAAATTTAGGACCTTGCCGTTGGGTGAGAGAGTTGGCCGAGGTTCAGGAAGGCTTTGAGATGAAAAGTGGAGGTTTATTTACATTATTGAGAGTGAGAGTACAAAGAAATTAACAGTCATAAAGTCATTACGGACCGGCAGCAACTCGGACGCTGCGGCCCGTAGCAAGAAGCTCGAAAGAGATGAATCAATGCATGCTCTCTTGCTGCTGCCGGTCTCTGGCTTTTAACCCCTTCGATGTATCGAAGTCACGTCCCGTTCGGCCAATTAGCGAGCCCGCTCACGTGGCTTCATTTTCGGCCAATGGTAGGCGCCCATGCGATAGTAAGTCGCACCCGGCGCAGAGGACCCTTCCTTTGTCTCCATCTGTCCGAGGGAGTACTTCTCTGCGGTATTGCCTTCCTAGTCTGCAACTGCCATCACAAAGGCGGACGGGGGGATTGCTCCCAGGGCTTCACGGAGTACTACGGCCATCGTTGCCTCGCATCTTGCAAGCGCCGTCACAATAGTCGGATGGGGAGGAGACGGGTTGTCTTAGAGCGACCTTTCAGAGCTACAAAGCAGCTTTGCTAGGGACCCAGGTTACCTGGAATTGCGGTGGGCTCCCCTTTCACTTTGAGGAAGAGTCAAGCAGTGGAACATATCGTTCCATGCGGCGCACGAGGTGGGGGACGTCGACTTGCTTGGACGTGCTGTGCTTCGGGCCCGTGGTAGATGTGCTTCTGCGCTCCTTAATTAGGTGTGACGCAATTCGAAGTGGTCTTGTGTACTCGAAGCAGGCTCAGAAAAAGGTCCCGTATCTAACACCGTACACACATTTGCAATATTGGATCATGCTATCGAATGATATAGCGCGTGTGCATTAGTTTCATTAACGTGGCGCCCCGGCATATGCTAGAGCCACATACGCGTACAATGCATCCCAGGGAATCTCGTGACCCCAGTATAGAGTGGCCCAAAACTTGAAGTGGACGCCATTGGCTAACAGCTACCTGTGCTACACGCGCAGCTGTGATTACACACTCGCACACTTTTTTCTGTGTCTGGCCATGCAATCGTGCCGAGAGGCAACTGAAGTGCTAGGTGCTGGACCAATTGAACAATCGTCCACCATCAGAACTAAAATCTATATGCCAGCGCTCCCATACAACCTCCGCGCAGAAGGTCTTATTCTCGCTGCTAAACTTTTGGTGGTCTACGCAACTTCATGAAAAATTTTAAGATCGCCAGGCCCTGCCGCTCTATTGTGTACGCCTTTTGTTTGTGATCGTCGGTCCCTCTATCTACCTCCCGTTCTGTTCTTTCTCTCATTATCCCCACACTGCTTCCCCCCTGCAGTGTAGCCACCCGTAACTTCCTCTGGTTGACTTCCCTTCCTTACTATGCATCTTTTCTCTCTATCTCCCTCTTAAGTGCACGCGTATCAGCATGACTCAAAGTTTCATATTTGAATTCGCCATCACATTTGTGTGGTAAGTGGCAGACAAGAAGTGTAATTTAGATCAAATTGGTAAGTCTAGAAAGCATATGTAACACAGCTGTTTACTGATTCATTTTGACCTTCAGTTTCATGTTTCTCTACTTGGTGCTTATAAATCTGGTCCTTTTTGGGACTTCTCTCGTGTAGTCGTAGAGCTGTTGAACTGGTTTTCTGGTAATTGAGTGGCAGTTTTCAAAAAACGAACACTTCGGCGGTATCTTCAAAAGGAAAAGTAGTGTAATATTTGCAATCACCTATTGTATAGACGTCCTTCATATCTGAATTGTGAAACTCCGAAGGCTAGGATGCCATTTAGAGAACTCCAAATATGGAAATTGGTGCTCCAAAACTTTGTTTCTTTTCCTTTGCTACAATTTTAAATTGATTTGATCTTCAACTACTATGTTATTCTTACTCTAGTACTGGAATGTTGTCCTCGCAGTCCCACTCCTTGTGAAAGTCTTGAGGAAGTGAAACTATTTCACCAGAAGCGGCGTCATATAGGCTCGTACGAAGTTTGATCTAGAAAGGGCTGGAAAGGGAAGAGTAGCACGAACAATAACAAAATAATAAGACGCTGCTTGTTGCGCAACTAAAGTAAGGTAGCGCGTGTTGAAAAATCGAGATGCGTGAAATAAGGAGAATGACATGCACGAGCTTAGGTCTGTTCCTTTGCGCATGTTCGAATGCGACTAAATGTTAGCGAAAATTCCTTGGTTGCATTTGCTTGCCGGTTAATATCTGTCTCTAATAACGACAAGAAAGAAACTTTACCAAATATTCGCACCCCTAGCCCTAAGTATGCGGTAGCCTACTTAAATTGTCATAAATGAGGTTTTTAGCCCACGAAAAGGGACGAGAGACAGAGGCACAGCGTTGTGTCCACAGGCACAGGCACAGCGCGAGAAACACAGCGCTGTGTTCGCGTCTTGCCTCTCTCTCTCGTCCTTTTTCGTGCGCTAAAAACCTCAGTTATGCAATACCAACACGCCCTAACCTACGCTCTTTCAAGTTAAAGTGTCAATTGTGACATCTCGAAAGCAGCGCGCTCGTGCGTCATCGGTGTCCTTGCACACTCCAGTATAATCTTTGACCAATAACCTTGGCGGATGCTGTTGACCCCGACGCCGTTCTCGCCGACAGGGATAAATGTGCCAGCCTTCGCACATTCACTTTATTTTGCGACGGCACTTCGTAGGAACGATGAATGAAGCCCTGCGAGCCTTCGCCGTTTTGCGTTGCTTCCTGTTATTACAGTGATAATTCCTATTGGTCTAGTGATTTCTATAGGAAGCACTTTCTTTCTTTACATAATGTACCGCGAGGGGGACCCCAGCGATATATGTGTGGTCACGTTATTAGCGACAAAAAAAGAACAGATATTTGTCCAGTGAAGCAAACACAACAGTTTTACTGGCTGTCATTTGGGTGTGGTATATAAAGTTCCCTTTAGCTGATGCCATTTTTACGTAGAGCAAACGGGGCGGTGTATCAATCAGAGGATAAAGGAACATGAAAGGTCGTTAACCGGTGGATCGCCTGCAAATGTTTTCTTAAATAGCGAAGACTGCTGAGTTTGTGATTGCACGCATGAGTTAGATGAATGCGTGAGATTGTACAGGCATAGGAATAAGAATCGCGTCTTATGGTCGAGGAATGGCATATCAATAATGGTGGAAGTGCGTGCGTGAGTCAGTCTCCGATTACTTTACGATAGAAAGAGATCAAATTGCTTAACAGTTGCCTCTCACGTAGACCCGCACCTGTACCGGATTGACACCTAGTGCTTCCATTCCGGAGCATGCACAGATGAGTATTGCGTCATATTTTTTTTTCACAAGCACCGACAAGTTGCTGGCCTTGGGAGTGCATAACACCCTGGAGGAGATCGCCGAGGCGCAGAGGACCGCTCAGCTCGCGCGGCTATCAGAAACAAGAACGGGCAGACAAGTGCTGCGTGACCTTGGCCTGGGACCAAAGGAAATGGGACCCGAAAATGCAGAAGTGCCTGTACCGGACGCAATTAGTAGACGGCTAGGGGTATGTCCGGTGCCAAGAAATATGAACCCTGAGTTCCACAAAGAGCGGTGGGCGGCGAGGGCCAAGGCGCTCATCGATCTCCATGCCAAAGACAGGGGTGCCGTATTTGTGGACGCGGCAGAGTATCCACATGACAGAAAGGCATTCGCCGCTGCAGTAGTCGGGGCATCGACCGGTGCAACGAGAACAGCGGCGAGTGTGCGGACTCGAGGGGCGCATCAAGCCGAGGAGGTGGCCATTGCCCTGGCCATCGCCGACCCCGAGTGCACAGCTGTGCTCTGTGATTCTAGGACGGCAGTGAAAAATTACGCCAGAGCAAGGGTGTGTGGTGAAGCCGCGCGTGTGTTGCGTGTGGTCGATCTCGCGAGTGAAAGTCGGTGTATGGTGATAAAGTGGTTTCCGGCCCGCATGGGCAGTGATGTGTCGGATCGCGGCAACGCTAACCACAACGAGACGGCGAACGCGGCGGCGCGAGGACTAACCAACCGTGCCGCTGCTAATACAGCCGACCCGTCGTGGTGGTGGGAAACCAAGGACAAAATGACTTCCTACAACGAAATTGTGAAATGGTACCGACTAGAGCGAAGGACTATGCCGCCACCTCATCCGGGCTTGACCCGTAAGGAGGCGGTTTTATACCGACAACTTCAAACGGGGTCGTTATTCACCCCGGTGCTGATGAGGCACGTGTGTCCAGTGTTTATGAAAGGGATCTGTGTTGTGTGTGCCGAAAGGAAAGAGCCACTGCAGCTCACAGCCTTTGGGACTGTGCTAAGAATCCGCATGAAGCTGCAACACTGAATAACAACGATCCCGACGCGGCTCGAGGCCGCAACGAGATGCTATGACCAAGATGTCCAAACCCAGGCTGTCCAGCAGATCTCGGCGGCCCTCGAAAGGCAACGACCGAGCGAAACCGGAGGGAGGCTGCCACTCCAAAAGAGGGGCAGGCGCGGTCGACCAAAGGGAATAGTGCGGCCGCGGCCGCAGTAGAGGCGCCACACGCCGCGAAGACGTCATGGCCGCGTCACGGTAACGCCTCCCTAACAGGGGAAGGCTAACCGTTCTGCAGGCGTTCACAACAAAGTTTCGTCACTCACTCACACCTCAGTGCTTCCTTCAGTTGTCAGTCAGCATTCGTGTTGTCCACTTCTCTTCTCTAGTGTCCGTGTTTGCGCGCCTTATCCCTTCTTTGCATTATGAATCCTTACCAAATAGCTCAGCTTTCTGTCGTTATAATCACACTCTACTTTCCTTTAAAATTGCGACACGGGTGTACAAAAAAAAATACACGCACAGACTTTCCTACGAGTTGGCTAACTTTACGTAGCATTGTGCCACTGGCTCATCTCCACGCAACTCGGTGTCATTATCAACGTTATGAAATTTCATCCGTTCAGAAGAAACGACAGGGCTCTGGCGACACGAACTCGTGCGGAAAGCAGTGCAAGATGCAATAATGAAGCAAGCAAAGCACTGCAAGTGGCGGCGGCAGGTGCGCCGATTACGTTCCGATAATTACAATCTATCATCGCTCTTTATAGCCTGATCCATCCTCGTCAAACCATTATGAACCGTGATTCAACGTACTACGGCAGCGCCTGCGTAGGGCAAGACCGCGCAGAACGTGTCCTAAAAGCGACCTGCGATACGTACAAGGAGGTTTGACTGCTGATACCTACGCAAGTTGTGTTTTCGCCTCTCCACGTTGAACAGCGATGTGCGGGCCCATATCTTGAAAGCGGTCTGTGGAGGCAGGATGGTGCGGTGTGTAATGACAGCTTCGTGAGCGCTGTCTTCTCGCCGCATCATTGGCGATGAAGCGACCGGCAGCACGAAAGTGAATTTACTCGCTGCGGCGAGCTCTATTTCCAATGCGTCTTACGTCATGGACGGTCGGATGGATGTACGATTCTTCTCGTTGGGTAAGCAAAAAATGCTTATGCATTTAAAAAGTTTCTTCAGCTATGGTGCAGGTACAAAGTGAAGGCTTTATAGTGGCACTGAAAGGGTCACTCGTCGCAGGACAAGCACATATCTCCCCCTCCTTCCGTCGCTACCTTGCCCCATTACGATTTCATCCACTCGAGATTTGGCAATCCTACTCGGTGGCACTCCGCGACGAACGAAGATGACGGAAAGTACAGGGATATGCGCATTTATTGGAATGAGACTCTTGGCATTGCCAGACCATTTCCTTCCTGGCTATCCATATAACAAATTATATAGGCCGATCCCGAAGACAGTAAATGTAAAGATGTCGACCGCCCCCAAGGTAATACAGCCTAAATATATGGACCGATCCCGAATGTTGTGCACGATAGAAATGTACACCTATCCTAGTTCACGACGTTGTTCATTAAAAACAGTGGTAGTTACGCCCCAAAGACGAAGCCTGGATGGCGTTATCAAATTAGTAGTCAGCTGTTCGAAGTAAGAATAGTAGTTTCATCGGCCGTATGAACTTGAAACATTCGCTTACTAAGCGAATTCACAAGCATGGTATCAACGCGCATAAGCGAACATAAAAAAAATTGCACTTGGATGAGGGCGGACTCTCGCTGTCAAAACGGATATTTGAGCAAGCGCGGCAGCAGCAGCGAGCGATCAGACATTCGTGCGGTCGATCGCTTCAACGTCAGGGTGGCCAGAAGGCAGCGCGCACAAAGGTATGCGCCGTTTTCAGATTCCGTTCAAGCTCGCTCCCTCTCCCTCCCCCTACAGCCTCCCCACTTTCCTCCATATCTTCAGATGCCCTTGCACCCGGTCGCGAAATGCGCACTTGCTGCCGGAGCACAACGCCATCCGCCCCCCTCGGTCCCTCCCTCCCCTCCCCCACGGCCTTTCGCGCGACGGAAGGCAGCACGTTTTCTGTCCGCTTCCTGTCTTCGCGCGCGATCGTCGGCTTCCCTCGCGAGCTTCCATTCGCACACATAGGACACGACGCGCGACGACAGTGGAACATGAGGGATGCAGACTTCCTGCTCGCAAGTCGGATGGGCAAGCAGTGTGCCCATGGTAAGCCCTTCACAGGCCTGATTTCTCGGCCCGAGCCGCACTATGCATCGCCCGGACTCGGCTCTGGCTCGCTCAAGGAACCTGCTACGACATTTCGATTGTTCGGTCCTACATAGTCACTAGTCGAGCGTAGGTGAAAAACACCGATTGAGAGGTCATCAGCCACTGCGTGCTATAGAATCGTACGTATATATGGCCATTGCATGTGTGTGGTGTATGTCAAAAGGACATACTAGGCATATACTAGGCGCACGCATCGACTGCTTCAGGGAGCTGGCTGGCTTTGGAAAGAGCCAATGGCATGCGTGCGAGTGGTTAGCGCCCGATGTCGCAGAAAATCCGGCGTTCGCGTCCTGTGAGCTGAAATTGCCCCATTTATTTACGCATATGTAAATTCCATGCCTCGCAACATGACATGTGGTAAATGCACGTTGCATTGCCACACCATTCTATCTGTGAAGTTGCTCATACATTGTCTTGCATAATTGGCAAATTTATTCCTCTAAATTTTGAGAACGACAGCCCACAAACAATTATCAGGAAGCAAACCACCAACAGCACATGCATTTTACGTTAAATCTTCCTGTAATGAAATATCAAAACTGCGAAACAATAGCAGACCCCTGAAAATGACTTAATTTTTTTGCAGCAGCTGTGCACTATCTCCGGGATCGGCCCAACTAAAAGGTCGCATTTCCACCAGAAAACTCTCCTTCGTGCATTGCACTCGCCGCTGTAGCGTTTCCTATTAAACATTACGGTTACATAAGCTGCAGTTGCCAGCAAACGTGAGAAGCAGTGTCGGAATGCTGTCGCGTTTCATTCAAATTGAAATCTTAAGCGCACTCCAATACTTTTTTTCTTCAGTGGTTAGAACACCCGCGGCTGAAGCGCTTGGCGACGGCGATTCGAATAATTGCCACATAAGTCTCACGTTATTTCTTATTTCTTTAAGTGAGGCGAGACACGAACCTGCCTACCTACCTATCACAATGTACCGAGAACGAAGCAAGAATTTCGCAATAACGTAATCGTCGCAGTAAAACGAAATGGAAGTACGCTGCGAGAGACTACTTCGTCAAACACTACCGCTGCAGAAAGCCAGAAGGGGGCGGGGCCGGGCGCGTCTTGTACGTCAAACATAGTTGCAGTCGCGGCAGCTGGAGAGGTCGCTTACTCAAAAAAGAAAGAACATGTCCACTCTGCAATACCAGACGACTGCAGCGGCAAGAGCATGAAACAATGAAAGCACTTATTAATTTATGTACTTCGTTGCCATTTTGCTTAGATCTGGGTTGGGCGGCCCGCGTACCACATAGTCCAGCCCACATATAACGAACTTGATCGTCACGTGGCATTTGTTCGTTGTATCCAAAGTTCGTACTAAGTGGACCACCTATAATACGGGAAAAAAGAGCAAGTGAAACGAACTTTATTTTTGAAAAAAGTCCGTGATGCATGTCTGCTTCTTCAAAGCTGATCGCATCACTGCCGTTTCTCATTTTTCCAGCGCGGTAATATGTTCATCGCCAAGGCCTCTGCTGCACACGAGTTCCTTAAGCGACGCGATGTAACCGATCGCGGTTGAAGCGTTCACAGCAACCGGCGGTGAACAGTAATCGCGTGCTGAGGCAGCCTTCAACTCCTCGATCTGGGAAAGGCACGGATGCGGCAACGATGTCAATGCAGTGCCATCGCACAGAAAGAATCGACGGCGCAATGCCCTCAGCGCGGGTGGCAAAGGAGCAACAAATGGAGAACCGGTTTGAGCCGGTAGAGCAGACGCCTAACTTTTCGGATTGGCCGACGCAGATCACGTGGATGCATCACAGTGACGCGGGCGGCACCACTTTCTCTTTCGTCACCGCGCGCGCGCGCTTTTTCGTTTTTATTTTTCAACGCGCGCTTTTCCTTTTTTTACTTTATTTTACCCGCGAAGGAGCGCCGTGGGACGTCTTGTGCGCTCTGTGTTCGCGTCGTGTCAGGGGAACACAAAGTGCGCGAAATACGCCTGCCGCGGGTTCGCAGTCCAGCGAAACCGCACCAAACACCGCCGGCTCGGTCAACTACAGGGGCCCGACAGCTTCGCGTTCGCTCTAACCGAGTGTTCAGGCCACAACAGTTCGTTCTATGTGAGACACTGTGCCATTGCCCCAATATATATTTTGACGGTAGCACCACCCTCGTTCATACTAAGCGAGCGTTCGTTATATCTGCGGCTGTTATAAGTGGGCTGGACTGTATTGGAAGTCACGTGATCTGCCGAGTTTCGGAGGCAACTGAAACTGGAATGGTAGAGGCAGACGCAACGCCAAGGTGGTGCTCACTTTCGCACCTGCATGAGCGCTCGGTGCTGCAACCTTCCCTCATCACGTCACAATGATCGCCAGCGTTGTGACCATGCGGCTACTAGCGGGCCTCCGCTGAATGGCCGCAAGCACTCGCAAAGGCGCTGAGACCTTCCTTTCTCTCATGACCGGAGAAGAAGGACGTGGGACGCATGGTGGCATGCGTGGGACGTACAGAACCCGGCTGCGTCAGCATATATGCATTGTTATTTCCCATACCCATGAGAAAAGAACAGTTTCATGAAGCAAATTCACAGAATATAAGAGGAGCAAGGTGGAAAGCTGGGCTAGTTGCTGCTCCCGTTTATATATGAGAGTGCGAAAAAAGAAACAGAGTGAAAACCACAGGACGAGCGCTGATTTCCACGTGAAACTTTATTGCCAAGCCCGTGCAAATTCCATGGCCATCCAAGTCCATACATGCACTCAGGCCGTAAGCAGAAAAGAGATCTGTGAAAAAGACAAGTATATCAACGTGTTTTTACGCACTCATTTTCTCTACAATGCAAGGTAATCGATGGCTCTGTGGCGCATGATTCCGGCAGCTCCTCCATCGGAGCTGCTTCAACAATTCCCCGTTGCTTCAGCTGCTCCATGTTATTATGCAATATGGTGGTTAATGCGCTTAATGCTTCTATCCGATTAGAATTCCAGCACTTCTGAAAGGTGGACGTTCCCTTCAATTCTTGCTGGGTGAATATCTTGACACGATGTACTGATCTTTCTCCGATCCTGTTGATCCTGTTGCTAATATTACTCTGGTATGTTTCTGCCCTCAGGTTTTCTATCCTCTCTTCTTTTTCTCTTATCATCCAAAATTTCTATCTCGATTTCTTTGTTGCTGTATTTGTAAATCTCCGCGGATATTTTATAACAATTTTTTTTTTCATTTTTACCCTCACCGTTTCTCTAATTACGTTCTTCTTGATGGCACCGTACGTTTTCTACTTCTTCCTCCATACGATGTTCATGCTCTTCAGCTATAGATATTTGTGCCGTTTAAACACCACTTTATTTTCATCCCTGTTCCTGGGTCTATCTTCAAAACCCATTTTTCTCTGTGCTTCTATGACTCGAAGAGATGGGCAACGCCTGTCATTTTAGAATGGCTCACTTTGCTCTCTCCTCCGCTGAAAAAAGCACCTTTACTCCTCATAATCGCTACCCCCCCCCCCATTCGTGGTTTTGCCTCTGCAGCGCCTTCATTAAAAATTTGAATGAGTAATCAATAACGTGCACTCCAATCAGTAAGTTTGAGCGCCGCCCCAATCGCACGTATCGTCCAGAGCTCTGCTGGTTATACGCTCACTGGGTACACTTGCTACAGTGAGGTGAGAGGAAACTCACTCTGCCACTTCCGCCATTTCTTTCGCGGTATTCCGCTGCTACACACATAAAACGCTAGACACATAAAACCTAACACAAAACTGAAAACTGTCATCCACCCGCATGTAGAACGAAACTACAAAGGGTGGTTGGAACCGATTGCAGCTAAAAGGAGGCTAATAGATCGAACTGCGATGTGCTAGCATTCTGGGGCACTCAGATGGCATAGCGACCACCCAAGAAAGCCGGACCAGAATAAATTTTTCACCAGCTGCGACGTTTTCTTTCTGAGACCCTTAGGGTTCTCGTTGTACCTATGTGCTACACTTGGGTGGATGACAAGTTTCCTTTCCATGACGGTTCCTACAATTTGTGGAATTCCATACAACTGATCTGTGACCTCAGATGGTTAACATGAATCCGGGCTGCTGCGAATGTCACATCTGCTTCACTGAAAGTGCCAGCGTCATGGTGTTCTTTAATTTACTCAGACCGACACACCAACGAACTAGGTCACTACCTTCCCGTTAAGTGTACGAATTGTGTACGTGAACATTAGGATTTAATAAACGAAAGAACGAGATTTACAAACAGTTCCAAATACTAAAAAGATAGCAGGCTGATCTTGCCTATCATCCAAAGTTAACTAGTTGTATGAATAAGCCCTCCCAGAATTATTTTATAATTTAGTTGCCTAATGCTTCTTTTTGAATATTTCCACTTCACTCGTTTTGGTATTTCGCCGGATGTACAGTTTAATCAATCTGGTGCCATCTATCCGCTGCGTTGGTAGGACCCATCACTTGAGGCAAGCAAAAGAACAAGTGAATAGTGACCAAAATCCGGTCATAAAGGATTTTTTCTGCAAGCACTAATGGCAAGTCCTTCTTAACATGGCAAGAGTAAAAACACATAGCACGGTGCCGCCCTCTCTTTCTTGGTAATAAAAGGAAAGACTCCAGAAACATCTTTTGAGCCATTGGAATGTGGGAAGGTGGATGACCAGCGAAGCTGTTTACAACCACTACTAGAACTACTGAGTCTGGTGTGCAATGCTTTATGACTTAGGAGTGATGTTGGTAGTGGTATGTTAGATTAATAGTAGGAATGAATGTAGAAGAAGAAGAAACTTCGGTAAAGAATTGTCCGGCATTTCTTGATGTAGTGGCCTCAGGTGACGGCTCGAAGTTCTTGGACTCGAGCGGCATCTTCGGTTTGCCGCACGGCCCAGAGCTGGTCTGCTAGCTCTGAACTTCTGATAGCCGCCTCCCAGCGGCGGCGACGTCTACGGAGAAGGTCCCCGGCGGCTCCCGCATCCGGGGCGGCGTCGGGAAGAACGGAGCTCGAGCCTTCTCCTACTCTGCCAACAGCCGCGATTATGGACGCGTCGCCAACGGAGCTGCTTTGATTAAAGTTGTTGCCGGCACACTCGCAGAGCATGTGTCGCAGCGTTGCTCTGTGTGCGCATGTTTTACACGCGTCTGTTGGATACAAACGCGGATAGCAGTGGTGTAAGATAGCGGGGCTAGGGTAGGTGTTTGGCTGGGGCAAGCGTAAAGTTACGGCCTCGTTCCTGTTCAATTTATCGTGCGGTGGCGGGAATCTGCATTTTTCGAGTCTGTAGTGTCGGGTGAGGTCTCTGAACGTGGTTAAGCGATCGCCCCACACCCAGTGTGTTTCTTGTTGCTGTGTTTCTGTTGTAGTGTCCCGATCCGGCATATCAGATGCCCCGCTCTCGGTGGCCGAGGCGGCCACATAATCAGCGGCGGCTCGGCGTGTGAGACCCCGAGCCGTGGCGTGGGCTGCCTCGTTTCCCGCGAGTGGAACATCGGTGTGTGCCGGGGTCCAGAGGAGGAAGACTATAATTTTGGGGTTGCGAGGGTGATGGCGAGTCGCCGTCGGCACAAATTTGGAGTATGCGGGCCGCTTCCCGCGAGACGCGACCGCCCGCGAAGCCGCAGATTGCCGCCTGCGAGTCGCTGATCACGATCGCAGTATTCGGCACCGTGACGAATGCTAGGGCTATCGCGGCTTCTTCGGCCGCCTCCGTGTGTGCCGTGGTCACCGTGGCGCTCGCGAGGCACACACCCGCGCGGTCTACAACCGCTATCGCATGCGCGCTTCTCCCTCCTCCATATCGCGCCGCGTCTACGTACACCGCCTCGTTGCTGTTACCAAACCTCTTCTGAAGGTCGATTGCTCGTTTGTTGCGTCTCCCGGCGTGGTACGTCGGGTGCATGTTCTTGGGAAGCGGCGGGATGATCAGGCGGTCGCGAACAGAGGCGGGAACCGCCGTCTTTTCTCCATTCTGAGTGTGGTACGCGATGCTGAGCGACTCGAGGATGCATCGACCTGCCTTTGACCTGGATAATCGTTCGTATTGCGCAATGTCGTGCGCCTCGATGAACTCGTTGAGGGAGTTGTGAACTCCGAGCTCTAGAAACTTGTCGGTGCTCGCGTTGAGTGGAACGCCGACCGCCCTCTTGAAAGCCTTTCGGATCATGCATTCGACTTTGTTTGTTTGGGACCCGATCCACCTCAGGTATGGGGCAACATACGTTATGCGGCTTATCGCGTACGCCTGCACGAGACGGATCGCGCACTCTTCACGCATACCATTGCGTCTATTCGTGATGCGACGCAAGAGTCGGATCGTGTCATCTACCGAACGACAAGGTATTCACACCGTCTCTCCGTTATGGCCGTTTGCCTGCAGGTGTAACCCTAGGATTCTAATTTTCTCTACGTGCGGTGCGGGAGTACCATCTGCCAATGTAATGCGTATTTTAGAATATTCCCGTTCCTCTTCGCGGAGGGTTTTACGACCTCTCCTTGTGGGTTTGTAGAGTAAGAGTTCGGACAGAAATCGTAATTTTGACAGCACGGTGCCGCCCGTGGGGGTGCTGCAAGAACACTGCAATGAGTTGCTAGGCTGATTATTCTATATACGAACGGCCTCGCGCGTAACACCCCACGTCGAAAGCTGGCGTGGCCGCGGAAGCTTGCGAAACAGTAATGTTTACCGGTAAACGTTTGCGGGGAGTGTTACGTGCTTCCCATTCCTATCACGAGCGCCTTATGATCAATTAGGTGGTCCGGATGCATCTATTGAGCTTGTTCTTTATTGAAACGTATGCTGTTCTGTACTTTGGATGCGTGAGTCCAAAGAATGCGTGCACTGTTCGGTGCACTTTGCCGAGTGCTTGTAGCCTCCGCCTTACGGTACTATGAGCCTTTACATTATATTTGCTTGCATATACGGGGTACGAGCCATTGATGATGTTACGGTCTGTTTGGGAAGAACAAAAATACTAGGAACCCTAGCGATATACAGTTTCGCTGTAAAAGCTAAAATACAGGTTGTTGAGCGGGAAGGGCTCTAGCATTAAACATTTATTACCCACACTCTGGGACCCCGGCGTCCGCCATTTATTCATGCGCTGTCCACTCCTTGCAGCGCTGCCAGCCCTGAACGACTCGGCCGGTCGAGACGCCAACGAGGAGCTGCTTGAAACCTTCTTCAATTACATTTCAATTCAACTCAACAGTAATTTTATTCAAGTAATCAAAACTGGCATGCGACAACGTCTGAATCCTTAGCCGTAGGCTAGTTATGGATCCATGCAGTTATACAAAGAAAAGTAAGCGATTCAGACACGGGCACAATCATTTCTTGTTTTGGATCAAACAAACAAAACAAGAGCAAAAAAAAGGAAGGAAATGCAGCGAAACGAAAACCCATAAACTAAGGTGCAGACCACCGCAGGAGGGAAACAGCCATGGCCCCCGCCGGCTCGGGCGCGCGCCATTCCCCGCATGCCGACGTCACAGCCATCGGCACCCAGAAGCGAAAAGGCTTAGTTGCTGGCCAAGCTGCTAAGTCTCGCCCACGACAGGAGCTCCACCCCACCAGTGAGGCAGCGCGTATCCGAGACAAGACCCATGGTCTCCCTCTCACGGCAGCCCGCACACTTACATGCTTGCGATAAGGATACATGAAACGGTTACACAAAAAGAATTGGTTCAACATTTGTGACTTAAGCCGCTTGCAAAACGGTAAGATGTAATTGTTATTTACTCGGCGCAGCAAGAATGTACACTGATATGCTGCATTGGCGGCGAGGAGTTATGGAGTCGCCATCGATAGGAAGCACCTCGCTGGCGTAGTATGAGGGATCAGGCGGCGCGCTCCTCATAGGTTACGCTTCAAGAGTACATCGGCATTGACACTTACGTGACTACACAACCCATAAACACAGACGTACGTATAAACAACAAGAAATCGTAACAACAACGCTGTATCCAGTGTTTGATATCAATATAACTTTCGTTAATGATTAATCCATTTAGATCAGAAAGAAAGAATTCTTTTACAGTAGTATTAAAATTTGCAGACCGCCTAATGTTTGTAGGAAGCGAGTTCCATATTTTGACACCTATATATTGTATGGGTCGCTGGCCGTACTGGTTGTGACATATCGGCACGAGCAATTTCTCGAGGAAGGCTGAGTGACTGGTAAATGTCGATTCATTGAACATAGTGGCAGGAAATGGCGTGTTGCATCTCGTTATCGAGCATACTAATGAGGCAACGTGGTAATCTCGCAGGTGCGATAATGACACGATGCTGTTCGCAAAAAAAAGATTTCTTGACGGTGTAGTAAAAGCGAGCGTAGTTGATTATCCGCAAAGCTTTCTTCTGAAGCCGTACTACAGGCTCCAAGTATGTTTTGTATGTAAATCCCCAGGCTTCAATACAGTGGGCTAAGTGAGAATGAACGAGACAAATATACAAGGTTCTGAACGTTTCGAAGCTGAAAATACTCCGCACATTTGTAAATACTAAGCATGCGGAAGAGACCTTACCACACAGCCTATCGATATGAGGCTTCCAGTTCAGAGCGGAATCAAGGGTTACCCCTAAGTAGAGCACTGAGTCGATTTTTCTATTTCATCACGGCGAATCGTAATGCGGCATGGCTCCTCAAAAGGCTTTTTTCTTAAACTTGCCTTGCTGTGCATGCATTCATAAAACTCAAGACCAGGCACGTACCCAGGATTTTTTTTCGGGGGGGGCCCACCACCTCTATCATCATCATCATCATCATCATCATCATCATGATCATCATCATGTTTTATGTCCACTGCAGGACGAAGGCCTCTCCCTGCGATCTCCATTTACCCCTGTCCTGCGCCAACCGATTCCAACTATAGCGCCCGCGAATTTCCTAATTTCATCGCTCCACTTAGTGTTTTGTCGTCCTCGATTGCGTTTTCCTTCTCTTGATACCCATTCTGTAACCCTAATGGTCCAACGGTTATCTAACCGGCGCATTACATGACCTGCCCAGCTACATTTTGTCCTCTTGATGTTATTTAGAATATCGTCTATACCCGTTCGCTCTCTGATCCAAACCGCCCTCTTTCTCTCTCTTAACGTTATGCCTAGCAGTCTTCGTTCGATCGCTCTTTGCGCGGTCCTTAACTCATTCTCAAGTCTCTGCCACATATGTCAGCACTGGCAAAATGCACTGATTGCACACCTTACTTTTCAATAATAATGGTAAGCTTCCAGTCAGGAGCTGGCAGCGTCTGCCGTATCTGATCCAACCTATTTTTATTCTTCTGTGAATTTCCTTCTCATGATCAGAGTTCCCTGTGATTAATTGACCTAGGTAAACGTACTCCTTCACAGTCTCTAGTGGCCGACTGGCGATCCTGATCTCTTGTTCCTTTGACCGGCTATTTATCATTATCGTCATCTTCTGCATATTATTATTCAACCCCACTCTTACACTCTCTCTGTTAGGGTCTCCAATCATTTGTTGTAACTCGTCTGCATTGTTGTTGAATAGAACAATGTCATCGGCAAACCGAAGGTTGCTGAGATATTTGCCGTCGATCTTTACTCTTCCCAGTTTAATAGCATGACTTCTTCTAAGCACGCAGTGAATAGCTTTGGAGAAATTGTGTCTCCCTGTCTGACCCATTTCCCTATAGGTATCTCCCTGCTTTTCTTGTGTAGAATTGTGGTTGCTGTAGAACCTCTGTACATATTCTTACGCCAAGGACGAGCCAGTAAGATGAGAAACCATTTACATATTATATTTACAACAACGGTTGCAGCGCTGACCGGTTAGATTCACAGCGCGAGCCCAGTTCGTTCTTCCTCCTCTTTTCTGGAGTGATGGCGCCCACGCACCTCGTTCAAACAAACAAATACCACACGCATGTAGCAATATTTTTCAAGCTTTTTACGTAAGCGTTCTGTAGTCCTTGAATACGTAGTGCCTCTAGACTGCTGGTATCTCTACTGAATCAAGTGCATTTTCGTAATCTATAAAAGCCACATAGAGAGGCTTATTGTACTCTGCAGATTTCGCGATAACCTGACTGATGACATGGATGTGATCCATTGTAAGGTATCTCTTCCTGAAGCCAGCCTGTTCCCTTGGTTGACAAAATCCAGTGTTGCCCTTATTCTATTCGAGATTATTTTGGTAAATATCTTATATAATACTGGGAGCAAGCTAATGGTCCTCTAATTTTTCAATTCTTCAACGTCTCCTTTTTTGTGGATTAGTATAATGTCTGCATTCTTCCAGTATTCTGGGACCCTTGCAGTCGATAGACACTTCGTATAAATAGCCGCCAGTTTTCCAAGCATTATGTCTCCTCCATCTTTGATTAAATTGACTGTTATTCCACCTTATCCTCCCGCTCTTCATCGTTTCATGTCTTGCTGGGCCCTTCTGACCTCATCGCTAGTTATAGGAGAGTTTCTGTATCCTGTTCACTACTGTTTCTAAGTGAGGTATCGTGACTCCTCTGGGTACTGTATACAGGTCAGCTTAGAATTTTTCCGCTGATTTTACTGGATCTTCGAGATTGCTTATGATATTATCCCTCTTACCTTTTTGTGCATACATCATGGTTTGTCCTATGCCAGGTTTCTTTTTTACTGATTTCAGGCTGCGTTCCTTGGTGGTGGTGGTGGTGGTGGTGGTGGTGGTGGTGGTGGTGGTGGTGGTGGTGGTGGTGGTGGTGGTGGTGGTGGTGGTGGTGGTGGTGATGTTGAAGCAGGCGGGGTTAGCCTGGCATACATAGCCGGCAATTGTTCCGCCTGATCCTCCTTCGAGTTGAGATCAGTGGTGTGTCACCAGATGTCGATGAGCCCCGTGTCTCGCAGGAAGGCTTTTTTATGGCTCCTTCAGTCTTTCACATGTTATAGTTTCGAATATCAGTTATTTTCGCCTTGTTGATCAGTTTTGACAGTTCCGCGAATTGCGTAACGCTGTGCGGCCGCCAGTCCCATACAACCACGTAGAGCGCAGGACTCTGCGATTCTAGACGTACAGCGCTCACCGCGATAGGTTAGAAAAACACCCACATAAGCACAGCAGAGAAGTGGCTACGTGAGGCGGTTCGACCGATAACTGTAGAAGCGTCATTCAAAGCAGGTAAGTATTCTCCACTTCCGGCGGCGTTGTCTCTACTTCCTTTTTAAATAAAAAGATGTTGATCCATAAATATTCTCATAAACAACGGTTATCATGTTTATTATTCGCGTTTGCTTGCAGTTTGGTTGTTGCTTTGGCTCACTCCCTTAGTATATCGCTTAATTTCTCAACTCCTTGCGATTTTTGTTTCCGGTTTCCAATTTTGCACGAAAAGTGCTATACAATTAAGGAAAAACAGACGAGGTAACTGACGACAGTCATCTTGCTTATGGGTTTAAGGGTTATTGCAGGGTTTCATGATGGACGCTCTTTCAAATCATTTTAGTTCCCACCTTATCTAACCCATATCACGTGTATATGGTTCCGGGCATCTGCCAGCGTCGCGGCGAGCCGTAACTAAAGGAAATAATGAAGCAAAGGGAAAAGTTAAACGCAATTGGTGTTTTCTCCGGCCGCAACTCGTTCCATGAGAGTTCAGACCAGCTGAGTAACAGCCGCATCCCTCTCCTGGTCCCAGGATCAGCCTAAACAAAAAAGGTTGAACTAACAAAAGCAACAGCTATGCGCATGACTGTTGAATAGATGGTGACAACTGAGCGCATCTCGAGTTAATCGCGCGGGTGCGGAATCTATGAGAAAACTATCCTTCGCATTACAAGAAATGCCGATAACTACCGTCATCTAAACGGAGTGAAAAAGGCAGCATAAGGCTGACCGATGAACAGGTGCCAAGTCTCAACATTAATCTGGCGGCGCTTTAGGAATGTGTGAGGAGTGGTGGCGTGGGTGGGGAGGGGGGGGGGGGGGTATGCCACTTGATTTCGGGGGGGGGCCCGGGCCCCCCCGGGCCCCCCCCTGGGTACGTGCCTGCTCAAGACACCTATTAAGATTAACAAACACCCTTGCAAACCACCTCTGCAAGCAATAACTGTACAAAGGTATGGCCCCTTGGAAGCGAAATTTATTTTGGAATAATTCAGAGACGGTTCCGGTCGAAATTGCAACAACGCAACGAGGGCGCTTATTAATTTCTCGACCTTCAACGGGTCGCCAAAAAGGCGAAACCAAAGTGTGGATTTCCTCTAGATCCGACCGGCGTCCTTCACCGATCACTGGGGTCACTTGCGTCTGCCACTTTTCGCGGCCTTGGCAGCACTCGTCCGCTTGGCCCGCCGTGATCTCGAGGAAGATCTGCGTGCCGCCATCTTGGACTTGGCACGCCTGCCTCCACGGCTCGACGACGAGCGGTTGCTACGGGCGTGGCGGCGCCGTCTCCCGCCAGTCTTGGTTGCCGTGCTCGCTGCAGACGAGGTGCTCAGGGAGCGGTGGCGTCGGCTGCGGCGTCCCCGCTTTCTCCCGTGGGTGCTCTCCGAGCTGGTGCGGGACGTCCCTCGGTGACTGCCTCTGTGCTTGCGGCCACCTCGGCCGCGGCGGGACGAGTGTCGAGATGCGCCACGGCTCCTTCCCCTCCTGGCATGGTGGTGGCTGCTGCTGGCGTGGGAGTGACTACGCGAGCGGTGCCGTCGCTTGGTAGCCCTGGCAGCGACCGAGGAGGCATCTGTGGGAGAGGAGCTCCGTGGTTGCGTCTTGCGGCTCACTTTCGGCGCCTTTTGTGAAAGTCCCTTGCTGGTGGACGGGACGTTCACGTCGGCGTCGCGTGCCGCTTCATCGGAGGCCTTCCTCACCTTGGCTGAAGACGTGGTCGCGTTGGCTTTCGGCGTTCCTGGTTTCACAGACCGGGACCCCGTCGTTGGTTTGGACGGGTCCTTGGCAGTCCTTCCTCGCGGCCGCTTGACGACGGGTGCCTCTTCGGATGGACTGCCCCCGTCGTCGGCAGCAGCCGGCTTCCGCTTCGCCCGGGTCTTCCTGGGCGGGGCCGCTTCCTTCTCGGCTTGACCCTCCTCGAGCGTCATGGCGGCGGGGCTCAGCGTCCTCCTCGCTCGGCGTCAGTTCTCCGCGGCCACTGGCTCGACCCGGCGTCGTCCTCGGCCGTCGAGCTCACCGGGAATCGGGTGGAAGGCCGGGCCTCACGGCGAGCAGCGCCCGCAGTTTCGAGAACGGCCGCCTGCCGTGGTCTCAGCCGGGGCTGCTCTGGCCACTCGAGCTGCCTTCGCGAGCCCCGTGCAACGGCGCGCGGAGGGGCGGGCTTTTTTTCTCCTTCGTCGTGCCAATCATCTCGCGAGCGGCGCCAGCTTTTGCAGCCTCACACTGCTTTGGATTGTTAGCAATGCTAATTCGAACGCCGTAAACAATACGTAGTGCCTAAAAAAAGTGTGCATTTATTCACAATGATTATTATTACCGAATGCTGATGGAACAAATCACAAGTTAGAAATGCATTCGTGGATTTCGTAAAAGCGTGTGTTCCTGAAAGAAGCTGTGCCGTGCTGCTGTAACACAAAATTGTGTTTTAACTCTCAATTTAACGATAGAAAATGTTCCTTTTTTTCTAGGTCTTCAGTACAATACCACTACAAATAATATTCCAGCGCACATTGCAGCATAGCATATTTTGCATAGACATGTGCTCATTCCAGAAAGATACGTTGCCAAAGATAATAATTAATACGTCAAACATAAAAGCTCTACAACGCATAAAAGCCCTAGAACACATAAAAAAAATGATGCCTAGAAAAACAATAATACAAAGGAAATTCAGGATACAGATTGCAATGATAAACAACCAAGGAATAGTGTCTGAAAAAATAAATGGTTGGTAAGTCAGCGTTCTACGGATAGAAAGCAAAAAAAAAAAAACTGACCAGTTTATCGCTCATGCCATGCCGTGAAGCAGTTCATAGATTTCGTGAAGAATAGGTTCATTCTGCTCTTTTCCCACAAAACTTCTGGCAAGACGTTTGGCTTTTGAGCTTTGCAGTCCTCGTAACACATTTTGTAGATCCACCTTTTCGGCATCTCTTGAGGATGGTCTGATGAGAAGCTCGGAACGTTACTTCACAGTTCGTCTGGAGTCATGCACCGCTTTCAAGGGCCGATCGCTCTCAGCGTGGTTGAGCAACTATAAAATTATGCACCCAGACATATCAGTCTGCATTTTTGCAGATTTTCTTTAGCGGCTCTGCAAAGAATGAGAGTGGAAAGAAATCCCGCGCCGTTGTAAACGGTCGTGCGCTACTCCGTGGTGCTGGGCCGGGATGTTCTACGTGAGACCTTCTTGGCCGGAACGGATGTTTCTTTGCTGCCGATCGCAGCACATCATGACTAAGCAAGATATGCACCCTGAAGATAATCACCAGCGCTCTCAGGTCGCGCAATAAGATGGGCGGGCCTCAAGCCGGCTAGGGTGAAATCTCAGGCTGTGTCCCTCTGCAAGGAAATGGAACTAGGAAAAATAGCAAAAGCCATAAGTAAGTGCAAGAATAAGACTTTGGACATGTTTTTTACCGCCAAGACCCACGAAGAAGAAGTTCTGTTCCGGTGTCTTTTTTCTTTTTCTTTTTCCGAGATCTAGAATCTTCTTCCGAGTTCTAGAAAAAAAAGGAACATTTTCTATCGCAAAAGAAAGAGTTAAAACACAATTTTGTGTTAAAGCAGCACCGCACAGCTTCTTTCAGGAACACGCGCTTTTCCGAAATCCACGAGTACAATTCCAACTTGTGATTTGTTCCATCAGCATCCGGTAATAATAATCATTGTGAATAAATACATAATTTTAATAGGCACTACGTATTGTTTACGGCGTTCGAATTAGCATTGCTAACAATCCAAAGCAGTGTGAGGCTGCAAAAGCTGGCGCCGCTCGCGAGATGATTGGCACGACGAAGGAGAAAAAAAGCCCGCCCCTCCGCGCGCCGTTGCACGGGGCTCGCGAAGGCAGCTCGAGTGGCCAGAGCAGCCCCGGCTGAGACCACGGCAGGCGGCCGTTCTCGAAACTGCGGGCGCTGCTCGCCGTGAGGCCCGGCCTTCCACCCGATTCCCGGTGAGCTCGACGGCCGAGGACGACGCCGGGTCGAGCCAGTGGCCGCGGAGAACTGACGCCGAGCGAGGAGGACGCTGAGCCCCGCCGCCATGACGCTCGAGGAGGGTCAAGCCGAGAAGGAAGCGGCCCCGCCCAGGAAGACCCGGGCGAAGCGGAAGCCGGCTGCTGCCGACGACGGGGGCAGTCCATCCGAAGAGGCACCCGTCGTCAAGCGGCCGCGAGGAAGGACTGCCAAGGACCCGTCCAAACCAACGACGGGGTCCCGGTCTGTGAAACCAGGAACGCCGAAAGCCAACGCGACCACGGCTTCGGCCAAGGTGAGGAAGGCCTCCGATGAAGCGGCACGCGACGCCGACGTGAACGTCCCGTCCACCAGCAAGGGACTTTCACAAAAGGCGCCGAAAGTGAGCCGCAAGACGCAACCACGCAGCTCCTCCCCCACAGATGCCTCCTCGGTCGCTGCCAGGGCTACCAAGCGACGGCACCGCTCGCGTAGTCACTCCCACGCCAGCAGCAGCCACCACCATGCCAGGAGGGGAAGGAGCCGTGGCGGATCTCGACACTCGTCTCGCCGCGGCCGAGGTGGCCGCAAGCACAGAGGCAGTCACCGAGGGACGTCCCGCACCAGCTCGGAGAGCACCCACGGGAGAAAGCGGGGACGCCGCAGCCGACGCCACCGCTCCCTGAGCACCTCGTCTGCAGCGAGCACGGCAACCAAGACTGGCGGGAGACGGCGCCGCCACGCCCGTAGCAACCACTCGTCGTCGAGCCGTGGAGGCAGGCGTGCCAAGTCCAAGGTCGAGAAATTAATAAGCGCAGTCGTTGCGTTGTTGGAACTTCGACCGGAACGTCTCTAAAATAATCCAAAATAAATTTCGCTTCGAATGTGCCAAGCCTTTGTACAATTATTGCTTGCAGAGGTGGTTTGCAAGGGTGTTTGTTAATCTTAATAGGTGTCTTGAGTTTTATGAATGCATGCACAGCAAGGCAAGTTTAAGAAAAAAGCCTTTTGAGGGGCCATGGCGCATTACGATTGGCCGTGATGAAATAGAAAAGGTCGACTCGGTGCTCTACTTAGGGGTAACCCTTGATTCCGCTCTGAACTGGAAGCTTCATATCGATAGGCTGTGTGGTACGGTCTCTTCCGCATGCTTAGTATCTACAAATGTGCGGAGTAATTTCAGTTTCCAAACGTTGAGGAAGAAGAAGAAGAATCCGTGGAGTGCGGATGCACATCGCGTCAGCTCCTCATTTTCTTATGATTCTCGGCGGAAAATCGCATTTTGTGGAGAAATCCATTGATCTTCAAAAGAACAGGTGCCAAGGAGTCCAAGGACACCATTCTCTACCAGGTGGGCCCGTTTTTCGGCCGTCAATCGGTCCTTCCTCTCGCTGCGCGTGGCGGTAGATCTACACCTAACTACAACGCCTCGACACCTCGAACGGCTCCGCCGCAGCGGTGGCTGAGAGAGCTCGGCCTACCGATGGAGATACCCAGGCCCTGCTCCATAATGGAAGTCGTGAGCGTGGGAGGTGAAGAAATGCAACCGGAGGAGTTCGGAAAAGAATCAGGTTGGTGCGAATTTAGAAGAGGCACAAAGAAGCGATGCAGCGGTGGTGCCGGATTGGTGGGACACGAGCAGCAGGAAAGAACCTTCGTCGGGGAAGCAAAAAATAGAAACAAATGGAAGAACGAACGCAAGGTGCGACAAATCATCAAAGCAAGTAGGCTGCCTAACCTGCCAAAAGAAGACTACAGGGTTATCGTGCGTCCACGTGGCGGACTTAAGGTATCAGACTACAAGCTGGATCGCATTTACTACTGTCTGCGCAACGCTGCCGGGGTCGGCCGAGAGACAGCGGAGGAAGACAGCATATGCATAAACAGCAAACAAAATATAGTGGTGCTCAGCACGCCTTCCGAGGACCGAGCCAGAAAATATGGGGCTATCAATAAGCTACGCCTTGGAGAACAAGAATTTGAAGCAAGTGCTTACAGAGCAGCTCCTGATAATACATCCAAGGGTCTCATCAGAGGAATATCCCAGGAGGAGAGTCCGGAAGACATAGTGACCAGTCTGGTCACGCCACGCAATCCTGGAGTCTTGCACGCCAAGAGAATGGGTAACACTGACAACGTGATCGTTTTATTTGAAGGTTTTCACGTCCCAAGATATGTGAGGTATGGAGCGATGCTTATCCAATGCTCCTTGTATAAAAAACACATCGACATATGCTATGGATGCGGAAGAACAGGGCACAGGGCTGACGTGTGCCCCAACCCTGAAGACAAGATTTGCCGGGGGTGTGGGTGCAAGAATCCACAGCAGGATCACAACTGCAACGCGGAGTGCCAACTGTGCGGCGAAGACCATCTCACGGGAGAAAAGAAGTGCCAAGCAAGATACAAGATACCGTACCTGGTCAGGAGATGCCGCTGGGAGCGACGGAGGAGGGAAGAAGAGGCCGAAGACGAAGAGTACTACTACCACAACTACAATGAAAACAGAGGGAGCAACAATAATAATCATAAGACTGTAGCGAGCAAGCAGCCCTCAACCGACAGAGAAGACACACGCAGGAAAAACTATGGAAGACACCGCTCCGGTTCCTTCTTCCCGAGACTGCCAGGGGAAGCCGGTCGCCAACGCTCCAGGTCCAGGTCCAGGACCAGATCGTGGACGAGATCAAGGTCGAGGTCCGGTTCGAGATCTAATCGAGGGGGAGACGGGAGCAAAGCACAGGTGAGCTGGGCAAGCGCGGTCTCCGGCACTGCTACTCAATCGCCTAAAGTTAAAGGGTCCGCCCTAGAACAGGAAATGACACAGATTAGAAACATGTTAGAACAGATTACCCGAGAGAATGCAATGCTTAAAGATGAGATCAAGCAGCTTAGGGCAGAAAACGCGAAGCTTCAGCAAGAAAAGAATGGCAACGCACCCTCCGCCAGTACGACGTCGACGCGGAGTCGGCCTCCAACGCCCGTTCCCACGCAAGCGAACGGAGAAGCACCACCACACAAAAGGAGGGCGCAAGAAACGGCTGAAGAAAAGAGCGTCTTTGCAATCAGCGAGGTTATGGGAACGTTTAAAGGAATGTTCGATGGGTTACAGCAACAAATCACAAACATGTATGTAGAGATTAAACAACGATTCGATGGATTAGAGAATAGAGTAGCGGCACTAGAAAGCACACCAAAGGATATTAGGCCAGCAGGCGCAGGACCGGTTAAAAGCAAGCCGTATAGCAGGCCGAATGCGGTAGAAAATAGCAAGGCCACCGGGGAAGAACAGATAAATCAACATGGCGCCGCGTAACCAATACGCGATTTGGCAATGGAACTGCCGCGGGTATCGTCGCAAGCGAGGAAACCTGCAGCAGTTCATAACAAGTAAGGAGGCGCCAGATGTCATCGCCCTGCAGGAAACCGGGGGGATCGCAAAATTATCGGGGTATAAATCGTATAGTGCTTCCGGCGAGAAGGCAACCATCACGACGCTCATACACAGAAACCTCTCGGCTGTCGAGCACGATACCGGTGTGCGCGGCATAGACCACGTCCTGATTGAAATAATACCCTCCCGTAAAGAAGAGGGAAGTCTATTTATTCTGAACATATATAGTCCACCTCGGCACAAGCCCAAATTCGGCCCACTCTTCCGCAAAGTGTTGAGCGTAGCGCACAAGCAGGCACTAGTCGTGGTCGGCGATTTTAACGCGCCACACGCGGCATGGGGATACAGCATACAGAACATTAAGGGCCGAAGCCTGTGGGCAGACGCTCAGCACGAAGGCCTAACGCTCATAACTGACCCTCAGGCACCAACCAGAATAGGAAACAGCGTAACCAACGACACGACACCAGATCTCACATTTACGAAAAATGTAGCAATTTCTCAATGGACAAACATGCAGGAAAGCTTAGGTAGTGACCACTACATCGTCGTCACAACGGTACAAGCAGGCCCAAGGAAAAAGAGGGGGAGAGAATTGAAGCTAGTAGAATGGGACTCTTTCCGCAAAATCCGACAAGATGATGCGGAAGACACTATAACGGACATAGAGAAATGGGCAGAGAAACTGCAAGAAAACATTAAACGAGCTACCAAAACTGTTCCAGAGGAGGCAGGTATAGAGGAGATGGATAGCAGATTATTGCACATGTGGGAAGCGAAAGGTAGCATGCTTAAAAGATGGAAAAAGCAAAAACATAATCGGAAATTAAGGAAGAGAATTGTGGAATGAAACATGGAAATCGAGATATATGCAAATAGGTTAACGCAACAGAAGTGGGAAGCCACGTGCGACTTGATGGAAAGGCAGATAGGAATGTCCAAGACCTGGAACATTCTTCGATGCCTCTTGGACCCCGGAAGTACAAAAACCATACACAGACACAATCTACAGAAGGTTATACACAGTTACAACGGCACAGAAGAAGAGCTCTTCCGAGAGCTCCAAAAGATGTACGTTGGAGATGCGGATAGAGAAGTACTTCCGGATTACCTAGGTAACGAGAATCCAGATCTTGATACCCCTATTACGGAGGCAGAAGTCAGATATGAACTGTCCAGGCTCAACTCGAAATCTGCACCAGGACCTGATGGGATAAGTAACAAAACACTTAGAAACCTCGACGATGTATCCATCCGAGCTCTCACGGACTACATGAATAACTTCTGGGAGCAAGGCAGCATTCCAAGTCAATGGAAATCAGCCCAAATTATTTTTATACCAAAGACTGGAAAGAAACCACAACTGACGAACTTAAGGCCCATATCCCTGACATCCTGCGTCGGTAAACTCATGGAACATGTGGTTCTCACACGTCTCACGAGATACATGGATGATGGAGGACTTTACCCACATACCATGGTTGGATTTCGACCAAAGTTATCGACGCAGGATATTATGCTCAAACTAAAACATCAGATCATAGATGCGGGTGAGAAAAGTCTAGACACTAAGGCCATACTAGGTCTCGATCTAACTAAGGCCTTTGACACCGTCACGCACAAGGCCATACTACAAAATCTCCAAAAACTGGATGTAGGACGTAAAACATACGCGTACATCAAAGACTTCTTGACAGATCGTACCGCAAAGATTTCAATTGGAGAATCCAAATCGGACGAACTCAAGCTAGGTAATAGGGGTACTCCGCAGGGTTCAGTCCTATCTCCCTTTCTATTCAACGTGGCAATGATTGGTCTTCCTGCAAGACTCGAAAAGATAGAAGGACTCGGACACAGCCTCTACGCGGACGACATCACCCTTTGGGTGGCGGGTGGAAGCGATGGGCATGTGGAAGAGATCCTTCAAACCGCAGTAAACACGGTAGAAGACTACATCAAAGACAAGGAACTGAGATGCTCCTCGCAAAAATCAGAACTTCTGCTCTATAGGCCGACATGCCGGGGTCGAAAAAGCATTAGGGAAAGGCTGGGCATTGTGGTCACAGTAGAAGGCACCACAATACCGATAGTGGAGAGCCTGAGAATACTGGGACTCCGCATATCCGAAAACGGCCATAACGGAGAAACCATTAGACTACTTGACAATGATTGTTCAACAAACAATCAGACTAATAAAGCGGATATCCAACAGGCACTATGGCATGAAAGAGCACAATCTCATCCGATTAATAGAAACATTCGTAATCAGTCGTATTGTATATGTGGTTCCTTACCTCAAGCTCTACGCTGCGGAGAAAGCCAAGATAAACTGCATTATTAGAAGGGCACATAAGCAAGCCTTGGGACTTCCGGCAAATACGTCAAACGAGAAATTCTTGGCGCTCGGCGTGCACAATACATTAGACGAACTTATTGAGGCACAGAGAGTAGCGCAGTATGAAAGGCTTACGCAGAGTTTGAAGGGGAGACACATCTTAGATGACATCGGAATAACCTACGAAACACAGCACGGAGTGCGGAGAGACATCCCAAGGAAAATAAGGGAACATCTATCAATACCCCCACTCCTCAGAAACATGCACCCGGAGTTTCACCAAGATTGAAGAAACGCACGAGCGAGAGCTCTCCACAAAAGATTCCGTGATGGCAGGGACGTGGTCTATGTGGACGTGGCGGAGTACGCAAATGGACGGAGTATGTCGATAGTTGCTACGAGTCTAGAGGGTGACTGCAGAGTTAGTGGGATGGTGAAAACATGGAAGGCAGAGGTGGCGGAGGAAGCTGCCTTAGCACTGGCAATAGCCTCCACGGAAGCCAACATCGTAGTAAGCGACTGCAAGACAGCAGTCAAGAACTATGCAAAAGAAAGAATCTCGCCGGAAGCACTCAGAATTTTAAACAACTTTCGTGAAGATCGCGACATTCACATTATATGGGCACCCGCACACTCCTCCCTTCCCGGGAACGAAATAGCGCACAACCTGGCTCGAGAACTGACAGGCCGAGCAGGTGACACGCAAAAAATACTGGGAACGGAGAGAGACCGGATGACCAGCTTTAACGAGATCACCAAACACTATAAATTGGGAAGGGCCCATTTCCCCCCGGCACACTCCTCGTTAAATAGACGGCAAGCGACGGCATGGCGCCTCTTACAAACAGATATATATCCGAACCCGGTGGCCTACCACCGCTACTACCCGGACCTTTACACGGATAGATGTAGATTCTGTGAAGAAAGGGCGGACCTACAACACATGGTATGGGCTTGTCCTCGTACACCCATACAGAATAAAATAATTAAAACCAGAGAGCAGTGGGAGACCGCGTTGCTCAGCTGTGCACCGGAAGACCAACGCAATGCAATCCAGCAGGCCGAAGATGCCGCCAGGGCCCAAGGGCTCGAGGCCGTCATTTAGGTAGAGGCCTAGGTCTCAAATCTGCTGTGCACAAATAAAGTTTATTCCTCCTCCTCCTCCAAACGTTGAGAACCTTGTATTTTTGTCTCCTTCATTCTCACTTAGCCTACTGTATTGAAGCCTGGGGATTTACATACAAAACATACTTGGAGCCTGTAGTACGGCTTCAGAAGAAAGCTTTACGGATAATCAACTAGGCTAGCTTTACTACACCGTCAAGTAATCTTTTTTTTTGCGAACAGCATCATGTCATTATCGCACCTGCGAGATTACCGCGTTGCCTCAATAGTATGCTCGATAACGAGATGCAACACGCCATTTCTTGCCACTATCTTCAAGGAATCGACATTTAACAGTCGCTCAGACTTCTTCCAGAAATTTCTCGTGCCGATAAGTCGCAACCAGCACGGCCAGCGACCCATACATTATATAGGTGTCAAAATATGGAACTCGCTTCCTGAAAACATTAGGCAGTCAGCAAAGTTTAATACTACTGTATAAGAACTCTTTCTTCGCGATCTAAATTGGTTAGCCTTTAACGAAAGTTATAATGATGTCAACAAATGGATACAGCGTAGCTGTTACGCTTTCTTGTTGTTTCTACGTACGTATGTGTTTATGGATGTGTAGTCACGTAAGTGTCAATGCCGATGTACCCTTGTTTTTACTCGGCACACCGCGCATCAAATATATATTGGCCTTGCGCTCCACCACTAGAAAAGCTGGCGCCACCGTCGGCGGGACGGCTATTAGGGATCACGTGGACATAGCGGCCGCGTCGTCTGCTTCGGGAGCGTCGAAGCGAGCTGAAAACGAGTTTAAATTCCCTCGTACGCTGCGGTCCTCATTTAGTGGCGAGATTTTCCCTCTTCGAGTGCCTCCTTTACAAGGATTGAAAGCACACCAACAATAGGTAGTGGCTGCCTTTGAAGGGGCGCAACATGGTAGGCTACTGCTCGGGGCCGCAGTGCCGGACGCACGTAACGGAGCCCTGCGTCCGCCTTATTCACACGTAGCCGCAAGACAAGAAGCTGCGTGAAGCTTGGCTCGCGAAACATAAAACCGGCAGACAGCCATCGGCTACAACTCGGGTGCGGAGCAAGCACAGACGCGAGGAAGATTTCTGATACGCCGCTGGGACTGCGAAATTCGGAAAACGCGCACTGAGACGCTCGCCCGAGTCCGCTGCCCGACTAATGTCATGGAGGTTTGGTCTATGAATTGTCGATGCTATAGATATTGGCAAGTTCACTAGAGTGGAAAGGGAGCGGTAAAAAGCACATTAAAGAAAAGCAGGGCATATGGTCATGATTGTGTTATGACTTAATGCACTGGATTACAAAAAAAAAAGAAGCAGCAGGAAATCGCACGCTGAGAACACCGATAAACATAGATTGTGACCCAACCCGAGAAAAAATATTGAAACGTCCAAGATTTCAGAATAAAAAGAAAGATTGAATCGCCGCGACGTTACATCACCCCGTAGTTGTCGGAGTCTGTACAATGAAAATATTTTTGAACAGCTCTGATAGCGTCCACGCAACAATGGTTGCTTGTACACTGTCAAATGCTCATATTCTGCGGCCTAAAGCTCATGGCACGGTGCGAAAGCACGCACGCGGCGAAAGCGAAACAGTGGGCGGACAAGCATGCAGACGCGCAGTCGGTCGCTGCGAATGTATGCCATCGCTTTATTGATCCTTCATTCTATTACGCTCCATTTAGTTATACAAACACTATAAGAACATATTTCCCATAGTTTGCTCTGAGCGTTTACCTACCTTTCACGCAAGAAGCCGGTTCGGGAGACTCCATCGCGGCGACCGCGCGCAGTGGCGTTCATTGTACGTATTCGGTAAAGAGATAGCGTCTGTAAACGATTCTGTACTTTCAGTTTGCCCAAGATTATTATTTAGGCAGTAAAAGACGTCTCTCCTTTCGTAAGCATTTACAGAAATGTCCGGGAGAGCTCGCGCGGGGTACTTTCAGTGAGCGCCGTAAGCGAAACCTATGAGGAGCGCGCCGCCTGATCCCTCATACTACGCCAGCGAGGCGCTTCCGATAGATGGCGACTCCGTAACTCCTCGCCGCCAATACAGCATATCAGTGTACATTTTTGCTGCGCCGAGTAAATAAAAATTACATCTTACCGTTTTGCAAGCGGCTTAAGTCACAAATGTTGAACCAATTCATTTTGTGTAACCGTTTCATGTATCCTTATCGCAAGCATGTATGTGTGCGGGCTGCCGTCAGAGGGAGACCATGGGTCTTGTCTCGGATACGCGCTGCCTCACTGGTGGGGTGGAGCTCCTGTCGTGGGCGAGACTTAGCAGCTTGGCCAGCAACTAAGCCTTTTCGCTTCTGGGTGCCGATGGCTGTGACGTCGGCATGCGGGGAATGGCGCGCGCCCGAGCCGGCGGGGGCCATGGCTGTTTCCCTCCTGCGGTGGTCTGCACCTTAGTTTATGGGTTTTCGTTTCGTTGCATTTGCTTCCCTTTTTTTTGCTCTTGTTTTGTTTGTTTGATCCAAAACAAGAAATGACTGTGCCCGTGTCTGAATCGCTTACTTTTCTTTGTATAACTGCATGGATCCATAACTAGCCTGCGGCTAAGGATTCAGACGTTGTCGCATGGCAGTTTTGATTACTTGAATAAAATTACTGTTTAGTTGAATTGAAGTGTAATTGAAGAAGGTTTCAAGCAGCTCCTCGTTGGCGTCTCGACCGGCCGAGTCGTTCAGGGCTGGCAGCGCTGCAAGGAGTGGACAGCGCATGAATAAATGGCGGACGCTGGGGTCCCAGAGTGTGGGTAATAAATGTTTAATGCTGGAGCCCTTCCCACTCAACAACCTGTATTTTAGCTTTTACAGCGAAACTGTATATCGCTAGGGTTCCTAGTATTTTTGTTCTTCCCAAACAGACCGTAACATCATCAATGGCTCGTACCCCGTACGCAAACAAAGAAAGAGAGGGCTCTTTATTAGAAAAACAGAGAATTTTGCCGGCGCGTATATAACCGCTGGCATGCTACTCTGTATAGGGATGGGGAATGCGATTAAAAGATTCCAGAAAAGTGTGGGAGAAAAAAAAAGGATAACAATAAATACGAAATGTCCGAGTGGACCTGATACTAATTTCTACAGGTGACATGGCGGGTAAATTTAGGCTTTTGTAAAGGCAGGATGCAATTTTTAAAGCTTTCCTATTTGACCAATTTCTGTCAGGTATTTGAACAATTAATCCAAAACCCGTCGCTGTTTTGAAGGGCGGGGCATTGGACCTAAGATGCTCGGTAACGTTAACGGTTCGTGGCAAATCATGTCCATTTGGTGCTCAAAAAATTTTCTCTCGTCGCGGTACGCGGGGCATTCTAGTAATATGTGCTCAATTGTCTCTAAGTTGCGACAGTTATCACAGTATGGGTTAGTGGTAAGTACTATGCGGTACAGATAATTGTTCGTGCAAGCAAAAAATGTAATGGCTCATAGCACCGTAAGGCGGAGGCTACAAGAACTCGGCAAAGTGCACCGAACAGTGCATGCATTCTATGGACTCACGCATCCAAAGTGCAGAACAGCATACGTTTCAATAAAGAACAAGCTCAATAGAGGCATTCGGACCACCTAATTGATCATAAGGCGGTCGTGATAGGAATGGTAAGCACGTAACACTCCCCGCAAACGTTTACCGGTAAACATTACTGCTTCGCAAGCTTCCGTGGCCACGCCAGCTTTCGACGTGGGGTGTTACGCGCGAGGCCGTTCGTATATAGAATAACCAGCCCAGCAAATCATTGCAGTGTTCTTGCAGCACCGCCACGGGCGGCACCGTGCTGTCAAAATTACGATTTCTGTCATTCGTACTATTAATCTAACATGCCACTACCAACATCACTCCAAAGTGATAAAGCATTGCACACCAGACTCAGTAGTTCTAGTAGTGGTTGTAAACAGCTTCGCTGCTCTTCCACCTTCCCACATTCGAATGGCTGAAAAAACGTTTCTCGATTCTTTCCTTTTATTACCAAGAAAGTGAGGGGGGCACCGTGCTGCGTGTAATTACTCTTGCCATTTTAAGAAGGACTTGTCATTAGTGTTGCAGAAAAAAATCCTTTATGACAGGATTTTGGTCACTATTCGCTTGTTCTTTTGCTTGCCTCAAGTGATGGGTCGTACCAACGCAGCGGATAGACGGCACCAGAATAATTGAACTGCACATACGGGCAAAATACCAAAAGGAGTGAAGTGGAAATATTCAAAAAGAAGCATTAGGCAACTTAATGATAACATAAATTCTGGGAGGGCTTATTCATACAACTAGTTAACTTTGGATGATAGCCAAGATCAGCCTCCTATCTTTTAAGTATTTGGAAGTGTTTGTAAATCTCGTACTTTCGTTTATTCCATCCTAATGGTCTCGTACATAATTTGTACACTTAACGGAAAGGTAGTGACCTACTTCGTTGGTGTGTCGGTCTGAGTAAATTAAAGAACACCATGACGCTGGCACTTTCCGTGAAGCAGATGTGACATTCGCCGCAGCCCGGATTCATGCTAACCATCTGAGGTCACAGATCAGTTGTATGGAATCCCACAAATTTGAAGAACCGTCATGGAAAGGAAACTTGTCATCAACCCGAGTGTAGCACGTAGGTACAACGAGAACCCTAAGGGTCTCAGAAAGAAAATGTCGCAGTTGATGAAAAATTCATTCTGGTCCGAGATTCGAATCCGGGATCAACGGCTTTCTTGGGTGGTCGCTATCCCATCTGAGTGCCCCAGAATGCTAGCACATCGCAGTTCGATCTATTAGCGTACTGTTTGCTGCAATCGGTTCCAACCACCCTGTGTAGTTTCGTTCTACATTCGGGCTGATGACAGTTTTCAGTTTTATCTTAGGTTTTATGTTTGTAGCGTTTTATGTGTGTAGCAGCGGAATACAGCGAAATAAATGCCAGAAGTGGCAGAGTGAGTTTCCTGTCACCTCACTGTAGCAAGTGTACCCAGTGAGCCTATAACCAGCAGAGCTCTGGACGATACGTGCACTTGGGGAGGCGCTAAAACTTACTGCGTGGAGTGCAGGTTATTGATTACTTATTCAATTTTTAATGAAGGCGCTGCAGAAGCAAAACCCCTAATGGGGGGTGGGGGGAGGAATGCGATTAGGAGGAGTAAAGGTGCTCTTTTTCACCGTAAGAAGAGCGCAAATTGAGCCATTCAAAAATGACAAGCGTTGGCCATCTTTTGGAGTCATAGAAGCACAGAGAAAAATGCGTTTTGAAGATAGACTCAGGAACAGGGATGAAAATTGTGGGGCTTCGGGCTAACGTGCACGGACCCGGCTAGCTAAGGTCTAACGAGACACGTAGCTCGTCCCCAATCCGCAGCGCACGCAAAGGGGCGCCGCGGCGGGTTCGCTGACTCACCGGCAAGGCGTAGAGACGACTCCAGCCGTGGCACCAACGAATGGGGGTTTATTCCCTGCTATGTACAAAATGCGAGTACAATACAGGAATACGGCACTGGGGTGGCAGTCGCAGACTACGGGTGAAAGCTCCCGGGAAGTCTGCCCCGCCACGCTGGCTCTTCCGTACAGGTTCGCCGCACAAAAGGGGGCCGCCTTGCTCAGAGGGGCGCGGGACCAAGAGGGTCCGCACGTCCGACAGCCAAGAGCACCGAAAGTCAATCTGTCCGGGCGAAAGCGCCCGCGCACCTCCGATGCTGAAGGAGAGAGAAACCGAAGAGAGGGCGAGAGGGGCCCGCTCCTCAGGCACTGTTCTTACGCGCGGCGCACGGCATAACGTGAGCCGCGCGCGCAAGCAGCAGGCTCCGCGTCGCGCCGGCGCCCGCAGGGAATGTACGCTGTCCAAAATAAGGCTTGGAACTGCGTGTCCCCAGCGATCGCGCGGCCGAATGGCCCAAGTCGCGCGTGAACAGGGGACAGGGGTCCCAAAAGGGGTCCCCACAAAATACAGTGGTGTCTAAAGGGCACAAATATCTATAGCTTAAGAGCATGAACCTGGTATAGAGGAAGAAATAGAGAACGTACGGTGCCATCAAAAAGAAGGTAATTAGAGAAACGGTGATGGTGAAAATGAAAAAAAATATAGAATATCCGTGGAGATTTACACATACGGCAACAAAGAAATCGAGATAAAAATTCTGTAGGACAATAGAAACGTGAGGGCAGAAATATACCGGAGTAATATTAGCAACAGGATGAGCGATGTGCCTCCTGCAGCTCAAGTCCGGAGAAAGATCAGTACACCGTGCCAGGATATTCACCCAGCAAGAATTGTAGGGAATGTCCACCTTCCAGAAGTGCTGGGATTCTAATCGGATGGAAGCATTAAGCGCATTAACCATAATGCATAATCACTCGGAGCAGCTGAAGCAACGGGGAATTGTTGAAGCAGCTCCGATGGAGGAGCTGCTGGAATCATGCGCCACAGAGTAATCGATTACCTTGCATTGTAGAGAACATGAGTGCGTAAAAACACGTTGATATACTTGTCTTTTTCACAGATCTCCTTTCTGCTTACGGCCTGAGATGCATGTATGGACTTGGATGGTCATGGAATTTGCATGGGCTTGGCAATAAAGTGTCACGTGGAAATCAGCGCTTGTCCTGTGGTTTTCACTCTGTTTCGTTTTTCGCACTCTCATATATGAACTGGAGCAGCAACTAGCCCAGCTTTCCACCTTGCTCCTCATATAGTCTGTGAATTTCCTTCATGAAACTGTTCTTTTCTCATGGGTATGGGAAATAACAATGCATATATGCTGACGCAGCCGCGTTCTGTACGTCCCACGCATGCCACCATGCGTCCCACGTCCTTCTTGTCCGGTCATGAGCGAAAGGAAGGTCTCAGCGCCTTTGCGAGTGCTTGCGGTCATTCAGCGGAGGCCCGCTAGTAGCCGCATGGTCACAACGCTGGCGATCATTGTGACGTGATGAGGGAAGGTTGCAGCAGCGAGCGCTCATGCAGCTGCGAACGTGAGCACCAACGTGGCGTTGCGTCTGCCTTGACCATTCCAGTTTCCGTTGCCTCCGAAACTCGGCAGATCACGTGACTTCCAATACGTGGTACGCGGGCCGCCCAACCCAGATCTAAGCAAAATGGAAACAAAGTACATAAATTAACAAGTGCTTTCATTGTTTCATGCTCTTGCCGCTGCAGTCGTCTGGTATTGCAGAGTGGACAAGTTCTTTCTTTCTTTTTTGAGTAAGCGACCTCTCCAGCTGCCGCGACTGCAACTATGTTTGACATACAAGACGCGCCCGCCCCCGCCCCCTTCTGGCTTTCTGCAGCGGTAGTGTTTGACGAAGCAGTCTCTCGCAGCGTACTTCCATTTCTATTTACTACGATGATTACGTTCTTGCGAAATTCTTGCTTCGTTCTCGGTACATTGTGATAGTTAGGTAGGCAGGTTCGTGTCTCGCCTCACTTAGAGAAATAAGAAATAACGTGAGACTTATGTGGCAATTAATCGAATCGCCGTCGCCAAGCGCTTCAGCCGCGGGTGTTCTAACCACTGAAGAAAAAAAGTATTGGAGTGCGCTTAAGATTTCAATTTGAGTTAAACGCGACAGCATTCAGACACTGCTTCTCACGCTTGCTGGCAACTGCAGCTTATGTAACCGTAATGTTTAATGGGAAACGCTACAGCGGCGAGTGCAATGCACGAAGGCGAGTTTTCTGGTGGAAACGCGGCCCCTTCCTTGGGCCGATCCCGGAGACTGTGCACAACTGCAGCAAAAAAATTGCGCCATTTTGAGGGGTCTGCTATTGTTTCGCAGCTTTGCTATTTCATTATAGACAGATTTAACGTAAAAGGCATGCGCTGTTGGTTTTTTGTTTGCTGATAATTATTTGTGGCCTGTCATTCTGAAAATTTAGAGGATTAACTTTGCCAATAATGCAAGACAAGGTATGAGCAACTTCGCAGATAGAATGGTGTGGCATTGCAACGAGCATTTAGCACATGTCATGTTGCGAGGCATGGAATTTACATATGCGTAAATAAATGGGGCAATTTTCGCTCACAGGAAGCACAGCCGGATTTGCTGCGACATGGGGCGCTAACCACTCGCACGCATGCCACTGGCTCTTTCCAAAGCCAGCCAGCTCCCTGAAGCAGTCGATGCGTGCGCCTACAACATGCCATTTCGTCGTCTTCTGTCCTTGTGACAACTAGCGCTTTCAGGAGCCGTGTTGTATATGTAGAACGTTGGCATGTGAGAATGCTCGGCGCGCTAACCCCGTGCCACTTTGACGTTTTGTTTTCTTGCGCTTTAGGCACCGTACTAGACTACACAAACCCCGGGACCCACCTACATTTATTGGCACTTCCACTGTAGGAGCTTACGCTACGTAAGAACTGTGCGACGTTCTGCGTTCTTGAGGATTGGCAAAGTTAATCAAGTTTTAACATTTCTTCGCCAAAGTACGAATGCCACTGTCCTTGTGACATACACCACGCACATGCAATGGCCATATATACGTACGATTCTATAGCACGCAGTGGCTGATGACCTCTCAATCGGTGTTTTTCACCTACGCTCGACCTCTGACTATGTAGAACCCAAGAATCGAAATGTCGCAGCATGTTCCTTGAGCGAGCCAGAGCCGAGCCCGGGCGTTGCATAGTGCGGCTCGGGCCGAGAAATCAGGCCTGTGGAGGGCTTACCATGGGCACACTGCTTGCCCATCCGACTTGCGAGCAGGAAGTCTGCATCCCTCATGTTCCACTGTCGTCGCGCGTCGTGTCCTATGTGTGCGAATGGAAGCTCGCGAGGGAAGCCGACGATTGCGGGTGAAGACAGGAAGCGGACAGAAAACGTGCTGCCTTCCGTCGCGCGAAAAGCCGCAGGGGGGGGGGGGGGGGAGAGGGACCGGGGGGGGGGGGCGGATGGCGTTGTGCTCCGGCAGCAACTGGGCATTTCGCGACCGGGTGCAATGGGATCTGAAGATATGGAGGAAAGTGGGGAGGCTGGAGGGGGAGGGAGGGGGAGCGAGCTTGAACGGAATCCGAAAACGGCGCATACCTTTGTGCGCGCTGCCTTCTGGCCACCCTTGCGTTGAAGCGATCGACCGCAGGAATGTCTGATCGCTGGCTGCTGCTGCCGCACTTGCTTACACCGCCGTTTTGAAAGCGAGTGTGCGCCCTCATCCAAGTGTAATTTTTTTTTATGTTCGCTTATGCGCGTTGATACCATGCTTGTGAATTCGCTTAGTAAGCGAATGTTTCAAGTTCATACGGCCGATGAAACTGCTATTCTTACTTCGAACAGCTGACTACTAATTTGCCATCGCCATCGGGGCTTCGTCTTTGGGGCGTAACTACCACTGTTTTTAATTGACAACGTCGTGAACTAGGATAGGTATACATTTCTATCCTGCACAACATTCGGGATCGGTCCATATATTTAGGCTGTAATACCTTGGCGGCGGTCCACATCTTTACATTTAGCTGTCTTCGGGATCGGCCCATATTATTGGTTATATGGATAGCCAGGAAGGAAATGATCTGGCAATGCCAAAAATCTCATTCCAATAAATGCGCATATCCCTGTACTTTCCGTCATCTGCGTTCTTCGCGGAGTCCCACCGAGTAGGATTGCGAAATCTCGAGTGGATGAAATCGTAATGGGGCAAGGTAGCGACGGAAGGAGGGGGAGATATGTGCTTGTCCTGCGACGAGTGACCCTTTCAGTGCCACTATAAAGCCTTCACTTTGTACCTGCACCATAGCTGAAGAAACTTTTTAAATGCATAAGCATTTTTTGCTTACCCAACGAGAAGAATCGTACATCCATCCGACCGTCCATGACGTAAGACGCATTGGAAATAGAGCTCGCCGCAGCGAGTAAATTCACTTTCGTGCTGCCGGTCGCTTCATCGCCAATGATGCGGCGAGAAGACAGCGCTCACGAAGCTGTCATTACACGCCGCACCATCCTCCTTTCACAGACCGCTTTCAAGATATGGGCCTGCACATCGCTGTTCAACGTGGAGAGGCGAAAAGACAACCTGCGGAGATATCAGCAGTCAAACCTCTTCGTACGCATCGCAGATCGCTGTTAGGACACGGTCTGCGCGGGCTTGCCATATGCAGGCGCCGCCGTACTACGTCTAATCACGGTTCATAATGGTTCGACGAGGATGGATCAGGCTATAAAGAGCGATGATAGATTGTAATTATCGGAACGTAATCGGCGCACCTGCCGCCGCCACCTGCAGTGCTTTGCTTGCTTCATTATTGCATCTTGCACTGCTTTCCGCACGAGTTCGTGTCGCCAGAGCCCTGTCGTTTGTTCTGAACGGATGAAATTTCATAACGTTGATAATGACACCGAGTTGCGTGGAGATGAGCCAGAGGCAGAATGCTACGTAAAGTTAGCCAACTCGTAGGAAAGTCTGTGCGTGTTTTTTTTTTTGTACACCCGTGTCGCAATTTAAAAGGAAAGTAGAGCTTGATTATAACGACAAGAGGCTGTGCAAGTTGTTGAGCATGCAAGTTAAATCAGTCTAACATGACTACTTGAGAAAAAGAGTGTCAGTGCAACATGACTGCACGAGAGAAGTGTGTCGAGCATCCGCACAACAGCAGTTTTTATACACACGGTCCGCCGGCGATACAAGGCGGTGAATGTTCCTTTACTCATCGCCAACTTGCCGCCGCCCCGCAGAACAGTTTACGTGCACAAAGGCACACACATTCCGATGCCCGACGCCGGCGTTGGAGGGGTGCCGTTCCGGGAAGTATCGGCGCCAATGGTGGGTAGCTTGTTGTCTTGCGTCTGGTCGAGGCCTGGCAAGCAACATAAAACGGCTTTCCCGCGGCAGCTTGCTCATGCGTAGCAGATATCAGGTCCGCGCTGGAGAACTCCGGCATTATTGTTCGCCTACCGAACTCGTTCCGTCACAACGGCGATGGGGCTGGTGGATGGAGGCGGTTTTCAGCACAAAGCCCGCTTCTTCGAACGCCTCCTAGCTGCAGCGACGGAGAGTGGGGGATGCGCGTCTTTTCCCCTAGTCGATATTGGGTGGCAATTTCGCCTTGCAGCTCGCCATTCTTAACAGCGGAGACACGGACACAAGGGAAGAGAAGTGTGCAACACGAATGCTGACTGACAACTGAAGGCAGCACTGAGGTGAAAAAAAAATGACAATCTGCGCATGCTCCGAAATGGTAGCACTAGGTGTCAATTCAGTGCACGTGCCGGTCTACGTAAGAGGTAACTGTTAAGAAATTTCATCTCTTTCTATCGTAAAGTAATCGGAGACTGACTCACGCACGCACTTCCACCATTATTGATATGCCATGCCTCGACCATAAGACGCGTTTCTTCATTCCTATGCCTGTACAATCTCACGCATTCATCTAACTCATGCGTGCAATCACAAACTCAGCATTCTTGGCTATTTAAGAAAACATTTGCAGGCGATCCACCGGTTAACGACCTTTTATGTTCCATTATCCTCTGATTGATACACCGCTCAGTTTGCTTTACGTAAAAATGGCCACAGCTAAAGGGAACTTTATATACCACACCCAAATGACAGCCAGTAAAATTGTTGTATGTGCTTCACTGGACAAATATCTCTTCTTTTTTTGTCGCTAATAACGTGACCACACAAATATCGCTAGGGTCCCCCTCGCGGTACATTATGTAAAGAAAGAAAGTGATTCCTATAGAAATCACTAGACCAATAGGAATTATCACTGTAATAACAGGAAGCAACGCAAAACGGCGGAGGCCCGAAGGGCTTCATTCATCGTTACTTCGAAGTGCCGTCGCAAAATAAAGTGAAAGTGCGATGGCTGGCACATTTATCCCTGTCGGCGAGAACGGCGTCGAGGTCAAGAGCATCCGCCAAGGTTATTGGTCAAAGGTCATACTGGAGTGTGCAAGGACACCGGTGACGCAGGAGCGCGCTGCTTTCGAGATGTCACAATTGACAATTTAACTTGAAAGAGCGTAGGTTAGGGCGTGTTGGTATTGCATAACTGAGGTTTTTAGCGCACAAAAAGGGACGAGAGAGAGAGGCAAGACGCGGACACAGCGCTGTGTTTCTCGCGCTGTGCCTGTGCCTGTGGACACAACGCTGTGCCTCTGTCTCTCGTCCCTTTTCGTGGGCTAAAAACCTCATTTATGACAATTTAAGTAGGCTACCGCATACTTAGGGCTAGCGGTGCGAATATTTGGTAAAGTTTCTTTCTTGTCGTTATTAGAGAGAGATATTAACCGGCAAGCAAATGCAACCAAGGAATTTTCGCTAACATTTAGTCGCATTCGAACATGCGCAAAGGAACAGACCTAAGCTCGTGCATGTCATTCTCCTTATTTCACGCATCTCGATTCTTCAACCTGCGCTACCTTACTTTAGTTGCGCAACAAGCAGCGTCTTATTATTTTGTTATTGTTTGTGCTACTCTTCTCTCTCCAGCCCTTTCTAGAACAAACATCGTACGAGCCTATATGAGGCCTCTTCTGGTGAAATAGTTTCACTTCCTAATGACTTTCACAAGGAGTGGGACTGCGAGGACAACATTCCAGCACTAGAGTAGGCATAACATAGTGGTTGAAGATCAAAGCATATTAAAATTGTTGGAAATGAAAAGAAACAATCTTTTGGAGCACCAATTTCCATATTTGGAGTACTCTAAGTGGCATCCTCGCCTTCGGAGCTGCACAATTCAGATATGAAGGACGTCTATGCAGTAGGTGATTGCAAATATTACACCACTTTTCCTTTTTAGGATGAACGCCGAAGGGTTCTTTTATTGAAAACAGCCTCTCAATAATTAACGCTTTAACGCTAAGAACTAACGCTTTCTTCCAGTCATTTATACCTCGTACAGCAGCAGAGTGGAATCACCTTCCCGCACTGACAGCCACCATCAAAGATTACCAGCTTTTCAAGAACGCATTAGCTAATATTGTATGAGTAGACACACTTGTTAACTCTTATTGCAATACTCCTATTCCTTGTATCACATTTCCTATTTTTCTTGTTTTGTATGCCTGTAACCACTCCCCTCTCCAATGCCAATGGCCCTGAGGGTACATGAAATAAATAAATAAATAAATAAATAAACAAGAAAACCGGTTCAACAGCTCTATGACTACATCATAACAGTCCGGAAAAAGACCAGATTTATAAGCACCAAGTAGAGAAACAAAAACTGGACGTAAACATTAATCAGTAAACAGCTGCGTTTTACGTGTTTTCTAGACTGACCAGGTGCCATGGAATCCACATAATTCGAACCGGCGTAATTCGGAATAAAGAATGTTTCGAACTGAGTCTTGGGTCTCTCAAAGTGGCAGGCACTTGAATGGAGCAGCCATAATTAATCGAACACATAAAGACACGAGGCGGTTAATTTAATCCAAATTACACTTCCTGCCTACCTTGTACCACACAAATGTGATGGCGGAATACAAATATGAAACTTTGAGTCATGCTGATACGCGTGCACTTGAGAGAAATAGAGAGAGAGAGAGTGAAAAGATGCATAGTAAGGAAGGGAGGTTAACCAGAGGTAGTTCCGGGTGCATATACTGCAGGGGTTAGCAGTGTGTGGATAATGAGAGAAAGAACAGAACGGGAGGGAGAGAGAAAGAGCGACGATCACAAACAAAAGGCGACGAGAGACAATTTTTTGAGCACCAAATGGACATGATTTGCCACAAACCGTTAATGTTACCGAGCATCTTAGATCCAATGCCCCGCCCTTCAAAACAGCGACGGGTTTTGGATTAATTGTTCAAATACCTGACAGAAATTGGTCAAATAGGAAAGCTTTAAAAATTGCATCCTGCCTTTACAAAAGCCTAAATTTACCCGCCATGTCACCTGTAGAAATTAGTATCAGGTCCACTCGGACATTTCGTATTTATTGTTATCCTTTTTTTTTCTCCCACACTTTTCTGGAATCTTTTAATCGCATTCCCCATCCCTATACAGAGTAGCATGCCAGCGGTTATATACGCGCCGGCAAAATTCTCTGTTTTTCTAATAAAGAGCCCTCTCTCTCTTTGCTTGCGTACGGGGTACGAGCCATTGATGATGTTGCGGTCTGTTTGGGAAGAACAAAAATACTAGGAACCCTAGCGATATACAGTTTCGCTGTAAAAGCTAAAATACAGGTTGTTGAGCGGGAACGGCTCCAGCATTAAACATTTATTACCCACACTCTGGGACCCCAGCGTCCGCCATTTATTCATGCGCTGTCCACTCCTTGCAGCGCTGCCAGCCCTGAACGACTCGGCCGGTCGAGACGCCAACGAGGAGCTGCTTGAAACCTTCTTCAATTACACTTCAATTCAACTAAACAGTAATTTTATTCAAGTAATCAAAACTGCCATGCGACAACGTCTGAATCCTTAGCCGCAGGCTAGTTATGGATCCATGCAGTTATACAAAGGAAAGTAAACGATTCAGACACGGGCACAATCATTTCTTGTTTTGGATCAAACAAACAAAACAAGAGCAAAAAAAAAGGGAAGCAAATGCAACGAAACGAAAACCCATAAACTAAGGTGCAGACCACCGCAGGAGGGAAACAGCCATGGCCCCCGCCGGCTCGGGCGCGCGCCATTCCCCGCATGCCGACGTCACAGCCATCGGCACCCAGAAGCGAAAAGGCTTAGTTGCTGGCCAAGCTGCTAAGTCTCGCCCACGACAGGAGCTCCACCCCACCAGTGAGGCAGCGCGTATCCGAGACAAGACCCATGGTCTCCCTCTCACGGCAGCCCGCACACATACATGCTTGCGATAAGGATACATGAAACGGTTACACAAAAAGAATTGGTTCAACATTTGTGACATAAGCCGCTTGCAAAACGGTAAGATGTAATTGTTATTTACTCGGCGCAGCAAGAATGTACACTGATATGCTGTATTGGCGGCGAGGAGTTATGGAGTCGCCATCTATCGGAAGCGCCTCGCTGGCGTAGTATGAGGGATCAGGCGGCGCGCTCCTCATAGGTTTCGCTTACGGCGCTCACTGAAAACACCCCGCGCGAGCTCTCCCGGACATTTCTGTAAACGCTTGCGAAACGAGAGACGTCTTTTACTGTCTAAATAATAATCTTCGGCAAACTTAAAGTACAGAATCGTTTATAGACGCTATCTCTTTACCGAATACGTACAATGAACGCCACTGCGCGCGGTCGCCGCGATGGAGTCTCCCGAACCGGCTTCTTGCGTGAAAGGTAGGTAAACGCTGAGAGCAAACTATGGGAAATATGTTCTTATAGTGTTTGTATAACTAAATGGAGCGTAATAGAATGAAGCATCAATAAAGCGATGTCATAGATTCGCAGCGACCGACTGCGCGTCTGCATGCTTGTCCGCCCACTGTTTCGCTTTCGCCGCGTGCGCGCTTTCGCACCGTGCCATGAGCTTTAGGCCGCAGAATATGAGCATTTGACAGTGTACAAGCAACCATTGTTGCGTGGACGCTATCAGAGCTGTTCAAAAATAATTTCATTGTAGAGACTCCGGCGCCTACGGGGTGATGTAACGTCGCGGCGATTCAATCTTCCTTTTTATTCTGAAACCTTGGACGTTTCAATATTATTTCTCGGGTTGGGTCACACTCTATGTTTATCGCTGTTCTCAGCGTGCGATTTCCTGCTGCTTCTTTTTTTTTGTAATCCAGTGCATTAATTCATAACACAAACATGACCATATGCCATGCTTTTCTTGTATGTGCTTTTTACCGCTCCCTTTCCACTCTAGTGAACTTGCCAATATCTATAGCATCGACAATTCATAGACCAAAGCTCCATGACATGAGTCGGGCAGCGGACTCGGGCGAGCGTCTCAGTGCGCGTTTTCCGAATTTCGCAGTCCCAGTGCCGTAACAGAAATCTTCCTCGCGTCTGTGCTTGCTCCGCACCCGAGTTGTAGCCGATGGCTGTCTGCCGGTTTTATGTTTCGCGAGCCAAGCTTCACGCAGCTTCTTGTCTTGCGGCTACGTGTGAATAAGGCGGACGCAGGGCTCCGTTGTGTGCGTCCGGCACGGCGGCCCCGAGCAGTAGCCTACCTTGTTGCGCCCCTTCAAAGGCAGCCACTACCTATTGTGGTGCTTTCAATCCTTGTAAAGGAGGCACTCGAAGAGGGAAAATCTCGCCACTAAATGAGGACCGCAGCGTACGAGGGAATTTAAACTCGTTTTCAGCTCGCTTCGACGCTCCCGAAGTGAACGACGTGGCCGCTATGTCCACGTGATACCTAATAGCCGTCCCGCCGACGGTGGCGCCAGCTCTTCTTGTGGTGGAGCGCAAGGCCAATATACATTTGATGCGCGGTGTGTCGAGTAAAAACAAGGGTACATCGGCATTGACACTTACGTGACTACACATCCATAAACACATACGTACGTAGAAACAACAAGAAAGCGTAGCAGCTACGCTGTATCCATTTGTTGCCATCATTGTAACTTTCGTTAAAGGCTAACCAATTTAGATCGCGAAGAAAGAGTTCTTTTACAGTAGTATTAAACTTTGCTGACTGCCTAACGTTTTCAGGAAGCGAGTTCCATATTTTGACACCTATATAATGTATGGGTCGCTGGCCGCACTGGTTGCGACATATCGGCACGAGAAATTTCTCGAAGAAGTCTGAGCGACTGTTAAATGCCGATTCATTGAAGATAGTGGCAAGAAATGGCGTGTTGCATCTCGTTATCGAGCATAATAATGAGGCAACGCGGTAATCTCGCAGGTGCGATAATGACATGCTGCTGCTCGCAAAAAAAGATTACTTGACGGTGTAGTAAAGCTAGCCTAGTTTATTATCCGTAAAGCTTTCTTCTGAAGCCGTACTACAGGCTCCAAGTATGTTTTGTATGCAAATCCCCAGGCATCAATACAGTAGGCTAAGTGAGAATGAACGAGACAAAAATACAAGGTTCTCAACGTTTGGAAACTGAAATTACTCAGCACATTTGTAGATACTAAGCATGCGGAAGAGACCTCACCACACAGCCTATCGATATGAAGCTTCCAGTTCAGAGCGGAATCAAGGGTTACCCCTAAGTAGAGCACTGAGTCGACCTTTTCTATTTCATCACGGCAAATCGTAATGCGGCATGGCTCCTCAAAAGGCTTTTTTCTTCAACTTGCCTTGCTGTGCATGCATTCATAAAACTCAAGACACCTATTAAGATTAACAAACACCCTTGCAAACCACCTCTGCAAGCAATAATTGTACAAAGGCTTGGCACCTTGGAAGCGAAATTTATTTTGGATTATTTCAAAGACGTTCCTGTCGAAGTTGCAACAACGCAACGAGCGCGCTTATTAATTTCTCGACCTTCAACGGGTCGCCAAAAAGGCGAAACCAAAGTGTGGATTTCCTCTAGATCCGACCGGCGTCCTTCACCGATCACTGGGGTCACTTGCGTCTGTCACTTTTCGCGGCCTTGGCAGCACTCGTCCGCTTGGCCCGCCGTGATCTCGAGGAAGATCTGCTTGCCGCCATCTTGGACTTGGCACGCCTGCCTCCACGGCTCGACGACGAGCGGTTGCTACGGGCGTGGCGGCGCCGTCTCCCGCCAGTCTTGGTTGCCGTGCTCGCTGCAGACAAGGTGCTCAGGGAGCGGTGGCGTCGGCTGCGGCGTCCCCGCTTTCTCCCGTGGGTGCTCTCCGAGCTGGTGCGGGACGTCCCTCGGTGACTGCCTCTGTGCTTGCGGCCACCTCGGCCGCGGCCGGACGAGTGTCGAGATCCGCCACGGCTCCTTCCCCTCCTGGCATGGTGGTGGCTGCTGCTGGCGTGGGAGTGACTACGCGAGCGGTGCCGTCGCTTGGTAGCCCTGGCAGCGACCGAGGAGGCATCTGCGGGGGAGGAGCTCCGTGTGTGCGTCTTGCGCCTCACTTTCGGCGCCTTTTGTGAAAGTCCCTTGCTGGTGGACGGGACGTTCACGTCGGCGTCGCGTGCCGCTTCATCGGAGGCCTTCCTCACCTTGGCCGAAGCTGTGGTCGCGTTGGCTTTCGGCGTTCCTGGTTTCACAGACCGGGACCCCGTCGTTGGTTTGGACGGGTCCTTGGCAGTCCTTCCTCGCGGCCGCTTGACGACGGGTGCCTCTTCGGATGGACTGCCCCCGTCGTCGGCAGCAGCCGGCTTCCGCTTCGCCCGGGTCTTCCTGGGCGGGGCCGCTTCCTTCTCGGCTTGACCCTCCTCGAGCGTCATGGCGGCGGGGCTCAGCGTCCTCCTCGCTCGGCGTCAGTTCTCCGCGGCCACTGGCTCGACCCGGCGTCGTCCTCGGCCGTCGAGCTCACCGGGAATCGGGTGGAAGGCCGGGCCTCACGGCGAGCAGCGCCCGCAGTTTCGAGAACGGCCGCCTGCCGTGGTCTCAGCCGGGGCTGCTCTGGCCACTCGAGCTGCCTTCGCGAGCCCCGTGCAACGGCGCGCGGAGGGGCGGGCTTTTTTTCTCCTTCGTCGTGCCAATCATCTCGCGAGCGGCGCCAGCTTTTGCAGCCTCACACTGCTTTGGATTAGTAGCAATGCTAATTCGAACGCCGTAAACAATACGTAGTGCCTATTGAAAGTAGGGATTAATTCACAATGATTATTATTACCGAATGCTGATGGAACAAATCACAAGTTAGAAATGCATTCGTGGATTTCATAAAAGCGCGTGTTCCTGGGACAAACTGTGTGGTGCTGCTTTAACAGAAAGTTGTGTTTTAACTTTTTCTTTAGCGATAGACAATGTTCCTTTCTTTCTAGGTCTTCAGTACGATATCACTACAAATAATATTCCAGCGCACATTGCATCATAACATATTTTGCATAGACATGTGCTCTTTCCAGAAACATACGTTGCCAAAGAAAATAATAAATACCGCAAACATAAAAGCTCTACAAAACGCCATTTCTGCATCCAGTTGATAAAAACAACAATAAGAAACATGATAGCTACAAAAACAATAATACAAAGGAAATTCAGAATACACATTGCAATGATAAACAACCGATCAATAGGGTCTGAAAAAGTAAATGGTCGGTACACTGGCGTTCTATGGATACAAAGAAAAGAAGAAGAAAACTAAGACCAGTTTATCGCTCATGCCATGCGGTGAAGCGGTTCATGGATTTCGTGAAGGATAGTTTCAATCTGCTCCTTTCCCACAAAACTTCTGGCAAAACGTCTGGCTTTTGAGCTTTGCAGTCCTCGTAACACATTTTGCAGTTCCACCTTTTCGGCATCTCTTGAGGATGGTCTGATGAGAAGCACGGAACGTGCGTCACATTTCGTCTGGAGTCATGCACCGCTTTCTAGAACCGATCGCTCTCAGCGTGGTTGGGCAACTACAAAATTATGCACCTAGACATATTTGTGTGCATTTTTGCAGATTTTCTTTAGCGGCCCTGCAAAGAATAAGAGTGGAAAGAAATCCCGCGCCGTTGTAAACGGTCGTGCGCTGCTCCGTGGTGCTGGGCCGGGATCTTCCACGTGCGACCTCCTTGGCCGGAACGCATGTTTCTTTGCTGCCGATGGTAGCACATCATGACTAAGCAAGGTATGCACCCTGAAGATAATCAGCAACGCTCTCAGGTCGCGCAATAAGATCGGCTGGTAGCGCGAACAAGGAAGCAGTCTCCTCAACAGCTGCGGATGCCCCATGCTGACTCAAAACATTGTCGCCGTCAGAACTTGAATCTGCTTTGCTGTCATCTTCGCAATCATAACTCGAGCCCTCATCTCTAAATTCAAGTGCGGGTGCGCAGCATAGTTTGGAGCGCGACGCTTTTCTCGCGATGAAGCAGCTTGGGGCAACGCCATTACTTTCGATTAATACACAGTGGGCACCGGCAGCGCTGCTTGCCGGGGGTTTACGCGAGAAGTGACATCGAAACTGCTGGAAACCGGTTGAAAATTCCAGGCCAACATGTTGGACAGGGGGCGGACCTTCAGAAACACACTCTGGTGGAATAAAACGACTCGGACTCCAAACCGAAGCGCACTATAACAGCTGGCGTCATTTTCGGGTAATTATCATCTGCGCGTCCGCTGCGGACTGTTAGATGCATTGCGGCAAAACCTGGAACTTGATGCGACATCTGCTTGACGAGACTAAAACAATATCACGCAATGACTGCTCTGTGGATGATCACGAAGATCATCCACAGAGCAGTCAAGGAAAACGGGAAAACCGAAGTAATCAGACGCATAGACAGCAAGTACCTTCCGGTTACACCCATGGAAAGGCATCCCGAATACGGCGGACAAGCCAACGAGAAGCTCGACCGCGACATCAGCGTCGAGGAGGTGCGAGCGGCCCTGCACAAACTGAACAGCAAGTCAGCGGCCGGCCCGGATCACATCTCGAACAGAGCACTCAAGAACCTCAGCGATGTAGCCATTGAAAACCGCACCCCTTTTTACAACAAGTGCAGGAGGACGGGGTCACTGGCCCAGCAGTGGAAGACTGCCAAGACCATCCTCATCCCCAATCCAGGCAAGCCGCCGAACACGGACCACCTCCGGCCCATCTCGCTCACGTCCTGCGTGGGCAAGGTGTTGGAGCACGTCCTCATGTGTAGGTGGCAGGATTACCTGGAAAAGTCGGGACTGTACCCTACCACGATCATCGGGTTTCGGCGTTCCCTCGGCACCTAAGACGCGATGATTCTGTTGAAGAAAGATATCATTGACGATGACACCCTAACGAAAGACAAGGCCATTCTGGGGCTGGACTTGCAGAGCGCCCTCGACAAGGTGAAGCACTCTGCGATCCTAGCCCAGGTGTCCAGACTCAACATGGGCGCAAGAACGTACATCAAGGACTCTCTGACGAGGCGGACTACCGAGCTCTGCGCCGGCGATCTACGGCTCCAAGAGAAGAGGCTCGGCAGTGTCGGGACCCCCCAGGGCTCGGTCATCTCGCCGTTATTATTCAACCTCGTTATGATCGGGGTGGCCAAGCGACTCTCTCGCGTTGAGGGCATCCGGAACACCATCTACGCCGATGACATCACGCTGTGGGTTCCGTGAGGCAGCGATGGTCACAATGAGAGCACGCTACAAGAAGCCGTCGACGCGATCGAAGACCAGGTGAACGGTTCCGGTTTGATCTGCTCACCGAGCAAGTCAGAACTGCTGGTGTTACCACCGAAGTACGTCAGGCGTAACAAGAGCGAATCGAGGGATTACGAGGCCATCAAGATCGTGACGAGGAGCGGCCAAGTGATCCCAGAGGTCGACAAAATCCGGGTGCTCGGCATGATTATAGACAAGCGACGGGGCAACGGCGAGACCATTTCCCGTATTACAGCCAAGATTACCAACGCAATACGTCTCATCAGACGGGTCGCCAACCGCAAGGCCGGGATGAAGGAGGAAAGCTTGATTCGGCTTGTACACTCCTTCGTAATCAGCCACGTGCCTACGTTGCAGCCTTCCACAACTGGATGCAGTGTGAAAAGAATAAGATCAACGCCCTCATACGCCGAGCTTACAAGGCGGCGCTAGGACTATTCGAGTGTACGAACACCAACAAGTTCCTGAGCCTGGGGGTACACAATACCCTCGAGGAACTTCCGGAAGCGCAACGGACCGCCCAGCTGGAGCGGCTCTAAATGACCGAAGCCGGTAGGCGCATACTTCAATACTTAGGCTTCACGCCCGGGGCGAAAAGGTCGAGTAGCGACGTTTCTGTCCCGGACGGGACCCGGCGCCGGATTCGGGTAGACCCCATCCCGAGAAACATGAACCCGGAGTTTAACAAGGAGAGAAGAGCGGCAAGGGCCAAGGCCCTCACCGACTTTCACGCCAAGGACGAGCACGCAAGGTTCGTGGATGCGGCAGAATACCAGGGAGACTGCGCGGCGTTCGTAGCTACCGTCATCGAGGCGTTGTCCGGCGCGACGAGGGCTACGGCGAGCTTACAAGTCCGCGAAGCGTGTCAGGCGGAGGAGGTGGCCATTGCCCTGGCCATTGCCCACCCCGGGTGTCAGACGGTGTTGTGCGATTCGCGAAGTTCAGTGCGGAGTTATGCAAAGGGCAAAGTGTGTGGTGAGGCTGTGCGCGTTCTGTGCTCGGCTGACCTGCAACGAGAGAATAGATATATTGGAATCAAATGGTTCCCCGCAAACGCGGGCGACGATGCGTCGGAGAAGCACGATAACCACAACGAGACGGCACACGCCGTGGCGCGAGCACTAACCAACCGTGCCGCTGCAACCGACCGTCCAACCTGGTGTAGTGCCAAGGACCGCATGACGACCTTCAACGAGCTTACACAGTAACACCGTCTGGCTCGAAGGACTTTCCCACCCCGCACCCGGCACTGAGCCGAGCGGAGGCGGTGCTGTTCAGACAATTGCAAACTGGTTCGTTACCCACCCCAGTGTTAATGACTCATCTATACCCGAAATTATATGTGAGTAATGTGTGCCGTTTGTGCCAGCGCGAGAGGGCCACCCTGACGCACATCCTACGGGATTGCACCAAGTTCCCCGACGAAGCTTCGACAAGTACAACGATTCCGCCGCGACTCGGGGCTGCGGCGGAATGCTACGACCACGAAAGCCAAACCTGGGGCGTCCAGCAGGTCTTGGCGGCTCTTGAAAGACAAAGGCCGAACGAAACCGACGGAACGTTGCCCCTCAGGGCGAGTGACCGCGGGAGAAACACGCGCTGGAGATAGAGACAACCCGCTGAGAAGACGTCAGGGCCCGCGTTACGGCGCCATTTAGTCATGGTGTCGTTCTGCAGGCGACTACATGAAGTTGTTTCTCTCTCTCTCTCTTGCTGCCGATGGCAGCACATCATGACTATGCAAAGTATGCACCCTGAAGATAATCAACAGCGCTCTCAGGTCGCGCAATAAGATCGGCAGGTAGCGCACACAAGGAAGGAAGCCACTCACGGCCGTAAAGGAAAGTCGCCGCTCAACAGCTGCGGATGTGCCATGCTGACTCAAAACACCGAATCTGCTTGGCTATCATCTTCGCAATCATAACTCGAGCCCTCATCACTAAATTCAAGTGCAGGTGCGCAGCATTGTTTGGAGCGCGACCCTTTTCTCGCGACGCAGCCGCTTGGGGCGACGCCATGACTTTCGATTAATACGCAGTGGGCACCGGCCGCGATCCTTGCCGGGGGTTTACACGAGAAGCGACATCGAAAGTGTTGCAAACCGGTTGATAATTCCAGGTCAACATGTTGGACAGGGGGCAGACCTTCAGAAATAGACTCTGGTGGAATAAAACGACTCGGACTCCGAACCGAAGCTCACTAGTGAACAGCTGGCGTCATTTTCGGGTAATTATCACCGCTCAGCACTCTCGGACAGACAAAGCCGGCAATTTAATTTGTTTCTCGACAACTGGGAGTCATCTGAGTACAAAGCTTTGCTGCTAGAGCGGCGTAATCCTGAGCGACTCACTTTCTTTCTCCAGCGAGGCAGAGGGTGACAGCCACGCCCCTTTTTGCTAGAGCATACGCACATTAGTTCGCAATGAGATCCGTTAAAAATCGGGAAAATTATTACTGATTACGAAAGTAAAGTACGTGGACTAGCTGTTGGATGGCGTCAAGTTTGTAAGAAACGGCTACAACGTGTCGAAACCGGCCATCTAAAGCATCGATAACCGGTGATCGATTTGAATAGGCGTGGGGGCGAAACAGTTAATGTACTTAATGAATAATGTACGAAAGAGTTAATGGACTTCTCCTAGAACAATTTAGGCCGTTTGCAATGAATGGCTGCTAAGATAATGTTTTTTGCAATCTTGCAATGTAAGATAATTTATACACATTCAGCCTTATTTTTACACTATTGCGGCGAACAGAACACACCTTATTGTAATCGTTGTATTACCATCTAGCGACACCCGTAATCAAATTTGAAAGAATGACAATGAATAGATAATGACACAACATTATGCCTGTCTTTGCCTCATGGCGATACCATGCACCTGGAATTTCTTCTCTTCTTTTTGATTAATGGCTGATTTGCTATAAGATCGACTGAATCGTGGTTGGTCCACCTACTTGGTCCAGGTACACGTAGTTCCTGAATGACCGTAATTGTAATGTGCACGTATGCTATCGCGTACAATATAATTCTTTAAATTCTAAAAAAAACACGATTTCATAGCATTGTTGCAATCTAAATGACACTAGGTATGTTGCAGTTAGGCGAGGTAAAATCAGTAAACGGGTAACACGAGGTGTCATGCTTGTCGAACGAAGAATTTTGTTTAGAGGCGTACGCACCCAGGTAAGCACGACACATCTTTAATTACATTCAAGGCTTCATGCCCGTTGTGCAAGAAAGGCCCAATCGTCGTGAAGGATTCGCCGACACTCGCCACATCCCCATTGGCACATCATCATCATCATCATCATCATCATCATCATCATCATCATCATCAGCCTAGTTAAGCCCACTGCAGGGCAAAGGCCTCTCCCATACTTCTCCAACTACCCCGGTCATGTACTAATTGTGGCCATGTTGTCCCTGCAAACGTCTTAATCTCATCCGCCCACCTAACTTTCTGCCGCCCCCTGCTACGCTTCCCTTCCCTTGGAATCCAGTCCGTAACCCTTAATGACCACCGGTTATCTCCCCTCCTCATTACATGTCCGGCCCATGTCCATTTCTTTTTCTTTATTTCAACTAAGATGTCATTTACCCGCGTTTGTTGCCTCACCCAATCTGCTCTTTTCTTATCCCTTAACGTTACACCGATCATGATCCGGATCCATGGTCACTACCTGCCCTAAGTAGATGTATTCCCCTACCACTTCCAGTGCCTCGCTACCTATCGTAAACTGCTGTTCTCTTCCGAGACTGTTAAACATTACTTTAGTTTTCTGCAGAATAAATTTTCAGACCCACCCTTCTGCTTTGCCTCTCCAGGTCAGTGAGCATGCATTGCAATTGGTCTCCTGAGTTACTAAGCAAGGCAATATCATCAGCGAATCGCAAGTTGCTAAGGTATTCTCCATCAACTTTTATCCCCCATTCTTCCCACTCCAGGTCTCTGAATACCTCCTGTAAACATGCGGTGAATAGCATTGGAGAGATCGTATCTCCCTGTCTGACGCCTTTCTTTATTGGGATTTTATTGCTTTCTTTGTGGAGGACTACGGTGGCTGTCGAGCCGCTATAGATATCTTCCAGTATTTTTACGTATGGCTCAGCTACACCCTGATTCCGTAATGCCTCCATGACTGCTGAGGCTTCGACTGAATCAAATGCTTTCTCGTAATCAATGAAAGCTATATATGAGGGTTGGTTATATTCTGCACATTTTTCTATCACCTGATTGATAGTGTGAATATGGTCTATTGTTGAGTAGCCTTTACGGAATCCTGCCTGGTCCTTTGGTTGACAGAAGTCTAAGGTGTTCCTGATTCTATTTGCGATTGCCTTAGTAAATACTTTGTAGGCGACGGACAGTAAGCTGATTGGTCTATAATTTTTCAAGTCTTTGGCGTCCCCTTTCTTGTGGATTAGGATTATGTTAGCGTTCTTCCAAGATTCCAGTACGCTCGAGGTTATGAGGCATTGCGTATACAGTGTGGCCAGTTTCTCTAGAACAATCTGACCACTATCCTTCAACAAATCTGCTGTTACCTGATCCTCCCCAGCTGCCTTCCCCCTTTGCATAGCTCCTAAGGCTTTCTTTACTTCTTCTGCCGTTACCTGCGGGATTTCGAATTCCTCTAGGCTATTTTCGCTTCCACGATCGTCGTGGGTGCCACTGGTACTATATAAATCTCTGTAGAACTCCTCATCCACTTGAACTATCTCATCCATATTAGTAACAATATTGCCGGCTTTGTCTCTCAACGCACACATCTGATTCTTGCCTATTCCTAGTTTCTTCTTCACTGTTTTTAGGCTTCCTCCATTCCTGAGAGCCTGTTCAATTCTATCCATATTATAGTTCCTGATGTCCGCTGTCTTGCGCTTGTTGATTACCTTGGAAAGTTCTGCCAGTTCTATTCTAGCTGTAGGGTTAGAGGCTTTCATACATTGGCGTTTCTTGATCACATCTTTTGTCTCCTGCGATAGCTTACTGGTTTCCTGTCTAACGGCTTTACCACCGACTTCTATTGCGCACTCCTTAATGATGCCCATGAGATTGTCGTTCATTGCTTCAACACTAAGGTCCTCTTCCTGAGTTAGAGCCGAATACCTGTTCTGTAGCTTGATGCGGAATTCCTCTAGTTTTCCTCTTACCGCTAACTCACTGATTGGCTTCTTGTGCACCAGTTTCTTCCGTTGCCTCCTCAAGTCTAGGCTAATTCGAGTTCTTACCATCCTATGGTCACTGCAGCGCACTTTGCCGAGCACGTCCACATCTTGTATGATGCCAGGGTTAGCGCAGAGTATGAAGTCTATTTCATTTCTAGTCTCACCATTCGGGCTCCTCCACGTCCACTTTCGACTAACCCGCTTGCGGAAAAAGGTATTCATTATCCGCATAATATTCTGTTCTGCAAACTCTACTAATAACTCTCCTCTGCTATTCCTAGAGCCTATGCCATATTCCCCCACTGACTTGTCTCCAGCCTGCTTCTTGCCTACCCTGGCATTGAAGTCGCCCATCAGTATAGTGTATTTTGTTTTGACTTTACCCGTCGCCAATTCCACGTCTTCATAAAAGCTTTCGACTTCCTGGTCATCATGACTGCTTGTAGGGGCATAGACTTGTACCACCTTCAATTTGTACCTCTTATTAAGTTTCACAACAAGACCTGCTACCCTCTCGTTAATGCTATAGAATTCCTGTATGTTACCAGCTATTTCCTTATTAATCAGGAATCCGACTCCTAGTTCTCGTCTCTCAGCTAAGCCCCGGTAGCACAGTACGTGCCCGCTTTTTAGCACTGTATATGCTTCTTTTGTTCTCCTAACCTCACTGAGCCCTATTATATCCCATTTACTACCCTCTAATTCCTCCAATAACACTGCTAGACTCGCCTCACTAGATAACGTTCTAACGTTAAACGTTGCCAGGTTCAGATTCCAATGGCGGCCTGTCCGGAGCAAGGTATTCTTAGCACCCTCTGCAGCGTCACAGATCTGACCGCCGCCGTGGTCAGTTCCTTCGCGGCTGCTGGGGACTGAGGGCCGGGGTTTGATTGTTGTATTCATATGGGAGGTTGTGGCCAAGTACTGCACCAGGGTGGCCAATCCTGCTCTGGTGAGAGAGTGCGTTACCGGTTCTGGTCGCCGGGATCAGGCCGCACTCCAGGCCTGTTTGTGCGATTTTCTCAACACACGGTTTTTTATGTATTTTCCGGTGGAGAATTAGCGCGGCACCGGGATTTGAACCACGGTCCTCTTGCACGGGAGACAGATACTCTACCGTCCCCGCAGTAGTTAAATTAAAAAATTAAGTTATGGGGTTTTACGTGACAAAACCACTTTCTGATTATACGGCACGCCGTAGTGGAGGACACCGGAAATTTCGACCACCTGGGGTTCTTTAACGTGCACGTAAATCTAAGTACACGGGTGTTTTCGCATTTCGCCCCCATCGAAATGCGGCCGCCGTGGCCGGGATCCGAGCCCGCGCCCTCGTGCTCAGCAGTCCAACACCACAGCCACTGAGCAACCACGGCGGGTCCCGCAGGAGTTGTACGCCTCAATTAACCTACAGTGGTGCCCTATTTGATCAGTCAAGGTTGACCAATCTGAGATCGGTTATACCGCACGGATGGCACTCGACTAGAGAACCTGGTATTTATGACTTGCACATGTGTCGTCATACCTAATTGAGGATGTATATATGTATATATATCAGGGGCGTATCCAGGGGGGGGGGGGGCTTATGGAGCTTCAGCCCCCCCCCCCGAAATTTTTTCGTGCTGTCATGCGCCGCCGACCAAAACAACTCGCGGCGCCGGAAATCATGCTCAATTTTGTCTATATATATATATATATATATAGAATGTCCTTAATTCACGCTCGAAAAGACATTTAAGCGCGAACATTGCGAAATCGGGCTGGATTTCGCAGCAACGCCCATGCATCGGGAGTCACATATCGTAACGCAAGGAGCCCCACCGAGCACAAAATTTCAAGGGCGTTTTGATGGCGAGCGGGCTCGTCTCGGCATCTCGCGGAGGCCGCGGAATCTACGGAGCGCTTGGATTTCAATTCAGAAACTTTGTGGGTATAAAGTTCTCATAACATTTTGATGCGAAAGGTGCATTGACATTTCCGAAGTCGTGCTTTAGATTTTCAATTACGGAACTTTGTGGGTTTAATGCTGTTGTAAACATTTGACGCCAAACGTGCATCGACTTTTCAAAAGTCGTACATCGGGCCATACAACGAGACAAGCCAAATCAATATACTATCAGACAAGTTGACAAAGCACGCAGCGAGGTCCGATGAGACAAAGCGTTGTGGTGGTTCATTTGTGCCGTGAGGTCACAGAAAAGGATATGAACATTTTTTTTTCCACCTGCGCCAAAGAATCCATGTCAAGACACTAAATCCACCATTGTAACTAAGTTCTTATTTATTTTTCTACCTAGACTTTTTAACGCGAGGATACATTGAGCCCCTTTCTCTTCTTTTTTTTTCTTTTGTTTTCGTAACCCGCGGGCTGCCGATCCAGCCAGTGCGCATGCGTTTTTCTCGTGCTGCATCAACAACCGCGCTACGCACTTGGATGCGCGTTCCTTTTCTCTGGCTGACTGCATTTTCGCCTGGCAGAGTTTTGGACGCTTCCTGGCTAGCAGACGAGAAAAAGAAACAATGCATAGTCGCTCGCCGCCAGCACTGCGGGGACTCGACGAATTGCAACGAGATCGCTTGAGCGCAACCTCTCCGCAAAATTTTGTCTCGCCGGTGTAGGATACCAAGCATTATGCGCATGGTTTTCTGTGGACCAAGCATCACACGTTTTCTTCGATATTTCTTCGGTAGCCACACAAGGTGCCCAAAGTAGGCATTCGATTGTAGCCAACATGCGTTCCTTTGCGTTATTCTATTTCGCCGCCCCCCGCCCCACAAAAGAAAACAAGGAAGACATTGTTGTAGCGAAGCGAATTGTCGCATGGTGAAAGTTTGATTTTGTTACTTCTTTTGCGGAAAGTAATGAGCCACGGGACGCTTCAGTTGCCGGATACTATTATATTATTGCTATATCAGCTATATGAAGACTCCAGGCGCATTCCTGCTGTTGCCCGCATGTTCCGTATAAATAACGGCCAAGGGCGATAACATCGAGACCACGCGCCGCATGCTCTACGTGCGCATGAAAGCGTGGGGGGGGGGGGGAAGGGGGAGGGGGTGAGCCGACGATGAGTCTTGTGTGCGCAAGGGAGAAAAGCGGTGAGGAAGCGCACCGCCTTCCGTCGCACGCGATACATTTTGGGAGTGGAGGGAGGGGGGGGGGGCTGTGATCTGTGAATCTGTGGTTGCGCAACCTGTTTATTTGCCTTGTTTGACGCATTATATATAGCGACTTTTTCTTAGGTACGTAGATTTATTGGAGACTTATACGTATATTTAAATATCTTGTTGCGAGGTTTTGTGTATATGCGCAGTGAACTTTGTTTCCAGTGACAATTTTTTGCCCTGTATCAAGCTGTATCTTCACCCCGCGCAATAATGGTTCGGTTCATTATTTTCGAGGCATGCGCGTAGCACATACGCATCTCATTTACAAGTGACATGCAGAAGTGAGGTTAAATGTTCTTTAATGCTCTCATACACTGGGTTGAACATGGTTGCGTGGCATAATGGACACTCCAAAAGTTGAACAGCTTGATATCGTTAGGTTTTTGACAAATGAAGATGTTTCCCAAAAAGAAATTATTCGCCGTATGGCTGCCGTATACGTTGAAGATTGCGTTTCATTGGCCACTGCGAAGCGTTGTAGCCAACTGTTCAAAGAAGGACATGAAAGTTACAAAGAAGATCCATGGCCGGGCCAAAGCCACCATGCAATCACCCCCAACACAATTGAAAATGCCGTGGTTGCTCAGTGGCTATGGTGTTGGGCTGCTGAGCACGAGTTCGCGGGATCGAATCCCGGTCACGGCGGCTGCATTTCGATGGAGGCGAAATCCGAAAACACCGGTGTACTTAGATTTAGGTGCACGTCAAAGAACCCCAGATGATGGTGACGACTTTTTGTCTGCAATTGTGACCGGGGGGATGACTCGTGGTGCCGCTACTACTAGGCTGAAACACTACGGCAAAGCTTACAGTGGAAACATTTGAATTCACCATTCCCAAGGAAAACAAAGGCCGTCATGTTGACTTCTTTTTAGATCGTTAGGGGCTATTATTGATCGAATTTTCTAAACCTGGAGAAACTCTAAATCGTGTCAGATATTGTGAAAGGTCGTGTCAGCTGCGTGTCGCAATCAAGAACAAAGGACGGGGAAAATTGAGCATTGGGAACATCTTGCTTCCCGACATTGCCCGTTCCCACGTCGCTGATGTGGTTAATACAAAACTGGCAAAGTTCAAGTGGGAAACGCTGCAACATCCCTCATGCAGCCCAGACCTGTTGCCTTGCGTCTTCCACATTTGGTAAAATTTGAAAAAACTGCTCAAGGGAACCACATTCGTGTCGGAAGATGACGTGTAGTCATTTACAGATTTTTGAGGCAGCAAGTCAAGGAGTTTTATGAGACGGCAATCACGCGACTCGTTAGTACGACATGTGTCTGAATACTCATGGTGACTACTTTAAATAAAGTACCCCGTTTTTCATATATTCGCATTGGCTCACTTTCATTTGACTCGCCCTCGTATATTTTGCAGAACTCCTGCTTTCTATATGTGCTCTGTTGCGACTATAATTTCCGAGCAATTACTCGCAATACACAACCGGTGACAGCTGCTCCTGCTCAATACATTCTAACAAAGGACAGCGTCATTGAGATTTTCCCCTGGTCGTTGCATATGTACGAAAATGTAAACAAGTTTGTTGAATGATATATATATATATATATATATATATATATATATATATATATATATATATATATATATATATATATATATATATATATATATATATATATATATATATATATATATCTTTTTTTTCTCCCTTGACTAAATTATAAGGGGAGGCCAAGCTGCAAAGTGCGCCCCCCAAGAACGAAATTTCTGGCTACGCCACTGATATATATATATATATATATATATATATATAAATATATATTTAAGAGGGTTCCCGTACAGTCATAAAATAAAGGAAAAGACATTACAAAAAGACAAAAAATAGAAAAAAGGAACATGACAGGTGATTTGAACTCATGACCCTTGGATGTTGCCCGGAAAGATAGCTCAGTCGGTTGGTTTGTCAGGCTCCAGGTTACTTTCAAGCGCCATAGCTCCTGCTCCGAGCCTCATACTTACGTGGAAAGAAACTGATGTTCTTGGGAAGAAGGGGGGGGGGGGGGAAGATGAGGGGGGAAATATGCGCTCACCGAGAAGGCATCGTCAGCACGGGACCCCCACCAGGCATCTTTCTCAGATGTGGGGAAACTTCGCGGCCGAAACGAAGCCTCCCTTCTCCACCGGCCCAGAGGGGAAAACGCGCTTTCCGATCGCTCAAGGTTGCGAGGGCACAATAGTAAGCTCTAGCGTCTAGGAAAAGCTTAAAAAGGTGCGAGGGCGGCACGCATAGCGTGGGGAGCTAGCCGCCAGAATAGCTATCTCAAGGACTGCTGCTGACGAGGGCGACATACCTTCGTGTAATTATAATAACCCTAATAGGACTACTTTCGAAAGAAAAAAAAAGGAAACGGCCCAGAGGGCTATACTACGAGAGCTATATGACTGATAATTTTCTATGTATATATGTATTCATCTCTTCTATGGGATCGCATGCGCGCGTTGTTGCTTTGTCTCTAAGAATCAAGGAAAGGAAGGCAAAATTGCAGCGCCGTGGTTTTAAAGCGCACCCGTGGTAGAGAAACGGAAGGCGATATAAGCGTGCGTGGCTATGATACGCACACGAAAAACTGCCTCAAACTAGTTAGACTTGAGGGAAATCTTCGTTAACAAACGATAGCACAGCAATCAGCATTCGAATATAATTATAGCCCTCCCAGTTGAAAATGACAACAGAGGTTGTGTTCAGTACTACAGAAATTTCTGTTGTACAACAGGATTTTTCTGTAGTAACTACAGATTCCTGATGGAGCGACAGACTTTTCTGATGTACAACAGACATTTGTTGTTGCTACTACAGAAGTGCAGTCTGTTGTATGTCTGTTGTTACAACAGAAAGCTGAAGCTCTACAACAGATTTTTGTAGTACTACAGAAAAATTTGTCATCACTACAGGCACCCTGTTGTCCCAACAGAAATGTTCCTGAAGTAACCCGAAAAACTTCTGTAGTGCTACAGAGAGCTGTTGAAATACTACAGAAACGTATTGTGGCAACAGGCCCGCAATTGTCACAGCAGAAGTGTTCCTGAAGTAACCCGAAAAACTTCTGTAGTGCTACAGAGAGCTGTTGAAATACTACAGAAACCTATTGTGGCAACAGGCCCCCAATTGTCACAACAGAAGTGTTCCTGAAGTAATGCGACCAACTTCTGTTGTACTACAGAAAAATGTTGTTGTACGACAGAAACCTATCATTGCAACAGGCCCCCAGTTGTCATAACAGAAGTGTTCCTGAAATAATGGACAACCTTCTGTTGTACTACAGAGAACTGTTCCACAACGGAAACCTATCGCCGCAGCATGTACCCAATGATGACAACAGAAGTGCACTGAAATTGTGTGATGCGACAAGCTTCTGTAGTGCGCGGTTGAAAAAGACAAAAGGAATTCCTGTCGCAACTACAGAAATTCTGTTGTACGACAGAAGTTGTTGACATTTCTTAATTGGGAGACATTTCTGACGTTACGACAGAAATTCTGATTTCGCAACAGAAGCATTCTGTCACGACAACAAGAGTTCTGAAGTCGCAACAACAGCTTTATATCCTGACAGCGACTCCGACGTTACGACACCAATTCTGACATCGCAGCAGAAACATACGGTCGCGATGGCCAAGAGTTCTGAAGTCGCAACAGAAGCGCTTTCCGTCGCGGTCCTTTAAAATTGTATGTTTTCGCATCGGTGGTGTACACTGTACTTTTTTTTCTCTTGCGCGGTATTCAATCGCGCTTCTCTGAAGCCGGCAATGCTGATGGCACCGACGGTATTAAAGTCGACGTGGCGAATAGTTATAATTGTGCCGTGGCGACGCGGCACCAGCAACGCCCTACCGGCCTCCTCAAAATCGGCCACTGATTAAAATCATACCATCTGCGGGAATGGCTGCGTATCCGTTTTTTTTTGGTAAGATGTGGCACACAGGCCTGTGGACTTACATGTGCTGTTACACTGACACATTAGTTAATTTCCCAGGAATATTTCACAAGCTTTATGCGAAGCAGAAAAGAAGATTTGGGTTGTTCCACAAAGTTGCGTGAAAAGCTGTCTCGCTCGGGTCTCATTAATCTGGTACAGTGCTGCTGTGAGAAGCCAGTATGCTGTCAGAAAGAACTCTCATCCACGAATGTTTATGTAGCTATTTTGCATTGAACACACGAATTATATGCGCGCTCAAAAGTGTAAAGAACGAGAGACCACTGTCGAAACTAGCAGTAATAACCCTAAAAGTCAACGTTGTCTATTTCTGTATTCCTTATTTAATATGGATATCGTACATCAAAATCGATGTTCTAGCACTGCACGATGTACCTGTCGATGGTACGAACACTCTTGCTCTTCTAGAAATGCGGCACTTGACGCCGTGGAGTGATAGCGGATCTTGGCTCTCAAAATGCAAATGTAGACATCAGCGCATCAGCATACGTCGTACTATTCACATGGCCAAAACGTACACTCGAAAAGCATGTCAGCGGTGGTGCATTCTTCAAGTTTTTCTTCGCGCTTATGCTTGTGGGGGTTCATGCAAGAAGTTTACTTGGCGGTTCGTTTCCTGACAGTTCGGTTTTCCACTGAATACTTGTATTCTGTGTCGCGCAAAACGTTGTACAAAGACTTACTATCCATGCTATTCCCGCCTCCACTTTACCGATCAATATACATTAAATTGCCAGGCCACGATGTGCTAAAGCGAGTTCGCAAAATGTATTTATCCCCTTGCTGCAAAACATTCTTTTATAAAGTTCATAGTGAAACCATACCGCTTAAAGCATGGCTACAAAAAAAGGGTATCTTTGTCTCTTCTGTTAACTGTCGCCTTTGTGATGTACCAGAGACAATTGAACATTGTTTTATTAGCTGCACCGACGCCATCCTATTTTGGGATGTCCTCCAACGGACCTTAAAGAAAGACTTTGAGATTAACGCTCATACTGTGCGATACCTGCTGCCAACCTCTGATAATAGTGCACCTTTCGATATGTTTTTTGTCATGGGAATGCACAGTTTGTGGAAAACGCGAATGATGGACCGCAACGCCGAAACGGTTGTACCTACAAGGGCAAATTTCATCCAAATGACGCTACACCTAAAGCAGGTTTATGATGGACTCGGTGTGCAACCGGACTGGTACACTATTTTGGTGAGGTGCTTATCCTTGCCACCCTTCTAAAGTGACACGAACGTTTCTACTCACAGTATGAACGCTGCCTCTTCTGTGTGACTTTCATTGTGCCCTCCATTCTCTGACTATGCAGAAATGGTGAACGTCTAGTTGAATGCAACTATAATAAATACCATGAAAGAAAGAAAAAAAAAGTCAGCGGTGGTGCAGTGGTAAGATGCCGGGCTGGGAATCGTGAGGTCATATGTACGGATGCTAGGCGAAGACGTTTTTTTATAATTTTTTTTTACTTTTATGTTTTTTTTGTACTAACAAAGTTACATAACCTTGCGGACGTCTCTTTCAATTTTTAATTAAATATTGATCAAGAACTACAGAACTTTCTACTACAGGACGTCACACTACAGACAACAGAACTACAGACAACAGAACTACAGGCAACAGAACTACAGGCAACAGAACTACAGAAACAACGTCCCAAAATACGACAGACTGTTAAAATTTCCTGTTGTGTTTTTCAACTGGGCTAATAATAATTGTAAATATTAATCTCATCTATGGGATCTAATGCGCGCGCTGTTGCTTTGTCTCTGCGTGTAGTAGTTAAAAGAGCCTGTTTAAGGCGATATAAGCGCGCGTGGCCATGATACGCACACGACAAACTGCCTTAAAATATTTAGACTTGAGGGGAAAGCTTCAGTAACAAGCTATAACACGGCAATCAGCACTCGAATACGGCGAGAGAAATTATTGAGACATGGAAAATTCCCTTGAAATAAATATGGTTTGCGAGACAAATGCCTGTAAGTATTGAACCTCTTAAGAGATGAGGGGGGAAATATGCGCTCACCGAGAAGGCATCGTCAGCACGGGACCCCCACCAGGCATCTTTCTCAGATGTGGGGAAACTTCGCGGCCGGAACGAAGCCTCCCTTCTCCACCTGCCCAGAGGGGGAAACGCGCTTTCCGATCGCTCAAGGTTGCGAGGGCACAATAGTAAGCTCTAGCGTCTAGGAAAAGCTTAAAAAGGTGCGAGGGCGGCACGCATAGCGTGGGGAGCTAGCCGCCAGAATAGCTATCTCAAGGACTGCTGCTGACGAGGGCAAAATACCTTCGTGTAATTATAATAACCCTAATAGGACTACTTTCGAAAGAAAAAAAAAAGAAAGGAAACGGCCCAGAGGGCTATACTACGAGAGCTGTATGACTGATAATTTTCTATGTATATATGTATTCATCTCATCTATGGGATCGCATGCGCGCGTTGTTGCTTTGTCTCTAAGAATCAAGGAAAGGAAGGCAAAATTGCAGCGCCGTGGTTTTAAAGCGCACCCGTGGTAGAGAAACGGAAGGCGATATAAGCGTGCGTGGCTATGATACGCACACGAAAAACTGCCTCAAAGGCACATAGCCGATGACAAAAGCTCAGTGGCTCAAGTTGTCTATACTATAGCCCAGACAGCAGCAACCACATGCCTAGAGTATCAAGTTTTCTTAATACATCCACAGATACACCCGGTGAGGAAGCAATGACGAATGCCAAACCCCGGAGAAGAGGCAAGGAAAGCTCCGCTTTAGAATTGTGCAAGTTAAAGCAAGTGGTACGTGTAGAGTATACAGCCGGTTGTGTGGCAGACAAGTTGATTAGCCGATGGTTTCTATTATCCTAATATCTTGAATCATTTTCGCGTAAGGACCACGCACGTAATACACAGGACTAAAATGAAGTTTGCGTAACGGTCAGTTCTCTCTCCATAATTCGCGATAAACCGCGCATAAGAAAGCGTATAAAATTAAGCGTATAAACCGCCTGTGCAGAGAGATCGACCATCGTTTGGAATGAAACCTCTGGCATAGAAGCCCTATACTCTAACCGTTGAGAGCGTGGCGTACTTATGCGATGTATACATGTCACAGACCGAGACGCCAGAGTGGGAGTAGTTGCGAGATGAGCCTGCTTTCTTGAACAAGTGTTAGAGCATGCCACATTAGGTATGTTGTCGTGTATTGTATATACAAAAACATGTGTATTTCTATTGGGATTTCAAATCCGTGAAGTAAACCGAAAAAAAAAAACATTAGGCCACAGACGCTTGCCTCAGCAGGCGGAACAATTCAGAATTACCCACGCGCAAGAGACTTTACTACCTGTGAAGGCACTGTTTTTTCGATCCACCAGGAGCTGCCTTGTGGGCTCCGTTAAGCCAATATACCTCGCACCTCCGTATAGTTTGAACGCCGGTCGAGGAGTCATTGTGGTTAGCCATCCAACTTAGCATCAAACGTTAAAACGTGAACCAACATCTCGTGAAACTGATTCAATGAATAGTAAAAAGAACCAATAATCAATAATTGAAAAGCGTACCAAAGAAAGAAAAGCCACACATGTAGCACGACATTCGCTTGGACTCCTTAAGGAATCCCTGGACTGCGGCACAAAAATCTATGAGGCGAAATCCCAGAGTAGATGCCCAAAATGAAAGAGACCAATCCCAACGCACTTTGCTATTGCTGTAATTGCTTCGCCATTTGGAAGTAACTGGCAAGTTTGTTGTTAAAAGTGGCGTTAGTTGAACCTAAAAGAACCACTATATTAACCTCCAATGAAGGCCATGAATCAGGTCGCGAACATGAATTCCAGTGCACACACACACACACACACACATACAAAAAACTACAACCATAAACACAAAAAATTAAACTTGTCCTTTTCGTGTGCACTCCGAAGATTAGCGCAAAAAGGCTTGAACAACGTGGACATATTGTTCTTTTCCTGAAGGCTATTATTCATCACTAGGGCGCCTGGACTGTGCAATTAATATCGCAGTGTTTTGCTGGGCCACATGGCTAGGTTATTTACAGTGCACATTCATCTGTCTTCAACGGGCTCGCAGTATATAGGTGAAGAACAAATGAAAATTTCAGCTGCAGACAGAGCCTAACCTCTGAGATCACAGGCTCCCCTCCTTTCTTTTTATTGGGGTTTGCACCCTTGGCAGCCTCGTCACCCACGTCAGTTTGACCCGCCGTCGAGACTCAAGACATCGGCGAGGCGTATCCCAGAAAAGTAAACTTAAATTCTGCAAATTTTGGGCTTGATTCAACGCGCGGATGCGTATCAATGGCAAACTGAGAAAAGTTTGTCGTCACGTTCCTCCTGCGTTACACGACCTCGATCACTCTGCGTCGCATGAGGCGAACAGGATATACCGAAAGCTATTCTCGCAACTTACAACAAAGTTCAGGCAGTCACCGTCGCTTTTTTCTTAGCCACCATCCTCGTGAGAGCATATCGCGCCGTTTATCAAGGAGCTCGATAACAAAGACAACCGCACGAAAGAATCACTCTCACCGAGGAATTTATGACATATCATCTTTAGGTGTAGTCTATCCCGAGGCAATCCTCGTGCAAATAATCTGGACGAGCCGGCACCTGCATAAACGTATATAACGGTTCTAAAGCACTTCCTATCATCAGGAATGTGTAACAGTTACCTGGTGTTGTCCATATTCATTTTTGTATCCCTTCATTTTGTTTTTAACTTTCGACTGCAGGCACCCTGCTCGGACACTCCTAACCGATTTTCCTGAGTTATCGCAGACTGCGCAGTACAGCGCAGTGTGCACTGAACACATCACGACTTATTGTAGGGCGGGTTGGTTTTTCCTAACTTACAGACGGCGTCAGATGACACCAAGGGCAAACAGGGAGACATCAAGGCATTCATATCGCCACCATAAGAGTGGGGCATGTGATCTCCCTGTCTGTGCTTCGTGTTTTCAGGCGACGATTGTAAGCCAGGTACTCCCAACATACTATCGGTCACAAATGAAACAATACTCCTACAAGAATATAGAGCAGACAGCTGGAAGCAAAACGAAGTTTCTAATACATGAGTACGCGTATTGTTCTGCATTTTAAGAATAATGCGATAGTAAGGAAACGACTAGCAAAAAATAAATAATTACCAGTCAGAGTTATCTTAAAGACTGATAGTTTGGGGCCGTTCTGTCCATGCGTCACGGTTTTGTAACTAAAAATTCGCCAAAAACTAACAGCGAAAGGAGCTGAACTCAGGCGTTCGTCGTAGCGACAGCCGTTTACATGGTGCGCCCGTAGGCGCCGCTAAGTGGAGGGGATGCTGCATATGGGGACATTTTTTTTCGCGAATGCCAACTGGAAGCTTGAGATTGCAGACCGGGCGAAGCGCCGTGAACTTGCTACCAGCTTTCGAGGACAATATGTAAGTGTTGCAGAAATGTATGCATGGCTCCCTCAATCCCGTAAAAATTTTCACGCCTCAAAACTAAACGGCAATGTAGTGGTTAGAACATCGTGCTGGCACGGCGTGATGTGTTCGACTCCTGGTGGCGGAAGTGGACAACGTTTGACGCGATGGCTACGACGACGTCGTTTCGCAAAAGCGAGGCCTGACGCACTCAACGAACCCGGTCTACAAGTTTTGCCAGCCCCCCTACACCCCCCTCCCTGCCGTAATCGAATCAATTGAAAATTAGACGCATTCAGCAACACTCGAAAGAAATGGTCCTCCTGTTAAGAGTCACAATACTCCTCTTCCGTCTTAGCTTTGAGAGTTGCAGCTGCCCCTCAATCCGGTTTACGTGGCATACTGATACTTGGCATGCGCACAAGTGACCAAAGACGAAGAGCACAAGCGGATGTCCCACCTCAAGTGAACCTTGCTGACTTCTTTGCTGCCTTCTTGGGAGCACGTATCCCTTTGTCCCCGATATCGAAAGCACCCATTAGGAGATTCAGGCAATGACTCGCACTTCGCGACGCGCATTGATTTGAGTGGAATTCAGACGGGCATGGTTCTAGCAACTTCCGAGTGTCCCTCCTTTCTTGCGATATAACAGTGCCCGAAACGACCGTTATGTTGGTGTTGTGTAGGAGGTACAGACCTGCGAAAGAGCGGAGGCAGCGAAAGGTAATGGTACGGTACACGTCTACATCGTCGATCAACAGAAACTTCGCGCTTGAGTCCCAGCGTGATAGAGTGCGACCACTCTTTCAGCTACCTGCGCACATTTTCGAGAATTTCAACGGCCGATATTGACGGGAATGAGTTCACTGCGAACCAAACGTCTCCTTTCGAGAGTAACTGCGTTGAAACATCAAGTCCGTCTATACTCTGGCATGCACCTTCGTCTGATTAGCTCTGCCCTCGCGTCCTGCGTCGACCACGAGACCGCCCTAGCCTTTCATAAGGTCCATAGTCACGTGCTGGAATACGAGGGAGGTCCTAGACTCGGCAATGGCCTCGTCCTTCAGGCGCCCCGTGAGACCTGGCATGCTCTGAGGTATTCCAATAAAAAGAGGAACGAATGAAGAAAGAACGAAAATAAATTTTTTGAGTTGGTATTTGAGAATATTTAGATAGATGCAAGCTCTTGATTTTAATGGGATGAAGGTGTAAATGAAAAGAAAATACAGTTAATCCAATCTATTCTGCAGAAATATGACAAAACATTAACTTCGAGTTTAACAGTGGAAATCTTTGTGATTCTGCAATATTATCTTGCATGGCATCCCTAACCTTCCTATCGCATTGCCCAGGCGACGAGACCCCTAAAGAAAGCAAATACTTGACATGTACGTCTATTCTAAGAAGGCGGAACGATGTTTCTAAGGATCAGTTGTAATTCAGAATATAATTGACAATCCATCAGAGAATGATCTTTTCTTTCATATACCCAAAGAGGGGGAGTTCCACGTCCGCCATCTTGTTCTGCGTCTTTCTCTCCTGCTGTTTCTTGTCCACGTTAAAGCTCCTTCGCTGTCGGCTACGCTACAAACGATACCTCGTTGACTTTTTTCCATAGTGCTGTTTTCTTTTCGGCAAGCTCAAGAATTCGAACTTAGATATAATTCGAACTCAAAATTGAGTTTTTTTGCAGTTCCAGGCATTCTAACTGGTAAAAACGCCATGATAAACGGAACAAATAAACACAGCAGACGGTTAATTCAAGTAAAATTCCACTTCCAATTATCCCACTTGCCACGGAACTCTCACGCCCGTTGTTGGATCTGGAGTACAATCCCAATTGCTGTCCCCCAGATTTTGGACCTTGCCGTTGGGTGAGAGGGTTGGCCGAGGTTGAGGAAGGCTTTGAGATGAAAAGTGTAGGTTTATTTACATAATTTAGAGTGAGAGTACAAAGAAATTAACAGTCATAAAGTCATTACGAACCGGCAGCAACTCGAACGCTGCGGCCCGCGGCAAGAAGCTCGAAAGTGATGAATGAATGCATGCTCTCTTGCTGCTGCCCGGCTCTGGCTTTTAACCCCTTCGATGTGTCGAAGTCACGTCCCGTTTGGCCAATTGGCGAGCCCGCTCAGGTGGCTTCATTTTTTGGCCAATGGTAGGCGCCCATGCGATAGTGAGTCGCACCCGGCGCAGAGGATCCTTCCCTTGTCTCCGCCTGTCCGAGGGAGTACTCCTTTGAGGTATTGCCTTTTCTAGTCTGCAACTGCCATCACAAAGGCGGACGGGGGGATTGCTCCCAGGGCTTCACGGAGCACTACGGCCGAGGTTGCCTCGCATCTTGCAAGCGCCGTCACAAATTCCGGATGGGGAGAGACGGTTTGTCTTCGAGCGATCTTTCAGAGCTACAAAGCAGCTTCGCTCAAGACCCAGGTTACCTGGAATTGCGGCGGGCTGCCCTTTTAATTTCAGGAAGAGTTAAAGGGAAGCTGAAACGGTTTTCAATTGCCATGAATAGCTGGGATTGGGAAGAACAGTCCTAATAATTTACGGTTCCGAAATTTTTTTTTCGTTTTGTTAATTTAGGGGCGGAAATCGCTTTCTAAATCACCTCGCGGACACGCCCCCATCGCTTCCCGGAGCGCCGGGTGAGGTTGTTGCCAGAGGAGAGAACCAGTGAGAGCGACGTCATGGGCGGAGACCGAGCCAACCGAGCTGCGGACCGGCGTGCTGACATGTGCTGGCATGCCTCTTTCCGTCCTGCGCTTTACTGAACGACGCTACGAGAGATCTGCCGCCGCCGCCGCCGCCACTCACGTTTGTTTTGCGATTTTCGTAAACTGTTCTTTCCTTCTGGGCTGCATGAGTGCCTACAGCCAAGGGTGGCCAACATGCCCTCGTTCTGTGCAGCATTCGGCTGCGCGAACACAGGCGTGCGAGGCGATGTGGTGTTTCACAAATTCCCGAAGGAAAAGAAGCTTGCAGCGCAGTGGGTACGTGCGGTGAGGAGAGATAAGTTCGTGCCGACGAAATCAACTGTGCTGTGCTCGGAACATTTCCGCGACAGTGACTATCATCGGAGCTTGATAACGATGCGGGCAATCGGATTCCAGTTAAATCGGCGCGACTGAAGCCCGGCGTTGTTCCGTCTATATTCTCCTACAAGATAAACACCTCGCCACCTCCAAAAGCGGCCTTCGCCAAGAGGAGAAAGCGTGAGGTAAGGGTTTTAATGTGCACACGGGCAATTTTTTACCAGACGATCACCTTAGTGTCGAACAAACGGTCTACGACGAAGCGAGGTGGATGCACAACCTCGAATATGCACCTACGTGCAAAGTGCTTGCCGTTTTCATCCTGTTTTGCCTCTCCGCTTTGTAACGGAACACTGTATGTACTACAGCTGTTTGTTCGGCGCTGTTCTGAAACGGTGAAATAACTGGCCGTGGGTACGCTTGCGCATTCAGTGATATTTGTTATTCGTCCTACCTCGCGGTGCCCGCAGATTTAGCTGTTCAGCATTCGTGTTCAAATCGCACGACATGAGGCGTTACAGTAATATTTTCATGCTCGCGTTAGAGTAGTTGAACTCGGCGTGTAAAAACTTTGTTCCGTAGATTTCGCACTCACAGCTTGCTACCAGCAGCGAAATGCCGCAAAAGCGAGCGTCGGCACAGGCGCGCCCGTGGCAAGGCGAACGGGCTGAAATAATGAAGTAACGTTGTGAGGTATTGAAGTTATCAGCGTTCGACGTGGTCTAGCCCAATACAGGCATCGCTGCTTGGCAAAAAAAAAAAAATTTCTTGGTCTTGTTCCTAGGGAACTAGCTATGCATCACGCATGGGATAATTATTATTTGAAAGTAATTATATTACATTACTCATTACTGTCTTATTACGCTCATTGATTTGAATTACATTACCAATTACCGCCTTAAAAAGTAATGGTATTACTTTACGATTGCTTCCAAAAAGTTTTCATGCATACAAGAAGCAAAAAGCAAAGTATAAAGGGACGCCAACCTTACTTTAAGGTAACGTACACTTTCATGCCCTCCCCCCATGTTTCTCAACGACACCTCACCACATTACCAACGTTCTGACGCCGTACACAGCTTACTGGTGCATATTTAGCGCAATTACTAAATTACTTTAGCCATAAAAGTACAGACAAAATATTTCACATTACTATCACTAGACAACTAATCAATCGCATAAATTACTGAAAAAGTATTTCAATTATTGTAAGTAATCCAACTGCTGTCATGTATACTGATATGCTGAAATTCATGACATCCATTCCTTGCACTCTTTCAGATACTAGCAGAGCTTCTTGAGAACCGAGCCCCTGATGAACCTGTTCCACTACCATCACCAATCGAAGATTTTGAAGCAGCGAGTGTGACACAGGCATATAATGAAGAGTTTGAAGCTAAGATTTCCAGCGCGCGAGAAGGTGCACACATCGCTGTCGCTGTTGGCACACTCAACATCGTCGTTGCCGCCGTTGCCGCCATCGTTTTCCGTATCGGCTGTGGGTTCAAACATGTACGAGGTAAATACAAGCTGTCGGAGACAGCGAGAACGTTCCATCTTACAACTCAGCTATGAAGCCAGAACAACAGAACCGCGTGCTACCAGAGAGAAAGGAATGGTGCTACGCTCTGAAACGGGGACATGCGTCGGCGCCGACCGGCGACTACTGCCAACGACGTCACAGCGGCCCCGACCAATCACGGGCAAGAGCGGCGTTCGCGCGATGCCCTGAGACCCTGGTGCGCGTTTTCTTGAAAAAGCAGCCGCTTGCGTTTGTTTCCGCCCTTTGCGTTTGTTTCCGACTCAAAACTGTAGAATGCCGCAGAGAACTCATTTTTTTCGAAAAGTGTTTCAGGTTCCCATTAAGAAGAGGGACAAATGCTCCCCATGCGGCGCACGAGGGGGGGGACGTCAACTTGCTTGAACGTGCTGCGCCTCGGGCCCGTGTAGATGTGCTTCTGCGCTCCTTAATTTGGTGAACTCGAAGCAGGCTCAAGAAAAGGTCCCGTATCTAACACCGTGCACAAATTTGAAATATTGGATCATGCTATCGAATGCTATGGCGCGTGTACTTTAGTTTCTTTAACGTGGCGCTCCGACATATGCTAGAGCCACATACGCGGGCAATACATCCCAGGGAATCTCGTGACCCCAGTATAGAGTGGCCCAAAACTTGAAGTGGACGCCATTGGCTAACAGCTACCTGTTCTACACGCACAGCTGTGATTAGACACTCGCACACTTTTTTCTCTGTCTGGCCGTGCGATCGTGCCGAGAGGCAACTGAAGTGCTAGGTGGTGGACCAATTGAACAATCGTCCACCATCAGAACTAAAATCTCCATGCCAGCGCTCCTAAAGAGCCTCCGCGCAGAAGGTCTTATGCGCGCTACTAAATTTTTGGTGGTCTACGCGCCTCATGAAAAACTTTAAGAACGCCGGCCCCTGCCGCTATATAGTGTACGCCTTTTGTTTGTGATCGTCGCTCTTTATCTCTCCCTCCCGCTCTGTTCTTTCTCTCATTATCCCCACACTGCTAACCCCTGCAGTGTATGCACCCGGAACTACCTCTGGTTAACCTCCCTTCCTTACTATGCATCTTTTCTCTCTCTCTCTTTCTCTCAAGTGCACGCGTATCAGCATCACTCAAAGTTTCATATTTGTATTCCGCCATCACATTTGTGTGGTACAAGGTAGGCAAGAAGTGTAATTTGGATTAAATGAACCGCCTCGTGTCTTTATGTGTTCGATTAATTATGGCTACTCCATTCAAGTGCCTGCCACTTTGAGAGACCCAAGACTCAGCTCGAAACATTCCTTATTCCGAATTACGCCGGTTCGAATTATGCGGATTCCAATTATGCGGATAGGAAGCACTTTCTTTCTTTACATAATGTACCGCCAGGGGGACCCTAGCGATATATGTGTAGTCACGTTATTAGCGACAAAAAAAGAACAGATATTTGTCCAGTGAAGCACACACAACAATTTTACTGGCTGTCATTTAGGTGTGGTATATAATGTTCCCTTTAGCTGTGGCCATTTTTACGTAGAGCAAACTGGGCGGTGTATCAATCAGAGGATAATGGAACATAAAAGATTGTTAACCGGTGGATCGCCTGCAAATGTTTTCTTAAATAGCCAAGACTGCTGAGTTTGTGATTGCACGCATGAGTTAGATGAATGCGTGAGATTGTACAGGCATAGGAATGAAGAAACGCGTCTTATGGTCGAGGCATGGCATATCAATAATGGTGGAAGTGCGCGCGTGAATCAGTCTCCGATTACTTTACGATAGAAAGAGATCAAATTTCTCAACAGTTACCTCTTACGTAGACCGGCACGTGCACTGAACTGACACCTAGTGCTACCATTTCGAAGCATGCGCAGATTGTCATTTTTTTTTCACCTCAGTTCTTCCTTCAGTTGTCAGTCAGCATTCGTCTTCTCCACTTCTCTTCCCTTGTGTCCGTGTCTGCGCTGTTAAGAATGGCGAGCTGCAAGGCGAAACGGCCACCCAATTACGACTAGGGGACAAGACGCGCATCCCCCACTCTCCGTCGCTGCAGCTAGGAGGCGTTCGAAGAAGCGGGCTTTGTGCTGAAAACCGCCTCCATCCACCAGCCCCATCGCCGTTGTGATGGAACGACTTCGGTGGGCGAACAATGGTGCCGGAGTTCTCCAGCGCGGACCTGATATCTGCTACGCATGAGCAAGCTGCCGCGGGAAAGCCGTTTTATGTTGCTTCCCAGGCCTCGACCAGACTCAAGAACACAAGCTACCCACCCTTGGCGCCGATACTTCCCGGAACGGCACCCCTCCAACGCCGGCGTCGGGCATCGGAATGTGTGTGCCTTTGTGTACGTAAACTGTTCTGCGGGGCGGCGGCAAGTTGGCGATGAGTAAACGAACATTCACCGCCTTGTATGGCCGGTGGACCGAGTGTATAAAAACTGCTGTTTTGCGGATGCTCGACACACTTCTCTTGAGCAGTCATGTTAGACTGATACACTTCTCTCGTGCAGTCATGTTGGACTGACACTCTTTTTCTCAAGCAGTCATGTTAGACTGATTTAATTTCTGTAAATAAACCCATATTCCTCGTTCTCGATGAGAAGCAGTTCTTCCCTTCATCAACGTCCTCAGCGTGGATAAGTTGGACGACGGCATGGGCCAGCTACCTTCGGATTCATGCCGGACTCTAAACTTGGCAACGGATCTCGAGCGATGGGATTGAGCCCCCAATCCTGACAGCGCGCCTTATCCTTTCTTTGCATCATGAATCCTCACCAACTAGCACAGCTTTTTTCCCTTAAAATTGCGACACGGGTGTACAAAAAAAAAGCACGCACAGACTTTCCTGCGAGTTGGCTAACTTTACGTAGCATTGTGCCACTGGCTCATCTCCACGGAACTTGGTGCCATTATCAACGTTATGAAATTTCATCCGTTCAGAACAAACGACAGGGCTCTGGCGACACGAACTCGTGCGGAAAGCAGTGCAAGATGCAATAATGAAGCAAGCAAAGCACTGAGAGTGGCGGCGGCAGGTGCGCCGATTACGTTCCGATAATTACAATCTATCATCGCTCTTTATAGCCTGATCCATCCTCGTCGAACCATTATGAACCGTTAGATTAGACGTAGTACGACGGCGCCTGCATATGGCAAGCCCGCGCAGACCGTGTCCTAACAGCGATCTGCGATGCGTACGAAGATTTTTGACTGCTGATATCTCCGCAAGTTGTGTTTTCGCCTCTCCACGTTGAACAGCGATGTGCGGGCCCATATCTTGAAAGCGGTCTGTGAAAGGAGGATGGTGCGGCTTGTAATGACACATAACTGCGAGTCGGCCTAGTTTGAACATATTTATATTGATACTTGTTGTGCGCAAACAAACAGGGACGAAGAATAGGGGCAACTCAAGGACGAGCGCTTTCTAACAACTGGTTTTATTTTTGAAGAACTACTTACTTAAATACCCACAGAAATGATGACAGCTTCGTGAGCGCTGTCTTCTCGCCGCATAATTGGCGATGAAGCGACCGGCAGCACGAAAGGGAATTTGCTCGCTGCGGTGAGCTCTATTTCCAATGCGTCTTACGTCATGGACGGTCGGATGGGTGTACGGTTCTCCTTCGGTAAGCGAAAAATGCTTATGCATTTAAAACGTTTCTTCAAGTATGGTGCAGGTACAAAGTGAAGGCTTTATAGTGGCACTAAAAGGGTCAGTCGTCGCAGGACAAGCACATATCTCCCCCTCCTTCCGTCGCTACCTTGCCCCATTACGATTTCATCCACTCGAGATTTGGCAATCCTACTCGGTCGGACTCCGCGAAGAACGCAGATGACGGAAAGTACAGAGATATGCGCATTTATTGGAATGAGATTCTTGGCATTGCCAGACCATTTCCTTCCTGGCTATACATATAACCAATAATATGGGCCGATCCCGAAGACAGTTAAATGTAAGGATGTGGACCGCCGCCAAGGTATTACAGCCTAAATATATGGACCGATCCCGAATGTTGTGCAGGATAGAAATGTATACCTATCCTAGTTCACGACGTTGTTCATTAAAAACAGTGGTAGTTACGCCCCAAAGACGAAGCCTGGATGGCGTTATCAAATTAGTAGTCAGCTGTTCGAAGTAAGAATAGTAGTTTCATCGGCCGTATGAACTCGAAACATTCGCGTACTAAGCGAATTCACAAGCATGGTATCAGCGCGCATAACCGAACATCAAGAAATCACACTGGGATGAGGGCGCACACTCGCTTTCAAAACGGCGGTGTAAGGAAGTGCGGCAGCAGCAGCGAGCGATCAGACATTCCTGCGGTCGATCGCTTCAACGCAAGGGTGGCCAGAAGGCAGCGCGCACAAAGGTATGCGCCGTTTTCGGATTCCGTTCAAGCTCGCTACCCCTCCCTCCCCCTCCAGCCTCCCCACTTTCCTCCATATCTTCAGATCCCATTGTACCCGGTCGCGAAATGCGCAGTTGCTGCCGGAGCACAACGCCATCCGCCCCCCCCCCCGGTCTCTCTCTCTCCCCCCCCCCCTGCGGCCTTTCGCTCGACGGAAGACAGCACGTTTTCTGTCCGCTTCCCGTCTTCACCCGCAATCGTCGGCTTCCCTCGCGAGCTTCCATTCGCACGTATAGGACACGACGCGCGACGACATTGGAACATGAGGGATGCAGACTTCCTGCTCGCAAGTCGGATGGGCAAGCAGTGTGCCCATGGTAAGCCCTTCACAGGCCTGATTTCTCGGCCCGAGCCGCACTATGCAACGCCCGGGCTCGGCTCTGGCTCGCTCAAGGAACATGCTACGACATTTCGATTGTTGGGTTCTACATAGTCAGTGGTCGAGCGTAGGTGAAAAACACCGATTGAGAGGTCATCAGCCACTGCGTGCTATAGAATCGTACGTATATATGGCCATTGCATGTGCGTGGTGTATGTCACAAGGACAGTGGCATTCGTACTTTGGCGAAGAAATGTTAAAACTTGATTAACTTGGCCAATCATCAAGAACGCACAACGTCGCACAGTTCTTACGTAGCGTAAGCTCCTACAGTGGAAGTGCCAATAAGAGGTGGTGGGTCTCGGGGTTTGTGTAGTCTAGTACGGTGCCTAAAGCGCAAGGAAACAAAACGTCAAAGTGGCACGGGGTCAGCGCGCCGAGCAGTCTCACATGGCAACACTCTACATATAAAACACGGCTCCTGAAAGCGCGAGTTGTCACAAGGACAGAAGACGACGAAGTGGCATGTTGTAGGCGCACGCATCGACTGCTTCAGGGAGCTGGCTGGCTTTGGAAAGAGCCAGTGGCATGCGTGCGAGTGGTTAGCGCCCCACGTCGCAGAAAATCCGGCGTTGGCTTCCTGTGAGCAAAAATTGCCCTATTTATTTACGCATATGTAAATTCCATGCCTTGCAACATGACATGTGCTAAATGCTCGTTTCAATGCCACACCATTCTGTCCGCGAAGTTGCTCATACCTTGTCTTGCATTATTGGCAAAGTTAATCCTCTAAATTTTTAGAATGACAGGCCACAAATAATTATCAGGAAACAAACCACCAACAACACATGCCTTTAACGTTAAATCTTCCTATAATGAAATATCAAAACTGCGAAACAATACTACACCCCTCAAAATGACTCAATTTTTTTTTGCTGCATCTATGCACTGTCTCCGGGATCGGCCCAAGGAAGAGGCCCCGTTTCCACCAGAAAACTCGCCTTCGTGCATTGCGATCGCCGCTATAGCGTTTTCCATTAAACATTGTGGTTACATAAGCTGCAGTTGCCAGCAAGCGTGAGAAGCAGTGTCGGAATGCTGTCGCGTTTCACTCAAATTGAAATCTTAAGCGCACTCCAATACTTTTTTTCTTCAGTGGTTAGAACACCCGCGGCTGAAGCGCTTGACGACGGTGATTCGATTAATTGCCACATAAGTCTCACGTTATTCCTTATTTCTTTAAGTGAGGCGAGTCACGAACCTGCCTACCTACCTATCACAATGTACCGAGAACGAAGCAAGAATTTCGCGATAACGTAATCGTCGCAGTAAAACGAAATGGAAGTACGCTGCGAGAGACTACTTCGTCAAACACTACCGCTGCAGAAAGCCAGAAGGGGGCGGGGCCGGGCGCGTCTTGTACGTCAAACATAGTTGCGGTCGCGGCCGCTGGAGAGGTCCCTTACTCAAAAAAGAAAGAAAGAACATATCCACTCTGCAATACCAGACGACTGCAGCGGCAAGAGCATGAAACAATGAAAGCACTTGTTAATTTATGTACTTTGTTTCCATTTTGCTTAGATCTGGGTTGGGCGGCCCGCGTACCACGTATTGGAAGTCACGTGATCTGCCGAGTTTCGGAGGCAACGGAAACTGGAATGGTCAAGGCAGACGCAACGCCACGTTGGTGCTCACGTTCGCAGCTGCATGAGCGCTCGCTGCTGCAACCTTCCCTCATCACGTCACAATGATCGCCAGCGTTGTGACCATGCGGCTACTAGCGGGCCTCCGCTGAATGACCGCAAGCACTCGCAAAGGCGCTGAGACCTTCCTTTCGCTCATGACCGGACAAGAAGGACGTGGGACGCGTGGTGGCATGCGTGGGACGTACAGAACGCGGCTGCGTCAGCATATATGCATTGTTATTTCCCATACCCATGAGAAAAGAACAGTTTCATGAAGGAAATTCACAGACTATAAGAAGAGCAAGGTGGAAAGCTGGGCTAGTTGCTGGTCCCGTTCATATATCAGAGTGCGAAAAACGAAACAGAGTGAAAACCACAGGACGAGCGCTGATTTCCACGTGAAACTTTATTGCCAAGCACATGCAAATTCCATGACCATTCAAGTCCATACATGCATCTCAGGCCGTAAGCAGAAAGGAGATCTGTGAAAAAGACAAGCATATCAACGTGTTTTTACGCACTCATGTTCTCTACAATGCAAGGTAATCGATTACTCTGTGGCGCATGATTCCAGCAGCTCCTCCATCGGAGCTGCTTCAACAATTCCCCGTTGCTTCAGCTGCTCCGTGTGATTATGCAATATTGTGGTTAATGCGCTTAATGCTTCCATCCGATTAGAATCCCAGCACTTCTGGAAGGCGGACGTTCCCTACAATTCTTGCTGTGTGGATATCATGGCACGGTGTACTGATCTTTCTCCGGACTTCAGCTGCTGGAGGCACATCGCTCATCCTGTTGCTAATATTACTCCGGTATATTTCTGTCCTCAGGTTTCTATTACCCTACAGAATTTTTATCTCGATTTCTTTGTTGCCGTAGGTGTAAATCTCCACGGATATTAGTATTTTTTTTTTCATTTTCACCATCACCTTTTCTCTAATTACCTTCGTTTTGATGGCACCGTACGTTCTCTATTTCTTCTTCTATACCAGGTTCATGCTCTTGAGCTATAGATATTTGTGCCCTTTAGACACCACTGTATTTTCATCCCTGTTCCTGAGTCTATCTTCAAAGCGCATTTTTCTCTGTGCTTCTATGACTCCAAAAGTTGGCCAACGCCTGTCATTTTAGAATGCCTCAATTTGCGCTCTCCTTCGCTGAGAAAAGCACCTTTACTCCTCCTAATCGCATTCCTCCCCCCACCCCCCATTAGGGGTTTTTCTTCTGCAGCGCCTTCATTAAAAAATTGAATAAGTAATCAATAACGTGCACTCCACGCAGTAAGTTTTAGCGCCTCCCCAATTGCACGCAGCGTCCAGAGCTCTGCTGGTTATAGGCTCACTGGGTACACTTCCTACAATGAGGTGACAGGAAACTCACTCTGCCACTTCCGGCATTTATTTCGCTGTATTCCGCTGCTACACACATAAAACGCTACACACATAAAACCTAACATAAAACTGAAAACTGTCATCAACCCGAACGTAGAACGAAACTACACAGGGTGGTTGGAACCGATTGCAGCAAACAGTACGCTAATAGATCGAACTGCGATGTGCTAGCATTCTGGGGCACTCAGATGGGATAGCCACCACCCAAGAAAGCCGTTGATCCCGGATTCGAATCTCGGACCAGTATGAATTTTTCATCAACTGCGACATTTTCTTTCTGAGACCCTTAGGGTTCTCGTTGTACCTATGTGCTACACTCGTGTGGATGACAAGTTTCCTTTCCATGAAGGTTCTTCAAATTTGTGGGATTCCATACAACTGATCTGTGACCTCAGATGGTTAACATGAATCCGGGCTGCTGTGAATGTCACATCTGCTTCACTGAAAGTGCCAGCGTCATGGTGTGCTTTAATTTACTCAGACCGACACACCAACGAAGTAGGTCACTACCTTCCCGTTAAATGTACGAATTGTGTACGTGAACATTAGGATTTAATAAACGAAAGAACGAGATTTACAAACAGTTCCAAATACTAAAAAGATAGGAGGCTGAACTTGCCTATCATCCAAAGTTAACTAGTTGTATGAATAAGCCCTCCCAGAATTTATGTTATCATTTAGTTGCCTAATGCTTCTTTTTGAATATTTCCACTTCACTCCTTTTGGTATTTTGCCCGTATGTGCAGTTCAATCATTCTGGTGCCGTCTATCCGCTGCGTTGGTACGACCCATCCCTTGAGGCAAGCAAAAGAACAAGTGAATAGTGACCAAAATCCGGTCATAAAGGATTTTTTTCTGCAACACTAATGACAAGTCCTTCTTAAAATGGCAAGAATAATTACACGCAGCACGGCGCCCCCCTCACTTTCTTGGTAATAAAAGGAAAGAATCGAGAAACGTTTTTTCAGCCATTCGAATGTGGGAAGGTGGAAGAGCAGCGAAGCTGTTTACAACCACTACTAGAACTACTGAGTCTGGTGTGCAATGCTTTATGACTTTGGAGTGATGTTGGTAGTGGCATGTTAGATTAATAGTACGAATGACAGAAATCGTAATTTTGACAGCACGGTGCCGCCCGTGGCGGTGCTGCAAGAACACTGCAATGAGTTGCTAGGCTGATTATTCTATATACGAACGGCCTCGCGCGTAACACCCCACGTCGAAAGCTGGCGTGGCCGCGGAAGCTTGCGAAGCAGTAATGTAAGCAGCCGTAGGCTAGTTATGGATCCATGCAGATTTACAAAGAAAAGTAAACGATTCAGACACGGGCACAATCATTTCTTGTTTTGGATCAAACAAACAAAACAAGAGCAAAAAAAAAGGAAGGACATGCAGCGAAACGAAAACCCATAAACAAAGGTGCAGACCACCGCAGGAGGGAAACAGCCATGGCCCCCGCCGGCTCGGGCGCGCGCCATTCCCCGCATGCCGACGTCACAGCCATCGGCACCCAGAAGCGAAAAGGCTTAGTTGCTGGCCAAGCTGCTAAGTCTCGCCCACGACAGGAGCTCCACCCCACCAGTGAGGCAGCGCGTATCCGAGACAAGACCCATGGTCTCCCTCTCACGGCAGCCCGCACACTTACATGCTTGCGATAAGGATACATGAAACGGTTACACAAAAAGAATTGGTTCAACATTTGTGACATAAGCCGCTTGCAAAACGGTAAGATGTAATTGTTATTTACTCGGCGCAGCAAGAATGTACACTGATATGCTGTATTGGCGGCGAGGAGTTATGGAGTCGCCATCTATCGGAAGCGCCTCGCTGGCGTAGTATGAGGGATCAGGCGGCGCGCTCCTCATAGGTTTCGCTTACGGCGCTCACTGAAAACACCCCGCGCGAGCTCTCCCGGACACTTCTGTAAACGCTTGCGAAACGAGAGACGTCTTTTACTGTCTAAATAATAATCTTCGGCAAACTTAAAGTACAGAATCGTTTATAGACGCTATCTCTTTACCGAATACGTACAATGAACGCCACTGCGCGCGGTCGCCGCGATGGAGTCTCCCGAACCGGCTTCTTGCGTGAAAGGTAGGTAAACGCTCAGAGCAAACTATGGGAAATATGTTCTTATAGTGTTTGTATAACTAAATGGAGCGTAATAGAATGAAGCCTCAATAAAGCGATGGCATAGATTCGCAGCGACCGACTGCGCGTCTGCATGCTTGTCCGCGCACTGTTTCGCATTCGCCGCGTGCGCGCTTTCGCACCGTGCCATGAGCTTTAGGCCGCAGAATATGAGCATTTGACAGTGTACAAGCAACCATTGTTGCGTGGACGCTATCAGAGCTGTTCAAAAATAATTTCATTGTAGACTCCGACGCCTACGGGGTGATGTAACGTCCCGGCGATTCAATCTTTCTTTTTATTCTGAAATCTTGGACGTTTCAATATTCTTTCTCGGGTTGGGTCACACTCTATGTTTATCGATGTTCTCAGCGTGCGATTTCCTGCTGCTTCTTTTTTTTTTGTAATCCAGTGCATTAAGTCATAACACAAACATGACCATATGCCATGCTTTTCTTTAATGTGCTTCTTACCGCTCCCTTTCCACTCCAGTGAACTTGCCAATATCTTTAGCATCGACAATTCATAGACCAAAGCTCCATGACATGAGTCGGGCAGCGGACTCGGGCGAGCGTCTCAGTGCGCGTTTTCCGAATTTCGCAGTCCCAGCGGCGTATAAGAAATCTTCCTCGCGTCTGTGCTTGCTCCGCACCCGAGTTGTAGCCGATGGCTGTCTGCCGGTTTTATGTTTCGCGAGCCAAGCTTCACGCAGCTTCTTGTCTTGCGGCTACGTGTGAATAAGGCGGACGCAGGGCTCCGTTGTGTGCGTCCGGCACGGCGGCCCCGAGCAGTAGCCTACCATGTTGCGCCCCTTCAAAGGCAGCCACTACCTATTGTGGTGCTTTCAATCCTTGTAAAGGAGGCACTCGAAGAGGGAAAATCTCGCCACTAAATGAGGACCGCAGCGTACGAGGGAATTTAAACTCGTTTTCAGCTCGCTTCGACGCTCCCGAAGAAGACGACGCGGCCGCTATGTCCACGTGATCCCTAATAGCCGTCCCGCCGACGGTGGCGCCAGCTTTTCTTGTGGTGGAGCGCAAGGCCAATATACATTTGATGCGCGGTGTGTCGAGTAAAAACAAGGGTACATCGGCATTGACACTTACGTGACTACACATCCATAAACACATACGTACGTAGAAACAACAAGAAAGCGTAACAGCTACGCTGTATCCATTTGTTGCCATCATTATAACTTTCGTTAAAGGCTAACCAAATTAGATCGCGAAGAAAGAGTTCTTTTACAGTAGTATTAAACTTTGCTGACTGCCTAATGTTTTCAGGAAGCGAGTTCCATATTTTGACACCTATATAATGTATGGGTCGCTGGCCGTACTGGTTGTGACATATCAGCACGAGAAATTTCTCGAAGAAGTCTGAGCGACTGTTAAATGCCGATTCATTGAAGATAGTGGCAAGAAATGGCGTGTTGCATCTCGTTATCGAGCATACTAATGAGGCAACGCGGTAATCTCGCAGGTGCGATAATGACATGATGCTGTTCGCAAAAAAAGATTACTTGACGGTGTAGTAAAGCTAGCCTAGTTGATTATCCGTAAAGCTTTCTTCTGAAGCCGTACCACAGGCTCCAAGTGTGTTTTGTATGCAAATCCCCAGGCTTCAATACAGTAGGCTAAGTGAGAATGAACGAGACAAAAATGCAAGGTTCTCAACGTTTGGAAACTGAAATTACTCCGCACATTTGTAGATACTAAGCATGCGGAAGAGACCTTACCACACAGCCTATCGATATGAAGCTTCCAGTTCAGAGCGGAATCAAGGGTTACCCCTAAGTAGAGCACTGAGTCGACCTTTTCTATTTCATCACGGCAAATCGTAATGCGGCATGGCTCCTCAAAATGCTTTTTTCTTAAACTTGCCTCGCTGTGCGTGCATTCATAAAACTCAAGACACCTATTAAGATTAACAAACACCCTTGCAAACCACCTCTGCAAGCAATAATTGTACAAAGGCTTGGCACCTTGGAAGCGAAATTTATTTTGGATTATTTCAAAGACGTTCCTGTCGAAGTTGCAACAACGCAACGAGGGCGCTTATTAATTTCTCGACCTTCAACGGGTCGCCAAGGCGAAACCAAAGTGTGGATTTCCTCTAGATCCGACCGGCGTCCTTCACCGATCACTGGGGTCACTTGCGTCTGTCACTTTTCGCGGCCTTGGCAGCACTCGTCCGCTTGGCCCGCCGTGATCTCGAGGAAGATCTGCTTGCCGCCATCTTGGACTTGGCACGCCTGCCTCCACGGCTCGACGACGAGCGGTTGCTACGGGCGTGGCGGCGCCGTCTCCCGCCAGTCTTGGCTGCCGTGCTCGCTGCAGACGAGGTGCTCAGGGAGCGGTGGCGTCGGCTGCGGCGTCCCCGCTTTCTCCCGTGGGTGCTCTCCGAGCTGGTGCGGGACGTCCCTCGGTGACTGCCTCTGTGCTTGCGGCCACCTCGGCCGCGGCGGGACGAGTGTCGAGATGCGCCACGGCTCCTTCCCCTCCTGGCATGGTGGTGGCTGCTGCTGGCGTGGGAGTGACTACGCGAGCGGTGCCGTCGCTTGGTAGCCCTGGCAGCGACCGAGGAGGCATCTGTGGGAGAGGAGCTCCGTGGGTGCGTCTTGCGGCTCACTTTCGGCGCCTTTGGGAAAGTCCCTTGCTGGTTGACGGGACGTTCACGTCGGCGTCGCGTGCCGCTTCATCGGAGGCCTTCCTCACCTTGGCTGAAGCCGTGGTCGCGTTGGCTTTCGGCGTTCATGGTTTCACAGACCGGGACCCCGTCGTTGGTTTGGACGGGTCCTTGGCAGTCCTTCCTCGCGGCCGCTTGACGACGGGTGCCTCTTCGGATGGACTGCCCCCGTCGTCGGCAGCAGCCGGCTTCCGCTTCGCCCGGGTCTTCCTGGGCGGGGCCGCTTCCTTCTCGGCTTGACCCTCCTCGAGCGTCATGGCGGCGGGGCTCAGCGTCCTCCTCGCTCGGCGTCAGTTCTCCGCGGCCACTGGCTCGACCCGGCGCCGTCCTCGGCCGTCGAGCTCACCGGGAATCGGGTGGAAGGCCGGGCCTCACGGCGAGCAGCGCCCGCAGTTTCGAGAACGGCCGCCTGCCGTGGTCTCAGCCGGGGCTGCTCTGGCCACTCGAGCTGCCTTCGCGAGCCCCGTGCAACGGCGCGCGGAGGGGCGGGCTTTTTTTCTCCTTCGTCGTGCCAATCATCTCGCGAGCGGCGCCAGCTTTTGCAGCCTCACACTGCTGTGGATTGTTAGCAATGTTAATTCGAACGCCGTAAACAATACGTAGTGCCTATTAAAAGTAGGGATTAATTCACAATGATTATTATTACCGAATGCTGATGGAACAAATCACAAGTTAGAAATGCATTCGTGGATTTCATAAAAGCGCGTGTTCCTGGGACAAACTGTGTGGTGCTGCTTTAACAGAAAGTTGTGTTTTAACTTTTTCTTTAGCGATAGACAATGTTCCTTTCTTTCTAGGTCTTCAGTACAATATCACTACAAATAATATTCCAGCGCACATTGCATCATAACATATTTTGCATAGGCATGTGCTCATTCCAAAAAGATACGTTGCCAAAGATAATAATAATTACGTCAAACATAAAAGCTCTACAACGCATAAAAGCTCTACAACGCATAAAAAAACATGATACCTAGAAAAACAATAATACAAAGGAAATTCAGGATACAGATTGCAATGATAAACAACCAAGGAGTAGTGTCTGAAAAAATAAATGGTTGGTAAGTCAGCGTTCTACGGATAGAAAGCAAAAAAAAACACTAAGACCAGTTTATCGCTCATGCCATGCCGTGAAGCAGTTCATGGATTTCGTGAAGGATAGGTTCATTCTGCTCTTTTCCCACAAAACTTCTGGCAAAACGTCTGGCTTTTGAGCTTTGCAGTCCTCGTAACACATTTTGTAGATCCACCTTTTCGGCATCTCTTGAGGATGGTCTGATGAGAAGCTCGGAACGTTACTTCACAGTTCGTCTGGAGTCATGCACCGCTTTCAAGGGCCGATCGCTCTCAGCGTGGTTGAGCAACTACAAAATTATGCACCCAGACATATCAGTCTGCATTTTTGCAGATTTTCTTTAGCGGCTCTGCAAAGAATAAGAGTGGAAAGAAATCCCGCGCCGTTGTAAACGGTCGTGCGCTACTCCGTGGTGCTGGGCCGGGATGTTCTACGTGAGACCTTCTTGGCCGGAACGGATGTTCCTTTGCTGCCGATCGCAGCACATCATGACTAAGCAAGATATGCACCCTGAAGATAATCACCAGCGCTCTCAGGTCGCGCAATAAGATGGGCAGGCCTCAAGCCGGCTAGGGTGAAATCTCAGGCTGTGTCCCTCTGCAAGGAACTGGAACTAGGAAAAATAGCAAAAGCCATAAGTAAGTGCAAAAATAAGACTTTGGACATGTTTTTTACCGCCAAGACCCACGAAGAAGAAGTTCTGTTCCGGTGTCTTTTTTCTTTTTTCTTTTTCCGAGATCTAGAATCTTCTTCCGAGTTCTAGAAAAAAAAGGAACATTTTCTATCGTTAAATTGAGAGTTAAAACACAATTTTGTGTTACAGCAGCACTGCACAGCTTCTTTCAGGAACACGCGCTTTTATGAAATTTACGAGTACAATTCTAACTTGTGATTTGTTCCATCAGCATTCGGTAATAATTATCATTGTGAATTAATCCCTACTTTTAATAGGCACTACGTATTGTTTACGGCGTTCGAATTAACATTGCTAACAATCCACAGCAGTGTGAGGCTGCAAAAGCTGGCGCCGCTCGCGAGATGATTGGCACGACGAAGGAGAAAAAAAGCCCGCCCCTCCGCGCGCCGTTGCACAGGGCTCGCGAAGGCAGCTCGAGTGGCCAGAGCAGCCCCGGCTGAGACCACGGCAGGCGGCCGTTCTCGAAACTGCGGGCGCTGCTCGCCGTGAGGCCCGGCCTTCCACCCGATTCCCGGTGAGCTCGACGGCCGAGGACGACGCCGGGTCGAGCCAGTGGCCGCGGAGAACTGACGCCGAGCGAGGAGGACGCTGAGCCCCGCCGCCATGACGCTCGAGGAGGGTCAAGCCGAGAAGGAAGCGGCCCCGCCCAGGAAGACCCGGGCGAAGCGGAAGCCGGCTGCTGCCGACGACGGGGGCAGTCCATCCGAAGAGGCACCCGTCGTCAAGCGGCCGCGAGGAAGGACTGCCAAGGACCCGTCCAAACCAACGACGGGGTCCCGGTCTGTGAAACCAGGAACGCCGAAAGCCAACGCGACCACGGCTTCGGCCAAGGTGAGGAAGGCCTCCGATGAAGCGGCACGCGACGCCGACGTGAACGTCCCGTCCACCAGCAAGGGACTTTCACAAAAGGCGCCTGTGAGCCGCAAGACGCACCCACGGAGCTCCTCTCCCACAGATGCCTCCTCGGTCGCTGCCAGGGCTACGAAGCGACGGCACCGCTCGCGTAATCACTCCCACGCCAGCAGCAGCCACCACCATGCCAGGAGGGGAAGGAGCCGTGGCGGATCTCGACACTCGTCCGGCCGCGGCCGAGGTGGCCGCAAGCACAGAGGCAGTCACCGAGGGACGTCCCGCACCAGCTCGGAGAGCACCCACGGGAGAAAGCGGGGACGCCGCAGCCGACGCCACCGCTCCCTGAGCACCTCGTCTGCAGCGAGCACGGCAGCCAAGACTGGCGGGAGACGGCGCCGCCACGCCCGTAGCCACCGCTCCTCGTCGAGCCGTGGAGGCAGGCGTGCCAAGTCCAAGATGGCGGCAAGCAGATCTTCCTCGAGATCACGGCGGGCCAAGCGGACGAGTGCTGCCAAGGCCGCGAAAAGTGGCAGACGCAAGTGACCCCAGTGATCGGTGAAGGACGCCGGTCGGATCTAGAGGAAATCGACACTTTGGTTTCGCCTTTTTGGCGACCCGTTGAAGGTCGAGAAATTAATAAGCGCCCTCGTTGCGTTGTTGCAACTTCGACAGGAACGTCTTTGAAATAATCCAAAATAAATTTCGCTTCCAAGGTGCCAAGCCTTTGTACAATTATTGCTTGCAGAGGTGGTTTGCAAGGGTGTTTGTTAATCTTAATAGGTGTCTTGAGTTTTATGAATGCATGCACAGCGAGGCAAGTTTAAGAAAAAAGCCTTTTGAGGAGCCATGCCGCATTACGATTTGCCGTGATGAAATAGAAAAGGTCGACTCAGTGCTCTACTTAAGGGTAACCCTTGATTCCGCTCTGAACTGGAAGCTTCATATCGATAGGCTGTGTGGTAAGGTCTCTTCCGCATGCTTAGTATCTACAAATGTGCGGAGTAATTTCAGTTTCCAAACGTTGAGAACCTTGCATTTTTGTCTCGTTCATTCTCACTTAGCCTACTGTATTGAAGCCTGGGGATTTGCATACAAAACACACTTGGAGCCTGTGGTACGGCTTCAGAAGAAAGCTTTACGGATAATCAACTAGGCTAGCTTTACTACACCGTCAAGTAATCTTTTTTTGCGAACAGCATCATGTCATTATCGCACCTGCGAGATTACCGCGTTGCCTCATTAGTATGCTCGATAACGAGATGCAACACGCCATTTCTTGCCACTATCTTCAATGAATCGGCATTTAACAGTCGCTCAGACTTCTTCGAGAAATTTCTCGTGCTGATATGTCACAACCAGTACGGCCAGCGACCCATACATTATATAGGTGTCAAAATATGGAACTCGCTTCCTGAAAACATTAGGCAGTCAGCAAAGTTTAATACTACTGTAAAAGAACTCTTTCTTCGCGATCTAATTTGGTTAGCCTTTAACGAAAGTTATAATGATGGCAACAAATGGATACAGCGTAGCTGTTACGCTTTCTTGTTGTTTCTACGTACGTATGTGTTTATGGATGTGTAGTCACGTAAGTGTCAATGCCGATGTACCCTTGTTTTTACTCGACACACCGCGCATCAAATGTATATTGGCCTTGCGCTCCACCACAAGAAAAGCTGGCGCCACCGTCGGCGGGACGGCTATTAGGGATCACGTGGACATAGCGGCCGCGTCGTCTTCTTCGGGAGCGTCGAAGCGAGCTGAAAACGAGTTTAAATTCCCTCGTACGCTGCGGTCCTCATTTAGTGGCGAGATTTTCCCTCTTCGAGTGCCTCCTTTACAAGGATTGAAAGCACCACAATAGGTAGTGGCTGCCTTTGAAGGGGCGCAACATGGTAGGCTACTGCTCGGGGCCGCCGTGCCGGACGCACACAACGGAGCCCTGCGTCCGCCTTATTCACACGTAGCCGCAAGACAAGAAGCTGCGTGAAGCTTGGCTCGCGAAACATAAAACCGGCAGACAGCCATCGGCTACAACTCGGGTGCGGAGCAAGCACAGACGCGAGGAAGATTTCTTATACGCCGCTGGGACTGCGAAATTCGGAAAACGCGCACTGAGACGCTCGCCCGAGTCCGCTGCCCGACTCATGTCATGGAGCTTTGGTCTATGAATTGTCGATGCTAAAGATATTGGCAAGTTCACTGGAGTGGAAAGGGAGCGGTAAGAAGCACATTAAAGAAAAGCATGACATATGGTCATGTTTGTGTTATGACTTAATGCACTGGATTACAAAAAAAAAAGAAGCAGCAGGAAATCGCACGCTGAGAACATCGATAAACATAGAGTGTGACCCAACCCGAGAAATAATATTGAAACGTCCAAGATTTCAGAATAAAAAGGAAGATTGAATCGCCGCGACGTTACATCACCCCGTAGGCGCCGGAGTCTCTACAATGAAATTATTTTTGAACAGCTCTGATAGCGTCCACGCAACAATGGTTGCTTGTACACTGTCAAATGCTCATATTCTGCGGCCTAAAGCTCATGGCACGGTGCGAAAGCGCGCACGCGGCGAAAGCGAAACAGTGCGCGGACAAGCATGCAGACGCGCAGTCGGTCGCTGCGAATCTATGCCATCGCTTTATTGAGGCTTCATTCTATTACGCTCCATTTAGTTATACAAACACTATAAGAACATATTTCCCATAGTTTGCTCTCAGCGTTTACCTACCTTTCACGCAAGAAGCCGGTTCGGGAGACTCCATCGCGGCGACCGCGCGCAGTGGCGTTCTTTGTACGTATTCGGTAAAGAGATAGCGTCTATAAACGATTCTGTACTTTAAGTTTGCCGAAGATTATTATTTAGACAGTAAAAGACGTCTCTCGTTTCGCAAGCGTTTACAGAAGTGTCCGGGAGAGCTCGCGCGGGGTGTTTTCAGTGAGCGCCGTAAGCGAAACCTATGAGGAGCGCGCCGCCTGATCCCTCATACTACGCCAGCGAGGCGCTTCCGATAGATGGCGACTCCATAACTCCTCGCCGCCAATACAGCATATCAGTGTACATTCTTGCTGCGCCGAGTAAATAACAATTGCATCTTACCGTTTTGCAAGCGGCTTATGTCACAAATGTTGAACCAATTCTTTTTGTGTAACCGTTTCATGTATCCTTATCGCAAGCATGTATGTGTGCGGGCTGCCGTCAGAGGGAGACCATGGGTCTTGTCTCGGATACGCGCTGCCTCACTGGTGGTGTGGAGCTCCTGTCGTGGGCGAGACTTAGCAGCTTGGCCAGCAACTAAGCCTTTTCGCTTCTGGGTGCCGAAGGCTGTGACGTCGGCATGCGGGGAATGGCGCGCGCCCGAGCCGGCGGGGGCCATGGCTGTTTCCCTCCTGCGGTGGTCTGCACCTTAGTTTATGGGTTTTCGTTTCGTTGCATTTGCTTCCCTTTTTTTTTTGCTCTTGTTTTGTTTGTTTGATCCAAAACAAGAAACGATTGTGCCCGTGTCTGAATCGTTTACTTTCCTTTGTATAACTGCATGGATCCATAACTAGCCTACGGCTGCTTACATTACTGCTTCGCAAGCTTCCGCGGCCACGCCAGCTTTCGACGTGGGGTGTTACGCGCGAGGCCGTTCGTATATAGAATAATCAGCCTAGCAACTCATTGCAGTGTTCTTGCAGCACCGCCACGGGCGGCACCGTGCTGTCAAAATTACGATTTCTGTCATTCGTACTATTAATCTAACATGCCACTACCAACATCACTCCAAAGTCATAAAGCATTGCACACCAGACTCAGTTGTTCTAGTAGTGGTTGTAAACAGCTTCGCTGCTCTTCCACCTTCCCACATTCGAATGGCTGAAAAAACGTTTCTCGATTCTTTCCTTTTATTACCAAGAAAGTGAGGGGGGCGCCGTGCTGCGTGTAATTATTCTTGCCATTTTAAGAAGGACTTGTCATTAGTGTTGCAGAAAAAAAATCCTTTATGACCGGATTTTGGTCACTATTCACTTGTTCTTTTGCTTGCCTCAAGGGATGGGTCGTACCAACGCAGCGAATAGACGGCACCAGAATGATTGAACTGCACATACGGGCAAAATACCAAAAGGAGTGAAGTGGAAATATTCAAAAAGAAGCATTAGGCAACTAAATGATAACATAAATTCTGGGAGGGCTTATTCATACAACTAGTTAACTTTGGATGATAGGCAAGTTCAGCCTCCTATCTTTTTAGTATTTGGAACTGTTTGTAAATCTCGTTCTTTCGTTTATTAAATCCTAATGTTCACGTACACAATTCGTACATTTAACGGGAAGGTAGTGACCTAGTTCGTTGGTGTGTCGGTCTGAGTAAATTAAAGCACACCATGACGCTGGCACTTTCAGTGAAGCAGATGTGACATTCGCAGCAGCCCGGATTCATGTTAACCATCTGAGGTCACAGATCAGTTCTATGGAATTCCACAAATTTGAAGAACCGTCGTGGAAAGGAAACTTGTCATCCACCCGAGTGTAGCACATAGGTACAACGAGAACCCTAAGGGTCTCAGAAAGAAAATGTCGCAGTTGATGAAAAATTCATTCTGTTCCGAGATTCGAATCCGGGATCAACGGCTTTCTTGGGTGGTCGCTATCCCATCTGAGTGCCCCAGAATGCTGGCACATCGCAGTTCGATCTATTAGCGTACTGTTAGCTGCAATCTGTTCCAGCCACCCTTTGTAGTTTCGTTCTACATTCGGGTGGATGACAGTTTTAAGTTTTATGTTAGGTTTTATGTGTGTAGCGTTTTATGTGCGTAGCAGCGGAATACAGCGAAATAAATGCCGGAAGTGGCAGAGTGAGTTTCCTGTCACCTCACTGTAGGAAGTGTACCCAGTGAGCCTATAACCAGCAGAGCTCTGGACGCTGCGTGCAATTGGGGAGGCGCTAAAACTTACTGCGTGGAGTGCACGTTATTGATTACTTATTCAATTTTTTAATGAAGGCGCTGCAGAAGAAAAACCCCTAATGGGGGGTGGGGGGAGGAATGCGATTAGGAGGAGTAAAGGTGCTTTTCTCAGCGAAGGAGAGCGCAAATTGAGGCATTCTAAAATGACAGGCGTTGGCCATCTTTTGGAGTCATAGAAGCACAGAGAAAAATGCGTTTTGAAGATAGACTCAGGAACAGGGATGAAAATACAGTGGTGTCTAAAGGGCACAAATATCTATAGCTCAAGAGCATGAACCTGGTATAGAAGAAGAAATAGAGAACGTACGGTGCCATCAAAACGAAGGTAATTAGAGAAAAGGTGATGGTGAAAATGAAAAAAAAATACTAATATCCGTGGAGATTTACACCTACGGCAACAAAGAAATCGAGATAAAAATTCTGTAGGGTAATAGAAACCTGAGGACAGAAATATACCGGAGTAATATTAGCAACAGGATGAGAGATGTGCCTCCAGCAGCTGAAGTCCGGAGAAAGATCAGTACACCGTGCCATGATATCCACACAGCAAGAATTGTAGGGAACGGCCGCCTTCCAGAAGTGCTGGGATTCTAATCGGATGGAAGCATTAAGCGCATTAACCACAATATTGCATAATCACACGGAGCAGCTGAAGCAACGGGGAATTGTTGAAGCAGCTCCGATGGAGGAGCTGCTGGAATCATGCGCCACAGTGTAATCGATTACCTTGCATTGTAGAGAACATGAGTGCGTAAAAACACGTTGATATGCTTGTCTTTTTCACAGATCTCCTTTCTGCTTACGGCCTGAGATGCATGTATGGACTTGGATGGTCATGGAATTTGCATGTGCTTGGCAATAAAGTTTCACGTGGAAATCAGCGCTCGTCCTGTGGTTTTCACTCTGTTTCGTTTTTCGCACTCTGATATATGAACGGGACCAGCAACTAGCCCAGCTTTCCACCTTGCTCTTCTTATAGTCTGTGAATTTCCTTCATGAAACTGTTCTTTTCTCGTGGGTATGGGAAATAACAATGCATATATGCTGACGCAGCCGCGTTCTGTACGTCCCACGCATGCCACCACGCGTCCCACGTCCTTCTTGTCCGGTCATGAGCGAAAGGAAGGTCTCAGCGCCTTTGCGAGTGCTTGCGGTCATTCAGCGGAGGCCCGCTAGTAGCCGCATGGTCACAACGCTGGCGATCATTGTGACGTGATGAGGGAAGGTTGCAGCACCGAGCGCTCATGCAGGTGCGAAAGTGAGCACCACCGCGGCGTTGCGTCTGCCTCTACCATTCCAGTTTCCGTTGCCTCCGAAACTCGGCAGATCACGTGACTTCCAATATGTGGTACGCGGGCCGCCCAACCCAGATCTAAGCAAAATGGCAACGAAGTACATAAATTAACAAGTGCTTTCATTGTTTCATGCTCGTGGCACTACACTCGTCTGGTTTTGCAGAGTGGACATGTTCTTTCTTTCTTTTTTGAGTAAGCGACATCTCCAGCGGCCGCGACTGCAACTATGTTTGACGTACAAGACGCGCCCGGCCCCGCCCCCTTCTGGCTTTCTGCAGCGGTAGTGTTTGACGAAGTAGTCTCTCGCAGCGTACTTCCATTTCGTTTTACTGCGACGATTACGTTATCGCGAAATTCTTGCTTCGTTCTCGGTACATTGTGATAGGTAGGTAGGCAGGTTCGTGACTCGCCTCACTTAAAGAAATAAGGAATAACGTGAGACTTATGTGGCAATTATTCGAATCGCGTCGCCAAGCGCTTCAGCCGCGGGTGTTCTAACCACTGAAGAAAAAAAGTATTGGAGTGCGCTTAAGATTTCAATTTGAGTGAAACGCGACAGCATTCCGACACTGCTTCTCACGCTTGCTGGCAACTGCAGCTTATGTAACCACAATGTTTAATGGAAAACGCTATAGCGGCAAGCGCAATGCACGAAGGCGAGTTTTCTGGTGGAAACGGGGCCTCTTCCTTGGGCCGATCCCGGAGACAGTGCATAGATGCAGCAAAAAAAAATTGAGTCATTTTGAGGGGTGTAGTATTGTTTCGCAGTTTTGATATTTCATTATAGGAAGATTTAAGGTTAAAGGGATGTGTTGTTGGTGGTTTGTTTCCTGATAATTATTTGTGGCCTGTCATTCTAAAAATTTAGAGGATTAACTTTGCCAATAATGCAAGACAAGGTATGAGCAACTTCGCGGACAGAATGGTGTGGCATTGAAACGAGCATTTAGCACATGTCATGTTGCAAGGCATGGAATTTACATATGCGTAAATAAATAGGGCAATTTTTGCTCACAGGAAGCCAACGCCGGATTTTCTGCGACGTGGGGCGCTAACCACTCGCACGCATGCCACTGGCTCTTTCCAAAGCCAGCCAGCTCCCTGAAGCAGTCGATGCGTGCGCCTACAACATGCCACTTCGTCGTCTTCTGTCCTTGTGACAACTCGCGCTTTCAGGAGCCGTGTTTTATATGTAGATTGTTGCCATGTGAGACTGCTCGGCGCGCTAACCCCGTGCCACTTTGACGTTTTTTTCCTTGCGCTTTAGGCACCGTACTAGACTACACAAACCCCGAGACCCACCACCTCTTATTGGCACTTCCACTGTAGGAGCTTACGCTACGTAAGAACTGTGCGACGTTGTGCGTTCTTGATGATTGGCCAAGTTAATCAAGTTTTAACATTTCTTCGCCAAAGTACGAATGCCACTGTCCTTGTGACATACACCACGCACATGCAATGGCCATATATACGTACGATTCTATAGCACGCAGTGGCTGATGACCTCTCAATCGGTGTTTTTCACCTACGCTCGACCACTGACTATGTAGAAACCAACAATCGAAATGTCGTAGCATGTTCCTTGAGCGAGCCAGAGCCGAGCCCGGGCGTTGCATAGTGCGGCTCGGGCCGAGAAATCAGGCCTGTGAAGGGCTTACCATGGGCACACTGCTTGCCCATCCGACTTGCGAGCAGGAAGTCTGCATCCCTCATGTTCCACTGTCGTCGCGCGTCGTGTCCTATGTGTGCGAATGGAAGCTCGCGAGGGAAGCCGACGATTGCGGGTGAAGACGGGAAGCGGACAGAAAACGTGCTGTCTTCCGTCGCGCGAAAGGCCGCAGGGGGGGGGGGGGGGGGAGAGGGACCGGGGGGGGGGGGCGGATGGCGTTGTGCTCCGGCAGCAACTGCGCATTTCGCGACCGGGTGCAATGGGATCTGAAGATATGGAGGAAAGTGGGGAGGCTGGAGGGGGAGGGAGGGGGAGCGAGCTTGAACGGAATCCGAAAACGGCGCATACCTTTGTGCGCGCTGCCTTCTGGCCACCCTTGCGTTGAAGCGATCGACCGCAGGAATGTCTGATCGCTCGCTGCTGCTGCCGCACTTCCTTACACCGCCGTTTTGAAAGCGAGTGTGCGCCCTCATCCCAGTGTGATTTCTTGATGTTCGGTTATGCGCGCTGATACCATGCTTGTGAATTCGCTTAGTACGCGAATGTTTCGAGTTCATACGGCCGATGAAACTACTATTCTTACTTCGAACAGCTGACTACTAATTTGATAACGCCATCCAGGCTTCGTCTTTGGGGCGTAACTACCACGGTTTTAATTAACAACTTCGTGAACTAGGATAGGTATACATTTCTATCCTGCACAACATTCGGGATCGGTCCATATATTTAGGCTGTAATACCTTGGCGGCGGTCCACATCCTTACATTTAACTGTCTTCGGGATCGGCCCATATTATTGGTTATATGTATAGCCAGGAAGGAAATGGTCTGGCAATGCCAAGAATCTCATTCCAATAAATGCGCATATCCCTGTACTTTCCGTCATCTGCGTTCTTCGCGGAGTCCGACCGAGTAGGATTGCCAAATCTCGAGTGGATGAAATCGTAATGGGGCAAGGTAGCGACGGAAGGAGGGGAGATATGTGCTTGTCATGCGACGACTGACCCTTTTAGTGCCAGTATATAGCCTTCACTTTGTACCTGCACCATACTTGAAGAAACGTTTTAAATGCATAAGCATTTTTCGCTTACCGAAGGAGAACCGTACACCCATCCGACCGTCCATGACGTAAGACGCATTGGAAATAGAGCTCACCGCAGCGAGCAAATTGCCTTTCGTGCTGCCGGTCGCTTCATCGCCAATTATGCGGCGAGAAGACAGCGCTCACGAAGCTGTCATCATTTCTGTGGGTATTTAAGTAAGTAGTTCTTCAAAAATAAAACCAGTTGTTAGAAAGCGCTCGTCCTTGTGTTGCCCCTATTCTTCGTCCCTGTTTGTTTGCGCACAACAAGTATCAATATAAATATGTTCAAACTAGGCCGACTCGCAGTTATGTGTCATTACAAGCCGCACCATCCTCCTTTCACAGACCGCTTTCAAGATATGGGCCCGCACATCGCTGTTCAACGTGGAGAGGCGAAAACACAACTTGCGGAGATATCAGCAGTCAAAAATCTTCGTACGCATCGCAGATCGCTGTTAGGACACGGTCTGCGCGGGCTTGCCATATGCAGGCGCCGCCGTACTACGTCTAATCTAACGGTTCATAATGGTTCGACGAGGATGGATCAGGCTATAAAGAGCGATGATAGATTGTAATTATCGGAACGTAATCGGCGCACCTGCCGCCGCCACTCTCAGTGCTTTGCTTGCTTCATTATTGCATCTTGCACTGCTTTCCGCACGAGTTCGTGTCGCCAGAGCCCTGTCGTTTGTTCTGAACGGATGAAATTTCATAACGTTGATAATGACACCGAGTTGCGTGGAGATTAGCCAGTGGCACAATGCTACGTAAAGTTAGCCAACTCGCAGGAAAGTCTGTGCGTGCTTTTTTTTTGTACACCCGTGTCGCAATTTTAAGGGAAAAAAGCTGTGCTAGTTGGTGAGGATTCATAATGCAAAGAAAGGATAAGGCGCGCTGTCAGGATTGGGGGCTCAATCCCATCGCTCGAGATCCGTTGCCAAGTTTAGAGTCCGGCATGAATCCGAAGGTAGCTGGCCCATGCCGTTGTCCAACTTATCCACGCTGCTGAGGACGTTGATGAAGGGAAGAACTGCTTCTCATCGAGAACGAGGAATATGGGTTTATTTACAGAAATTAAATCAGTCTAACATGACTGCTTGAGAAAAAGAGTGTCAGTCCAACATGACTGCACGAGAGAAGTGTATCAGTCTAACATGACTGCTCAAGAGAAGTGTGTCGAGCATCCGCAAAACAGCAGTTTTTATACACTCGGTCCACCGGCGATACAAGGCGGTGAATGTTCGCTTACTCATCGCCAACTTGCCGCCGCCCCGCAGAACAGTTTACGTACACAAAGGCACACACATTCCGATGCCCGACGCCGGCGTTGGAGGGGTGCCGTTCCGGGAAGTATCGGCGCCAAGGGTGGGTAGCTTGTGTTCTTGCGTCTGGTCGAGGCCTGGGAAGCAACATAAAACGGCTTTCCCGCGGCAGCTTGCTCATGCGTAGCAGATATCAGGTCCGCGCTGGAGAACTCCGGCACCATTGTTCGCCCACCGAAGTCGTTCCATCACAACGGCGATGGGGCTGGTGGATGGAGGCGGTTTTCAGCACAAAGCCCGCTTCTTCGAACGCCTCCTAGCTGCAGCGACGGAGAGTGGGGGATGCGCGTCTTGTCCCCTAGTCGTAATTGGGTGGCCATTTCGCCTTGCAGCTCGCCATTCTTAACAGCGCAGACACGGACACAAGGGAAGAGAAGTGGAGAAGACGAATGCTGACTGACAACTGAAGGAAGAACTGAGTTGAAAAAAAAATGACAATCTGCGCATGCTCCGAAATGGTAGCACTAGGTGTCAATTCAGTGCACGTGCCGGTCTACGTAAGAGGTAACTGTTGAGAAATTTGATCTCTTTCTATCGTAAAGTAATCGGAGACTGATTCACGCGCGCACTTCCACCATTATTGATATGCCATGCCTCGACCATAAGACGCGTTTATTCATTCCTATGCCTGTACAATCTCACGCATTCATCTAACTCATGCGTGCAATCACAAACTCAGCAGTCTTGGCTATTTAAGAAAACATTTGCAGGCGATCCACCGGTTAACAATCTTTTATGTTCCATTATCCTCTGATTGATACACCGCCCAGTTTGCTCTACGTAAAAATGGCCACAGCTAAAGGGAACATTATATACCACACCCAAATGACAGCCAGTAAAATTGTTGTGTGTGCTTCACTGGACAAATATCTGTTCTTTTTTCGTCGCTAATAACGTGACTACACATATATCGCTAGGGTCCCCCTCGCGGTACATTATGTAAAGAAAGAAAGTGCTTCCTATCCGCATAATTGGAATCCGCATAATTCGAACCGGCGTAATTCGGAATAAGGAATGTTTCGAACTGAGTCTTGGGTCTCTCAAAGTGGCAGGCACTTGAATGGAGTAGCCATAATTAATCGAACACATAAAGACACGAGGCGGTTCATTTAATCCAAATTACACTTCTTGCCTACCTTGTACCACACAAATGTGATGGCGGAATACAAATATGAAACTTTGAGTGATGCTGATACGCGTGCACTTGAGAGAAAGAGAGAGAGAGAAAAGATGCATAGTAAGAAAGGGAGGTTAACCAGAGGTAGTTCCGGGTGCATACACTGCAGGGGTTAGCAGTGTGGGGATAATGAGAGAAAGAACAGAGCGGGAGGGAGAGATAAAGAGCGACGATCACAAACAAAAGGCGTACACTATATAGCGGCAGGGGCCGGCGTTCTTAAAGTTTTTCATGAGGCGCGTAGACCACCAAAAATTTAGTAGCGCGCATAAGACCTTCTGCGCGGAGGCTCTTTAGGAGCGCTGGCATGGAGATTTTAGTTCTGATGGTGGACGATTGTTCAATTGGTCCACCACCTAGCACTTCAGTTGCCTCTCGGCACGATCGCACGGCCAGACAGAGAAAAAAGTGTGCGAGTGTCTAATCACAGCTGTGCGTGTAGAACAGGTAGCTGTTAGCCAATGGCGTCCACTTCAAGTTTTGGGCCACTCTATACTGGGGTCACGAGATTCCCTGGGATGTATTGCACGCGTATGTGGCTCTAGCATATGTCGGAGCGCCACGTTAAAGAAACTAAAGTACACGCGCCATAGCATTCGATAGCATAATCCAATATTTCAAATTTGTGCACGGTGTTAGATACGGGACCTTTTCTTGAGCCTGCTTCGAGTTCACCAAATTAAGGAGCGCAGAAGCACATCTACACGGGCCCGAGGCGCAGCACGTTCAAGCAAGTTGACGTCCCCCCCCTCGTGCGCCGCATGGGGAGCATTTGTCCCTCTTCTTAATGGGAACCTGAAACACTTTTCGAAAAAACTGAGTTCTCTGCGGCATTCTACAGTTTTGAGTCGGAAACAAACGCAAAGGGCGGAAACAAACGCAAGCGGCTGCTTTTTCAAGAAAACGCGCACCAGGGTCTCAGGGCATCGCGCGAACGCCGCTCTTGCCCGTGATTGGTCGGGGCCGCTGTGACGTCGTTGGCAGTAGTCGCCGGTCGGCGCCGACGCATGTCCCCGTTTCAGAGCGTAGCACCATTCCTTTCTCTCTGGTAGCACGCGGTTCTGTTGTTCTGGCTTCATAGCTGAGTTGTAAGATGGAACGTTCTCGCTGTCTCCGACAGCTTGTATTTACCTCGTACATGTTTGAACCCACAGCCGATACGGAAAACGATGGCGGCAACGGCGGCAACGACGATGTTGAGTGTGCCAACAGCGACAGCGATGTGTGCACCTTCTCGCGCGCTGGAAATCTTAGCTTCAAACTCTTCATTATATGCCTGTGTCACGCTCGCTGCTTCAAAATCTTCGATTGGTGATGGTAGTGGAACAGGTTCATCAGGGGCTCGGTTCTCAAGAAGCTCTGCTAGTATCTGAAAGAGTGCAAGGAATGGATGTCATGAATTTCAGCATATCAGTATACATGACAGCAGTTGGATTACTTACAATAATTGAAATACTTTTTCAGTAATTTATGCGATGGATTAGTTGTCCAGTGATAGTAATGTGAAATATTTTGTCTGTACTTTTATGGCTAAAGTAATTTAGTAATTGCGCTAAATATGCACCAGTAAGCTGTGTACGGCGTCAGAACGTTGGTAATGTGGTGAGGTGTCGTTGAGAAACATGGGGGGAGGGCATGAAAGTGTACGTTACCCTAAAGTAAGGTTGGCGTCCCTTTATACTTTGCTTTTTGCTTCTTGTATGCATGAAAACTTTTTGGAAGCAATCGTAAAGTAATACCATTACTTTTTTAAGGCGGTAATTGGTAATGTAATTCAAATCAATGAGCGTAATAAGACAGTAATGAGTAATGTAATATAATTACTTTCAAATAATAATTTTCCCATGCGTGATGCATAGCTAGTTCCCTAGGAACAAGACCAAGAAATTTTTTTTTTGCCAAGCAGCGATGCCTGTATTGGGCTAGACCACGTCGAACGCTGATAACTTCAATACCTCACAACGTTACTTCATTATTTCAGCCCGTTCGCCTTGCCACGGGCGCGCCTGTGCCGACGCTCGCTTTTGCGGCATTTCGCTGCTGGTAGCAAGCTGTGAGTGCGAAATCTACGGAACAAAGTTTTTACACGCCGAGTTCAACTACTCTAACGCGAGCATGAAAATATTACTGTAACGCCTCATGTCGTGCGATTTGAACACGAATGCTTAACAGCTAGCTAAATCTGCGGGCACCGCGAGGTAGGACGAATAACAAATATCACTGAATGCGCAAGCGTACCCCCGGCCAGTTATTTCACCGTTTCAGAACAGCGCCGAACAAACAGCTGCAGTACAGTGTTCCGTGACAAAGCGGAGAAGCAAAACAGGATGAAAACGGCAAGCACATTGCACGTAGGTGCATATTCCAGGCTGTGCCTCCACCTCGCTTCGTCGAAGACCGTTTGTTCGACACTAAGGTGATCATCTGGTAAAAAATTGCTCGTGTGCACATTAAAACCCTTACCTCACGCTTTCTCCTCTTGGCGAAGGCCGCTTTTGGAGGTGGCGAGGTGTTTATCTTGTAGGAGAATATAGACGGAACAACGCCGGGCTTCAGTCGCGCCGATTTAACTGGAATACCGATTGCCCGCATCGTTATCAAGCTCCGATGATAGTCACTGTCGCGGAAATGTTCCGAGCACAGCACAGTTGATTTCGTCGGCACGAACTTATCTCTCCTCACCGCACGTACCCACTGCGCTGCAAGATTCTTTTCCTTCGGGAATTTGTGAAACACCACATCGCCTCGCCCGCCTGTGTTCGCGCAGCCGAATGCTGCACGGAACGAGGGCATGTTGGGCACCCTTGGCTGTAGGCACTCACGCAGCCCAGAAGGAAAGAACAGTTTACGAAAATCGCAAAACAAACGTGAGTGGCGGCGGCGGCGGCGGCAGATCTCTCGTAGCGTCGTTCAGTAAAGCGCAGGACGGAAAGAGGCATGCCAGCACATGTCAGCACGCCGGTCCGCAGCTCGGTTGGCTCGGTCTCCGCCCATGACGTCGCTCTCACCGGTTCTCTCCTCTGGCAACAACCTCACCCGGCGCTCCGGGAAGCGATGGGGGCGTGTCCGCGCGGGTGATTTAGAAAGCGATTTCCGCCCCTAAATTAACAAAACGAAAAAAAAATTTCGGAACCGTAAATTATTAGGACTGTTCTTCCCAATCCCAGCTATTCATGGCAATTGAAAACCGTTTCAGCTTCCCTTTAACTCTTCCTGAAATTAAAAGGGGAGCCCGCCGCAATTCCAGGTAACCTGGGTCTTGAGCGAAGCTGCTTTGTAGCTCTGAAAGATCGCTCGAAGACAAACCGTCTCTCCCCATCCGGAATTTGTGACGGCGCTTGCAAGATGCGAGGCAACCTCGGCCGTAGTGCTCCGTGAAGCCCTGGGAGCAATCCCCCCGTCCGCCTTTGTGATGGCAGTTGCAGACTAGAAAAGGCAATACCTCAAAGGAGTACTCCCTCGGACAGGCGGAGACAAGGGAAGGATCCTCTGCGCCGGGTGCGACTCACTATCGCATGGGCGCCTACCATTGGCCAAAAAATGAAGCCACCTGAGCGGGCTCGCCAATGGGCCAAACGGGACGTGGCTTCGACACATCGAAGGGGTTAAAAGCCAGAGCCGGGCAGCAGCAAGAGAGCATGCATTCATTCATCACTTTCGAGCTTCTTGCCGCGGGCCGCAGCGTTCGAGTTGCTGCCGGTTCGTAATGACTTTATGACTGTTAATTTCTTTGTACTCTCACTCTAAATTATGTAAATAAACCTACACTTTTCATCTCAAAGCCTTCCTCAACCTCGGCCAACCCTCTCACCCAACGGCAAGGTCCAAAATCTGGGGGACAGCAATTGGGATTGTCCTCCAGATCCAACAACGGGCGTGAGAGTTCCGTGGCAAGTGGGATAATTGGAAGTGGAATTTTACTTGAATTAACCGTCTGCTGTGTTTATTTGTTCCGTTTATCATGGCGTTTTTACCAGTTAGGATGCCTGGAACTGCAAAAAAACTCAATTTTGAGTTCGAATTATATCTAAGTTCGAATTCTTGAGCTTGCCGAAAAGAAAACAGCACTATGGAAAAAAGTCAACGAGGTATCGTTTGTAGCGTAGCCGACAGCGAAGGAGCTTTAACGTGGACAAGAAACAGCAGGAGAGAAAGACGCAGAACAAGATGGCGGACGTGGAACTCCCCCTCTTTGGGTATATGAAAGAAAAGATCATTCTCTGATGGATTGTCAATTATATTCTGAATTACAACTGATCCTTAGAAACATCGTTCCGCCTTCTTAGAATAGACGTACATGTCAAGTATTTGCTTTCTTTAGGGGTCTCGTCGCCTGGGCAATGCGATAGGAAGGTTAGGGATGCCATGCAAGATAATATTGCAGAATCACAAAGATTTCCACTGTTAAATTCGAAGTTAAGGTTTTGTCATATTTCTGCAGAATAGATTGGATTAACTGTATTTTTCTTTTCATTTACACCTTCATCCCATTAAAATCAAGAGCTTGCATCTATCTAAATATTCTCAAATAGCAACTCAAAAAATTTATTTTCGTTCTTTCTTCATTCGTTCTTCTTTTTATTGGAATACCTCAGAGCCAGCCAGGTCTCACGGGGCGCCTGAAGGACGAGGCCATTGCCGAGTCTAGGACCTCCCTCGTATTCCAGCACGTGACTATGGACCTTATGAAAGGCTAGGGCGGTCTCGTGGTCGACGCAGGACGCGAGGGCAGAGCTAATCAGACGAAGGTGCACGCCAGAGTATAGACGGACTTGATGTTTCAACGCAGTTACTCTCGAAAGGAGAAGTTTGGTTCGCAGTGAACTCATTCCCGTCAATATCGGCCGTTGAAATTCTCGAAAATGTGCGCAGGTAGCTGAAAGAGTGGTCGCACTCCATCACGCTGGGACTCAAGCGCGAAGTTTCTGTTGATCGACGATGTAGACGTGTACCGTACCATTACCTTTCGTTGCCTCCGCTCTTTCGCAGGTCTGTACCTCCTACACAACACCAACATAACGGTCGTTTCGGGCACTGTTATATCGCAAGAAAGGAGGGACACTCGGAAGTTGCTAGAACCATGCCCGTCTGAATTCCACTCAAATCAATGCGCGTCGCGAAGTGCGAGTCATTGCCTGAATCTCCTAATGGGCGCTTTCGATATCGGGGACAAAGGGATACGTGCTCCCAAGAAGGCAGCAAAGAAGTCAGCAAGGTTCACTTGAGGTGGGACATCCGCTTGTGCTCTTCGTCTTTGGTCACTTGTGCGCATGCCAAGTATCAGTATGCCACGTAAACCGGATTGAGGTGCAGCTGCAACTCTCAAAGCTAAGACGGAAGAGGAGTATTGTGACTCTTAACAGGAGGACCATTTCTTTCGAGTGTTGCTGAATGCGTCTAATTTTCAATTGATTCGATTACGGCAGGGAGGGGGGTGTAGGGGGGCTGGCAAAACTTGTAGACCGGGTTCGTTGAGTGCGTCAGGCCTCGCTTTTGCGAAACGACGTCGTCGTAGCCATCGCGTCAAACGTTGTCCACTTCCGCCACCAGGAGTCGAACACATCACGCCGTGCCAGCACGATGTTCTAACCACTACATTGCCGTTTAGTTTTGTGGCGTGAAAATTTTTACGGGATTGAGGGAGCCATGCATACATTTCTGCAACACTTACATATTGTCCTCGAAAGCTGGTAGCAAGTTCACGGCGCTTCGCCCGGTCTGCAATCTCAAGCTTCCAGTTTGCATTTGCGAAAAAAAATGTCCCCATATGCAGCATCCCCTCCACTTAGCGGCGCCTACGGGCGCACCATGTAAACGGTTGTCGCTACGACGAACGCCCGAGTTGAGCTCCTTTCGCTGTTAGTTTTTGGCGAATTTTTAGTTACAAAACCGTGACGCATGGACAGAACGGCCCCAAACTATCAGTCTTTAAGATAACTCTGACTGGTAATTATTTATTTTTTGCTAGTCGTTTCCGTACTATCGCATTATTCTTAAAATGCAGAACAATACGCGTACTCATGTATTAGAAACTTCGTTTTGCTTCCAGCTGTCTGCTCTATATTCTTGTAGGAGTATTGTTTCATTTGTGACCGATAGTATGTTGGGAGTACCTGGCTTACAATCGTCGCCTGAAAACACGAAGCACAGACAGGGAGATCACATGCCCCACTCTTATGGTGGCGATATGAATGCCTTGATGTCTCCCTGTTTGCCCTTGGTGTCATCTGACGCCGTCTGTAAGTTAGGAAAAACCAACCCGCCCTACAATAAGTCGTGATGTGTTCAGTGCACACTGCGCTGTACTGCGCAGTCTGCGATAACTCAGGAAAATCGGTTAGGAGTGTCCGACCAGCGTGCCTGCAGTCGAACGTTAAAAACAAAATGAAGGGATACAAAAATGAATACGGACAAAACCAGGTAACTGTTACACATTCCTGATGATAGGAAGTGCGTTAGAACTGTTATATACGTTTATACAGGTGCCGGCTCGTCCAGATTATTTGCACGAGGATTACCTTGGGATAGACTACACCTAAAGATGATATGTCATAAATTCCTCGGTGAGAATGATTCTTTCGTGCGGTTGTCTTTGTTATCGAGCTCCTTGATAAACGGCGCGATATGCTCTCACGAGGATGGTGGCTAAGAAAAAAGCGACGGTGACTGCCTGAACTTTGTTGTAAGTTGCGAGAATAGCTTTCGGTATATCCTGTTCGCCTCATGCGACGCAGAGTGATCGAGGTCGTGTAACGCAGGAGGAACGTGACGACAAACTTTTCTCAGTTTGCCATTGATACGCATCCGCGCGTTGAATCAAGCCCAAAATTTGCAGAATTTAAGTTTACTTTTCTGGGATACGCCTCGCCGATGTCTTGAGTCTCGACGGCGGGTCAAACTGACGTGGGTGACGAGGCTGCCAAGGGTGCAAACCCCAATAAAAAGAAAGGAGGGGAGCCTGTGATCTCAGAGGTTAGCCTCTGTCTGCAGCTGAAATTTTCATTTGTTCTTCACCTATATACTGCGAGCCCGTTGAAGACAGATGAATGTGCACTGTAAATAACCTAGCCGTCTGGCCCAGCCAAACACTGCGATATTAATTGCACAGTCCAGGCGCCCTAGTGATGAATAATAGCCTTCAGGAGAAGAACAATATGTCCACGTTGTTCAAGCCTTTTTGCGCTAATCTTCGGAGTGCACACGAAAAGGACAAGTTTAATTTTTTGTGTTTATGGTTGTAGTTTTTTGTATGTGTGTGTGTGTGTGTGTGTGTGCACTGGAATTCATGTTCGCGACCTGATTCATGGCCTTCATTGGAGGTTAATATAGTGGTTCTTTTAGGTTCAACTAACGCCACTTTTAACAACAAACTTGCCAGTTACTTCCAAATGGCGAAGCAATTACAGCCATAGCAAAGTGCGTTGTGATTGGTCTCTTTCATTTTGGGCATCTACTCTGGGATTTCGCCTCATAGATTTTTGTGCCGCAGTCCAGGGATTCCTTAAGGAGTCCAAGCGAATGTCGTGCTACATGTGTGGCTTTTCTTTCTTTGGTACGCTTTTCAATTATTGATTATTGGTTCTTTTTACTATTCATTGAATCAGTTTCACGAGATGTTGGTTCACGTTTTAACGTTTGATGCTAAGTTGGATGGCTAACCACAATGACTCCTCGACCGGCGTTCAAACTATACGGAGGTGCGAGATATATTGGCTTAACGGAGCCCACAAGGCAGCTCCTGGTGGATCGAAAAAACAGTGCCTTCACAGGTAGTAAAGTCTCTTCCGCGTGGGTAATTCTGAATTGTTCCGCCTGCTGAGGCAAGCGTCTGTGGCCTAATGTTTTTTTTTTCGGTTTACTTCACGGATTTGAAATCCCAATAGAAATACACATGTTTTTGTATATACAATACACGACAACATACCTAATGTGGCATGCTCTAACACTTGTTCAAGAAAGCAGGCTCATCTCGCAACTATTCCCACTCTGGCGTCTCGGTCTGTGACATGTATACATCGCATAAGTACGCCACGCTCTCAACGGTTAGAGTATAGGGCTTCTATGCCAGAGGTTTCATTCCAAACGATGGTCGATCTCTCTGCACAGGCGGTTTATACGCTTAATTTTATACGCTTTCATATGCGCGGTTTATCGCGAATAATGGAGAGAGAACTGACCGTTACGCAAACTTCATTTTAGTCCTGTGTATTACGTGCGTGGTCCTTACGCGAAAATGATTCAAGATATTAGGATAATAGAAACCATCGGCTAATCAACTTGTCTGCCACACAACCGGCTGTATACTCTACACGTACCACTTCCTCTAACTTGCACAATTCTAAAGCGGAGCTTTCCTTGCCTCTTCTCCGGGGTTTGGCATTCGTCATTGCTTCCTCACCGGGTGTATCTGTGGGTGTATTAAGAAAACTTGATACTCTAGGCATGTGCTTGCTGCTGTATGGGCTATAGTAAAGACAACTTCAGCCGCTGAGCTTTTGTCATCGGCTATGTGCCAATGGGGATGTGGCGAGTGTCGGCGAATCCTTCACGACGATTGGGCCTTTCTGGCACAAGGGGCATGAAGCCTTGAATGTAATTAAATATGTGTCGTGCTTACCTGGGTGCGTACGCCTCTAAACAAAATCCTTCGTTCGACAACCATGACACCTCGTGTCACCCGCTTCCCGATTTTACCTCGCCACACTGCAACATACCCAGTGTAATTTAGATTGCAACAATGGTATGAAATCGTGTTTTTTTTAGAATATATACAATTATATTGTACGCGATAGCATACGTGGACATTACAATTACGGTCATTCAGGAACTACATGTAAAATTCTAACCTTGACCAAGTAGGTTGACCGACCACGATTCAGTCGATCTTATAGCAAATCAGCCATTAATCAAAAAGAAGAGAATAAATTTTAGGTGCATGGATTCGCCATGAAGCAAAGACAGTCATCATGTTGTGTCATTATCTAAAGCAGTAAATTTCTTTGAAATTTGATGATAGGAGTCGCTGAAGGGTAATACAACGATTACAGTAAGGTGTGTTCTGTTCGCTGCAATAGTGTAAAAATAAGGCTGAATGTGTATAAATTATCTTACATTGGAAGATTGCAAAAAACAATGACTTATCAGCCATTCATTGCAAACGGCTTAAATTGTTCTAGCAGAAGTCCATTTCATAAGCTATGCACATTAACTCTTTCGCCTCCACACCTATTCAAATCGATCACCGGTTATCGATGCTTTAGATGGCCGGTTTCGACATGTTGTAACCCTTTCTTATCAACTTGACGCCATCCAACAGCTAGTACACGTACTGTACTTTCGGAATCAGTATAAATTTTCCCGATTTTTAACGGATGTTATTGCGAACTAATGTGCGTATGTTCTAGCAAAAAGGGGCGTGGCTGTCACCCTCTGCCTCGCTGGAGAAAAAAAATGCGCCGCTCACGATTACGGCGCACTAGCAGCAAAACTTTGTACTCAGATGACTCCCAGTTGTCGAGAAAGAAATTAAATTGCCGGCTTTGTCTGTCCGAGAGTGCTGAGCCGTGCTGAAACGGCGACAACGTTTTGAGTCAGCATGGGGCATCCGCAGCTGTTGAGCAGTCGGCTTCCTTGTTCGCGGTACCAGCCGATCTTATTGCGCGACCTGAGAGCGCTGCTGATTATCTTCAGGGTGCATACCTTGCTTAGTCATGATGTGCTGCCATCGGCAGCAAAGAAACATGCGTTCCGGCCAAGAAGGTCGCGCGTGGAAGATCCCGGCCCGGCACCACGGAGCAGCGCACGACCGTTTACAACGACGCGGGATTTCTTTCCACTCTTATTCTTTGCAGGGCCGCTAAAGAAAATCTGCAAAAATGCACACAAATATGTCTGGGTGCATAATTTGGTAGTTGCCCAACCGCGCTGAGAGCGATCGGTCCTGGAAAGCGGTGCATGACTCCAGACGAACTGTGAAGTAACGTTCCGTGCTTCTCATCAGACCATCCTCAAGAGATGCCGAAAAGGTGGAACTGCAAAATGTGTTACGAGGACTGCAAAGCTCAAAAGCCAGACGTTTTGCCAGACGTTTTGTGGGAAAGGAGCAGATTGAAACTATCCTTCACGAAATCCATGAACCGCTTCACCGCATGGCATGAGCGATAATCTGGTCTTAGTTTTTTTTCTTTTCTTTGTATACGTAGAACACCGGCGTACCGACCATTTACCTTTTCAGACACTATTCCTGGGTTGTTCATCATTGCTAGGTATATCCTGAATTTCCTTTGTATTACTGTTTTTTTGCTATCATGTTTTTTATTGCTGTTTTTATAAACTAGATGCAGAAATGGCGCGTTCTAGAGTATTTATGCTTGACATAATAATTATTTTCTTTGGCAACGTATGTTTCTGGAAAGAGCACATGTCTGTGCAAAATATGCTAGGATGCTATGTGCACTAGAATATTATTTGTAGTGGTAAATAATCTTTTTCCATGACCTGGAAAAAAACGAACATTTTCTATCGCTAAAGAAACAGGTAAAACACAATTTTATGTTAAAGCAGCACATTAACGATTAGAATTCATTTAGTATCTCATTTTCAGTTGAAATAAAATCCTTTTTAGGTATTTATTCTCGTTCGACCCGCTGCCGCCCGATTCACGGCCAATGCCCTGTAGTGGGTTGTGCTATAACTACTGACACCAAACGAAACAAAACCAAACTGCACAGCTTCTTTCAGGAACACGCGCTTTTATGAAATCTACGAGTACAATTCTAACTTGTGATTTGTTCCATCAGCATCCAGTAATAATAATCATTGTGCATCAATACATACTTTTAATAGGCACTACGTATTGTTTACGGCGTTCGAATTAGCATTGCTACTAATCCAAAGCAGTGTGAGGCTCCAAAAGCTGGCGCCGCTCGCGAGATGATTGGCACGACGAAGGAGAAAAAAAGCCCGCCCCTCCGCGCGCCGTTGCACGGGGCTCGCGAAGGCAGCTCGAGTGGCCAGAGCAGTCCCGGCTAAGACCACGGCAGGCGGCCGTTCTCGAAACTGCGGGCGCTGCTCGCCGTGAGGCCCGGCCTTCCACCCGATTCCCGGTGAGCTCGACGGCCGAGGACGACGCCGGGTCGAGCCAGTGGCCGCGGAGAACTGACGCCGAGCGAGGAGGACGCTGAGCCCCGCCGCCATGACGCTCGAGGAGGGTCAAGCCGAGAAGGAAGCGGCCCCGCCCAGGAAGACCCGGGCGAAGCGGAAGCCGGCTGCTGCCGACGACGGGGGCAGTCCATCCGAAGAGGCACCCGTCGTCAAGCGGCCGCGAGGAAGGACTGCCAAGGACCCGTCCAAACCAACGACGGGGTCCCGGTCTGTGAAACCAGGAACGCCGAAAGCCAACGCGACCACGGCTTCGGCCAAGGTGAGGAAGGCCTCCGATGAAGCGGCACGCGACGCCGACGTGAACGTCCCGTCCACCAGCAAGGGACTTTCACAAAAGGCGCCGAAAGTGAGGCGCAAGACGCACCCACGGAGCTCCTCCCCCGCAGATGCCTCCTCGGTCGCTGCCAGGGCTACCAAGCGACGGCACCGCTCGCGTAGTCACTCCCACGCCAGCAGCAGCCACCACCATGCCAGGAGGGAAAGGAGCCGTGGCGGATCTCGACACTCGTCCCGCCGCGGCCGAGGTGGCCGCAAGCACAGAGGCAGTCACCGAGGGACGTCCCGCACCAGCTCGGAGAGCACCCACGGGAGAAAGCGGGGACGCCGCAGCCGACGCCACCGCTCCCTGAGCACCTCGTCTGCAGCGAGCACGGCAACCAAGACTGGCGGGAGACGGCGCCGCCACGCCCGTAGCAACCGCTCGTCGTCGAGCCGTGGAGGCAGGCGTGCCAAGTCCAAGATGGCGGCAAGCAGATCTTCCTCGAGATCACGGCGGGCCAAGCGGACGAGTGCTGCCAAGGCCGCGAAAAGTGGCAGACGCAAGTGACCCCAGTGATCGGTGAAGGACGCCGGTCGGATCTAGAGGAAATCCACACTTTGGTTTCGCCCTTTTGGCGACCCGTTGAAGGTCGAGAAATTAATAAGCGCCCTCGTTGCGTTGTTGCAACTTCGACAGGAACGTCTTTGAAATAATCCAAAATAAATTTCGCTTCCAAGGTGCCAAGCCTTTGTACAATTATTGCTTGCAGAGGTGGTTTGCAAGGGTGTTTGTTAATCTTAATAGGTGTCTTGAGTTTTATGAATGCATGCACAGCAAGGCAAGTTTAAGAAAAAAGCCTTTTGAGGAGCCATGCCGCATTACGATTTGCCGTGATGAAATAGAAAAGGCCGACTCAGTGCTCTACTTAGGGGTAACCCTTGATTCCGCTCTGAACTGGAAGCTTCATATCGATAGGCTGTGTGGTGAGGTCTCTTCCGCATGCTTAGTATCTACAAATGTGCTGAGTAATTTCAGTTTCCAAACGTTGAGAACCTTGTATTTTTGTCTCGTTCATTCTCACTTAGCCTACTGTATTGATGCCTGGGGATTTGCATACAAAACATACTTGGAGCCTGTAGTACGGCTTCAGAAGAAAGCTTTACGAATAATCAACTAGGCTAGCTTTACTACACCGTCAAGTAATCTTTTTTTGCGAGCAGCAGCATGTCATTATCGCACCTGCGAGATTACCGCGTTGCCTCATTAGTATGCTCGATAACGAGATGCAACACGCCATTTCTTGCCACTATCTTCAATGAATCGGCATTTAACAGTCGCTCAGACTTCTTCGAGAAATTTCTCGTGCCGATATGTCGCAACCAGTGCGGCCAGCGACCCATACATTATATAGGTGTCAAAATATGGAACTCGCTTCCTGAAAACGTTAGGCAGTCAGCAAAGTTTAATACTACTGTAAAAGAACTCTTTCTTCGCGATCTAAATTGGTTAGCCTTTAACGAAAGTTACAATGATGGCAACAAATGGATACAGCGTAGCTGTTACGCTTTCTTCTTGTTTCTACGTACGTATGTGTTTATGGATGTGTAGTCACGTAAGTGTCAATGCCGATGTACCCTTGTTTTTACTCGACACACCGCGCATCAAATGTATATTGGCCTTGCGCTCCACCACAAGAAGAGCTGGCGCCACCGTCGGCGGGACGGCTATTAGGTATCACGTTGACATAGCGGCCACGTCGTTCACTTCAGGAGCGTCGAAGCGAGCTGAAAACGAGTTTAAATTCCCTCGTACGCTGCGGTCCTCATTTAGTGGCGAGATTTTCCCTCTTCGAGTGCCTCCTTTACAAGGATTGAAAGCACCACAATAGGTAGTGGCTGCCTTTGAAGGGGCGCAACATGGTAGGCTACTGCTGGGGGCCGCCGTGCCGGACGCACACAACGGAGCCCTGCGTCCGCCTTATTCACACGTAGCCGCAAGACAAGAAGCTGCGTGAAGCTTGGCTCGCGAAACATAAAACCGGCAGACAGCCATCGGCTACAACTCGGGTGTGCAGCAAGCACAGACGCGAGGAAGATTTCTGTTACGGCGCTGGGACTGCGAAATTCGGAAAACGCGCACTGAGACGCTCGCCCGAGTCCGCTGCCCGACTCATGTCATGGAGGTTTGGTCTATGAATTGTCGATGCTATAGATATTGGCAAGTTCACTAGAGTGGAAAGGGAGCGGTAAAAAGCACATACAAGAAAAGCATGGCATATGGTCATGTTTGTGTTATGAATTAATGCACTGGATTACAAAAAAAAAAGAAGCAGCAGGAAATCGCACGCTGAGAACAGCGATAAACATAGAGTGTGACCCAACCCGAGAAATAATATTGAAACGTCCAAGATTTCAGAATAAAATGAAAGATTGAATCGCCGCGACGTTACATCACCCTGTAGTCGTCGGAGTCTCTACAATGAAATTATTTTTGAACAGCTCTGATAGCGTCCACGCAACAATGGTTGCTTGTACACTGTCAAATGCTCATATTCTGCGGCCTAAAGCTCATGGCACGGTGCGAAAGCGCGCACGCGGCGAAAGCGAAACAGTGGACGGACAAGCATGCAGACGCGCAGTCGGTCGCTGCGAATCTATGACATCGCTTTATTGATGCTTCATTCTATTACGCTCCATTTAGTTATACAAACACTATAAGAACATATTTCCCATAGTTTGCTCTCAGCGTTTACCTACCTTTCACGCAAGAAGCCGGTTCGGGAGACTCCATCGCGGCGACCGCGCGCAGTGGCGTTCATTGTACGTATTCGGTAAAGAGATAGCGTCTATAAACGATTCTGTACTTTAAGTTTGCCGAAGATTATTATTTAGACAGTAAAAGACGTCTCTCTTTTCGCAAGCGTTTACAGAAATGTCCGGGAGAGCTCGCGCGGGGTGTTTTCAGTGAGCGCCGTAAGCGAAACCTATGAGGAGCGCGCCGCCTGATCCCTCATACTACGCCAGCGAGGCGCTTCCGATAGATGGCGACTCCGTAACTCCTCGCCGCCAATACAGCATATCAGTGTACATTTTTGCTGCGCCGAGTAAATAACAATTACATCTTACCGTTTTGCAAGCGGCTTAAGTCACAAATGTTGAACCAATTCTTTTTGTGTAACCGTTTCATGTATCCTTATCGCAAGCATGTAAGTGTGCGGGCTGCCGTGAGAGGGAGACCATGGGTCTTGTCTCGGATACGCGCTGCCTCACTGGTGGGGTGGAGCTCCTGTCGTGGGCGAGACTTAGCAGCTTGGCCAGCAACTAAGCCTTTTCGCTTCTGGGTGCCGATGGCTGTGACGTCGGCATGCGGGGAATGGCGCGCGCCCGAGCCGGCGGGGGCCATGGCTGTTTCCCTCCTGCGGTGGTCTGCACCTTAGTTTATGGGTTTTCGTTTCGTTGCATTTGCTTCCCTTTTTTTTTTGCTCTTGTTTTGTTTGTTTGATCCAAAACAAGAAACGATTGTGCCCGTGTCTGAATCGTTTACTTTCCTTTGTATAACTGCATGGATCCATAACTAGCCTACGGCTAAGGATTCAGACGTTGTCGCATGGCAGTTTTGATTACTTGAATAAAATTACTGTTTAGTTGAATTGAAGTGTAATTGAAGAAGGTTTCAAGCAGCTCCTCGTTGGCGTCTCGACCGGCCGAGTCGTTCAGGGCTGGCAGCGCTGCAAGGAGTGGACAGCGCATGAATAAATGGCGGACGCCGGGGTCCCAGAGTGTGGGTAATAAATGTTTAATGCTGGAGCCCTTCCCGCTCAACAACCTGTATTTTAGCTTTTACAGCGAAACTGTATATCGCTAGGGTTCCTAGTATTTTTGTTCTTCCCAAACAGACCGTAACATCATCAATGGCTCGTACCCCGTACGCAAGCAAAGAGAGAGAGGGCTCTTTATTAGAAAAACAGAGAATTTCGCCGGCGCGTATATAACCGCTGGCATGCTACTCTGCATAGGGATGGGGAATGCGATTAAAAGATTCCAGAAAAGAGTGGGAGAAAAAAAAAGCATAAACATAATTTCGAAATGTCCGAGTGGACCTGATACTAATTTCTACAGGTGACATGGCGGGTAAATTTAGGCTTTTGTAAAGGCAGGATGCAATTTTTAAAGCTTTCCTATTTTACCAATTTCTGTCAGGTATTTGAACAATTAATCCAAAACCCGTCGCTGTTCTGAAGGGCGGGACATTGGACCTAAGATGCTCGGTAACGTTAACGGTTCGTGGCAAATCATGTCCATTTGGTGTTAAAAAAATTGTCTCTCGTCGCGGTACGCGGGGCATTCTAGTAATATGTGCTCAATTGTCTCTAAGTTGCGACAGTTATCACAGTATGGGTTAGTGGTAAGTACTATGCGGTACAGATAATTGTTCGTGCAAGCAAAAAATGTAATGGCTCATAGCACCGTAAGGCGGAGGCTACAAGCACTCGGCAAAGTGCACCGAACAGTGCATGCATTCTTTGGACTCACGCATCCAAAGTACAGAACAGCATACGTGTCAATAAAGAACAAGCTCAATAGAGGTATCCGGACCACCTAATTTATCATAAGGCGCTCGTGATAGGAATGGGAAGCACGTAACACTCCCCGCAAATGTTTACCGGTAAACATTACTGCTTCGCAAGCTTCCGCGGCCACGCCAGCTTTCGACGTGGGGTGTTACGCGCGAGGCCGTTCGTATATAGAATAACCAGCCCAGCAAATCATTGCAGTGTTCTTGCAGCACCGCCACGGGCGGCACCGTGCTGTCAAAATTACGATTTCTGTCATTCGTACTATTAATCTAACATGCCACTACCAACATCACTCCAAAGTGATAAAGCATTGCACACCAGACTCAGTAGTTCTAGTAGTGGTTGTAAACAGCTTCGCTGCTCTTCCACCTTCCCACATTCGAATGGCTGAAAAAACGTTTCTCGATTCTTTCCTTTTATTACCAAGAAAGTGAGGGGGGCACCGTGCTGCGTGTAATTACTCTTGCCATTTTAAGAAGGACTTGTCATTAGTGTTGCAGAAAAAAATCCTTTATGACAGGATTTTGGTCACTATTCGCTTGTTCTTTTGCTTGCCTCAAGTGATGGGTCGTACCAACGCAGCGGATAGACGGCACCAGAATAATTGAACTGCACATACGGGCAAAATACCAAAAGGAGTGAAGTGGAAATATTCAAAAAGAAGCATTAGGCAACTTAATGATAACATAAATTCTGGGAGGGCTTATTCATACAACTAGTTAACTTTGGATGATAGCCAAGATCAGCCTCCTATCTTTTAAGTATTTGGAAGTGTTTGTAAATCTCGTACTTTCGTTTATTCCATCCTAATGGTCTCGTACATAATTTGTACACTTAACGGGAAGGTAGTGACCTACTTCGTTGGTGTGTCGGTCTGAGTAAATTAAAGAACACCATGACGCTGGCACTTTCAGTGAAGCAGATGTGACATTCGCAGCAGCCCGGATTCATGTTAACCATCTGAGGTCACAGATCCGTTGTATGGAATCCCACAAATTTGAAGAACCTTCATGGAAAGGAAACTTGTCATCCACACGAGTGTAGCACATAGGTACAACGAGAACCCTAAGGGTCTAAGAAAGAAAATGTCGCAGTTGATGAAAAATTCATTCTGGTCCGAGATTCGAATCCGGGATCAACGGCTTTCTTGGGTGGTCGCTATCCCATCTGAGGGCCCCAGAATGCTAGCACATCGCAGTTCGATCTATTAGCGTACTGTTTGCTGCAATCGGTTCCAACCACCCTGTGTAGTTTCGTTCTACATTTGGGTTGATGACAGTTTTCAGTTTTATGTTAGGTTTTATGTCTGTAGCGTTTTATGTGTGTAGCAGCGGAATACAGTGAAATAAATGCCGGAAGTGGCAGAGTGAGTTTCCTGTCACCTCACTGTAGCAAGTGTACCCAGTGAGCCTATAACCAGCAGAGCTCTGGACGATACGTGCAATTGGGGAGGCGCTGAAACTTACTGCGTGGAGTGCACGTTATTGATTACTCATTCAAATTTTTAATGAAGGCGCTGCAGAAGCGAAACCCCGAATGGGGGTTGGGGGGAGGAATGCGATTAGGAGGAGTAAAGGTGCTTTTTTCAGCGAAGGGGAGCGCAAATTGAGGCATTCAAAAATGACAAGCGTTGGCCATCTTTTGGAGTCATAGAAGCACAGAGAAAAATGCGCTTTGAAGATAAACTCAGGAACAGGGATGAAAATACAGTGGTGTCTAAAGGGCACAAATATCTATAGCTCAAGAGCATTAACCTGGTATAGAAGAAGAAATAGAGAACGTACGGTGCCATCAAAAAGAAGGTAATTAGAGAAAAGGTGATGGTGAAAATGAAAAAAAAATTATAAAATATCCGCGGAGATTTACACATACGGCAACAAAGAAATCGAGATAAAAATTCTGTAGGATAATAGAAACCTGAGGGCAGAAATATACCGGAGTAATATTAGCAACAGGATGAGCGATGTGCCTCCAGCAGCTGAAGTCCGGAGAAAGATCAGTACACCGTGCCAGGATATTCACCCAGCAAGAATTGTAGGGAACGTCCACCTTCCAGAAGTGCTGGGATTCTAATCGGATGGAAGCATTAAGCGCATTAACCACAATATTGCATATTCACACGGAGCAGCAGAAGCAACGGGGAATTGTTGAAGCAGCTCCGAAGGAGGAGCTCCCGGAATCATGCGCCACAGAGCCATCGATTACCTTGCATTGTAAAGAACTTGAGTGCGTAAAACACGTTGATATACTTGTCTTTTTCACAGATCTCCTTTTTGCTTACGGCCTGTGATGCATGTATGGACTTGGATGGCCATGGAATTTGCACGGGCTTGGCAATAAAGTTTCACGTGGAAAGCAGCGCTCGTCCTGTGGTTTTCACTCTGTTTCGTTTTTCGCACTCTGATATATGAACGGGACCAGCAACTAGCCCAGCTTTCCACCTTGCTCCTCTTATAGTCTGTGAATTTCCTTCATGAAACTGTTCTTTTCTCATGGGTATGGAAAATAACAATGCATATATGCTGACGCAGCCGCGTTCTGTACGTCCCACGCATGCCACCACGCGTCCTACGTCCTTCTTGTCCGGTCATGAGCGAAAGGAAGGTCTCAGCGCCTTTGCGAGTGCTTGCGGCCATTCAGCGGAAGCCCGCTAGTAGCCGCATGGTCACAACGCTGGCGATCATTGTGACGTGATGAGGGAAGGTTGCAGCAGCGAGCGCTCATAGAGATGTGAAAGTGAGCACCACCGCGGCGTTGCGTCTGCCTTGACCATTCCAGTTTCCGTTACCTCCGAAACTCGGCAGATCACGTGACTTTCAACATGCGGTAGGCGGGCCGCCCAACCCAGATCTAAGCAAAATGGCAACGAAGTACACGAATAACAAGTGCTTTCATTGTTTCATGCTCTTGCCGCTGCAGTCGTCTGGTATTGCAGAGTGGACATGTTCTTTCTTTCTTTTTTGAGTAAGCGACATCTCCAGCTGCCGCGACTGCAACTATGTTTGACGTACAAGACGCGCCCGGCCCCGCCCCCTTCTGGCTTTCTGCAGCGGTAGTGTTTGACGAAGTAGTCTCTCGCAGCGTACTTCCATTTCGTTTTACTGCGACGATTACGTTATCGCGAAATTCTTGCTTCGTTCTCGGTACATTGTGATAGGTAGGTAGGCAGGTTCGTGACTCGCCTCACTTAAAGAAATAAGGAATAACGTGAGACTTATGTGGCAATTAATCGAATCACCGTCGTCAAGCGCTGCAGCCGCGGGTGTTCTAACCACTGAAGAAAAAAAGTACTGGAGTGCGCTTAAGATTTCAATTTGAGTGAAACGCGACAGCATTCAGACACTGCTTCTCACGCTTGCTGGCAACTGCAGCTTATGTAACCGTAATGTTTAATGGGAAACGCTACAGCGGCGAGTGCAATGCACGAAGGCGAGTTTTCTGCATGGTGGAAACGCGGCCTCTTCCTTGGGGCCGATCCCGGAGATATTGCACAGCTGCTGCAAAAAAATTAAGTCATTTTCAGGGGTCTGCTATTGTTTCCCAGCTTTGCTATTTCATTATAGACAGATTTAACGTAAAAGGCATGCGCTGTCGGTTTTTTGTTTGCTGATAATTATTTGTGGCCTGTCATTCTAAAAATTTAGAGGATTTTTTTGCCAATAATGCAAGACAAGGTATGAGCAACTTCGCAGATAGAATGGTGTGGCATTGCAACGAGCATTTAGCACATGTCATGTTGCGAGGCATGGAATTTACATATGCGTAAATAAATGGGGCAATTTTCGCTCACAGGAAGCACAGCCGGATTTTCTGCGACGTGGGGCGCTAACCACTCGCACGCATGCCATTGACTCTTTCCAAAGCCAGCCAGCTCCCTGAAGCAGTCGATGCGTGCGCCTACAACATGCCACTTCGTCGTCTTCTGTCCTTGTGACAACTCGCGCTTTCAGGAGCCGTGTTTTATATGTAGATTGTTGCCATGTGAGACTGCTCGGCGCGCTAACTTCGTGCCACTTTGACATTTTGTTTCCTTGCGCTTTAGGCACCGTACTAGACTGTAGCAGAACTGATAGTTGGGCGAGTTGGTACGAATTCATAGTAAAATATTCTTGCGCACACAATTGACAAGGACACAGTGAAGGGGACACACGAGCGCTACTCACAACTATTTTATTTTCGGAAAGATACAGAACATATATACCTTAGCTATCAGCGCTGAGCATGTGCAAGAAGAGTGGTCAGTAAAGCATAAACAGATTAAACACAGATTAAGAAGGTTCAACCAGTATTTAAGAAAGCGAATTCATTTTCAGTGATTACAACCGATGGTTGGCTTATGCATCTTTCAGCGCACTTTTTGATATGGAATGCTTCTGCGATTTCACGTGTTAGTTTATTATTATCTGAAAACAAAATGTCAGTGTTAAAAAAAAAATATCGGATCACAATGACATACAACGCAATGGTTCGACAAGTGCGTATGATTTTCTTTACCAAGGGAACGCTCATGTTCTTTTAGACGGGTGTTTATGCACCGACCGGTTTGTCCTATGTACATGCAGCCACAGGTCAATGGAAGCCGGTACACAACACCTATAAAAAATTCACAAAATGCAGAATGCAGAAATGCAGAATGCAAATGCAGAATGCAGAATACACAACACGATAAAAAATTCACAAAATGCAGAATAGGTGTTGTGTACCGGCTTCCATTGACCTGTGGCTGCATGTACATAGGACAAACCGGTCGGTGCATAAACACCCGTCTAAAAGAACATGAGCGTTCCCTTGGTAAAGAAAATCATTCGCACTTGTCGAACCATTGCGTTGTATGTCATTGTGATCCGATATTTTTTAACACTGACATTTTGTTTTCAGATAATAATAAACTAACACGTGAAATCGCAGAAGCATTCCATATCAAAAAGTGCGCTGAAAGATGCATAAGCCAACCATCGGTTGTAATCACTGAAAATGAATTCGCTTTCTTAAATACTGGTTGAACCTTCTTAATCTGTGTTTAATCTGTTTATGCTTTACTGACCACTCTTCTTGCACATGCTCAGCGCTGATAGCTAAGGTATATATGTTCTGTATCTTTCCGAAAATAAAATAGTTGTGAGTAGCGCTCGTGTGTCCCCTTCACTGTGTCCTTGTCAATTGTGTGCGCAAGAATATTTTACTATGAAACCGTACTAGACTACACAAACCCCGGGACCCACCTACATTTATTAGCACTTCCACTGTAGGAGCTTACGCTACGTAAGAACAGTGCGACGTTCTGCGTTCTTGAGGATTGGCCAAGTTAATCAAGTTTTAACATTTCTTCGCAAAAGTACGAATGCCACTGTCCTTGTGACATACACCACGCGCATGAAATGGCCATATATACGTACGATTCTGTAGCACGCAATGGCTGATGACCTCTCAATCGGTGTTTTTCACCTACGCTCGACCACTGACTATGTAGAACCCAACAATCGAAATGTCGCAGCATGTTCCTTCAGCGAGCCAGAGCCGAGCCCGGGCGTTGCATAGTGCGGCTCGGGCCGAGAAATCAGGCCTGTGAAGGGCTTACCATGGGCACACTGCTTGCCCATCCGACTTGCGAGCAGGAAGTCTGCATCCCTCATGTTCCACTGTCGTCGCGCGTCGTGTCCTATGTGTGCGAATGGAAGCTCGCGAGGGAAGCCGACGATCGCGCGCGAAGACAGGAAGCGGACAGAAAACGTGCTGCCTTCCGTCGCGCGAAAGGCCGTGGGGGAGGGGAGGGAGGGACCGAGGGGGGCGGATGGCGTTGTGCTCCGGCAGCAAGTGCGCATTTCGCGACCAGGTGCAAGGGGATCTAAAGATATGGAGGAAAGTGGGGAGGCTGGAGGGGGAGGGAGGGGGAGCGAGCTTGAACGGAATCCGAAAACGGCGCATACCTTTGTGCGCGCTGTCTTCTGGCCACCCTTGCGTTGAAGCGATAGACCGCAGGAATGTCTGATCGCTCGCTGCTGCTGCCGCACTTGCTTACACCCCCGTTTTGAAAGCGAGTGTGCGCCCTCATCCCAGTGTGATTTCTTGATGTTCGGTTATGCGCGCTGATACCATGCTTGTGAATTCGCTTAGTACGCGAATGTTTCAAGTTCATACGGCCAGTGAAACTACTATTCTTACTTCGAACAGCTGATTAGTAATTTGATAACGCCATGCAGGCTTCGTCTTTGGGGCGTAACTACCACTGTTTTTAATGAAGAACGTCGTGAACGAGGCTAGGCATGCATTTCTAATCTGCACAACATTCGGGATCGGTCCATATATTTAGGCTGTAATACCTTGGCGGCGGTCCACATCTTTACATTTAACTGTCTTCAGGATCGGCCTATATTATTGGTTATATGTATAGCCAGGAAGGAAATGATCTGGCAATGCCAAGAATCTCATTCCAATAAATGCGCATATCCCTGTACTTTCCGTCATCTGCGTTCTTCGCGGAGTCCGACCGAGTAGGATTGCCAAATCTCGAGTGGATGAAATCGTAATGGGGCAAGGTAGCGACGGAAGGAGGGGAGATATGTGCTTGTCCTGCGACGACTGACCCTTTTAGTGCCAGTATATAGCCATCACTTCGTACCTGCACCATAGTTGAAGAAACTTTTTAAATGCATAAGCATTTTTTGCTTACCCAAACGAGAAGAATCGTACACCTATCCGACCGTCCATGACGTAAGACGCATTCGAAATAGAGCTCCCGCAGCGAGCAAATTCACTTTCGTGCTGCCGGTCGCTTCATCGCCAATTATGCGGCGAGAAGACAGCGCTCACGAAGCTGTCATTACACGCCGCACCATCCTCCTTTCACAGACCGCTTTCAAGATATGGGCCCGCACATCGCTGTTCAACGTGGAGAAGCGATAACACAACTTGCGGAGGTATCAGCAGTCGAACCTCCTTGTACGTATCGCAGGTCGCTGTTAGGACACGTTCTGCGCGGGCTTGCCATACGCAGGCGCCGCAGTACTACGTTTAATCACGGTTCATAATGGTTCGACGAGGATGGATCAGGCTATAAAGAGCGATGATAGATTGTAATTATCGGAACGTAATCGCGCACCTGCCGCCGCCACCTGCAGTGCTTTGCTTGCTTCATTATTGCATCTTCCACTGCTTTACGCACGAGTTCGTGTCGCCAGAGCCCTGTCGTTTGTTCTGACTGGATCTAATTTCATAACGTTGATAATGACACCGAGCTGCGTGGAGATGAGCCAGTGGCACAATGCTACGTAAAGTTAGCCAACTCGTAGGAAAGTCTGTGCGTGCTTTTTTTTTGTACACCCGTGTCGCAATTTAAAAGGAAAGTAGAGCTTGATTATAACGACAAGAAGCTGTGCTAGTTGGTGAGCATTCATAATGCAAAGAAAGGATAAGGCGCGCTGTCAGGATTGGGGGCTCCATCCCATCGCTCGAGATCCATTGCCACGATTGGTGTCCGGCATGAATTCGAAGGCTGCTGGCCCATGCCGTCGTCCAACTTATCCACGCTGAGGACATTGATGAAGGGAAGAACTACTTCTCATCGAGAACGAGGAATATGGGTTTCTTTACAGAAATTAAATCAGTCTAACATGACTGCTTGAGAAAAAGAGTGTCAGTGCAACATGACTGCACGAGAGAAGTGTATCAGTTTAACATGACTACTCAAGAGAACTGTGTCGAGCATCCGCACAACAGCAGTTTTTATACACTCGGTCCGCCGGCGATACAAGGCGGTGAATGTTCGTTTACTCATCGCCAACTTGCCGCCGCCCCGCAGAACAGTTTACGTACACAAAGGCACACACATTCCGATGCCCGACGCCGGCGTTGGAGGGGTGCCGTTCCGGGAAGTATCGGCGCCAATGGTGGGTAGCTTGTTGTCTTGCGTCTGGTCGAGGCCTGGGAAGCAACATAAAACGGCTTTCCCGCGGCAGCTTGCTCATGCGTAGCAGATATCAGGTCCGCGCTGGAGAACTCCGGCATTATTGTTCGCCCACCGAACTCGTTCCGTCACAACGGCGATGGGGCTGGTGGATGGAGGCGGTTTTTAGCACAAAGCCCGCTTCTTCGAACGCTTCCTAGCTGTAGCGACGGAGAGTGGGGGATGCGCGTCTTGTCCCCTAGTCGTAATTGGGTGGCAATTTCGCCTTGCAGCTCGCCATTCTTAACAGCGCCTCCATGGCCCGAAAAAATCTCGACCGTCTAGCGCTGACAACCGCTAGACAGGAAGAGAACGGCTGGTGGTCAGGGGGGGATTGATGTCTTGGCTCGCAGCGACCTCTTGTCTACTGACGTCACCTCCCCAAAACATCCAACAAGGACAGGCAACTGCAAAATGAACCCCACAACACGGCTCTGCGCCGAGATGACGTGCATTGGCTCTCACTTTAGACTCGCTAGGCTTCAAAAAAAAAAGAAACATAAGTGCAGAAACAAAAAAATGCTGCATTTCGCTATGCCAATTTCTGAAGCAAATTCCTGCTGACAAACTCAGCAATCATGGAGGGAATTCTACTAAATGAGAGGGGATCTTCTTCGCTTAATAAAATTAACACTAGTAACCCTAAAATTTAGGCGGGACCGTCAAACGCAGAATTCAAATTAGCCTGCTCAAACCATCCGCATTGCTATGCAACTTTCCCTTCTTGTATTTAACGGAGAAGTTGTACTCTTGGAGAGTGAGGCTCCATCGGAGCAAGCGGCCATTTTTGTGTGACATTTGATTGAGCCCCGTCAGAGGACAGTGGTCGGTCTCGAAGATGAACTTCGCTCCGTACAAGTAACACGACAACTTCTGGGTGGTCCAAACCAAACAAGCGCATTCCTTCTCTGAAGCGCTGTAGGCTTCCTCCCTTACATTTAGTTTACGGCTGGCATAGAGGATAGGATGCTTCTCGTTATCGTCGCCGACCTGACTAAGTACCACGCCCATACCTGTGTCGCTTGCATCGCATTGAACTATGAATTCCTTTGTGTAGTCTGGCGCGCGAAGCACAGGACGAGAAACCAATAGCGTTTTCAAACTTTGGAAAGCGTTCTCTTTGTCCTTATCCCAGTGTACGTTACTCGGTGCTCCCTTTCGGAGGGCGTCTATTAATGGACTTGCCAATTGCGAGTAATTCGGAATGTACCGTTGATAGTACCCCACAAGTCCCAAAAATGAACGAAGGTCCGTTTTCGTGCACGGCTGAGAAAATTCTCCAATCGTAGCTATTTTCAGCTCAGCCGGCCGTCTCATGCCCTGACTGACAACACGGCCCAGATAAGTAACTTGCGAACAACCAAATCTACACTTTTCCGCTTTCATCGTTAAGCCGGCTTCCCTCAACCATGAGAAATCCTGTTTGAGGTGCGATACGTGTTGTACCCAGCTGTCCGAAAAAATGGCTACGTCATCAAGATAGGGCAAGGCGAACTCCTGCAAGTCTTTTAGGACAATATCCATTAACTTAGAGAAGCTAAACGGCGCGTTCTTCAGCCCGAAGCTGAGTGCGAGAGGGCGAAAAGTGCCTACAGGCGAGATGAATGCGGCATAGCGGCTGGCAGTTTCTGAAAGGGGAACTTGCCAGTACCCCCGCACGAGATCTATAGTTGAAATGTATTTAGCAGCGCTAACTCTTTCAATTCGTTCCTCAATGTTGGGTATCGGGTACAGCTGATCCCTAGTGATGGCACTTAACTTCCTGTAGTCAACACACGGACGAGGGTCCTTGTTAGGGGTTTCTACGAGTATTAGCGGTGACGTGTAGTCACTCTCAGCGGGCTGAATAACTCCCAACTCTAGCATGCGCTGTACCTCTGCCTCCATAATCTCTCTCCGTCTTGGAGACACCCTGTAAGGCTTTGATCTTACTGGTTCGGTTGATGTCAGCTCAATTTAATGCGTTATCAGTTTGGTTCTACCCGGCCGATCGCTGAATCTGTCGAGATATTCCCCTAACACCTCTTTTAGCTCATCTACCTGCTCGGGTCTTAGAGCGTGCGAGCGCACCGAGTGTTCTACTACTTCTTCTAGGCCGATTTGAGAGTTGGAGGTCGCCCTATACTCCTTAAACTTGGTACTAGTGCCATCCGGCTCTTTGACGGTATAGTTAACGAATCCGCCCCGCTCTACATACGGCTTCATCAAATTGCAGTGATATATCCTCACTTCCTTCCTGCGACCGGGCATTCTCAAAGCATAGTTAGTATCTGAAAGCTTGTGCAACACTTTAACGGGCCCGTCCCAGTGAACTTCAAGCTTGTTCTTTCTTGAAGGTTTGAGGATCATTACCTGGTCTCCGGCGTTAAACGTACGAAGCCTCGCATTCTTGTCGTAATAGAATTTGGCGTTCTTTTGAGCTACTCCCATGTTCTTTCCGACTAGTTCTTAGATTGCGCTTAGCCGTTCCAGCAAATTGAGCACGTATTCAACCACTGTTGGACTCTCCCCTCTTTCCTCCCACATCTCTCTTAACATTCTCAGTGGAGAACGGAGTGTCCTCCCATACACTAGTTCTGCTGGTGAGAACCCTGTCGCTTCATGTGGAACCGTTCGCAAAGCAAACAATGTTGCCGGCAGACAGTTCCCCAGTCCTCCTTGTGCTCGTAACTGAGCGCACGCAAAACCCGCTTAAGCACCGAATGCCACCTCTCTACACTGTTTGACTGAGGGTGATAGACAGAACTGTGTATTAACTTTACCCCGCACTTCTGCAAGAATGGGGAAGTCAGTGCGCTCGTGAATACTGACCCTTGGTCTGCCTGAATTTCGGCTGGATACCCAACTCGTGCAAACACTGTCAAAAGCGCGTCTACTACTTCGGTGGAGCTGAGCTCTTTCAAAGAGATTGCTTCTGGAAACTTGGTAGCCGGACACAGCATGGTAAACAAGTACCTGTAGCCTGATTTTGTTTTTGGAAGAGGCCCTACCGTGTCTATTACAAGTCGTCTGAAAGGCTCTGTTATTAAGGGTACTACCTTCAGCGGAGCTTTCCACGTCCCTCCTGGTTTACCAGAACGCTGGCAGGCGTCGCATGATCTTACAAAGTTTTCTACGTCTTTGAAACAGCCAGGTCAGTAGTATTCCATAAGCAATCTTTCCTTTGATTTGTTTATGCCTAGGTGGCCGAACCACCCATTCCAATGATAGAGACTCAAAAGGTCCTCCCTATACTTAGTAGGTACAACTAACTGATCTAAAATCCTACCCTTTAGATGTCTGTAGTGCCGATACAACAATCCTCCTCTCTCATGTATCGCCACGTTGCGCCTAGCAATGCCTTCTTTAGCTGTGTCATGTAATTTAGCTAAGCTCTCATCATTCTTTTGCTCAGCTGCCAGTGGCTCTCTATCCACACGTAAGAGCTGATCAAAGCTCTTTGAGGCCGGTGATAATAACGACCCTGTCTCGCTTGTGAGCGCGTCTACTTGCTTTTCCTGCAGGCTAGAACTCTGACACTCTAGTGCTACGCTCTCATTGAGCTGGTCAGCTGGCAGGCTCTCCTCAACTGTTCTTTTGTCCCTCGGGCCTAGCTCGGATTCGGGTATTGAAGTTATCCCCTTTTCTGCTTCCGCTGGAGGAGCTTGAGCATTTTCAGCCGAAAGCGCCGCGATCTTACGAGCTTGGCCTCGGGTCAATGCTTGTACGATGCCCTCTCCCAGTTTGAGCTCTTTGTCACGCAGTAACTGATTCGAATGATTGGAAAAGATGTAAGGATACTGTAGTGACAAAAATTTGGAAACTGCAGCCTCCATCTCTCGCTCCCCGAATGGTCCACTGATTTTGACTTTGGCCATGGGCAGACACACGCTGTGTTCTTCTACAACCTGTTTTATCCATGCTACTTCTCCGGTGAAGTCAACTACCGTCACGTAAGACGGATGGACAATGTCCATCGTGGCGGCACTGTCTCTTAGCACTCGGCATGGTTTTCCATTAACTTGCAGGTCGTGGAGATGTGGACCTAAAAGTTCTATATTCTCATCTTTTTCCTTTACGTAGGAGAAAACTGCGCTAGACTTCTCGCAGTTTACAGCTATATGTCCCAGTTTGTGGCATTTGTAACAGCGAATTGGTCTAAAAGATTCGAATTTTCTTTTCTGTTCTTTTTGTGCGGTTTCTCCGTTAAGTGTCTCCTCGCTCTTTTCTGCGGGCTTTTCCGCCATGTCTACAGGCTCCGATCGTCAAGTCTGCGCACCCTCTTTGAACGGAAATGGTTTCCGCAGTCCATTTCGACCGTCCCAGTTTCCCTCCTAGGCGTTCAACTTCCTACGGGTTGCGTACTCTTCGGCTAATTGAGCCGCCCTTTCCACAGTGTTTACATTACCTCTGTCTTGCACCCACAGTTTCACAGCTTGGGGGATGGTTTTGTAAAATTGCTCTAGACACATGCATTCAATGATCATGTCTCTGCTGTCGTACGCTTCCGCGCTTTTAAGTCGCTCGACTAGGTTGGCCTTTAAGTTATATGCAAACTCCGGATAGCCCTCGCTATCTTTCTTGCCTGTGCTCCTAAACCTTTGTCGAGAAGCTTCGGCTGAAAGGCGGTATTTCTTCAGGAGACTAGCCTTAACTTTTGCATAATCATATGCATCCTATGCACTCAATCTGGCGATTACTTCCGCCGCCTCACACGGCAACATAGACAGCAACCGCTGTGGCCATGTACTCGGGCCGAAGTTCATCTTTTCGCAAGTCCTTTCAAAATTGCTTAGGAACAAGCCTATGTCGGTCCCGACCTCAAATGGCTTTAATAGCCTGTCCATGCGGTACGATTCTGCCTCACTTGATCGTCCCAGAGCGCCTTCACTTCCTTGAGACAACTTCAAACGTTTGCTTTCAAGTTCCAGTTGCATTTTTCTTACCTCGCGACCTCTATCGCGTTCCTCTCTCTCTCTTTCCCGTTCTTCTCTTTCTCTGTCCCGTTTCTCTCTTTTTTTCAGAAGTTCAAACCCCATTTCAATATCTTCCTCACTGGCCTGATTGGAAATTAGCTCCAATATTTCCGATTTGAGCATTTCCTTGCGTACATCTAGGCCCAGTTCCTCACCAACAATCAACAACTCGTCTCCCAGCAGTGTTCTTAACTCCATGACTGCTGCTTTACTGCCTTGATTCTGCTCTCTAAATCTAGCTAGGAAAACACAACCTAGCTAACACACAACAATCTAGCGTCCCTACTGTTCTAAACAGAAAAACCACAAAATGAAGCCTAGAGATTCAAAGCAAGAACCAAGCACTCACCGCAGATACAGCACCATGTCGCAAAGTCCATCTCACCGCTTTCAGCCAGTTGTCAGGATTGGGGGCTCAATCCCATCGCTCGAGATCCGTTGCCAAGATTGGAGTCCGGCATGAATTCGAAGGCAGCTGGCCCATGCCGTCGTCCAACTTATCCACGCTGAGGACGTTGATGAAAGGAAGAACTGCTTCTCATCGAGAACGAGGAATATGGGTTTCTTTACAGAAATAAATCAGTCTAACATGACTGCTTGAGAAAAAGAGTGTCAGTGCAACATGACTGCACGAGAGAAGTGTATCAGTCTAACATGACTGCTCAAGAGAAGTCTGTCGAGCATCCGCACAACAGCAGTTTTTTTACACTCGGTAGGCCAGCGATACAAGGGGGTGAATGTTCGTTTACTCATCGCCAACTTGCCGCCGCCCCGCAGAACAGTTTACGTACACAAAGGCACACACATTCCGATGCCCGATGCCGGCGTTGGAGGGGTGCCGTTCCGGGAAGTATCGGCGCCAATGGTGGGTAGCTTGTTGTCTTGCGTCTGCTCGAGGCCTGGGAAGCAACATAAAACGGCTTTACCGCGGACGCTTGCTCATGCGTAGAAGATCAGGTCCGCGATGGAGAACTCCGGCACCATTGTTCGCCGACCGAACTCGTTCCGTCACAACGGTGATGGGGCTGGTGGATGGAGGCGGTTTTCAGCACAAAGCCCGCTTCTTCGAACGCCTCCTAGCTGCAGCGACGGAGAGTGGGGGCTGGGCGTCTTGTCCCCTAGTCGATATTGGGTGGCAATTTCGCCTTGCAGCTCGCCATTCTTAACAGCGCAGACACGGACACAAGGGAAGAGAAGTGTGCAACACGAATGCTGACTGACAACTGAAGGCAGCACTGAGGTGAAAAAAAATGACAATCTGCGCATGCTCCTAAATGGTAGCACTAGGTGTCAATTCAGTGCACGTGCCGGTCTACGTAAGAGGTAACTGTTAAGAAATTTCATCTCTTTCTATCGTAAAGTAATCGGAGACTGACTCACGCACGCACTTCCACCATTATTGATATGCCATGCATCGACCATAAGACGCGTTTCTTCATTCCTATGCCTGTACATTCTCACGCATTCATCTAACTCATGCGTGCAATCACAAACTCAGCATTCTTGGCTATTTAAGAAAACATTTGCAGGCGATCCACCGGTTAACGACCTTTTATGTTCCTTTATCCTCTGATTGATACACCGCCCAGTTTGCTTTACGTAAAAATGGCCACAGCTAAAGGGAACTTTATATACCACACCCAAATGACAGCCAGTAAAATTGTTGTGTGTGCTTCACTGGACAAATATCTGTTCTTTTTTTGTCGCTAATAACGTGACCACACATATATCGCTAGGGTCCCCCTCGCGGTACATTATGTAAAGAAAGAAAGTGATTCCTATAGAAATCACTAGACCAATAGGAATTATCACTGTAATAACAGGAAGCAACACAAAACGGCGGAGGCTCGCAGGGCTTCATTCATCGTTACTTCGAAGTGCCGTCGCAAAATAAAGTGAAAGTGCGATGGCTGGCACATTTATCCCTGTCGGCGAGAACGGCGTCGAGGTCAACAGCATCCGCCAAGGTTATTGGTCAAAGATCATACTGGAGTGTGCAAGGACACCGATGACGCACAAGCTTAGAACGACAGAAAGCTGAGCTAGTTGGTAAGGATTCATTATGCAAACTAGAAGTGAGGCGTGCAGACAGGACACAAGAGTAGAGAAGTGGACAACACGAACGCCGACTATCAACTGAAGGGAGCACTGAGGCGAAAAATGAAAGAAGACACAAAACTCATCTGCGCATGCTCAGGAATGGTAACACCACGTGTCAATCGGGTACACGTGCTGGTCTACGTGAGAGATAACTGTTAAGACACTTAATCTCTTCCTTATGTAAAGTAATCGAAGGCTGACTCACGCACGCACTTCCACCATTATAGATATGCCATGCCTCTACCATAAGACGCGTATCTTCATTCTTATGCCTGTACAGTATCGCGCATTCATCTAACTTTGGCTTGCAGTTACAATCTCGGCACAAGCGCCCTGCTGTCGATATGTCACAATTGACAATTTAACTTGAAAGAGCGTAGGTTAGGGCGTGTTGGTATTGCATAACTGAGGTTTTTAGCGCACGAAAAGGGACGAGAGAGAGAGGCAAGACGCGGACACAGCGCTGTGTTTCTCGCGCTGTGCCTGTGCCTGTGGACACAACGCTGTGCCTCTGTCTCTCGTCCCTTTTCGTGGGCTAAAAACCTCATTTATGACAATTTAAGTAGGCTACCGCATACGTAGGGCTAGCGCTGCGAATATTTGGTAAAGTTTCTTTCTTGTCGTTATTAGAGAGAGATATTAACCGTCAAGCAAATGCAACCAAGGAATTTTCGCTAACATTTAGTCGCATTCGAACATGCGCAAAGGAACAGACCTAAGCTCGTGCATGTCATTCTCCTTATTTCACGCATCTCGATTCTTCAACCCGCGCTACCTTACTTTAGTTGCGCAACAAGCAGCGTCCTATTATTTTGTTATTGTTTTTGCTACTCTACTCTCTCCAGCCCTTTCTAGATCAAACTTCGTACGAGCCTATATGACGCCGCTTCTGGTGAAATAGTTTCACTTCCTAAAACTTTCACAAGGAGTGGGACTGCGAGGACAACATTCCAGCACTAGAGTAGGCATAACATAGTGGTTGAAGATCAAAGCATATTAAAATTGTTGGAAATGAAAAGAAACAAACTTTTGGAGCACCAATTTTCATATTTGGAGTACTCTAAGTGGCATCCTCGCCTTCGGAGCTGCACAATTCAGATATGATGGGCGTCTATGCAGTAGGTGATTGCAAATATTACACCACTTTTCCTTTTTAGGATGAACGCCGAAGGGTTCTTTTATTGAAAACAGCCTCTCAATAACAAGAAAACCGGTTCAACAGCTCTATGACTACATCATAACAGTCCGGAAAAAGACCAGATTTATAAGCACCAAGTAGAGAAACAAAAACTGGAGGTAAACATTAATCAGTAAACAGCTGCGTTTTATGTGTTTTCTAGACTGACCAGGTGCCATGGAATCCGCATAATTCGAACCGGCGTAATTCGGAATAAAGAATGTTTCGAACTGAGTCTTGGGTCTCTCAAAGTGGCAGGCACTTGAATGGAGTAGCCATAACTAATCGAACATATAAAAACACGAGGTGGTTAATTTAATACAAATTACACTTCCTGCCTACCTTGTACCACACAAATGTGATGGCGGAACACAAATATGAAACTTTGAGTCATGCTGATACGCGTGCACTTGAGAGAAATAGAGAGAGAGAGTGAAAAGATGCATAGTACGGAAGGGAGGTTAATCAGAGGTAGTTCCGGGTGCGACGATCACAAACATAAAGGCATATACTATATAGCGGCAGGGGCCGGCGTTCTTAAAGTTTTTCATGAGGCGCCTAGACCACCAAAAATTAAGTAGCGCGCATAAGACCTTCTGCGTGGAGGCTCTTTAGGAGCGCTGGCATAGAGATTTTAGTTCTGATGGTGGACGATTGTCCAATTGGTCCAGCACCTAGCACATCACTTTCCTCTCGGCACGATCGCATGGCCAGACAGAGAAAAAAAGTGTGCGAGTGTCTAATCACAGCTGTGCGTGCAGCACAGGGAGCTGTTAGCCAATGGCGTCCACTTCAAGTTTTGGGCCACTCTATACTGGAGTCACGAGATTCCCTGGGATACATTGTACGCGTATGTGGCTCTAGCATATGCCGGAGCGCCACGTTAAAGAAACTAATGCACACGCGCCATATCATTCGATAGCATGATCCAATATTTCAAATTTGTGCACGGTGTTAGATGCGGGACCTTTTCTTGAGCCTGCTTCGAGTTCACCAGACCACTTCGAATCGCGTCACACCAAATTAAGGAGCGCAGACGCACATCTACCGCTGGCCCGAGGCTCAGCACGTCCAAGCAAGTCGAAGTCCCCACCTAGTGCGAAGCATGGGGAGCATTTGTCTCACTGCTTGACTCTTCCTGAAAGTGAAAGGGGAGCCAACCGCAATTCCAGGTAACCTGGGTCCCGAGCAAAGCTGCTTTGTAGCTCTGAAAGGTCGCTGTAAGACAACCCGTCTCCTCCCCATCCGACTATTGTGACGGCGCTTGCAAGACGCGAGGCAACGACAGCCGTAGTACTCCGTGAAGCCCTGGGAGCAATCCCCCCGTCCGCCTTTGTGATGACAGTTGCAGACTGGGAAGGCAATACCACAGAGAAGTACTCCCTCGGACAGATGGAGACAAAGGAAGTGTCCTCAGCGCCGGGTACGACTTATTTTCCCACGGGCGCCTACCATTGGCCGAAAATGAAGCCACCTGAGCGGGCTCGCCAATTGGCCGAACGGGACGTGACTTCGATACATCGAAGGGGTTAAAAGCCAGAGCCCGGCAGCAGCAAGAGAGCATGCATTGATTCATCTCTTTCGAGCGTCTTGCCACGGGCCGCAGCGTTCGAGTTGCTGCCGGTCCGTAATGACTTTATGACTGTTAATTTCTTTGTACTCTCACTCTAAATAATGTAAATAAACCTCCACTTTTCATCTCAAAGCCTTCCGGAACCTCGGCCAACTCTCTCACCCAACTGCAAGGTCCTAAATTTGGGGGACAGCAATTGGGATTGTCCTCCAGATCCAACAACGGGCTTCAGAATTCCGTGGCAAGTGGGATAATTGGAAGTGTAATTTTACTTTAATTAACCGTCTCTTGTCTTTATTTGTTCGATTTATCATGGCATATTTACCAGTTCCGATGCCTGGAACTGCAAAAAAACTCAATATTTAGTTGGAATTATCTTTAAGTTCAAATTCTAGAAATGGCCGCATAGAAAACACCACTATGCAAAAAAAATAAATGAGCTATCGTTTGTAGCATAGCCGACAGCGAAGAAGCTTTAACGTGGAGAAGAAACAGCACGAGAGAAAGACTCAGAACAAGATGGTGGACGTCGAACTGTCACTCTTAGGGGTATATGAACGAAAAGATCATTCTCTCATGGATTGTCAATTATATTCTGAATTACGACAACTGATCCTTAGAAACACCGTTCCGTCTCCTTAGATTAGACGTACATGTCAAGTATTTGCTATCTTTAGGGGTCTCGTCGCCTGGGCAATGCGATAGGAAGGTTCGGGATGCCATGCAAGATAATATTGCAGAATCACAAAGATTTCCACTGTTAAATTCGAAGTTAATGTTTTGTCATATTTCTGCAGAATAGATTGGATTAGCTGTATTTTTCTTTTCATTTACACCTTCATCCCATTAAAATCAACAGCTTGAATCTATGTAACAATTCTCATATACCAACTCAAAAAACTATTTTCGTTCTTTCTTCATTCTTCCTTCTTTTTATTGGATTACCTCAGAGCCAGCCAGCTCTCACGGGTCGCCTGAAGGACGAGGTCATTGCCGAGTCTAGGACCTCCCTCGTATTCCAGCACGTGACTATGGACCCTATGAAAGGCTAGGGCGGTCTCGTGGTCGACGCAGCACGCGAGGGTCGAGCTAATCAGACGAAGGTGCATGCCAGAGTATAGACGGTCTTGATGTTTCAACGCAGTTACTCTCGAAAGGAGACGTTTGGTTCACAGTGAACTCATTCCCGTCAATATCGGCCTTTGAAATTCTCGAAATGTGCGCAGGTAGCTGAGAGAGTGGTCGCACTCCATCACGCTGGGACTCAAGCGCGAAGTTTCTGTTGATCGACGATGTAGACGTGTACCGTACGATTACCTTTCGTTGCCTCCGCTCTTTCGCAGGTCTGTACCTCCTACACAACACCAACATAACGGTCGTTTCGGGCACTGTTATCTCTCAAGAAAGGAGGGCACTCGGAAGTTGCTAGAACCATGCCCGTCTGAATTCCACTCAAATCAATGCGCGTCGCGAAGTGCGAGTCATTGCCTGAATCTCCTAATGGGCGCTTTCGATATCGGGGACAAAGGGATACGTGCTCCCAAGAAGGCAGCAAAGAAGTCAGCAAGGTTCACTTGAGGTGGGACATCCGTTTGTGCTCTTCGTCTTTTGGTCACTTGTGCGCATGCCAAGTCGCAGTATGCCACGTAAACCGGATTGAGGTGCAGCTGTAACTCTCAAAGCTAAGACGGAAAAGGAGTATTGTGACTCTTAACAGGAGGACCATTTCTTTCGAGTGTTGCTGAATGCGTCTAATTTTCAATTCATTCGATTACGGCAGGGAGGGGGGTGTAGGGGGGCTGGCAAAACTTGTAGACCGGGTTCGTTGAGTGTGTCAAGCCTCGCTTTTGCGAAACGACGTCGTCGTAGCCATCGCGTCAAACGTGGTCCACTTCCGCCACCAGGAGTCGAACACATCACGCCGTGCCAGCACGATGTTCTAACCGCTACATTGTCGTTTAGTTTTGAGGCGTGGAAATTTCTACGGGATTGAGGGAGCCAGGCATACTTTTCTGCAACACCTACGTATTGTTCTCGAAAGATGGTAACAAGTTCACGGCACTTCGCCCGGTCTGCAATCTCAAGCTTCCAGTTGGCATTCGCGAAAAAAAAATTTCCATATGCAACATCCCCTCGACTTAGCGGCGCCTACGGGCGCACCATGGATACTGTTGTCGCTACGACAAACGCCTGAGTTCAGCTCACTTCGCTTTTTTTTCTGCGCCAAATTTTTTGTTACAGGACGGTCAGACATGAGCAGAACGTCCCCAAACGGTTTAGCATAACTCTGAATGCTAATTATTTATTTTTTGGTAGACGTTTCCTTACTATCCTATTATTCCTAAAATGCAGAACAATACGCGTGCTCAAGTATTACAAACTTCGTTTTGCTTCCAGCTGTCTGTTCTATATTCTTGTAGGAGTACTGTTGCATTTGCGACCGATAGTATGTTGGGAGTACCTGGCTTACAATCGTCGCCTGAAATCTCGAAGCACAGACAGGGAGATCACATGTGCCATTCTTATGATGGCGATATGAATGCCTTGATGTCTCCCTGTTTGCCCTTCGTGTTATCTGACGCCGTCTGTAAGTTAGGAAAAACCAACCCGCCCTACAATAAGTCGTGATTTGTTCAGTGCACACTGCGCTGTACTGCGTAGTCTGCGATAACTCGGGAAAATCGGTTAGGAGTGTCCGACCAGCGTGCCTGCAGTCGAACGTTAAAAACAAAATGAAGGGATACAAAAATGAATATGGACAAAACCAGGTAACTGTGACACATTCCGGATGATAGGAGGTGCGTTAAAGGGAAGCTGAAGAGTCTGTCGAATTCAATAAGACGCTCATATACGGATGCGGGAACCTTATAAACCATGCAGGTAAAATTTGTTTTTTTTTTCAGTTAGGAGCGACGTAATCATCGGTTGAAATTGCGCTGTAGCTCCGCCCCCCCCCCCCCTTTGAGTGAGCGAGCGGAGCGGAGACCGGAAACCGCGGTGTTGTGACGTCAACTCTGCTTCGTTCCTTCGCAGCGTCTGCGACCGTGCCTGACCGCGCTTGTTTCTGCGTGCGTGCCATCATAATCTGCTTCTATCGACCCTGCATTCCTTTGTTGGTGCGTCTGCGTGTATGTAGAGTGGTAGTCAACGTGCGTGGTAGTAAACGTGAGTGGTAATCAACGTGAGTGGTAGTCAACGTGAGTGGTAGTCAACGTGAGTGGTAGTCAACAGATGAAGGTCACTACACGTACTGCATGAACCGGGAAGCTTTTCACGCGTTTAAACCGTCTTTGTAGATTGCCGACAGCTTTGGACAGCGCACAAATGCCGACGATCGCATCTTCGCTTACGTTCCACGAGGAGGCATGCAGGAACACAACACTACAGTTGTTTGACCGGAAACGAGCTCACTAGATCGGCGAAAGATCGGCGAGATCACTAGATCGCTTTGCAAAAAACATACTCACCACAGAGCATTTCCAACACGAGGAGATCCCAACACTTTGCTTTCGTTCGCGTCGAAAGCACTACTCGCACCAGCATCGTTTGCTTCTTCGAGAGGCCGGCTCTTCGCAATCGGCTCGTACATGTAGGGAGTAACGCCGAACTCATCAGAAAAACGCAGTCTCTCTAAATTTTCCATTACCGTCTAAGAAAAACAGGACCAAACTACCTGGCACCGCGCTTCATGTGTAGCGGCAGCGGTCGGCAGCGGCAGAGTTGACGTCACGAGGCGCACCGACCAATCACAGGCGGAAACGAGACGTGCGAGCTGGGCGTGTCCGCTGCTGCACTTGTCGTCGAAATAAAATATATTTGCACTTTCTTTCGCTCAATTTGGATACGATATTCGAATTCGGAGGGTTGAAAACCATTATGTACAGATGTTCACTCATTTTTTCTCGAAAACCTTTCAGCTTCCCTTTAAAACTGTTATATACGTTTATACAGGTGCCGACTCGTCCAGATTATTTGCACGAGGATAGCCTTGGGATAGACTACACCTAAAGATGATATGTCATAAATTCCTCGGTGAGAATGATTCTTTCGTGCGGTTGTCTTTGTTATCGAGCTCCTTGATAAACGGCGCGATATGCTCTCACGAGGATGGTGGCTAAGAAAAAAGCGACGGTGACTGCCTGAACTTTGTTGTAAGTTGCGAGAATAGCTTTCGGTATATCCTGTTCGCCTCATGTGACGCAGAGTGATCGAGGTCGTGTAACGCAGGATGAACGTGACGACAAACTTTTCTCAGTTTACCATTGATAGGCGTCCGCGCGTTCAATCAGTGCCAAATGTGCAGAACCTAAATTTACGTTTCTGGGATACGCATCGCCGATGTCTTGAGTCTCGATGGCGAGCCAAGCTGACGTGGGTGACGAGGCTGCCAAGGGTGCAAACCCCAATAAAAAGAAAGGAGGGGAGCCTGTGATCTCAGAGGTTAGCCTCTGTCTGCAGCTGAAATTTTCATTTGTTCTTCACCTATATACTGCGAGCCCGTTGAAGACAGATAAATGTGCACTGTAAATAATCTTGCCGTGTGGCCCATCAAAACACTGAGAAATAATTGCACAGTCCAGGCACTCTGTGATGAATAATAGCCTAAAGAAAAAGAAAAAGATGTCCACGTTGTTCAAGCCCTATTGCGCTAATCTTCGGAGGGCAGATGAAAAGGACAAGTTTAATTATTTGTGTATATGGTTGTAGTTTTTTGTATGTGTGTATGTGTGTAGTGTGTGTGTGTGTGTGCACTCGTATTCATGTTCGCGACCTTATGCCCTTGATTGGAGGTTGATATAGAGGTTCTTCTAAGTTCAACTAACGTCAATTTTAATAACAAACTTGCCAGTTACTTCCAAATGGCGCAGCAATTACAGGAATATCAAAGTGCGCCGACATTGGTCTCTTTCGTTATGGGCGTCTACTCTGAGATTTCGCCTCATAGATTTTTGTGCCACAGTCCAGGGATATCCTAAGGACTCCAACCGAATGCCGTGCTACATTTGTACCTTTTCTTTCTTTCGTACGCTTTTCAATTATTGATTATTGGTTCTTTTTACTGTTCATTCAATTAGTTTCACATGTTGGTTCACGTTTTAACGTTTCACGCTAAGTTGGATGGCCAACCACAATGACTCTAGGAGCGTTGTTCAAACTATACGGAGGTGCGACATATAGACGGAGGTGCGACATATATAAAAAAAAATTCCTTCACAGGTAGTAAAGTCTCTTGAGGGCGGGTAATTCTGAAGTGTTCCGCCTCCTAAGGTAAGCGCCTGTGGCCTAATGTTTTTTTTTTTTCGATTTACTTAACGCGTTTGAAATCACAATAGAAATGGAAACGTTTTTTTATATACAATGCAGGACAAAATATCTAACATGGCAGCTCCAACACTTGATTAAGCAAACAGGCCCCTTTAGACTATTCCCACTCTGGCGGCTCGGTGTGTGACATGTATACATCACGTAAGTATGCCACGTTCTCAACGGTTAGAGTATAGGGCTTCTATGCCAGAGGTTTCATTCCAGACGATGGTTGATCTCTCTGCACAGGCGGTTTATACGCTTAATTTTATACGCGTTCTTATGCGTGGTTTATCGCGAATAATTGAGAGAGAACTGACCGTTACGCAAACTTCATTTTAGTGCTGTGTATTACGTGCGTGGTCCTTACGCGAAAATGATTCAAGATATTAGGATAATAGAAACCATCGGCTAATCAACTTGTCTGCCACACAACCGGCTGTATACTCTACACGTACCACTTCCTCTAACTTGCACAATTCTAAAGCGGAGCTTTCCTTGCCTCTTCTCCGGGGTTTGGCATTCGTCATTGCTTCCTCACCGGGTGTATCTGTGGGTGTATTAAGAAAACTTGATACTCTAGGCATGTGCTTGCTGCTGTATGGGCTATAGTAAAGACAACTTCAGCCGCTGAGCTTTTGTCATCGGCTATGTGCCAATGGGGATGTGGCGAGTGTCGGCGAATCCTTCACGACGATTGGGCCTTTCTGGCACAAGGGGCATGAAGCCTTGAATGTAATTAAATATGTGTCGTGCTTACCTGGGTGCGTACGCCTCTAAACAAAATCCTTCGTTCGACAACCATGACACCTCGTGTCACCCGCTTCCCGATTTTACCTCGCCACACTGCAACATACCCAGTGTAATTTAGATTGCAACAATGGTATGAAATCGTGTTTTTTTTAGAATATAAACAATTATATTGTACGCGATAGCATACGTGGACATTACAATTACGGTCATTCAGGAACTACATGTAAAATTCTAACCTTGACCAAGTAGGTTGACCGACCACGATTCAGTCGATCTTATAGCAAATCAGCCATTAATCAAAAAGAAGAGAATAAATTTTAGGTGCATGGATTCGCCATGAAGCAAAGACAGTCATCATGTTGTGTCATTATCTAAAGCAGTAAATTTCTTTGAAATTTGATGATAGGAGTCGCTGAAGGGTAATACAACGATTACAGTAAGGTGTGTTCTGTTCGCTGCAATAGTGTAAAAATAAGGCTGAATGTGTATAAATTATCTTACATTGGAAGATTGCAAAAAACAATGACTTATCAGCCATTCATTGCAAACGGCTTAAATTGTTCTAGCAGAAGTCCATTTCATAAGCTATGCACATTAACTCTTTCGCCTCCACACCTATTCAAATCGATCACCGGTTATCGATGCTTTAGATGGCCGGTTTCGACATGTTGTAACCCTTTCTTATCAACTTGACGCCATCCAACAGCTAGTACACGTACTGTACTTTCGGAATCAGTATAAATTTTCCCGATTTTTAACGGATGTTATTGCGAACTAATGTGCGTATGTTCTAGCAAAAAGGGGCGTGGCTGTCACCCTCTGCCTCGCTGGAGAAAAAAAATGCGCCGCTCACGATTACGGCGCACTAGCAGCAAAACTTTGTACTCAGATGACTCCCAGTTGTCGAGAAAGAAATTAAATTGCCGGCTTTGTCTGTCCGAGAGTGCTGAGCCGTGCTGAAACGGCGACAACGTTTTGAGTCAGCATGGGGCATCCGCAGCTGTTGAGCAGTCGGCTTCCTTGTTCGCGGTACCAGCCGATCTTATTGCGCGACCTGAGAGCGCTGCTGATTATCTTCAGGGTGCATACCTTGCTTAGTCATGATGTGCTGCCATCGGCAGCAAAGAAACATGCGTTCCGGCCAAGAAGGTCGCGCGTGGAAGATCCCGGCCCGGCACCACGGAGCAGCGCACGACCGTTTACAACGACGCGGGATTTCTTTCCACTCTTATTCTTTGCAGGGCCGCTAAAGAAAATCTGCAAAAATGCACACAAATATGTCTGGGTGCATAATTTGGTAGTTGCCCAACCGCGCTGAGAGCGATCGGTCCTGGAAAGCGGTGCATGACTCCAGACGAACTGTGAAGTAACGTTCCGTGCTTCTCATCAGACCATCCTCAAGAGATGCCGAAAAGGTGGAACTGCAAAATGTGTTACGAGGACTGCAAAGCTCAAAAGCCAGACGTTTTGCCAGACGTTTTGTGGGAAAGGAGCAGATTGAAACTATCCTTCACGAAATCCATGAACCGCTTCACCGCATGGCATGAGCGATAATCTGGTCTTAGTTTTTTTTCTTTTCTTTGTATACGTAGAACACCGGCGTACCGACCATTTACCTTTTCAGACACTATTCCTGGGTTGTTCATCATTGCTAGGTATATCCTGAATTTCCTTTGTATTACTGTTTTTTTGCTATCATGTTTTTTATTGCTGTTTTTATAAACTAGATGCAGAAATGGCGCGTTCTAGAGTATTTATGCTTGACATAATAATTATTTTCTTTGGCAACGTATGTTTCTGGAAAGAGCACATGTCTGTGCAAAATATGCTAGGATGCTATGTGCACTAGAATATTATTTGTAGTGGTAAATAATCTTTTTCCATGACCTGGAAAAAAACGAACATTTTCTATCGCTAAAGAAACAGGTAAAACACAATTTTATGTTAAAGCAGCACATTAACGATTAGAATTCATTTAGTATCTCATTTTCAGTTGAAATAAAATCCTTTTTAGGTATTTATTCTCGTTCGACCCGCTGCCGCCCGATTCACGGCCAATGCCCTGTAGTGGGTTGTGCTATAACTACTGACACCAAACGAAACAAAACCAAACTGCACAGCTTCTTTCAGGAACACGCGCTTTTATGAAATCTACGAGTACAATTCTAACTTGTGATTTGTTCCATCAGCATTCGGTAATAATTATCATTGTGAATTAATCCCTACTTTTAATAGGCACTACGTATTGTTTACGGCGTTCGAATTAACATTGCTAACAATCCACAGCAGTGTGAGGCTGCAAAAGCTGGCGCCGCTCGCGAGATGATTGGCACGACGAAGGAGAAAAAAAGCCCGCCCCTCCGCGCGCCGTTGCACGGGGCTCGCGAAGGCAGCTCGAGTGGCCAGAGCAGCCCCGGCTGAGACCACGGCAGGCGGCCGTTCTCGAAACTGCGGGCGCTGCTCGCCGTGAGGCCCGGCCTTCCACCCGATTCCCGGTGAGCTCGACGGCCGAGGACGACGCCGGGTCGAGCCAGTGGCCGCGGAGAACTGACGCCGAGCGAGGAGGACGCTGAGCCCCGCCGCCATGACGCTCGAGGAGGGTCAAGCCGAGAAGGAAGCGGCCCCGCCCAGGAAGACCCGGGCGAAGCGGAAGCCGGCTGCTGCCGACGACGGGGGCAGTCCATCCGAAGAGGCACCCGTCGTCAAGCGGCCGCGAGGAAGGACTGCCAAGGACCCGTCCAAACCAACGACGGGGTCCCGGTCTGTGAAACCAGGAACGCCGAAAGCCAACGCGACCACGGCTTCAGCCAAGGTGAGGAAGGCCTCCGATGAAGCGGCACGCGACGCCGACGTGAACGTCCCGTCCACCAGCAAGGGACTTTCACAAAAGGCGCCGAAAGTGAGCCGCAAGACGCAACCACGGAGCTCCTCCCCCGCAGATGCCTCCACGGTCGCTGCCAGGGCTACCAAGCGACGGCACCGCTCGCGTAGTCACTCCCACGCCAGCAGCAGCCACCACCATGCCAGGAGGGGAAGGAGCCGTGGCGCATCTCGACACTCGTCCCGCCGCGGCCGAGGTGGCCGCAAGCACAGAGGCAGTCACCGAGGGACGTCCCGCACCAGCTCGGAGAGCACCCACGGGAGAAAGCGGGGACGCCGCAGCCGACGCCACCGCTCCCTGAGCACCTCGTCTGCAGCGAGCACGGCAACCAAGACTGGCGGGAGACGGCGCCGCCACGCCCGTAGCAACCGCTCGTCGTCGAGCCGTGGAGGCAGGCGTGCCAAGTCCAAGATGGCGGCAAGCAGATCTTCCTCGAGATCACGGCGGGCCAAGCGGACGAGTGCTGCCAAGGCCGCGAAAAGTGGCAGACGCAAGTGACCCCAGTGATCGGTGAAGGACGCCGGTCAGATCTAGAGGAAATCCAAACTTTGGTTTCGCCTTGGCGACCCGTTGAAGGTCGAGAAATTAATAAGCGCCCCCGTTTCACTGATAACTTCGACCGGAACGTCTCTGAAATGATTCAAAATAAATTATGCTACCAACGTGCCAAACTTTTGTACAATTATTGCTTGCAGAGGTGGTTTGCAAGGGTGTTTGTTAATCCTAATAGGTGTCTTGAGTTTTATGAATGCAAGCGCAGCAAGGCAAGTATGGTTGAAGAGGGCTTGTAGCAGCTCTTTGTTGGCGTCTCGACCGGCCGAGTCGTTCAGGGCTGGCAGCGCTGGAGGGAGAGGATAACGCATGGATAAATCGCGGACGCCGTGGTCCCAGAGTATGGGTAATAAATGTTTAATGCTGGAACCCTTCCCACTCAACAATCTGTACTTTAGCTTTTGCAGCGAAGCTCTATATCGCTAGGGTCCCTTGTATTTTTGTTCTCCCCTAACAGACCCTAGCCTCATCAATCGCTCGTACCCCGTATATGCAAGCACATATAATGTAAAGGCTCATAGTACCGTAAGGCGGAGGCTACAAGCACTCGGCAAAGTGCACCGAACAGTGCATGCATTCTTTCGACTCACGCATCCAAAGTACAGAACAGCATACGTTTCAATAAAGAACAAGCTCAATAGAGGCACCCGGACCACCTAATTGATCATAAGGCGGTCGTGATAGGAATGGGAAGCACGTAACACTCCCCGCAAACGTTTACCGGTAAACATTACTGCTTCGCAAGCTTCCGCGGCCACGCCAGCTTTCGACGTGGGGTGTTACGCGCGAGGCCGTTCGTATATAGAATAATCAGCCTAGCAACTCATTGCAGTGTTCTTGCAGCACCGCCACGGGCGGCACCGTGCTGTCAAAATTACGATTTCTGTCATTCGTACTATTAATCTAACATGCCACTACCAACATCACTCCAAAGTCATAAATCATTGCACACCAGACTCAGTAATTCTAGTAGTGGTTGTAAACAGTTTCGCTGCTCATCCGCCTTTCCGTATTCCAATGGCTCAAAAAATGTTTCTGGAGTCTTTCCTTTTATTACCAAGAAAGAGAGGGTGGCACCGTGCTATGTGTAATTACTCTTGCCATGTTAAGAAGGACTTGTCATTAGTGCTTGAAGAAAAATATCCTTTATGACAGGAATTTGGTCACTATTCACTTGTTCTTTTGCTTGCCTCAAGTGATGGGTCGTATCAACGCAGGGGATAGACAGCACCAGAATGATTGAACTGTACATCCGGGCAAAATACCAAAAGGAGTTAAGTGGAAATATTCAAAAAGAAGGCAACTGAACCATATCATAAATTCTGGGGGGCTTATTCATTAATCAAATTACCTTTGGAAGATAGGCAAGTTCAGCCTCCTATCTTTTTAGCATTTGGAAGTGATTGTAAATGTTGTACTTTCGTTTATTGCATCCTAATGTTCACGTACATAATTTGTACACTTAACTGGAAGGTAGTGACATGGTTGTTGGGTCGGTCAGAGTAAATAAAAAACACCATGACGCTGGCACTTTCAGTGAAGCAGATGTGACATTCGCAGCAGGCACGACTTATGTTAAGTACCTGAGGTCACAGATCAGTTGTATGGAATCCCACAAATTGGAGGAACCGTCATGGAAAGGAAACTTGTCATCCACCCGAGTGTAGCACAAAGGTACATCGAGAACCCTACGAGTCTCATAAAGAAAACGTCGCAGTTGATGAAAAATTCATTCTGGTCCGGTATTCGAACCCGGGATCAGCGGCTTTCTTGGGTGGTCGCTATGCCATCTGAGCGCGCCCGCATGCTAGCAGATCGCAGTGCGATCTATTAGCCTCCTTTTAGCTGCAATCGGTTCCAACCACCCCTCGTAGTTTCGTTCTACATTCTGACTGATGACAGTTTTCGGTTTTTGTTGTTCGGTTTTATGTATGTGTCAATTTTCGAAAGAGAGGAGCCGAATACAGCGCAAGAAATGGGGCGGAGGGAGGGGCCCAAAAGGTAGAGTGAGTTTCCTGTCACCTCACTGTAGCCAGTGTACCCAGTGAGCCTGTAACCAGTAGAGCTATGGACGATACGTGCTATTGGGGTGGCACTCAACCTTACTGCTGTTACGTTTCGCCTCCGACGTGCGGTATAGCCGGCGCGGATGCAATGGACGCCGGGGGTTTGTTTACAGCGGCGGACGTTTTGGCCAGTTCAGCGCTGCCCAACGCCTCCTACCAAGCGCGTCCAGGCATGTTTCAATGCCACGTGTCTTCGTGTGTGTGCGTGTGTGTGTGTGTGCATGTTGGTGCCCACGCTTGTCAAAGCGAGGCAGCCGGGGAGAGGAGCTCCCCAACTGTGAAGCGAGGAGGTCTGACCGGCGCCGGCCCGGCGGATACGTCACTTCTTGTCACAACGCTTCCATGCGCCGCCGTCACGTGCGCCTCTATCGAGGTGTTCCTTTTTGCCCTCGACTCCGAGAGTATAAAAGCAGCTGCCTCCGGACGCCAAGAGAGAGGCTTCGATTTCTTCTGTCGAGTAACCTGGTCTCCCATTTCTCCACTTCGGTCGACCTGACCGGTCGCTTTTGCGATGCTAGAATAAACAAGTTGTTCTGTTAGCTGTCGACTCATCCTTTGCCAGGACCTTCGGATGCTTCCAGCTGTGCCCCACGCTGCCAGGCCAACGCTACCTTTGGGGCTTGCGACCCAGATGCAACAACTGGCTGCCAGCGGTGAGATCGCGACAACGGAGGCCAGCAGCGAAGATATGCAGTTGACTGTATGCTGAGCAGCACAACGACCATGCGGGAGCAGTGCAACGAGCTCTGTGTGATGACTGGTTGCGTGTAGCGGAACGACTGCACTGAATTCTTGGTTGCGAGGTTTGGTGAGTGCGGGATTTTCTTCTTCTGAGTTTTGCCAGGCTTTTGGTAGTGTCAGAAACAGAGCTGGTAATTGTGGTTGACATTGCTGCCGGGTTAGTTTGCGGCAAGACAATAGTAGGCAGTAGAGAAAGCAGCATTCAGAGCAGCGATGGATTTGAAGTCCTTGCGCAAACCGAAATCGCTGGAGCTTGCAAGAGAGTTGGGTCTGGATGTCTCAGACAAACTCAGAAAACCAGAACTGCTAAGGGCTATTTTTGAGTTAGCAGCTGAGGATGACGAGTGGTCGGAATGCCTTGAGACCATTGAGGAGAGGGAGACGGCAAAAAGACAGAAGCGCGAACGTAAATAGCAAAATGAGAGACAGGAGCGCGAACGTGAAGAGCAAAAAGAAAAAGAGGAGCGCGAACGTCAACACGCTTTGGAAATGAAGCTTCTCGAGGTAGAGATGCAACGCGCTCGTAATGGAAGTCAGGCACACGGTGCCGGAGAACGAGTATCGTTCAAAATGACTGACCTGATGCGGCCGTTTAAGCTTGGAAAGGACATTGGTTTGTTCCTGGTTAACTTTGAGCGAACGTGCGAGAAGCAGGGGTTCTCTCGAGAAACGTGGCCACAGCACTTGCTCACTTTGTTACCCGGCGAAGCGGCCGACATAGTCGCTCGCTTGAAAAGAGAGGAGGCAGAGGATTTCGACCAAGTGAAATCGAGTCTGCTAAAAAAGTACAGGCTGTCAGAGGAGGCGTTCCGTCGGAAGTTTCTGGAAAATGAGAAAGGCAGAAGTGAGTCATATACAGAGTTTGCCTACAGGCTCATGTCAAACATGCAGGAGTGGCTCAAAGAAGAGAAAGCGTTTGGCGACCCCGGGAAAGTTCTGCCGTGTTTCGGGCTGGAACAGTTTTATAGTCGGCTACCTGAGAACGTGCGGTACTGGGTCTTGGATAGGCCAGACGTTAGTACCGTGGCTAAAGCCGCTGAGCTAGCCGAGGAGTTTGTGACGCATCGGGCTCGCGGAGCTAAGGATGGTCAAAAGGGTGAATTTGTCTGCAAGTTTGAGAGGCCGAAGTTCACGCCCATGAGAGCAAGGGGGGACACACGTAGTGCGGATGCGAGTGAAAGCAGTCCGACCGAACGACGGCGGCAGCCGAAGCCGAACGCAGAAAGCGGTTCGAGACGAGGCAAGCGCGCGTGTTATACGTGCCAGAAGCCGGGTCACTTTTCGGCGCAGTGTCCAGAAACGAAAACAAAAGTTGTGTTTTTGTCATTATGCAGCACTGACGAGAACATGAAGCTTCTCAAGCCTTACATGCGAGACCTCCTCGCGAACGGGAAAGAGTGCCGAGTGCTTCGTGATTCCGCAGCTACAATGGATGTAGTGCACCCCTCTTACGTAGAACACGATATGTTCATGGGCGAGTGCGCGTGGATCAAGCAAGCCGTGGAAGCTCATAGCGTGTGTCTGCCCGTAGCAAAAGTGCTTATTGAAGGACCTTTCGGAGCACTTGAGACGGAGGCCGCAGTGTCATCTATGCTGCCCCCCCTCCCCCCCAGTACCCGTACCTATTTTCGAACAGGTCCGATCACCTCCTGCGCGAGAAGGGGCTTTTGTTTGGTGAGGCTAGCGTTCAGGCCTTAACCAGATCGAGAGTTCGGGAGCTAGCTGCAAAGGCGGTAGTTGCGGGGCCGACGTTGTCGAACAATGAGAAAGGGTCGGAGGCGCAGCAAGCTGATATTCAGAGCACGTCCGAACTGAATAAAATTGAGCCTGTAGCGTTGAAGGCACCAGATACTGGAGAGGAAATGCCCGACACGGGAAAGTTAGAAGAGCTATTTGCAGATTTGCTCATCGCGCCTACGTCAGATGGACTTAATAGGTTGCTAAAAGTCTGCCGGTCGGCTTTGATAGCCGAGCAAAAAAAGGATGGCAGCCTAGAAAACATGCGCTGCAATGTCAAGGAAGGTATCGCCAAGAAAAATGCTCGTTTTGTGCAAAGAAGTAGGGTCGTGTACCGGAAGTATCTCGACCGCAGGGGAGTGGAGTTCGATCAGCTGATCGTGCCTCAGTGCTACCGTCAGGATCTGTTGCGCTTGTCGCATGGGGGTTCGTGGTCCGGACAGCTAGGAGTTAAGAAGACTAAGGACCGTCTCTTGCAAGAGTACCACGCAGAACACTTTGTGAGGACATGTGACACCTGTCAGCGGGTGGGCAAACCAGGGGGCAATTCGAGGGCGCCGTTGAAGTTGGTACCTATTATTACGGAGCCTTTTAGACGGCTCGTTATTGATACAGTGGGACCTCTGCCGGTAACAACCACGGGGTACAGACACATTTTGATTGTGATCTGCCCAGCGACAAAGTTCCCTGAAGGAGTGCCGCATAAAGAACTCAGCTCAGTTGAGATAGTCAATGCACTGCTGTCCATATTTGCGCGAGTTGGTTTTCCTACGGAAATGCAGTCAGATCAGGGCACAGTGTTTACTAGCGCTTTGACGACAGCCTTTCTCGAAAGGTGTGGGGTAAAGCTGTTGTACAGCTCAGTGTACCACCCACAGTCGAATTCCGTTGAGAAGCTCCACTCCGTCATGAAGCGCGTGTTGAGAGCATTGTGTTTTGAACAACAAACTGACTGCGAGCTTTGTCTGCCTGGGGTGATGTTTGCAATAAGGGCCGCGCCGCATGCGGCTACGGGGTTTTCGCCAGCTGAGCTGGTGTACGGCCGCTCGCTGCGGTCTCCGCTTCGCATGCTTCGAGACTCGTGGGAAGGCAGGGGCGACGACACAGTCGTGGTGGAGTACGTGCTTAGGCTCCTCGAACGCTTAAGAAGGGCACAGGAGTTGTCAGGTGAAGCAGTGGAAAAGGCCCAGCAGAGGGCCAAGGTTTATTATGATCGGACAGCCAGGGCCCGTAGTTTTGAGGTGGGCGATGAGGTAATGCAATTGCGCACATCGCTACAAAACAAACTCGACGTGCAGTGGGAGGGCCCAGCACGGGTAGTTCAAAAACTGTCGGATGTTAACTACGTGGTGAGTCTGCCAGGAAAACGGAAAGCACAGCAAGTTTACCACTGTAATCTGCTCAAACCCTATAGACAACGGGAAGCAGTGGTGTGTATGATGGTAAACGTTCCCGAAGAGCTTCCGGTGGAGCTTCCGGGACTAGGCTCAGTGACGAACAGCGAAGACACCGATCAAGTCATTAGTGACTTAATCAGTAAAGCGCCGCTGTCGCCTGAGCAGAAAACCGAACTACACCAGCTCTTACAAGAGTTTCAAGGTCAGTTCTCTGAGAGGCCTGGTAGGACTTCTGTCCTTACTCATGAAATAGAACTTACCTCCCCAGAGCCAGTACGATCCAAGGCGTACCGGGTGTCACCCTGCCAGCGCGATATTATGGAGGCTGAGGTAACGAAAATGCTACAGCTCGGTGTTATTGAGGCGGGTGAGAGTGATTATACCTTCCCTTTGATTTTAGTTGAAATACCGGGCAAGGAACCTCGTTCTTGCGTCGACTACCGCAGGCTTAATTCCATCACTAAGGATCAAATTTATCCGATCTCTAACATCGAGGAGCGCCTTGAGAAAGTTAGTAGAGCTCTGTTTATTTCCACCCTATAGCTTGGCAGAGGTTACTGGCAGGTTCTACTTACAGAAGATGCTAGTACGTATGCGGCGTTCATTTCACCAATGGGAACATTCCGTCCTAAAGTTTTGAGTTTTGGCTTGAAGAACGCGCCATACTGCTTTTCCAGCCTCATGGACAAAGTGTTGCGGGTACAGGAAGAATTCGCTTTACCGTATTTAGACGACGTAGCGATGTTCTCCACATCCTGGTCTGAGCATATGGCACACTTGCGGGCAGTGCTAACCCGTTTGCGCGAGGCGGGCTTGACAGTCAAGGCTCCCAAGTGCCAGTTAGAACAAGCCGAGGTAGTCTACCTCGGTCACGTGATTGGACGGGGTCGTCGCCGCCCCTCTGAAATAAAGGTGGCCGCTGTGCGAGACTTCCCGAAACCGCGCACGAAGACCGATGTTCGGTCGTTCTTAGGTGTCGCCGGCTACTATCAGAGGTACATCCCCAGGTACTCTGATATCACGGCTCCCCTGACGGATGCTCTAAGAAAAATAGAGCCCCAAACAGTCGTCTGGGACGAGACAAGGGAAAGAGCTTTTAGCGCCCGAAAGAGCGCCCTAACAAGCCAGCCTGCGCTACGATCGCCAGACTACACAAAAGGGTTCGTTGTTCAGTGCGATGCTAGTGAGCGAGGCATGGGCGTTGTACTGTGCCAACGGGAAAATGGAGAAGTGGAACACGCCGTCCTGTATGCTAGTCGTAAGCTGACCAGTCGTGAGCAGGCGTACAGCGCCACCGAGAAAGAGTGTGTGTGTCTCGTGTGGGCCGTTCAGAAATTGTCTTGCTACCTAGCCGGCTCGAGGTTTATCATTGAGATGGATCACTGCCCTCTCCCATGGCTGCAGACCATCTCTTCCAAAAATGGCCGCCTCCTGCGCTGGAGCCTCGCTTTGCAACAATATTCCTTTGAGGTGCCTTACAAAAAGGGGAGTCTCAACGGTAACGCCGATGGCTTAAGTCGAGGCCCCTAACGTAGGAATCAGCCTCAAAGTTGTTTGTTACTGATGTTTTTCTTCCTGAGGCAGGATTTTTAACATATTGCTTTTGTTTAGTGTTTCAAAGTCATGACGTGCTTTCTAGTGCAATTTTCTAATTTGTGGACGCGTTCTGAGTGCTGCTAAACTACTGTAAGGAACTAGGCAGTAGTATAAAAGGGGAAAGAGCCTGGCATGACTTCGTGACGGTTGTCAAGATTGGGGGCTCAATCCCATCGCTCGTGATCCTTTGTCAAGATTGGAGTCCGGCACGAATTCGAAGGTAGCAGGCCCATGCCGTCGTCCAACTTATCCACGCTGAGGACGTTGATGAAGGGAAGAACTGCTTCTCACCGAGAACGAGGAATATGGGTTTATTTAGTACCTGTAGCCCGATTTTGTTTTTGGAAGAGGCCCTACCGTGTCTATTACAAGTCGTCTGAAAGGCTCTGTTATTAAGGGTACTACCTTCAGTGGAGCCTTCCATGTCTCTCCTGGTTTACCAGAACGCTGGCAGGTGTCGCATGATCTTACAAAGTTTTCTACGTCTTTGAAGCAGCCAGGCCGGTAGTATTCCATAAGCAATCTTTCCTTTGATTTGTTCATGCCTAGGTGGCCGGACCACCCATTTCCATGACAGAGACTAAAAAGGTCCTCCCTATACTTAGTAGGAACGACTAACTGATGTAGGTACGACTAACTGATCTAAACTCCTACCCTTTCGATCTCTGTAGTGCCGATACAACAATCCTCCTCTCTCATATATCGTCACGTTGCGCCTAGCAATGCCTTCTTTAGCAGTGTCATGTAATTTAGCTAAGCTCTCATCATTCTTTTGCTCAGCTGCCAGTGACTCTCTATCCACACGTAAGAGCTGATCAAAGTTCTTTGAGGCCGGTGATAATAACGACCCTGTCTCGCTTGTGAGTGCGTCAGCTTGCTCTTCCTGCAGGCTAGAACTTTGACACTCTAGTGCTACGCTCTCATTGAGCTGGTCAGCTGGCAGGCTCTCCTCAACTGTTCTTTTGTCCCTCGGGCCTAGCTCGGATTCGGGTATTGAAGTTATCTCCTTTTCTGCTTCCGCTGGAGGTGCTTGAGCATTTTCAGCCGAAAGCGCCGCGATCTTACGAGCTTGGCCTCGGGTCAATGCTTGTACTATGCCCTCTCCCAGTTTGAGCCCTTTGTCACGCAGTAACTGATTCGAACGATTGGAAAAGATGTAAGGATACTGTAGTGACAAAAATTTGGAAACTGCAGCCTCAGTCTCTAGCTCCCCGAATGGTCCATTGATTTTGACTTTGGCCATGGGCAGACACACGCTGTGTTCAACAACCTGTTTTATCCATGCTACTTCTCCGGTGATGTCATCTACCATCACGTAAGACGGATGGACAATATCCATCGTGGCGGCACTGTCTCTTAGCACTCAGCATGGTTTTCCATTAACTTGCAGGTCGTGAATATATGGACTTAAAAGTTCCATATTCTCATCTTTTTCCTCCACGTAGGAGAAAACTATGCTAGACTTCTCGCAGTTTACAGCTATATGTCCCAATTCGTGGCATTTGTAACAGCGAATTGGTCTAAAAGATTCAAATTTTCTTTTCGGTTCTTTTTGTGCGGTCTTTTCTCCTCGCTCTTTTCTGTGGGTTTTTCCGCCATGTCTACAGGCTCCGATCGTCTAGTCTGCGCACCCCTTTTGAACGGAAATGGTTTCCGCGGTCCATTTCGACCGTCCCAGTTTCCTTCCTCGGCGTTCAACTTTCTATGGGTTGCGTACTCTTCGGCTAATTCAGCCGCCCTTTCCACAGTGTTTACATTACCTCTGTCTTGCACCCACAGTTTCAGAGCTTGGGGGATGGTTTTGTAAAACTGCTCTAGACACATGCATTCAATGATCATGTCTCTGCTGTCGTACGCTTCCGCGCTTTTAAGCCACTCGACTAGGTTGGCCTTTAAGCTATATGCAAACTCCGGATAGCCCTCGCTATCTTTCTTGCCTGTGCTCCTAAACCTTTGCCGAAAAGCTTTGGCTGAAAGGCGGTATTTCTTCAGGAAACTAGCCTTAACTTTTGCATAATCATATGCATCCTGTGCACTCAGTCTGGCGATTACCTCCGCCGCCTCACACGGCAACATAGACAGCAACCACTGTGGCCATGTACTCGGGCCGAAGTTCATCTTTACGCAAGTCCTTTCAAAATTGCTTAGGAACAAGCCTATGTCGGTCCCGACCTCAAATGGCTTTAATAGCCTGTCCATGCGGCACGATTCTGCCTCACTTGATCGTCCCAGAGCGCCTTCACTCCCTTGAGACAACTCCAAACGTTTGCTTTCAAGTTCAAGTTTAATTTTTCTTAACTCGCGTTCCTCTCTCTCTTGTTCTTTTCTCTCTCGTTCTTCTCTCTTTTTTAGAAGTTCAAACCCCATTTCGACTTCTTCCTCACTTGCTTTTTCGGAAATTAGCTGCAATAATTCCGATTTTAGCATTTCCTTGCGAACATCTAGGCCCAGTTCCTCACCAACAATCAACAACTCGTCTCTCAGTAGTGTCCTTAACTCCATGATTGCTGCTTTACTGCCTTGATTCTGCTCTCTAAATCTAGCTAGGAAAACACAACCTAGCTAACACAACAATCAACTTCCCTACAGTTCTAAACAGAACAACCACAAAATGAAGCCTAGAGAGTCAAAGCAAGAACCAAGCACTCACCGCAGATACAGCACCACGTCGCAAAGTCCATCCCACCGCTGTCAGCCTGTTGTCAGGATTGGGGGCTCAATCCCATCGCTCGAGATCCGTTGCCAAGATTGGAGTCCGGCATGAATTCGAAGGCAGCTGGCCCATGCCGTCGTCCAACTTATCCACGCTGAGGACGTTGATGAAGGGAAGAACTGCTTCTCATCGAGAACGAGGAATATGGGTTTATTTACAGTATTTAAATCAGTCTAACATGACTGCTTGAGAAAAAGAGTGTCAGTCCAACATGACTGCACGAGAGAAGTGAGTCAGTCCAACGTGACTGCTCAAGAGAAGTGAGTCCAGCATTCGCACCACAGCAGTTTTTAAACACTCAGTCCTCCCGCGATACAAGGTGACGCGAACGTTCGTTTACTCATTCTCAACTTGCCGCCGCCCCGCAGAACAGTTTACGCACACCTAGGCACACACATTCCGATGTCCGGCGCCGACGTCAGAGGGGCGCCGTTCCCGGAAGCTCGGAGCCATGGTGGGTAGCTCGTTGTCCTGCGTCCCGGGAGGCGCGTGGGAAGCAACGAAAAAACGGCTTTCCCGCGGCAGCTCGCTCATGCGTAGCAGATCAGGTCCGCGCTGGGGAGCTCAGGCACAATAGTTCGCCCGCCGAACTCGTTTCGTCACAACGGCGATGGGGCTCGAGGATGGCGGCGGTGTCAGCACAAAGCCCGCTTCATCGAACGCATCCTAGATGAAGCGACGGAGAGGGGGGGATGCGTGTCTTGTTCCCTGGTCGTAACTGGGTGGCAATCTTGCATTGCAGCTCGCCATTTTTAACAGGGTTGTGTCGTGCTTCCTGACTGAGCGGTTGAGTTTCGGTGTAGTTCTAACGCTTGCTGGGAACGAGAACAAAAAAAGGCAATTCTCCCGAAGTCACTTCGCAGCTTCCTGTGTGAACCTGAACGTGAGAACGAGGTCTTTTCGGTGCGCTGCGCTCAAGAAACGCCGATGGACGACCGACTTCTGTTATAAGCATCATCGAGCGACATCCCTCCGGACAGCGGATGCAGTCGCCTGACCACCAGGATGTCCTTCTCCCGGCGGGGCGGTCTGTTACGTTTCGCCTCCGACGTGCGGTATAGCCGCCACGGATGCCACGGACGCCGAGCTTTGTTTACAGCGGCGGAAATTTTGGCCAGTTCAGCGCTGCCCCAACGCCTCCTACCAAGCGGGTCCAGGCATGTTTCAATGCCACGTGTCTTCGTGTGTGTGCGTGTGTGTGTGTGCATGTTGGTGCCCACGCTTGTGAAAGCGCGGCAGCCGGGGAGAAGAGCTCCCCAACTATGAAGCGAGCAGGTCTGACCGGCGCCGGCCCGGCGGATACGTCACTTCTTGTCACAACGTGTCCGTGCGCCGCCGTCACGTGCGCCTCTATCGAGGCGTTCCTTCTTGCCCTCGACTCCTAGAGTATAAAAGAAGCTACTCCGGACGCCACGCGAGAGGGTTATATTTCTTCCGTCGAGTAACGTGGTCTCCCGTCTCTCCACTTCGGTCGACCTGACCGGCCGCTCTTTTGCGATGCTAGAATAAACAAGTTGTTCTGTTAGCTGTCGACTCATTCTTTTCCAGGACCTTCGGATGCTCACGAGAGAGGCTTCGATTTCTTCCGTCGAGTAACGTGGTCTCCCGTTTTTCCACTTTGGTCGACCTGACCGGCCGCTCTTTAGCGATGCTAGAATAAACAAGTTGTTCTGTTAGCTGTCGACTCATTCATTGCCAAGACCTTCGGATGCTCACGATAGAGGCTTCGATTTCTTCCGTCGAGTAACGTGGTCTCCCGTTTCTCCACTTCGGTCGACCTGACCGGCCGCTCTTTAGCGATGCTAGAATAAACAAGTTGTTCTGTTAGCTGTCGACTCATTCTTTTCCAGGACCTTCGGATGCTTCCAGCTGTGCCCCAGGCCACCAGGCCAACGCTACCCTTGGGGCTTGCGACCCAGATGCAGCACTGCGTGGAGTGCACGTTATTGATTATCTAATCATATTTTTATGAAGGCACTGCAGAGGCAAAACCACGAATGAGGGGGGGGGGGGGTGTTCAATTATGAGGAGTAAAGGTGCTTTTTTCAGCCGAAGAAGACGGCAAATTGAGGCATTCTAAAATGACATGCGTTGGCCATCTTTTGGAATCATAGAAGCACAGAGAAAAATGGGTTTTGAAGGTAAACTCAGGAACAGGGATGTCAATAAAGTGGTGTCTAAAAGGCGCAAATATCTATAGCTCAAGGGCATGAACATCGTATGGAGGAAGAAGCAGAGAACGTACGGCGCCATCAAAACGAAAGTAATTCCAGAAACGGTGATGACAAAAATGAAAAAACAAAATTGATAATATATCCGCGGAGATATACAAATACGGCAACAAAGAAATCGAGATAAAAATTCTGTAGGATAATAGAAACCTGAGGGCAGAAATATACCGGAGTAATATTAGCAACAGGAGGAGCGATGTGCCTCCTGCAGCTCAAGTCCGGAGAAACCTCAGTACATCGTGCGAAGATATTCACCCAGCAAGAATTGTAGGGAACGTCCACCGTCCCGAAGCGCTGGGATTCTAACCGGATAGAAGCATTAAGCGCATTAACCTCCATATTGCATAATCACACAATTGTGATTGTGTGAAGCAGCTCCGATGGAGGAACTGATGGAATCATGCGTCGCAGAGCCATCGATTACCTTGCATTGTAAACAACTTGAGTTCGCAAAAACACGTTGATATACTAGTCTTTTTCACAGATCTCCTTTCTGCGCACGGCCTGAGTGCATGTAAGGACTTGGATGGCGATGGAATTTGCACAGGCATGGCAATAAAGTTTCACGTGGAAATCAGCGCTCGTCCTGTGGTTTTCACTCTGTTTCGTTTTTCGCACTCTCATATATGAACGGGAGCAGCAACTAGCCCAGCTTTCCACCTTGCTCCTCTTATAGTCTGTGAATTTCCTTCATGAAACTGTTCTTTTCTCATGGGTATGGGAAATAACAATGCATATATGCTGACGCAGCCGCGTTCTGTACGTCCCACGCATGCCACCACGCGTCCCACGTCCTTCTTGTCCGGTCATGAACGAAAGGAAGGTCTCAGCGCCTTTGCGAGTGCTTGCGGCCATTCAGCGGAGGCCCGCTAGTAGCCGCATGGTCACAGCGCTGGCGATCATTGTGGCGTGATGAGGGAAGGTTGCAGCACCGAGCGCTCATGCAGGTGCGAAAGTAAGCACCACCGTGGCGTTGCGTCTGCCTTTACCATTCCAGTTTCCGTTGCCTCCGAAACTCGGCAGATCACGTGACTTTCAACATGCGGTACGTGGGCCGCCCAACCCAGATCTAAGCAAAATGGCAACGAAGTACATAAATTAACAAGTGCTTTCATTGTTTCATGCTCTTGCCGCTGCAGTCGTCTGGTATTGCAGAGTGGACATGTTCTTTCTTTCTTTTTTGAGTAAGCGACATCTCCAGCGGCCGCGACTGCAACTATGTTTGACGTACAAGACGCGCCCGGCCCCGCCCCCTTCTGGCTTTCTGCAGCGGTAGTGTTTGACGAAGTAGTCTCTCGCAGCGTACTTCCATTTCGTTTTACTGCGCCGATTACGTTATTGCGAAGTTCTTGCCTCGTTCTCGGTACTTTGTGATAGGTAGGTAGGCAGGTTTGTGTCTCGCCTAACTTTAGAAAAAATGAAATAACGTGAGACTTATGTGGCAATTAATCGAATCGCCGTCGTCAAGCGCTGCAGCCGCGGGTGTTCTAACCACTGAAGAAAAAAAGTACTGGAGTGCGCTTAAGATTTCAATTTGAGTGAAACGCGACAGCATTCAGACACTGCTTCTCACGCTTGCTGGCAACTGCAGCTTATGTAACCGTAATGTTTAATGGGAAACGCTACAGCGGCGAGTGCAATGCACGAAGGCGAGTTTTCTGGTGGAAACGCGGCCTCTTCCTTGGGCCGATCCCGGAGACAGTGCACAACTGCAGCAAAAAGATTGCGCCATTGAGGGGTCTGTTATTGTTTCGCAGTTTTTATATTTCATTCTAGGAAAATTTAACGTAAAAGGCATGCGCTGTTGGTGTTTTTATTTCCTGATAATTGTTTGTGGGCTCTCATTCTCAAAATTTAGAGGAATAACTTTGCCAATAATGCAAGACAAGGTATGAGCAACTTCACAGATAGAATGGTGTGGCAATGCAACGTGCATTTACCACAAGTCATGTTGCAAGGCATGGAATTTACATATGCGTAAATAAATGGGGAAATTTTCGCTCACAGGAAGCACAGCCGGATTTGCTGCGACATGGGGCGCTAACCACTCGCACGCATGCCACTGGCTCTTTCCAAAGCCAGTCAGCTCCCTGAAGCAGTTGATGCGTGCGCCTACAACATGCCACTTCGTCGTCTTCTGTCCTTGTGACAACTCGCGCTTTCAGGAGCCGTGTTTTATATGTAGATTGTTGCCATGTGAGACTGCTCGGCGCGCTAACCCCGTGCCACTTTGACGTTTTGTTTCCTTGCGCTTTAGGCACCGTAGTAGACTACACAAACCCCGGGACCCACCTACATTTATTGGCACTTCCACTGTAGGAGCTTACGCTACGTAAGAACTGTGCGACGTTCAGCGTTCTTGATGATTGGCCAAGTTAATCAAGTTTTAACATTTCTTCGCCAAAGTACGAATGCCACTGTCCTTGTGACATACACCACGCGCATGAAATGGCCATATATACGTAAAATTCTATAGCACGCAGTGGCTGATGACCTCTCAATCGGTGTTTTTCACCTACGCTCGACCACTGACTACGTAGAACCCAACAATCGAAATGTCGCAGCATGTTCCTTCAGCGAGCCAGAGCCGAGCCCGGGCGTTCCATAGTGCGGCTCGGGCCGAGAAATCAGACCTGTGAAGGGCTTACCATGGGCACGCTGCTTGCCCATCCGACTTGCTCGCGAGGGAAGCCGACGATCGCGCGTGAAGACAGGAAGCGGACAGAAAACGTGCTGCCTTCGGTCGCGCGAAAGGCCGCAGGGGGGGGGGGGAGAGACCGAGGGGGGCGGATGGCGTTGTGCTCCGGCAGCAACTGGGCATTTCGCGACCGGGTGCAATGGGATCTGAAGATATGGAGGAAAGTGGGGAGGCTGCGCGGGCTGGAGGGGGAGCCAGCTTGAAAGGAATCTGAATACGGCGCATACCTTTGTGCACGCTGTCTTCTGGCCACCCTTGCGTTGAAGCGATCGACCGCACGAATGTCTGATCGCTCGGTGCTGCTGCCGCGCTTGCTTACACCGCCGTTTTGAAAGCGAGTGTGCGCCCTCATCTCAGTGTGATTTCTTGATGTTCGGTTATGCGCGTTGATACCATGCTTGTGAATTCGCTTAGTAAGCGAATGTTTCAAGTTCATACGGCCGATGAAACTACTATTCTTACTTCGAACAGCTGACTACTAAATTGCCATCGCCATCGAGGCTTCGCCTTTGGGGCGTAACTACCACTGTTTTTAATGACGAACGTCGTGAACGAGAATAGGTATACATTTTTATTCTGCACAACCCTCGGGATCGGTCCATATTTTAAGGCTGGGACAAGATGGAACAATTAAGCAACGACTACTGGTGGGGCACATCAGAGTCGACAACGCGAACCCAAAGGGGGAAACGACTTCAAGTTCCGTGAGGACTCTTTCCCAAAACTTGAAACAAATCAGAGCAGACCATCGCCGCCGCCCAGAGGACACTCCGGTTCCCGTGCCAGGAGCCAGTTCAGGATGCGCTCGAGCTCAAGGGACCCTGCCATCCCATGGAGACGAGGTAGGAGCAAGGAGCGTAAGGGTGTGAACTTTGCGGGCAAGATCTCCCGGGAAAGTAATCAGAGGGATAAACGGGACGAGGAAATTGAGAAATTAAAGAAAATGGTTGAAAAATGAATGGGGATAGTCGAATCGTAACGGTCCGAAATCTAAAACTTAAAAAAACCACAGAGGCAGGCAACTCCTCCTCCGCAACAACCCACTAGACAGACATGCCCCCCCCCCTCCCCAGCGGCACGTCAACAGCCGCAAGGAGAGAATAAGACGGTCACAGAGGCGTCCCTCCCGCCACCAACGAAACGCAAAATTCAAGACGCCTTCCCTTTTCAGGCTATAGAGAAGAGGGTGGAAAATTTGGAAAGGTTAGAAGCCAAGATGAATGAATTTATGAACCATATCAACATCCAAATTCTAGCTGTCCTCGGGGCAGTTCAGAAACAGGCCGAGGAAAGCCAAAGGCTAAAGAATGAGATGGTTACCATGAACGGGTGGCAATGGAATATGGAGCAGATCGTCACGCAACTGCAAAATGGCCAGGCGCGCAAATGAAAATAAAATCTGGCAGTGGAACTGTCGCGGCTTCAGGCGCAAGCGGCCGATTCTGCAACAGTACCTTCCGCTATTGGATGAGACTCCTTTTGTGATTGTCCTCCAGGAAACTGGAGGACCCGCGAAACTGTCAGGCTATCAGGCATTTCATATGAGCAGGGGGAGAAATTCTCGGCCACAATGCTCGTGAGAAGAAATCGCGGCTATTGAACACGATCTGGAGTCGAGAGAGATCGAGAAGGTGTTTGTCGAAATTCTAACCGGAAAACAGAAGGACCCTAGACTATTCCTTCTAAATTTGTACAGCTCACCTAGGCAAAGGAAGTTGAGGTTCAGGGCTCTGCTTCGCAAGGGCCTCAAAATTTCAAGCAATCAGACTCTGTTGATAGTGGGGGACCTTAATGCTCATCACCAGGAATGGGTGTACCCGCACCAAAGCCCGAAAGGCAGACAGCTGTGGGAAAATACGCGTGACATATATGGCTCACTCTGCACACGGACCCTGAGAGTCCAACGAGGGTGGGCAATAGCGTTAGTAAGGATACATCTCTAGATCTGACATTCTCGAAAAAAATAAAAGGTCTAGAATGGCATAATTCGGATCAAAATTTTGGCAGCGACCACTTCATAATTGTTTCCATACTGAAAGAGGGCCTTCAAACGCGCAGGGCTCGCACACCGGCCGTCATTGAGTGGGATAAGTTTAGAGATATCAGGTGCGCGCAGGAACTGGGGCCCATCAAAAACATCGAGGAATGGGCGACGGCACTCAAATCAGACGTTAAAAAGACAACAAAAACGCTCGAAAGGGATAACGCCCCGGAGATAGCGGACAGCCGTCTTCTGCATATGTGGGAAGCTGAGCAAAGCTTGGAGCGTCGTCTCAAAAATCAGAAATGGAACCGCAACCACAGAAGAAGGATTGCGAGGCATAATAATGAAATCGAAGATCTTACATTATGCGAACAACATTGGGGCAACAAGTGTGTCGAAATAGAGGGAAACATGAACCTCTCCAAGACGTGGAACATCCTCCGGCACTTGTTGGACCCCGAAAGCTCGAAGACTCAATCCTGTATAAGATTGGTAAAAGGAAGACACGCGTTCGAAGGGGACGATGATTTCATGAGGAAATTGATTGACACGTTCATGGGGGGAAACATCATGAACTCCACTACCCGACTATGGTGGAGCGCCTAACGAGGCGTTAGGACGCCCCCATCACAGACGCGGAAGTGACGGCAGAGATTGTAAGACTCAGAACAAAGTCGGCTCCGGGCCCTGACGGGCTAACGAACAATATGCTCAGGAACTCAGACGATGATTGTATTAGTTATCTAACGAAGTACATGCAGGAATGTTGGGATAAAGGCGAGCTCCCACAACAGTGGAAGACGGCAAGCATTATTTTAATACCGAAACCCGGGAAGGCTCCGCAGTTGGCAAACTTACGGCCTGTTTCCTTAACTTCATGCGTGGGAAAATTGATGGAGCACGTCGTCCAGACCAGACTGATGAGCTTCATGGTGCAGGGCGATCTGTGGCCACATGAGATGGCGGGATTCCGACCTCACTTGTGTACGCAGGACGTCATGCTCGAAATCAAACCTGATATAATAGACTCAAGGTCTAAAGATGCAAAAGCAATTCTGGGACTGGACCTCACGAAGGCTTTTGACAACGTAAAGCATCAGGCGGTCCTGGAAGGGCTGAACAAGATTAATGTAGGTACCAGGACATATCGATACATCAGGGACTTCCTGACGGGAAGAATTGCCTGCATGAGGTTCCAAACGCTGGAATCCCCCACAATTGATCTAAGGAGTAAGGGTACGCCCCAGGGATCAGTGATGTCTCCCCTACTCTTCAACGTGGCTATGAGGGAACTCTCCAAGCAATCGGCAAAGCTCGAGGGATAAAAATTTAGTATATACGCGGATGATATCCCCCTCTGGGTCAACCGGGGAATTGATTCAGCCGTCGAAAGCCTGCTCCAGGCCGCCAGCGACATGATATTGGATTACGCGGCCGAGAGAGGCCTAGCATGCTCGCCGCAGAAATCAAAATTGTTTATATACAATCCGAAGCACTTACGGTGCAAGGCACCGTCGGAGATCAAAATTAAAGTGGCGGGTAAGGATGTACCAGTAGTCGAGCAAATTAGAATCTTGGGCCTGATTATCCAGTCAGACGGCCACAATGGCGAGACCGTCAAGAGGCTGCAGAATCACGCAACGCAGACCATGAGCCTAATTAGGTGGGTGGCCAGCAAAGGCCGAGGGCTAAAGGAGAAAATTTTGATTAAACTAATACAGGCGTACATATTAAGCCGGGTTGGCTATGCAACGCCATATCTCGATTTGAAAGCGGTGGAAAAAGAAAAGATTGATTCTCTAATGAGAAAATGCGTAAAACGAGCGCTGGGACTACCCATGTGCACATCCATAGAGAGACTGATGGCTCTAGGAGTGCACAACACATGGGAAGAACTGGCGGAAGTGGTGCGAACCTCTCAAATTGAGAGACTTAGCACAACGAGGACAGGAAGAGCCATATTGGCCAAAGTTGGAATAAATCCGGACAGAGGCCCCACCCAAAAGGTGGAAGTAGATAGGGAAGTGAGAAAAAATCTGATTATCCCCACCCCCCCCCCCCCCGCCAAAAAAAACATACACCCGAAACATAGCAAAGACAGGAGGCATAAACGAGCCGAAGCATTAAAAATTAGATTCGGTAAAATTTCAGAACACGAGTTGGCCTATGTAGATGCGGTGGGAGGTAGCGGCGGTTTTACGGTGGCAACGGCCGTCAGCGGCCGGGGTATTCCCGTGACCGCTGTCACTCTGCGCGGGCGCAGCATACAAGTTCCAGAGGAAATTGCGATCGCATTAGCTTGCGCTGGAACGGACACGAAATTTGTTATCACTGGCAGCAAAACTGCCATTAAAAATTTTAGCAAGGGAAGGATATCGCCCTTAGCGATCCGCCGAGTCTTCCTGCTCTCCTCATTTTGTGCATTTCTTGGACTCTGCCTTGAACTGCTGTTTCCTCCTTAACTGCGACGGAGATGGAGTCTCACGCGCGTCCGCCGGAGTCGGCAGTGCCCGCGGCGGCTGCCTCCAGGAAGCGCAACGGCACCGAGAGCGACACTGACAGCGACGACACGATGCAGTACTATGTCAGCAGTGAAGATTCTTGTGACACCTTCGAGCTGGTGCGGAGTCGTAAAGCGAAGCGAATATTTCTCAGCGCATCATCGAATTCGAGTGAGTCCACCATGAGATCTTCGCGCAATACCGAGGAGCTCACCATCCTGTACGCGCCAATTCTCGCCACTGACAACCTAAGACGCCTCAACAGGCAAGCCGTGTCTTCACATCTAGAGGCGCTAGTTCCGAATGAAATCAAAGACATCAGAGTGAACACCCGTAAGAACGTCCTAGCGATTGACGTAGAACACGCAGCTGCGTTGGATTCTTTGCGCAATGTCACGGAACTTGACGGGATGAAAGTCCGCCCTCATATTCCGCTGGGCAAACAAGTCAGTACTGGCGTAATATACGATGTTGACGAGACCATTGTCGACTCCGACCTGTCGATCTTAATCAAGCCGGCTACCGAAAACACCATCATCACAAACGCGTTTCGCCTCGGCACATCACGGTGTGTTAAGATCGTATTTAAGGGTGAATCCCTCCCATCGCATGTAAAAGTGGGCCACTTTCGACGCGCAGTTCGCCCGTTTATACCAAAACCGCTGCAGTGTTGGAAATGCATGAAGTTTGGACATGTGAGTAGTGTGTGCAAGAACACTACCGTCTGTTCTCGCTGCACTGGGCCACACACCACTAACACGTGCGAGGCCAATGTGCTGAAGTGCACAAACTGTAGCGGCCCTCATGATGCATCCTCGAAGGAATGCCCTTTGATACGAAAGGAAATGGCAATATTGAGAAAAATGGTTAGAGACCACTCGTCTCACCGAGAAGCAGCAGCATCTATTAAGCGACGACGATCACGTCGCCGACGTCGATCAAGAACCTCCAAAGCCTCTGCAGAACGCCAGCCGCGTACATTACCCCCCGCTCTTCCGCCCCGGCCAAACGCAGTCAGCTCAAAGGACACAGGTGCATCGAACAGCATGGCTGCTGACGCTTGGCCTGCACTCCCGCGGCTACATGCCCCTACTGAGCGAAACCAGAGATCTACAGCAAAGGATACCTAATCTGTTCCTGATAAATTGTCAGACCAGGATCAACAAGTTGTTGTCATGATAAGCTCTCTGATTAGTGCTATTCGTGTTCTTCTGTACAAGCTACAGACACCAACAGCTCGAAGTGCGTTGCAAGTGCTAGATGCCATCAATCCGGTTCTTGAGAGCCTTCAGAAGTCCATTGCTTGAGGGCTTCTACAGCAGAACCATGGCTCATCGACAACAACAGCGATCGTTCCGGGATGATGTCAGAAGTGCCTCCATATTCCAATGGAATGCGAGAGGCCTGAGGTCACGTATTTCGGAGTTGCGGCAGTTCGTGTTTGACAACCACTTTCCTATACTGGTTATCTGCGAACCGAACTTATCAGCCTCCATAAGACTATCAGGATATGAACCTTTTGTTTCAACCACGTGTGTCCGTAGTAGTAAGGTTTTAATTTACATCCGCAAAGACCTTACGTATTTTTCCCAACCCATAGCGCCACACGACGGTAACCAATACGTCTGTGTTACTGTGAAAAAGAAGAGGCTGTCTTTTACTCTTATTGGCGTCTACCTATCCCCAACCAGTCAGTTTAATAGCAAAAGACTAGAAGATATTATGACTGCTACTCCCGGTCCTTGGATAATAACAGGGGATTTCAACGCTCACCACCATATATGGGGAAGCTCCAGGATAAACTCGAGGGGCAGGTCACTAATATCATTTGCATCAGGCCACAACCTATGTCTTCTAAACGACGGAAGCCCGACATTTCTGCGAGGAACATCGTACAGCAGCTGCCTTGACTTGACTTTTGTGTCACGTTGCCTGACTTCGAGCGTGCAGTGGTTCACCGATATTGAAACCCATGGAAGTGATCACATTCCGACCTAGGTGAGAATCGATGGACTACACGCCGCATTACCGGTTGTATCTCGCCAAATCGACTGGTCAGTCTTTCAAGTTCGTGTAGAAGACACATGCAAGAAACGTATCGCACGCAAATTAGAAGAAATAATTGCTGACGCAATGCAAGACTGCACGCGTTGCTTCACACATTCACCAAAGCGTACAGAGAATGACATTGAGTTGGAAAGGCTTCGTGCACTTCGTCGCCGAGCTGAAAGGAGGTACAGGCGCACGAAGTCAATTCTTGACCTCAGAGAAGCTCGGCGTATGCAAAAGAAGATAAAGCGGCGAATGGATAAGCTAGCGGATCAAAGATGGAAATGCTTTTGCGAGTCACTGGACCCCCGCAAGCCATTATCCCGTGCGTGGCGTACCCTACGGGGCCTTAGCTCAAGCCCCCAGCAACTACACCCTTTCAACGCCCTTGCTCTCTATGAAAACCGCCGTGAGGTAGAAATTGCGGAGGAATTTTGTGCGAAAGTCGCCGGCGGCACAGTTTTAGCCTTTGACATGACTTCAGGTGACATCCCCGGTCCACGAGATACAAGTATGGACGCTCCATTCTCTATGGAAGAGTTAGAAGCTGCTATGGCGCTCTGTAGGAGTTCATCTTCACCAGGGCCCGATGGGATAACATATAGTGCTTTGCGCCGCCTAGGTCAAGAAGCACGAAGACAACTCCTCAGCCTTTTTAACAGCTCATGGCGAGATGGTGTCGTCCCACAGGAATGGAAACGAAGCCGCCTGGTACCACTACTAAAAACAGGAAAGTCACCGCTCGAACTGGCATCGTATCGGCCGATAGCACTTGCCAGCTGCGTCGGGAAACTCATGGAACGTATGATCCTCATGCGTCTCGAATGGTACCTTGAACACAACAAAATTTACCCTGACTCAATGGCGGGATTTCGACGAGGCCGTTCATCGATTGATAGTGTCATCGATCTGGTATCTTCTGTAGAAGAACAAAAATCTCGGAAGCGATTATCAGCCGCACTCTTTCTTGACGTGAAAGGCGCTTACGACAGTGTTTCCCATCAAACCATTCTAGACGCACTTCTGACAGTTGAACTAGGAGGGCGAGTATATCGATTGATCAGAAACTACTTGACACAAAGGTCCTTGTTCGTGCGTACGGAAGATGGTCCGACTACCGACCACTACACATGCCGAGGCGTTCCCCAAGGCGGTGTTCTAAGCCCTGTTCTTTTCAACCTCACGCTTCTTGGGCTGGCTGAATCCCTCCCGGAAACAGTGAGTGTTTCAATATACGCCGACGACATCTGCATATGGACATCAGCGGTCACTCGCCTGCAGGTTCGCGCAAGGCTACAGCAAGCAGCAACACAGGCATATGACTATCTTCAGACACAAGGCCTTACCATCTCAACAGAAAAATGTGCGTTAGTCGCTTTCACGCGAAAAGCGATGTCTGGTTATCCAGTATACGTCAATGGCCAGCCTATCTGCTACAAGAAAAATCATCGGTTTTTGGGTGTCATTGTTGACCGGGACCTCTCTTGGAGCCCTCAGGTTGCCCACTTGAAGAAGAGGCTCACATCTATTGTTCACATCTTCAAGTTCATCGCCGGCAAAACATGGAGATCGTCAATAGGCTCCATGCTACAGTTATATCGAGCACTTTTTATCGGATTTCTACGCTATAGTTCTCCCGTGCTTGCTAAAATATGCAAGTCAAACCTTCGAGAACTGCAGAGCGTGCAAGCACAGGCACTACGTGTTTGCCTAGGCCTTCCGCGGAGCGCCTCAACAGCAGGAACCATTATAATGGCTCAAGACCATCCGATCACGACTTACATCAGCACCGACTCGCTCAGGGCCCATGTTCGTCATATTTCACGGATTCAATCAAGCTTTCTTGCCTGTCTGCCAGAACGACGACCATAGGCATCCTTCTCCAACGAGGTCAGCAAGTATCGTGCCTCCGTACCATCGGGGTTTACACCATCAGCACGTTCAACCTCAGCTTTGTGGTGTTTAAAACAACCTCAAGTGCGTCTTACGGTTCCAGGAATAAGAAAGAAGACCGACCTACCTACCTTGGCCTTGAAGCAAGCAGCTCTGGATTGTTTGCACACTTCCTACTTTGACCGAGTCCACATATATACGGATGGCTCTTCCACCCAGACCAGCTCCACTGGGGCAGTGGTAATACCATCACGATCACTAAGCATCCGTTACAAGATTTCTCACTTGACAACATCGACCGGTTCGGAGCTTGTTGCCCTCCGAGGTGCCGTTGATTATATTAACAACCAACCGGCTAATCGGTGGGCAATATTCTGTGATTCAAAGGCGGCCTTACAATGTCTTCTGTCATCTCTTCGTCGCGGATCCTGTGAACAACTCGTATCGGAGATACGAGAAATTCACCATCACATGATTGCGAAAGGGCACGACGTCGTGTTTCAGTGGCTGCCTGGACATTGCGGTATCCCCGGCAACGACCTCGCTGACGACGCTGCTAAGAAAGCACACGAAGGAGCAACCCTTGTTTCTATACCTTTATCGCGTACTGACGCAGCCCAACACTTAGGCAAGCTAGCGCCCCGTATGACATTGGAGAAGTGGCACACACCTGATTTCACTCAACATCGATTGCATTCCCTCTATCCATCTATGCAACTGCGGCTGTTACCAGGGCTTCCGCGTAATGAGGAAACAGTGCTGTGCCGCTTACGCTTGGGCGTCGCATTCACGAATGCATATACGTTTTTGATTGGAATGGCTGATAGCGCCGAGTGCAATGCCTGCGGTGTCGAAGAAACTATAGACCATCTACTGTGCTACTGCACATCATTTGAAAATGAAAGACAAGATCTCTGCACAGCTCTCAACCAGTTAGATAGAAAACCGTTCACCTTGAACAAGATCTTGGGACCATGGCCTCGTATATCGCAGCTACAAAAGGCCACAATAGCGCTGCTGCGATATTTGAAAGATACAGGATTGAGTCAGCGTCTGTAATCCGGACTGAGTGACTGAACGATATCCCCGGTGGACTTTCTCTTCTTTCTTTAATCTTTCCGTCCCCGTTTCCCTTTCCCCAGTGTAGGGTAGCCAACCGGACTCAGTCCTGGTTAACCTCCCTACCTTTCATTTATCATTTGCTCTCTCTCTCTCTCTAGGCCAGAGAAAGTTAAATAGAAAAATTCTAATCATTTGGACTCCAGCGCACGAAGCCATCCCCGGCAACGAAGCGGCGCACGAGCTGGCTCGAGATCTGTACCACCGAGCCGCTACGGGGCCCCTCGATGACCGAGGGAGCGGAGAGCGCATGATAAAAATGGGGAGATCACGCAGCATTATAGGTGGGCTTATAGGGTGGCCACATATGGACTGGTATCCCCGCCAGACCTGAAATTAAACAACATACAAGCAGTCACGTGGAGACGACTACAAACTTATATGTATCCGCACCCGGTTATGGCGAACCACATGTTCCCCGAGGCCAGGAGCGATAGGTGTAATTTTTGTGGGGCGAGAGGGACCCTCGACCACATAATATCGAAATGTTCGTACTCTCCCGGGGGAACGCACAATGTAGGTAGTAGAGACGCCTGGGAGACCCTGCTGCGCAGCTCGGACTCTGAGCTCCAGCTCCGGCTCGTCCAACTGGCTGAAGAGGCTGCTGGCACTATCCCAGCCTGCATCTGAGGCGGCGGCACTCGCTCCGTGACCTGTGTGTCGGAGGTGGGTAGATCACCTTATCCGTTGGAGAATAAAGGTTATTCTATCTATCTTGACGAAGGAGTCTCTCGCAGCGTTCTTTCGTTTGATTTTCCTGCGCCGCTTCTGTTAATGCGAAGTTCTAGCCTCGTTCTTGGTACTTTTCTTTAGGTAGATAGGTTCCTGTCTCGCCTCATTTTAAGGAAAATAAAATGATGTGTGACTGATGTGGGAATTAAGCGAGCTGTCGTCGTAGAGCACAGCAACCAAGTGCTTTTACCAATAAAAAACAACAGATTGGAGGGCGCCTAAGCTTTGCCTTTAAGAGTGGAACGCGATAGCATTCAAAGTTCCTGACTGCTTCTCACGCTTCTGTGCAACTGCTGCTTATGTAACCGTTATATTTAACAGGAAACGCTGGCGGAGAGCGCAATGCACAAAGGCGAGTTTTCTTGGTGGAAACGCGGCCTCTTCCCCGATCCCAGAGGTAGAACACAACTGCGCCAAAGAGTTGTGTCATTTTCAGGTTTCTGTTAATGTTGCGCACTTTTAATATTTCAGTCTGGGAAGATATAACGTAAAAGCCATGTGCTGTCGGAGTTTTGTTTCCTGACTTTTGTTTGTGGGCTGTCATTCTCAAAATTTAGAGGAATAACTTTGAAGACACGGTATGAGCAACTTTATATAGATAGAATGGGGTGGCAATATAACGAGCATATACCGCATGTCATACAGCGAGGCGTGGCATTTGCATATACCTAAATATATGCGGCAATTTTCGCTCACAGGACTCGAACGCCTGATTTTCTGCGACATGGGCCCATAACGCTCGCACGAATGCCATTGGCTCTTTCCAAGCCCAGCCAGCTCCTTGAAGCACTCGACGCGTGCACCTATAGTCAGATACAACTTTAGAAAAAAGGGGGCGTTCACTCCTCCGAGGCGGAGGCACACGAGCATCTACCAATGGGCGCACACTCTACGAGCATCCACCAATGGGCGTACACTCTGGACTAACGTTATGAGCCGGACGGCCGGTGACCCTGCCGACGGAGAAGATGGTCACCCACTCTTCAAACTGGGCGAGGTCGCGTCAGCTGTGTGCTTCATCCCCTAGTCAGAGTGAATTCCAGAACTGTTTGTGATGGTCTATCATGCCGCAAATATTACTGCGGGCTTACGATGCCGCATTTGTGCCTCGTGCGTTTATTCTGAGCCCTGATCCGGTGAAGGAACATTGCAGTAAGCATCGCTGGCGCTGCGCTACGCTTTGCTTGAAAACTGGATCCCGCGGCGACCGCTACGAATACACATCCTGCGTGTTTGTTCCATGTTGTTTTATTTCTCTCCCGCGGGAAGTTACGACGAGAAACGTTTTGGGGCCTACTGTGCCTACTGTTAGCGACTGGTGTGTTCGTGTACTGTGTTGCTGCGTTTTTCGTCGGACCGAGCATCTCGGCGACAAACTTGGTCGTGGCCTTCGCGCTGCATTCAGGCCCCCTGTTACGCCAGTACGTGTAGCAGTGGAGGATCATGTTGCGTGAATCGCTGTTCAGGATGTGGCCACTCTTGTTCTTCGTGTCGAGGCTCCTTGGTGGTGTGGACATTGAGGCGACACAAGGCTCGTTCGCCAACAAAGCGAACAAAGTCCGATGTCAGCTCGCTGGGTTCCCTGGCGAAAAACTAGCATGCAATGCCTTGCGCGAATTGGCGAGATTGCAGGCTTGCAAAAATAATATTAATAATAACGAAAAGGAAAAAAAACTGTGAAAACAAAACCCAAAAAATATAAATTTTATGCTATTTAAAACCAAGAGTACTTATTTAAAACAATGAATGAAGCATTTTTGTACCTTCCTGCCTCGACCGTATTCTCGCCCCAGGTTTGTAGTTTGTAGTCGTGGCAATAAATGCATTGTTTTATATAAGTACTTTTCCAATAGCCACTGATTCATTTTAAGCTTTGAAAACGAGTAGTAGATACGCCGTGTACATGTGAGCAAGCGCAAAAGCCTTGCAGAGCTGCTTTTTCTACTTTTGTCACTTGCAACGAAGCTAAAGAGCAGACGACGGGCAGCGTTGTAGAAGGCACCGGGTTACTTTTCTGTCGCTATCCGGCATGTGCTGTAGCACATGAGAGCTCTACTAAACCAGTCATCAAAATACAATAGTATTTATTTATACCGAGAATGACGCGTTTCAGAAGCGCGATTCTTTGAACGGGACTATTTTAATCGCGGAGGCAAACGGCTGTCGCGCTTCGATCATCTGGGCGGGGCCTCCCCTTTTTTTTAAAGTTGTATCCGACTATAGAACATGCCACTTCGTCGTCTTCTTTCCTTGTGACAACTCGCCCTTTCAGGAGCCGTGTTGTAGATATAGATGGTTGCCATGTTAGATTACTCAATCTAGGCGCATTGCACCCCGTGCCCCTTTATCATTTTCTTTCCTTGCGCTTTGAGGCGCCGTACTAGACTACATAAACCCCCGGACCAACCCACTTTTATTGGTACTTTGCCCGGAGCAGCTAACGCTACGTAAAGACTGTGCGACGTTGTGCGTTTTTGATGATCGGCCAAGTTAATCAAGTTTTAAAATTTCTTCGCCGAAGTACAAATGCCATCGTCGTTTCAACACACACCCTGCCCATGAAATGACCATGTATACGTACGATTAAATAACATGCAGTTACGGATGACGTTTCAATCCGTGTGTTTCACCTACACTCAACCACTGACTATGTAGAACCCAACAATCGCAATGTTGTAGGATGTTCCTTCAGCGAGTGTTAAGAATGGCCAGCTGCAGTGCAAGATTGCCACCCACTTACGACTATGACGGCAACATCCCGGGAGCGTCGCCGCCAACATAGCCACAGCGTGACTAAATTGACTTTGTGACGGAATGAGTTCGGCGGGCCAACTATTGCTCCCAAACTCCCCAACGCGCTACCCGGAACGGCTCCGAGTTCTACGGGGCCCCTCTGACGTCGGTTCCGGACCTTCGAACGTGTGTGCTTTTGTGCGTGTAGACCGTCCTGCGGACAGGCGGCTAGTTTGCGATCACCAAACGAACGTTCGCGCCGCCTTGTATCGCGGGAGGACCGAGTGTTTAAAAACTGCTGTTGTGCGGATGCTCGACACACTTCTCTTAAGAAGTCATGTTGGACTGAGACTCTCTCTCAAGCAGTCATGTTAGACTGATGTACTTTCTCAAACAGTCATGTTCGACTGATATAAATACTGTAAATAAACCCATATTACTCGTTCTCGATTAGAAGCAGTCCTTCCCTTCATCAACGTCCTCAGCGTGGATAAGTTGGACGACGGCATGGGCCAGCTACCTTCTAATTCATGCCGGACTCCAATCTTGACAACGGATCACGAGCGATGGGATTGAGCCCCCAATCCTGCCACGAGCCAGAGTGGGGCCGGTTGTGCTGGCGCGGGCCTTGGAGCGAGCCGGGCATGTTCTGGGAGCCCCTGGCCCGGGCTGGTTTAGGGCTTCAAGCAGCGGGCCTGGGCTGGGCCGGGGTCGAGAAATCAGGCCTGTGCAGTGCTCTACCAAGGGCACTCTGCTGGCCCATGTGACTACGCGCAGGAAGCCTGCATCCTTCATGTTCCGTATCAAGTCGAGGGCCGATAACACCGTCGCCGCACGTCGCGTCCTGTATGTGGAAGTGAAAGCACGCAAGGGAAGCTGACGATCGCGGCTATATTTGGCGTGCGCCAAGGCAGAAAGCGGAGAACAAGTAGTGTCGTCCATCGCGCGAGAGGTCGTGGGGGCCGTATGGAGGGACGTAGGAGGTGGGGGGGGGGGGGCGTTGTGCTCCTGCAGCAGCTGCGCATATCGCAACCGGGTGAAAGGGCAACTGACGATTCCTGCACAATCTCGCGCGCCACATATGGAGGAAACTGGGGAGGCTGCACGGGAGGGACGGGGAGCCGGCTTCGACTCCGCCAGCAAGTGCGTACTTTGCACGGCCGCGCGCGCTCGCGCGCGCTATCGGATCTGCAGACAGCGCGTACCGTTGTGCGAGCTGGGTTCTCGCCACCCTTGCGTTGAAGCGATCGACCGCACGAATGTCACATCGCTATCTGGACCTGCCGCGCTTCCTCACACCGGCGTTTTGACAGCGAGTGTCCGCACTCATCAGGTGTGGTGCGATGATACCGCGCTTGCGAATTCGCTTAGTATAAGCGAATGTTTTAATTTCACACGGCCGATGAGACTGCTATTCTTACTTCGTACAGCTGACTACTAATTTGCTATCGCAATCAAGCCTTCGCCTTTGGGGCGAAACTAGTACTGTTTTCATTGAGGAACGTCGTGAGCGAGGCTAGGTATACATTTTTATTCTGCACAACCTTCGGGACCGGACCACATTTTTAGACTTTGGTTTTTTCGGGATTGGGCCACATCTTTAGATTTCACTGTTTTCGGGATCGGCCTACATATTCGGTTAGGTAGATTGCCAGAAGGGAAACTGGTCTCGCAACGCCAAGAATGTTATTCCGAATAAATGCGCATATCTCTGTACTTTCCGTCAACTGCATTCTTCGTGGAGTGATATACACTATCCCGCCGAGTATTTAGAGTTGCCAAATACTTATACTTTATGTCGGGCCCTCCAACACTAAGCGAGGCTGGGGCCCTGCGCCGAGGCCTCCCATTGCACTGCGCATGGGCAGCTGAAGTATGCTACTACTCTACCGTGGACGAAGTCGTGAAAAGGGCAGGGTGGGGAGAGTGGGACAGGGACATGCGTGTGTGGCTGGCGATGACCGACCTTTTTAATGCCAGTATATAGCCGTCATTTTTGTACATGCAGCAAAGTTGAACATACTTTTTAAATGCGTAATCATTTCTTTGCTTAACCAACGGGAAAAAGCGTACGCTCGTCCGTGCTTCCGTCCATTCATCACGTAAGACGCTTTGGAAATAGAGCTCCCAGCAGCGAGCGAATTTGCCCGCCTGCTTCCTGTCGCTTCGACGCCAACGAAGCGGCGAAAACACAACGCTCACGATGCTGTCATTACACGCTGCATTCTGCTCCTTTCACAGATCGCTTTCAAGATACGGCCCGCGCGTCTCTGTACAACGCGGAGCGGCGAAACCACAGCATGCGGAACTATCAGCAGTCGAACCTCCTTGTAGGCATCGCTGATCGCTTTGAAGATACGGTCCATCCGGCCCTGCCATACGCAGGCGCCGCCGGAGTACCTTTAATCACTGTTCATAATGGTTCGACGAGGATGGATCTGGCTCCAAAGAGTGATGGTGGCTTATAATGATCGGAACATCGTCAGCGCACCAGGCGCCGCAACCTGCGGTACTTTGCTTGCGTCATCAATGCACCTTGCGCCGCCGTCCGCATCAGTTCGTGTCGCCAAAGAGCTGTCGTTTGTTCTGACCGGATCAAGTTTCGTTACATTGATAATGACATCGGGCTGCGTGGAGATGAGCCAGTGGAACAATGCTACGCAAACTTAGCCGACACCCAGGGAAGTCTCTGGGTAATTTTTTTTTTTTTTGTACTGCCGTGTCGCGATTTAAAAGGAAGCTAGAGATTGGTGCCTGAAACCAATAAGGGTAGGTCCAAACCGCCTTTATGTTTATTACATGCAGAAAAATGGATACAAACAAGCTGTAAGGCATTATAACCAGAAAATCTGCTGTATTGTTATACAATAGAAAAGATGTCGGAACATTTCGCCGTCCTGGCTAGGAAGTCGGGACAAGGGACGGTTAACCAATGTCAATGTCAATGTCAATGTCAATGTCAATGACATGTCAATGTCCTCATGACATCCTCATGACATTCTCATGACATCCTCATGACGATGTTGAATAAAAGAATTGAATTGAATTGAAAAAAAGTCGGGACTGTCCGTCTTAATTCGGATGGTTGGCGACCCTACCGCCGAGCAGCACAGATGTCCTCAGCCGTCAGCGCACCGCTGCCCTAGCTTCATTCTCTCTTTCTCTCTCTCTTTTATATATATCTTGTTGCGATGGAGCGATAGTCGCTTGACGGGCCAGTGTATTATCGCTCCGTGAAGGAACTCGACAACGGAACCAAGGAGGTTATAACATACAGTTTTAGAATAGCGTTTGTCGCTTTACGTACGTTAAACGCAAGCACTTTTGCGGGACGTTACGGTGCGCATCATTTCAAGACCTTTAGTTTGTGTGTTGTTATAAAACAGGGCGCCGTCTTGTGCCTCGTCCCAAACGTTTCCACGCCAAGATAATTCATTCGCAACCATCCTGCTGTTGCTATGCAGACGCGTCTCATTAGGCCCGCGGGTGCCAGAATCGCCGAACGATCTCTGAGATTAGACGCGCTCTGCGCTCATAACTAACCTTTTATGTGAGTTTAGACAAAGCGAAAGCTCATTACAATAGTTACTGGCGATCAACGCGACTGAGAGCGTAGTCATCACGAGAATTCACGCTGAAGTGGGAGCCGTGGGTGCCGCCATGTTCGACAACGCTATTTTTCAGCGTCCGTAAACATTACGAACGTTTAACTCCCAAAACAACGTACGTTATTTTAGCGCACGTAAACTACAGAAACCCAATAACGTTCGGAGCATGCGCAGTGAGGACGATGCTATTTCTTTACGTACGTAATGCGTTTACGTTCGGTTGCAAGCGCTGTTCTAAAGCTGTCTATTAAGCGCCCTGAATAAACCTAAAGCTAGAGACATACTTTTATCTTCCCGCCACAGCTACTGCGAGAAGCACGAGATGAGGCAGGAGAGAAACCCAGGGTGTCCCGATTGGTCCAACGCCGTCACGTGGTATCTTTCGCGCCGTTTTCTCTACTTTGTTTTCTTCTTTTCTGCGTCTCGGCGCACTCGCCGTCTTCACAGATGGCCGTCGAGTCACTGCGGCCGATCCCTTCTCAAATGACTTGACAAGTTTTCGCCAACTTGCTTGGTGACCCACGTCATTGAAACAGGCTGTTTTTGTTTTGCTTTATGTTAGGGATTGCATTTAAGGGTACTGAACATTTTCAGTTTTTAATTGCTTTTTGGTCTGACAGTTCTCGTGGTTGATCAAATTTTACATTGCATTAAAGAAGGTCAATAAAAAATAATTATCGCGTGAATTTTTTCTACTTTGCGGCACCTGCATATTCCTGCCGATAAAATGGGAAAATGCTCCAGTACGCAGTACTCCAAAAATACGCAGTACGCAGTACCCCAAAAATGGACGCAGCCTGAGATCAGTGAGCAAGAAACTTGCTATAGGACAAACTAACATGTATGCACTGGAAGATAACCGGGGTAATATCATCAGCAACCTCGAAGATATAGTAAAAGCAGCAGAAAAATTCTATACTGACATGTACAGTACCCAGAGGAGACAGAGTATTTCAATTAGAAACAGTAATGAACAGGATACAGAAACCTCTCCCAAAACTAGCGATGAGTTCACAAGGGCCTTGCAAGAAAAGAAACGTGGAAGAGCGGCAAGAGAAGTTGAAATATCGGTCGTCTTCATCAAAGATGGAGGAGACGTAATGCTTGGAAAACTGGTGGCTCATTATACGAAATGTCTATCGACTGCGTGGGTCGCAGAAAACTGGAAGAATGCAAACATTATCATCATCAGCAGCAGCCTGGCTACTCACACTCCAGGGCCAAAAGCCTCTCCCATACTTCTCTAACTACCCCAGTAATGTGCTAACTATGGCCATGTTGTCCCTGCAAACTTCTTAATCTCATCCGCCCACCTAACTTTCTGCCACACCCTGCTACGCTTCCCTTCTCTTGGAATGCAGTCCCTAACCCTTAATGAGCATCGGTTATCTTCCCTCCTCATTACACATCCTGCCCATGCCCATTTCCTTTTCTCGATTTCAACTAAGATGTCATTAACTCGCGTTTGTTCCCTCACCCAATCTGCTCTTTTCTTATCCCTTAACATTACACCCATCATTCTTCTTTCCATAGCTCGTTGCGTCGTCCTCAATTTAAGTAGAACCCTTTTCGTAAGCCTCCAGGTTTCTGCCCCGTAGGTGAGTACTGGTAAGACAAAGCTGTTATACACTTTTCTCTTGAAGGATAATGGCAGCCTGCTGTTCAAGATCTGAGAATGCCTGCCAAACGCACCCCAGCTCATTCTTAATCTTCTGATTATTTCCTTCTCATGATCCGGATCCGGCGTCACTACCTGCCCTAAGTAGATGTATTCCCTTACCACTTCCAGTGCGTCACTGCCTATTGTAAATTGCTGTTCCCTTCCGAGACTGTTAAACATTACTTTAGTTTTCTGCAGATTAATTTTTAGACCCACTCTTCCGCTTTGCCTCTCCAGGTCAGTGAGCATGCATTACAATTGGTCCCCTGAGTTACTAAGCAAGGCAATATCATCAGCGAATCGCAAGTTGCTAAGGTATTCTCCATCAACTTTTATCCCTAATTCTTCCCACTCCAGGTCTCTGAATACCTCCTGTAAACACGCTGTGAATAGCATTGGAGAGATCGTATCTCCCTGTCTGACGCCTTTCTTTATTGGGATTTTGTTGCTTTCTTTATGGAGGACTATGGTGGCTGTGGAGCCGCCATGGATATCTTTCAGTATTTTTACATACGGCTCGTCTACACCCTGATTCCTTAATGCGTCCATGACTGCTGAGGTTTCGACTGAATCAAACGTTTTCTCGTAATCTATGAAAGCTATATATAAAAGTTGGTTATATTCCGCACATTTCTTTATCACCTGATTCATAGTGTGAATACGGTCTATTGTTGAGCATATAGCCTTTACGAAATCCTGCCTGGTCTTTTGGTCGACAGAAGTCTAAGGTGTTTCTGACTGTATATGCAATTAACTTAGTAAATACTTTGTAGGCAGCGGACAGTAAGCGGATCGGTCTATAGTTTTTCAAGTCTTTGGCGTCCCCTTTCTTATGGATTAGGATTATGTTGGCGTTCTCCGAAGATTCCGGTAGGCTCGAGGCCATGAGGGTGGCCAGTTTTTCTAGAACACACTGCCCACCATCCTTCAACAACTCTGCTGTTACCGGATCCTCCCCCGCTGCCTTCCCCTTTTGCACAGCTACCAAGGCTTTCTTTACATCTTCCGGCGTTACTTGTGGGATGTCAAAGTCCTCTAGACTATTCCCTCTTCCATTATCGTCGTGGGTGCCACTTGTACTGTATAAATCTTTATAGGACTCCTCAGCCACTTGAATCATCTTATCCATAATAGTTAATATACTGCCGGCTTTGTCTCTTAGCGCATACACGTGATTCTTGCCTATTCCTAGTTTCTTCTTCACTGCTTTTAGGCTTCCTCCCTTCCTGAGAGCATGCTCAAAACTGTCCATATTATACTTCCTTATGTCAGCTATCTTACGCTTGTTCATTAACTGGGAAAGTTCTGCCAGTTTTATTCTAGCTGTAGGTTTAGAGGCTTTCATACGTTGGCGTTTCTTGATCAGATCTTTCGTCTCCTGCGATAGCTTACTGGTGTCCTCTCTAACGGAGTTACCACCGACTTCTATTGCACACTCCTTAATGATGCCAGTAAGATTGTCGTTCATTGTTTCAACACTAAGGTCCTCTTCCTGAGTTAAAGCCGAATACCTGTTCGGTAGCTTGATCCGGAATTCCTATATTTTCCCTCTTCGGCTTTTTATGTACCAGTTTCTTCCGTTCCTTCCTCAAGTCTCGGCTAATTCAAAATTTTACCATCCTATGGTCACTACAGCGAACCTTGCCGAGCACGTCCACATCTTGTATGATGCCAGGGTTATCGCAGAGTATGAAGTATACTTAATTTCTAGTCTCGCATTTCGGGCTCCTCCACGTCCACTTCCAGTTATCCAGCTTGCGGAAGGTATTCTTCTTCCACAAGCGCAAGAATATCTTCTCCTGCAAACATTATACTAATCCACAAAACGGGAGACGTTAACGAATTGAAAAAGTATAGGCCCATTAGCTTACTCCCAGTAATATTTAAAATATTGACCAAAATAATCTGCAATAGAATAAGGGCAACACTCGACTTCCGTCAACCAAGGGAACAGGCTCGCTTCAGGAAGTGATACTCTACAATAGATCACATCCATGTCATTTTCCGGTAATAGAGAAATGCGCAGAGTATAATAAACCTCTCTATATTGCTTTCATAGATTATGAAAAGGCATTTGATTCAGTAGAGATACCAACAGTCATAGCGGCATTACGTAATCAAGGAGTACAGAACGCTTACGTAAATTCTTTGGAAATATCTATAGAGGTCCTAAAGCTACCTTAATTCTACACGAGAAAAGCAGGAATATCCCATAATGAAAGGGGTTAGACAGGGAGACACAATCTCTCCAATGCTATTCCCCGCGTGCTTGGAAGAAATATTCAAGCTATTAAACTGTGAAGGCGTAGGAGTAAAGATCGATGGCAACCAGTGCTGACATATGAAGCAGAGGCTTGGAGACTGACTAAGAGGCTTGAGAACAAGTTAATGACCACGCAAAGTGCGATGGGACGAAGATTGCTAGGCATAACGTTAAGAGACAGAAAGGGAACGGTTTGAATCAGAGAGCAAATGGGTATAGACGATATTCTAATTCACATCAAGAGAAAAAAATGGAGCTGGGCAGGTCACGTAATGCGCCGGTTAGATAACCGTTAGACTATTAGGGTTACGGAATAGGTACCAAGAGAAGGGAAACGCAATCGAGGACGACAGAAGACTAGGTGGAGCGATGAAATTAGGAAATTTGCGGGTGCTAGTTGGAATCGCTTGGCGCAGGACAGGGGTAATTAGAGATCGCAGGGAGAGGCATTCGTCCTGCAGTGGACATAAAACAGGATGATGATGATGATGATGATGATGATGATGATGGCGACGACGACGATTATGATGATTATTATTATGATTATGATGATTATGGTGATGATGATGATTGTGATTATGATGATGATGATGATTGTGCTTATGATGATGATGACGATGATGCTGATGATGATGCTGATGATGATGATGATGATTATGATGATGATGAAGAAGAAGAAGAAGAAGAAGAAGAAGGCGTACCTTGAGCACATATTCAATGTGGTAACAAGAAAAAGACTCCCAGGGCCCAATTGAAGGCATATGTCCGGCCTCGATGAGAATCTCCACAGGTAGCGCGCGAGTGGAATGATGATATTAATGCTAGCCCCATATTCTGTTTTTGACGGGCTTCCCGTTCTGAACTTGTTAGTTGCTTGGTTTCAAAACAAGCTAGTTGCAGGCGAACTTTTAAAAGTTATTTCGTTTTCCGTGTCGAAACATCGATCTGAACTTGAGATACGCCCCAGTTAAGAGTGCAGATAATTTTTAACTACTTTGGTGTTTCTGCGCGTGCACTTAAATCTAAGTGCACAATTTTTTTTTTTTGCTTTTGGCACCCTTGGAAGTGCTATCGCCGCGGCCAGGATTATACCTGCTACCTCAAGCTGAGCAACGTAACGCCATAGTGACTGAGCCACCATGGCGCGTTGCTGAGCTGCAATGCTGAACGCATTTGAGACACGGTGCCTATAATTTCGGGCCCTCATTGCATGACCTCACTTGCATCATTATTGAGTATTTCTAGGAATAACACAAGATACATTTATACTGAGCATGAGGTGGCCTCATCTCCGCTTCCCTTCACGATATAATACGGTAGCATCCACTGGGAAATAGGTGAAGCAAGGAGGAACGTGGACATAAGCGTCGTGTGAGGAAGCTGTTTAATGAAATGTGGGGAGTACTCGGGTAGTCGCCCCAGTGGCGGCTCAGTTGTTGTTTTGCAGCGAAAACGACTGTTAGCAGGTGCATATGGGTGGCGTAAAGAAAGTTTCATTTTTTTAATGAGGTGGCGCATGGTCTTGCCACCTCACAATCTGCTGTTCCACCTTATCATCTCCAACCTATCGTGAGTGGGTCTCCCGATCTTAGTGTCCACTCCTATGCGGATTTGCCTCCGAACTCTCATTTTGACTTGGCACGAGTACGCTACTTATACTCAAGTACATTCATAGGGAGAGACTCAAACATGTCACTCTTCCTCACATATTTAAGGATGTCACCCTCAGTCGATCCCAGGCAATATTCAAAAACAAAGCACTTGTCTACACAGGGTAATCGACACCTCTTCCCCCGAATATGCACCTTCTGACACTCCGTATACGAAGCCAACTTGCAGCATCTCATTTTACACTGTCCGACTTTCAATCTTCGTTGGCACGATAATATTTTTCTACATCGCCAAATTGAAGCTTTACAGAACGACATTCTCGAAAATCCAGATCACCTTGTCACGTTGGCCCACTTCGGTGGTGCTAGTGGCCTGGCTCCCGCGATTTATAAGGTAGCTGCCTCTTCTTTATCATTAGCCTCCTTCCCCACCAGCGACCTTCGGTCTACCCTGTTCTGAAAAAAAAATACATTCATTCATTCACTCGTGCCTAACGGCAGTTTAGGACAACAGAAAGTGGTGCAAAGTTACCTAGCTCATTGTGCACATTCCTTGCCAGTGCTGTATTGTGCAGAAGGTAGCATGTAGGACACACACGCACGCGGACACACACACGCACACACACGCACGCACACACACGTGCGCACACCCACACACACACGCACACACACACACACGCACGCGGACATACACGCACACACACACGCGCGCACACGCACACACACACACGCACGCGTACACACACGCACACACGTACACACACGTGCGCACACGCGCACACACACACACACGCACGCACGCGGACATGCACGCACACACACACACGCGCGGACACGCACACACACGTGCGCACACGCGCGCACGCACACACACACGCACGCGGACATACACGCACGCACACACACGCGCGCACACGCACACACACACACGTACACACACGCACGCGGACACACACGCACACACGCAGACACACGTGCGCACACGCGCGCACGAACACACACACGCACGCGGACATACACGCACGCACACACACGCGCGCACATGCACACACACACACGCACGCGGACACACACGCACACACACGTGCGCACACGCGCGCACGCACACACACACGCACGCACACACACGCGCGCACACGCACACACACACACGCACACACACGCACGCACGCGGACACGCACACACACATACACACGCACGCACGCACACGCACACACACACACTAACACACACACACACGGGTCATAGAAACGCACGCTCGCATAAAAACACTCAAGCATACGCATACACACACACCGCACGAGAGAGAGAGAGAGAGAGAGAGAGAGAGGGGGGATAGAAAAGAGAGAGCCATCAGGATGTAATCATCAGTTAGCGTCCCTAGACCTCGATAGCGCACTCGATACCATGGCGCATAAGCTGGCATTGCAAGGACTTGAGAAAACCAGGTTGGGTGAAAATACTTATAATTGTATCAAATCCTTCTCAGGGCAAAGAACTGCCACTATCGGCATACGAGAAAGCCAATTCGACTCCTTCAATACGCCAAATAGGGGCGCACCGCAAGGTGCTATCCTCTCATCCCTATTATTCAACTTGGGAATGAATAACGTAGCCCATAGGCTGGAGAAATGTCCAAATCTGCCTTTTGCACTTTATGCCGAGAACACTACTCTTTGGGCGACATAAGGCTCAAACTGGGCAAAAGAACGAATTCTTCAGGAAGCAGTCAGCATAGTGCATGCCTTCGCCTAAAGTAGTGCTGCTGTTGGCAGCAGGCGCTCCGGTTCTAAGCTCGCTGTCGTCAGTATTTAGTAGTTGAAATATGATGTCTGACTCAAAATTACGTGCTATGTGAATATAAAAAATTCATTTCCGCAGCAGAACGTACCGGTAGAGCATAAGAGGATTTGGGGTTAAAAATGATACATAATTCCCAAAGCGTGCAGATCTTTCCTATTGGGCTTCATTCTTAAGAGCAGGATGCGCATTTCAGAATGTATAAATGAAGTGATGCTGTCAACCATAAAAATGGTACAATGCAACTTGGAATGCAACTACAATAAGCGTCTATGCGACTTTCTAGGCAGAGACAACTTTTCCTACTTCTTGAAAAAATGCAAACAGCACAGCATAATTTGTGGATTATGTATAAATAACTACACACAGCTGGTTATACATATAAACACTCAAATTTCTATATCGGGGACATCTGCAAGCAGAAGCAAATTTATTCTTTTTGAATAGTTGAAACATGTTTGCAAATGGGACCTTTAAATAATAGGGCCATTTTCGGGTTGGTTTTAGAATATTACATTGCAAAGAAGCGTTTAATTGTATCTTATGTTCAGCCTTTGCATCTTGTACCCATTTGTTCAACCAAGCATTTGTCATTCGGCATCAAAAAATCTCCACCGTTTCTTTATTGTTGATGCGGGCTGCCATCGCAGACTCTCGTCCGTTAGTATGTTTTGACTGAGTGATTTTGAGTGATTTTTATCCCTTAGGTCGGATCCCTTTCTTAGTTTTTAATCATGGCAAGCTGTTGTTTTTAGTTTGGAGCTGACATGCGTGTTGATCTCGATAGTAATGTTTGCCTATGTACAAGCCTACATAATTTACTGGTGTGCTATCAGTTGCCATGACATTTATAAAATGTCCCCATCTAAAGAAACACGATTCAGTTTAGACTGATTAGCCTAAACCTATTTTCGTTGGTCTTGCGATACGATTGTTAATAAAAGCCAAAGTACAGTTCAAAGTCGCTGTATTCTTCACATTTGTTTCATATTTGCGCTATGTTGGCTCAGTATAAGTTACTAAAATTTGTGATGTTCAGTCTTTCTCTACTTTAGAATGTCATGTACTGAATGTTTGACGATATGTTAACTGGGCTCGAACAAATGCCGTCAAAGTCCATGACGTCCCGGAGAGCTGGTGCGGGAACTTTGACGCAGTGTCGGCACCAATCTTTCTAGTTAAGATCTTTTCTGGCTTTACCAAGCCCGTTCTCGGGGTAACAGTCGCATTTTCGGCATTGTAGAAGGGTAATTTACTAACGCGTATCAATAATAGTTGCTGGCCTAGTTGGTTTGTCTTAATACGCAAAGAGGCAATCAAGGAAGGAAAAAGTTTCAGCACAGAAATGCAAGTGAAATCGTTTGTACATACTTAGCATCAGGACTCTGACCTGCAAAAACCAGTGGAACTACCTACATCTACCTACCTAGAGATTCAAGATATCGTGAAATTTGAGATCCAGCCGTGCAGACTTGATGCAAAAAAGTTATCTTCCAGTCGTTGTTATTTGCCATTTGATAGTGAGCTGACTAATAAGCTGATAATGGAAGAGAAAAAATCTAGAGGAATTAGAAATCCCAAAGGTAACGCCGGAAGAAGTAAAGAAAGCCTTAGGAGATATGCAAAAGGGGAAGGCAGCTGGGGAGGATCAGGTAACAGCAGATTTGTTGAAGGATGGTGGGCAGATTGTTCTAGAGAAACTGGCCACCCTGTATACGCAATGCCTCATGACCTCGAGCGTACCGGAATCTTGGAAGAACGCTAACATAATCCTAATCCATAAGAAAGGGGACGCCAAAGACTTGAAAAATTATAGACCGATCAGCTTACTGTCCGTTGCCTACAAACTATTTACTAAGGTAATCGCGAATAGAATCAGGAACACCTTAGACTGCTGTCAAGCAAAGGACCAGGCAGGATTCCGTAAAGGCTACTCAACAACAGATCATATTCACACTATCAATCAGGTGATAGAGAAATGTGCGGAATATAACAAACCCCTATATATCATCATCATCATCATCATCATCATCATCATCAGCCTGGTTATGCCCACTGCAGGGCAAAGGCCTCTCCCATATTTCTCCAACTACCCCGGTCATGTACTAATTGTGGCCACGCCGTCCCTGCAAACTTCTTAATCTCATCCGCCCACCTAACTTTCTGCCGCCCCCTGCTACGCTTCCCTTCCCTTGGGATCCAGTCCGTAACCCTTAATGACCACCGGTTATCTTCCCTCCTCATTACATGTCTTGCCCATGCCCATTTCTTTTTCTTGATTTCAACTAAGATGTCATTAACTCGCGTTTGTTCCCTGACCCAATCTGCTCTTTTCTTATCCCTTAACGTTACACCTATCATTCTTCTTTCCATAGCTCGTTGCGTCGTCCTCAATTTGAGTAGAACTCTTTTCGTAAGCCTCCAGGTTTCTGCCCCGTAAATGAGTACTGGTAAGACACAGCTATTATATACTTTTCTCTTGAGGGATAATGGCAACCTGCTGTTCATGATCTGAGAATGCCTGCCAAACGCACCCCAGCCCATTCTTATTCTTCTGATTATTTCCGTCTCATGATTCGGATCCGCCGTCACTACCTGCCCCAAGTAGGTGTATTCCCTTACGACTTCCAGTGCCTCGCTACCTATTGTAAATTGCTGTTCTCTTCTCTTCCGAGACTGTTAAACATTACTTTAGTTTTCTGCAGATTAATTTTTAGACCCACTCTTCTGCTTTGCCTCTCCAGGTCAGTGAGCATGCATTGCAATTGGTCCCCTGAGTTACTAAGCAAGGCAATATCATCAGCGAATCGCAAGTTACTAAGGTACCCTCCATTAACTTTTATCCCCAATTCTTCCCAATCCAGGTCTCTGAATACCTCCTGTAAACATGCTGTGAATAGCATTGGAGAGATCGTATCTCCCTGCCTGACGCCTTTCTTTATTGGGATTTTGTTGCTTGCTTTATGGAGGACTACGGTGGCTGTGGAGCCGCTATAGATATCTTTCAGTATTTTTACATACGGCTCGTCTACACCCCGATTCCGTAATGCCTCCATGACTGCTGAGGTTTCGACAGAATCAAACGCTTTCTCGTAATCAATGAAAGCTATATAAAAGGGTTGGTTATATTCCGCACATTTCTCTATTACCTGATTGATAGTGTGAATATGATCTATTGTTGAGTAGCCTTTACGGAATCCTGCCTGGTCCTTTGCTTGACAGAAGTCTAAGGTGTTCCTGATTCTATTTGCGATTACCTTAGTAAATAGTTTGCAGGCAACGGACAGTAAGCTGATCGGTCTATGATTTTTCAAGTCTTTGGCGTCTCCTTTCTTATGAATTATGATTATGTTAGCGTTTTTCCAAGATTCCGGTACGCTCGAGGTCATGAGGCATTGCGTATACAGGGTGGCCAGTTTCTCTAGAACAATCTGTCCACCATCCTTCAACAAATCTGCTGTTACCTGATCCTCCCCAGCTGCCTTCCCCCTTTGCATATCTCCCAAGGCTTTCTTTACTTCTTCCGGCGTTACCTTTGGGACTTTGAATTCCTCTAGACTATTTTCCCTTCCATTATCGTCGTGGGTGCCACTGGTACTGTATAAATCTCTATAGAACTCCTCAGCCACTTGAACTATCTCATCCATATTAGTAATGATATTGCCGGCTTTGTCTCTTAACGCATACATCTGATTCTTGCCGATTCCTAGTTTCTTCTTCACTGTTTTTAGGCTTCCTCCGTTCCTGAGAGCATGTTCAATTCTATCCATATTATACTTCCTTATGTCAGCTGTCTAACGCTTGTTGATTAACTTCGAAGGTTCTGCCAGTTCTATTCTAGCTGTAGGGTTAGAGGTTTTCATACATTGGCGTTTCTTGATCAAATCTTTCGTCTCCTCCGATAGTTTGCTGGTATCCTGCCTAATGGAGTTACCACCGATTTCCATTGCCCACTCCTTAATGATGCCCACAGGATTGTCGTTCATTGTTTCAACACTAAGGTCCTCTTCCTGAGTTAAAGCTGAATACCTGTTCTGTAGCTTGATCTGGAGTTCTTCTATTTTCCCTCTTACCGCCAACTCATTAATCGGCTTCTTATGTACTAGTTTCTTCCGTTCCCTCCTCAGGTCTAGGCTAATTCGAGTTCTTACCATCCTGTGGTCACTGCAGCGCACTTTGCCGAGCACGTCCACATCTTGTATGATGCCAGGGTTAGCGCAGAGTATGAAGTCTATTTCATTTCTAGTCTCGCCGTTCGGGCTCCTCCACGTCCACTTTCGGCTATCCCGCTTGCGGAAGAAGGTATTCATTATCCTCATATTATTCTGTTCCGCAAACTCTACTAATAACTCTCCCCTGCTATTCCTAGCGCCTATGCCATATTCCCCCACTGCCTTGTCTCCAGCCTGCTTCTTGTCTACCTTGGCATTAACGTCGCCCATTAGTATAGTGTATTTAGTTTTCACTCTACCTATCGCCGATTCCACGTCTTCATAGAAGCTTTCGACTTTATGGTAATCATGACTAGATGTAAGCGCGTAGACTTGTACAATCTTCATTTTGTACCTCTTATTAAGTTTCACAAGACTTGCCACCCTCTCGTTAATGCTATAGAGTTCCTGTATGTTACCAGCTATATTCTTATTAATCAGGAATCCGACTCCTAGTTCTCTTCTTTCCGCTAAGCCCCTGTAGCAGAAGACGTGCCCGCTTTTTAGCACTGTATATGCTTCTTTTGGCCTCCTAACTTCACTGAGCCCTATTACATCCCATTTAGTGCCCTCTAATTCCTCCAATAGCACTGCTAGACTCGCCTCACTAGATAACGTTCTAGCGTTAAACGTTGCCAGGTTCATATTCCATTGGCGACCTGTCCGGAGCCAGTGATTCTTAGCACCCTCTGCTGCGTTGCAGGTCTGACCGCCGCCGTGGTCAGCTCCTTCGTAGCTGCTGGGGACTGAGGGCCGGGGTTTGATTGTTGTGTTCATATAGGAGGTTGTGGCCAAGTACTGCACCAGGGTGGCCAATCATGCTCTGGTGAGGGAGTGCGTTACCGGTTCTGGTCACCGGGATCAGGCCACACTCCAGGCCTGTTTGTGCAATTTTATCAACACGCGGATTTTTTTTTTGAATTTTTTTTTAACCCGGTGGAAAATTGCCGACACCGGGATTCGAACCACGGACCTCTTGCATGCGAGGCGGGTGTTCTACCTCTACGCCACCGCTGCAACCCTATATATAGCTTTCATTGATTACGAGAAAGCGCTTGATTCTGTCGAAACCTCAGCAGACATCGAGGCATTACGGAATCAGGGTGTAGACGAGCCGTATGTAAAAATACTGAAAGATATCTATAGCGGCTCCACAGCCACCGTAGTCCTCCATAAAGAAAGCAACAAAATCCCCATAAAGAAAGGCGTCAGACAGGGAGATACGATCTCTCCAATGCTATTCACAGCATGTTTACAGGAGGTATTCAGAGGCCTGGAGTGGGAAGAATTGGGGATAAAAGTTGATGGAGAATACCTTAGCAACTTGCGATTCGCTGATGATATTGCCTTGCTTAGTAACTCAGGGGACCAATTGCAATGCATGCTCACTGACCTGGAGAGGCGAAGCAGAAGAGTGGGCCTAAAGATTAATCTGCAGAAAACTAAAATAATGTTTAACAGTCTCGGAAGAGAACAGCAATTTACGATAGGCAGCGAGGCACTGGAAGTAGTAAGGGAATACATCTACTTAGGGCATGTAGTGACGGCAGATCCTGATCATGAGACGGAAATAATCAGAAGAATAAGAATGGGCTGGGGTGCGTTTGGCAGGCATTCTCAGATCATGAACAGCAGGTTGCCATTATCCCTCAAGAGGAAAGTGCATAATAGCTGTGTCTTATTAGTACTCACCTAAGGGGCAGAAACCTGGAGGCTTACGAAAAGGGTTCTACTTAAATTGAGGACGACGCAAGGAGCTATGGAAAGAAGAATGATGGGTGTAACGCTAAGGTATAAGAAAAGAGCAGATTGGGTGATGGAACAAACGCGAGTTAATGACATCTTAGTTGAAATCAAGAAAAAGAAATGGGCATATGGGCCGGACATGAAATGAGGAGGAAAGATAACCGATGGTCATTAAGGGTTACGGACTGTGTTCCAAGGGAAGGGAAGCGTAGCAGGGGGCGACAGAAAGTTAGGTGGGCGGATGAGATTAAGAAGTTTGCAGGGATGACATGGCCGCAATTAGTACATGACTGGGGTTGGAGAAGTATTGGAGAGGCCTTTGCCCTGCAGTGGGCGTAACCAGGCTGATGATGATGATGGTGATGATGATCTACTAACTCTATGGCTGCGGGGCCCCCACCTCGGCGCTGCTATCTCCATCGGGCACCTGCTTTGAGGATGCACCGAGTGACCCCTATCTTCGCCCTCACGTTCACTCTCGTGCGGCGGAGTCACGCGTCTGATAAATTTCAAGTGCGGCGTTCGGCTGTTTCGCAACTGATGGTCAGTTGGAAAAAGGGCTCGTCAGTGCGCGCTTGCCTAAAGTCCCTATGGGGAACCAGCACTGGCCAGGAGGCGCTACGACAGTTTTCACGTGTTACTAAAATATGCTGACAGTAGGGAGCCTACGAAGATGGCACGACATATTTAACGATAGGAAACGCGTGCCTGTATTAAAGTTTGCTTAGCCCGATGCGCTCAGCCAGGTTCTGTCCATGGCCATGCGCGTTGCGTTGAGCGCATGTACTGCTACGTCCTAGCACGTCGGTTCGCTGTCATGTTAGGAGCCGCGAAAAGTGTGTCTCAATATGATCGGCGAGTTTGCTGGCACGAAAGCACTGATTGTGCTACTGGGAGAGAGAGAGAGAATGAAAAGGAAAGGCAGGGAGGTTAACCAGATAGGAGTCTCCGGTTTGCTACCCTGCACTGGGGATGGGGGATAGGGGTTAGAAAGATGGCAGAGGAAAACGCTAAAAAAAAGGAAAAAAAAGACACGCACACATGGAGGCGCACACACAAATGGCGTTCCAGTCAAAGTCGTTCACACAGGCCGGTAGATCGTAAAAAGCGCAACAGCGCTTGCACGGCCTTCTTCTGTGACGATGGGTCCTTTCGATGTTGTAGAATTAATTTTTCGGATAGCGGTTGGTCATCCAGTTGCTCAAGTGCGTGGCGAAGGCATGCCCTCTGGGAACTGTACTGCGGGCAGGCACACAAGATATGGCCAATTGATTCTTCAAGGCCGCACTGGTCACAAGATGGGCTGTCGGTCATCCCTATGCGGAATGCATAGGCTTTAGTAAAGGCAACGCCCAACCAAAGTCGATATAAAAGCGTGGCGTCTCTACGGCGAAGCTGTGATGGCGCTCGAAGACTTAGTGTGGGATCAAGTGAGTACAGTCGCGTGTTTCTTAAATGTGGCTCGTTCCATTGCGACGCGGTGCACTGCCGAGCAAGTAGGCGGAGCTTCCGTGCTGCGTCAGTTCTAGAAAGAGGAATTGGGACGTGCTACTGGGAAATGTGTCTACCACTCGCTAGGGTTTGTTTACGGTGCTGCTGATGGCACCGAAGCTTCAGCCATAGAATAAAAAGCTTCAGCGCTGGTTGCCCATATGATCTAAAAGTAACGGCATCTTCGGTGAAGTGATCCTAAGATCAATAAACTAAAATCTGGTATGGCACAACTTTTTGAAAAGTGATACAAGGCACGGAAGAAAACGTACACCGCGGCATTTACCAAATGATTTCGAAAATAATAACTTTTGATATGTCAGCCCCCTGTGTGCGCGGCCATAACTATTTTATCAACGTTGAAAATGGTCGGCGCATTGCGCGCCATTTCGTTAGAGGTTTCCTTTACGCGACCTTTCCGCGTTAAAAATGTTTCAACGAGCTGATATTTCCATGACCACTATGAACCCAATATAACTTCGGCTGTGTTTAGCAGATATCTGGGCCGGTACATTGTAGTGATGCCTTTTCCGATTCTATGCTTTTTCAGGCTTTTCGCGCTTGGCCAGTGGTCAGAGCGACGGTCTGCCCACATTATCAACGGGATCTGGCGGCCGTGTGTGGTGGATGATAAGAATAGCATAGAATAAGGCACAAGGCGTCGCTACAAAATAGCGGCCCTGCATTCTGATTTATTATGCGCGCAGATATGGCGTACTCAAGATATCGCTACCATTACTGTGCCTAGGCACAGTAAACCGCAAAAATACAAATACGTGCACCAATGCGCGCTACATAAAAGATAGACCTGCACCGCGAGTAGCATGAACAGCGAGGACTCAAACGATGAGAACCGCCGTTTTAGTCTCGAGTTTGTCATCCAACTCAAACAAACAAAAAATACGTCTAGCAATGCGCGTCACTTCAGTATGCAATACGCGTCACTGAACCGTGGGTCGAACTAACATATGAAGCGCAACTTTCGTGTCTGAGCCCTGCAACGGTTTCAACTACAACGAAACGAGTGCGCCAAGCAATGTGCGCAACATCGCAGTGAAGCCTGCCCAACCAGAAGCGTGAACGACGAAGCTCAGACATGAAGCACGGCTTTCCTAGCAGCGAGTGAACTTTTCCGACAACCATGCTAAACGTTATTTGGTGCGAAGAAAGGCTGCAGACGCTCGCGCTTGTCACCAAATCGTCCGGAAGAAATACGAGTGACTGCCGATGAACGGCCACTTTCCCCACAAAAGGCGCGGGTCCCACGCATTTTCAAAGTTTGCCTGACCGACCTTGTGCACCCAATTCTTCGGCGAGCCACGTTGCTTCTTCCGGATGGAATAACGAAAAGTCCTTTCCCATAGCCTCATCGGTTGTTACACCCATAAGCACAAGGTAGGCTAGGCAACGCGGCAATACGTAAACGGCACCAGCGCTAGCGAAAAGCTTTCCGCCAAAACTCCGCTGCCAAAAACCAACCGAAGCGCGATTTCGATATCCGGGAATGGCGCGGGCGTCTGCTAAGGACCAAAAAAGCGCGCGCTAGCACGCGACTACGCCGCTTCCATCAATAGGAGGATGCCACTGAAAAGGTAACAAGTTATTAAGGGTAACAAGAGGTTATTTTTATTGCACTAATCCCATAAGATGGCAAACTTGCAAATTATTCACACATTGCAGACAGTATTATGACAACACAATTTATTTTATCTCTTCATCCTACTGAGGTTAATTTATTATAACAAGGTGCTTATTAAACGTTCAAAGAGAATTTTACATTCCTCACGTCGACCAAGGCTGATCGAACAAGCAACATATTGAGGGCGGTAAATGCTGAAGCTGTCACAGCTGTCTCATCAGCGGGAGCGCACGATGTTTTCGCTTAGTACAAAACAATGAGCACCAGCACATCAATTGACCTTACATGAAAAATCAGAACGCCATCAAAAAATTAAAGAAAACAGTAGAGAACAACCAGGGTGCAGCAGGTAAATTGTATGTGCTAGTGTTTACTGTTTTGAACACACTGCTTTAGCGTAGTCACAACAATCGCACAAGGAATACAGCGAATGGGGCGAGTTGGTAAGTTAACATTCTTGGCTTACATGTGCAGCGCGACATAGACGTGTCGTTCATTCTTTCTCCCGCGTCTGTGTCGTGCTGCACATATACGCCAGAAATTGCACAAGCGAACGGCCTCTCATGCTAGGCGTACGCATTTCAGCGTGCACAGGAGTGTTACTCGAGATAAATGCTGCTTTAGTGTAAAGAAGCCGAACTCATCTCTGTAAACAGGGCGAACGCACCTCACATATGCTTGTCCCTTTCGGATCCGGCCGGTCTCGTCCGTCCGCACGGCACCGCGTAAGTAAAAGCCTTGCCACCTTCCGTGAGGTTTGTGCAGTTTGGTGCGCTGCACCCCGTCATACTGGAATACAAGTGTCAAAATGATGTGTTTCGTATCACTTCACCAAAGTCATTAACTTAATATCGTCGAATACCGTACCTACAACCCGGAGCTAATCGGTGCAGCGCAGGTTCGATGGTCCGCTGATTGCTATTTCGACGGCACTGACGGAAACGAGTCGGCGCTACGACCGTAAAGTTGGCTTCGCAGCGGCGCAGTTGAACATTTGACGTTATTTGGCGCCATGTGATAGCACTCGGCGAATAGCGATGCGAGCGGCGCCGGAAAAGTTATGCGCAACTCTGCTCTCTGCGGGAGCATATACAGGAACACTAGACCGATGGAGAGAGCAGTGTCGCGGTGTGGCCCTGCAGCCGCTCCTGCGCTCGGAGCCGTGCGCCGCGTATTTTAACGCGATAGCGTTAAGGAGCTCGTGTCGCAGAAAAGCCGGTGTCGTCGGCGTCGGTGTCGGCGTCGGCGTTTGCGGCGTTGACCGTGAGCGATAAATCACGGCAGGCGCTTCATAAATAAAAAGCAACTTCCAAGATTGGCCCGGTGGGAATCGAACCAGGGTCTCCGGAGTGTGAGGCGGAGACGCTACCACTCAGCCACGAGTTCGATGCTTCCAAGCGGTGCAAACGCGCCTCTAGTGAATGCGGTGTTGCCTTCGAAACGAGCCGTGGAAAGTTATACTGCGGTGTATATCGGTAATTATGAACATGTAACGTACAGAAGTCACAATTACACGAGTTGCGAAGTGCGTTTCCGCTGCATTTCTTCTGCGCTTTCCGCACACGCAGAGCCATCTTGCGGCAAACACAGAAGACCCCCTCCTCTCAATGTACGGCGCTGCCCCGACAGGAGGCGCGCCGCGCGCGCATTGGGACCGCTGCCAGGCGCGTCGCGGGACTCCCTCTCCCCTGACGACGCTTCGCCGTGCTCCCGGTTTAGATTACTATCTATCTCTCTGCCCGTGCCGATCACGACGTTTGGCTGGCGTAGATCGTTTCCCCTCCGAGACACCGAGTTCTTTGGTTCGTTTCGTTCGCTCAGGCGCACGTTTCGTTGCCGGTTGCCGCGCCGAACGCTGCGTTGCTCTACGCTCACCGCGTGATAGGTGGGCGCTAAGTCCGATGCGGGGCGCATCGTAAGTGATTGCTGTGCCGTAGCGCATTGTCTTATACATCTTGGCGGGTCGACGGGAACGCTGTCGCGTCCCACTCTTGACGGCGAAGCTTAAGCGTCCTCCAATTTTTTTTTGATTGCGACTGTAAAATTGCCTTGTCATCTAGCTCCGAGATGGTCGCCACGCGTGTCATATACATGCGCGGCCTTTTCCTTTACCGCAAAGGCGCAGGAATGAAATGAGCCAATTTTAATTGAATTCCGTGTTTTTATGTGCCAAAACCGCCATTTGATTATGAGGGACGCTGTAGTGGGGTACTTCGGATTATTTTTTACCACAACGAGATTCTTTAACGTGCCCTTAATGCACGGGACACGGGAACTTTTGCATTTCTCTCCAATCAAAGTGCGGCCGCCGCGGCAAAGGTTTGATCCCGTGACCACGTGCTTAGCAGCGCAACACCATAGCCGTTAAAAGCAGAAGTGACGTCATTTTGTTTTCGAAGGCGCGAATTTTTTTTGTTGGCCTGCTTTTGGAGCTATATACAGGGGGGGGGGGGGGGGACGACACACTCCGTATGGCTCCCATTGGCCGTTTTCGAGCAGACGCTCGTTCGACGCTAGCGCCAAGGTCCCCTTCAGTTACGGCCCTAACCAATGGGCGACGCATTAGCAAAATGGCGGCGCACATGATTGTTTACGTTGTCATGGCAACAGCAACAGCAACCGTGCGGCACCTCCTCTCCCAAACGTTTTTCTTTCCTTTTTGTTTTTATTATGCCGACCCGCTCCCCTCCCTTTCCCCCATGCCGCGCGCGCCGCTCACTTTTTTTTGTTTATACCTGTAAGCGGCGAGTTCTTTTTTTATATATATTAGCCCCGAGAATTAGGAGTGGCGCCCTCTCGCGAGTGACGTCACGGCCAGGACGCCGCTCGCTCCGGCTCGCTCGGCTGCCGCGCGCGCTCGTTCCCTTCGTGTATCGAGCCGTACCTATTGAAGAATACGTCGGCTTCTTTCAGCTGCCATACCTTAACCACAGTTTCTTCTTTAAAAGCGTGTGAGTCGAGAAACTTTGCGTCTTGGATATCGCAAGCTAAGTAGCGTTAAAGGGTTCTACTAGGTTTCGCAATGCATATATGCGCCGTGTCTATCCGTAAATTTTGACTAAAAAAAGAATATCTGCTAATTCAACGCGCGAAGTTGTGTATGATGCTTCGCTAAACACTTAACATTCCTTTAGTATTTAGCAATGAGAGGCATTGCATTTTACGTGGAAGAAAAATTTGGTAATTGGCGTCAACATGTTATCCGATGTTAGAAAGACACTGCCCAGCGAAGCTGTCATCATGATTCCTATTACTCTGGTGTGTTGTTCTATTCAAATATGGCCATTCATTAATGCGTAAAAAAATAGTTAGGCGCGCATTTCTTATGAACAAGTTTGCTGCTACTTTCATCCCCCTCTGAAACAGGCCTCCAAAAAACGAATTGCTCATGGCTGCTAACACGACGGCGCGTCATGTAGAGTATTTACATAGTTAATTCACAAACACCATAGTAGCAATCACCTGAGAGAAAAGTTTCGTTGTTGAGATCGAGAGCCACTCAATTGAAAGTGATGAAATGTTTCATAGTGGCCCTCAGTAGCCTTTATGGACAATATGGCACACCCCTGATCACGTAACGGTAGCAATCGACTGTCCGTATGGCGAGGCACTCTTACTTCGCGAAACCCATCAGTTCACTACAACTTCGAATTAAAACCATAAAGCATTTTTTTACAGCGCCAACTGGAATGGCTAAAGTATTCTCGAGCTACTACGCCGCAGCTTAGATAGCCTACAAAAGGAAAATTCAAGCACCTTCTGTCTCACGATGTCTCGATCCAGCGTGATTTAATTATACAAACGGATAACAATTCGCTTCGTCGGTACATAAAAGAGAGCCTTGCCGGCTAAATTAAGTTTGCTCCAATCCAATCGCAAACATTCGTAAAGAAAGCACCACAAGCCTTGCATATACCTTCACTTGATTTCTGACCCTCCACCGGGGGAATTTCGATACCTTCAATATGTCCCATACTACTAGTCATTGACGCTTCGACTTCTTTCTGGCTGCAGCTATGCGGTCCAGCAGGCATGCTTCACTAAAAAAATTGGGCCGAGTAGCCTGTGTCAGTTCGCCAAACAGATTCGTCATGTATATTCCTCAAGCAACAAGCACCAGTAAATTTCTCAAGTGAGTTTGATTTGATTTGATTTATTAATTTCCATTTACAGACACACATGTACAGAGGAGTGGTAAATGGAGGTGGATGAGGGGAAAAAGCCGCACAGACGCGGCTTGAGGTAACCTCACCCCCTTAGGTACAATATGGCTGCATGGGGCAACACATCAAGCGCCACATAAATTACGTTTATATAGTGGCCATAAAACATTGCAGTTATACAATATATGAAATAACATTGAAATATTTTCACAATAACAATGCAAAACACACTGCGGCATTGAAATAAATACATGATATACACTAGGTAACATAGACCAAAAATGAGGAACATAACATACATTATTAATCTTTAACAAACGCGCTCTAAAGAGGTGAGTTGAACGTGTAGCACGGAAAAGGGAATATATATTGGTACATTCCTATTTGTACTCTGTAAATAGCTGTAAGCCTTCATTAACTTTACTTCAAGTTTCCGCCGCTTAAAAAAAATAAACACGTGAAGAACCGCCTAATGTTGACAAGCAGGTAAAGAAGCAAGTGAGGCGTGTAGAATCTAAGCTCCAGTATTAGTTAAGTCCCCGTGCTACTGCCAAGCGTTTCTGTGAGGAAATGCAAAAATTTGATATTATACCATGAACTACTCGGTCGTGAGCAAACCTGCTTTAGCGGAATAAAATCAACGTGACTGCTGTATAAGTCATATATAGCCAGCTTTATGACATACTTGTTGCACCGTGGCAGGTATGGTATCATAACTGGATTCCTATAGGCTGTGCTTTTGCGATTGCCTATCAGCGTATAAAAATCCCGCAATGGGCTGGTCTGCGTCGCTTCGGCTGGCAGTAGCGTTGCCTTCGAGACCTGCATTGTTGTCTAAGAAATTAGCTCTTTGAATAAATGTTCGCAATGGATGACGTCGTAAAAATATATTTGAGACGACCACCATAAGTATACAAGCAGAGAGAACGAGGGCGAACAAACGAAAACACCGCAGAAAGCGCCCGGACAACGCCCGAACTGTAGCAGACGACAGGCGCGAGTCCGTGCCCTGACGTCATGCGAGTGGCGCTCGCAGCGCCGCTCGTGTTCGTTCTCGGGGCTAATAGCGCGCTTGTTACGGCGCGCCACGCGCCAGCTCGCGAGCAATGTGCCCGCTACGCCGCGCATTGGCATTGCTTGTGAGCTGGCGCGTAGTGCGTCGTGGGCTATGCGTTGGCACGCACGCAGTCTTGCCCATACTTATATTATGCCAGCATGTGCCGCGACATGAGTGAGTGAGTGAGTGACGAAACTTTGTTGTGAACGCCTGCAGAACGGTTAGCCTTCCCCTGTTGGAGGCGTTACTGTGACGCGGCCATGACGTCTTCGCGGCGTGTGGCACCTCTACTGCGGTCGCGGCCGCACTATTCCCTTTGGTCGACCGCGCCTGCCCCTCCTTTGGGGTGGCAGCCTCCCTCCGGTTTCGCTCGGTCGTTGCCTTTCGAGGGCCGCCGAGATCTGCTGGACGGCCTGGGTTTGAACATCTTGGTCATAGCATCTCGTTGCGGCCTCGAGCCGCGGCGGGATCGTTGTTAGTGTTGCAGCTTCATGCGGATTCTTAGCACAGTCCCAAAGGATGTGAGCTGCAGTGGCTCTTTCCTTTCGGCACACACAACACAGATCACTTTCATAAACACTTGGACACACGTGCCTCATCAGCACCGGGGTGAATAACGACCCCGTTTAAAGTTGTCGGTATAAAACCGCCTCCTTACGGGTCAAGCCCGGATGAGGTGGCGGCATAGTCCTTCGCTCTAGTCAGTACCATTTCACAATTTCGTTGTAGGAAGTCGTTTTGTCCTTGGTTTCCCACCACCACGACGGGTCGGCTGTAGTAGCAGCGGCACATAAAAAAAATTCCACTTCCAACCCAACAGATGTTTAGTCTCGCTTTATTGACTTCGTTTCCGAAAACAGATTTTTCTTACAACGTGGTGTGATACATGCTCAAAAAATGAGCAAAAGAGAAAGGTGCATGACATATACAAGAGTACTAAAGATAAAAGTTCACAGATGGTCAAATAACAAAAGAAAGCGCTAGAAAACGCGAAGGCCGTTACATGTACACACATAAAAAAACAAGATTTTTATATAACGTCCTCAAGACCTAAATGTAGGCGAGCTCCTGATATGTGCACTAAGACATTGCACAAAATTGGACGACGTGTATGCCATATTCATGACAACTATAAAAAGGGAAAACTCCCTGGTAATGGCAAAAACAATGACACACAAAATACCTGAAAGATAGAATAAAATGCTAACATTGTTTGATTGAGAGCCATACCAAAAGAAAGCTTACATATAAATCTGCACAAAAGTATATGAAATGCGTGACATGTTCATTACTGCTGAACAAACTTTTAAAAAAAACATGGCAGAAAAAATAACATTGTACTAAAAACTCAAACACACGTTATCACATTATTTTACACTTGGCTACAACTTGAGTAACGGTGGCAAGGGGAACAGAAGGTAGTCGGCTTTTGCAGCAGCAGATAGAAAACATTCGAAGAAAGGCTCATTTCTCAATCACAGACCAGGTAAAACAAGCCAACACGACTTTTTTTTCTACCCGAATGCAATGCTTAGCCATTAAATTACGTCACTTAAGGCACTAAGTCGTACCTACTGGGCTGTCCTTTGTATAATAAACACGAACTGCAAAAATCTGCATTTAGGACACTTGCAATGCTCATGCTTTTCAGAAGAAAAAAAAGCGTATCATGCCTACACATGAAGGTTGTTCGCGCGGTTTTCCCATCGGGGGTTACTGAGATAGTACACAAACACTAACAGTAATTTTTCAGCGGTTAGTAGGTTTGTAGAACGTGATACACAGAAAAAGCACTGAGGGCGGTATGGAAAGCTGGGCAAGTTACTGAAGTTGCAGAGTGAGACTTGGCACAGAAAATCACGAGTCACAGACCAGGTGACAATGAGGAGGAACATCTATTTGTCAGCTTTCTCTACCGGGAAGAGGCAAGTGTAGCACAATCAAGGCGCAACGACGTCCGGAGCCTCATGGAGCACACAAATGGACAGGGCTGTGTTCGTGTACATGCGCCTTCTGATGTCCTTGGGTCTGAGCGCTCACCTGTTGTCTTTAGGCACCCGGAACAACCTTGCAGGACTTGTTTTTGAGGTATTTGTGCACCACTGCACAATGTACGAGCGGTACGAGTCGTGAAACGGGTGAAACATCGCGGAGCACAAGCACACAGCTACCGAGGACCACAGAACTGGCGAAACTAGCCACGTCGGTCAACGCACAGCAGCGCCCGCATCTCGATAACCGTAGATAGCAAAAATAAAGCGTTACGTAGCGGACTAAGCAGCAGCCGGGCCGGCGGGGACGGCACGGCGGCGCGGACGCGTAGACAGTCGAAGGTGAGGGAGTTGCGAGGGTCTTACGAGAGAGGGCGTGGGGAGAGGAGTCCCTGATGGTTTGCCGTCGGCAGCCGGACGTGGCGGAAGTGGCTCGCGGACGCTCCTGTGCACGAGGCGTCAGCGACTTCGTTCGTAGCTAAGTACTCTTTTATCTTTATTAGCTAGTGTTTTGAAGTGTTTTCTTTCGTTTTTCTTTTGCATGGAGTAGGGGCGCAAATTTTGAATTCTTGGTAGGTGTAGTAAACGCGTGAGTAAACGTACCGGCTTTGGCTTGGTCTGGCGGCTCCCCCGTTAGGCCTAGGTGGTAGGAGGGACCTATTTGATAGGCTTATTTAATTCTTTCAGCTAGCTCTTCGGATGCTTACATGGAGTAGGGAGTGATAATTCTTTAGTTTTGTTTGGGATAGTGGTCGAGGTCGGCTTTGCGTGAGTGATTTGGCGGACGTGCTCGTTGAGCCTAAGGACGTAGGCCTAGCGATGAAACCGAAGAAAGGGAAGGCCGCGGGGGACGCGGAGCAAGTGCAGTGCGACGAATGCCTGCGCTGGTGCTCCCTCGACGAGACCAGTTTCCAGAGCTTAGCAGACGCGGAGGAGTCTAGCTTTACGTGCAGGCTGTGCGAAGGGGTCAGGGAAGCAGTCCAAAAACTGGAAGAAAATTGGACAGCCAAGTTCGAAGAGCTGAAAGCAGACCTGAGGGAGGAGCGGGAGAAGCGGGTAGCTTTGCAGGCAGAAGTCGCCGAGTTGGTCAAGGTGGAAGCGGTGCAGGCCGCGCAGTTAGTAAGGACCGTGGCCGAGCTTGACGAAGAGAGAGAAAGGAGCGCCAAACTGAAAAAGTGGCTCGACGCACCTGAGACGCGTGCAGCGGAGAATGTCGGGTCAGGACACCAAAGCGGTGGCAAAGACTCAGAAAGTAGGGTAGACCCTACAGGCGAAGTGGGAGGCAGGGAGCCAAAGCAAGCGGTCGCCAGCTCACCGCCGGTGAATCGGCGTAGCTATAGTGAAGCAGCGCAACACGCTCCGAGTGAGGCGACGCTGCAGCCACAGGAAGCTAGAAAGAGCAGCACCTTCCTTGAGGCTACGCGGAAAAAGCAGGAGCCCAGGGGACAATGCCCTTTGTCGAGTCAGAATCACGCGGAAAAGGACACAGGGAAGCAGGGAGAGGTAGGAGAGAGTGAAAGGGTGATTATCGCTGGCGACTCAAACATGGCTGGGTGCTCAAAAGCAATTGTGGAGATGGTGAAAGGCGACAAAAGAGTGGCGGTGGGCACATTTCCAGGGCGGACACTGAGTGCTGTCATGGAGCGAGCAAAAGAAAAGCTCACGGAAAATGCCCACGTACGCAACCTTGTCGTAGTAGTAGGTGGGCTAAATGACGTCCTAAACAGGAAAGGGCCAGGACTAGCCCAGCGCTTGGCGAAGGGGGTGGACGACTTGCGCGAGCTATCCCCTCAAGTGCAGATCGTGGTGTGCACGGTGCCGGAGGTGCATGTGCGTGACAGTCACGTACAAAGAGCCGTAATGGCTGCCAATGAGGAAATATGGAAAATGAGCCGAGAGAAGGGCTTCGAGGTTGTCGAAGTAAACAGGGAAGTGAGAAGGCGTGGTGGTTTTAAACGAGATGGGATCCACTTCAATTACAGGCTAGCACGAGAAGTGGGCTGGCGACTTGGGGGTCGCGCTGTTGCTTTTTTAGGAGGCCCGCGGGCGCTCAGGAGGTCAAAGTAGATAGTAATGAAGAAGGTCCCCTAGGGGAACATCAGAAGAGCATCGCCGTCGATAACAGAAAAAGGAGGAAAGCAAGAACAAGAGCTCGCCATGCAATAGGCTACATAAACATGCAGGGCGGCAGAAGAAAGGAAAAGTGGGCAGAGATTGAGGAGCAGTTACATAGAGAACAAATAGGGGTGTATGCGGTTACAGAAACGCACCTTAGAGACTCAGAAGAGCCGCCAGTTATTGAGGATTATGTATGGGAAGGGTGCAACAGAACTAAGTCGGAAAGAAAGGGAGGGGGAGTCGGAATGCTCATCCATCAGGGAGCCAAATGGAAAAGAGTAAATTCACAATGTCAAGAGCATCTTTGATTATCAGGTACAATGAGTGGGAAAGAAACTTGGCTGGGAGTTACGTATTTGTGGACCGGAAAAAATTGCACAGAGAAGAATAAAGAGTTAGAGGAATGCATAAGCGCTGATATTAAGGGTTTCGGGAATGGTGCTGAGATTGTCCTATTAGGGGACATGAATGCCCACATACAGGATTTAGATGGCTATACCGACAATAACGGGAAGTCAATGCTGGACCTTTGTGAGCAACATAACCTCGTGATCGTGAATACAGGGCCTAAGTGTGAAGGACAGATCACGTGGGAAGTGGGAAACCGGCAATCGACCATTGATTACTGTCTGATGACAGAAGGAATTCATGATAAGTTGAGAGAAATGGTCATCGATGAGGAAGGTTTTAACAGCATAGGGAGTGACCATAAACGCGTCATATTGAAAATGGGATATGTAGTTGGGAAAGAGAGCAAGGAGAGCAAAATGGCCCGTCCAAATTTGAACGCTGAACAAATAGCAAATATAGTCACTAGAGTTGAAGAAGAACTTGGCAAGTGGCCAAGCAAGGAGTGGGAATATGGTGAGCTTCTAAGTGTAATAACGACAGAAATACGTAAAGAGAAACAATATGTTCATTGGAAAGGAAAAAAGAAACCGAAAAGCTGGTGGAACAAGGAGATACGAGAAGCGATCGCCGAACGACTGAAAGCATCTCGAGAGCACAGGCAGGCAAAGAAGGCGCAGTTGCCACAGGATGAAGTAACCAGTAAATGGGAAATATACCGGGAGAAAAAGTCTATGGTTCAAATACTGGTGCAAGCAAAATTAAAAGGTGAAAGTGAACGTTGGTTGTCAGAAATACGTGAGAAAAAGAAGGCCGCACCTAGAATATTCTGGAATCATATAAAATTATTAGGCAGGAAGTCAGCAACAATACAACAACATATCCTAGACGAAGATGAAAACAGACTGGAAGGAGAAGCGGCAATAAATTACATCCGAAACGCAACAGCCGAATCCTTCCAAGGCAATGACGAGGTTGTACTTGAGGAAAAAAATAGCATGAAAGAGACCCAAGTGGAAAAGGAGCTGGTGCTGACAAATTTAAACTGGAAGAAAGCGGAAGAGAAAATTCGTAAGCGCACAGCCACAGGGCTAGACGAGGTTCCCGTTAAGCTGATAAAGGAACTGGGACCAAAAAGTAAGGAAGCTCTGGTGAAAGCAGTGGAAAAAATTTTAAGAGATAGACGAATACCAGACAGTTGGCGACAAAGTAGAATGAATTTAATTTATAAAGGTAAGGGGGAGAAAGACAGAATTCACTCGTATAGACCATTGACCATTACATCGATAATATACAGGCTAGCAATGCACGCAATCAAATTAAAGCTTCAAGCATGGGCAGAAAATAATGGCATTTTGGGAGAGCTTCAGAATGGCTTTAGAATAGGTAGGCGTATGGATGATAACTTGTTTGTTCTTACTCAGTGTATCGAAATATCAAAAGCAGAAAGCAGACCGTTGTATGTGGCCTTTTTGGACATTACAGGAGCATACGACAATGTAGACCGCAACATTTTGTGGGATATTCTGGAAGGGGAAGGATTAGGTAGCGATTGTCTACAGCTTTTGAGAGAAATTTACTTAGAAAATACCGTTTGCGTTGAATGGGAAGGGATGAGAAGCGCGGAGAAAGTTCAAATCAACAAGGGACTGAGGCAGGGGTGCCCTTTATCCCCGCTGCTGTTTATGATGTACATGGTGAGGATGGAGAGGGTGCTAGAAGGAAGTAATATCGGGTTTAATCTCTCATACAAACAGGCAGGTACAGTAATAGAGCAGCAACTCCCAGTTTTATTTTATGCGGACGACATTGTGTTGCTCGCTAACAAGCAAAGTGATTTGCAACGTCTGGCTAATATCTGTGTACAGGAAGGCAACAATTTAGGTTTGAAATTTAGTGTTAGAAAATCAGGTGTTATGGTATTCAATGAAAACAGTGAACAGACAGTGGAGATACAGGGCCAAGAAATACCTCGGGTAACAGAATATAAATACATTGGTATATGGATAAACGAAGGCAATGGATATATGGAAGCACAGGAAAAAATCATAACAGTCAAGGGGAAGAGAAATGCAGCCATAATGAAGCACAGAGCGCTATGGGGATACAATAGGTACGAGGTCCTACGAGGTATGTGGAAAGGGGTAATGGTTCCAGGAATTACTTTTGGAAATGCGGTTGTTTGCTTTAAATCAGGGGTACAATCAGGGCTCGACGGGAACCAAAGGTCTGTGGGTCGCCTCGCATTGGGCGCTCACGGGAAGACTACAAATGAAGCTGTACAGGGTGCTATGGGCTGGACTAGTTTTGAAGTGAGGGAAGCTCGCAGTAAAATTGAGTATGAAGAACGGCTGAGGAATATGGACGAAAGTAAATGGGCTGGGAGAGTGTTCAGGTATCTGTACAGGCAAAACATTGATTCACAGTGGAGGAAAAGAACTAGGAAGCTTACCAGCAAGTATGCGGCCTGTGGGGTGGGCAACACAGCAACAAAGAAGGTCAAGCGGAAAGTTAGAGAGGCTGAATTAATCTCATCGGTGGCGGCAATGGAAAAGAAACCTGCCATGAGTAACTACTTAAGAGGAAAAAATGGCTGTGGCTTAGCTAAGGTTAAGCCCAGGATGCGAAGCATACTAGCCTTTATTTTAGTTGTTGAACCACTGTTTAGCCTGGTGAACTGCTGTTGCTTGGCTATATTTGGTTCGGCTAGACGAAGAAACAACTCATGCGTTACTCTGCTTCGCCTTCAAGAGTGGAACGCGACAGCGTTCCCATCGACCCGCCAAGGGGTGTAAGACAATGGGCTACGGCGCAGTGACTACGCGCCCCGCATTGGACGCGGTGAGCGTCGAGCAACGCAGCGTTCGGCGCGGCAACGAAATGTGCGCCTGAGCAAGCGACGCACGCCTGAGCCTTAGAAACATCTCGTTTCTGAGGCAACACCGCATTTACTAGAGGCGCTTTTGTACCGCTTTGAAGCATCGTACTCGTGGCTCAGGGGTAGCGTCGCCGGCTGCGACGCCTGCATTAGTGTAACGTTACGTGCTCTTCAGAGGCCTCCGTTAGCCATTACATGTGCCCTCCTGGAGCAGTACTTGTAAAAAAAAACAATATATCGTCACGATTACCAAAGCACCCCGCAATGAAAAAAAACGGCCCTGTTGCCAGGCATTGCAGACCACACACAGCCGGAATCTCTCACGCGCCGACCGAACAAAAGTGTCCTGCAGGTACATGAATGAACCTACTAAACCACGTACGCATACTTTCACGCTGTCACCACCTGAAACCTTGGTAATTACGCGCGTGTTTGAGTACACCGCGTGCTTGCGTCGTGTTTCAGCAACACGAACTCTCAACGTCGCGCGCTTTACGCTATATATACGCCTTGAATAATGGTCATTTTCTCTATTTCTTCCGCAATTCGAACACGACATTCTAAAGGCCAGTTACCTACTGACGAAGAAAGATCTCGATTGAAAAAACTGCTCCACAGGGCACGAACGAAATTTTCTGCGGATTTCCTCCCGTAGCGTGTTAGCCGTCGTCTGCTACCGCAGGTCCACCACCAGCGGCGCCACCATCGATGCCGCGCCGAGCGGAGGAGGAGGGAAGCGAATGGCGCTACTTTGGTAGATTGAGGGGTTTTTGTGCCACTGAAAGCGGGGAGTGTCCCCCCACTGCTATATATTCAAATGCCCCGCCATTCGACTTGATGGGCGTTTCGAGCTTTCAGCGCGGAAAGCGATGCAGGAAAAGCCAGCCGTACGGCCGTCGAAATCGCACCCCTACACAGAACATACTTTCGTTGGAGTCCGAAGAAAGCTTTAGGTGTAGAGTGCTGATCCTATCGTTGGACGCCAAGCTCGTCGGCCGGCACAGTCGCACAAAAACAACTACACAATTGTCTGGCGGTCGTAACTGTCAAAAGTAGTGAACAGATTAAGAAGCGATGGAGCTACCCGCGTCACCAAATTCAGACAAACTTCGACAAGCAAGAAAGCACAAACTGTGTATGTGTGTGTGTGTGGGGGGGGGGGGGGGGGGGCATTTCAACAGGTGAACTTGACGATTGCGCATTTCTTCTCATTTCAAGACGTGCATTGCAACGCGTGTGAATGTGGCATCAACGCCCCCTGTAACGATGGGCGCCGAAAATAAATGCATTTATTAATAATAATACAATTGAATAAACTTGTATTTTCTTAGCTCGTCACATACATATAAAATTGACCAGAAATTTTATTTTCGCTGAATGAATCTAACTGTCTCGCTTGAACTAAAAGACTCTTTTCTTTCCCAGTGTTTGTTCCCTCCAAACATAGCCGCGCTCCAATCGCTGCTCCCGTAACCCCCCTTGCTGATGTCGGTGACAATCTGTACTGAACCGCTTTTCGCCCGAAGCTTCGCGACCTATTTGGATCGACCTTGGCGTACCTTGGTATCAGATTGTGCTTTAGGCACCTGAAACCCTGGTTTCATGAAGCTGAAATTATCCGAAAGCTATTTCGCCAATGTGCTGCAGATTTATTCGACGACTTGGCCGCTAATAGACTTGCGTTTGCGAGGAAACGTTGACTATAGCGGCGCCAGAGTGCATGCACAGAACGCTACTGTGGCCTTGCATGCCTGACAGTTGTAGAATTTAGCAGGAGAGGCTAAAATTCGCTATGATAGTTTGGCGTTGCAAACATGACGGCTGGCGCACACTTCCAATTTATTAGGTCGTCAGACTGCACGGCTTCGTCCATTCGTGCCCAGGCTCTTATTTGCTTTATGAAACCCTATAGTTTTAGGAAGCCGAAATTATGCGAAGTTTGCTAACGAACACAGGGAATGGTGGTCTGTCACCACCTTGAAAGGGCGACCCTAGAGATTAGGCCGAAATCTCACAATGGCCCGCACAACCGCTAGACACTCGGAGGTTGAGTAGTTGATTTCGGCGCGTGAAAGGGTGTGACTGGTGGAAGGGATCACTCGCTGAACACCTGCCTGGTGTTGAACGAGTACAGCGCCAAGGCCGATGGTGCTTGTGTGGCTTCGACAGCAGAGCATTATGGACGACTGGGTGCCAATTCAAACACAACTCACTCGGTGCTTCACCAATAAGTGGCAGTGCTAACTAGATATCAGCACTAACGGAGTGCGTGGCAATTGAAGAATTCTCCTACAGGCAGGAGAAAAGGCATTAGTATCTAGGATATGGTAGAAAGGTCTAAGCAACGCCAGAGGTGAGAAGAGCCATGAGGATGGCTCGATTGGTTTATTTATGCTTAGGGAACGTCTGCATGACGTGTTCGATTACTTCGGTTGAGTCCAAGGCGACGTGATGTCAGCGATGGTAGGCTCGTAAATTTCTTTGAAGTACGGAAGAGCTGCCTTGGCACGCTCGTAGTAGTCGACAAGCTTCGGGAACTTAGCAGGGGCCGCTGTAACAGTCTAGAATAGAGGAGAAAAGAGAAGAGGAACTGAAAGCGTTGAATACGGAACGGTGCACTTTTTAAAAAATGGATGACAAGTTGGTACGACATCTCGGTTTACAGAACTGAATGCGCGATAAGATATGACGAGGATGTCAAGAGGACGCAAGGACGTAACTGTAGACATTGCCAGGAAAGAGGGCCTCATGTTCCTGGCATGAAACGCCTGAAAAGTACGAAGCCCACAGTGTGGAGCGTGGCGTGCGCACGAGAGACACAGCCAGGATGGCTACGATGAAGAGATCGCCTAACGTGAGTGTGTCAGCCACACAGAACGGTGCTCCACCAATAAGGAGCTGCAGGCCTTTGAGAACGCCTTCCTCGTAAGTGGCGATGGTTTCTTTGCTCGGCTTCAGGTTTGTGCCGAAGGCATCACGCTGCAGGAAAGAAGGCGAAGCGGCACGGTGCATACAGTAAGAATAGGAAACGAGAACGGGAAAGAAATGACGGGGGCAAGAGAATGAGGCATGCGGAATTGAGAAAGAAAAAGACGGAAGGTGCGAGTGAGAGAAGCGAAACACCAAGGAGGTGAGTGGAGTTGCTCCAGAAAAACCGAGAGGGAAAGCTCCGCCAATGATGAGTGCCGGGCAATATACGTCAGTTACCGGCTAACCTGGATACAGAAGTCGTGTAGACAAGGTGGGAAGAAAAGGAAGCCGCACAATAAGCTGGCATAGGCCGTCCTACCGTAGTTGGAGAGGAGCATACAAGTTAAACACTGGAATTCTCAACACAGCGCAGGTTACCAGCACATGTGTATACAGTTGGTTTCATAGTTATGCACGATTGTTCACTAGGCAATGGAGAGTAGAGCACGTTTTGAAGAGCTAAAAATAGTGGAAGTGCAGTAGGGTTGAATTAGGAAAAGCCCTTAGGCGGCGCTTTCTGATAAACAGGAAAGAAAGCAGCGAGGAAATGTGCTCACGAGGAAGGAGAGTTGCTTGGGCTGAACGGTGGTGGCGACGACTTTGTCAACACGGGTGCGGTGCTCAAGGTTTTTGGGGTACAAATCCGACTCAGGGGCGTGCTTGCGCAGCATGTAGTAGGCGATGGTGGTGCTGTAAAAAGAAGCGGGATAGTGAGGAACGCAACGGTAGCATGCAACAAAGCAACAAAAGCGAAAATTGCGAGTATTAAGCAACCTTTCGGAAACGACGAAGCCTCCATCGTCGAGGGTAGGAACCTTGTGGAAGGGGTTAAGCTGCAAGAAAATGAGATCAGTGCAAACGAAAACATTCGAAAAATAGTAGCAATCTAAGGAGACTGCAAGGAATGCAGACACCGGATGCAATAAAACGTCGAAAGTGGAAATGTCGCGCGTACGACGGACATTCTTAGCTGAAAAGGAAAGTATACGATGAAGCACGGAGATCACGTAATGTCGCAAGAGGCGATATGGAACAGGGTAGGGCAGATGCCCGAATAGCGGTACTTCGGGCCCGTGTGACGACGTGGGATGCTGCCTGGAAGTGGCATGCGGAAAAGTGCTAGCGGGTGCAGTGCTTCATTTGCAGCGTACTGAATTCCGTGCAACGTGCACACGGCGTCTGTTTACTGGTGACGTGAGTGCCGAGGTAGAATTGTCAGTGATCGATAAGCGATATCGGAGCGCCCGGCTGCTGGCGGCTTTTGCGCCACCAGAGGGTGCTAGATACACTGAGCGGATGCGCAACGGGGCAAGCGATGGGAAAGGAGAGCCTTCGCGACGCATGGTGACTAATGCGATTGCCAACGAGTACCAGTGCCAACAGCTGGCGCAAAAAAAAGAAAAAAAAAGTACCAGATGCCGTGCGGTGCGACTACCCTACTGGAAGCAGAGCTGTGCAGGCGACGAAAATTAAACCGAAGCGGTTAGGATGGCGGTGAAGTACTCAATGAAGACAGGTGGAACAGGTACCCGAAAGACGCAAGAATGGGAATGAACGAGTGAGTGTCGTTGGGCGAGAAATTAGGACACACGAAAAAAAAAAACGCGAATAAACTGGTTGCGGTGCTGTTTGGGTTCGAACAGAACAAAGCTCAGCCTGGTTATCAATCGAGAAAAACGGCGCTCGCAACAGAACGCGGGAGACAAGGACAAAGAAAAAAAAAGTGTAAGGTATACTAAAACTGCATGAGCCAGACGTAGCGGAGAGATTATTGCACTATTCGTATACGAGCTACAGCAGGATATGGCTCGAAGTTGTCGATAGTAAAGCAGCTAGCATGAAATGACACGCAGTAGCCACGATGTGCAACTATGAGGTGATTAGGGTGAACACGAGAGTGTACGGCATTCGGCAAGAAGATAAACCCTGCTGAATGTACGCGTCAGCGAAGTCAATTCAATAACAAATTGAAAGAAAGATTGGCAAATATAGCCGGAAACAGCAGCCGCAACGGAAGGGCTACAGACCTTCAAGTAATCCTCGGAGAGGTGCTCGTTCTTAGTGAAGTCCAGGTTCTTGATCAAAGCCAATGTGCTTTGCTAGTGAGCGTACGAAGATGCAGGAAGTACTTGCGGGAACGCTGTAGAGAGTAGCAACAATAGCGGTGGAAAGAACAGTCCAGGCGAGCCTTGGCGCAAAAGAGATCAGCAAACGAAGAGACAAGCATGAGCGTCACCACTTCTATTTAAGGTGGCGCGTGAGGGGGCGTTGCCAACGCGACGGCGTCACGAGCGCCATCCAGCGTCGGCGAATGCTTCTTCTTGCTGTTTGCGACAGCACCATCCGATTATGTCAGCGCTGCATTGCTGTGTCACTGAGGTTCTTTCTGGACGTGAGGGCAAGAATAAGGCCTGATAAACACGGTAAGTGCGATGGATTAAAAAAAAAATCCTGTTCTTTTATGTTCCAAAGCCACGCACTGATTAAGACACATGCCGTAATGGGGGACTCTGAAATAATTTCGACCACTTTGGTATCTTTAATTTGACAAATGTAATGGGCTAACGTATGCAACCACAAATGAACAAGGACGAGACACAGCACTTGTGTCTCGTCATTGTTACTTTGTGGTTGCATGTGTTAGCACTGTTACATTTGTCAAATCAAGTATGCACACACTCGCCCAGAAACAAGTTTTAATGGTATATTTAACGCGCTCTAGTGCAGGGGACACTGGCGCTTTTGCATTTCAGCCCCACCGAAATGCGGGCGCCGGGGTCAGGATTTGACCACGCCACCTCGTGCACAATACCATCGCCGCTAAGCCACCACGGCGGGTAATGTGAGGTGGCAAGGCGGAAGTTAACCATGTTCTGGTGAATGCTTAGTGGCATAGAATATTCACTCAGGAATGGTTTCTAATAAGGTATAGCAACAAACGCAACAATATATATTTCCGAACCAAGGGTATCGTGACAGATGATTGAGAAGGAGCGCACAATGTAAACGCCTGTTAGGCTTGAAACTGTTTGTTGCAGCCCTCCGCGACAGAGACGTTGTTATTATACAGGGCTTGGAAAAGCATTCTAGGCGTGGACAAATCGACCGACGTGACTGACGCTGTTGATATGGAAATCCACATCAACAGCGGTGCTTACTCCATCTCAAATACTGAACTCTGCCCTCAGCCATCAAAAGATTGTTATTGGAATTTTTATAGACATACAAAAGGCGTTTGATTCCATTTGTCACACGCCATTTTTATGTCTATAAAAATTTCAATAACAATCTTTTGATGACGGAGGGCAGAGTTCAGCATTTGAGATTTGTCAAACGCCTTTTTTATGTCTATAAAAATTCCAATAAAAATCTTTTGATGGCGGAGGGCAGAGTTCAGCATTTGAGATTTGTCAAACGCCTTTTTTATGTCTATAAAAATTCCAATAACAATCTTTTGATGGCGGAGGGCAGAGTTCAGCATTTGAGATGAAGTAAGCACCGCTGTTGACGTGGATTTCCATATCAACAGCGTCAGTCACGTCGGTCGATTTGTCCACGCCTAGAATGCTTTTCCAAGCCCTGTATAATAATAACGTCCCTGCGCCAAGAATTATGACAATTTGCCATTGCATGAAAATTTGAATTACGTGCAAATTATAAATTTTGACATTACATGCAAATGCCACTTCGTATCTTGTCAAGCACGTTCCTGAGTTTTGTTTTTTGTTTTGTTCGTTTTTAGGGCAGTTCTGTTATTGTACATAGTATTTACCGCTTATGTATGATACTTTCGCTATTTTGTTTGTATAAGACTGCTAATTATTGCGATACATTTTTTGTATTGGACCCATCACTAGCCGCTTTAGGCTATGGGACCAAATATCTGTGTACGCACTTTTCATGTTATTGTGTAATAAAATTCCCTTTTGATTGATTGATTGATTGATTGATTGATTGATTGATTGATTGATTGATTGATTGATTGATTGATTGATTGATTGATTGATTGCAATTCTCACTGAGATTGCGTGCCACCTGTTAAAAATTTGCCGTGACTCATAGAAACATAGCCACACACTAGCAGTTATGTATGTGCGGCACGTCATTGTGACCTCCGGTTGTATAACGCGGAGGGAACGACTACAAGAAGTCTGACAAGGCGACGCACAAAGCGCAAACTGTCAACAAACGTTTATTTTTCGCGAGCACATTTTTATAGGCTGGCACAAAGACAACACCTATGGGCAAAATATTACCTCCTAAAAAAACAAGTTCCTTCTCGGAAAGGTTAACAGATGGGATGCTTATTCACCTAATCGCAAAATACTTTCAAAGTCAATGATTTCTCTTGTGAGCTTCTCTTGCATGAAGGACACAACGGTGCGCCCTCTGAACAACTGTCCGCATTTACAGGAATTGCGATGAATTGCGAACCACTCGTCACGTGCATTTTTTGCATTGTTATTGTGTTCTCTATGATTAACGCCCGTCTGCCCAATATGCTTCCTGCCAGAAGAGCACAGCTGCTTCCTGAAGCCGGTGTAAGAGCACATATACACTGAAAAAAAATGTCGTCGCATGCGTAGCGCCCCGACCACGAGGGTTTTTAGGTAATTTTACAGAACGCGACAACAAGCTCTAACTAGACGTGCGATGAGGGAAAGCGTGGATGAAAACTATGTAATCACTCTGACCGCCTCGGGCGCACAGAAATAACCGACAGCACAATTTGAGAGCGATTGCTTCGAATCTTTATTAAATGCACTTTTCATGTCGTCTGTCACAGCTATCACCATTGCCTCTTGAGGGAAAGAGTCGGCAAACAAGAACTTATCATCAATGGTTTTCACCAACGATTCGATCTTACCCCTTACACGTGAAGGTGTTAGCCATGGGAGAACCGAACACCCTTTAACGCGCTTGCGCGTATTTGACGCCCATCTCGCTGTTACAAGGAGCCGACATGCATGCGGTCGCGGCTCGCGCGATATTAGGCAGCTTTAGTTGGGCGTCCGCAACCACCCACGTGCGAAGGGCAAGGTCAATCCACACAGGTCGCGAAGCTTCGGCCGAAAAGCGGTTCAGCACAAATTGTCACCGACATCGTGGGAGCAGCGATTGAAACGCGACTATACGCTTGGAGGGAACGAACATTGGGAAAGAGAAAAGCGTTTCAATTTTTAATTCAAACGAGGCACAGTTTTATTCATTCAACGAAAATAAAATTTCAGGTCAATATTATATATCGGTTACGAGTCAAGAAAATACAGCTTTATTTCATTTTATTACTATTAATAAATAAATTCATTTTCAGCGCCCATCTTTACAGGGGCCGTTGACACCGCTATATCACTCGCAATGCAATGCACCCTTTGAAATGTGCAGAAAGGCGAGCTCGTAAAGTTCCACCAGTTGAAATACGCCCCCCTCACATGTCGTGCTTTTTTAATTTCTTCCTCGACGATTGTTTTGGTGACACCCGCCGTGGTTGCTCAGTGGCTATGGTGTGGAGCTGCTGAGCACGAGGTCGCAGGACCAAATCCCGGCCACGGCGGCCGCATTTCGAGAGGGGAGAAATGCGAAAACACCCGTGTGATTTAGGTGCAGGTTAAAGAACCCCAGGTGGTCGATATTTCCGGAGCCCTCCACTAAGGCGTACCTCGTAATCAGAAAGTGGTTTTGGCAAGGTAAACCACATAAATTACCTTTTTGAATTTGGTGACGCGAGTAGCTTCATCGCTTCTTCACCTGTTCAGACAAAAGGAGAGAGTTACGACCGCCAGATAATTATTTAGTTGTTTTCGTGCGACTGCGCCGGCCGACGGGCTTGGCGTCCGACGACCGGACCAGCACATTACACCTAACGCCTTTGCCGGCCTCCAAAGAAAGTATGTTCTGTGCAGGGGTGCGATTTCGACAACCGTATGGCTGGCCCTTTCCTGCATCGCTTTCCGCGCTGGAAGCTCGAAACTCTTATCAAGTTGACTGAAGGGGCATTTGAATATATAGCTGTAAAAGCAGGCCAACAAAACAAATTTCAAGCATTCAAAAACAAAATGACGTCACTTCTGTTTTTAACGGATATGGCGTCACATTCTTTTTTCTTCCGCCGGACATGTTCCCTCCACATAAAGATGGCGTTAAGCCCCATGAACCGCCATGTCTTGAACGTATGGGCTCCTATGGAAGCTTCGCTACCAGGTGCACGTATTTACCTTGCGCGGGGAGCGAGGTTCTACGTGCGTAGCGCAGCGCAATAGTTGGCCGGATGCAAAAGCTGACAAGGCGATTGCTGACTTGCACCGCAGGAACCAGCAGCGTGCTACTCAGCGCCGCCATATGCCACCTTCTGAAACTGTGTAGCCAATATCAGCCGCCAAGAAGTCAAACCACAAGCCGGAGTCATACCTTCGGCAAGATCGATAGACACGTGGTGCGATTTTGCGCGCGATCCGTTGCACGCCGCGTCGTGTCCGACTTGCCGCGTGCGACCATTCGGCACACGTGCACGGTACGAATGAGCGAGCGCGGTGCGTATACATATGCCCAGAACCGGCGCCCCTGCGAGGATGCTTGGAACACTGCGCAACTTCGCAAAAAGAAAGTGGAAGCAAGCGCGCTCGCACAGCTCTCTCGATTTAAACGAATGACACCTCCATGCGAGCAGCGCATAGACGCGTGTTTCCGCAAGGCCGCGTCGCCAGTGTCGGCTCTGTTGGCAGCCGCCGTTTGCCAGCAGCCGCACGGCCTGGCTCGCTGGGCCGTCGAATCCAGACAGCGGTGGTGCTTGCGAGACGTGCACATGCAGCTCGCAACGAAGTGACTGTCGGTCAGCACAACGTGTGAATAATTATGTCGCGCTTAAATTGCAATACACGTGGTAGTATCGTCGCCGACGGAAGCGAACGAGCAAGCCAAGTATAGCTTGCGATCGCTGGGAGACGGCATATAGGCCTCGCACGCTGTCCATCGGATCCGAGTCCGACGGCCCTTGCGATCCGCCCGCAGTTCATAATAGCACAATCTGCGTGTGAACATTTACGCTGCCCTCAAGTGAAAATCACCATTAGTTTTCCCGACGCCGTTGTTAGCGATGAGACACCACGCCAGTCCGGCAAGCCGCTTCGCATATATACGATGCGCTGCGGCGTCTGCGTTGACTACTTCCGAGCGCAAATCACGCCAACGATTTACTATTTCGAGCAACCTCTTAAACACAGCGTGCACACTGTCGAGGTCACTTTATTGCATCAGTTGTGTCAGCAACAAATTGTGGACGATTTATGTGCCACCGTCAGCGGCGAAAGCGTCTCGACGAGGGAGAGAGAGAAAGTACCGAGACGATCGGACCAGAGAGCGCCTCGTCGCCGGTACCACCCCGGCGGGTCTGCCACACGTACAGTCGCGTGCAATACGACCTGCAACACCGGTGCCCGCGGTCGAAGGGGCTTCAAGATTGTACGGCTGCGTAGACACAGGGCAAGTTTCATGCAGAGCTAAAGACCGCTTCAACTAGGGGTACCTATTGAACCGCTATTTCACATGTCACATCCGCTGCGCAGTCTTGGAGCCCCTTCGACCACGAACAAGGGTGTTGCAAGTCATACTGCACGCGACTGTACATGCTAGCGGCACTGTCATTGGTCCGACCAACGCGGCAGTCGTGCGAAAATATCGACCAAGTTGGTCGCACGCGCGGCGGAATCTGTTGAGCACCTGTTGAGCGCGGCTGCCGATGGAAATGGTCGCATCATGTGTCTCGCGCTTTAGTCTCAAGTTTCATACGCCTCGTGACGATCTATTGGGTGTTAGAAAACTGAAGTGTACTGTCCTTCCTTGACAGCGTTAATTTTGTCATTAACGTGTTTCCAGAACTTCTACCGTATTTATTTTTCCAGTTTGAGCTTTGTCTTGCTCATATATAGGGCGCCGAATGATTATTTTTTGCAGCGCTTTGACGCTATAATTTTCCATGCGAGATGCAACAGTGTTTCTTATCATCAAAGCTTATTGTGGTTGCATAATTCACTGTCTTCTTCGGTCCTGTTGGCCTCAGCCTTGTATTAAATAGCTTTTAATTTCAATTCAGCACTAAGTCGAAGCGAGGTATTGTCTGGGCTGACGGGGTTGCTCATTCTGTAGTCTACGGTTTGAACCAACGTATGCGCACGACTGATGGCAATCCTGTCTATTGTATGAGACGGGATGTCAATACGATGACAAAAGCAAACTGAGAGAAATAATAAATGTGGCATGAGCACGCACGCACACATACACAAACACGAATTTATGTTTATATACTCACACTGATGAGCATCAATGGGGACACTTTGTTTTTGGGAAGAAAGCGTGCACCATAACGCTTATAAAGGCTCCACTAACTTTTTTTTTCTTTTGCATGCACAAGGAGAGTATAACAGGCAAAAGGCCCTAAGAAGACCAGACGACATAAAAAATGTGACAGCAAACGAGAGCCATCGTCATCTTATGATTGGCTGAACATGCCTAATCTAAAACCCAGACTGACATCAGTCATAGGCAAATTGACTTCACTCAAGACTTTCAGTAGCAACGCGTGATACTCTTTCGATAGTTCACGCTTCTCACTTAAGGAACCCCTCATAGGCGTTTGTGAATTAAGCGCAACGATTTCCTTCCGTCCGGCCATAGTCTTACGGTGCACCAAGCCTGCTCCTCAGTCGTCAAGACAACATGACCGCATGAAAAAGCCGGTCACAGTGGCCTGGTAGTGCGAAATGAACAATGTGAATCGTGCACGACGCTAAGCGCGGTCACTGAAACACGTCGTATCAGCCAGATCAGCGTTTACGCCGCTCGAGTAATGCTGCTTTGTGCGCTCTACCGGCGGCGCACAGTTCGATCATTTATTGGAGTTCGCTTGAACGAAGGTAGGACATTTTTTTTTGTAGTTAGCGCTGTAAGTGCATGTAGTGTGGATCGTACTGAAGGAGTAAACGAACTTCACATGAAGGTTGTGCTACCTGCAGAGGTGACAACTCAATTATTTCGTTCATGTGTAACTTCCATATATACGTTCAGCCACATTGCTCATGTCCGCAGCTTCTCATGCTTTGACAATGCCTCAGTGGTAGTTCTGGCTTCGCATGGAAAGGAAAGTGGAAAAATATTCATCGACAAAGCGGTCAGGCACGGAGACACAATATCGCCATTTGTATTCATTGCATGCTTAAAAGAAGTTGTCAAGCCATTAGACTGGGAAGGATGCAGAGCGATGATGAACGGCAAATATCTGAACAATCTGCAGCTTGCCGATGACATTTTTTTTTTTTTGCTGTTGTTGTTCAGCGACGCTGGGAACACATTACTATTTATAGAGCGCCTCAACCGACAAAGTGAAGGCGCAGTTGGAAGCATATTATGCATAAGACAAAGGTAATGGATGAACCTGTCAGGCACACGAGAATTCCCGACTGAAGTCAGCCTCAGTATGTGCAAGGTTAAGATTATCTAAGTCAGTTACTCACAGGGACCCCTAATCACGAGACGGAAACTTGCGGAACTATTAAATTGGGTCGACGTGCAATGGCCGGCTTTACCAAATCGTGATCGGGAGCTCACCGCTGTCGTTTAAACGTGTACAATCATTCCATTACTCAAGCAGTATCATATCGGGCAGAAACTTGCAAATTAACATTAATTAGAGGTGTGGATGTTACGCAGTTAAGTTTTCTTTCATAATGTAGGTAGGCTCGTAACCACGGCGTCTTTCTGCATATATTTTTGGGGCACCTTTGATTGCCCTCCGTGCTGACGGCAGTGTTTCTTTGGGAAAGGAGCGCGCATTTCGTCGACGACTGGCGGTCGGCAACGTGGTCAGTCAGCGCCTTCGACGGCACCGGGAGCCGGTGGCTGATTTTGAGCCTACGAGAGGCGTTAGAACTGTGACTGCTACCGTGTGCAGCGCGATCACATACCATACCGGTGAACGTACCGGAGTTTCGCCCCTTGCTTTCAGGCCATACGAACTACGTAATATGGATATTTTATGCGAAGCATACTAGCCGCACAACCACGCTCTTCCTTGCTGCGCCGCGCGCGGCCGCGTATACCATATGACGTCATAACAGCTGCAAAAGCGGAGGCTCAACTCGCGCGCTCGCTTGCGGCCGCGTATAGCTACATAGCCGGGTCTCAGCTCGTGCGCTCGCCTGCATGAGTTGTTTCTTCGTCTAGCCGAACCAAATATAGCCAAGCAACAGCAGTTCACCAGGCTAAACAGTGGTTCAACAACTAAAATAAAGGCTAGTATGCTTCGCATCCTCGGTTTAACAAGCTTAGCTAAGCCACAGCCAATTTTTTTCTTGATTTCCGTAATTAGTATCGAAATAAAGAAATTAAGTCACTTTGTTGTACGGAGGTGGTGGTGGTGATCTAAACAAGCGGGGTTAGCCTGGCCGACCTGGCCGGCAATTCTCAGACTGCGCCGCACTTCCTGCGCCAAATATGTCACCATCTGTCCACCACTCCTGTCTCTCGCAGAAATGTCAGAAAAATGCGTAACGTCGTAACACTTCCATTTCAAATCTTTTGAGTGCGGTAAGATGAACAGGCGAACGCGGTTGCTCTTGCTGGCGGCGCCTGTAGCAGACTCCCGGAAAAGGAAGCTGTCGAATAAGGGCGTGTGGTGATTCGCCATTAAAATATAGCCCCAACAACATATGCATGGTGTGCGATTGTGCTATCTGTTGATCGCCCGTCTTTCAGTTCTTGTCGTTTAATCCGACGTTTGCTTCTTCTTCGCTGTCATACGACGCCGTAACTTCAATACGCTCCGCTTTGCATGGTTACCCCCCTTACTACAGAGTAAGAACTTTCTGGCTAATAAATTGCGTAAGGACAGTGCAGCTTAGTGAATTCTGCCGCAGGTTGCAAGGCCACTGTATTATTATTTTTCCTGACCCTGAAGAATATATCGCAGTTTGTTCGCAGTTTACTATATGTTAGATTCACTTTGTCACCCGTCTTTTTCCTTGATTTGGGAAAATTCAAGGATTTGCTTCTTAAATCTCGTATACCAAGCGAAAAATCTTTGGAAATGGAAGAACCAGACACATATAGCTTGGAACAATTTCTCAAGATTCCAGTTTTGTCCATAAAATCGAGAAGTTTAAGCATTATTGGTCTCGTTTTAGCGGTATCTGGCCTTCCTAACCTATGGACGCGTTCGATACTTGCAGCTTCCGGTTTCAAGACATTTCTGACCATGTTTTCGTTTACTGCAAGCTCTCGTGCGCGCTCATTTTCTTTGTCTTCTTCTGGCATACCATTCATCGTTATGATTCATGATGATGAGGATGGTGACACACCTCCATCATCGCCACAGCGCCACCACATCTTTTAACTTTTAGCAACGTCTGTACTAATGTATTCTCCCTTCACCAATGGGTGTACTTTTCAGGTCACTCTGGCTTGAGTGCAGGCTTTCTCAGTATCATAACTGTAATCGCTGAACTTTCAGTAATCAGCCGAAGGACGGGTCGAGCATCTGACAGTGCCACAGGAGCCGGCCACTTGGGGCACATTACTTGACTTGATCGATTATTGTCAATATGCAAACACAGGTAATGGATTATGTAAATTCCACACCGCCCAAAGCCTCCAAAAAGACGCTTGGTGCGCCAGTAATGTAACAGGCAAGGGGGCAGAAACACAGTGATATAAATGCACCTGTGTCGTAACGAAATTTCGACTTCATGCTTTGCTGGCAACAGCTAGCGCCTGACGGAAAGTTTTACTTGGTTTAAGTTACTCAGCCACATGTTTTGCGGCTAATCCTATGCCCTGGAGAAAGAGTCCATCTTCTTTGGGTACTCAATAAATAAGAAAGATAAGTTTGTTTTTTTAGCAAATACTCGAGTACACCTGCAAGTGTTTACACCAACCGATGCCGAACAATTCACTGCAAGATCTGTAGCGTTTAAAATTGCGTTAGCTAGCGTCACTACACCGCGTTACGGGAGAAACTTGAACTTATTTTTTCAGTGTCGCTCGCTCTCAGCCAGACTAGCGATTGAGACGAAGAAGAAGTGCATCGCATCAGCAACCACATCACGCGTGGCAGTTCTTTTAGGGCTCGCATTCCCTTTGTGTAGCGCAAGGACGATGATACGCGCAGGAGGCGGCGACAGGCCTGCGGCTTCCTCAGCAGGCAACAGGAAGAGAGACCCAAGCCGAGGGCGCGGGGAGCAGGGGCGTCCGGGACCGGTGGCGGAGCCATCATCCCACCAGATGACTCCGCCCGTGCCCGAGGCAGCTCAGCGGCAATCCTCGGGGGAAGGCGCCGCATCGCTTGGTATGCCACCGAACCACCGAGCAGAAGAGCAGCCGGCATCGAACGAGGTGAGAACATCAGCGCGATCATGCCGACTCCCTCGGACGAATTCGCATAGCGTGTAGTGCTCGGTGCGGACTATTTCCTCTCGGCTAGTGAAGCAGCCTACGCGGAAACAATCCGAATCACGGGCAGACATACGGGTCGGTGTGAGTGGGGGAGGGGGTGAAAAGGGGGCCAGAGATTTGGTTGCTTGCTTACATTCTCGCTTCAAGTTGGTGATTTTCCACGCCCGTATCTTCTTACGGATTCCTTGGCTCATTCCAGGCACGTGCGGTAGGTAGATTAGTGACAAAGTTACTGCCTCGTTTTTTTCCTTTTTCATGGAGGCCTTACGCACTTTGGCAATCGATGTAAGCGAAGCTTTTACAATTCGAAAGGACGAAACGACGTATCTATACTAAAGACCTGTAGCGGAATTCCTCTGCGGACGCGCTTTCGTGAACCAGGCCGGCGAAGAAACGCGACAGAGCGCCACTTCGGACACTTCGCATTGTACTAGAGCTTGTACTAGATTCTTGTACTAGGTACTAGATAGGTACCAGATAGATGCGTACTAGATTCTTGTACCTATACCTTTATTGCACTGCCCTGCCGACTTGTGTTTTACTCGTAATGTACGTGCTGAATGTATTATTGATTTGTCTGCCTTGCTGTGTATGTATTTCTGCGTGTTCCCTGCGCGGTGTTGCGCGGGCTTTTGTATTGCGCTGCTCAGCTTCACATACGATCAGGGGCTCAGTAAAGCTCAGTTGAGCTTCTTTTTTCTCTAATTAGCACCGCTTCTTTGAAGTGTTAGTAAGTGGACTGATTGAGATTGCTAAGTCCCGAAGCGAGGATGGTTCACTATATTATTTGTCCATTGCCCCTCTTCCTTAGGATCCAGGCACAGGCAAGCAACAGGCATCCAAGCAACAGGCACCGTGTCAAGCCAAGGACCTCAAACGACCCCCTTTTAGGCCCGCCGGGAGGTCAGGCATACCGGAGCTTTTCTTCGACGCTGGCTTCAAGGCTCGACACAGGGCCTATTACAGGAGGGTGAAGGCCCTCCAGTGGCGAGCCGCCACTCGAAAAACCACTGTGCGACACAACGTGGCCAATGCAGAGGACGCGAAATCTTTCGCGCCTGAAAAGTACCAGTTTTCGTTCAGGGCGGAGACTTCCGCTGCTCAGTACTTGTGCGACGGGCGACGCGTGCGAAAGCAGCACCAAAGCTGCGAAAGCGATCTGGGGTCTAAGTTGAATGTCAGCTTCTCTGGGGCTGTGCTTTGCATCATCTTGGCCGCTCTTCTGGCAAAGATACTTGCCTATGCCTTGCGTTAACAGATGGGATGCTTATTCACCTAATCGCAAAATACTTTCAAAGTCAATGATTTCTCTTGTGAGCTTCTCTTGCATGAAGGACACAACGGTGCGCCCTCTGAACAACTGTCCGCATTTACAGGAATTGCGATGAATTGCGAACCACTCGTCACGTGCATTTTTTGCATTGTTATTGCGTTCTCTATGATTAACGCCCGTCTGCCCAGTATGCTTCCTGCCAGAAGAGCACAGCTGCTTCCTGAAGCCGGTGTAAGAGCACATATACACTGAAAAAAAATGTCGTCGCATGCGTAGCGCCCCGACCACGAGGGTTTTTAGGTAATTTTACAGAACGCGACAACAAGCTCTAACTAGACGTGCGATGAGGGAAAGCGTGGATGAAAACTATGTAATCACTCTGACCGCCTCGGGCGCACAGAAATAACCGACAGCAGAATTTGAGACCGATTGCTTCGAATCTTCATTAAATGCACTTTTCATGTCGTCTGTCACAGCTATCACCATTGCCTCTTGAGGGAAAGAGTCGGCAAACAAGAACTTATCATCAATGGTTTTCACCAACGATTCGATCTTACCCCTTACACGTGAAGGTGTTAGCCATGGGAGAACCGAACACCCTTTAACGCGCTTGCGCGTATTTGACGCCCATCTCGCTGTTACAAGGAGCCGACATGCGTGCGGTCGCGGCTCGCGCGATATTAGGCAGCTTTAGTTGGGCGTCCGCAACCACCCACGTGCGCAGGGCAAGGTCAATCCAAACAGGTCGCGAAGCTTCGGCCGAAAAGCGGTGCAGCACAAATTGTCACCGACATCGTGGGAGCAGCGATTGAAACGCGACTATACGCTTGGAGGGAACGAACATTGGGAAAGAGAAAAGCGTTTTTTTTTATTGTATATTGGTGACGAGTCAAGAAAATACAGGTTTATTTAATTTTATTACTATTAATAAATAAATCCATTTTCAGCGCCCATCTTTACAGGGGCCGTTGACACCGCTATATCACTCGCAATGCAATGCACCTCTTGAAATGTGCAGAAAGGCGCGCTCGTAAAGTTCACCCGTTGCAATACGCCCCCCTCACATGTCGCGCTTTTTTTTTTTTTTTGCTCGACGATTGTTTTGGTGACACCCGCCCTGGTTGCTCAGTGGCTATGGTGTGGAGCTGCTGAGCACGAGGTCGCAGGACCAAATCCCGGCCACGGCGGCCGCATTTCGAGAGGGGAGAAATGCGAAAACACCCGTGTGATTTAGGTGCAGGTTAAAGAACCCCAGGTGGTCGATATTTCCGGAGCCCTCCACTAAGGCGTACCTCGTAATCAGAAAGTGGTTTTGGCAAGGTAAACCACATAAATTACCTTTTTGAATTTGGTGACGCGAGTAGCTTCATCGCTTCTTCACCTGTTCAGACAAAAGGAGAGAGTTACGACCGCCAGATAATTATTTAGTTGTTTTCGTGCGACTGCGCCGGCCGACGGGCTTGGCGTCCGACGACCGGACCAGCACATTACACCTAACGCCTTTGCCGGCCTCCAAAGAAAGTATGTTCTGTGCAGGGGTGCGATTTCGACAACCGTATGGCTGGCCCTTTCCTGCATCGCTTTCCGCGCTGGAAGCTCGAAACGCCCATCAAGTTGACTGAAGGGGCATATGAATATATAGCTGTAAAAGCAGGCCAACAAAACAAATTTCATGCATTCAAAAACAAAATGACGTCACTTCTGTTTATAACGGATTATCAAGGTTAAGCCCAGTGGATGCTTCGCATCCACTGGGCTTAACCTTGATAACCCTCCATTTTTTTTTCCTCCACTTTCATTTCAAGTAGTTTATCGTTTATTTCATTTATTAAGCACAAGTAATTTCCCCTATGTTGTTCTTGATGTCAGGGTTTGTTGACTTCAGATGATTAATAAAAATGGGGCTCCTCAGTTAACCCCCTTTCTTGTCGTTTAGCATAAAGGCAAGTGGCATTAGAGACCAGTATGAAGTAGAAGGAACGAATGTCAGACATGCTGGCTGTAGCGCCACTCCTGTGCCCACGTGAAGGCGGACTGTAGTCCGGGGCCTGGTATATTTTTGGTTGGAACTGCTGTTCTTGCCGACGGGGCTATCCCAGTTTGCCAGAGGAAACTGCCTTCGCTGCAGTGGCGTCGGCGATCAGCGAGGGGCGGACCACTTTATGCGCAAGCAGGTAGGAGGCGGGGGCACTAGCAGAATCGACACCATGGCCAAGCAATCCCGCGAACCAAGTCATGGCGGCTCTAAGCGGCTCTAATGGATTATTTCTAGAGGAGCCTGCTTATGGCACTGTGCCGTTGTCCTCCGTGAAAACGGAGCAGAAGTAGTGGTTAGGCAAGTTAGCAGAGTTTTCAATATATTCATTTGTGGTTCTGTTGTCGTTACGATTCTTGGCGTTAACGTATGGTTCCAGAACTTTGTGGGAGCAGTTTTCAAAAAGATTGTCAGTCTATTTGTAAGGTAGAACTGCTTAGCTGTCTTAATTTTTGATTGCATAAGCTGGTTAGCTGGGCTAAAATAGTGATGTGTAAGTTTGATCGTGTTAGCTTTCAACAATTTTCTCATTCTGTTTGTTTCGCATCTATAACGCCACGCGTTATTCATGAATTACGGTTATTAACCTTCCTTTTTTCTAATTGGTGTGTAATTGGTTATGTAATGGGATATAGTTACTTCAAACACGAGCTACAAGATACCGGTGTCCTTGTTGCTGTCATGTGAAAGTTGCAAGAGGGAGTCGTATTTATTATTCAGGAAATCAAGTACACTAGTACCTTTAGCTTTACTGAAGTCAGGGTAAACAACGATTTGCTGAGGAGCCAAGGTGTCGTGGAAGGGTACCGTGCAAAAGTTGGTCTCGTGATAAAAAATGTCATCTAGTAAGCTTCATTCTCTTTCTTCATTTATGAAATGATTGTTGAGCCAGGCACCTACCCAAGGGGGGGCCCTGGTTGGGCCCGCCCCCCCCCCCTTTTCCGAAATTAAGAAGCATACGCCCCCCCTCTCCGCCCACGCTACCACTTCTCACACACATTCCTAAAGCGCCGCCAAATCAATGTTGAGATTTGACAGCTATTCGGCGGTGAATATTCTGTTGCCTTTTGCACTCCTTTTGGATGGCGGTAGTTATCGGCGTCTCCTGGGATGTGAAGGCCACTTTCCTCAACAATTAGGTGCCCGCTTCTCGTGAAATTACACCATGTTGATTGAGATCAGTCCTCATGGGCGTTACTAAAGAACCTGGTATTAATTTTGTTGCGCCGGTCTACGGCATGATATTTCATTGGTGACTAGCGTGATTACAACAGCGCAATGTAGCGAAAATGTTGGCAGTATTGGCCCGCGCAAGGTGCAAGCGTTTCGGTGTACCTTCCACGGAGAATGCAATGCAATAGTATCGCCATATTCAATGATGTGCGTTTGTGACTGCACGTGAATACCGGCACGGAAGCAGTTTTACCAGCAGGAGTACTCGCTTTCTACAATTGAAACAACAAAAAAAAAGGGACGTGCTCCTTCGAGCCGTCATACATGCAGTCATTGAAGAATATCACGCATGCGTCGACGTGCCGATGCCTTAAAGGCACGATGCGCAAAATGTGCCAAAATAAGCGCACCCCCACGCAGTCAACCTTGAGCGAAAGTGTTCTCCGCTAGGCTCTTCCGGCAAGCGTGACAAAGTCTGTGTCATGGTTAACCTGACGACAAGCTTCTCTGCCGATTGGAGGTAACAAAAGAGCCCGTACACTTGGGAACGTTTAGCCTGATCAGAGCTTTGCACATTTTGTTCAATGTTCGCTTTGACGAACGAAAAATTGCAGGCACATGAGAATAGGGACAAATTAAGGATGAGAAGACACCACAGTCCTTAAATTATGGGGTTTTACGTGCCAAAACCACTTTCTGATTATGAGGCACGCCGTAGTGGGGGACTCCGGAAATTTCGACCACCTGGGGTTCTTTAACGTGCACCTAAATCTAAGTACGCGGGTGTTTTCGCATTTCGCACCCATCGAAATGCGGCCGCCGTGGCCGGGATTCGATCCCGCGACCTCGTGCTCAGCAGCCTAACACCATAGCCACTGAGCAACCACGGCGGGTGACACCACAGTCCTGAATATACAACAACCTTTATTAGAAAAGAGCACGATATACTTTATATACATGGTGTCGCAGCCATCGTGCACTTGCCGAATAACGCAAAGCGCATGGTGCTAGATTCTTGTCGACAAGCCACCAGTAAAGTGATTAACTTTTTTATTGGCTAAATTGATGTAATGTCGATCAGGCAGTTGAGAATCGTAAGACACATAAAGATGGCGTGTTTCCTGCAAGGTAAATTAAGCTTCTTTGCTTTCTCCGGCCGATAAAGAAAGCCCCAGGTGTATGAAAAATGCCGCACGACTACCCATACACGCGCACTGGATAGCAGGGCCATCAAGCAGTCTTTGTGGGAAAGCAGGGTCGAGCAGCGGCAATGACAGCACGCATAATATTTTCCCCACCCGCGAATGACTCTGTGCTAGTGGGAAACTTAGTTTGGAAATTCAACTCTAAAGTTTTAAGTGAAATGTTCCTAAAATAAATATTGGCAACATTAAAACGATTTTCCAAACTATTGGTTGTAATTTAATGGTTACTGATGCAAACAAAATTTCAAGCGCATTCGGAATTTACCAGGGTATGTGGGAGCGGAAAGAAAAACGCAACTTTAACACTCAAAATGTTTTTGCGATATCACTATTCCGTAAACATACAGCAAAATGCTCACATTTACAACTTGCACTAATGGTGCACAGCAATGTATATAAGGTGAGTCTATTACCACAAGTTCACAGGCGTGGTTGATAATTGCACGTCGTCATGTTAAAGAGGCATCCGCACTTGTTCGTTGCTGCATGGGTGAGAACCTATTTTGCTTGACTGGCGACCATCTGCACAGCGTATATCGCAAAAATAAATCTATACTAAACGTTACTGTAGTGCAAGTCCAGGAATTCGGGATGTTGACTACTGCGGCGAAGCCAAGCCTGGGGCGACGCGGTCGGCGTAGTCTAAGGGAAGTATATTATTTAAAAATCGATTGCCAAGCAACGCCTAGCTTTTCCCGGTTTGTACTTTAAGCACTTAATCCTGATAATAGTATCGCGCTATATGTCAACTATAGTTTTATTCCGCTGGCTGGAATTTTTTCCTGGTGCACTTTTGTTGGCCGGTTTAAAATGCTTGGGGTGATTATTAAAATCTCAATGATTAAATCCGCACATTACACTCTAGTGGCCTATGCTCTATGTCTCTGTCTATATGTAGGTCCAGTTTGGGTTTATTCCGCCGGCAGACTTTTTTTTTGTGGGGGGGGGGGGGGCACTTTTGTTTGGGCAAGATGCGGCGAGGCAGCTCTGCAGGGGCAAAGAATTTGCCCGTGGTTGAATTGACGGGAAAGGGTTCGTCGAACGTGTTGAAGATGGTCTGGAGTATGCACTGATGCGCACTGAATGTGCAAGATGATGGTGTCAGATTCTGCAACAAGCAGTGGACCAAATGGCTTATGGAGTGACATCCAAGCATCAAACGCAGCTGCGCCAGCCACCAGTTCTCAAGTCTCAGCGCACGGTAAAATGTAAACTGTGATAGCTTTACCCAGGCACATTTCCGCCGACGTCATCGGTGTCGTCTTCTCCGTCGCCGTGATTTTCCCTTGTAAAGTTCAAGTGCTATAACATCGCGGCCGGGCGCCGTATGCTGGCGCTGCGAGTAAAACCTTGCGAGGTTGAGCCGAGAAGCCTGGTGGCTCAATCTCGGAGGTTATTAAAAATTGCGCACATCACCGCAAGCGAACACGTCTCGGTGTGTATTTTGCGTACCACATAGACAAACAGCAGTGATGCGCGCAAGGTAACGCTTAACATGGGACTCACCACTCCCACATTGCAGTAAATGCCGAAGAAATTAAGCATTCACAGTTAGTGTCACCGCGAATTATCGTCAGTCAAAGCAAACCACACAGAAAGCTTCGCTTACATTGATTCTCACCTTGAGTCGGATCCACAATCTTAATGCGATAGCGATTACATAGACACTGCAGGCGCATTTCCGCCGTCGTCGTCGACTTGATGTTGCGCATAAGGTAAGTGCGATGACAATGTGGTCCCGCACCGTATGCTGTGGGTGAAAGTGAAAGCACACGAGGGTGAGCAGAGGATGGTGGCTGGATCTCGCGCGCGCAAGGGAGGCAGGCGGGGAGGGAGCGCGCGGTCCTTTATCGTACACAATGCCGCAGGGAAAGTGGGGGCGCGGCTGAGCGCGGCCTCGATCTTAAAAGCGACCTGCAGTGGGTACAAAGTCTAGACCTGCCGATGGCTGGTGCCCCCTAACGTAAAATATTCTAATCAGCTATTACTCCTATCTCCTGACATCAAATTTACGCAACCGCCGACTGTTTGACTCGCACGTTTGTGGCATCGGGTTGCGACTCGCAGCGTTGTTTGAGAAGGCTAACGAAACGTCCTCATTTTTACAAGAAATCGCGTTCGTTTGCTTTCAAAGGAAATAGCATTAACTTACTTGACATATATTTCTGAACTCATTGGCTGGCCAAAAGCGAGGAACACTCAGAAGTGGAGGCGGTAAGGGGTGGCCGGACTAGCGGAGTGAAAATACTGATCGGTAACGTGGTGCCGGGGTTTGCGGTAGGCCTGCTTCTATATACTTGCTTAGCTTTCGGCGTCTGATAAAAATCGTGGCGGCGTGCAATGGAAAGGTAACAATGCAGCTAAAACGAATCCTCGGGGAAGAAAATTAGGCAGTGCGATGTCGTTTACGTGCTGAAAGGGCTCGATAACGATATACTGTCATGCGAAAATGTTTATAATAGGCAAATAAACTTATTCTCCCGGCAGCGGCGAATATCCAGTGCCAGAGCGATCGGCGGACACTCATCTTCTTATAATTTCAGAATGGAACAGTCCCCGACTATTACGAAAAAAATTCAGTGTAGATCGGCATAGTAAGGCCTCCTTAATCGAGCACATCAAAACTGGATTTACCCGCTGTTTCTGCGCATGCATGAGGACCAGTAGTCGCGAGAGAGAAATATAAGGACTTTCTGTCCTTGATATGTCTTCGCTTGGGTACTAAGGGGGAGAATGTTGCTTGCTCCGTTAGTCCCTAGCCGAACTGCCATTACAATAGCGACAGCATGCGTGGCAGGCGCCCCTAAGAAGACGTGTTCGAGGTGAGTTTGTTGCGTTTGTTGCGACAGTAGAATGTTAAATTCTGGTAGTGGCAGGGGGTTACGCATGGAAGCGAGGTGTCTTCTCGGATAACTTTAATGGCAAAGCATTACATCGTGTCGATGCATTGTTCATCAGTGTCGTTGAGCGCACCAAGCACTTCAGGAGAGTCCCGCGGGAATTGAAACAATTTACGAGTTCAAGTGTTTGTCTGTGAAACTGACAAAACTGAACATCGCTAAGCATTTTAGTAGCCGTAGATCATTGTGACAGCTGTACAGCAACACTTGCAAAGAATTACGCTGCGCCGACGCTTTGATGAATTGAAACACATTCCATATCCTGGGAAAACACAGGGAATATGCGGGAGATGGAATTTCAAGACGATGAGCAAAATGAGAACAAGGTGAAGCGGGAACCAACGTTTACGCAAGTTGACTTGTCTTCTTCAAGTCCACTCGTCGAAACGTTGGCTCTCGTTTTACAGCGAAGCTGTTCCCTCTACCGTCCAAGGAAATTTTCGTGTCGTAAGCAAAAAACACCCCATACGTAGGCCGATCCCGGAGATACTGCAATACCGACCCGATCCGCGGCGGAGGTGCAGCGAGCGTTAAGCACTCCCCACACGTGGGCAGATCCCGAAGATAGTGCGATGCCGGGCCGACCCGCGGCGGATGTGAAGCAGGCGTTCCCTCCCCATGCGTGGCTCGATCCCAAAGATTGTGCATTACCGGCCGATGCGCGGCGGAGGTGAAGCAGGCGTTAAGCACTCCCCACACGTGGGCAGATCCCGAAGATAGTGCGATGCCGGGCCGACCCGCGGCGGATGTGAAGCAGGCGTTCCCTCCCCATGCGTGGCTCGATCCCAAAGATTGTGCATTACCGGCCGACGCACGGCGGAGGTGAAGCAGGCGTCATGCACTCCCCATACGTGGGCAGATCCCGAAGATAGTGCGATGCCGGGCCGACCCGCGGCGTATGTGAAGCAGGCGTTCCCTCCCCATGCGTGGCTCGATCCCAAAGATTGTGCATTACCGGCCGACGCACGGCGGAGGTGAAGCAGGCGTCATGCACTCCCCATACGTGGGCCGATCCCGAAGATTGTGCAATACCAGCCGACGCGCGGCGGAGGTGAAGCAGGCGTCATGCACTCCCCATACGTGGGCAGATCCCGAAGATAGTGCGATGCCGGGCCGACCCGCGGCGTATGTGAAGCAGGCGTTCCCTCCCCATGCGTGGCTCGATCCCAAAGATTGTGCATTACCGGCCGACGCACGGCGGAGGTGAAGCAGGCGTCATGCACTCCCCATACGTGGGCCGATCCCGAAGATAGTCGAATACCGGCCGACGCGCGGCGGAGGTGAAGCAGGCGTCATGCACTCCCCATACGTGGGCCGATCCCGAAGATTGTGCATTACCGGCCGACGCGCGGCGCAGGTGAAGCAGGCGTTAAGCACTCCCTATGCGCGGGCCGATCCCGAAGATTGTGCAACACCGGCCGACGCGCGGCGGAGGTGAAGCAGGCGTTAAGCACTCCCTATGCGCGGGCCGATCCCGAAGATAGTCGAATACCGGCCGACGCACGGCGGAGGTGAAGCAGGCGTTAAGCACTCCATATGCGTGGGCCGATCCCGAGGATTGTGCAACACCGGCCGACGCGCGGCGGAGGTGAAGCAGGCGTTAAGCACTCCATATGCGTGGGCCGATCCCGAAGATAGTCGAATACCGGCCGACGCGCGGCGGAGGTGAAGCAGGCGTCATGCACTCCCCATACGTGGGCCGATCCCGAAGATTGTGCATTACCGGCCGACGCGCGGCGGAGGTGAAGCAGGCGTTAAGCACTCCATATGCGTGGGCCGATCCCGAAGATAGTCGAATACCGGCCGACGCACGGCGGAGGTGAAGCAGGCGTCATGCACTCCCCATACGTGGGCCGATCCCGAAGATTGTGCATTACCGGCCGACGCGCGGCGGAGGTGAAGCAGGCGTTAAGCACTCCCTATGCGCGGGCCGATCCCGAAGATAGTCGAATACCGGCCGACGCACGGCGGAGGTGAAGCAGGTGTTAAGCACTCCATATGCGTGGGCCGATCCCGAGGATTGTGCAACACCGGCCGACGCGCGGCGGAGGTGAAGCAGGCGTTAAGCACTCCATATGCGTGGGCCGATCCCGAAGATAGTCGAATACCGGCCGACGCGCGGCGGAGGTGAAGCAGGCGTTAAGCACTCCCTATGCGCGGGCCGATCCCGAAGATAGTCGAATACCGGCCGACGCACGGCGGAGGTGAAGCAGGCGTTAAGCACTCCCTATGCGCGGGCCGATCCCGAAGATAGTCGAATACCGGCCGACGCGCGGCGGAGGTGAAGCAGGCGTTAAGCACTCCCTATGCGCGGGCCGATCCCGAAGATAGTCGAATACCGGCCGACGCACGGCGGAGGTGAAGCAGGTGTTAAGCACTCCATATGCGTGGGCCGATCCCGAGGATTGTGCAACACCGGCCGACGCGCGGCGGAGGTGAAGCAGGCGTTAAGCACTCCCTATGCGCGGGCCGATCCCGAAGATAGTCGAATACCGTCCGACGCACGGCGGAGGTGAAGCAGGTGTTAAGCACTCCATATGCGTGGGCCGATCCCGAGGATTGTACAACACCGGCCGACGCGCGGCGGAGGTGAAGCAGGCGTTAATAACTCCCCGGCCGATCCCGAAGACAGTACAATGCCGGTCGACGCGCGGCTGAGGTAAAGCAGGCATTAATCATTCCCCCATACGTGGGCTGGTACCTAAGATATTGCAATACCGGCCGACGCGCGACGGAGCTAAAGCAGGCGTTAAGCACTCCCCATACCTGGGCTGATCCCGAAGATCATGGAATACCAGCCGACGCGCGGCGGAGGTGAAGCAGGCGTTAAGCCCTCCCCATACGCGGGCCGATCCCTAAGATAGTGCAATACCGGCCAACGCGCGACGGAACTAAAGCAGGCGTTAATCACTCCCCATACGTGGGCCGATCCTAAAGATTGGGCAATGTCGGGCCGACCCGCGACGGAGCTAAAGCAGGCGTTAAGCACTCCCCATACGTGGGCTGATCGTGAAGATCGTGGAATACCGGCCGACGCGCGGCGGAGGTGAAGCAGGCGTTAAGCACAAATTCAGGCTGGTACTTGAGAGAGATGATGATGACATAGAGCTAATGAATGAAACCGTAACCAAGTTGGCTTCAGAGGCAGCAATTGAAGTGGGAGGCAAGGCACCAATGCAACCAGTAGGCAAACTCTCCCAAGTAAGAAAGGACCTAATAAAGAAACGACAAAAAATGAAAGTGTCCAATTCAAGAGATAGAATAGAATTCGCGGAACTTTCAAAACTGATAAACAAGGCGAAAATAGGGGATATTGGAAACTATAACGCGAGAAAGACTGAAGAAGACGTAAAAAATGGACGCAGCCTGAAATCGGTGAGAAAGAAAGTTGGCATAGGACACACCAAGATGTATGCACTGAAACATAACCTGGGTAATATCATCAGTAATCTCGAAGATATAGTAAAAGCAGTGGAAGAATTCTATACTGACCTGTACAGTACCCAGAGGAGTCAGGAAACCTCAATTAGAAACAGTAATGAACAGGCTACAGGAACTCCTCCTATAGCGATGAGGTCAGAAGGGCCTTGCAAGACATGAAACGAGGAAGAGCGCAGGAGAAGATGGAATAACAGTCGATTTAATCAAAGATGGAGGAGACATAATGCTTGGAAAACTGGCGGCACTTTATACGAAGTGTCTATCGGCTGCAAGGGTCCCAGAAAAATGGAAGAATACAAACATTATACTAGTCCACAAAAAGGGAGACGTTAAAGAATTACAAAATTATAGGCCCATCAGCTTACTCCCAGTATTATATAAAATATTTACCAAAATAATCTCCAATAGAATAAGGGCAACACTGGACTTTAGAAAACCAAGGGATGGACGGACGGACGGACGGACGGACGGACGGACGGACGGACGGACGGACGGACGGACGGACGGACGGACGGACGGACAGACAGACAGACAAACAGACAGACAGACAGACAGACAGACAGACAGACAGACAGACAGACAGACAGACGGACAGACAGACGGACGGACGGACGGACGGACGGACGGACGGACGGACGGACGGACGGACGGACAGACAGACAGACAGACAGACAGACAGACAGACAGACAGACAGACAGACAGACAGACAGACAGACAGACAGACAAAGAACTTTACTAATGGTCCTGAGGAACAACGTTAGGGTACCTCCCTTTTCAGGGAGTCCCCGTAGCCGTCGCGGGCCGCACCCACGTCGGGGTAGAAACAGGCTGGCTTCGGGAAGGGATACTCTACAATAGATCACATCCATGTCATTAATCAAGTTATCGAGAAATCCGCAGAGTATAATAAGCCTCTGTATATTGCTTTCAAAGATTATGAAAAGGCATTTGATTCAGTAGAGATACCAGCAGTCTTAGAAGCATTACGTAATCAAGGAGTACAGAACACTTACGTAAATACCTTGGAAAATATCTACATAGGTTCTACAGCTTCCTTAATTCTACACGAGAAAAGGAGGAATATCCCATAAAGAAAGAGGTTAGACAGGGAGACACGATCTCTCCAATGCTATTCACTGCGTGTTTGGAAGAAGTAGTCAAGCTATTAAACTGGGAAGGCTTAGGAGTAAAGATCGACGGTGAATATCTCGGCAACCTTCGGTTTGCCGATGATATTGCTCTATTCAGCAGCAATGCAGACGAGTTACAACAAATGATTGAGGACCTCAATTGAGAGAGTATAAGAGTGGGATTGAAGAATAATATGCAGAAGGCAAAGATAATGATAAATAGATAAGCGGGCAAAGGAAGAAGAGTTCAGGATCGCCAGTCGGCCTCTAGAGTCTGTGAAGGAGTACGTTTACCTAGGTCAATTAATCACAGGGAACCATAATCATGAGAAGGAAATTCACAGAAGAATAAAAATTGGTTGGATCGCATACGGCAGACATTGCCAGCTCCTGACTGGAAGCTTACCATTATCATTGAAAAGGAAGGTGTACAATCAGTGCATTTTACCAGTGCTGACATATAGGGCAGAGACTTGGAGACTGACAAAGAAGCTTGAGAACAAGTTAAGGACCTCGCAAAGAGCGATGGAACGAAGATTGCTAGGCATAACGTTAAGAGACAGAAAGAGAGCGGTTTGGGTCATAGATCAAACGGGTATAGACGATATTCTAATTGACATCAAGAGGAAAAAATGGAGCTGGGCAGGTAATGTAATGCGCCGGTTAGATAACCATTGGACCATTAGGGTTGGACAGGCCATTTACGGAAGCGAAGATCTTGGGAGCCTGGCCTCACAGTTCATTAGCCCAGAAAGCAGTTCGAGCGCTTTTTCACTACCTGAAGGCAACAGGCGTCAGGCAGGGAGATACGATATCTGCAATGCTATTCACAGCGTGTTTACAGGAGGTATTCAGAGACCTGGATTGGCAAGAATTGGGGATAAGAGTTAATGGAAAATACCTTAGTAACTTGCGATTCCCCGATGATATTGCCTTGCTTAGTAACTCAGGGGACCAACTGCAATGCATGCTCACTGACCTGGAGAGGCAAAGCAGAAGGGTGGGTCTAAAAATTAATCTGCAGAAAACTAAAGTAATGTTTAACAGTCTCGGTAAAGAACGGCAGTTTACCATAGGTAGCGAGGCACTGGAAGCGGTAAGGGAATACATCTACTTAGGGCAGGTAGTGACCGCGGATCCGGATCATGAGACTGAAATAATCAGAAGGATAAGAATGGGCTGGGGTGCGTTTGGCAGGCATTCTCAGATCATGAGCAGCAGGTTGCCATTATCTTTCAAGAGAAAAGTGTATAACTGCTGTGTCTTACCAGTACTCACGTACGGGGCAGAAACCTGGAGGCTTACGAAAAGGGTTCTACTTTAATTGAGGAAGACGCAACGAGCTATGGAAAGAAGAATGTTAGCTGTAACGTTAAGGGATAAGAAAAGATTAGATTGGGTGAGGGAACAAACGCGGGTAAATGACATCTTAGTTGAAATCAAGAAAAAGAAATGGGCATGGGCAGGACATGTAATGAGGAGGGAAGATAACCGATGGTAATTAAGGGTTACGGACTGGATTCCAAGGGAAGGGAAACTTAGCAGGGGGCGGCAGAAAGTTAGGTGGGCGGATGAGATTAAGAAGTTTGCAGGGACAACATGCATGGTCACAATTAATACATGACCGGGGTAGTTCGAGAAGTATGGGAGAGGCCTTTGCACTGCAGTGGGCGTAACCAGGCTAATGATGATGATGATGATGTGAGACAACTAACTCGTCAGTCGATTTGCTTTTCTCAGAGATTTAGGTGACATCTGTCTCAGAACTATGATTCAACTGAGGCTGGGTAAAGTGCTACCCGGATTTGTTGCGTCTCCGGTGTGTCAGCAAGCACCAGTACGGGAATATCTAAAAGAAGTGGTGTCATTTTCCGCTTCCTATCAGCGCGTTTTTCTTTGCAATATTTGACCGAGATGTAACGTAAAGAACTGGACAAAGACCATGTTGATGTGTTATTTTCTGTACCATCGTACCGTGAATTATACTGTGCTGGCAAAGGAAAAGATGTTTTGAAACGCGTGAAAAGAATGCCCGTTGCGCCAGAAGTTACAACCTTTTTTTTTTTTTTAAGTGGCACACAGGAACCCTAACCGTTAAAACATGTTTAGAAGATAGGTGTTTATCATTTCCGTGGGGTACTCTTTGTTTATTATGCAAAAATACAGACAATTGAGCATGTGTTTTTAGATTTCTGGGGCGGGTTTTTTTTCTGGGACATCTTACAGAGAACGTTGAAAAAAGAATTGCACGGAATCCGTTATCTCACAGTCGAAAACGACGATGGTGTGCCTTTTGATCTGGTTATGCTCCTGGGCTTGCATATGGCCTCGAGCTCCACCACTGGAAATGCTGGCGCCACCGTCGGCGTGACGTGCTAGGAGGGATCACGTGGACATAGCGGCCGCGTCGGCTGCTTCGGGCGCGCCGAAGCGAGCTGAAAACGAGTTTAAATTCCCTCGTACGCTGCGATTTTCATTTAGTGGCGAAATTTTCCCGCTTCGAGTGTCTACTTTACAACTCTGGAAAGCACTACAATATGTAGTGGCTGCCTTTGAAGGCGCGCGACATGGTAGGCTACTGTTCGGTGCCGCAGGGCCGGACGCACGTAACGGAGGCCGGTGTCAGCCTTATTCACACATAGCCGCAGGACAAGAAGCTGTGTGAAGCTTGGCTCGCGAAACATAAAACCGGCAAACAGTCATCGGCTACAACTCGGGTATGCAGCAAGCACAGAGGCGAGGAAGATTTCTGCTATGGCGCCCGGTCTGCGATGTTCTGAAAACGCGCGCTGAGACGCACGCCCGAGTCCGCTGCCCGACTAATGTCATGACGGTTTGGTCTATGAACTTGTCGATACTATAGATACTGGCAAGTTCAGTGGAGTGGAAAGGCAGCGGTAAGAAGCACATTTAAAGAAAGCATGGCATATGGTCATGTTTGTGTTATGAATTAGTGCACTGGATTACAAAAAAGGAGCAGCGGGAAATTGCGCGCTGAGAACGCCGATAAACATACAGTGCGACGCAACTCGAGAAATAGTATCGAAAGGTCAAAGAATTTTGAAGAAAAAAAATATTGAATCGTCGCGACGGCACATCACAGTCCCCGTAGGTGTCGAAGTCCCTACAATGAAATTATTTTTGAACAGCTCTGATAGCGCCCACGCAACAATGGTTGCTTGTATACTGTCAAATGCTCATATTCTGCGGCCTAAAGCTCATGGCACGGTGCGAAAACGCGCGCGCGGAGAAAGCGAAACAGTGCGCGGACAAGCATGCAGACGCGCAGTCGGTCGCTGCGAATCTACGCGATCGCTGCATTGAGGCTTCATTCTATTACGCTCCATTTAGTTATACAAACACTATAAGAACATATTTCACATAGTTTGCTCTCAGCGTTTACCTACCTTTCAAGCAATTAAGTAGCCGGTTCGGCAGACTCCATCGCGGCGACCGCGCGCAGTGGCGTTCACTGTACGTATTCGGTAAAGAGATAGCGACTGTAAACGATTGTGTGCTTTCAGTTGGCCCAAGATTATTATTTAGACAGTAAGAAACTTCTCTCGTTTCGAAAGTACTTACAGAAATGTCCGGGAAAGCTCGCGCGTGGTGTTTTCAGTGAGCGCTGACAGCAAAACCTATGAGGAGCGCACCACGTGATCCCTCATACTGCGCCAGCGAGGCGCTTCCGATAGAGGGCGACTCCGTAACTCCTCGCCGCCAACTCGGACTGCTGTACACAGCGCAGATATCGACGTTAGACCAGTTCGCGAATATTTTTGAGAATCTGTGTCCCATTTTGTCGAAATGCAGAAGGTGCAGACATGTGTGCCGGAGTGGGTTCCAAGATTTGAAATATTGTTGCACATGCTGGAATACTGATAACTTGTAGTCAGCAAACAGCTGACTGTTCTCCGTACTATGATCCTGTAATTCTGTTCTTCTGAGCTTGCAAACTGCGTGTCAAGCGAGGCAATTTAACTGCGAAGCTTTTCTTTTGAGGAACATGAGTTTCTTTTGTAGCAATTGCTACAAAATATGAGAGTCCTGCCACCTTTGGTTATCTCATGGTAATGGGGAACTTTCACAAGCGCTTTTAAAAGGCAGAAAACAAAAACTTAGTAATATTCGCTTAGCCCGTTATTGTAACCCACACTCCTCATTCACCTTTTGCAGGAACGCCAGAGCTTTACACTTTTTTTCTTCTTTTTATGATTGTCTACTTTTCCTCACTGATTTCATCATCATCAGCCTAGTTACGCCCACTGCAGGGCAAAGGCCTCTCCCATACTTCTCCAACTACCCCGGTCATGTACTAATTGTGGCCATGTTGTCCCTGCAAACGTCTTAATGTCACCCGCCCACCTAACTTTCTGCCGCCCCCTGCTACGCTTCCCTACCCTTGGAATCCAGTCCGTAACCCTTAATGACCATCGGTTATCTTCCCTCCTCATTACATGTCCGGCCCATGCCCATTTCTTTTTCTTGATTTCAACTAAGATGTCATTTACCCGCGTTTGTTGCCTCACCCAATCTGCTCTTTTCTTATCCCTTAACGTTACACCCATCATTCTTCTTTCCATAGCTCGTTGCGTCGTCCTCAATTTCAGCAGAACCCTTTTCGTAAGCCTCCAGGTTTCTGCCCCATGTGAGTACTGGTAACCAGTGGCGTAGCCAGGAATTTTGTTCGGGGGGGGCTACGCCACTGCCCCTCCCCCCCAAAGTGTGTGTATATATATATATATATATATATATATATATATATATATATATATATATATATATATATATATATAGCTTCACGTAGCAGCTCAGCCTCCTCCTTAAGAGGAAGCTTTAGCTCGGGTGCTCCTATTTAAGTACATGTAGCAGGGGAATTCGTTTTTCACTGCAACCACTTCACCAAATTTGAGGAGGTTTGTTGCATTTAAAAGAAAAAGTTTAATTCTAGTGACTACTGGCTTCGAATTTTTCATTTAGGTGGTCGATTATTTATTAAAAATTGGCCAAAATTGAAAATTTTCAGAAAACGAAACTATCAAGTTTAAAACTCTGTGACTCAACAATGAAAAATGATATCACAATTCTGTGAATCGCATATAATAGTACATCTACAGCAGGACAAAATAGATATGTTACACATGAATCTCAAAAAAATTTAGTATTGTGGAAATACGGCTTTTGCAGAACCCTTGTACACAACGTAACCAATTCACGTAAGATACAAATTGGCACAGCAAACTTGTCCGCTTTGACTGTTATAATAAATGCCGTTTACAAAACCACAATATCTGTTCTTCATGCATAGCTATTAGTTTGTAAACGTCGTGCTTCTATGTTTTCAAACTTTCGAATTTTCCAAAAGATTTTAAACAAAATTCAGGCCCTAAATCGAAGTTCTGTTTCCAACAGACACTAGGATTTAACTTTCTCTCTCAAATGCAGCCAATTTCAATAAAAGGGATTAGCAGGATTATCTCAGAAAAGCGTTTCTGCGTTTTACAAGTATTTGAATAGGCCGCGTCGGATTGGGCCCGAGCTAAAGCTTCCTCTTAAACAATTTATCGAGGGATCAAATACATGAATAATAACTGCATTGTCATTGCAAAAGATGCTGCAAACGAATTCTTGAAAGCTACGCACTATAAATACAAGTAAAGTATGTATTTTTTCATAAAATATTATACTCGTATGTGCCAAAAATTGTGCCCAACATAACTGACGTCAATGCTTCCATGTTTTTAGTCTATTTATTAAGTAAAGAAAATATCACACGAACTTTAGAACTGTATCAGTTCGAAACCAGGAAAGCAGTGCATGCCGCTGATATGAAAAATTAAACGGCAATGTACTGAACAAGTTGAGGACAAATATGTTAATGAAACTTTGTCATTCAAGAACCGTGCTTACATTCTTGTATATATGCGATGGCGAGTGAAAAATCTCAATGTCGCTGTCGTTTGTTCCAGTGTATTGTAAAGTTTTGTAAAGTTAACACTTTACAAAACCTTGGTACGTTCTAAATTAGAGTACGCATGCGCCATATGGGATCCTACTCAGACTACACTCATTCAAACTCTTGAAGCCATTCAGAATCGCGGCGCACGTTTTGTCTTGTCGAATTATTCACGTCATTCCAGTGTCACATCCATGAAGAAAACCCTAAACTTGCCTGATCTTTCGTTGCGTCGAAAGTCATCTCGCCTCAGCCTTTTTCATAAAATATATTATTATAACAACGAGATGAAGGACGTTTTGTTTCATCCACCTCATTACATTTCTTCAAGGATCGATCATCGCTTCAAGGTGGGGCTACCTTCTTGTCGCACAAAATTGTGTAATGACACTTTTGTTCCTAGAACAAGTGTCGCATGGAACCACCTTCCCTCCACAATCGCCAGCATTGCTGATGACCACCAGTTCAAGATCGCTTTACAAGACGCCTTGTAATACTTCTGTTTTTTTTGTTTGCTGCACGTCTTGCCATTTCTTTCCCACTCCTTTCTGTAGTGCCTTTGGGCCCTGAAAGTATTTTAAATAAATAAATAAATAAATAAATAAATAAATTACCCAGGAGTAGCTGTCCCTTGTCGTATATCGTGAGTAATTGCACCGAAGATATAGTCGCGACAGAGAGCACGTATAAAAAGCAAGGAGTTCTGCAAGATATATGAGGGCAAGTCAAATGAATGAGCCAACAACGGGGTACATTATTTAAAAGTAGTCTTCATGAGAATTTAGACATTTGTCCTGTTGACTAACGAGTTGCGTGATTCCCGTCTTATAAAACTCCTTGGGTTGCTGCTTCAAAAAGTCTGTATCTGGTTCCCTTGAGCTGTTTTTTTCGGTTGCCCCAAAATGTAGAAGTCGCAAGGTGACAGGTCTGAGCTGTATGGTGGATATTGCAGCGTTTCCCACTTGAACTTTGCCAGTTTTGTATTAACCACATAAGCGACGTGGGGACAGGCATTTTCGTGGAACAAGATGACCCCATGCATCAATTTTCCACGTTGTTCGTTCTTGATTGCGACACGCTGCCGTTCTGGCATTTCACAATAACGGAAACAATTGATAGCCTCTCAAGATTTAGCAAATTCTATCAGTAATGGACCCTGTCGATCGAAAAAAAAAGTCAACAACACCTTTCCAGCGGAAATGATGGCCTTTACGTTCCTTGGGCGTGGTAAGTTCGAATGTTTCCACTGTAAGCTTTGCCATCGTGTTTTAGGCTCGTAGTAGTGGCGCCAAGGTTCCTCCCCGATCACAGTTGCAAACAAGAAGTCGTCATGCTCATTGTGATACCCAATTAGATGAGTCAAGGCAGCGCGAAACTTCTCCGTCTTCTCGCGATGGATAAAAATCTTGGGGATCCATTGCGCACCAAAGAGCCGATAACCGAGAATCTCATGAATTATGGCGTGAACCGAACCTTGACTGATGTTCAGACGGTCTGCCAGTTCATCGATGCTTATCCTCCGTTCTTGTTTCAGCAGCTCATGAACCTTTGATATTGTGTGGGGGGTGATTGCACGATGGTTTTGGCCCAGTCTTGGAATGTCTTTGCAACTTCCTTTGAACCGTTTGCTCCAACGCTTCACAGTGGTCAATGAAATGCAGTGTTCAACGTACACGGCATTCATATGGTGATTAATTTCTGTTTTGGAAACACCTTCAGCTGTCAAAAACTTCGCGACACCGAGCTGTTCAACTTTTGAAGTGTCCATTATGTGACGCAACCATATTCAACCCAGTGTATGAGAGCATTAAAGAACATTTATCATCACACCTGCGTGTCACTTTTGTAAATGAGACATGCCGTTCTCCTACGCGCATGCCTCGTAGATAATGAACCGAACCATTATTGCGCGGTTAGGGTAGGCTCACTTTCATTTGACTCGCCCTCGTACATTAGAAAAGCAAAGATACAGTGGGATATGCAAATGCGAAAATACGGCTTGATAAAGGACAAAAAAAGTGTCACTGGAAGCAAAGTTCACTGCATGTATACACAAAACCTCGCAACAAGATTTTTAAGTATACGTATAAGTCTCCAATGAGTCTATGTATGTAAGAAGAAGTAACTGTATATAATGCGTCAAACAAGGCAAATAAACATGTTGCACAATCATAGATTCACAGAATCCTAGATTCCGCCCCCATTCCATCCACTCCCCCCGATGTATTGCGCGCGACGGAAGGCGGCGCGCTTGCTCCCCGCTTTTCTCCTTTGCGCACACAAGACTGAGCCACCATCGTCGGCTCACCCATTCCACCTCCTTTCCTACGCTTTCACTCGCACATACAGCATGCAGCGCGTGGTCACGATGTTATCACACTTGGACTTTATACGAAACATGAAGTCGATGGCAGGAATGCGCCTGGAGTGTCCATATAATTGCTTTCGCAACAATATAATAAACGTATCCGGCAGCTGAAGCGTCCCGTCGCCCATTACTTTCCGCAAAAGAAGTATCAAAATCGAACTTTCACCATGCGATAATTCGCTGCGCCGCAACAATGTATATTTTTTGTGTGAGGCGGAGGCACCGAAATGAAAAAAAAAAAACGCATAGGAAAGTATGTTGGCCAGAATCTAATGCCTACTTCGGGCACCTAATGGGGCTACGGAAGGAATACCGAAGAAAACATGAGACGCTTGGTCCACTGAGAACCATACGCATACTGCTCAGTATCCGACAGCGGCGAAACAAGACTTTCCGGAAAGATTCCGCTCAAGGAATCCGGTGCAATCCTTCGAGTCCCCACAGTGATGGCGGCGAGCAACCATTGTTTTTTTTTTCTCGTCTGCTAGCCAGAAAGCGTCCAAAACTCTGTCCGGTGAAAATCCACTCGGCCCGAGCAAACCGAACGCGCACCGAAGTGCACCGCATGGTGGTCGGGGCCATACGAGAAAAACGTATGCGCTCTGGTTGGCTCTGGCAGCCCGCGGTTAGGTTAGCGAGAACAAAAAAAAATTGAAGAGGCTCAATGTGTCCTCGCGAATAAAAGTCAAAGTAGAAAAAATAAATAAGAACGTAGTTACTTTGGGTGGCTTTAGTGTCTTGACATGGATGTTCTGGCGTAGCTTAAAAAAAATGTTGATATTTTTTTATGTGACATGACGGCACAAATGAACCACCCCAACGCTTCGTTCATTGGACCTCGCTGCCTGCTTTGTCAACTCATCTGCTAGTGTGCTGATTTGGCTTGTCTCGTTGTATGTTCCGATGTAAGACTTTAGAAAAGTCAATAGACCTTTGGCGTCAAATGTTTATAACAACATGAAACCCACAATGTTCCGCGATTGAAAACCTAAAGCACAACTTTGGAAATGTCAGTGCACCTTTCACATCAAGAGCTTATGAGATTTATACCCATAAAGTTTCGCAATTGATATCCATGCGCTCCATAGATTCCGTGGCCTCAGTGAGATGCCGCGGTGAGCCCGCTCACCATCAAAGCGCCCTTGAAACTTTGTGCTCGGATGGGACTGCTTGGCGTTATGTGACTCCCGGTGTATGGGCGTTGCCACGAAATCCAGCCTGAGTTCGCAATCTTCGCGGTTAAATGTCTTTTCGAGCGTCAAAAAGACATTCTAGACAAAATCCAGAGTGATTTTGTCTAGCGACCCCTGCGACCAAAGCGACCCCCGGCGCCGGGGGTCGCTTTGGTCGGCGGTGCATGGACAGCACGAAAAAATTTCGGGGGGGGCTGAAGCCCCATAAGCCCCCCCCCTGGCTACGCCCCTGCTGGTAACACACAGCTGTTATACACTTTCCTTTTGCGGGATAGTGGCAACCTGCTCTTCATGATTTGAGAATGCCTGCCGAGCGCCCCATAGCCCATTCTTATTTTTCTGGTTATTTCAGTCTCATGATCCGGATCCGTGGTCACTATCTGCCCTAAGTAGATGTATTCCCTTACCACTTCCAGTGCCTCGCTACCTATCGTAAACCGCTGTTCTCTTCCGAGACTGTTAAACATTACTTTAGTTTTCTGCAGATTAATTTTCAGACCCACCCTTCTGCTTTGCCTCTCCAGGTCAGTGAGCATGCATTGCAATTGGTCTCCTGAGTTACTAAACAAGGCAATATCATCAGCGAATCGCAAGTTGCTAAGGTATTCTCCAGCAACTTTTATCCCCAATTCTTCCCACTCCAGGTCTCTGAATACCTCCTGTAAACATGCTGTGAACAGCATTGGAGAGATCGTATCTCCCTGTCTGACGCCTTTATTTATTGGGATTTTGTCTCACTGATTTAGTCCTGTTCTAATCTATTGTTTTTTTTGTTTGGATGCGGTCGGCGCATGCATTCTTTAGATGTATGTACACGGTCGTCCACTTCCAATTTGAACACGGCTCCGGGCGGCCGGCGAGGCCGGCGCTCCGCGGAGCGCCGCTCGTGGGCGCCGGGGTAACTAACGCGCCGGCGCACTGGCAGCCACACGCCTGGCCTCAGCCGCCAGCACACACTAGTGCAGACGCGCTGTAGCAGACGACGCGGCTCCGGCCACACTTGGGGCGGCCAGTGCGCCGGTGCGTTAGTTACCCCGGCGCCCACGAGCGGCGCTCCGCGGAGCGCCGGCCTCGCCGGCAGCCCGGAGCCGTGTTCAAATTGGAAGTGGACGACCGTGTACATGCCTAACAACGACACACTCACCGGCCCCTTCGCCCCCCTCTCACACACGCACGAATAAACGCTCACACACAAACAGCAAACAGAAACATTCTCAAATGAAAAACGCACAAACGTTTTCCTTTTTTAGCGCTTCTAATCGCACGAACAGCGTTGCCATAGAGATTTATCGATACATGCATGCGCGCCCTTCCATTAGGATCACAGGAATCGGCCCGGCAACTGCACCGCGCGCTATCGGGAAAACAGGGACGCCTGAAGTATGCGCAACATTGCTACACATAAAGCCACCGCTAGTTTATTGATATGCTTCATTTTTTATTGTTTTCTATATATAATGGCCGCTATGCGTTGCTCGATGTGCGTTCGTAAACAAAACGCACTCGATCATCCCATGATCGCTTGTATAAAGAACAGTGACGCCACTGTGCGGATCAGTCGAAACATTCCTGCCGCTTGACTACGACTACAAGATCATGGTAGGGCCCTGTGTGTGTTTATCGAATAGCCGTGTTCATGGTGAACGTTAAACAACGCAAAAGGACGAATTGGCAAGACGAGATGGCAACATATACAGGCCCGTGCTTGTTGCCTTCTCTGCTTGTCCTTCTTTCGTCTCTTCGAGCTGTTAACGTTCACCGTGATCCAGAACCGACTAGCTCGCCAAGAAGCCATCACGAAGTACTAGACAACTGCCTTATTCAACTTTCTCGCTGCTTGCCTTGTCTTTTTTTTTTTTTTTTCTGGTGTGATAAGCAGCCGGCAGAACTGAAAATTGCGCGCTAGGTATTATTTGCTCTCGGAGCTGGGAGATGGCGCTAAAGTACAAACGCGCCTCTCTCTCATTTGTTCCTCGCTTCAGCTCTTCCCATCTCTCCCTCGCGAAAAATGTGGTCGTGTGCACACCACACCGTTGTCGTGTGGTCTGACAGGCTAGGTGCGCGCACAATGGGTGCATTTGTTGGATGCTGATCTTCGACGAGCCGCACGGTATCAACGGCCGGAAAGGTGACGTACTGCTACTTTAACTGTTCGCCAATTGGCAGGACCGGATGTACGAAAAAGCGCGGAGGCGCCTGCGCGAGTAGAGACACAAATGCCGCGCCGTTTTTGTGTCGTGTTTGCTGCTGCTGCTGCGCTGCTTGCTATCAAACTTTTGACGGCTCTAAGACAAACCAGAAGCAGAGCGCTCGCTTTCTTTCACTGGTTTGCGCAGTCAAAGCTCGCGTTAGACGAGCGTTTGACAACCAAGGTCTCAAGAGCGTGCGAGCGTTCGTGTGAACAAACGCGTCCGCTTGCGTGGAAGCGAAAGCGGCGTGTTCGTTCCGATGCATGCGTGTCCTAGGTGTTGGGTAGGCTTCGCTGCAGTGCTTTGGCGGACGCCTCGCCCCTCTCGCGCCTGGTCAGAGAGGAAATCTCCTCCGCATCCTTTTTCGCAGCTATTTCCAAACAAGGCTATGTCGCTGAGAATGCAGCATCTGGAAGTGCGGTGCCGCTTAGTCCTCTCTCTGTGAAGAAAAAAATCTCAAGGCAAGACGCGCGACCGCAGCTGTTTCGTCGGGTTTGTTGTGTCGTACCGTCGGTGCGCGCGTTCCGCTGTTTTAAAACGCTCTGCGAAAAGTCGCGACACAAACCTCTTTGCCTATTTTTTAGGCAGTAAAAGAAGAAAAGAATGGCCGCTGTTGAGCCGCACGGCTGGCCATATAATGCTCGTGGCATTGTATATTTTCGGTGAAATAAGAGGAATGTGAGTTGAATGTAATATCGCTTTCGGTTCCGTTGCTATCGTGCGCTGATAAAACTATTTAATAGACTTTACGTGACAAACTGCTTGTACTGTCTCCGCGAGCTTGCAGCCTCGAACGACTTCAAGGTTACAGTATGTGCTAGCTGTCGGATTTCCGTTGATATTCGTTGCTTAAAATAAAATAGGAATGACCATGCTTGTTTATAATCTGTTTCTATAGCTGTTTTAGTCACTGTAGATATATTGGTATTGCTGTCAAATTCCAAAAGGCGTCATCAATTGGTTTCTTCAATTCACTTTTCAGCAGCAAGATATATATATATATTGGTCAACTGGCTACGTGTTGCGTGCAATGTAACATTGATTTACTGACGACAAGGTACGGACACTCCTAATTTTGCTTTTATAAGGCGCTGGCAGGTTTGGATTGTATAACCCGTTCGTCGGAAAGTTTCTACGTCCTGGCCCTAAGTTGGGGTTGCGTTATCAGCTTCTTCTCCAGCTGTGACTGTGTGTTTTGTGACCTCACTTATTAAGCTATAGTACTGATCGAACCGATTAAAAGCTGAATCTGTAACATATTTTTTATGTTTTGCATTATGATGTGAAGTATTGTGGGCCAAGTTACAGGAGTCTCGTCATATATTTTTGATGCATATTCAATATGACATTGTCTGTATATGAGATGTGAAGCTTAACAATTGTGTGTGTGTGTTTTCGATGAAGTAACGTCAGCGTTTTAACACTGTTAGGTGTGCTGGAATATAAAACACAAGTGGTGTTTTAGACCTGACCGTGCAAACATCTAAAGCAAATGGTCATACTTGTGCAAGTGTATATGTTTACAGAAAAAGTCAAGGTAATAAAGAGGAAAGGAACATTATATATGCTAGGAAGCAAATGAACATAATGTACACCCTTGCAATTTTTTTTAACCATAGCACGCGAGCGTCGACGGTAAGGCGTGTCCGCGGCCTCGTAGTGGCCAGGGACGGCGGGTGGTCGTGCAAGGTGAACTCTAGTTCGAATGTGTACTGCTGCACTGTTCGCTTCAGGAGCGCCCCTCACCGCTGCAAGGCCACTGACATGTCGTGTGGTCGGCGCTCGCGCGTTATTTAAAAAAAAATTGCAAGTGTGTACACGAATGAAGAACTGTTTGTTCATGATCAACTCGATGTTTATTACTCATCATCATCAGCCTGGTGAATATTAAAGCATTTGACTGGCTTGCTTTTTCTCCAACTATTTCACCATCTCACTTCTCTACTTGCAAGGCAGCATGTATGTGCTAGTGCCTGTAAACCTTGTCATGATTATAGATTGTCCCTTTTGCTTCAGAAATGTTTTCTTTACACTAAATAAGAGCAGTTTAGAATTTAGTGTGAGCCATGCAAGTGGCTAGAATGGGGCTAAATAAAAAGCATGCTCTCTGTGGACGATGTGGCATCAAACAGGCTGACATCGTAGTTCATGTCACTGAAGGAATATTTTTTCCAGGATGGATAATGTGCAAAAATCACACCACAGTGGCTACCACCACACCTTCAGCAAATTATGTAATCCTCCTTGTAATGCAAAAGCACCCGTGTACCATGCATTGGGTGCATGTTAAAGAACTTCAGGTGGCCAAATTTAATCCGGAGCCCGCCGTTATGGCGTGCCTCATAATCATATGGTGGTTTTGCCCCTTAAAACCCAGGAATTTAATCCTCCTTGTATTTTTTATGATAAACATGACAAGATCTCTGATGGCATCCTGGTGTTAGTTTACTAATGCATGTGAAATGCACTTGCCCAAGCACAAAACTAGCTTCTTCTTCTTTTCTTTTTTTGTGTCTCTGCAAGGTTTCTGAACAAGATGCTTGAAGCAAATAGTGTGCATGTGACAGAGTGGTACCTAGGAATGTACACATCTCAAGCTACACCAGCGCTGATCACAAGATAGAAATATTAAAGCGCAATTTTCAGCCGGTAGCCAACATATTGTGAAGCAGCTAGTCTGATGCCTGTGGTCCATTTAAGCAACCTTTTTTTTATTTTTCAGGGAAAAGTACATTGTCATTTTCATTTCATCACTTCATAACTGTGAAGGTTGTGGAGCCTTTACACCTTAAGCTGGGGGCGTATTCTGTAAGTGTTCACCTAGTGGACATGTCCATTTCGTCTGCTGCTAAAGTTCTGATTGGCTGGGCTGGGGTAAGTGTGAGGAGACAAGTGCCCTCAGCCAATTAGCACTTCAGCAGCAGAATAGGAAATGGACATGTCCACTTGGTGGACACTTACAGCATATCCCCCCCTAGTTAGTTGCATGACCTAATATTAATTTTACATCTGCAGTTAAGGCAAAACCTGTCAGCGCTTCTGTAAATTCATTACAATTCTGTTCTCCAAAGAAGGTTTGAGGACACTGTCAGGGCCAGATTAGGAAAAATGGGGGCCCTAGGCCAATGCGCATGCAGGGCTAGGGCCCTTCTCTATACTGACCCCCCCCCCCCCCCCCTGTCACCTGCTACACTACTGGAAATATGCCACGTTTCATTTTAATTCCGCCAAATTAAAAAAAAAACAAAGTGCGATCAATGGGATTATTATTATTGTTATTATTATACGGAAAACAACAAAACTTGCTTGAAACGCATTCTGTTGTAAACAACAACACATATATTCACTTTGTGATTAATCTGCATTCTGTTTTCAGCAAAAGCTATGCTTTAAGGAAAAATTTAGTGCACTTAAGACGAACAAGAACATAGAAAAGACAACACAGCTCAGATGTCGATCCTTCTGAAGCTAGGCTTTGTTTGCATCGCTAAGTTTAATCCCGTGAGGAGACACATAGTTGTATCCACAACATTCTTTATTAAAATTCAAGCATCTGACTGCACTAATCATTATACACGTTACTCTATAAATATCCAATAGATATATGCAATACAAACACAATAAAAATGCACTAGAACACAAATGAAAATTACAAACTGTAATTACAAAACATTATTTGAAAATATTTTCATGAAAGGTAAGACAAGCAAGGACGACACCAATTAAACATGCCACTATCAAAAACAACAAAAATACAGTTCTTTATGAGCACGCTAAATATCACAAGAAGAACAAACAAGAGACGAACAACGAAGATTTGCATATCTTGAATTACACTGCACAGCGTTTCGTTGGCAACGTGGAGGCTGGGAAGCGACACAACGAACTTCTTGGAACTATTCATGTATAGCGCAAACAGTCCTCTTTTAAAATGGCATCTTTCGCGCCTCCGCTTTGGCGAAATCAGATATAGTCTGTTCGAAGGATAGATCTCGGAGGAGGTCGCTTTCAATGGACATGATAGCAAGCGAGTTCACCTTGTCGTCAGGGAGGCACGAACGAAGGCGATTTCTTATCAGCAACAACTTGGAAACCGATTGTTCGATCTCACAGTTTGCCACGGATATGCCTAAGTACATTCGCAAAGCTTTAGAAAGGTTTGGAAACACCACAATAAGCTTTCTTTCATGCAGAAACTTCATTATTCCCAGGGGACTCGTGTCACACAGAGTTGTGCAGAAAGTTCGTAAACTGAACGATTTCAGCGGAAAATGCTGGCTCCAAATAATTTTCGTAGGTTTTCACCAACATCTCAGCCTGCTGTGCCAGAGAAGGTTCGCTCCCAACTTCTGTCAGCAATTTTAAGAATCCGACCCTTTCGCAGAGTTCAGTGTAGGCAGCCTTTTGCACTCGCAAAGCAGAGCCTAGACTGTCAAGTACAACATTGTAGGTCTCTACGATAAACTTTTTTCTACCTTGTAGCGCACTATCGCTTTTTCTGTCCGGGTGCTTACTCAAAACGATGCGCTTGCCCTCATCCTGATAACATTGATTGGTACTTAGCGTGTGTGCTCTCTCTTCGAAGGTATCAAAGAGAGGTCGCAAAGAATTAAGAAAGCCTTCTAGAGAGCTCAGCAGGTCTACAGCAGTTGAAATATCTAGGCCTGTTTTCTGAAGTAGTACGCTCGTTTTGTCAAAGCACTCCAAGATTTCACTCCAGAAAGTCGCCATGAATGCAGTCTCTAGTTTTGTCATTTTCTTGAAGAGAGAGTGTGCTTCGTTCCTAGTGTCACTGTTTTCTTCCTCGTTCTTTGATATAGCTTCAAGGCAACACAAGACTGCATTGAAATTTTTTGGAATGGCCTTGCATGATTCAGCGTGTCTTGACCACCTGGTCTCGGAGAAACTTTTCAAAACAAGCCCCTTTTGAGCGAGCCAAGCAAACTTCATTAGCAGTGCTCTGTCCTCTCAACACTGTTGTTCAGCTTTGCTCTGTACTGGCACTGGCTAAATGCAAAGCTTCCAGACCTCTCAAGCAGATAGCTCATTGAAATCCCACCAACACATCCTATACATTACAGTTATGTGTACATGTCCATCTTGGATAAAGACTACCACACATAATCTGGTTTATGATGTCACCATACTGCGACATTCACCCATGATACACGACGAATTAATTGCGTATGGGTCAATACTATAATGTCTGCCTTGGGAAGCAAAGAAAAAGCTGTCTGTGCTCATTGCGATTGTTCAAGAGGTTGCTAGACCTTGAAGAAACTAGAAACTATTGTGTAAATATTTGTTACTTGAGGTCAAAGCATGGCTGGCACCCCTCCAACAGTGCCAAGCAGCATGTTCACATAATGCATTTCTCAACTTTTTTTCCTGCACTCCCATGAAGAATGGAAGCATTTCAATTTACCTGCCTTTCGTTTTAGTTATTTGTTCCATGAAACGCCAAACACCATGAGGCAAATTTGAGCTTTTAGCGAGCTGAAAGGGTCATTGGTCACCTCCTGTGCACATGTGTAGGTGCAGGATGACTTATTACTTTTTTTTTTTTCTGCACTTTGTGCAGGAGGGCCATGGTCAAACGTTGCAGTGGGTGAGGTGCCCGCTGCAATGTTCGCATGGCGGGGGGAATCCCAGCCTGGAGTCCCTTGCACCCGAGCCCGGGCTTCCTGCTTAAGTGCGGCAAGGAGCACGAGAAACTCAAGCTCCGCATCCGTTCGCAGCTGCAGAGCCACATGCTGAGGTAACTACCACCATTCTCTTGAACCAAAGAGAGTGCAGAGTAATGAGGTACAGGGTGAGTGGCCGGGAAAGAGTGGCAAACATGCTGTCTCCTTACAATCCTTTCTGCTTCGTTGTGCAGATCACGGCTCTTTACACGTGGCTGCCTCCCGGTGGGACAACTGTCTTCACAACTACGTCATTGCCCTTGTTCATGGCGCATCTTGTCAACGGCATCGTTTCGTATCGAAATGTAGCCCCGACTGCCTTTCTTGGGATTCATGAGAGGGCATCATCATCGAAGACAACGGCTCCTGCCACACACATAAAAGCCTGGAAATCATCGTATTCCTTCAGTGGCCAGGAAAGAGTGGCAAACACGCTGTCTCCTTACAATATTTTCTTCTTCGTTGTGCAGATCACGGCTCTTTACACATGGCTGCTTCCCGGTGGGACAACTGTCTTCACAACTACGTCATTGCCCTTGTTCATGGTGCATCTTGTCAACGGCAGCGTTTCGTATCGAAATGTAGCCCTGACTGCCTTCCTTGGGATTCACGAGAGGGCATCATCATCGATGACAACGGCTCTTGCCACACATATAAAATCCTGGAAATCATCGTATTCCTTCAATGGCCAGGAAAGAGTGGCAAACACGCTGTCTCCTTACAATATTTTCTTCTTCGTTGTGCAGATCACGGCTCTTTACACATGGCTGCCTCCCGGTGAGACAACTGTCTTCACAACTACGTCATTGCCCTTGTTCATGGTGCATCTCGTCAAAGACAGCCTTTTGTATCGAAATGTAGCCCCGACTGCCTTCCTTGGGATTCACGAGAGGGCATCATCATCGATGACAACGGCTCTTGCCACACATATAAAATCCTGGAAATCATCGTGTTCCTTCAGTGGCCAGGGAAGAGCGGCAAACATGCTGTCGCCTTACAATCCTTTCTGCTTCGTTGTGCAGGTTAGTAGATACCCGCCTTCGCACGCTAGACGTTCTAGCAATCGTTCTTTGCGGCTCTTCCCCGGCCCACTTCTTTTGTTTGACATTGCCAATGAATGTGTATGTGTATGCTAAGAATCACTAGCTCCGGACAGGTCGCCATGGGAATATGAACCTGGCAACGTTTAATACTAGAACGTTATCTAGTGAGGCGAGTCTAGCAGTGCTATTGGAGGAATTAGAGGGCAGTAAATGGGATGTAATAGGGCTCCGTGAGGTGTGCAGTACAAAAGAAGCATATACAGTGCTAAAAAGCGGGCACGTCCTGTGCTACCGGGGCTTAGCGGAGAGAAGAGAACTAGGAGTCGGATTCCTGATTAATAAGAATATAGCTGGTAACATACAGGAATTCTATAGCATTAGCAAGAGGGTGGCAGGTCTTGTTGTGAAACTTAATAAGAGGTACAAAATGAAGATTGTACAGGTCTACGCCCCTACATCCAGTCATTATGACCAGGAAGTGGAAAGCTTCTATGAAGACGTGGAATCGGCGATGGGTAGAGTGAAAACTAAATACACCATACTAATGGGCGACTTTAATGCCAAGGTAGGCAAGAAGCAGGCTGGAGACAAGGCAGTTGGGGAATATGGCATAGGCACTAGGAATAGCAGGGGAGAGTTATTAGTAGAGTTTGCGGAACACAATAATATGAGGATAATGAATACCTTCTTCCGCAAGCGGGATAGCCGAAAGTGGACGTGGAGGAGCCCGAACGGCGAGACTAGAAATGAAATAGACTTCATACTCTGCGCTAACTCTGGCATCATACAAGATGTGGACGTGCTCGGCCAGGTGCGCTGCAGTGACCACAGGATGGTAAGAACTTGAATTAGCCTAGACCTGAGGAGGGAACGGAAGAAACTGGTACATAAGAAGCCGATTAATGAGTTAGCGGTAAGAGGGAAAATAGAGGAATTCCAGATCAAGCTACAGAACAGGCATTCTGCTTTAACTCAGGAAGAGGACCTTAGTGTTGAAGCAATGAACGACAATCTTGTGGGCATAATTAAATAGTGTGCAATGGAAGTCGGTGGTAACTCCGCTAGGCAGGATACCAGCAAACTATCTCAGGAGACGAAAGATCTGATCAAGAAACGCCAATGTATGAAAGCATCTAACCCTACAGCTAGAATAGAACTAGCAGAACTTTGGAAGTTAATCAACAAGCGTAAGACAGCTGACATAAGGAAGTATAATATGGATAGAATTGAACATGCTCTCAGGAACAGAGGAAGCCTAAAAACAGTGAAGAAGAAACTAGGAATTGGCAAGAATCAGATGTACGCGTTAAGAGACAAAGCCGGCAATATCATTACTAATATCGATGAGATAGTTCAAGTGGCTGAGGAGTTCTATAGAGATTTATACAGTACCAGTGGCACCCATGACGATAATGGAAGAGAAAATAGTCTAGACGATGAATTCGAAATCCCAAAGGTAACGCCAGAAGAAGTAAAGAAAGCCTTGGGAGATATGCAAAGGGGGAAGGCAGCTGGGGAGGATCAGGTAACAGCAGATTTGTTGAAGGATGGTGGACAGATTGTTCTAGAGAAACTGGCCACCCTGTATACGCAATGCCTCATGACCTCGAGCGTACCGGAATCTTGGAAGAACGCTAACATAATCCTAATCCATAAGAAAGGGGACGCCAAAGACTTGAAAAATTATAGACCGATCAGCTTACTGTCCGTTGCTTACAAACTATTTACTAAGGTAATCGCAAATAGAATCAGGAGCACCTTAGACTTCTGTCAAGCAAAGGACCAGGCAGGATTCCGTAAAGGGTACTCAAAAATAGATCATATTCACACTATCAATCAGGTGATAGAGAAATGTGTGGAATATAACCAACCCTTATATATAGCTTTCATTGATTACTAGAAAGCGTTTGATTCTGTCAAAACCTCAGCAGTCATGGAGGCATTACAGAATCAGGGTGTAGACGAGCCGTATGTAAAAATACTGAAAGATATCTATAGCGGCTCCACAGCCACCGTTGTCCTCCATAAAGCAAGCAACAAAATCCCAATAAAGAAAGGCGTCAGGCAGGGAGATACGATATCTGCAATGCTATTCACAGCGTGTTTACAGGAGGTATTCAGAGACATGGATTGGGAAGAATTGGGGATAAAAGTTAATGGAGAATACCTTAGTAACTTGCGATTCGCTGATGATATTGGCTTGCTTAGTAACTCAGGGGACCAATTGCAATGCATGCTCACCGACCTGGAGAGGCAAAGCAGAAGAGTGGGTCTAAAAATTAATCTGCAGAAAACTAAAGTAATGCTTAACAGTCTCGGAAGAGAACAGCAATTTACAATAGGCAGCGAGGCACTGGAAGTGGTAAGGGAATACATCTACTTAGGGCAGGTAGTGACGGCGGATCTGGATCGTGAGACTGAAATAATCAGAAGAATAAGAATGGGCTGGGGTGCATTTGGCAGGCATTCTCAGATCATGAACAGCAGGTTGCCATTATCCCTCAAGAGAAAAGTATATAATAGCTGTGTCTTACCAGTACTCACCTACGGGGCAGAAACCTGGAGGCTTACGAAAAGGGTTCTACTCAAATTGAGGACGACGCAACGAGCTAGGGAAAGAAGAATGATAGATGTAACGTTAAGGGATAAGAAAAGAGCAGATTGGGTCAGGGAACAAATGCGAGTTAATGACATCTTAGTTGAAATCAAGAAAAAGAAATGGGCATGGGCCGGACATGTAATGAGGAGGGAAGATAACCGATGGTCATTAAGGGTTACGGACTGGATCCCAAGGGAAAGGAAGCGTAGCAGGGGGCGGCAGAAAGTTAGGTGGGCGGATGAGATTAAGAAGGTTGCAGGCACGGCATGGCCACAATTAGTACATGACCGGGGTTGTTGGAGAAGTATGGGAGGGGCCTTTTCCGTGCAGTGGGCGTAACCAGGCTGATGATGATGATGATTATGATGTGTATGTGTATTCAAGTTACTTCTTCTGTCTGGCGATGTAGAGTTGAACCCTGGTCCTAAGGATGGCCAGAATAATGGCGTCCTCGCCGCAGTTACTGTTCTGTCAAATAAGTCAAATGCTCGTCATGCTGAGCTGATTGATATGCTTACACTTGAAAAATAACCAAGAGCAACTTGAGAAAAAGGTATCCAACTTGGCTACCCGTCAGGCTGCTATTGAGTCCCTTGTTGAGTCTTTTGACTCATTCCAAATTGTGAATCTGCCGGGCATTGTCAATGAAGCCGTCAATGACCACACTGCTGCTTTGACTTCACGTTTGTATGAGCTCGAGGACAGATCGTGTCGGGACAACCTTATTTTCTATGGCCTTGCAGGCAACCCATCTGAAACATGGACGCAATCTGAACATCATTTATGCGATGTCCTTTCTAGAACTTTAAATCTTAGTTTCTCTGACGATGCTATCTCACGTGCTCACAGATTAGGCCAATGCTACGCCAAACGACAGCAACCGATCATTCGCTTCGTAATATCTTATCTCAACGCTCCAAATTCCGTGACTCGAGCATCTCCGTTGGTGAAGATTTTTGCGTGGCTATGCGTCATTCGCGTAAAAAGCTAGTTGAATTATGAAAGGCTAGCGGCCAACAATTCATGCTTTGTTTCAATAAACTGTATATTAACAAGAAGTGCTATGTATACTGTCATGTTGCCCGCCAAGTACGTGAAATGAATCCTTCCGACAGGAGTGGCAACAGTAGTAACATATCCAGTGCCACTTCAAGCAATTCCCATACACCACAGTTGTAGCCACCCTATGGTACTACAGAAAGATTAGTTTCCGTCCTGTATTCCAACATACGCAATGTATGCAATAAACGTGATCAGCTGTCCACAGTTGACACATGTGAAGCTGATGTGGTGCTGACTGAAACATGGCTTTCGAGTAAAATTACTTATCTCAAAATATTGGTATGTCAAAATAGTTGCAAATTCTTTCGATATGATTGTGACACGGGCACTGGTGGTGGTGTATTGATAGCTGTCCATGACGGGATTATCTGCAGCAACATAGTGCTTTCATAACCTCTTGAATTCGTACGCATGCATTTACGTGCCGAGCACAGGGACTTCATTTTTTGTGCGTGTTACCGCTCACCTACTTCATGTAACACGTTTTGTTCAGACTTTCATGATGCACTCAGCAGTATAACCATAACATTTCCCTCATATCCTTTATTGATCCTGGGCGACTTGAACTAACGTACTATTAATTGGTGTACTGATTTTCCCTCAGTAGTTAATTGTTCATCTGAGTGCTCATCTTTCATCACTGTTTGTTTGGAATTTAACTTAATGCAGCTCACTCTTAAACCAACTCAGTGCAGAACACATTCTGCTAATATCTTGGATTTAATCCTCGCTACAGCACTCGACCTTGTTTCCACTATAACTTACCTGCCAGGTTTAAGTGATCATTGTATAATGCATCTTGACTTACGCGCTTCTGTTCCTTCTAATAAATCGTCCAAACAAATTCGCTATAATAAAAATGCTGACTTTGATTCTATTAACCAGGCATTATAATTGTTTATCACTGACTATTTTCCTAACTTCCACTCAAGAACCATTGAAGAAAATTGGTGCCTATTTAAGCAGGAAATACTTTTGCTTGTTCGTCGATTCATTCCAATTAGACGTATCACCTCTAACTCACAAGCACCATAGCTCAATGCATGTCTTAAATGTCTGCTAAATAAAAATAGACTTTTTTGGCACACCAAGACAGCCAATAATGCAGAGCGTTGGCACGCCTATGTCACTGCTGACTGCAAATACAAGCAAGCTGTCGCACTTTCTAAGAGCAAATTTTATCAAGTTACTCTGCCTTCAATTCTTCATGATAACCCGTGGAAATTTTGGAATATAGTCATTGACAAGAAGCCATCTTCGTTTGAACTGTGTGATGAAAATGGTGTTACTATAGCCCCAATGACTGCTGCGAAGCATTAAACAATGTATTTGTGTCATTCTTTTCTGCTAGATCATCCCATGCTTATTCTGACATCCTGTTTGCTAATTACATTCCTCTGAACCCCGTTTCTTTGCTAGTTGCTAGTTTGATTACAAAGCTAAAGATATCTTCGTGTGCAGGAATTGATCATATCAATTACAAGTTTCTTAAAAACGTGGCGACGTATTCTTCTTTAATACTCGGTCACTATAATTATCCACCTTGCCTAATGATTGGAACGGAGGGAAGATAGTTCCACTGCATAAATCAGGACCCATTAACTCTCCATTTAATTATAGGTCCATATCATTAACCAGCATACCCTGTAAGCTCATGGAACATGTCATTTACTCGCATCCTATTACTTTTTTGGAATCAAACTCGTTTTTTGCTAACTGTCAGCATGGTTTTAGGGAATTTTTTTCATGTGGCATTCAGCTCTTAGTTTTTACTAAGTTTATTTAGTACTGCAGAGAAAGGACTAGCAATTGATTGTACATTCGTGGATTTCGTGAAATCTTTCGACTCAGTGTCACAAATTGCTTTTCTTTAAGTTGAAAAAACTTAATATCGACACTAATATCTTGCACTGGGATTGAATGCTTCCTTTCTGACCGGCTTCCATTATGTATCTGCTAACGGACATGACTCTTCTATCACTTTTGTGCAGTCTGGTGTACCTCAGGGGTCTGTTTTGGGTCCACTACTCTTTCTAATTTTTAATGACTTCTCCAAGTTCATTACTGACTTTTAGAAAACTTTTCGCCGATGACTGCGTAGTTTACTGCGTCATCACTAACACCTCTAAACATGCTGCCCTGCAATCCAACCTTACTGTCATATTTTCTTGGTGCTCGGATTCTTTAATGACCCTTAATATTAATAAATGTAAAAGCATGCGTGTCTCAAGGACTTCCTCCTGCCCTGTTTCTCTCAACTATACCCTCAATAACGCACCATTAGCCTCTGTAGCATCTTACAAATATCTTCCTTACATATCACTAGTAATCTCTCGAACGTACATCTCCAATACATATTTATAACGCTAACTGCATGCTCGGTTTCATACGTCTCAATTTTTCCAGTGTGATTGTTCACGTTAAGTTACAACTTTATAAAACATTGGTGCCTCCTAAGCTCAATTATGCCTACTCCATTTGGGACCCTGGTCAAGCTAATCTAACAAATCTTCTTGAATAACTTCAGAAGAGGGCCGCCCATTTCATTTTATCAAATTATGCATGTCATGCAAGCATATCATCAATGAAACAGACCTCGCAGTACTTCGTAAGTTTATGTGCTTATGCCTCTTTCATAGGATTTACTACACTGATCCCTTTCTTAAAGATGAGTTGTTCCTTCACCCATCCTACATTTCACCTCACATCGATCACCAAATGAAGGTGGGGGTACCACCATGCAACTCCAAATCTCACTTCCAATCATTTATACCATGCACTGCCGACGAATGGAACCATCTTCCCACCTCCATCGCTGCCATCTCTGACATCACTAGCTTCAAGAAGATTGCCAATGACTACATATTTACTCACCACTCCTCTCTGTAATGCCCTTGGGCCTTGAGAGTATGTAAATAAATAAATAAATAAATAAATAAATAAATAAATAAATAAATAAATAAATAAATTTTTTTATTGAATTGAGACGAAAAATTTAGTTTTGGATTGAAGATCAAAAGAAAAAAGGACCACGGCACCAAGCGGAACCAAACCTGCGACCTTTGCACCCAGCATGCAATGCACTGTTTATCTGCCCATATACTGACGAGTATAAATGTACACAGGCATGCATAGTCTCTCGGAACATTTGCCCTTGCCTGCTTCTGACTGTGGTTGTGGGTGCAGAATGTATGCCTCCTGGAACACTGGTCTTAGTAGATTACTGACTGAAGTACCTTTTCATGCTACATCTGTACATTTATTAGCTAGTATTCCTGAGTGCGGCTTGTGAGCATGGCTTGTGTGTAAAGCACATAAACTGTAATCAGTCAATGACAGATGAAGAATGCATTAGCAGTGGCGTAGTAACAGGGGGGGCCGGGGGAGCCGTGGGCCCCGGGTGCCAGTTGGGGGGGGGTATTTCAGATATGTCTGAAGACCCCCTCTTTCCACCGGCTTGACTGGGCTAAATGGTAAAGAATGCTTCGGTAGCCAGCAGCCCGAGCTCTTGTACCCAATGTACCTGATGTGTAGTATCGCAGAATTGTCAGCTGCAGCTTTATCAACATCTTACGTAATAACTGGACAAATGTGCGGGCTAAAAAATTTAAAAGGGGTCGTTAAACTACTCGCCTTAGCGGAACGTTTCATGTGCAGTGTGCTCATGCGTAGCTATCTTAAGTCCGCGCTATCTTAAAATAGGATTAATTAAATAACTGTTAAATTGGGAAGTACAGAGGAAACCTTGCGATTCTTGAATTGAGGACCCGAAATTTTATTAACGGAACAAAAACTTCTTCTCTAAATGAAATCTTCTTGGGTGCTAGAGCCTGCAGTACCTTGGCACTGCGGGCGGCCCAGTACAGCAGTATACTGAAAGAAATATGAAATAGTGCACCAGTGACCTCGATCCCTCTATCCTATCCATTATGAGTGCAGGCCAACAGCAGCGAAAGCTTTTGCTGGCACGGGTGCGATGGCGGCATTCTCATTCTCTCTTTTTTCCTGGTGATGCCAGAAATCGTCTCAAAGCGTGCTCTATTCCGTTCAGAACCTTGTGACGGTACAGCAGCTCGGATAATCACGTTTGCCAGTAGCAGCAAATAAAGAAAGGCTTTATGGATCAGAATGAGGAGAACTCGTAATTGTCATAGCATTGGCGCCCGCGCAGCAAGGAAGCAGGTGGCGTTTTCTAATAGGGTGGGGAGGTCAGCATCACTGACGCGCTATTTAATTTTTTGTTTGGGTCCAGGGCAGCCCGCAACCAAAATACTGCACGCCGTAGTACCTACGATTTCTGTGAAGCTGTTGTTGGGCAACATATGACTGTCGAGCTTCAATTTTGCAAATGCAATATTGCATCTAAAATTGCTAATTAAAACTTTATTAAAATATTTGTCGTACTTTGCTTGTGACCCATATTTTCCATGATTCCGCATCTGTATTGGCCGCCAAACCTTACAGTCTGACAGCAGAATGTGCTTATCACAAGTTATTCTGCAGCACCCTGTGTTTTTTGGTGCAGAAAATAAAACAGCGTGTATACCTGCATTCGCAATCTCTGGGAATGAAAGCAAACGGGGTGGGGGGGGGGGGGGAATGTGCGGTATCCAAGGCAGCCGTGCTGGTGCTGAAACATCAATCTCTTCCCTTGTTCCCTGGAAATTTTTTATACCCTCGCCTTTCTGACTACAACCCGAGGAGGGGTGGGGGGGAGGGGTAACAGAAGAGCTATGGGCCCCGGGTGCCAGACGACCTAGCTACTCCACTGTGCATTTGGAGGAATAATGTGTGCACGTACAATGTGAAAGCCAATCAGCCTTAATGGTTCACCTTTTTTTTCATATGCTTCTAGTCCAAATTATGATGTTACGCCTTGGCAAGCTGTTGTGGCGGTGTGAATAACCTTCTCCCTATAGTGTGAGAGGGATTGTTCTGGAGTAGCAAAGTTATGTCCTTTTAGGAGGGCTTCTTAGTCTGCAGGGTAGCGTTAGCCCAGTGGCCATTAGCTTGACCAGGTTGATCAGCAGAGATGGCCCAGGTAAAGACAAGGCTATGCAGAACAAATGCAAGATGTTTATTTACATTGTTACTTAAAAAGCGGTCAGCATGAAAAAGCTGCTGAAGAGCGAAAGGCGAAGACTGCTCCACTGACTTTCATACCCTCCGAGGAACATTCTTGCCCAGGAGAAGGAAAGAATTGTCAAAGCTCAGTACTCTGTCATCATGTCTGGACTTGCAGGGGTATCATCATCATGCTGGCCCTTTCCTGTGTTGAACATCACTTGCTCACCCACACGCAGCACATGTCGGATAGAAAGGAAGAAGGTTTTGCGTTGTGTGCTAACACACGCACAGGTGCTTACATGTGCACACACGCTCATTTATGTTTGCTGCTGGAAACATGGGGCTTTCAGCATTTTGGAGCATCTGAAACGTCTTTGTTGTTTGAGCAATAGTTTGAAGCACTTGCATCATTTTTGGCTGCGTAACACAAAAGTTCGTTTCAGAGGCGGGCCCTAACAATCTCAGGCTGCAGAAGAATGAAATTGGTCTTTGGAAGAGCATGTTGATAACAGAGTGCTCCTTGCAGTTGGTGTTCTCTGATGTAAGGGACAATGTGTGAGGGGAGGGAGTGTGTGCACTTTGCAGGCTAGGTCACTTTGATGGTGCACTTTGCAGGCTAGGTCTAGAATCTCTCATAATGCATTTTCACATTCTTTCTATTGTTGAATGGGCATGTGCTTGTGCTGCGAGCTGTCATCTTTGTTTCCCCTCAATTGCTTATCGTGGATATTTGCATGCATAGTGCATGACTTTGCTCTTCCTAGAACAATGAAGTGCCTTCTTTTCATGCCTGTACAATCCACAAAAGATCTAGCTCTTGGAGCACGGAGTGACAGAAAGCAGATGCTGCACACTTATGTGGGAGCAACCTCCCTAGCATTCTTGTTCTGGCACTGACTGTAATGTACAGTTAAACCTTGATATATTGAACTTCTATATAACGAGCTTTGATAGAACAAAATCCTTGACGTAACAAAGTTTTGAAATTTTAATAACTTCATGTCTGCGGGACACCATGTATACTTAACCATATCATAGTAAAGTGTTTTCAAACGTGATTTCATTGTAATTACATTTTCTGTTCTTGTGAAGGACGACTGAGGCAATAAATGGGAACTACCACAGGGGCCAGTGGTCAAATGGTTGAATTAGGTACAGTTGTTTGCAAATGTGCATTTCAAATCGTATGCCGCACAGCAGAGAGCTGTCCCTGAAGCAGAGCAGTGCCTGCGGCAGCTATTCGTAGCCTCCGAAAGGCACCACCAGATCAGAGGTTTATAAGTTGGCAAGTGCGATGTTAAGCAGAGGCCCTAGTAGGCACATGTATTGTGCATGGAGGATGAAATATTGCGCATACTACGTAGCATAGCATAGTTCTGTATTCTGCGCGTGCTTGCTTCAGCGCCTGATTTGTGCTTTTGTTGTCGTCAATGCTCCCTGCCTAGTGTGGCAATTGACAAGCGTGAATCGCAGTAGAGGAGGTAGTACTAAAAGCAGCACTTTCTTGCTTGAGGACAAGGCTAGTATCTTGCAAGCAATCTTGATCAGGGAAAAAAAGGTGTCGCCGCTTGTGTTGGAATACCACAGAGCTCGCTCTCCATGATCTTGGAAGGTGAAAGAAGCAATCCTCGACTCGCTGAAGAAAAGGACAAATTCTTAGCCAAAGAAATTGAAAGATTGATGTTAACAGATCACATTTACCATAAATAAGTGAGTTTTCGAGAAGCACAATGACTCCTGCAACAAGTTTTGGGTATAAGTAGCCAACGGTTTTTTTGGAACTGCTTGCACTTACCGGGCTGCGGCCACTACTACCTACTCCATGAAACCATGTTTTGTGTTCTGTAATAAAGGCAGCTTATAAGGGCTTCCATTGAGCCAGTGCATAATGGTGACCAGAATTTCCAGTGCCGTACCAGATCTTGCTCCATTTTTTGGATATGATGCATGCGCTATGTTCGAAACAGAAAATGTGGCTACTGTGAACTATGTTGCCCTAATTGAGGTTGTCGCCATGCTTCCATGCAATTTTAAAGCAAAGCTTTTTTGCAGCGTTCAATAGGCTTTCATGCTGCATTGATCAGACTGTGTGGAGAGCGGTTCGGTAGGGTGGTGGACATAGCGTAGACTGTCGTACTACTCTGGGCAACATCAAAGGTTACGTTGGTAAGCCATGGTGGCAGAACGGACATGAAAGCTTCGCACACAGATCACCACACCAGGGACCTGCATTTTATTGTTTTGGTACTCCTTTAAGCCGCATGGCATAGTAGTGCAGCTTCGTAACAGAATTACCTGCTGCGCCCTATTACTATCAACATTTCTTAAAATATGCTTTTGTCAACTGCAATTATCTTTTAGTGCTAAGTGACTCCATAAGCTTGATACTCATAAGGAGTCCTTACGGTAATGAAATGACCATTGCAAGAAAACCATGGCATAAGAACAATCTACTTTGCATGAAAGGTCGAATTACAATGTAGCGAAATTTCTATATAATGAAGTGCCGATTTTACAGACTTCATTATAACAAAGCTCAACCATATATGCCATGGTTCTCTTGTAATGATCATTTCATTACCATAAGGACTCCTTATGAGTATCAAGCTTATGGAGTAACATTATACAGAAAATAAGACTGCTTCTCACATACTTAGCACTAAAGATAATTGCAGTTGACAAAATCATATTTTAAGAAATGTTGATAGTAATAGGGCGCAGCAGGTAATTCTGTTACGAAGCTGCACTACTATGCCATGTGGCTTAAAGGAGTACTGACAAAAAAATTGTCCTTTTTTTTTCCTTTAGGTAGCGGTCAACTTATAATTACGCTACAAAGCCTCAGTTCCTCTGTATTGGCACAAATAATTACAGCACCTCTTATGCTACCCAACTAAAGTGCGCATCAAGCAGTGTGTGGCTTCAGATGTAACTCGTCACGTCACCTAAACTGGAGGTAACTGTCATGGCATATCACAAACACGAGCCCTCCAGGCAGCTCAGTGCAGTGGTTGATGGCCATACAATGACCGTATCACTGAAAGCTGTCAAATTGGCTCTTCTCTTGCAAACACAGGTGTACACACTCTTACCTCCTGTCCTGTCATGTGCGTAATGGACTTGGCTTTTGGTACCCGCCGCGGTTGCTCAGTGGCTATGGTGTTAGGCTGCTGAGCACGAGGTCGCGGGATCGAATCCCGGCCACGGCGGCCGCATTTCGATGGGGGCGAAATGCGAAAACACCTGTGTACTTAGATTTAGGTGCATGTTAAAGAACCCCAGGTGGTCGAAATTTCTGGAGTCCTCCACTACGGCGTGCCTCATAATCAGAAAGTGGTTTTGGCATGTAAAACCCCATAATTTAATTTTTTTTTGGCTTTTGGTAGCATGGCTTTAGTGGGTGAGTACGCATCAGTGGTATCCGGTACCACAAGACTTCCATAACTCGTTTCTCATTTATAATGTCTCTTTTATTATATCTGGAGTCGCAGTGCAATTGGAGTGCATTTTGAACTGGTTAAAGGTAATGCAATTAATTATTTGGTGCACTGTTGGGGAACTGAGGCTCCATAGCATAATTACTGGGTTGATGGCTATGTAATGAAGCAATAAAATCAAGACATATGTTCTGTCAGTACTCCTTTGAGTATGGCCATGCAGGCGCATGTATTGAGAAACAACACGGCAAGGTGAGGACTAACAAAATTGTCTTTCTTTCAACAGAACAGTATATAAAATGACCCCCCCCCTACTTTCACACACCCATTGTCAATGATAATAAATATGAACATAAAGATTTAAAAATGCAGAAAAATGTGGCTCATCAAATTGAAAAAAAAAAATATTACTTTTTTTTATTTGTGAGGTACATTGATGTTATAGTAGAGATGTTATAGTATGTGCTGCGTTGCAGCCTAGCTTGTTCAAAACATTGTATTGTATAACTTTAGAGGTGCTCATGACCAAGAGTTGCGCAAGCAGCTTATGACAAAAGGCAAGGCTTGATAAGCTCCGTGATGGATCGCGAAGGACTTTGGATGGCTTAAATTACTTGGGAGCAGCAACAACTCTGGTGCTCGTGCTCATCTCTTAGGATTGCACCTCGACCATGGTGGCACTTGTTCATTGTTTCAAATGCTGCATTGATTCTAGAGTCTAGAGTTCACTATGGACACTTCCTTATGCAGTCTGTTTGAAGACGGACTCTTCTCGGATGTGACCATCGAGTCATCACCAGGTGACTCTTCTGAGGGACTGGTGCTGAAAGCGCACAAGGCAGTTCTCCTGGTGAGGGTGCCTGCCTTCTGGAAGCTTCTTGTGGAAAAGTTTGCAGTCTCCAGAAAAGGCACGAATGAGTTCATTGTGCCTGTCGACAAAGACTCGTTGCGCGACTTCCTCAGGTGAGGCACTGCCCAAGTGATAGAAAAAATGTTGCATGTCCTTCCCTCAGTATTATTTTCCACTTATATGAAATTGCTGCATTGCTATATGTATAAACAGCTGCACATAGTGGTCACAGTATCGGTGAAATGTTTTATCCTTTATCAGATACAAAGCTTCGAAATTAGTGGAAATCATCGAGACATACTTGAAGGTGTCCTGAACTACCCCTCTAGCTTAGTGAAAAAACACAGTCCACATTTAGCATACGCTGCTGTGAACATATAGCCAAATTTTGCAGTCGTGTGTGGCGTGTGGAGCTTGCAAATGGAGCACTAAGTTGCCTTTTTCTTAAGTGCTTCTCTTTTCAACAGAAGCCTGCCTTTCACTCTTTTCTGTGCGCTTTATTTCATAATACAGCAGATTCCATACACGACTGCTATTGGCCAATAACTGATATCAATAAAGCAGGGTTTTTGAATTGGTGTGCTTCTTCATACTATTACTGTGTATATTTATTTATGCACTTTAATAAACAGACTTAAGCAAGCACAAATCTACTTTCGAATTTCGATAATAATTATATACTTGCGGAAGAAGCCGACTATCGTCTGCTCACGTTCAGCTGCGGCCTCCCACGTAGGAATTAAACTTTGGCTACCCTGCTTATCAGTGTCTTAAGCTGTCAGGCCACGCTAATTTCAACTAGTTTTGAACGCTATACAGTCCAGCCCACTTATAACAGCCGCAGATATAACGAACGCTCGCTTAGTACGAACGAGGGCGGTGTTACCGTCAAAATATATATTTGGGCAATGGCACAGTGTCTCACATAGAACGAATTGTTGTGGCCTCAACACTCGGTCAAAGCGAACGCGAAGCTGTCGGGCCCCTGTAGTTGACCGCGCCGGCGGTGTTTGGATGGCTTGAACTCACCGCGGAGTGCATGGAAAATTGCTTCCGCAAGGCGGGTTTTATGGGCCTAGGCACCGAGGACGCTATATATCACCCACCGGAAGGCCGGTCGCACGAGGACTTGTGGCAACGCGTCGTTGACACGCAGCTGGCCGGACCTGACGTTGCCTGGGACGATTTCGTTTCTGCTCATGACGACGCCGACATTGCGGAGCCATGCAGTGACGAAGCTATTGTGCGTGAAGTGCGAGCCCTTCCTGACTGCCCAGAGACCGACGAGGACGATGACGAGGATGCTGCTCTACCGCCGGTTGCTGTGAACGCTTCAACCGCGATCGGTTACATCGCGTCGCTTAAGGAACTCGTGTGCAGCAGAGGCCTTGGCGATGAACATATTACCGCACTGGAAAAATTAGAAACGGCAGTGATGCGATCAGCTTTGAAGAAGCAGACATGCATCACGGACTTTTTTCAAAAATAAAGTGAACTTTCGTCTCGCTTGCTCTTTTTTCCCGATTATAGCAGGTGGTCCACTTAGTACGAACTTTGGATACAACGAACAAATGCCACGTGACGATCAAGTTCGTTATATGTGGGCTGGACTGTACTACCCTCGAACCGCACAAAACTTAAGGTCAGACCACAATCGTGCTTGCCAGTGCTCACTCACTCTTGGCCACTCCTGTTTAGATGTCTTGGCAGATTTCGCTTCATATTGAGCTATTGATAACATTTCAAAATGTATAAGTTAGATGGGGCTACTGACGATGGTCAAGCTGGGGCAGGACAAAGCCAGTCCACACCTCATAGCACAGCAAGACTGGAGCACAAGCATGCACTAAAGCCCTGTCATGCACAAAAACAAATACAGCACATACATGCTACAGTTGCATGTAGTTGTGGTCTGCTACGTAGTGTACGTACCACGGCCGCCACAAGGTGCCATGGCGAGTCCTCTGGCTGAGTACCCTGTGGCTCGCCAATGACAACTGTGTTTGGCTTATGTTTGGCACATCGTAGGTGCCAAAATTATGAAGTAGGGGCATCTATGTGAACATCCAAAATCAAATTTCAACTGCATGCCAAGGCGACTTTCATTAGGCGGAGAATTGGGGGCACGCCCCGCTCTGCTGTAGCCTTCGCGGTGCAAGACGTCGAAAAAGGAGCGAAGTGCACCGCAGAGCGGCTATTTGATTGCCAATAACTCCACTTCTGCTGAATGCTGAAGTATTTTTTGCGGTAAAGTACAGTATAAACTTGTGTAAGGGCGGCACCTATTTTTCACAATTTTGATGATGTGTGGCCCTTACACGGGACTGAACGTTTTGATAAAAGTGGGGTCGGTGCAGTTGGCAACTACTGCACACATCAGATTCTGGAATGTACCATTGCATTAGAGGTAAACGCACAGCTCTCGCTATCCAGTAAGGGCACGTGGAAGAGCACAGCGTATGAAAATTTGCCAATGCATGAGTGCGTAATCAGAGCACCGAACGCGATTGCTTCTCCGATGGAATTTTTTTTTATTTTCCAGTTTGTGGGCTGCCAAGTTAGGGGTGCAGCCCTTACATGAGTCTATACAGTATTTCTGAAATGGCCTACTTTAACTTCAAATGCATTTCTCCACTTCGATAAAAACGGGTTCAGGAGCAATTTAACTCTTTTGTTACTGCAAGAAAATGGTTGGTTTTTATGGGTCTCAGAAAAAAAAAATTATTTACCACTACAAATAATATTCCAGCACACATGGCAGCATAGCATATAATGAAATGCTCTTTCGAAAAACATATGTTGCCAAAATAAATTGAATTATTAGGTAAAACATAATAATACTAGAAAGCGCCATTTTTGCTGCCAGTTGATAAAAACAACAATAAAAAAACATGAAATCTACAAAAACATTAATATCAAAGGAAAGCCAGATTATACATTTCAAAGATAAATAACCCAGGAATAGTGTCTGAAAAAAAGGCTCAGTATGCTGCTGTTCTTCGGATACAAAAAATAAACTAAGACAGTTCATAGCTCATGCCATGCAGAGAAGCAGTTCCTAGCTTTTGTGAAGCATAGGTGCACTCTTCACTTTTCCCACAAAATGTCCGATTTTTGTTGAACTTTGCAGGCCTCGTAACACAATTTGTAGTTCCACCTTTTCGGCATCTTCTGAGGATTGTTTGATGAGAAGTCCAAGGAACGTACTTCACCAGTCTATCTGGAGTTGTGCACCTCTTTCCAGTACTGATCGCCCTCAGCGTAGCTGGGCAACTACAGAATTATGCGTCCAAACATATCTGTTTGCATTTTTGCAGATTGTCTTGATCACCTCTGCAGAGAAGGAGAGTAGAAAGAAATCCCACGCCGTTGTAAACTGTCTTAGCCTGCTCCGCAGTGCTGGGCCGAGAGGTGCTAAGGGTGGCCTTCTTGGCATGAACGAAAGTTTCTTTGCTGCCGATGGCAGCACATCATGACCAAGCGAAGTATGTACCCTGAAGATAATCAGTAGAGCACTCAGATCATGCAAGAACGTCGGCAGATAAGCGCACACATGAAAAGAGACCACTCGCGGCCGTAAAACTTGCCGGTGAACAGCTGCGGATGTCCCAGGCTGACTCAAAACATCCTCACCGTCACAGCATGAATGTGCTTTGTTGTCATCTTTGGAATCATAACTCGAGTCCTCATCACTAAATTCAAGTGCAGGTGCAGCATACTTTCGAGCTGCGAAACTTTTCTTGTGACGCAGCCGCGCGGAACGACGCCATGAGAGTGACTTTCGATAATGGCGCAGTGGCACCGGCAGCAGCCCGTTCCGGGATTTCACGAGAAAAGCGAAATCGTAACTCTTGTAAACTGTTTCAAAATGCCAGGTCCACGTGTTGGACATGCGGCGGATCTTCAGAAATACACTTTGGTGGAATAAAATGACTCAGACTCCAAACCAAAGCTCACTAGTGAACAACTGGCATCATTTTTGAGCAATTATCACCACTCCTCACTGTTGGATGGCAAAGCCGGCGATATAATTTAATTCTCGACTTGCTGGGAGTCATTTGAGTACAAAATTTTGATGCTAGTGCGGCGTAATCGTGAGCGGCATGCTTTTATCTCGAGCGCGGCAGAGGGTCTACGCCCCTTTTTGCTACAATATATGCGCATTAGTTCGCAAAAGGTCCGTCAAAAACCACAACTTCACCAGAGCAGGAAAATTTAAACTGATTCTGAAAGTGCAGTGCCTGTACTAACTACTGAATGGCCTTAAGTGGATAAGAAATGGCTACAATATGTCGAAACCGGCGATCTAAAGCATCAATCACCGGTGATCAATTTGATTATGCTTGGTAACGAAAGAGTTGAAGACATTAAGGCCTTTAAGGTTCTTCAAACGGTTATATAGTCTTAAGTATGCTGACAAATCCTCATTTGGTTAGTGTGCAATGTTGCATTTGTTGATTACCAAGGCAAGAGAAGGTGCACATTCTTTTTTTGTGTTTCCCTTCTTTTGTTTGTGAAAAGTGCTATCTTGAGTAAACCGTAGTTGGCCGGAGCTCGGAAAAAGTACGTACTAATACTACTGCTTAACCGAAATAGCATGAGATCGCCCACTTACCCGTCAAAAGCGGAACTCAGAGAGAGTGCGATGAAAGGGGAAAAAACATGCAGTATTCATTTACTTTGTGCGACAAACGTGTTATTTTCGTTTGATGCCGCGGCGGCCTAGCAGTGACGACAGCGGCCTCGAACTTGCTGAAGCTGTGAGCCAGCTTTTCAGCCAGCCCCCTCTTCTCGGCAAACATTCGCATGGCAGATTCCTCATTGGCATATTCCTCGTTGGCATTGCATATTCTCTGTGCACAGGCGCGGTAGTGTTGCAGAAGTTGCGGGGCACCTTTTCATTGCGGGTTGCTGTTCTTGTTGCGACAATTGCATTTATGAGGCTGACGTAACGCGCAGCTTCTATACCACTGTCTGGCCTGAATCGCCTGTGCTGTCGCTTTCCATGTCGTCCTTATCCCGGTTGCTAGGCGACACTTCGGCAACAACAGAGGCAACAATGGCGAAAAGTCGAACCTCGTAGCCGACATCTCTTTGCAGTCGCAGCAGTGTTGCCGTGCAACTTCTTCGCATTCCAAATTCCACACGCCGTAGTCAACAGTAGACCCCTGTTGCATGCCAGCACCGACTTTTCACATCATATTCGATAGCACGAACAAAGTTTTTAATTTTTCTTCTATGCTAAGCACCCGGCATCTTTTATATCCGAGTTTAGGCATGACATGAGTTCTCGCTTGCACGACACCACAACGCTCTCTGGCACGGCGCCAAAATGATGTTGAAGTTGATGTGACTTAACGCGCAAATGCACTGGGCGCTTGGAGGCCATTGTGCTGATTTCTGAGGCTTGTTGTTCTGCCGGGCTGCCCGATGGAGATGACGCACCGCCGTGTTTGCGCGACGAAAAGTGGAAACACTATGTGTTAACCGATACGTACGCAATAAGCTGGTACGGTTTATGCGAATACAAAATGCACTATGTTCAATGGCTGCTGAGTCGGGGATTTGATTTTACTACTTTTAAAACGAAACTACTGTTTAAGTGGGTACGGTTTAACGAGGTTTTACTGTATATAGTTGGGGGACGGTTGGTGTAGATAGAATTGCACTTATGTCTTCTGAAGTTGCGCCCAGTTTGCTTCAGCTTGTGTCTACTGTGTTAAATATTTGCAGAAATGTTTTATGACCACTTTCACACTGATTTCTTGTGCATGCATAATTGAGCGGGGCTAGCTGAATTAAACTTGGGCTTATATTGATTTCTTCAGGATCATATGCTCCATAACTACTTAAATAGTAGATTAGGTAGCTAGCTGAGGGGTTATGTCTACAGGAATGTGAGAAAGCTCATCATATCAGATGTCTAGTGTCAATTTCATAAATTTTATTTTATTGCTATAGCAATTATATGGGCACTCTAGGCGCATTTCTGCTGTTGCCGTGAGGTTCCATGTAAAGTCCAAGGGTGATAAAATCGATGCCGCGCTACATATGCTGTATGTGCGAGTGAACGCATGCGAGGGTGAGCTGGTGATTGCAGCTTAATCTTGCGCACGCAATGGAGGAAAGTGGGGAGGAAGCGCGCCATCTTCCGTCGCTTGCAAGGCTCCGAGGGGGGGGGGGCGCATTCTACTCTGGGCCACTGTATCTTGAACGCTATCTGCGACGGGGACATAGTCCACCACTCGCTGTGTTTCTGTGGCTTAGTTCGCGTTGATACGGGGTGCAGTACGAAAGTAGATTTGCTTGCTGCTGCTGCCGCGCTTCCTCGCTCCCAACGTTTTGAAGCAAGTTTCTGTAGTCACCGAGCGAGATGTGTTCACATTTGCTTGTCTGCGCGTGACACCATACTTGTTAATTTAGTTAGTATGCTTATGTTTACAAGTTTATATGGCTGGTAAAACTACTGTTCTTACTTCATATAGCTGTCCACTAATTTGCTATCACAATAGATGCTTCGCCTTTTGGGTGAAATTGACTTTTTTTTTCAAGTTCTTTGCTTCTCTTGCAATTGAATGTTCAGCAAGTTGTCCATGCTACCTGCTACAAGTTAGGAGCTGACACTCATTGTTGCGTAATATTCCCTACACACTATAAGAAAATGAAGTAAGTGCGAGATTTAATTATTGCAAACACTGATTCCTGATGTGGCGATTATGGTCAGAGCGAGAGAGAGAGAGATAAGGGAACCATATATAGTGCCTTGTTTCGTGCAGAGCCTGGTGCATTTTCATATTTATTATCCCATTCGGTGTTCCATGCAGGAGTGTCTACTCTGATGACGACATTAGAAAAAAGGAACATGACATCCTTCGGGTACTGTGCACTCGGGATGGCCCTCCGTCCTCTGATGATGGTGACGAAGACTTTCATGACATGACTGGTGAGACGAATACTGAAGAAGGAACTCGAGGAACAGCTGAGAACAGTGCACCCACTGGGCCAGACAGGGACATTGATGGCGTGCTTAGTGGTTCACTGGGTCAAATGGGGGCTGAGGATTCATTGGAGAACTTCCGTGCATGCTTTGTAAATGACAGTGATGCCTGCTGCATGGACAGCCATGCTCCAACAACTAGCAATTTGGAAGAGCCCTTGGATAGCCTATGTGACAACAGCCAAGTGTATGACGAAAGTCAGGCTTGTAATGATGTGTCCGAGAACAGAGATGAGTGTTCTGTCAGCATGAGCAGCAGCATGGTGCGAAGTGGTACATTTGACCTGCAGAGCCAGATGCCACTCGAGGTGGCCATCGAAAAATGGAATGGGGATGAGACTGCAGCTCTGATCGGTACGCGGGAGTGTGAGGAGCAGCGGGCAAATGCAGAACCAAAAGCTCTGGATGACCGTAAGACGAGTGCAAAAGTGTGTGCAGAGCAGGATGGAAAGTCCCTGGCTCCAATGCCAGCATTTTTCTTGCATGAGAGATCGTCTGCTCCTATGCCAGTATCATACCAATGCCTCCCCAGGACACCCAAGGTTGCCGGGCAGTTGGGGGAAAGGGTGGGCTCAGCTGGTGCCTCTGGAATGAATGATTCAGGCTTTCTCTCCCAGAACACATCAGTTACTGAGGCCGTGGCTTATGACAGCCTCAATGACACAAGGGAAGCACCCTCACAGAGTGCCACAGAACAAGGCGAAAGTAGGGCCAACCAAGGACACCACTCATCTGGTGCGCTGTTCCCATTCTACATTGACATGAATAAGGCAAGAGCAGAAGAAAAGCAATCTCAGCAGCAGAGAGAGCCCTCAAACCAGGGTTCCTCATTATATATGTACATAGACGCCAATGGAGACACTAGTGCTAGCCAGGTGCAAAAGAAGTCACCATCAAGCAACTCCAAGGCAGATGATTCATCAAAGCGGCCCCAGTCCTGTTACATGTATGTCGACTTCAATACAGTTCACCATGAAGAATCTCAACCTGATGAGCGGTCATTTTCACGCACAATGCCACGAACCTTGTCTCTTTCCATGTTCATTGACATCAATGATGACCACAATGAGAGTGTCGTCTGTGCCCAAAAGGCCTACAGTAACTACCAGGGAAACCCAGCAAAAGATGGTGATAATGCTGTGGAGGGGCAGCGAAGCTTTGTTGAGCACCGCATGTGGGAACATTTTGAGCGCGAGGAGATACTGGTCGTGTCGGAGGAGATCCCTGCAGCTCCACAGCCCACTAGGCCTTGCCCCGCTGTCAGCAGCAACGTGTCTTCTCCGAGGCGGGCTGCAAGTGACTACATGAAGGCCGAGCCTTCTGAAGTCTGCTTGCTCCCAATGAGCCCGATTCTCCGGCACAAGGGAAAACCAGAGCCTGTTAAGCCAGCACCTAGGACTTTGCCTGTAAAGTCGTCTATACGGCCGCAGGATGTTGATGCCATGACCTTTCGCAGGCCTGAGCCGTGTGGTGGGGAGGATAGTGATTCCCTTGAGCAAGAGAGTGACAAGGAGGCTGATGTGCCAAAAAAGAAATTACTGCCAAAAGAGGAGGAGGTGGTAGCAGCAGCAATGGTCAAAGGAAGCGACAGTGGACCAGACCCATCAACGTCGCTTGCTAAAAAAACAGAATCTGATGTTCCTGCGATCGAGGCTCAAACAAGTGCAGTCCAAGAGTCTCCTGCAATTGCTACCAAGGAATCCATAAGCAGGGTGTGTATTAACGTTTAGTATTCTAGAGAATGCCAGTGTTTATGGTTTGCATTGAGTGCTATAACTTTGGGTGGCAAATTGAGTAATTAACCTATCTTGTGGTCCTTGAGCTTTATTCTTTGTCACAGGTTCTCACTGCAAAAGAAAATTCGCTTGAGCCATTGTTCTTGGAAAGTTTTCACACTCTGGCCATGTTTGTTGTTTTTTTTTCCAAAATTCAGTATTGCGTTCCACTATGAACCATGAGCATAAACTGAAATGTGCACAGAAATTAACTCATCAGAACGCCTGTTACGCATAACTGCATGGAAGTGCAACATGTAATTTCTCTGCAGTCAGTTCCTAAGCATGGAGTAGCTCCAAGCATATGTTTTGGAGTCTGAATTAAAGGGCGCTCACCAGGCCTGGCCATTTTGAGCTGACAAGCACAGTGCATACAATGTGCACTAACAACCGTGTCTGCTAAGTACACTCGAAACTCGTTATAATGAAACATGATAAAGCAGAATAATAGCTATAACAAAGTAAACGAAATTCCCTTTAAAATTCTCGTAGAGATCCATGGTTTTACAACCTCATTTTAACGAAGTGAAATTGTCCTACCAATGGATATAACGAACTAGATTCTTATCCGAAACCAAAAAATACCCAATCGTTGCACGCAGAGTACTTCGGTTCCTGCGGGGTTCGGTACTCGTTCGATGCGGCATTTCAAAATGCCTGCGTCCCCGCGTCGAATGTGCTTTCGAGCAACACTGGTATTTCTCAGTGTGCCATGCGTAGCTGCGCACCTGCGCCCATGCCTGTGCCGAAGCAGCGGCTCACAGTGCACTTCTCCACTGACCTCTCTGTCTTGCATGTGCCTGGCTGGGCGAGCTGCGCCACAGTGCCTGGCCATGTGCGGCAGTGCAAAAAATAGTGCATTCACTTTTAATGTGTGGTGCGCCGCGCAGGCATGTGCTGCTTGGTGTGGCCTCCGACACCTCCCCGGTGCAATATCGGTAGACACGCACAAGCCTGCGCGAGTCGCAACATGCTGTGTGGCTACACGTGGTGGTACGAAGGATTAGTGCTTTCACTTCTCTCTTTCTCTATGGCACACAGCGCTGGCAGCTGCAGCTGGGCCTGGCCTCCGAGATTTCCCCAACACAATCTCGGGGTTCACAGCCAGTCCATGCATTCACTTCTCTCCCTGCGGTGCATCGTGTAGGCTGGCACCCGGGTGTGGTCTTTGAGATCGCATTGGCACTGGTGCAGTCTCGGAGGCCACGAGCCAAAGTTCGCTTGCCTCTTCGATCATTCAGCAGAGTGCTATGTTGTGGGCCACGAGCTGCTCAATTGCGATGACCTAAGTGGAAAGCAGACATGAAAGACCATCACAGTAAACAGAAAACAGCTTTTTAAAGGCTGTCACATCAGGTGCTAAGTTGCGCGAATGCCAAAGACTCTTTTGTTGTTTTATTCAAATTTCGTCGTATGTGTGGCCATGTAGCAGTTCTGCGGGCTGCAAAGCCGTCTTCTTATTTCCATGTTTGCAATTGTGCACTCCATTTGGTATATATTGCAGGAAGTGGCAGTAATGGATATAACTAAGTAACAGATATAATGAAATAATTTCAGGTCTCTCTTCAACTTCGTTATAACGAGGTTTGACTGTATTACATTCCTACATGCTGTTGAAAGAGCTTAACTTTCACACCAAATGCTGTTTGCCCTTCTATTCATGGCCACTGCGCTCCCATCCAGCGAGTCAATGTCAATGGCAGTGCTGTAACGTCACTCGCAATGACACATCAGCTCGAGAATTATTCAAGGCAACATCAGTTATTTGTTTAATCTTTTGCTTCAGTCGACCACTTAAAGTCTAGAGAAATAATAAAACCTACAAACCGAATGTCTCTGTGTTTTTGTTTGACTTCGTACTGTAGCAAGATAGATGTACTTCCATTTTGTCTGCTTGTTCTCACGTCATGCAGTCACATGCAGAGAATGAAACTATGTCACTTTCTACTGTGTTCCAGTGTTGCGGTCATGCTCTTTCATCCTGTCGTGTCGCCTCGGTGCTCGTGACTGTGAAAGTGACTTATAATGCTAATCAGGCGTTCTTGTGCAAATTGTGCAAAATCTTCTGCTGCCCAAAATGAGACAAACGCAACAGCTCGCGTGTGAAACCATCACTGGAAGTGCACCACTCAGTACAACGGCTAAGAGATATAAAAAAAAGAAGGTGGGTACCTTGATGTATCAGTCACGCAATCCTCCGGCTCTGGTATGGGAGAATGCAGGGAAGGAATTTTGCTTGTGCAGGCTAGGCAAGGAAAGGTTAGAAAATGTCTATGTTGGTGATGATGCCTGTATTCTGAAATCATGAGTCGCACTTGAAATCGCACTTGAAATATTAACGCGGTAGCGTTAAGGCCCCATGTCACAAAAAATCCGGCATCGGTATCGCGTGTCTGGCGTCACTCGTTGCTTTGGCGAAAAGAATTTCGAGCCAAATTTTGAACCATACATACCCAACCATGCTTCTACCATCAAAGTTGCTCATATCTTGTCTTTCATTCTTTACAACGTTATTCCTCAGAATTTTGAGAACAGCAGCCCATAAACAAATCTAACAAAAAAAAAACATTGACAGCGCATATATTTTGTGTTAGCTCTTCACAGACTAAAATATTAAAAGTGCGAAACAATAACAGGAGATTGACCCATGCAAGAGGCTGCGTTTCTACCAGAAAGCTTGCCTTCTTCAGTTTCAGTTTCAGCTTATTACTCTTTAAATACAATGCATTGGAAAGATACAATATACAGACGAGGGTCCCAAAGTCAGACTGCAACGAACCCTCGAGTGCTTAGCATTTGCCACCAATGTTTTCCGGTAAACGTTATGGTTACATAAGCTGCAGTTGCTGGGAAGCATGAAAAGCAGTCAGGGGTCTTTGAATGCTATCGCATTCCGCTCTTAAAGGGACACTAAAGGCACATATTAAGTCAAGCTAAAGTGATATATTAGTGCTCGAGAACTTCTAAGGCATCAATATTATCGCGAACAGAGCCTTAAGAATCGAGAAATTGAGGTAAATGCAGGACATGATTAGAGACTCACTTGGGACATTCAAGTACTTGCCTGATGATGAATGCACTCCTCAGTTAAATTCTGTCACTGAGTGCTCAACCACTTGTTCCACAAAACATCCTTGTATTGTAAAAGGAAATACAATGCTACTTGTCCAGTTTTGTTTCACATTTAGAAAAAACTCATTGAAATTTCCCTCTACAACAATGCAAGTGGGGGAAAGGTTTCGTTTTCGCTCCACTCTGCGCCGCCCACGCTTTCACGCTTCAGTAGTAATCGCAGTGCTGCACTGGTTTTACTGGCTCGCGAAACGCGGGACAAACTGCAAGTAGCAGAGAATTCAGCTTGCATGAGATGTCGCAATATGCCCGAACGGTCTGTGCCACTTCAACGAAAAGAAGCTGCAGCGGCGAATCCGCTGCTCTGTCGTGGCTCGGTGCCGCCGTTTTACTCATTGATGGCAGCAAAGGGTGGTGATGGCATATGCAACGTCACCACTCTCCCGGTTGGGGTGCGGGAGATTTGAATTTCGAAAAAGGTATTCGGACCCTTCTGATGAAATTTTCTCGTAAACTAAATCTCTTCTTGGCAAGAAACAAGCGTTGCGAAGTTTCTGGAATGGTATTCAAACAGTCCACTTCGACTTAGTATTTGCCTTTAGTTTCCCTTTAAAGGCGAAGCTCAAGCATCCTCCAGTTTTTTATCTCTGCTAATATTGAACTAATTTGAAAAATCATTGTGGTAGAACACTCCTTAGAGGGCACATAACTTCCAACGTCTAACCAAAATTTGCTATGTGACCTGGTGAGGGGCCCTTTAGCCACTGTTACGAAGGCAGGTGAGCCTGGAAATGGAAAAATGTATTGGAGCTTAGTCCCAGAGCTGTTCCCATTTGAATTCATTCTTATATAGTGCACCTTTGAGCCAAAGTGGGCTGTATGCAGCTCTGCCAAAAATATTTTGCAACTCTCACTGACAACCTGAAGCTGAGAAATGTACTGCAAAAGATGGCAAAAATTCTGTGGAGAGGCAGCGAAGCATTGTTGAGCACCGCTCAATAATGCTTTCTATTCACGTCCACGACCAAAAAATAGTGCATCAAATACGAAAGAAAGATAAATATGTACCATGTAATTCAATATAAAATTAAGCTTGTACTTTTATGTCGAGAAATATAGCTTATTTATCACGTGTAAGGTGGAGGAGATCTGAGGCTGTTTACTACAAAACGAGTGGAGTAACATGCTTCTGCAACCAGTGGCCAATTTGCATCATTTGCACTTGCTACCAAAACTTAGTACATCGCCTATTAGAAGTAGAAGTATGCACAAGTAATATGATTTGACAGAACCTTAGGTTCAGACATTGCAGTTGTAAATGAAGTACGTAGTTATATTTAGTAAAAAATGTTGCAGGTTAAGAACAACTGCACTGTGAAATGTGCCGAGTGAGACTTCTATGGCTGCATTACTTGCTTGCTAAGTACAAAACAGTGTAGGCCCTGCACTGCTGTCGGGAGCAGTCTTTAGTTTCAGGTTACATGCCAAGGCACGAAGGAAATTCTTTTTTTGCAGCGAAGCTGTATATGGCTAGCTGATGCGTCCATCCGTCCGTCTGTCTGTCGGTCGCCTGTACACCGAAATCTCCTCTGGCGCAACTCCACGCACATGTGCAAAAAAGAGAGAAATAGAGGCGCCGATTAGCCAACACCACCTAGATAGCACAAGGCCTGTTTACTCCGATCCATGACGTCATGCTACCTGGCCCGAAATTTCCATTGACATGGATGGCGGGTTAAAAGTGGTGATGTCAAAATCACTGTTGCCTACTCGGGAGCATCCCCATTAGATTCTATGGCAGTTGGGCCAGGTAACATGACGTCATGGATCGGAGTGAAAAGGCCTTCTGCTATCTAGGTGGTGTTGGATTAGCTGCGCCGGTAGTGATGTTGCTCTCCGTTGCAGCTGAGCACATGCACGCAGCAGTTTCTCTCCTGTTCCGAAAGGGGTAGGCCACGCGTAATACATACTTTTGAGGAGCAAGCAGATTCCAATCGGCAACGCCGCTAGCAGAATGGGGAACAGCTCGTCTACGCCGTGCCGATGCTGCGGCCCGGGCACAAGAACAAGCTTGTGCAGCCGAGTGCAAGCAGCAACTGCGTACCGCGAATCTGGCAGCAAAGCAAGCCATCATTTAATGAACCATTGGGATTAACCCTAGTTATGAACACCGGGGCTGCATGCTTCAGCTTCACTGATTAACCATCTGTACAAAGCACTTGAGGGGTGATTTTTTTTTTTTTTCCACAGAACTGCTGGTTCGCCCATTTTCGCAATAAAGTGCAAAATTGGGCCAGTTGGTTCAACTTCATTATGATGGCAGCCCGAAAGGGACTTGTCCTCTGTCACTGCTTGCCCTATATGCTTCTTTTCTCTTTGTAGCTGTCCCTTTTCATTGCCATCATAATGAGCTTATGTTTCAGTATAAATACACAGCTGCACCTGTATTGGGGTCCCTTCAAATACAAGGATTTTGTTGTCATGTTGAACCTTATGTACAGTGCTCACAGAATGAAGCACATAAATTTAAGGCTAACTAATGTGCATACTTTTGTTACTCCCATCTCCAGTTCATGTGATATCCATATAATTCTGGCTCATACACTTAGGTCAGAGTTTGCATCACGTTTAGTGACCGGAGTTGTGGTCACTTGACAGAGTACTCTCGAGTAATTGCACATATGGAAGCTGTAGTTAAAAATTTCCATGCTGCATTTAATTCTAGAACACTGTACATAGCACTTACTGTGCTGTGACATGTGCAGACAATTCTTTGCTCTATGGCGTGTCCAGCAATATCTTTTTCTTGTAAAATGAATGCTTTCTACTTCTTCCACAAATGTGATGTTGCACTCAATGTCATGCCTTTTTTTTTTTTTAACCTTGCCACCACACAGCATGTGTTTGTAAAATTGTGCAACAAAGGTGCAAATGACAGAAAAGTAATGGCATTAAAATTTTTAGTGAGACCTTTCTCAATGCATGCTTTGACTTGTTTTAGGTATAGAAGCTTTGTGGCACTGTTTTCTTGTGTTTGAAAGTTAAGTGTCGCCAGTATAAATAATTGCCTCCTTATTTATATTTTAAAGGAGGTTTATTACATGATGGACCAATGGCGGGTAGAGTGCTTCACCGAGCTCGAGCATCTGCAGCACGCGATGCTGTTGGCAGTCCTGCTGCCCATGTCTATGCATTCTTCATTACAATGGCCCCATTGGAAAAAGGAGCCATCCTGGTGACTTAGTCCGCAGATGAGGCTGCAAAATCATGATAGGGCTTGAGCCGCTGGACGTGTACGACTTCATAGTTACAACGACGCTTGTTAAACGGCGGTGTGAGTGGCTCTAGGAGGTAGTTCACGAGAGAAGTTCACAGCAGAACATGGTATGGTCCATCATATTTAGAAAGAAGTTTTGAAGTGAGTCCTGGTGTGCGGGTCGGTAAGGACAACCAAACGAGGGTTCCCTGTAAAAAAGTTTGAGTCGAGTTGCGAGCATTGTGTTTTGATTTTTGGCGATTCTGATAGTCCGGAGTGAAACGGCGGGCCAACTGATGACATTCTTCAGCTTGTCTTGTGGTGCCCAAGATTGGCAGGCATTCTGATGGGTCTGGGTGGTAGTGCAGAATGGTATTGATTGTATGAGAAAGATGACAGCCGTAGAGAAGATAGAAGGGGGAGAAACTGGTAGTGGCTTGCATTGCGATATTGTAGGCATAGGTGACGAACATAAGAACTAGGTCCCAATTGGAGTGGTCGGATGTGATGTACATAGAGAGCATGTCACCAAGGGTGCGATTAAAGTTTTCTGTGGCACCATTGGTTTGCGGCTGATAGGCGGTGCATGTACGATGAACAATAGCGCATTCAGCAAGCAATTTTTCACCAACTTCAGACAGGAAGGCATGGCTTTGGTCGCTGAGGAGTTCACGATGGCCTCCATGGCGAAGCACAAAATGGCACAGTATAAAAGTGACGATTTCCTGTGCTGGTAGCAGCTGGGAGAGCAGCAGTCTCTGCATAGCATGTTAAATGGTTGACGGCAGCTATAATCCACTGGTTGCCAGACGTAGACAGAAGAAGTGGACCATATACATCAACCCAGACACAATCAAAAGGTTGAGATGGGCATGGCAGGAGTTGGAGTTCACCGGCTGGGAGGTGTGGTGAAGATTTCCGCTGTTGACATTCCCAGCAAGAGCGGACGAAGTTCCGAACGAAAGTGTACATCACCCCCAAGTAGTAGCGGTGCCGAAGTCGCTCATACATCTTGAAAACGCCGGCGTGGCCACATTGGGGATCTGAGTGGAAAGAGGAACAGATCTCTGATGTCAATGCTCTCAGGATGACGAGCAACCACATACGTCCCTCTGGTGCATAGTTGTGTCGGTACAGGAGCTGATCAGGGATTGCAAAATGAGAAACTTGGCATTAAAGTGTTCGAGAGGCTGCAACTGTTGAGGAATCTGAGAGAAGGTCAAAAAGGGATGCAATCGAGGGGTCATTGTGCTGTACGGCAGCAATAGTGTCAGAGTCAAGAGACAACAACGTGCACTCACGGGGACTCGTAAGTGGCCTGTAGCGAGAGGGATGAGTGGGAAAGAGCGTCCGTGTTGGAACGCTTCCGCCCGGAACGATACACCACGCGTATGTTGTACTCCTGGATTCGCAGGGCCCAGCGATCGAGGTGGCCAGATGGGTCTTTTAAATTCGAAAGCCAACACAGCACATGGTGGTCAGTCACTACATCAAAAGAGCGGCTATATAAATAAGGGCGAAACTTGCCAAGCGGCCGTATGATGGCCAAGCACACCTTTTCCGTGAAGCTGTAATTGCCCTCCGCCTTGGTGAGCATGCGACTCGCATAAGCCACGACGTATTCTGCCTGACCAGGATGACGCTGTGCGAGAACAGAACCTACGCCTACACCACTCGCGTCGGTATGTACTTCAGTAGGACCTTGAGGGTCAAAGTGGTGAAGAATAGGTGGCGTCGTGAGAAGACGGCACAAAGTGGTGAATGCGTGGTCGCAGGCAGGCGACCACGATGAGAAGTCTTTGGCGCCACAAAGCAGTTGGGTGAGGGGGGATAGTACCGATGCAAAATTAAATTTCGAATGAAGCGCTGGAAATAAGAGCTTAAGCCGATGAAACTGCGAAGTTTTTTTCACTGTAGTGGGTTTAGGAAATGCAGAGACGGTCCACAATTTATCGTGATTCGGAAGAATGCCATCCTTGAACACAACGTGGCCGCGGATAATCAACTTGCGTGTGGCAAAGCAACATTTCTTGAGATTAAGCTGCAGAAAGGTGTTGGTTAAGGAACTCGGCACATGCTGAAGACGGCGCAGGTGTGTTGCAAAATCACGGCAAACACCACGATGTTGTCGAGGTAACATAGTGATATCTTCCATTTAAGGCCGAGCAAAACGTTATCCATCATCCTTTTGAATGTAGCTGGCACTTTGCAGAGTCCGAAACGCATGATGATGAACTCGTATAGGCCATCTGGTGTAACAAAAGCAGTTTTTGGGCGATCGGCCTATGCCATCGGGACCTGCCAGTTGCCTGACCACAAGTCCAATGACGAGAACTCGCCTCCTTGTAAGCAGTTCAGAGCATCATCAATGCACGGCAATGGGTAAACATCTTTCAGCGTGATCTTGTTTAAGCGCCAAAAATCTACACAGAAGTGTATGGAACCATCATTCTTTGTGACAAATACCACAGGAGAAGCCCATGGGCTCTGAAGGTTTAATCACGCTTCAACTGAGCATGTCGTCGACCTGGTCGGCAATGACACGGCGTTCTGCAGCAGATACAGATGTTGGTGTAGTGGTGAGTGGGAGCCAGTGCCGATGTGGCGCTCGACTGTTGATGTGCGGCCTAAGAAAGCTTGTGCAACGTCGAAAGAAGTTTGGAAGAGCTGCAGAATGGTCAGAAGCTGGGATCACTGTGAGGGTGTCAGATTCTCTGCAATGATTGGGCTGAAAACATCCGTAGGTGTGGGATCTGGAGCAGAGAGGGCACTCAGGTCAAGGACCTGATCAACGCCTCATCGGGGACGGACACAATTTGCATGGAATCGATGGCCTCGACGTGGCCAAGGCGTTCGTGACGAAGCAATGCGAGCGAGGATGAAAGCGTGTTATAAACAGGCATTGTGCTGAAACTGGTGGCGAGGTCAAGAGTAGCAAAAGGCAGAGCAAGGGTTTTTTGGGCAACGAAGAAGTTGGATGGCGTGAAAAAGACCGTTCCATCGTAGATAGCACCACACGAGACTGGTACAAGTGCTGGCAAGCGTGGCAGTATTTTGGTGTCTTCCTTGACAAGTTTAGCAGAAGAATGACGTTCAATGAAGGTGAGGTCACTGAGCTGGGTGAATTCAACCTCAGCACGAGCGCAATTGATTATAGCATTGTAGGAAAAGAAAATCCCATCCTAGAATAATTGTGTGGGAGTACGATGAGAGCACTACAAATTCTGTAGTGTACATAATGTCTTGAATCAGGACACGGGCTGTACAGCTGCCATAGGTTCGACGGGTTGAGCATTTGCAGTTTGAAGTGACAATCCAGAAAGAGGCGTCGTTACCTTACGAAGTGATTGGCAAAATCTGGCATCCATAACAGAAACAGCTGCGCTGGTATCAACAAGAGCGACTGTAGTGACACCTTCGACAAACATGTGAATAACATTAGCAGGTAAGAAACGAGGACTTTGGCATTTTGAAACTTGAGCAGTTCTTGCCTTGGAAACTGCGTTGTATAGTTTCCCTCATTAGAGACGGGCCGCCGCCGCATCGGTGAAAGTGACTGGCGACGTGGAATGGCGAGCGGCGATGGTCGAAGAGAGCTCGTTCAGTTGGAGTATGAGATGACGGTGGGTTGGATGGAATATAGTTTGCATTGGAGTCGATTGGATAACGAGGTACCCAGAGATCTTTGTTGATTATTTGCACCTGGCGGCAGAACCTTGCGACGTGTCCGGGATACCCACATGCGAAGCATATAGGCCGATTGTTGTGCGTGCACCGTGGATTGGCAACAGGAGGCCAGGCCCAGGAGATGGGAGGAGAAGGGTGGCGCATGGGCTGCTGAAAGGGTCGTATCGGCTCTTGGCGTAGCATGGCAGCTACCACAGCATAAGTTAGCAGAGCGGCCACAAGCGGCTGCTGGGGAGCGACCGGTAGTCTGTCAGCGACTTCTCCTTTAATGATGTTGTGCAGAGCAGATGGCAAAGGACTAGCAGGCACCTGGGTGAAGGGTACCAGGGGCAGCTGGCGTGCGACTTCTTCACGGACAAAGGCCTTTATTTGTGTGATCAGCGACGCCTGGTCAGAAACAATCGCCAAGCTGGAGATCGACGCATTGCTTGTAGGAGGGGGCTCGTAGAAGCTCGCGATTTGTGTAGCTCATCGTAGCTCTGACAGAGGGTGATAGCATTGGCAATAGTGTTCAAGTTCTTGGCCAGTAGCATTTGGAAAGCGTCATCAATTCCTTTCATGATGTGCTTAATCCGGCCTCCTTCCGACATGGTGGCATTAACGCGTTTACAGAGATTGACAACGTCCTCTATGTAACTGGTGAATGCTTCACCCGTGTCCCATGTGTTGGGTGCGCAACCGCTGCTCGGCTCAGAGCTTGTGAACGGCGGGATGGTTAAATACCTCTGTAAAAGCCGCCTTGAATGTACGTCACGTTCGGAAATCCGCCTCATGGTTTTTGAACCAGAGGTTGACTGCGCCCACAAGATAGAAAACAACGTGGTCGAGTCATCCCATTTGTTATGAGCACTCACCCGCTCGTAGGATGCAAGCCAATCTTCAACGTCATTGTCGTCCGTCCCGCTGAAGATGGTAGGATCCCGCTAGCGAATGGAACAGTGGCGACGGGAGCGTTTGCTGGTCGGTGTCTGGCATGGCGGAAGGTAGCGTCCGAGTGCAGAGTTCCAAGATGGTAAAGGTGAAAGTGACCAAGCACCTCCACCGATCATAAAGGAAGTTTATTACATGACAGACTGCTGACGGTTTGAGCACTTCACTGGGGGGGAGCAGTCTCTAAGCTCGAGCATCTGCAGCATGCGATGCTGTTGGCAGTCCTGCTGCACGTCCATGCGTTCTTCATTACAATATATGCAAGTCCCAAAAACAAGGGTGTCTACTAATTACAAATGTCATTTTCTTTATTGTATATGAGCTGTATAAAATACTTGTACCTAAACTGAAGCTGTTCAGCATTCATTACTCATTCTTACATTTTGTGTGTGGCAGTTAAGAGGTTCTTGTGTACTGTGAATGTTTTGAAAAGCTAGGCTTTCTATGTCTATAATAGCCAGGCAGTGCCTGTGTGTGTGTTTTACGTCTTCCTTTCTTTGCTAGTGCTAATGCCATTGTTAATGTCAAACCAACTAGCTCAAGCATCAATCCTGGTGAGTCATAAAAAAGAACTATGACTGAATTTTAAAGGGATGCTAAAAAAAATTGTCTGATGATTACGATACTCGCTAATGTGAAATTCGAGCAAAGCTCGATATGTGTTTTCATTTCGCGATATATTCAGGCAAAGAATTTGAAGCTGAAATCGCCTCTCTTACTGGCAGTGGGCCAGTGCCGTCAGTGCCTTTGCAGAGGGATGGACAGTAGGGGAACGCTGGCATGATGAGCGTCATTGGAGCCAGCTTTGGTACAAGACAAATGCGCAAGCAGTGGCATAAGTGCATTTGTGTTATTACGCCGAGGGATGCCGACGATCAACCCAGGAGTGGGCACCTAAGACCTGTTCTAAGTCAATTTAGAGAGATACTTTAAAAACTCTTATCTTTGGTAATGTCATGGTAGTGGATTGATTATTGGAAGCGAAAAGGAAGGTTATAGATAAAAAATGTTAAATTTTGTATACAAACCTCAGGGCTCATACGTCAGTGTAAGATCTTAGCTTTCGAGGTATTTTTCATATTTAGGCCATGGTACCTTAATAAAAGTTCAAGCTTAACTGCGAAGTCCAGTTGTTGGCTCTCTCAAAATACCTTGTAGTCCATTTTTACCTATATAAGAGTAACTTGTCCCGTTGCCGTCAAAATCCATGATGTCACAGCGAGCTGGCGTAGAAACATCAAGGCAGTTGTCGCCACCTGTCTATTTTTTGCATTTTTTCTGGCTTACCAAGCCTCTCCTCATGGTAAGAGTTACTTTTTTGGTATTGTGGATGGGTAATTTCATAATACAGCTGAAATATTTTTTCTTTAGTGTTCCTTTAAAACAACATAACGCATTTTTAGTGATGTGGGGCTCCATATCTGTAGTGTTGATTGTTAGAATGCGCTATGCAGTGCCATGGCATTGCCTTGAATGTGTCGAGTAATGACAGCTGTGTAGATTTCTAAGTGATAGTAGTTGATCTTAGTAAACACCATTGAATTTGTTCGTTTTTGGCAGTGTAACTAGTGCACGTGAGGCTGCCTGTGGGGCAGTACCAACAGTAATGGCCCACACCACCCAATGTGCAGACATTGGATCATAATTTTAAAAAATTCATATATTTGTGTGCACACTTTTCATACTTCCAGCCCCCTTTTTCACCTGGAGATGGTGACGATGATTCAGAGACTGTCTACTCGGAGGTGTCTGAAGTGAGTTGTCTGTCGAGCATCGACAACAGAATGCAAGAATCGGGCTGCAGCCCAGAGAGGCTGGGTGCTTGCTCCAAGCTGGGAGATGACCTGCTGAGGATGTTTATTGGCCAGGTGGAGACAGATGTGACAATTCATGTGGAAGGCAAGGACATCGGTGCACACAGGTACAACACGCATAAGTAATAAGGGGGAAATTGGAAATTTGCGGCTTGCTAAGTGAAATAAACAATCGGAGGCCAACAGTCATTGAAGCCAAGGAAAGGGGGAGTAATTGAGCGGTGCTATATGTAGGGGGGCCGGACTTGCCATATTTCCGTGAATGTAATATGACTGTGAATGTAATTTTTGGAGGGTGGACTTTTGATTACTCAAAAATGAAATGTTGCAATTTTAATCTGTACTAGTTGCCGAGTTGCTATGGTGCTGGGCTGCTGAGCACGAGGTCGTGGGATCGAATCCCGGCCACGGCGGCCGCATTTGGATGGGGTCGAAATGCGAACACACCTGTGTACTTAGATTTAGGTGCACGTTGAAGAACCGCAGGTGGTTGAAATTTCCGGAGTGCTCCACTACGGTGTGCCTCGTAATCAGGAAGTGGTTTTGTCATGTAAAACCCCATAATTTTTTTAATGTATACTAGTGCTGCATAATGCAATCAAGTTTAAAAAATGCTGCATAGAATGTGGGTGTAGAATATTTTAGCTTAGCGTGATCTGCTGCCACGATGTGCAGCTGTGTAGGTGTCCACTTTCTAGAGCAGTATTCTTGGTCAATTACTTACAAGGATACAATCATATTTGTGAGATTTCGTGTGACTCGGCTCTGGATGTGTTGCTATTTACGAGCAACATGGCCGATGCTAAGTCACACAGAAACTCTCAAAAGGGATCATATCACGAAATGGGCTTCAACTGAGAAAACAGCCCCTGCTTTGCAAGTTGAACAAAAACAATACATTCACCAATCATAAGACTTGTCTGGGAGGCACTGGAGTGGCATTGCATGAACAGCAGAGCACTTCTTTAAACATTTATCAAAGTAGCTGTTTTGTTAATAAAATTTTAAGGCTATATATAGTGTCATTTTTCTTTTCTTTTCATTCAGCAATATGTCTATGGTACTAAGCCAGGTTCAAGGTATGTTTTTTTCTCCAATAAATTTTTGTGAGGATCTTGTTGCTAGAAGACAGTTAAAAGTAGAGTTAAATCTCGATATGGCGAGCATGGATATAACATATTATTGGATATAGCCACATAGATGTGAAATTTAGTTCGTCATGCTTTGTTTCAGTGGAGTATTCTCGTGCTATAACAAAATGGAAAATGCATGACCTGACACAGTCTTATTGATAACACAGGAAATATTCGTTTGCACATGCCTCAAAATATATGTTCTGGTAGCAAAAAATGTGAAATACAGTTGTCAATAGATTTTTCAGAAGCCTGATTTTTCGGACCTGCACAATAACTGCGGCACCACCACGTACCTACCCTTAGCGCCAATGTATAAATACCGTAATCGAAATTTCGGATGCCACACAATGTTTCGGGGGTGAATTGCACATGCGATGCGTTGAGCATGGCAGCTAGGAACTCAGTTGCCATTATGTTGACTTGCACGAAACTGCAGCTTTGATTACTGACTCCCAATGAAGTGGCACTGGTTAGACCTAGTGGCCTAAGCAGTGCGGCTGGTGGAGTGGCGGGTGACAAGTTGTCGCTGGAAGCTATCCGCCAGTATGTTCGCACCCATAGCCCTTATCAGTGATAGAGCGGGAGATCAGATGAACAGGCTGGACTGATTGTAGCAGCGGAGTATAGATCCATGTGTGGTACCCTCTGTGACCGAAAGTCTTCTGGTGACATGCTTGTTTTTATGTTCGAACTCCTAGGCCTTATCAGCGATCAAGGGTTAAATCAGATGCACAAGCTATAAACAGGTGGCCGTAGTGCAGTTGCCTCCGTGTCCACAAAATCTATTGGCAGTGTGTACGTTTTGGCCAGTGGCTTGTCTTGGTTGGACTGCAACTTGCCGAACAAGTCGAACCCGCTCGATAACAGATTGCACGATTGCGTATTGATGGTGGTGCAGAGCATGTGTATGTAATTTATTGATCCCGTGCCTCCTGTCAGCATGGCAGGGTGTCGACGAGTCATCAGAATCTGTAGGAGACACTTTGCTGGTTCATCAGAGGCAGCCCGCTTGTGTTTCTATCACATAAGCCTGATTTAGACTTTTTTTTTTTCTCCTATACCTTTTTGTATGCTTGTAACAAGGTTCGACTTTATCGTTTTACTGCTTTGTAGTGACTGTGTTCTGTCTGCAAGACAAATATTATTATGAAGTGGTTATCATACACATAGTACATACATCTTTGTGCATGCTGCTGCCAAAATCGCTCCTTACTGCCTCACTGCTGGTGTACCTCTCATATCTTCCATCCACTGCACATCCAAGCCATCTTGCTCGTCCCTCTTTAATTGTAGCTGCTACATCTGGGAGCTTCCCCATTCCTTTCTGTATGCATTCATTCCAGACTGTTGCAGTGGTTATCGTTCAAAACTCTCATAGTTTGTAAAAGAAAAAAAAATGTTGGCTGCCCTGTGTATAGGATAAGGTGCAAGCATGAAACCTATGTCACCAGGAACCGCTACATGCTCATTATTTTTTATCTTAACATACAATCAGTGTCATTGCAATGCACTTAACCCCTGTTACCACATACTTTTGAATGTCAATCGTGGGGACGTGTTTATTTCGGGCTATGATTTCCTCTTCTCACTGATGCTACATGGCTGAAAAGAGAAAGGAGTATACAGTAAAAGCTTGTTAAACCATAGTTGGCAGGAGATCTGAAAAAGTATATACTAAACGGTAGTACTGCTTAACCGAAATAGCATGAGATCACCCACTTTCATGTCAAAAATGGAACTCGGTGAGCGTGCGATGAAAGGGGAAGAAACATACAGTATTTAGTCACTTTGTGCGACAAAAGTGTTATTTTCGTTTGATGCTGCGGTGGCCTAGCAGCAACGACAGCGGCCTCAAACTTACTGAAGCACGAACGATGTCTAATTTTTCTTCTGTGCTGAGCACCTGGCATCTTTTTTATCCGAGCTTCGGCATTATGCAAGTCGTTGCTTGCACGGCGCCACAACGCTCTCTGGCATGGCCCGGCACGGCGCCAAAATGATGTTGATCTTGATGTGGCTTCATGCTCAAATGCACAGGGCGCTTGGAGGCCATTGTTCTGATCTGAGGCTTGTTCTTCTGCCGGGCGGCCTGATGGAGACGACACACTGCCGTGTTTGCGTGACGAAAAGTGGAAACACCACGTGTTAACTGATACATACGCAATAAGCTGGTACGGTTTATGCGGATACAAAACACATCATGTTCAATGGCCGCTGAGTCGGGGATTTGACTTTACTACTTTTAAAACGAAACTACTGTTTAAGCGGGTACGGTTTAATGAGGTTTTACTGTACAACTGTGGGGGAGTTCGATTCAGCGCAGAAAGTTGCTCACGTAGCAATTGTATAGAAAGCTGTTGGAAGACAGACTGTGCTATACTTTTTAGTCTGGGTACTCTTTGCTGCCTTGTGGTTGTATGACTTAGTAGCGAAAATTTATATAGTATTTTTTTGGGTTTGTGTATCGTGTAAAGTCAGATTTAAACAGCACCACGCTTGTGCCTGGAAATGCAGTGGTATTGTTCAATCCTGACCGCCACAGTCGCATTTGGATGGGTGCAAAATGTAAAAACTTCCATGTGTACTTAGATGTTGATGCACACTAAAGAACTCCAGGTGGTCCAAAGTAATCCATAGTCCTGCACTATGGCATGCCTTATAACCAAATTGTGGTTTGGGCATGTAAAACCCCAGAATTTAATTTCTTGCAGTGGTATTGGGCGTGTATTTTTTTTTAATTTATGGGGGGGCACAGGAAATATATTCATTACAGAAATGAATAGGTTGACTTGGAAAGAACCATTACATTATAACCAAAAGTGCAGCATTCAGATCAGTCCTCCTTGTTTATGCATACCCAGAAGACATGCCTGACAATGTCAGTTTTCTAATCAAAAACAGAACTACCATAGTTCCTTTAATGTGGGCCCGCACCATTTATCACTTAGCACAAGATGCACTGATGCCCGAGTACCATATTGGTTGTGCATAAGGCACAGTAAAGTGTTCAGCAGCTTGGATAACTTTTCAAAGTGTGAAAGCAATTGAAATGTGAAATCCATGAACTTTTGAAGCACTTGGAGAGTAAATGAGGGGTACTTTCTATGCTCGAGTCGAACTTGTGAAATGGGTTTCAAGAAGCTTGTAGTATCTCTGGTATCTGGGTTCCAGTGTAACTATGGTTGCAGAACTAAAACTTCAAGAGGTTGATAGAAGGGAACCATTAGAAGCGGAGCCTGTGGCCTAATTTGACGCTTAAAATTAATAAGACTGTTTAATTGTTTGCACTCTTTTCGACAGATTTATCCTGGCATCACGGTCCGACTACTTCTCACTCATCTTCAGGAAGGAATTCGCTGCTGAGGAGAGTGAGACAATCAGCATGGATGGGTAAGGCAGGCCTATGTTATGCTTCTTTTGAATGTCATTTTCTCTGCCTTTACTTTGATAAACATTTCCACTTAATAAACAGCCTGGATAAACTTTACGTGCTGTTAATTATCGCTGCTTTCCAATTTTGTGATTCTGTTTGAACAATTATTGTTGAACTTTCATCACAGGCTCGGTGTTTAAAAAAGAAAGCTTTCATTATTCTACCAATGAATTCTTCAGAGTTTGTTTTCAAAAAACTTGGTCACTTCATTGACTTTGCTGTGCTGTAAATAATTATTCACAATGCGTGCAGTACTTTTCATTTGGGCCAAACTCGGGGAGCACAATTGTTATTTGCCGCAGTTGCCATGCTTTAAAGGGAAGTGAAATGCAAAAATGCTTGCAGAAATTTTACACTGCACTTAAGAAGTGTAGGTAGCATAACTTATACTGTCTTCTTTAGCCCTGGTTTAGGCAATGTCTGGTTGTCTGTTCTTTTTCTGTAAATATGCAAGTATTGCTCATTTATATTCTTTAGGATGCATCGCCTTTGTGCGCATTACTGTGTTGGCTGTACTGTATGTTTTTGTGTAAGGGTGGCAGTTGTGTGAAGGCCTCACTTTGAAATCTGGGTCCAAGTATTGAGGGAGAGAAATGCAGTCTGGAAATTATGTGCTTGAGCCATGCCTCTTTCCTAAGTGCGCACCTTGCAGGGATAGATACACTGTACCAATTGCTCTAGCTTGGTCTAAAGCAGGAAATTAAAAACTAGCCACTAAATTTAGTGAGATGCGTGCCTTAAGTGGAAACCACATAGCCTTAGCTGTCTGGTGGCCAATGCTTAGCAGACAAATTTAAGCCCAGTTTAATCCATCTTGGCCCCGCAGGGGCGTCTGCGTCAGCAGGTGTTTGGTGTGTTGCGACACCACGTACCCGAGCACACAAGGGTTGGACCGTCCCGCGTGTAGCCGTGCGCGGCTTAGCCGTGTCTGGGGAAAAGGGGATCCTGGGGGTTGAGCTGATGCTGGCTGTTTGGACTTTTAAGGCCCCCCGGCGGTGGCAACACACCCCTTTGGCCTCTGCTTCACAAAGACGGCACCCCCGGACTGACCCACTCGGAGGAAATCGGCAGTTGCCTTTTCCTGTCCTCCTCTCCAATCTTTGACTTTCTCTCTCGCCTTTTTCATCTTTCCTGTCTTCTCTTCACTTCTGCTCACTTCCTAGTTTCCCTGCGGCAAGGGTTACCCTTGTGTGGCTGGCCAGCCTTGGCTATGCTGTATTTGGTTATAGCAGCGATGTACAGCTGGCGTTGGCAGGGTTTCCCTTGCAGGAACTTCTGTCACGTCCCCCTGTTGGGCTCCATGGTGGATGGTTGGCATCGCGGCCGAAAACCTAACTATACTTACGGAAAATACTTTTCCTAAACTTCCTGATCGCCCTCAGAGACGAGGGTGCACACGACAAGTCCAGAACTTTCCTCGATTCCATGTGATTCACTCAGAAAAGCCAGACAAACTAGTGCGTAACATTTCATTGTTCCTCGTTTCGAAGTCATTAACTGAAGTTTTTGGAACAGGATATAAGGCGTCGAGAATGACAAGTGGTGATCTTCTCTTGGAGCTCCACGATCAGAAGCAGCACGAGAAACTGCCGAAATTTGTGTCATTTGGGGAGACCCAAGTAACAGTAACCCCGCACCGTACCATGAACACTACCTGCGGTGTTGTCTCGGACGATGACATGTTAGAGCTCACTGAAGCTGAACTCTTGGAGGGCTTCAGTGAACAGAATGTCATAAATGTTAAGCGAATTAAGATGAGGCGAGATGGTAAAGAGAACAAGACGAAACACCTGATACTCACTTTCGGTTCTAGTGTCCTCCCCGAGTCCATCAAGGCCGGTTATATCAAACTTTGTGTTAGGCCATACGTGCCCAATCCTCTTAGATGCTTTAAGTGCCAGAGGTTCGGCCACAGTTCACAGTACTGTCGAGGCCGGCTGACATGTGCCAAGTGCAGTGACAAAGAACATTCCTCCGAAACGTGCCAGAACACTCCACATTGTGTCAACTGTGATGGCGAGCATGCCGCATACTCGTGGTCCTGCCCGTCCTGGAAAAGAGAAAAAGAGATTGTGACAATCAAAGTCAAAGAAAACATATCTTTCAAAGAGGCACGTAGGCGGGTGTCATACCTGTCTAATAGCAGCTTTGCCGATGTGGCACGTAAGGGGGCGGCGTCACAACGGCCTCCGGCGGCTGTCCGACCCACAGGCAGTGAATCGGCAGTTACGCCATCTGCCCCCGCGGCGGTTGCAGCTAGCGCTGCTCCGTCAGTACAGCAGAGGGGACCATCGACCCCGAAGGTGGGTGCAGCCGAGGCTGCCCCAACCTCCCCGGCCCCTTCCAGCGCTGGCAACAGCCGGTGCAGCCAAATCCCGCAGGGTGCCCCATCGACCTCCGGGCTGGTGGGTGCAGGGGTCTTGCCCTCCAAGGAGGACTCTCTCTCGTAACTTCTCGCTCGCAAGAGCTTGTGTCCGGCGCCTCACAAGAGGCAGTGGACACTACACCTGTCCTCAAGGCGCACCAAACGCCTAAGGAGCAGCGAGGCTCCCTCGAACGCTCCAGAAAGGGCAGAACCCCTGTTACAGGGCCTCGAAAGAGCTCTGCAACCTAAGGCATCACTTCCGTTTCCGTAAACACAGCACCAATTTTCTTTAAATATGGATACACAAATTATTCAATGGAACATCAGAGGTCTCCTTAGAAACCTTGATGATTTGCAAGAACTCATCCACAAACATAATCCAAAAGTGCTGTGTTTACAGGAAACACACTTAAAATCCAAGCACACAAACTTTCTCCGAATGTACGTTACGTTTCGCAAAGATCGCGATGATGCCGTCGCATCATCGGGTGGTGTTGCGATTGTCACTCATAAAAGTATAGCCTGTCAACCTTTACAGCTACGAACGCCCCTTGAAGCTGTGGCGGTGCGAGTTGTTCTGCTAAACAAACTCCTCACTATTTGCTCGCTTTATATACCCCCACATTACAAATTAACTAAACATGAATTTCAGTTCTTCATAGATGAATTGCCAGAACCTTATGTAGTTCTTGGCGACTTCAATGCACACATCTACCTGTGGAGCGACCCTCGTATAGATACGTGAGGTCGTCTTGTTGAACAGTTCCTTTTTTCTTCTGGGGCGTGCCTTCTCAATAAGAAAGAACCTACATATTACTCTCTTGCAAACAGATCCTTTTCGTCAATAGACCTTAGTATAGTTCCCGCGTCTATACTGCCCGAACTCAAATGGGAAGTTACGAGCAATCCTTACGGGAGCGATCACTTCCCCATACTGCTAAGAACATCCAAAGAAAATGAATTCCCCCTCAAGCTCCTAGGTGGAAGATAGATACAGCCGACTGGGAGAAATTTCGAACTCTATCTAGCATCTCATGGGCTGATATGTCTTCTTTAGAAATTGATGCGGCTGTGGAGTATTTTACAGCATTCATAATAGATGCCGCATCTAAATGCATGTCTGAAGGAAGTGGCTTGGCATGCAGACGCCGTGTTTCGTGGTGGAACAACGAATGTAGGATCGCTTGTAAGAAACGGAACAAAGTGTGGGGGCTGCTACACGCTTCCCCTACTGCAGAGAATCTTATCAACTTTAAGAAAGTAAAATCTCAAGGCAGGAGAACCCGCAGGCAGGCCAGAAGAGAAAGTTGGCAGAACTTTTTATCGAGTATTAATTTGTTTACAGATGAGGCCAAAGTCTGGAACAGGGTTAACAGTATAAAAGGATGAAAAACTTATTCACTCCCCCCTGGTAAACACTCAAGGCGATACCCCGCTTGAACAAGCAGACTCACTTGGGGAGCACTTTCAGAGCGTGTCAAGTTCCAACAATTATTCAAAACTCTTTCTCAAATATAAACAAATAGAAGAATGCAAGCCACTCATAAGAAAGTGTCGGCAGAATGAACCGTTCAACCGCCCCTTTAGTATTGCAGAGTTGAGAGCTGCCTTGAGCGCATGCAAGAGCTCTGCACCGGGATCTGACAGAATCATGTATGAAATGCTGAAAAACTTACACAATGACACGCAAGTTACACTACTTACACTTTTCAACACTATCTGGGACACAGGGTACCTTCCGACCACATGGAAAGAAGCCATTGTGGTCCCTGTTTTAAAACAAGGCAAAGATCCTTCCTCAGTGGCAAGCTACTGCCCGATAGCCCTCACAAGTTGCATGTGTAAGGTATTTGAAAAAATGATAAATCGGCAACTCATCCATTTCCTTGAACAGAACAAAATGCTTGATCCCTATCAGTGTGGTTTTCGAGAAGGGCGCTCCACAACCGATCATCTTGTACGTATTGAAGGAAATATCCGGGACGCATTTATACATAAACAGTTCTTATCGATATTTCTCTATATGGAAAAGGCGTATGACACAGCGTGGCGATATGGGATCTTGGGAGACTTAAAAAGCTACTTGTCCAATCGCACCTTCCGGGAAAAACTGGCAATGTGCTGTCACGTCCTTTTACGCAAGAAACTTGTTTACCCCAGGGTGGCGTGCTCAGTTGCACACTCTTTATTGTTAAGATGACATCACTTCGTGCTTCCTTACCACCGGCCATTTTGTATTCCGTCTATGTGGACGACATTCGAATAGGTTTCAAATCCTGTAACCTCGCAGTGTGCGAGAGACAGGTACAGCATGGTTTGAACAAGGTGTCAGGGTAAGCAGAGAAAAATGGTTTTAAAATCAATCCTCAAAAGAGTTCTTGTGTGCTGTTTACAAGAAAGAGAGGCCAGGTCACGGATCCTTGCTTGGAAATGTGTGGACATCAGATACCTGTAAACAAAGAGCACAAATTTCTAGGTGTTATACTCGACAATAAACTTACTTTCGTCCCACACATTAAACATCTCAAAGAAAAGTGTCTGAAAACAATGAATTTAATGAAACTTCTATCCCAGACTACATGGGGTAGTGAGAGGAAGTGTTTAATGAACCTATACAAGAGCCTAATTCGGTCTCGATTGGATTATGGTGCCGTTGTGTATAACTCTGCCGCCCCGAGCGCGCTAAAGATGCTAGACCCAGTTCACCATCTAGGAATCCGACTGGCCACTGGCGCATTCAGAACGAGTCCCATACAAAGTCTATATGTAGAATCAAATGAATGGTCTCTCCACCTACAGAGATCATACATGAGCTTTACTTATTTCCTTAAAATACGCTCTAATCCTGAACATCCATGTTTTGATACCGTTACTGATATGACGTGCGCTACACTTTTCAGCAATCGTCCCTCCCTAAGACGGCCTTTTTCGCTGTGTGTGAAGGAGCTTAGCAATGAAATGCATGTCCCACTCCTCGAGCATCGCTTAATGCACATAATCAAGCTCTTACCTCCTTGGGAGTGGCAGGTGATACACTGTGACATATCCTTTATAAAAGTTACAAAGCACGCTCCTGAGGCCAAAATCGGAATGCATTTCCTAGAACTTCAGTAAAACACTCCTGCGCAGACTTCTACACAGACGCTTCGAAGTCAAATGCTGGGGTGTCCTATGCAGCCGTAGGCCCATCCTTCTCGGAATCCGATGTACTGCATCCGGAAACAAGCATCTTTACGGCCGAGGCCTACGCATTACTCTCTGCTGTGAAGCATATAAGAAGATCAAAACTTTCAAAAGCAGGGATCTATACAGACTCTCTAAGCGTCGTGAAGGCCTTAATGTCACTCTACAAACATAAAAATCCCATATTCAATTAACTGTATTCGGTATTATGTAAAGCGTACTCATCTAACAAGAATATCATATGCTGGGTCCCTGGCCATAAGGGAATCGAAGGTAACGTTCTCGCGGACGAGATGGCCACGTCAATCACATCGCAAGCTGTTAACCCTACCGCTGATGTGCCTGTCACAGATCCGAGGCCTTTCTTACGAAATAAACTGCGAAATCACTGGCAGTGCACATGGGACGCGCAAACAAATAACAAACTGCACGTTATAAAGCCCCAGTTAGGTTTTTGGCCCTCCACAACAAAATCTCGGCGAACAGATGTCCTATTCTGTCGCCTCAGAATAGGACACACATTTGGGACCCATCATTTTCTACTTACTGGAAGTGAACCTCCAACCTATGGTAGATGCGGTGAGAGGCTGACCGTCCTCCATGTCCTCTTGGAGTGTCGGAAAGCCGGACCTGAAAGAAAGAAACATTTTCCGCTTGCATACCGTAATCACATCCCTCTACACCCGGCTATGTTTCTTGGTAAGGAACCGCTTTTTAACACCAAGGCAGTCCTCGACTTCTTAAAGGATGTAGTTCTACACGTTATAAGCCCATTAAATTCGTAGAGCATCCTCGCTCCATAGGATGCCGCTGCGATAATTGTTTTGAATAGCACATGCCTCCATGCCCTTGTGCTTCAAGGGCTCTAAGGAGGTAGTAGTGCTCTAGCATTTCTTATAATCTGATGTGTTTTACCTATTGTATCATTCTTTTTATATGCATCTAAATGTTCATAGTACAAGTCATACGTCATCGCCATAATTTTATTATACAGATTTTACGCACATTAGAGCGTATATTTTAAGGCCCCTTTACAGCCACGTCACACCAATCTCACAGTACTCGTAATTACACAGCAAACTCATTACCACAGACATGGCGCTCTTTGGCCATACCTGGCCCTTGCGCCATAAAACCCCATACATCATCATCATCATAATTCATCTTGGTGGCTCCTTCTGTAAAATGTTACTATGTTTTCATGGTGCATATTCCAACTCTGCTCCCTTGGAGGACCGGATGTAAATGGTCTTGTGTTTTTCACTTTGTCACAACAGCGTGTTTGTGTTCACTGCAGGATGAAGGCTTTTCTCAGCAATGTACAGTCTTGGTCAAAAGCTCCGAAGCCACAGTGACCGTGCCCAGAGCAGCCACGCTCCGCTATTGCGGCGCTGCCGTCAATGCGGCTTGCAGACGCCCGCTGGTTGCGGGCATAAAAGAGAGCAGGAAGGAACATCGCTCTCGCTTTACCGCTGTCGTACGCTCAGTGATCATAAAGTGGCGCGTCAGCTAGTGTGGCATTCAGCTGTACTTTTGCCTTTCGTGCTCCCGCCACGCGAATGCGCTGCGGACAAGAAAGATCTGCCGCCAAGGTGTTTCCATGATGCTCCATAGCCTACTGTTTGGTACCACGAAGCTTACCCACACAAGGGGGTGTTCTGGCGAGATAAAGTCTCAAGTTTAAAATGCGATAACCGTTGTAGTGGGAACCAACCTCAGCGTTTCGTCAACCACAGAACAAAGATTTTGAACTCGATATCGCTGCATGTTATGAAGTAGCTCTCCGATTTTTCGAGCTCAAAACATTTCATGCATAAAAGCCAAACCCAAGATGTGGGCTGAGTGAAATGACACAACTGGCGCGAAAAAGCTTTGGAGCACTTCGACGGGAGCATGAACATACCGAGAAAACGCTCCTGGCGAAGCGACACATTATCAGGATCACCGCTTTCAGTGAGGGCAAGACTTGCAAGGGGGCATGCGGAACAGCTCACTATTTCTTGCCGCACCACAGTATGGCAGCGGTAACAGTACTCCTTCTCGCTCTCTTTTATCCCTGAAACCAGCGAGTGTCTGCGAGCACTGTTGATGGCAGCGCTGCGATAGCAGAGCGTGGCTGCTCCAGGCGCAGTCGCTGCGGCTTCGTAACTTTTGACCAACACGCTTGTCCAATATGGGAGAGAACGCCTTGGCCGTGTTCAAACCACAATTCCTGCAAATATGCAGGTCAGGACCTAACTCGCTGCTATTTATTATGTTGTTCTCCTGTTGAAAAATCCTGCTCATAGAATCTTTCCTCCTTGCATGCACACACAAGGAAAATTACTGGCTTTGAATGCAAATCTGGTGTTACCTTTCATATTGGATGGCCTTGTACAATTGTCCCTCTATTGTGCCAGCTGTGACACCACCTTATGCCTGCAAATTTACTGATTTCATCACACCGCCTAATTCTCCACCGTCCCTGACTGCACTTCACTTCTCTTGGCACCCATTCTGTAACTCTAATAGACCACTGGTTATCTGCCCTACACATTACACATCCTGCCCAACTTTGTTTCTTCCTCTTAATGTCAACTAGAGTGTCGGCTACTCAGTGACAGCTCTCTAATCTGTACTGCTGCCTTTGTCTTTTCTTGTTGCACAGGTCATTTTTTGTTTCATTGCTCTTTGCGCACGGGTCCTTGACTTCTTCTCAAGCTTCTTTGTTAACCTCCAGATTTCTGCCTCATATGTTAGTACCATCGATAGAATGCAATGATTTATGCTTTTTTTTTCAGGGATAGTGGTAAGCTCCTGGCCATGACTTGGTAATGCTTGCTGTATGCACTCCAACCCATTTTTATCCTTCTGTAAATTTCCCACACATGATCACAATCCCCTGTGACTAATTGGCCTGGGTAAGCATACTCTTGCTCAGATTCTAGGGGCTGACTGCCAATCACAAATTCTCATTCTCTTGCCAGGCTATTGAACATTCCATTAGTCTTCTGCATATTAATCTTCTGACCTACCCCTATGCTTTTTCAGCTAAGGTCCTCCATTCAGTTTTGTCATATTATGCTGGAATCATTATTCACATTTCACAGGAAGGGAAGAAGTCTCTGAATTCTCAGAATCGCAAATTAACAGTGCACCAAGAAAACAAACAGGAGCTTACTGCATCAACATGCCTTTGCTTAGTGAAGAAATCCATTACCCTCGTTTACACATTCAGCAGAATCTGTGCATAAACTACAATTTTCAATAATGATAGTGTTTGCTTGGCCTCCTGGCATTCTTTGCAGTGCAAAGGCGCAATCGGAGATCTTTGTTCGATACACATTCTGTTCAGTTGCTGCAACATCACAAAGTGGCAGCATGCAAAATTTGTGAGAACAGGGTGTAGAGAGCAGCCAGTTGGGCAAGTGGTGAACTCCCCGGAAGCTTACTTTCCTCGTTTGTTGTCTGCTTGCAGACAGTATACTACAAAATGAAATGTTTCACGTCTTCCTATGAATGAAATCGTTATCTAAAAAATGTATTTTTCTCTTCTCAAGCTTAAACACGTTTTCGAATAGTAATACATGTGACTACTACAATTTATAACTATTCGTTTCTAAGCGTCGTCCCTAGGTGGTGTCGCGCACAGCGAGGAAAAAAAAGAAAGAAGAAATGACGGGAACAGTGGCGCACTTTTCAAGAGGCAACAACATTCTGGTGGCTCGCTGGCACCCAGTGATGTGGTCGAGTTCGCCCCACAACCAACACACTTTTTGTTTTGAGAAATGAAAGCGACACCGGAATTTGTTTTATGTCATTTCTTGAAACGAGTTTCGCACCTCCACTGCTCTTGTTGCTCCTCAAGCAACACCAATACAGCAACCGAAGTTCACATCAAGCGCCATTTTCTCGAATGAAACTATGGATTAAATCTGAATGTGCCATTCCATGGCCAAAGCCGCCATTTGGATCCAATCCAATTCACTAGACGTGCATGCGAAGCTGGTCTCGTACGAGCATATGATCGCTCCAAACTTCTCAACTCCTGTCACGTTCATCATCATCACATCATCATCATCAGCCTGGTTATGCCCACTGCAGGGCAAAGGCCTCTCCATACTTCTCCAACTACCCCGGTCATGTACTAATTGTGGCCATGTTGTCCCTGAAAACTTCTTAAACTCATCCGCCCACCTAACTTTCTGCCGCCCTCTGCTACGCTTCCCTTCCCTTGGAATCCATTCCGTAACTCTTAATGACCATCGGTTATCTTCCCTCCTCATTACGTGTCCTGCCCATGCCCATTTCTTTTTCTTGATTTCAACTAAGATATCCTTAACTCGCGTTTGTTCCCTCACCCAGTCTGCTCTTTTCTTATCCCTTAACGTTACACCTATCATTCTTCTTTCCATAGCTCGTTGTGTCATCCTCAATTTAAGTAGAACCCTTTTCGTAAGCCTCCAGGTTTCTGCCCCGTACGTGAGTACTGGTAAGACACAGCTGTTATAAACTTTTCTCTTGAGGGATAATGGCAACCTGCTGTTCAGGATCTGAGAATGCCTGCCAAACGCACCCCAGCCCATTCTTATTCTTCTGATTACTTCAGTCTCATGATCCGGATCCGCAGTCACTATCTGTCCTAAGTAGATGTATTCCCTTACCACTTCCAGTGCCTTGCTACCTATCGTAAATTGCTGTTCTCTTCCGAGACTGTTAAACATTACTTTAGTTCTTTGCAGATTAATTTTTAGACCCACCCTTCTGCTTTCATCTCCAGGTCAGTGAGCATGCATTGCAGTTGGTCCCCTGAGTTACTAAGCAAGAAATATCATCAGCGAATCGCAAGTTACTAAGGTATTCTCCATTAACTCTTATCCCCAATTCTTCCCAATCCAGGTCTCTGAATACCTCCTGTAAACATGCTGTGAATAGCATTGGAGAGATCGTATCTCCCTGCCTGACGCCTTTCTTTATTGGGATTTTGTTGCTTTCTTTATGGAGGACTATGGTGGCTGTGGAACCGCTATAGATATCTTTCAGTATTTTTACATACGGCTCGTCTACACCCTGATTCCGTAATGCCTCCATGACTGCTGAGGTTTCGACTGAATCAAACGATTTCTCGTAATCAATGAAAGCTATATATAAAGGTTGGTTATATTCCGCACATTTTTCTATCACCTGATTGATGGTGTGAATATGGTCTATTGTTGAGTAGCCTTTACGGAATCTTGCCTGGTCCTTTGGTTGACGGAAGTCTTAGGTGTTCCTGATTCTATTTGCAATTACATTAGTAAATACTTTGTAGGCAACGGACAGTAAGCTGATCGGTCTATAATTTTTCAAGTCTTTGGCGTCCCCTTTCTTATGGATTAGGATTATGTTAGCGTTTTTCCAGGATTACGGTACGCTCGAAGTCATGAGGCATTGCGTATACAGGGTGGCCAGTTTCTCTAGAACAATCTGCCCACCATCCTTCAACAAATCTGCTGTTACCTGATCCTCCCCAGCTGCCTTCCCCCTTTGCATAGCTCCCAAGGCTTTCTTTACTTCTTCCGGCGTTACCTGTGGGATTTCGAATTCCTCAAGACTATTCTCTCTTCCATTATCGTCGTGGGTGCCACTGGTACTGTATAAACCTCTATAGAACTCCTCAGCCACTTGAACTATCTCATCCATATTAGTAATGATATTGCCGGCTTTGTCTCTTACACATACATCTGATTCTTGCCAATTCCTAGTTTCTTCTTCACTGCTTTTAGGCTTCCTCCATTCCTGAGAGCATGTTCAATTCTATCCATATTATACTTCCTTGTGTCAGCTGTCTTACACTTGTTGATTAACTTCGAAAGTTCTGCCAGTTCTATTCTAGCTGTAGGGTTAGAGGCTTTCATACATTGGCATTTCTTGATCAGATCTTTCGTCTTTTGCGATAGCTTACTGGTATCCTGTCTAACGGTGTTACCACCGACTTCTATTGCACACTCCTTAATGATGCCCACAAGATTGTCATTCATTGCTTCAACACTAAGGTCCTCCTCCTGTCACGTTCAGTGCCTAGCAGACGACGTGCTCGATTGTAAGATGATTGACAAGAACGTGTCGTCATTTTGATGTCGCCAAAAACATGGCCGCGCCCCACGGCTGGTGATGTCGGCCGATCACACGTGCTGGTAACTGAAGGAACGCACCAAACAATGATCTCCGATTGCACCGCAATAGTGACAGTGGTGAGACATGCATTTTCATTCATGCAGATGGGCTTTTCACTATCGTGAGCATCTCCAAATTATTGTGACATCAGTCAGCAAACTTCTTTTCCTTGAAAAATCCACTTAAATATGACATGTGTTTTAGACTCAAGTACAAAACTAACACTGCAGTTGTGGCAAGTCATCGTCAGTGATATTAAAAATTTCTAATTCAACTGAATCTGCACTTTGCTGTGGGAGGGCTGTTGTCAAAATCTGCCAGGTTATTAAATTTTCCATCTTGTCATCTCTGATTGGCTCAAAACACACCAGCAAGGCAGAATTTGACAATATAGCGGAGTTTTTCAATGTCTAGTAGAACAGCGCCTCAACTGTAGGAGCTGTGGTAGCTTTGTGTCCACTCCAGAAGTGTGTTGGCATGCCATGGTCTGCAAGGCATTAAGAGATGTGGTACCTCAAATCCCGTAGAAGGTGCTGAAGATGAGATAATCGGTGGCTGTTGATAGGGATAAGGGGGTGTCTGACAGCGACGACGAGTGATCCCCTGTCCACTGTAGCTCAGGTACAATACATATATTGTTTTCCAATTCCGAACAAAATGCCATTGCTCTCTCTCTTACCATGAAAGATTGGTGACAGATGTGTCAAATACGTTTCATTTATTGCTTCTTGAAGTATTAAAATCAAGATTTGTTACAATCGAGGACATTGCATTTTTTATTTCTGGCCGTAATAATTGGGTGCATATTACAATCGGGGCCACGTTACAGTCAAGTCAATGCAGTAATCACTATTACCATTATTGTAAGCTTGTTCAACGCCTGCTTGCAGGCCTCACTGGAAGTGCCTTTCACCCTTAATAGTTCCATCTTTAATATTTATCACATTGTAAGCCTTGACACCGCTTGCCACAACCATTTTTGTGACCACAGTAAAAAAGTATGGTCGACTTCCATTAATTCAACCTTCATTGGACTGACAAAATTGCTTGAATTATCTGGTGGGTAGAGTTAAAGAAGAGGGGAAAAAAATTCTCAAACACATGGCTGCCTTCATTGAGCAGCATTTACTCAATTTTAATTTGCCCCTAATCTAATGCACACCAAGTTCTTACGCGTTATGGAGTCTTCGAGTCTCACAGGAGTACTGACCACCGGGGGTTTGAGCTTAGCGAGCCACAGGGTCGCATCAGCCTTCGCCTCGAGCGCGCCACTGCACATGAGCTCAGGCGGCAAGGGGCTACCCAGTGACGCACGCAAGAACACTGTATTGCCCTGAGTTAATAGAAATTGTTTGTCTCCGGCGGCACCCAACACTGCACAAACGCCCGATTGCAGGGTGGTGCGGGAACCAAAGGGGTCCCGCATTAAGGGTGAAAATACAGACGGGCGCCAATAGTATGTCACTGCAAGAGCACGGGCTCAAGCTGGGACACGCCGCTAGGAAAAGCCCCAGCGACTATGTTACTTGCTCTCGCGATAACCAATGGACCAACTCGTGAGAGCTCGGGCAATCTCCTTTGGCTTGAGCCTCCGATAAGTGCAGCTCGGCATGATACGACCTCGCGTGAGCACCAGGCATCAGTCCTTTGGCTTAGCATCTAGAAAGGATCAACACAAAGTACACGCTCCCCACGCAGACAAAAGCACCGTGCGTGAGCTCAAGTCCTAGTCACAAAGGTGTTGGCGGACGAGAACAGGCATGTATGTGCCCAGTGATGTTCCGGAGATAAGGGAGCCGCGTTCCGCCGTGGGCTGCCGAACGTGGCCGCACTGTGAGGCCGATGCCCCGCCCCCATCGCAAGTTGGAAGGGGTTAGGCTTAGGGATGACAGAACAGGAGAATGCCTGCACAATGGTGCCAGCCCGTACCTCAATCCCCACAGAGTTCAAAGTAGAAAACAGTGTGCATCCAGATCTAGCATGCACCCATTTTTTAAGAAAAATGTAGCATGCCTACGATTCTGGCAATCGGAAAAAAATGATACCAGCAAAGTTTCCCTTCACTGGCTGGAAATTTGTTTACTTAATGTTTGTCATCACTCTCAGACAGCACTTTATCATTGTCTTTAGACCACAGCATGTCATCCTCCTGCAGTCCAAGGTAAAGCTTTCTAATATAGCTCTCCTCCCCCCCCCCCCCCACACACACACAATGGTTGCCACTGTAAATCTTTCATTCCTGTGTGATGAGTGTAGCAATGCAAAGTCCAGTGCTTTGTTTTATCTGGATGCTTGGCATGGCTGCAGTTGTCAGCCTTTCATTCAGATTGGATGGGGACTGCCTAAAGTCTGTATAATATGGAGTCAGAAAATTAAATTAGCTATAAGATAAGTGACATTATTATTCATGTGACCAACAAAGCTTGTCAACGCATTGCTGCACACTCAAACGCTTGCGACCTGGTTAGTTTGTATTTCGACCTCTGTCATGCTGTCGTTACAGATATACAAAAATACAATCAGTGCATGCACTGAATATCTATCCCCTGGCAACTTAAACGGAAATAGCCGACACTCCACAGCTGAATGAATGTGAGTGTCTTCGCAACATTCATGCACATTAACCTAACAGCTGACACTTTCCTAGCTTAATTGTCCCCTCCCCCAGGACAGAGACATCAAGGGAGGAGTTGGCACCACTTGAAGCAGCTTGATGATTCTGAGTGACAAAAATTTGTAACTGCAATCAAAGAGGTTGTCCAGAAGAGACCATGTTGCTGGACACATGGAACATGCACAACAAACAGCAAATGCAGCCTTTACAATTTAGCAGCTTGGCTTGACTTGTCCTGTGGTGTAGGGGCTGTTGGCGACTACTGGATTGACTAGGATTCGGTAATTTTAGTATGCCAATCTAATGATAACCTGCCTGTGTACTACCAGAATAACATTGCTTTAGAAACGAAAAGTTCATATAAGTACTTAGGCATACATATAACATCTAAATTAATGTGGTGCAGTAAACTCTCAGTTGAATGAACGTCGGTTTATCAAACATTTCAGAATAACGAACTTTCTACAAATCCCCGGCAGTTTTCTTATAGATACTATGCAAAAATGTTTCATTTAAACGAATTTCAGAACAGTCAATATTTCAGTTTAACGAACTCGCTCAGAGGACCAAGGCTTGCACTGCACTGCATTGCAGGCGCAACCGATGCCCGCCCTCATCAAACCGCTGCTCCAGCGTCAATGTAACGTCGCTGGCGCTACAGCGCCCCTGGGGCAAAGCGGCGGCGCGAAAAATGAACGGCAACAAGGCATGGCCTCCGAGATCGCCCGCACAAAACAAGCAAGCATGTAATCTCGGAGGTCATGAACAAAGTAACATCGCTGGCACTTACAACGCCACCAAAGCAAAGTGGTGATCTGTCACACCACATACCATGTGCTGTGTTTTTTTCCGACCGGCTAGTCGTGGCATGGCCGTTGTCTCTTTCTTTCCAGTCTCGTCGGTTCCGCATGTCCACACAAACGACCCACGTGGTGTGTTTTTCATTCATATGTACAAACTCCATTTCACACATTTCGAACACTATAGATGCCATGTCTTTTGCGCCACGTATTGCACTTCAAACGTTTGACTCTGTATGCCATGTCTTATGTTGGCCTAGTGAATATTCAGTTTAGTGAACGTTCAGTTAAGTGAACTATTTCCTTCGGTCGCTTGAAGTTCACTCAAGTGGGAGTTCACTGTATTATCACATATTATTAGCAACCGCTTGCTGGGACGCTTATGCCATAACTTTTCTCGTGCTCCATCTCCTTTAAAATTACTACTTTATAAAACACTGTGATGACCAAAATTAGAATGCATTGCAGCTATACGGGACCCCTTTCACGAAAACCTAATACATTCTCTTCCAAAACCGAAAATCCAAAGCAACGCAACTCGTTTTATTATTTGGAACTACAACTGTGCTGCGAGCATATCTTCAATAAAATCAAATCTGGGTCTTGAGTTGCTGACTACACATTGAAGGATTACCAGTCTTTCGTTTTTTCATAGGCTGTATCACTACCCTACTCTTCACCCGAAATTTATCTCGCAACCATATTACTTCTCACCATACTGATCATCAGCATAAAGTTAGAATTAGTGCATGTAGCACGACATATTTTTTACATTAATTTTGCCACATACATCAAAAGATTGGAGTGAACTTTCCTCTGATATTGTTTCCATTAATAATAGTGAAAATTTTTGAAAAGCACTAGCTAACATTAGACTAATATTATAGCAAACATTTGTATGAATTACCGTTGGTTGTTTTCTTTTTTAATGTTACTTATATATGACACATGAGCAAAATGTGAACAAGGTGAATGCAGTAGCCAACGTTTCGACAAGTGGACTTGTCTTCTTCAAGGCGATGTACGCTTTCCTCGCCACAGTATATATAGGTGGGGTTCTTCTAATATATAGGTGGGGTTCTTCTAAAGGAAGAACCCCACCTATATATACTGCGGCGAGGAAAGCGTACGTCGCCTTGAAGAAGACAAGTCCACTTGTCGAAACGTTGGCTCCTGCATTCACCTTGTTCACATTTTGCTCATCGTCTTGAATTTTCATCTCCCGCATTCCCCGTCTTTTCCATATATGACACATGACATAGGCATGACACAATATAACACATGGGCATGGCATCTGAAATCAATCCTAGCTCGCCACGCCTGCACAAACCACATTAAGTTAGTAACCAGAGTTACAAAGAATAGCACCACATCGATTGACATCTGTGTTACAAACTTAAATGAAGATGGAGTACTTGCTGGCGTTCTTACAAGGGATGTAAGTGACCATTTACCCCTATTTTCTTTTACCAATTACACTAATAACCGCGATACCCGGGCACCTTGTTATCGTCGAATAATAAGCGATTTTTCGTCACAACACTTTCAGGAAATAATTGTAGCTATAAACTGGCAGGCGGTCTACAATGAAAGTGATGTTAACGAAACTTTTAACGTTTCTCTTTCAAGCATACCAACCTCTTATGAATCAGATTTCCCGCTACAATATGAACGTCGCAGAAATAAGAACGTACGAAAACCGCGGATAAACCATCATTTCTGTAATGACATTAAAAAAATGCGATGTACCACCTTTTCATAAAAACATGTGATCGAAAACAGTTGGCAACATTCAGAAAGTTCAGAAGTCACCTACAAAGCAAACTGAAGAAAGCATACGTAACGAACTGAAACTGATATTGAACACAGTGAATAATATAACAAGTAGAAAGTTGAGTATCACGTCCCAGATGCTATTACTGAACGAAAGTCAAATGACGAGCTGAACGAACATTTTGCTCAGGCTTGCTCATGTACCTCGAGAGGAGGCGAAAGAAGAGTGGTTCATGCAATCGATATCCCCCCGGCTACCAGCTCCATTTTTCTGCTACCCACAGATTGCATGGAGATGCAAAATCTGATACAAAAACTGAAGAGCACAGCCTCGGCAGGACCTGATGGAATTCAACCGGAGCCGATCAAATGTGTCTCAAGCAAAATAAGTGTTGTTCTAGCTTATATTGTTAATTTGTCAATACCGCGAGGAATTTTTCCAGATGTGCTAAAAACCGCTCGCATAACACCAATCCATAAAGGTGGTGCGAAAGATCAAGTCTCAAATTACAGACCAATATCAGTCTTAAATATATTTTCAAAGCTTTTCGAAAATGTCGTCATTGACAGGCTGTGGTCTTTCTTGACTAAACACAATTTAATCTTGCAGTACCAATATGGTTTCCAAAAGAATAAGTTAGCAGAGCAAGCCCTTCTAGATATCAAGGATAAAATAATTGAGAACATCGAAAACAGAAGGTTACACTTGGCCTTTTTTTAGATTTGCATAAGGCTTTCGACTCAATCGATCATAAAATAATATGTGGGTAATGGGCAAATATGTGGTTGTTCGCGATCCGGCTGCAAGCGTATGGACTTTAGCGAGGTGCTGGCACATCAAGACGATGTCAGCGACGGTCGCTGGGTTCCTCACGGCGAGTGCACTGAAGGCCACAGTCCCAATGCCTTTAAGAATATGACGTACCCTGTTCGACTCAGCCATAGCATCATTGACACGGCGACAGAGTGCAAGCACATCCTCGATGTATGATGTGTAGGACTCACCGGAGTGTTGTTTGCGAACTTCAAGAGTTTTTTCGCAAGGGCGGAGTAAACCGCCGGCGTTCCAAATACTTGTCGAAGCTGCCGCTTGAACGTTGTCCAATTGAAGAAATCAATCTCATGGTTGAAAAACCAGGTCTTTGCCACTCCTGTCAGATAGAACAAGACATGGCAGAGCTTGAGTAGATCATCCCAGCGAACGGATGGGGATCACGCTGCTGGCCACTGATGATCAGAGAAGGTGGTGCGGCTTGCGGTGTTGAGATGGTTACAGTAGAAGCACCAGGCTGCTCGTCCTGCAACATGCTGACGGACAGTCGGCACAAGCGGCGACCTGAACGAAGCTCCAGAAAGTATGCCAGGCATGCAGAGGATGGGGGATCAAGAAGCGCCTCCACCACCTGTGACGTCACAGTAAGGGCCGACCTTTATTGAGTCTGAGGCGCGGCAACGGACCCTCGGCACAGTCCACTATGATGATGCGACTACCTGCACGATGAAGAAGGGCACACACATGATGATGATAATATACAGATGATGAAGTGCACAATAAATGCCCACAGTTATTACATAAACTAGAAATCTATGGAATACGCAGCACCACTAATAATTTAAGAAGTTATTTAACGAATCGAAACCAATTTGTTAAGAAAAATTCTATTACCTCTGACATTTTGCCTATAAAACAGGGTGTACCTCAGAACTCAGAACTGGGCCCACTATTGTTCTTAACTTACACAAATTATATTGTACGAATACCCAACTCGCCTAACTTGGCAATGTATTGTAGCGAAGTGATGCAGCCGTTAGATATCAGACGCATCAGCTCACCAGGGAGACGGAAGATGAATGGGGATGTGCTCTGGCAGGGGTAAGTCCTAATGCGCAGATACGACGACGAGAGGTAGCATTCCAACAACTAGGTTTATTCACTTGGTATTTTACCTTAAGTTTACACTGTACAAAAATATCTACAAACAAAATGATGTCACACCCGTTGTCGTCGGCCTGCCTGACCGGCCTGGTCTTCCATGGTGAAGTTGCGCCGTCCACTGCTGTCTACTTGCTCGCACCTCAAAACTACCCCAAACTATTCCTTAAATAAGTTTCCCCGGCATCCAAGGGACCTGCGGACCGGCGGGAGGTGCAGGCTTCTCCACCAATGGGGTATTTCATTACTCTGACCAATCAGGCAAGCTAACATCATACAATAAGCGTCAGAGTTTAAGGGGCCAAGAAATGGTCGCGTCAACACTCTGTACACAAAAGCACTCTGACCATAACTAATCGGCTTTTGACAGCCGAGCATGGGAAAAGGACGCGTCAGGTGCACGTGTGACGTCAGGCGCGGCGGTGGCGGCAGCACATGCCCGCGGCGCCGTCGTGGTTATTTGTGTACAAAGGTTTCCCCCCGCGTTGCGTCGTCGAGGAGCCCACAAAATTCCCGGAAAGAAAGCAAAGAGGCCCGTGGTATACTCTTTTCGCGACACCTTCCCCCTACGAAAAAGAGTGTCCCACTCATTACAAAGCATTACTACAAAACCAATTTAACATATTAAACACGTACAAATAAAACACTTACATTTAGGGATTCATATAAAAAAAACTGAAGTATCCGTAAGGAAAATTTAACATCACATAAAACAAAACAAACACGTTTTAACAATATGGAAACAAAATGCACAAGACAAGAAACATCAAAGTTCATTCGCGCGTGCTACAGAAGAAAATTAACACTGAAGATTATTCGCTTGCGCTGTAATACACATCAGTGTCCGTGTCGTAAGCAGCGATGGTTCTCGGTTCGGCCTCGTTGTGGAATGTCTTCCAGTCAGAGTAAAGTTCAGTCCCGGCGTCCGAGTCTTCTACAATGTGCACTCTTTCACAAGTCTCTGTCTCGCACACACGATCACTATGCGAATCGCACTCGCGCACACCACCATACAAATCGCACTCGCGCACAGCATCACTTGGATCGCACACTTCCTCTCGGCGTCCGTCAGCAGTCTCGTCGTCTGCGTCGTCATTATTTGAGCACTGTCTGACGTGGCATGGTTTTAAGTGCGCAACATTAACAACGTCATGTTTTTTGCCAGTTCTATCCACTATCTCCCAGTTGTTCTCGCTGATTCGCCTAACAAGACGGAAAGGCCCGTGGTATCGGTGAAGGAGTTTTGTTGTCTTTCCCCGAGCCCTGAAGGGAGTCCACAAATACACCGAGTCCCCCGCATGGTAGACTGCACTACGTCGTTTAGCGTTGTAACTACGTCTGTTCTTTACTTGCTGACGCCTCTCCCATTGGGTCACTAGCTCGCGAGCACGCTGCAGCTGGAGGGCCATTTTCCTGGCGTCCAGTGTGCAGTCGAAATCGCGTTCCGCGCCGAGTGCTACATCTATAGGAAGTATGGGCTCATGTCGACAATGTGTTCTGCCATAGATGTCTGCTGAATGGGATTGTTATCGCCAGTGAATAGATGACGGAAGTTGTCAGTGAGCGAAAGCAACTCAGCCCTTTCACCTGGACGTAAGTGGTCCCCAGTCTCCACATCAAAATCCCGAGAGTTTTGTGTGTCTTCGGGTGCGATGACTGCCAGTTGTGCATTGTGGATAGAAGTAGCCCATCCAAGCTTTGTTCCGCTGAGCAAATTTACTGGCGACATGGTGGGATTAGCGATCCGAATCACACCTGTCCCATGCGCGACCTTGGTCACGGTACGAGCAACGTGAAGTCCGTTTTTGAGCGTGCTGTTCGGTTCAATGAGATGGACTCCATCCCTTGCGATTTTTACTTGGACAGCGACTTAAGTGCGAGGTTCAATGCGAATATGCTCGTGGCACCGCGCACTAAGTACATCATTGTGTGCCAGGGTGCTCGAATTTACATGCAACCTAAAAGTTTCACCGTTGAGTTGGAGCTCACTCTTGGAGAAATCTATTAGAAGACGCACTACTCAACAAAATGGGAGACCACCTAATGGCTTGCAGGGACAGTCCTTCACAATGAAAAACTTCTCTTGAACAGTAGTGGAGTCGAAAACAAGAGTTATTTCAGTTTCACCTTGGGGGGAGAGCAAGCTTCCGCCGATTCCTCTGATGAAGACATCTTTTCTTGATTTTGATGAAGCACATATTTTTTCAGCGATATGCGACGAGATGACATTTACCGACGAGCCAGTATCAATTATGAGTTTTGTGTCTGTAACATTTGCTCGTATGGGTACTGCTAGAAGTTGACTATCTGACATAGTGCATACGGGACAGCCGGACTGGCTCCCTAGGCCCGGCCGTTCTCGTTTCCCGAAGGGTTGGGTTGCCCACCCTGATTATTATTGGGCCCTCTCTGTTGGTTTCTGTCATCTCGAAACCGCGTCTAGCATTGGTGCGTGACATGACCAATGCGACAGCACAGCTGGCACCGTGGACGCCCTTTGTCGGCACGGGAATTTCTTGCTGGCCAAGGCACCGGAGGATGACGCACATCTTCTTCAATAGCCTTCGGGCGGTCCGATAATGTGGCTATAGAGTCGCGATCGCCCTCAATTCCCTATCGCGGTCGGTGACCTCTCGCGGGCAATGACACTCTGCCACAGCGCAGGTAGCGAGACATGCCGGAGGAGGCCGCATTGTTACTACAGCAAGTGTTATTCCGGCGGCAGGTGCTAATGCGTGTAGGTACCACGACTGCTGGCCGGCAGCGAAATGGGTGCCGATCGCTTCTGGTTGGTACGCACACGTCATCAAAGCAGCCTGATTAATACGCTGCAGAATCTGCAGGAAAGTTGAGCAAGTGTCCGGGTTTGCCATGATTATCTTCTCCTGCACGTCTGGACGCAGGCCGCGCATCAGGTGCCGTAACCGTTCCTCTTCCGTCATAGAGGGATTAATTTTGGCGCACAGCTACACAACGTCATACAGCATTGACCATTTATAACGTAACCGCCTATAGTGCGGGACCGCATATAATGCGGCTTTATGTGACCACCAGTACGCCTCCCATAGAGTTTAATGTGTCAGCGTACTGCTTAGTGCGCGGTCGCGCACGACGGAAGACCGGGTATAGTGCGGTTTCTCCGAAGAGAAGGGAGCGCACCCCCCGGCACTGCATTGCCCGCACCCTCTACAAAAAGGGGGAAGAAAGTCACGAAACCCATCGCAAGAGGGGAGAAAAATAGAGGAGAGAGAGACTGGAGAGACTGTACAGCGTGCGAAGAAAGAAGCGCAACTAGCGGCCTTATCTTTTGCTTTTCTTTGTGCAGCGCTGCGAGGGCGGGGTCGAACCAGACCGAGCACCCGCGCCGCCGTTGTAACCGGGTGGGTCCCACTAAGTGGGAGAGAAGGGGAAACGTTGGGGAAGTCCATTTGCTGGGGGTGGCCGGTTGACAGGCTGGTTTTGCACATGCGCCACTCTTCTGCCTTTTCTCCTGTGTGGGTGCGCGCAAGTCGTCATCTTGTGATACCGAAGTGTGCTGCCAGCGTCGTAGGCCTAGCTACCGGAAAACGCATTTCCTTCTCTTGCGTTTGCGTCGCGCTGGGCTAAGTTGCCATGGCGCCTGATCCTTCCAACTCAAGAAAATGGCAAGCTTTATCCCCGGAGACGAAACAAAGTAGTATAAAAGACGTCGAAAGTGGCCTAAAGAAGGTTTCCATCGCGCAGAAGTACGGCATCGCCGACACAACAGTGTCGGCAATTTGGAAGCACAGGGACAAGGTGCAACAGCAACTGCAAGAAAATTGTGGATCACTAGAAAGGAAGCGGATACGTTCATCAAAGTATGAAGATGTCGACGCCGCTTTATTCAAGTGGTTCTGCGAGGTGCGAGCCGAGAATGTGCCCGTGAGTGGTCCGATTCTACAAGCAAAGGCCAGGTCATTTGCAAACTTGTTGGGCCACGATAGTTTCAACCCATTAAATGGGTGGATTCAGCGATTTAAGGACCGGCACGGAACAAGCTGCAGTGTTATCTCCGGGGAGAGCACACAAGTTGATGATTCTACTGTTCAGGCCTGGCTCAGTATTAACATGGAGACCATGCTGGCGAAGTACGCGGAGCGGGACATTTACAATGCGGATGAGGCTGGCGTGTTTTACAGTTTGCTCCCAAACCGCACACTCGCACTGTCCCACGAACGCTGCTCCGGTAGAAAGGCTTCGAAGGAGCGGTTTACCGTTCTCTTCTGCGCCAATATTGATGGCAGCGACAAGAGGTGCTTATTTGTGATCGGAAGGTCGGTGCGGCCGCGCTGTTTCAAAAAAAGAGAGTGCCTGCCGATTACATATAAGGCCAACAGAAAGTCATGGATGACTCGGGAGCTATGTGCAACTTGGCTTAAAAAATTTGACGAGGACATGGTGTCAGAAAAGCGACAAGTTGTCCTAGTTCTTGACAACTGCAGTGCCCATCATGTAAGTTTAAAGCTCAGTGCAGTGAGCCTCAAGTTCTTGCCGGCAAATACCACAGCCAAGAGCCAGCCGATGGACCAAGGCGTAATCGCTGCAGTGAAAGCGCATTATAAAAGACGCATCTGCGAAAGAGTGCTGATTAACCTTCAGCGAGACGAAGCAATGAAGGTAAACCTGCGGAGTGCTATCGACATGATCACGGCATCTTGGTGGCAGATAAAAGCATCAACCATCACCAAGTGTTTCGCAAAGGCGGGGTTTGTGCGCAACGCCATGGTCAGCGATCCTGATGTGAGGAGCGACGATAGCCACCACGGCGACAATGTCGACGAAGTCCTCAACGCGGATGATGTGTGGTCGGATCTGGTGAAAAAGAACATTGTTGGACAGGATGACACATTTGAAGGCTTCGTGAACGAGGATTGCAATGACTTTGTCTGCGAAGAAGCAGACTGAGACGAAGCAATTGTAGCAGCAGTGCGTGATCGCGATGACAGTGTATCGGACGATGACGACAACGAAGGAGACAGCACACCGGAACTTTCGCACAGAGATGCACTGGACTACATAAGCAAGCTCAGGGTGTACTGCGCGCAGAAGGGCTTGAGCGAGAAAGCTTCCCAGCGTCTGATAGCTGTGGAAGATGAGATGGTGCATAATGCGGTGAAGGCTCAGCGCCAGACGAAAATAACGGCATTTTTTCATTGATGAAGAAAAATATAACGTTTTGTTTAGTGTCCAATTCTGGTGCTTTACTGCGCGTTAAGTTGTAAAATACATAATAAAAGGTGGGTTGACCATATTTGCATGTGAATAAGAGTCTAAAAATGGCGCATTTGATATAGTGCAGTACCGCTTATAATGCGGATTTTCCCGACTCCCGCGACCTACGTTATAAGCGGTCCATGCTGTAGTAGTAGTGTTCGGGGGACTCTGATGGCAGCTGCATTCGGTTTTGGAGCTGCAAATATGCGATCACAACTGAGTGACGACTTGTGAAAGACGTTTTTAAGAGCGTGGCCCAATCTTCCCATGTATTAGGGGCACTCGTTAAAATTTGTGTGGTGTGCCACCTTTTTGCATTGTCATCTAATGCCAAATATAAAAATTTTGCTTTCGTCCGTTCATCCCAATTGTTGAGGGAGGCTACGTGTTCGTAGCAAAGCAGCCACTCAGATATTGACTCTTCTGGCATGCCTCTAAAGGCTGGTGGTCCGATGAAAGGTTTAGCTTGAGGGTTGGACATCATAGCGAGAACAGTAGGGGGTTCGGTTATAGTCGAGCTGTTAGAGCTAGGTTCTTGAGGTTTGTTGCCACGGCCCATGATATTAAAGTGTGGACTTCGGTACCTCATACCTCCACCACTTTGTCGCGAAGTGACGCAGCCGTTAGATATCAGACGCATCAGCTCACCAGGGAGACGGAAAATGAATGGGGATGTGCTCTGGCAGGGGTAAGTCCTAATGCACAGATACGACGACGAGAGGTAGCATTCCAACAACTAGGTTTATTCACTTGGTATTTTACCTTAAGTTTACACTGTACAAAAATATCTACAAACAAAACGATGTCGTACTCGTTGTCGTCGGCCTGCCTGACCGGGCTGGTCTTCCGTGGTGAAGTTGTGCCGTCCACTGCTGTCTACTTGCTCGCACCTCAAAACTACCCCAAACTATTCCTTAAATAAGTTTCCCCGGCATCCAAGAGGCCCGCGGACCGGGGGGAAGCGCAGGCTTCTCCACCAATGGGGTATTTCATTACTCTGACCAATCAGGCAAGCTAACATCATACAATAAGCGTCAGAGTTAATAATAATAAGCGTCAGGCTAAGCGTCAATAAGCGTCAGGCTAAGAAATGGTCGCGTCAACACTCCGTACACAAAGGCGCTCTGACCATAACTAATCAGCTTTTGACAGCCTAGCGGGGGAACAGGACACGTCAGGTGCACGTGTGACGTCAGGCACGGTGGCGGCGGCAGCACGTGCCCGCGGCGCCGTCGCGGTTATTTGTGTACAAAGGTTCCCCCCCGCGTCGAGGAGCCCACAAAATTCCCAGAAAGAAAGCAAAGAGGCCGGCGCTATACTCTTTTCGCGACAGTATGCCAATGATACCAATGTGTTTTTTACATCCAATAACACTTCTGAACTTTCTATCAGCATTAATGCGCATCTGAATAGCTAATCAGTTTGGTTGAGTGAAAATAGTCTTGAATTAAATACTTCAAAAACAACATACATTTTATTCAGGGCTCGTAACAAGAACATACCCAATGACATTAACATTAATTAGAATGGTATGGCAATTAACCATGTCCAAGAACAAAAATTTTGAGACGTATAGTTTGATGAACATTTATCTTGGAGTTTGCATATAAGGATGCCATGCAATGAACTTTCTAAATTTGTCGGTATTCCTAACAGGATAACCCAGCTGATTCCACTTTGGCTCAAACAACAGCTATACAGTGCTCTCCTTTACTCTAATCTCTGCTACGGGGTCCTGGTTTGGTGAACAACTTCAAAAACAAACTACAAGTCAATTCTTTTACAGAAACGAATCTTTCCTATGTACTGCGATTACCATGGCTGTTTTGTAGACCTTGAAACAGCTCCATTATTTCAACACTACTCCCTTCTTCGAGCAGACGGAACATATTACTGTATAAGAAATTTCTGATCACCATACATAAACGAAAACTATTCACCAAAATAGACAACGATCAAATATCTCATTATTCACTACACCGGAATATCAGACACTTACCGAAAACAATTTTTATTTCATTTCGTATACTTCACAGGCTCCAGAAGGAGTATTGCGTGAGGGGGGCAGTACAGATAACAATTGTGGAGCAAAAACATATTTTTGTTACGTAAATATGAACATAACGAGAATCAAACAATAAAAGAACACGAAATAAATCAAGATAAAAAAAGGAAGGTAAACAACAGTTAGCTTTTCAGTATACAGTAAAGCAAGCAACCTTAGAACAAATGCTTACATAAATAAATACACAACAACGAAGTTAAGAGCAACAAAACTAAAACAGATACTTGTTTTTAGCTAAGTACTAGCCAAATATTCACTGACTCTGAAGGTTAATGGGTCGTTAACGTCAGCGATGTTATCAGGAAGACCATTCCACAGCGCAATCACATGTGGCAAAGCTGAGCAGTTGAATGCATTGGTGTGACCGAAGATGCGTTGGAAACCGAGATGGTTATGCAGACGTCTAGATGTGCGGGAAGGGCGAACAAGTGGTAAAGTAGATAGGTGTACATTATGCATGATTGTGTGCAGAAGACAAAGTAATGCTATATTCCTCCGTGATTCCAAAGATGAAAGCGACGACAACTTGATGTTAGTTACGCTCGAAAATGGGCCATAATCTCTGGCAATTGAACATGCAGTGCGGTTTTGGATCTACTCGAGAAGATAGATTAGATATGCCTGATGAGATGACCATATAGAAGCTGCGAATTCGAGCAGGGGTTGCACTAATGTTTGGTAGGCTATCTTTCTGGTGAGGAAAGGAGCGCTGCAAAGCTTACGTTTTAAATATCTGAGAGCGCACAATGCTTTAGCCGTTATTTTCTCAATGTGGGATGACCATGAAAGGCTAGGTGTTAGAATATTTCCAAGGTACTTGTATGAAAATGTGCGAGCGACGATACTATTGCCAAGTGAGTAACTGAAAATAGAGTAGGATTCTTTGCGAGTAAATGTCATTAGATTGCATTTGTTAGTGTTCAGGGTCATTTGCTAATCCAAACACCAGTTAGTGACACATTGAAGGTCATGTTGAAGAGTGATATGATCAGCGGGGGAGTGGATTTGATGGTAGATAAGGCAGCCATCTGTGAATAGTCGAACATTGGATGTAATGTTAGATGGCAAGTAATTGATGAAAATCGGGAAGAATAAGGGTCCAAGGACACTTCTCTGAGGTACGCCTGATGTTACGTTACTGAAAGGGGAAGAGTACTGGTCAATGACAGTGGTCTGCTTTCGAAAAGACAAAGTTTCTTATCCATAGAAATTATTAGTTCGTCAAGGTTTAAGCATGACAGTTTAGAAATGAGGCAACAGTGAGCAACGCGATCAAATGCTTTAGAGAAGTTGATGAATATTGAGTCAGTATGAGCATTGTCGTCCATATTTTGAAAAAGATCCGTAGTGAATTCAATTAGTTGTCTCACATGAAAGGCTTTTTCTGAATCCATGCTGATGTTTAAAAAAGAAGTTATTGCATTCTAACTGATGAACGACATTAGTAAAAATGATGTGTTCGAGTAACTTGCAGGGAATGCTAGTTAGTGATATGGGACAATAATTACTCGCATCGCTCTTGTCACCTGACTTGAAGGTGGGGTAGGATTTTGCCGACTTTCCAATCATTCGGCAGCTCCCCTGTTGACAGTGACTGCTGAAATATATGACTAAGGGTTGTACTGGAAGGGACTACTGTATGCTTTAGGATTTTCGTGTTAATGCCATCAAATCCAGAACTAGTCTATAATTTTAGATTGTTAATCAAAGTAGCGATTCCAGCGGCATTTATGGTAATAGGAGACATATAGTATTGGTAATCAAAGTCTGCCATCTTTGGCATATTGGAATGGTCTTCCTTTGTGAACGTGGAAAGGAAGTAGTTGTTAAATACAGATGCGCAGTGCTCTCGCAGTATAAGAAGACCAGTGCTATCCGCCAGTGCGGGAGTGTCAGTGCTGCTTGAAGGAGATATGGTTTTCCAGAATTTCTTAGGATTCTTTTTTATCAGTGATTGAAGGTCATCGGAAAAGAATTTATGCATTGCATGACGAAGGGAACTGCAGTAGGCTTTTTTGCAGGCTTCATGTTTATTCCACGAAAAAAAACGTGTTGACACTTTTGGCTGCTCTGTATAAACGTTTCTTTTTGTTTTTTAAGGCAGTCAAAGTTTTATTAAACCATGGTTTGGAGCAGTTGGTGCAAAATGAGATCTGAGGTATGTATTTATTTGCTAGACCTAGTAGTTCTTTAAAAAGGCACCAATTTTTGTTGACTGATCGTTGAGAAAATGTCGCGATAAATCTAGATGAAAAGCTTTGTAAATCTTGGTTAATGGCATTATAGTCTGCTCTTTTATAGTCAAATATTCGTTTTGTTGTTAGATTACGCGCACATGAAGGTGTGCGAACTGTAAATTCCAATAACGAGGGGTCACTGAACCGATCAGGGATTGAAATGGTGCTAACTCTTTCAGGTGCTGTTGTTAGCACAAGGTCTAAGACATTAGTATTGCGCGTTGGTTGGAGGACTAGTTGCTCAAAAGAAAAATCAAGGATGAGCTGGACAAAGTCATTACATGCACGCGAATTGCCTTTCAAGTTAGGCCAATCTGTATCAGGGAAATTAATATCGCCAAGAATGAATATGTCAGCTTTAGGCAATTTAGAATGAACAGCAGTAAGGTTCTCACGCAAGTTTCAAACGAAGTTATCAGTGCTGTAAGGAGGCCCGTAACACACTCTGTAAAGTGACTTTGATAGTGTCGATCTTATACAAACCCACACTACCTCAATAGCGGAGGATATTGGTACTATAAATTAAGTGATGTTTCTTTATTGCCAGCAAGACACCACCTCCCCTTCGATTATGTCTGTCTCGGCGATAAATGACATAGTCCTCCGTATCAGGAAAAACTTCGCTGTCATTCACGTCACTACAGAGCCAAGTTTCCGTTAGTGCCAAAATATCACAGTTACGATTTTCTAAGTACGATACGGTTTCGGTGTGTTTAGAAATTATACTATGAATGCTAGTAAATGATAAAGCTAGGTACGAAGGGTCGATGTTTGTATGTTGTGCAGCAGAGGGGTTGTCATACGCGCATGTTCGGTTAAGTTCTAGCTATTGCGAAAGTGGTTCCACGGTATCAGACAGCGAGTCATACCTGTAAGTAGTGTTATCTACTCGCAGTTTGTCGAGGGTTAACTTCAATGGCACGCTGCTGGTTTTTGCAAAGGCAATGAGCTTGTGTCAGGCGATGTGCATGGTAAACAAACATTCATATATCAGTCGATAGAAACATTAAACAAGGTAGGAGAACTGTTAAATTTGGCACTTCAGAAAGCTCCTACAAAAAAAAGAGCTTAGTGCTTAATTACTTACCGATCACATTTGCTTTCACTAATTATAGATATTTTCATTTTATTGCATCTGTATGTATGCTTGTATGACCTAACAAAGAGTACATATAGATAGCATTTGTTCTAATGTTTATTTGGCTTCCTCATTCCAGTGAACAAATATTGTAATAACTTTTGTTACTGAAATTCTGCTCTCTTGTGCGAAATGTACCTATGTACATTTTATATGTATTCATTTGTACTGAATAACCGCTGTTGTAACTTGGAGCTTGGAACCTCTGTCAGGCCTTTGTCAGTCCCTCTCCCCCCCTCTCTCGGACGAGAAATAAAGTACATATAATGATGATGATGATGATATATGCCATGTTTTATTACTGTATTTATCATACTTTCGGCTAACATTGTACAGTTAGCAAATAGTGTGTATAATGTAATCAAGAGTTCGACAAAAACTCATCTGGTCGGGATTTCTCATACTCGAGGATAAAACTGATGTCGACCAAAACCATGAAAAGAAAAGGAAACCAAGATGTCTGCGGGCTCCCATATGGGGGCCTTGTTCACAATCTAAGCTTGTAATATATTTCCTCCCATATTTCTTGCATAACTCGCTCCCCTATGCCGAAAGGCCCTGAGGGTAAATAAATATTTAAAAAAATAAATAAATAAATTTCGGTTTCAAGGAGGTGGGGGCAATGTATCAAAGCAAAAATATTGCACATTTTGCTTGACTGTGTGGTGAAATTTGCATGTGGGTGTGCAGGTGGAGTCTAATTCATGCATGGAACTCTGTAAAGTGTCTCAAATTTTGGTCGTCCCTATGCTTATTAAGTCTGTGAGGCCAGTGGAAGTGCTGCGAAGCTGTCCGGATAATCGAGCATGTCCAGATTATTGGTAGGTGACTGTATTGTGTTGCATATTTACAATGCTTTGCATTTCACCACACTTAACTGTTAGTCCCAATTCTGCTGCACGGTCAAATGCTTTTCAATTAACAAGCATTTGATGCCATCAAATGTCGGAACCAGATGGCAAGTCAGTTATCCTATTTTTCAAATTATTGATGGTCATATTAATGAGCATTCTGGCATACAAGGCAGACCAGCAAAGAAAGGGTGCTGTGGCCGTGCATGTCCAGCAGATGCTCCTTTTGTGATGCAGCTGGGAAGAAAAAGCAGTATGCTGCAAGGTCAGTGTCTTTTTATTTGATGTGAGAGAATGGCAGCCAGAAATATGCATAATGACAAGCTAGTCACTGGTTGTGACTGAGCAGTTTTTTGTTATAACAATCATACTGTGGCTTTAGCCTTTAAAACCCCAGAAGCAATTTTTTTAAACCTTGCACTTGGTGTGACATGTAATCCTGTCTTTGAGGATGGCCTCACCTTGTAACAATACACTTCCGGTGAGCCAGAGTGCTCCAGCTCTAGGATTAATACTAATGAGAATGATTGAGATAGCAAATAAAGATAAAATAGAGTCTGCCAATGTTGTTGCATTTGGCACCAGGCATGTCTGCTTTTTTTTTTTCTTTTTAAACAGTGCCAAAAAAAACACAGACAAGGCAGAGCACAGGAGCAGCGCTGTCCTGCACTTGTCCTGGGCTGTTCATGTTTTTTGGCACTGTTTAAAATGAATGATTGATATCAACTAGCTCACACCCAAACCCTTCTATGTCTGCTTTGTTTTGCTAAGGAGTTAAAAGATAGGTATCCGTGTGTTCTCGTAACATCATGCTTACTTGAACATCACTCTCGAAGCTTCTGAAATCAAAATAAGAAAAATGTTCCCGAATTTGTGTAGATTTGAACCAAGAACACTGGCTCTGAAGCGGGTGCTCTGCCAGCACTCCACAGCAGCATTTCATTTGCGGTTCAGAAAAGTTGCATTATAGGCTACTCCCAAGTTCAGAAAATGGTTTAACAGGTCACGCTAGAGGTACCACCTGAAAACATAAATTCAGTTTCACCTGAAGGTGAAGCATTGAAAGCGATAGCAAAGCTTATAGTGTTGCAGGCGAGCTCAGGGTGTCTACCAACCGCGAAAACCGGAAATTCTCAGGGATTTTGAGTAGTCTGGAAAAACTTGGGGAAAACTCGAGGAATTTGTGCTTCTGCCAGGGAAAATTAGCTGTAATTTTATTGAAAGGGAACGAAAGTTGCAGTAATGTTGGCTCGAGCAACAGAGAGGAATCGTAACTAATGGTCTTTGACGCCGCGTCGGCTGGAGGACTTGCCAGCAGTGGCGTCGCTAGGTCATCTGGCACCCGGGGCCCTTAGCTCTTCTGCCACCCCCCCCCCCCCTCCCCCCGCGGGTATAATCGAGGAAGGCGAGAATATCGACAATTTTCGGGTGTCTTCAGACGTATATGATACCCCCCCCCTCCCCCTACTGGCCCCGTGCACCCGGGGCCCACGGCCTCCCGGCCCCCCCTGTTGCTACGCCACTGGTTGCCACCAGAGTACAACGACTGACTTTCCGAACGCCAGATAATTAGGACGGATTCGCAGCACATTAGGACAGATTCACAGTCAATGTGTAAGAACGTCTAAAATTTCAGACACAAGAACGCTTCGCCGTGCTATTTTCCGGACTTTTTGCCGTGTCCACAGGTCCGAAACGGCATTAATCAAAACCACCACCGTCGTTATATTTTGATAACCTCGCCGCCTCGAGCAGGCACACTCGCACGCAGATCCGCCTGCAGCCGTAGCCACCACCGCGGCAATGCTAGTCCTAGCTGCTTCGAGGTGCGGTATTAAGCTTCTTGCCGTTCTGTGCCGTGTTTTTCATTGAAAGAGTTCGTCGCTGTCAGCAATGGCATCGATACCGCCTTTGTTGTCATCGCGATTGGCTACGAAGTTCGGAAAGCACGGCGCGTTGCATAATGCCGTTTCCCGAAAGTCAGCTCCGCCTCACTATAGTAATGTTACGCTGTGAAGCATAACAAATGTGGGAAGGGGCAACTGTCACGGGACACAGTATGTATTCCTTGATTACACACGCGTGCACCCGCCATCTCCTGTCACAGTATAAGTACCGATACGCCTAATAGGTGTACTGGCCGGCCTTCAGACCTTCAGAGCTTTTTTGGACGTGGCTGTGGCGATTTGAACCCTTAAGGGCTGTAAAAGACATGCATTCATTTTTTCGGACGTTTTCGCGGCCCCTAGGGAGTCCGAAAAATCGGATGCTGACTGTACAATTGTACAGGAGGATGCTTCAAATAGTCCGTGTGGTGAACGCGCAGCCGAAGGAGAACAAGAAGACAAGGACCTATGCATTCAGAAATGAACAGGAAAGGAAGCATGCGACCACTTTTTTGAAGGAGCTTGCGCTCTAAAAGCAAAGTGTTGGCTGATGCCGAGATGCAGGTCACCCTCATCCAAGCAAAAGAACTCTTTAAAACAGTGAAATGCAACACTGAGGCGTTGTGTGCAGGCTGAGAGTATGTCAGGACAGTTGAGGTTGACTTACCAGCTGTTGCAAGATATCTCACTTGTGATAAAGTTCGGGCCTCATACCAATTAGCTTGCTATCAGCTGATAGAAATAGCTCATGCATATTCGAAAATATTCTGCATGCATCTCTTTCTTATTGGTATTTGAGAATGTACGACTCGATTTGCAATGGTTTTTACTATTTCTTTCGAAGATATTTTATTTGCTGTGCATTTTACTAACCCCTCCTTTCTGTTTTCTTTTTGAATAACATACTATTAAAACTGGACTAAGTTTTTTTTTTTAACATGCTTTCTTGAGAGTGACACCATTAGGCAACATGATGTAGGGAGCCTGTCTTGACATAAAACAAAATTCTGTGTCACTGGGATAATATTGCAAATTCACTCGGGGAAAACCTGGAAAACTCAGGGAATTTGGAAATGTCAACTAGGTAGACACCCTGGAGCTCCTCGCACAGTGTTCTAACAATACTCACAGGCGATATGACGCAACCCAGTATGCGAGACAGTCACTGCTGCGCAGCAGGAACAAGTTTTCTGGTGGATACCAAGCGTGTCATGATGCTGCTGGCAGTGGTGTTACAGGCAATATTGCATCTAGATGGTGTACACAATATGAGACCAATGGGAAGACCGTTGGCATTTGTCAGTGTCCGGTGAAAAGATTAGATAGATTTAGCTTGACGTTTATCATTTCTTCAGCTCGGACCAGTGTATGCATCACAGTGTGATATGCACACAGCTCTACAGCAGGAATGCTAATGTATACACGCAATGCTCATGCCAGCAGTGGAAGCCAGAACACTGCTCTGGCTCTGGCAGAGCTGATTTAGCAGAGCATGACAGTGCATCCACTTGGTTTTGATGTTTGCAGCCAACGCCACTGCGCGCCTCTGTCTCTGGAGGCCTTTTAACCTTCCCCCATGGGCTGCGCATATGCCGTCGATACCTGGACAGCATGACGGCTGTGGCATCAACAGCGACAGTACGATTATGCCTCAAGGGTCCCTATAATTGCTATGCAATACATTTCTTTCATAGCTGAAATTAAGCCTTGTAAAGTACCGAAGAGCAAACTGAACAAGGAACATTCCTCCTCTGTCTTCCCCCATCCTGCAAAGAAAGAAATAATTGCTTTGTAATGTTGCTGCCCTCTACAAAATTATTCCAGCTAGTCATATTAAAGGTAGCATCACAAATTTTGAATTCCTTCTTTCTTTATGTATAATATATCTTAAACAAAGGTATGTTAAGCAATGAAGAGCACACCTGTTCATCTTCTTCCATTCAGTCATCCCATGCAGGCTCAAGATCACGTGACTGCCAATTCTAAGGCTCATCATTTCATTGCGATAGCAGTTATATAGACACTCCAGGCACATTTCTGCGGTCATCGTTGCTGTGAGGTTCCGTATAAAGTCTAAGGGCAATGAAATAGTCGCTGTGCGCCATGTGCTGTATGTGCGAGTGAAAGCGTGAGGGTGAGCCGGTAAATGCGGCTCAATCTCACGTGCGAGCGGACCGGAAGCGAGCGACGTGCGAGCGTGCGAGCGGACCTTTCCTGTCACATGCGAGGCACAGGGGTGAGGCGAGGAAGTCGGGGGCATTCTTCTCCGTTGGCTGCTGCTTACGGCGCAGCCGTGTGGGCATCAGAGCTTGAAAGTGATCTGCCGCGAGGCCAAAGTGCGCGCCCGCGCAGACCTCATTTTCAAAGCGATCTGTACATTTTCAGAGTGTGCATAGTGCTGATAGCTTCGTATGTGCTCTGCTTTCAACATTTCTTTCGTGTTGAAGCATGAGATGCACGAAGGTCACTTCGATCGCTGCTGCTTCCGCGATTCCGCACTCCAGCATTTTGACAGCAAGTTTCTGTGCTCATCGAGCTAGATGTCTTCATGTTTACCTGTGTGTGCGTGACACCGTGCTTATTAATTTTGTTAAAACACGTTGGCGGCCTAGTTGGTTTGAGTCCATGATAGAAGGAGTAAGCGCAACTGAATGAGGTTATAGAAAGAAACAGACACAGAGAGAACGCTATCTCTGTGTGTCTGTTTCTTTCTACGTCCTTGTTCAGTCAGGCTTACACATTGTCATTGTTAATTTATTCAGTAAGCTAATCTTTACAAGTTTATACAACCAATAAAACTACTATCCTTACTTCGTATAGCTGTCTACCAATTTGCTATCGCAATCTGTTCTTTGCCTTTCGGGCGAAACTGCGACTTTTAATAGCTCCAAATTTACCTAAGCAATGATCAAGGTTGTTCTTCACCTCTCACTTCACATTATTTGGGTTCCAACCAATAAATGCATTGCTGTGCAAACCAGGTGAATAAAGATGTAGCTCCAAGTATTTGGTTTTTACACGTACACACACACACACACACACATGTATATGTACAGGGTGTCCCGCATAACTTGAGCCAAGAATTTAAAAATGAAAGCCATGGCAGAAGTGAATTGAACCGAACGCATACTATTCACAATAGCCTATAGTAACTTACTAAGACAATTTTTTGTTTTCCCTATAACTCACTAAATAATTAAGTTTAATTACCCAACTTAAATTATTGACTGAGGACCCCAAGTATGATACGCAGATTTGTAGAGCACCTTAAGAAACCACCGATTGAGTTGTTTCCTGTATGATACGTCTCACGTAGTATTTTTTTCTGGGTTGCAAAGAAGGCCCGTGAAATATTAAAAAAAAAACATGTGACTGAGTGTTTGTGCAGTGGTATTGTGCTGCTCTCAAGCGTGCATTTGTTGAACAAGGTCAGCTGCATCGTGATTGATGACGAGGAAGCAGCAAGGCGTTCTTTATCTCATTGGCAGCGCTTGGCCAGCAGCATGCACTTTCGCAGGCATCCGACAGGAGCCGACCTTCACCGAATGCTCGCTTGAGAGCAGCACGATACCACTGCGCAAGCGCTCTGTCTCGTGGCTTCTTTCATACTTCTTGGGCCTTCTTTGTAACCTGGAAGAAAGGACTACGTGAGACATATCGTAAGGGAAACAACTCGATTGGTGGTTTTTGAAGGTGCTCTACAAATCTGTGTATCATACTTGGGGTCCTCAGCCAATAATTAAAAAGTTGGGTCAATAAATTTAATTAATTAGTGAGTTATGGGGAAAACAAAAATTGTCTGAGTTATTATAGGCTATTGTGAATACTATGCATTTCGTTCAATTCGCTCTTGATGTGCCTTTTATTTTTAATTCTTGACTTAAGTTATGTGGGGTACCCTGTGTGTGTGTGTGTTGTGTGTGTGTTGTCTTTGTCTTTGTCTCTTTGTTGCAAGTTGGACAACTGTTGGACAAGCAAGTTGGACAGACCGTGTGCGTTGATTGTAGGTAGAGAGCAAAGTAGATTGGAAACAGCTTTGTGAAGCTTTCAAGATTGGGAAATTGGAAACTGACTTGTACGTAAGGGAACCATTCGTCCAACATTGATGAAAAGTTTGAATATTTAAACCAAACAGTAGAGATATGATGCCAAGAACATGTTCGTTGCAATTAAATTTTTCAGCTTTCTCTTTCCTTCTTTTTTTTTTCAGTGCATGTGTGGTAGCAATCTTGGAGATTGTTTTCACATTGAAAACTTTGTCCCGTCTCCTTCCTTTTGTTTACTTGTGCTTGTGTGTTTTCACCTGCTGGAACAATCTTACCCTTTAACTTTATTAGTTGCAGTGCTGCAGATAGTTGGAGCTTTCAGTCCAGCACTGTACCTTGTTGCCTTTGAATGCTGCAGGTTCACACATGGTGCAGTAGTGTTTGCTCTTCACCACCTGTATGGCGGCGCAGCTAGCCCTCCACGAGAGGTGCACATCTCGGAGCTGGCGCTACTGGCTGAAGTGCTTGGTGTTGACAGCTTGCGACGGGTGGTGCTGTCTCATGTGCGCACCTACTACTGCCACTTTTTCCACAAGGTGAGCCCCGCACTATATTTCTACGCAGGACTGCGCCTGCTGTGTGCTCCTGAAGTATTGAGTTCAGAATTAACGTCATTGTGCACTAGAATTTTCCAGCACACGATGACAAAACCACCTCATTTTAATACAGTGTAGTACAGTAAAAACTAGGGGCATGTAAATATTCTAAATTTTAAGTACTGTTCACTGATTCATATTCAATTTGAGAATTCACTTTCAAGGTTGTCGAGTATTTGTTTCTCTTGAATGTTTAAGGGATAACACTTATTAAAGTCTCAAGGGAGAGAGAAAGTGATAAATGTGAGGGCTGTTTTGAATTATTCTGTTGCAGGATAGCTACGGTTGTTGTGCAGGGGCATGACTTCCTGAGCGAACAGATAGGGAAGATGACTTCTATTCAGACATTTCCAGTCATTCAATACGAATGGCTCATAATGAGGCAGCCTGTATACGAATTTGTTCAGATTTATTATTTAGCCAGTCTCACGATGTTCACATCCCTTAACGTCTCCTCTTTTGTGGATTAGTATAATGTCTGCATTCTTCCAGTTTTCTGGGACCCTTGCAGTCGATAGACACTTCATATAAAGATCCGCCAGTTTTCCAAGCATTATGTCTTCTCCATCTTTGATTAAATCAACTGTTATTCCACCTTCTCCTCCCGCTCTTCATCGTTTCATGTCTTGCAGGGCCCTTCTGACCTCATCGCGTTATAGGAGAGTTTCTGTATCCTGTTCACTACTGTTTCTAAGTGAGGTATTGTGACTCCTCTGGGTACTGTATACAGGTCAGCTTAGAATGTTCCCGTTGCTTTTACTATATCTTCGAGGTTGCTGATGATATTATCCTTATCTTTTAGTGCATACATCATGGTTTGTCCTATGCCAGGTTTCTTTTTTACTGATTTCAGGCTGCGTTCATTTCTTACGGCTTCTTCAGTCTTTCACATGTTATAGTTTCGAATATCAGTTATTTTCGCATTGTTGATCAGTTTTGACAGTTCCACGAATTGCGTAATGCTGTGCGGCCGCCAGTCCCATACAACCGCGAAAGGTTAGAAAAACACCCACATAAGCACAGCAGAGAAGTGGCTACGTGAGACGGTTCGACCGATAACTGTAGAAGCGTCATTCAAAACAAGTAATTGTTCTCCACTTCCGGCGGCGTTTTCCCTACTTCCTTTTTAAATAAAAAGATGTTGATCCATAAATATTCTCATAAACAACGGTTAACCTTATTATCATTCACTTTTGCTTGCAGTTTGGTTGTTGCCTTGGCTCTCTCCCTTAGTAGATCGCTTAATTTCTCAACTCCTTGCGATTTTTGTTTCCAATTGCCAATTTTGCACGAAAAGTGATATACAATTAGTGAAAAACAGACGAGGTAACGAGCGACAGTCATCTTGCTCATGAATTTAAGGGTTATTGCAGGGTTTCATGATGGGCGCTCTTTCACATTATGCTATTTCCCACCTTATCTAACCCATATCACGTGTATATGATTCCGGGCATCTGCCAGCGTCGCGGCGAGCCGTAACTCAAGGAAATAATGAAGCAAAGGGATAAGTTAAACGCAACTGGCGTTTTCTCCGACCGCAACTCGTTCCATGAGAGTACAGACCAGCTGAGTAACAGCTGCATCCCTCTCCTGGTCCCAGGATCAGCCTAAAAAAGAAGGTTGAACTAACAAAAGCAACAGCTATGTGCGTGACGGTTGAATAGATGGTGACAACTGAACGCATCTCGAGTTAATCGTGCGGGTGCGGAATCTATGAGAAAACTGTCCTTCACATTACAAGAGATGCCGATAACTACCGGCATCTAAAAGGAGTGAAAAAGGCAGCATAATGCTGACCGATGAACAGCTGCCAAGTCTCAACATTGATCTGGCGGCGCTTTAGGAATGTGTGAGGAGGGGTGGCGTGGGTGGGGAGGGGGGGTATGCCACTTGATTTCGGGGGGGGGGGGGGCAGGGCCTCCCCTGGGTACGTGCCTGCTGCAGACACTTAATCCTTGAGTACCCATACAAAACAAGCTCAACAGTGCCAGAGGCTACATGTGCAAATGGTGCTCACCACGTCAAGAACACTCAGTGCCCTAAGTGGTAAAGCGCAATAAAACTTTACTACAATCAGTTACAATCTGAGAATGCAGTGGCAAGCAAACCTCAAAGGGAATTCACAGTGGTGAGCAAAAGATGTTTTGACCTTCCAGCCTTCTGAGCAAAACAGCTTTTCTTGAGAAAGCTGGCGCTGCACCAGCCCAGGCCACTAGTCCTATACAACTGCACATTGGGCACTCACTACCACGTTATTCACACCATGCAGCTGAAACACTGTCTGCAAAACTTGCATACTTTAAGAATGCATCCCTAGAAGCCATATGTATCAACCAAAGCGTCATAAGATGTACATGCACATAATACAGAAAATTTATAACTGGAGAAGGGTCAAAGAAAGAATGTGAGAGAAAAGAAAAAAAATGCGCGTACATATACAGTTGCCAACTGATTATTTGGACAGCTGTGTAGCACTGCCACTCACTCCACAGATGCAACATGCAAGGACAACCAAGAGTAATACCACTCTGTAATACAAATTACAGAGTGCTGTTTGATAATTCGTCTGCCTGAACGACTGCATGCTCGACTCAGTCGAACAGAGAGAGGGACTTTTTTGTTTTGACACATTGAAACATTGACACATTGAAAGGTCTTCCTAAAAGATTTTGTCTTTATATTCGATGGTTTGAGAACCCTATAACTCAAATGTTTTTGCCAGTCCAGCAAGACAAACTGATGAACTTTTACTAGGGGCGTTCGAATAGTGGAATTTTCTAGTCAAATTTAATATGAATATTCGAGAGAAACGACCACTGATTATCTAATCAAACATTGAATATCTTTTTCATTTCTGAAGCAAAGTAGAATATGAAGTCTGCACAGAGTCCATTTGTTAAAAAAAAGAAATCAGTGTTATGCAGTGAACTCTCACTTGAGTGAACTTCAAGGGACCGAAGGAAATGGTTCGCTTAACTGAAAGTTCACTAAACTGAATATTCACTAGACCAACATCAGACATGGCATACAGAGTCAAACGTTTGAAGTGCAATTCATGGAGCAAAAGACATGGCATCCATAGCGTTAGAAATGTGTGAAATGGAATTTCTACATATCAACAAGTACAAGGTTCATAACAGTTATAATGCGGCCTTTTTCACTTAGAAAAAAAGATCTGTAATCTTTTTCTGCACTTGTACTTTTAAAACACGGGAAGTAACAAAACTGTCCAAAGAGTCAATGTGTTTGTGCACTTCTTCTGGCACAGCTTGCTGTTGAGACACAAAGTCGCTCAACTTTCCAATGTACCCTACAACCTCAGCTAGAGTTAAAGTCTTGAAACTGGCTCGGCAGTTGCCTCTTCTTCGTCTTCTTTGAAAGAAAGAGACGATGACCATGCCACGACTAGCCAGTCAGAAAAAAACGCACACCACGTGGTTTATGGTGCGACAGATTGCCGCATTGCTCTGGCGGCATTGTAAGCAACAGCGATGTTACTTTGTTCATGGCTTCCGAGATTACATGCTTGCTCGTTTTGTGCAGGCGATCTCGGAGGTGATGCCTCGTTGTCGTTCGTTATCCGCGCCGCCGCTTTGCCCCAGGGGCGCTGTAGCGCCAGCGACGTTACATTGCCGCTGGAGCGGCGGTTTGATGAGGGCGGGCATCGATTCTGGTTGTAAAAATAAGCCTTGGTCCTCTGAGCGAGTTCGTTAAACTGAAATATTGACTGTTCCGAAATTCGTTTAAGTGAAACATTTTTGCATAGAATCTATAAGAAAACTACCGGGGATTTTTAAAAGGTTCGTTATTCTGAAATATTCGATAAACCGACGTTCGTACAACTGAGAGTTGACTGTATACATTGGCACATAAGTCTAATACCGTTCACAATTAGACATCTGGATAGCTGAGGAGCTTGTAAATTTTAAACAACTACTCTCAGTTATCTGGGGCACCGTGGCAATTACAGTAATAAAACAAGCTAACAGCATGATGCACACATATACTACAGTGTTTTGTTCCATGAATAAGTGGTGATGCTACACCACCACACATTGTTTAAAGAAGTGAAAAATTATGGGACCATTAGCTTGCTCCCAGTATTATATAAAATATTGACCAAAATAATCTCCAATAGAATAAGGGCAACACTGGATTTTGTCAACCAAGGGAACAGGCTGGCTTCAGGACGAGATACTTTACTATGGATCACATCCATGTCATCAATCAGGTTATCGCGAAATTTGCAGAGTACAATAAGCCTCTCTATGTGGCTTATATAGATTACGAAAAGGCATTTGATTCAGTAGAGATACCAGCAATCATAGAGGCACTACGTAATCAAGGAGTACAGAACGCTTACGTAAAAAGCTTGGAAAATATTGCTACATGCGTGTGGTATTTGTTTGTTTGAACGAGGCGCGTAGGTGCCATCACTCCAGAAAAGAGGAGGAAAAACGAATTGGGCTCGCGCTGTGAATCTAACCGGTCAGTGCTACAACCGTTGTTGTAAATATATTCTGTAAATAGTTTCTCGCTTACTGACTCGTCCTTATTATTTTATTTTATTTGTGATACCCTCAAGGTACATAATTGTACATTGCAGAGGGGAGGGGCGAGAATACATTCGAAGAGTAAAAAATGCAGGATTACGGTAGTTCAAGGAATTTCCAACGAACTAAAGCAATATGAAAAAAGTAGTAATACATTCATAACAAATATCAGAGGCTTACATAACATGAAAATACACAAAGAATACACTTTATCAAGCAGAGAATGTTCACGAATAAGTACATAATCGTGCCATTTGCTACCATACGTTATTTTATGTTGAAAGACAGATGACTGATTTTCTGCTCTTTCTTGATTATTCAAACATATTTGTAGTAGCTGTATGGCCACTGTAGATAGATCTGCTTCAATTCGGCACTACACCGTAACTTGGGAGGCTGACACCTGGTGGAACAGCGCTAGTTAGGCCTAACAGCCAAGGCAAGCACAGCAGCAGATGGCAAACCGTTGTGGGAAGTTCGCTGCCCATTGGTGACCAGGCCACAGATCATACGTGTGGGCTTGACTGAGGATTGCAGGAGTAGCCTACCAAGTTTGTCTGTGCCTACCAAGTTCATCTCAGAATGGAACAGGTTAATTAAGCTGACATGTAGACAGAAATCATCAAGCTGAACTTGCGTAACACAGCCTAAACTGCTGGCGTCATGCAGTGAAGGTCGCATTTCACAGCATCGGAATGCCGCATGGACAAATGCGAAATGCACCCGCAGCCTTAAGCACCACAAAATTTTAAGTAGAGGCAAGCACAACAGTGAGCAAGAGCCTTTAAACAAATTCTCTGTAATGCTGGAGAATAAATATTGATTAGAGATGGTTTTAGGTGCAAAATAACACACACACAAGAGACTAGACATGGACAGGCACACAATGAATTTGCACCTAAAACCATTTCTAGCCATGAACCAACTAGTCCGACAGCAGGCATTGCTAAAATAAATATTGAACTTACCTTTTTGCATGAAAACATATGAATAATGGCACTTTGAAAATACATAAACTGATAACAGCAATATAACCTGTTACTTCATCGCATGAAGAACCACCTTTTTATTTTGTCAACACCTGGCTCTTGTGTCAAGTTCTTATGTAAATCTCACAACTATTCAAACTGTTCACCTTGAACCAAAAAATTAATATTCACACAAGCCTACAACTTATATAGTATCGTTCTTATGTCCACCATAGTATGTGCTATTTGTGTGACATTTGTGCTTTTGGTTCTAAAGCTAATCTTCTTCTTGGTTTGGGGTTCACTTCCTAGGACCGGTTATAGTCACTGGTTATAGTTTGTGTGACTGGTTCAGGGACAGAAAAAGCACACAGAAGTCTCGACTGTTCCAGTTTTTATCAGTATTGAAGAATGCCATCTGTGGTCCAGGTTTAGGGTTGCAGCTAGCTCTATGTTTACGAGTATCTAATGTCTGGTTCTGCTAGAAACCTGACCACACATACAGATCCATTGTTGGCATTCTTGTAATAATGTCATGTCTTGCAGATTTTTTATAAGCTATTATAAGCTTTTAATTCTTGCTTTTGGTTTTTCACTTCCTGTTGCAGCCTTGCAGTCAGTGCATAGCAGGTGTGGCTGAATGCCTGCAGATGGCACCATGCTTCAGTGGGCTGCGGGAGTTGCAGACACGTGCTGTACAGTGGGCAGGGCGCCACTATGTTCGTGTCTGGCCTCATCGAGCCTTTGCTACTGTTCCCGAACCCTGGCAGCAGCAATGTTATGCAGCCACACTGCAGACACTGGTAGGTTGTTCAAAGTTGGGCCATTGGGGCAGTGAAGTGAGCTAGTAATACTGCGACCATATTCTGTAACAGTTCGCTTTGGAACAGGTTCACTCTGGCTGTTACGTCACTCAGAGGAAGAGTGGAACATTGCGGTGCGTGGGGGACAATTAACAAGCAGCAATCTGCTGAGAGTTAGCGCTATCATTTTTGTTTTTACTTTGGGAACAGTGTAGTAATTGAAGAATGTTGTAAGGTCGATAAAAAATATTGGTTCATGTAATATACTGGCATGTTTAATTTCGAGTAACAGCTTTTGAGCTTGCTCCACGGACAGCTGCTGGTGGTTTAATTTTACATTGCATTATTTTATATTTTTTGTTGCTACGTGCTGTACCATACATTTTAAGCAAACAAGGCAGTTCTCTGCGATTTCCTTCGGGGGGCGCAGGGAGGTGGGGAACTTAGGCATTGTGTTTTGACTATCTTTAACTGGGCTGAAGGCCTTCTAAACAAATCAGTGTGAATGAGCTATTCCAGCATAGCAGTAACATATAAATTAAAACTCAACATATCTACACAGCAGTGCTTCTGCTAAGAAAATGGAAATTTATATACTACATGGTAAAGCACATACATAAGGAAACAGTATTGTCACGGGGTAGTGACGGTGAAGAAAGCAAGAATACGGTGGAATGCAAAACTAGCTTTTATTGGGCGAACCTGTGCCCACAAAAACAGGCTACACTTATAGCACAACGATAGCGGCGAACACGGTCTGCGATCGTCGGAAATCTGATCAGCGGGTCAAGCGCGTCGGCTTTTATAGATCAGTCGTCGAATGTTCCAGATTAACTGATGGGACCCGCGTGTCTTCCACAAAGTTCTACACCATTCGTGTCACGCGATGAAATCTGATAACACAAGGTTCGGCGACAACAGACACGCGGATAGAAGCGTCGATAACTTTCCAGAAACGTCGGATACATGCAGGCGCGTCCCTCGCTCTGCGATTACAGTTGTTAAGCGGCGAAACGTGGTTGCCCGATAAAGATAAGTACACGTGTCAGTATTAAAGAAAGAAAAAGATATCCAGCAGTAATAAAATAACATTAGTTGACTAGATCGCAATATAGCTTCAAAAGAGTATATGTATTTCACAACAGGAGAGAGAACGAACACATCTAAGCAATGTGCATGTCAATTCCAACTTTGGTAAAAATGCGCTAGATTACAAAAAAAAAAAAAACACTCTTGTGGCACTGGCTGGTGATTCTAAGTGCTGGAAATGGGAAAAAAAATAACAAGAAGGCATGTGGGAAAACATTAACAAAAACAAATAGAAGAGAGGAGAGAACTGCAGAAATAGAGCACGCAATAGGCATTTCAGTCAGTGTCACATTTGGTCATACAGCAAGCTTCACAAATGCAAATAACAGCTCCGAGTATACACTGTTCACTACACAAGCTAGGTGGGCTGTGTTAGGATTGTCACGTTGCAAAAGCGTGTGACGCGAAGTGACGCGAGGTGATGCGAGGAAGACAATTATATTACACGGCACGTAAACACGAAAAATATCTTAAACTAGACCAACACATACAAGGTTGTTTGTAAACAGGAAAAATGTTGTCTCACGACGTTGCGGTTGAAGTCCAGAGTGTGGTGAGACGTAGAGTAGAGTCCTTGAGGTGAAACACTTGCTCTCGTATAGGGATGACCGGCGTGGAAGAGCAGACGCAGCCGCACGGGGCTGGAACAGGTGGACGCGTCCCCCAGTGCCGTAGTCGGGAAGAGGCCACTCCGAAGTCTCGAGCAAAAAGACGGCCCTAGGCGCTTGTTTCGATGACGGACGCCCGGTCACCTGAACCTCGTGCGTAGAAGCGGGTTCCAAGATGTCAGCAGGCCAACCTGGGGCCTCGAGCAAGGCGACGACCTGAGGCGCTCCTCGTCTCGATGACACTAGCTTGCTCTCCCGAAGCTCACGCGTAGATGCGGGTTTGAGGCTGCAGCAGGCCGCTCCGAGGTTTCGCGCCGTACAACGATTCGAGGCGTTCCTTGTCCCGAAAACAGACGCCCGGTCAAGTGAACCTCACCGGTAGATGTGGGTTCCGTAGGCCTGGCGGCCCTAGTCGTGCCGGCGTTCCAACAATCTCCGTTGCGCGAGCCCCTTTCTCATTCGCTGCACGAGCCTCCCTCGTCTTTCTTTTCCTCTTGTTGAGGACGGCCGCAATGTCGTCTGCTCTTGCTCTCGGTACTTTGTGCGTACTTCTTCACAATCACCTCCTACTTAAGAAAGTTCTTTCATTCAAAGAACTTGAGGGTACCCACTATCTGCTTGTCCACCGTAGCACACACGCACCACAAGAGTTACCACTGCACCACAGTTCCGAGCACCACACACTTGGTACGTTTAAGTACACATAAATATTACCACAGTGCTACAGTTCCAAGCACCGCACACCCGGTATGTAAGAGTACACATAAAAATTACTACAACACTTGAGTTTCGAGCACCGCACACTCGGCATGATGACTACATTAACAAGACACAACACCACAATAGAGGGCGAAAAAAAAATCCATAAAACTAACATGCCAGCAAATGTTGTTTGACATTAAAGTTACACTGATTTGAAGTTCGTGCTTTTGAAATACCATGTTTCCGCAGACACACTCTTCATGTGCTTGGCAACCAGCTCATATAGTCTGCGCCTACATTCTCACTGCCTTTATTATACTCAACCGAGCAGCCATACCCCATAAGTATGAGGCTCCAACGTAAAACACGGCTGTTGATGTGCTTGGCCGACTTGATGTAAACAAGGGGCTTATGGTCGTTCTGTAATATGAACGTGCATCCAAACAAGTAGATGTGGAACTTTTGGACGGCCCATGTAAGAGCTAGGGCTTCTCGCTCAACTGTTGAATATGCAATTTCTCGTGGTTGTAGTCGGCGGCTTGCATATGACACCGGGTGCAGAATTCCTTCATGGCGCTGCATAAGTATGGCACCTATACTTGTTGATGATGCGTTGGTGCGGAGTACGAAAGGTTTGGAAAAATCTGGTGCTCTCAATATAGGTGGTGTAGACAAGAGGATCTTGAGTTCATCAAAGGCATTCTGTTCACATTCTCCCAAAGTTACTTTATTAGGGCCTCTTTTCTTGGTCAGTTCAGTGAGCGGGTAAGTTACTTAGGAATAATTGTGGACGAAGTCTCGGTAATACCCTGTAAGTCCAAGAAATGAGCGTACTTCGTTTTTCGTCTGTGGACGCTTCGCAGCCTGTATTTTGTCTAGTGTTCCGACCTGCGGTTGCATGACACCATTTCCAACAAGGTGGCCGAGGAATTTCACTGATCTTTGACCAATTTCACTTTTTGTTGGACGAATTGTCAACCCAGATTTTCTCACTCGTTGTAGAAATGACTCAAGTGTACCCACGTGTCTGTCCCACGTTTCAGTGGCAATGAGCACGTCATCGAAGTAATAGTAAATATGTGGTATGTCTGCTACTACTTTTCTCATGAGGCGGTTGAAAACAGTTGGTGCGGTTTTAATGCCAAACGGCATGAAGCGGAACTGATATAGGCCTGATGCCGTAGCAAAAGCTGTCATTGGTTTCGACTCTTCATCCATGGGCACCTGCCAGTAACCCTTAGAAAAGTCAAACTTTGAAAAGTACTGTGCGTTTCCCAGTCTCCCAAAGATAATATCCACCCGAGGTATAGGCTCGTTGTCATTGATCAGTATCTTGTTGAGTTGCCTGAAATCAATGCATAGACGCATTGTCCCATCTCTCTTCTTCACGATAACTGTAGGTGATTGGTAGGCAGACTCAGATGGTTCTATGATGCCTTGTCGTAGCATTTCTCCAATTTCTTTTGTACCGCTTCTTGGGTAGCAAATGGTATTAGATAGGGCCGCATGTTTACGGGTGTATTCGTGGTAAGTTTCAGCTTACACTGGATGAGCTGTGTCTTGCCGGGAACCTCGGTCAATACATTCTCGTATATGCTCAGTAGACGCGTGACTTGAGCAAGCTGGTCAGGAGAGAGTGATTCCAATAGACTCATGTCGGCCACCGATCCTTTTCCTTGAGAAACAGTACGCATGGTAGGTCGTCATTTTCAGTGTCATCAGTCTGACAAGCAGCTGACGCTTCCGGTAATGGCGGTGATATAGGTGGCCGTTCCTCATACTTTTTCAGTAAATTTATATGGAACAGTGTCGCCCTTGTCCCGAGGTCAATAACGTAATCGACGTCATTTCTCCTCTCAAGTACAGTGAATGGCCCTTTCCACGTAAGAATCAATTTGTTGTTGTCCAAAGGCAGCAGTAGCAGAACCTTGTCTCCAACAGCTAAATGATGTGGTCTGGCCTTCCGGTAGTAGTGTTTCTTCTGTAAAAGTTTTGCTTTTTGAAGCTCCTCCTTGGCTAAACGACAAGTGTCTTCAAGACGCTTCCGTAGTTCAACTACATACCCGTATGAGGTTTTTGCGTCATCATCAATGTGATCACCTGTCCATAATTCTTTCAATATCGCCATGGGTCCTCTGACATAACGGCCATACAACAAGTCAAAGGGTGCAAAACCCAGACTTGGCTGAGGGACTTCGCGATAAGCAAAAAGCAATGATGCCAAGTACCAGTCCCATTTTTTGGGCTGTCTTGACACATTCGTCTTATCATTTGTTTAAGGGTGTCGTTGAACCTCTCCACAAGGCCATTTGCCATCGGATGATATGGAGTTGTTGGCAACTGCGTAAAAGAGAGAAGACGGCTTAGCTCCTTCATTAAGCGTGACGAGAATGATGTGCCTCTGTCACTGATTATCTCCTGTGGGACTCCCACACGAGAGAACATCTCTAGAAGTGCCTCAGCTATTTTTTCTGTTTCAATGCTAGGCAGTGCCACAGCGTCAGGATACCGCGTTGCCATATTGAGCATTGTCAGAATGTACTTATTCCCTTTCTCTGACATGGGAGTTAATGGTTCCACAATGTCAATGGCAACTCTCTTAAAGGGGGTATCAATGACGGGAGTATTTCCCAATTGTACTCGACCTATTAAATGTTTGGGAAAAGTCCTCCGGCACGTATCGCACGATTTACCAAATCACGTGATGTCTGATTGGAATCCAGGCCAGTAGAACTCGTCGCTCACACGGTCTGTGGTTCACTTTATTCCTTGATGTCCGGCAAGGATCCCTTCGTGAGCCATTTTCATCACAAAATGATGAAGGCTTCTGGGCACGACAAGCTGTTCCATTTGTTTCTTTGACCGCAGTGTGTATTTTCAGTAAAGAATTCTCTCCTTTACAAAGAATTGGACATCAGCGAACCTCGTCTTCATTTCTTGGTCCACTACTTCAAAGCATTTACGTAGACTGCTGTCCTCCCTTTGCCTGGTTCTCAAGTCGATTGGGCTGATGTCTAGGGGGTTTATAGCTGGTACTCGTAACGAATGCGAACTTATCTTGGCTGTCTGGTTGTCGCTGCCACTTCCGACTTGTCCCTGGTTTCACTAGCAGCCGATGATAAAATGTCAGCAGAGATGGATTCATTGGTAGAACAGTTTCCACCTTCCGCTCTAAATGATTCATCCGCACTGCTCGGTGTATGTCTTTTCCATTCATTGTCAGGATTGGAGGCATTCCGTACACCTTTCAAATTTCCCAGGACAATATCATATAAAGGATTGTCCATGCATAAAACCCTAGTCTTGCCTGTGAAGAAAGGTGACACGATCTCCACGTTTGCTTCAGGTAGCTTCAACAATCTTCTGTCCAGAAGACAGACCGAGGAAATTTTTCCTGTCAGCTTACTGTCTGGTACGAGGGACCTTTTGACAATAAGAGTCGCATCCCGTATCTCGCAAGACAGTAGCGGGATGTCCTTCAAGCACACCTTCAGCAGTAGGCATAGACTTTTTGTCTCGTTTATGCGTCTGCGTTCTCCCGCGTTCCAAACTTCCGGGAACTCGACGCAAGGTCTGCGTCTCTTCGGTTACTGCCTTGGACATGTCTACTTACTGCATCGAGCATGAAGCCTTCTCGGTACTGTTGCCTTTTTTGGGGCAGTCACCTGTCTTATGCCCAGTGAGGCGGCACTTTCCACAGAAAGATGTATTTGTATTTGGACCCTTCGTATTGGTCCAGCAATCAGCAGCTCTGTGACCGCGTTTACCACAAAGAAAGCAGCGTGGTCTTTCCTTCTCTTCTTGTCGCTCAGGAGTTGGAGCTTGACCTGGTGGCTTGCTAGGTTCTCTCTCGTTTTTACCTTTGCCAAGGTTGACTAACCCTTGCACCTCCAGGTAATGATCAGTAGCTTCCGCTAGCTTTTCAAGTCCCTGACAGTTCCTTTCTCTCAAAAAGACTACCAGTTTCTCATGACAAGTCATAGGGAACTGTTCTGAGACAATCTTGTCCCGCAGAGCATCGTATGTCTGGTCCATATTGGCCATGTCTTGCCAGTGATACAGTTGAACCTCGCTACAACGAAACTGACGGGGCGCGCGAAAAATTTCGTTAAAGCGAAATTTCGTTGAGGCGAAAACAGGCCAAAAACACTGTCAGGTTGGACCACATAGTCCCAAAACATCATTTATTTCCAAAGAAGTCGGTCAGCTTCTTCTGCTTCTTTTTTTTTGCCACGAGTGCAGTGGCGCGGCTTTCGCACTCGGTGAACAGTTGCATCGCGACGTCGTCATCGTGAGCACCGAAAAATCTGCGGATCACATCAAAAGCATCCATCACTTTTATTGCAGGTGGTGGCGCTAAGTCCTCCGCGTCGCTGTCATCATCCGATGATGCGTCGTTGTGGTGAACGCCCTCAATTATAGCTTCGTCACTCAGCTCCTCGTGAGCTAGCACTTCACTGTCAACAGCGATGTAGTCGCCGATCTGAACATCGGCCGGCACATCTCCGGAGTCCTGAAGGGCTGCCCATGCCGCATTGGCCTCTGTGGAGGGTGGAGCAATTGTACTGCAGCCTTCCTCGTCCGACGTGGAGTTCGCTGCCAGTTGAGCATCGGAGTGAAAGCCGGCGTGCACAAAACAGTTGTAGATGATACTGCGACTGGTTGCCGTCCACGCTGCTGAGACCATCTGTACAGCCATGTACAAATCCACTTCGATTGCCCGACCGGTGTCGATGTTTAACACCAGCCGCTGAATCAGTCGCTGTCGATAAGCGCTTTTAACGCTATTGATGATACCTTGATCCAGCGGCTGGATTAAAGCCGTGCAATTCGGCGGGAAGAATCTTACTTCCACGCTTTGAAGCTGAACGTCTTCAACGTTATGCGCTGCGCAATTGTCGATGAGCAAACAAACCTTACGTTTCTTTGCCGTCATGTCACGGTCGAAAGCGGTTAGCCACTCTTTGAAAACGGCCCGTGTCATCCAAGACTTCTTATTGGCAACATATTTGACGGGCAGGCTCTTGCCACCTTTGAAGCACCGCGGCTTCGCACTTTTGCCTATCACCAGTGGGCAGCGCTTGTCAGACCCGTCCATGTTGCAGCACAGGAGCACAGTCACACGCTTTTTGCTATGCTTCCCTCCGCTGCATGGCTGGCCCTTCATGTGAAGCGTCTTGGAGGGGAGGAGCTCGAAGAAAAGTCCCGTTTCATCGGCATTGTATATGTCTGATGTGGCATATTTCTCCATTAATTCCGGCACAGTAGCTGATGCCCAAGCAGATGCAGCGTCGGCGTCTGATGAGGCCGACTCCCCACACAGCACTTTAGCGACGATTTCATGCCTGGCCTTAAAACGGGTCAGCCACCCTGAGCTGGCTTTGAAATCATTGATGCCCAGCATACAGGCATAGCCAAGTGCCTTTTGCTGCAACATGTTTCCGCTGACCGGCATCTTCTTTGCGCGCACGTCGAGGAACCACGTGTACAGAGCCTTCTCAAGGTCCTCATGAGCCGCTTGCGTCAGCTTTTTCCGCTTCGCGGATGTCCCCGAAGAAAGAGCTTGCGCTATCGCGTCTTTCGACTTCAAGATCGTTGACAGCGTGCTCTGTGAGATGCCGAAGTCCGCTGCAACATCTCCCTTTTTCCTGCCACTGGATGCCGCGCTGATAATCCGTGCCTTCTCTTCAAGCGAGAGGAACTTCCGCTTTCTAGATGAAGTCGCCATGCTCGCATTCATTACAGCGCACTAGCAGCACAAGCACGAGTGAAAAAAACTAGGGCAAACGCGCTGCTGTTGCCAGGCTGCTGCGTCCTTTGGCAACGGATTGGTTGCGGCTCTGAATTGGATTGGAAGAAAACGGGAGCTTGCCCCCGCGCCTTGTCGCAAGGCAGCCAGCCCGATAGTCATCAACACCAAGCTATGGCGGTGATCATGTGCGTTTCAGTGAGTGGATTAGTTTGGTCCAGCGAATGTTTAGCGAAACAAAGCAGCGTGGGCCTATGGAAGTACATAGATGGGCGGCGATATGCTTGTTTTATTGTAAGATATATTTTTAAATCGAGCTTCGCATAGCAAAAATTTCGTTGAAGCGGAAACGCGCCCCAAAAATGGTTCGTTGTGATGAGAAATTTGTTCCATTACTTTGTATAGCGAGCTGACGGGGAATTGGAAATATTTCGTTGAAGCGAAAATTTCGTTGAAGCGACGTTCGTTGTAGCGGGGTTCGACTGTATATCCCAATAGACGACCGGCAAACTGTCTACCAGTTTCGGAATTATCTGGTTTCGCCGACCAAAACTTGCTTCGGTAGCCTTCCTCCGTGAACCTGAAGCATTGCAAAAGCGTCTTTTTTAGTGTCACATAGTCCGTGGCATGATCCGGTGCCATTCTGCCGACAACACTTAGAGCTACGCCTGTCAAACAGAGGCTTAGCGATAGGGCCCATTTGTCTTGTGGCCAGCCCTGGTTCGTTGCGATTCGCTCAAATCGTTGAATGTATGCATCCAACTCATCGCATTCTTCGTTAAATGCTGGGATTAGTTTTTGCGGACTTTGGTAGCTCTCGGTAGCACCTGTGTGCACACTCTCTGTAAGCTGCCCAGTAGTCATGCTAACCGCTGTCGCATACAACTCCCTCAACATTACCTTGAGCTCGAGCACTTCCCTTTCTGCCTTCAATCTGGCTAGCGCTTCGGCATCAGCTTCTTTTGCTGCATTGCGTTCAGCCAGACATGCTTCAGGCGCTTCCCTTTCGCGTGCGCGCTCTTCGTCTAGCCATTGTTTCAGTGCCGGGCCAGTCAACCCCAGTTCTTTTCCAATTGCCGTAAGCTTGTCTGTCTCCATCCTCACCCGTCAGACACGCATATGCAATGTGCTGCTCTTCTCGATAGCGTAAGAGCAGTCCTGTCGCAGACGCCAGATATGTGATAGGTTAGGATCGTCACGTTGCAAAGCGTGTGACGCGAGGAAGATGGAGGAGATGGTGCATGATGAGCAAACACCCGACAATTATATTACACGGCATGTAAACACGAAAAATATCTTAAACTAGACCAACACATACAAGGTTGTTCGTAAACAGGAAAAATGTCATCTCACGACGTTGTGGTTGAAGTCCGGAGTGTGGTGAGACGTAGAGCAGAGTCCTTGAGGTGGAACACTCGCTCATATAGGGATGACCGGCGTGAAAGAGCAGAAGCAGCCGCACGGGGCCGGAACAGGTGGACGCGTCCCCCAGCTCCGTAGTCGAGAACAGGCCACTCCGAAGTCTCGAGCAAAAAGACGGCCCCAGGCGCTCGTTTCGAAGACGGACGCCCGGTCACCCGAACCTCGCGCGTAGAAGCGGGTTCCAAGATGTCAGCAGGCCGACCTGGGGCTTCGAGCAAGGTGACGACCTGAGGCGCTCCTCGTCTCGATGACGGACGCTCGCTCTTCCGAACTTCGCGCGTAGATGCAGGTTTGAGGCTGCAGCAGGCCGCTCCGAGGTTTCGCGCCATACAACGACCCGAGGCGTTCCTTGTCCTGAAGACAGATGCCCGGTCAAGTGAACCTCACCGGTAGATGTGGGTTCCGTAGGCCCTAGTCGTGCCGGCGTTCCAACGATCTCCTTTGCGTGAGCCCCCTTCTCATTCGCTGCACGAGCATCTCTCATCTTTCTTTTCCTCTTGTTGAGGACGGCCGCAATGTCATCTGCTCTTGCACTCGGTACTTTGTGTGTACTTCTTCACACTAGGTCACCGACGTGGCCTTGGACAGCACCCTATATAGAGTCTCTTTCAAAGCGATTACAGGGACAGAGGAAGGTTTCGTCATAACCACAGAAACCAACGTCTGCGCTGTGACACTTGTGGGGTCTGATGTGGGATATCTCACACCGTACTCTTGGGACAAAGGAACGACAACACATTAGTGCAAACAGTCACAAGGGCATTTATTGCACCTTTCATACATCAATGCCTGCTAGCCGAGTTGCTATCCACAAAACATGCCGATGGGCGCGCGACAAATCTAGAAGTCCGACTTACCGCGACCGGAAGCGAGCGAATATGTTCGCCCCATGCTGGATCCCAACGCCTGGTCGTTCGCGTGTATAGTCACGCGAATCGTGGCGCGTTCGAAGGCGGCCACGCGAGGCGGTCTCGCAGATGCATCGGTCGCCGCGCGCGCGCGGAGCGTTGCTGCACGTGCAGCACGTCTCGCTCGCTCGAACCCAAGAGAGCGCGCCTTCTCACTCCCGCCGAGGGTAACCTCGCAGCCGCGCAACACTAGCGCCATCTCTCGGACTGCGCCTGTACCACTCGGACCGCCGCGTGTGCGGCGAAGCCGCACTACAGGAGACGCGCTATGCGGGAAAAACATCAGGGGAGGCGCGAGGGTCGCGCATCCCCACACACTATAAGACAAAACAAAGCTGGGATTTATTCAATGGTGAAGCGGGTGTTCCGATACTGGTACAGTCGACTCCCGTTAATACAAAGTTCACGGGGACCGCAAAAAACTTCGAATTAAACGAACTTCCAATTAAGCACAAAAAACAGCACTTTATTTGTGGCGAAATCGAGTATTTTCTCTAAGAAAAATAGTCGGTCATCTTGCTTTGCTTCTTCTTGCCGAATCGCGCTGCTGAAAGCAAGTTCTGCAGGCTGTAGATGTGGCGGAACGCTTCTTCCGCGTTACCTTCAGCGGCAAAGAAGCGCTCTGCGAGAGCAAGGCCCGCAGCTACATCGGCAGCCTTAGGTTGTGGCTCGCCTTCAACGTCATCGTCGCTTTCCTGGGTCGCTTTCTGGGGTCGAATAATCTCTACAATTTCGCTATCCGTCAGCGCACCGCACGTTTCGACCGCCTTGTCTACGGCAACGTAATCTTCAAAATTGACGTCCCCGAGAGCATCACCAAAATCAGTGCCGTCAAGCTCGCTTGTTGACGGTTCCTCCGCTGAAATTTCAGAGGCATCCTCCAAAGAAGCTGCCACAAAACCGCAAGCCCTGAAGCAGTTTGCGATTGTTTCTTGCTTCACACGATCCCATGCTCGCACCAACATGTGGATGGCACTAAGCAGGCTCACCTCGTACTTTGTGGAGCTATCCATACACAAAATCATGCGCTCGAGGAGGCGCCGCCTGTACAGGACTTTAACATTCTTGATGATGCCTTGGTCCATTGGCTGCAAAACAGCCGTTGTGTTTGCAGGCAAAAATGCGAGGCGTATTGCACTCAAGGCTGGCACATTCACGTGAGCACTGCAGTGATCGACAAGGAACAACACCTTGCGGTTCGAAGCAGCAAACTTGCGGTCTAATTTGCTTACCCAGCTCTTGAAGATTTCGGCCGTCATCCATGCTTTTTTGTTCGCCTCATAGTCCACAGCCAGCGTCTTCACGCCTTTAAAACATCTCGGCTTCACGGCTTTCCCGATCACAAGTAACCGACATCGTTCCGTGCCAGTCATGTTTGCCACGATCAGCACCGACACTCTCCTTGCTGCGTTTGCCCCCGGCACAGTCGTCGTCCTTGAATGTCAGGGTCTTCTCTGGTAGAAGCCGATAGAAGAGTGCATTCTCATCTGCATTGAAGATGTCTTCCGGTCTGTATTCGGCGAGATATTCACACAGCTTTCCGTCCTTCCACGTGGCGCATGTTTCCTGGTTAACGGACGCCTTTTCGCCACACACGCTCTTGAAACCCAGGTCATGGCGATCCTTAAAGCGCATCAGCCATCCATCTGACGAAACGAAGTCATCGATCCCCAACATTGCTGCAAGCGTTCGGGCTTTCATCGCAACATGTCTCGGCTGAGAGGAAATTTGTTGCTCCTGGCCTCCCTAATCCAAACCAGCAGAGCCTTCTCCAACTCTGGGTAAGCGCCGGTGCGCATTCACTTCCGAGAAGTCTTGAACTTGTCGTTCTCAAATGCATCCATTATTGTGCACTTGTTCTTGATGTAGTTTGAGAGCGTGTTCGGCTTGATCCCGTACTTCCGCGCTATGTCTTGTTTAGCGGCACCTCCCTTCTCAACTTCCTTCAAAACCTCGACTTTCGTTGCCAGGTCGAGCGTGCGATAAGAGCCACGGTTTGCCATGGCTATAAACTGCGTGACTAGGTACAGTCAATTCCGAATCACCCGTGGAACAACCTAGCCTACGAGCTTCCCGCACAAAGGCGCTCGACCAACACACGCCTCGACATACGCTGCGCACGCTGCAAGACTAATTTCGCACAATCTCGCCACTGCCAGTATGCAGCGCTGCGTGCACCTATGGCACCCGCGTGGCCTCCGCGATCAGCTCCGGCCACGCGCGGGAGCCGCTTCGCCTCCCGCTGGAGTTGATCGCGGAGGCCACGGCAGCCGTAGCAATGAATAATCGCGCCGCTCCAAGAAGGATGGCGGTGCGGGCGGCTGCGGTGGCGATGACACCAACGTGGAGCACGGAACTGTTGCAACACTTGAAAAATTGCACATTCTACCAAAGAATGACGGTCACCTCGAGGATCCCGGCTGAAAATTAACTTCCAATTAAACAATATTACTGGATGAGGACTTCGAATTATCGAGCGATTTCTTCTAAAAGATTACATGCAAAACTGACGGGACCAGCACTTCACTTCTAATTAACCGAAAATTCCAATTAAGTGGCTTCGAATTATCGGGAGTCGACTGTATAGGTAACGGTCCTACACCCATCCCGCACAATTTTCCCACGAAAGCACTACAAAGATATGATGGGGTATCATTATACAGGCATACTAGTGCATACGTATACGTCAATTACTGTGTGCAGCATCAAACATGTCGAAAACGCGCTGAAGATCTATCTTATTGGCGAGAGATTGTTCGACCGCAAGCACAGCTAGGTCGCTCAGACGGTTAGGTATACATCATCTTGCTGCAAAGGTAAGTCTTCAATCTTCGAAGGCATGAAAACCTGCACTCGTAAGTTGATGACGATGCCGCTATCTTTGTAACATTGACACCTAGCTTGTGCAGTTCCTGGAAGGCTAGTTTATGTTCTCCCAAGACAGTGACCAATTGCAGCAGTGTCTCTGTCTTGCACTTCCTTTCGGCTTCGATGCGCTGAAGAAGTTTCGTTATCAGCTTGCACTCAACTTCAACGCTTTCGATGTTGCATGCATAGTGCTCGGCGTAAGGCTTGAGTAACAAGATGTCCATGAAATTCTCACTCTGTGGGTGGAGGGCACTAACTCCGCAGAGTACATCATTATTCTTCATGAACCGCCTAGTCAGCTCCGCAATCAGGTGGTCCAAAACGGGAAACTCTGAATGTTTCCTTTGAATCTGGAGTCTCTTATTCAAGAGGCTGTCCTTCGCTCAATACATACTGTTCTAAATGCAGCGGAAGGCGCTTCATTCTCTGCTTTTTTTCTTTAGGACACCCTGTTCTCCTCAGAAATACTGCAGGTTTGCACCAAGGCAGTGTCGAATGCATGCTGCAAATTTCTCATTTCGGAGAACTCTTCAATGACTGTGCGTGCCATGAGGCATGCCTGACTAATATTGCAGTCTCTACTTTGCAATAGGTTCGAAAGAACCTTAAGGCGGCTGAGTACCTTGGTAAATAGGCTTAAATGGAAGAGAAACGAGAAGTTCATTTGCTCAAGTAGACCCCTAGCTTCCGTTGCCTGCCTGCTGTTTGTAGCGATGACTTCGACGAGACGTACAAGGGTAGCAGGAAAGCTTTTCACTGCCACTGTGCAAGCCGCTATCTGGCAGGCCAATTGTGTAAATCTGAGACACTGCAGCTCTATCACTTGCAAAGACAACCTTTTCTGCACATCTACATACGGAGAGTGAATTGTAGATCCACTCAGGAAAACATAAAGACATTCTAAAAGGGAGGAAAGATCCCTTACCGGTTTTGTCACCTTGCAGACATTCATCGATGGCTAGGTTTAGTCGGTGGTTCATGCAGTGGACATACACTGCCTGCGGCAATTCCTGCCTGAACAGCACCTGGACGCCCTTGAGGTACTGCTCATGACACTCGCACCATCATATGTTTGAGCAATGCACAGCTGAGTATCTATGCCGCAGCTATTCAATGTTTCCCTTACGTAGCCCAGGAGTGACTTTGCATCCAAGTGCTTAGCGTTGCGGAATCCAAGAAACCGCTGAAAGACAGTCCCACTTGCATAGTACCTTACTACAACTGATAATTGTTCCGTCTTGCTTAGATCCTTAGTTTCATCGACAATAAGTGCAAAGTACTTGGAGCTTTTCATCCCTTCCTTTATACTTGTTAATGTGGCGTGGCTGAGAATTACGAGAATCTGGTCTTGTATCGAATGATCAAAGTACTTCGCGTTCGCTGCTCCACCATTCAGTTTCTTTCCAACAATATTGTCGTATTTGCCAAACAAGTTCAAGAGCTCAACAAAGTTTCCCCTGTTTTCACTTGTGGCACTTTCATCATGGCCTCGCTGAGCAATTCCCTGAACGGCAGTGAATCGCAAAATATCAGCGACTCGTGCTATATAGAGGCGATTTTCTTGCACCTCCCTAGAGTACGCGTCGCTGAGATGTGTTGCGACTGACTTGCTCTGTCCTCCCAACTTCATCTGCATGTAGGAAACCCACGATGTCTGGCAAGACTTATGCGCAAGTGAGTTTTTTCGCTTTCTGAAACCAGCATCTCTTTCTAGGGCTTTTTTCCAATTACTCTATCCACCGTTGACAAATGCAAATTTCTCATTGGCACCAGTAGAAAACATCCTGCAAGGGTAACATAAAGCTGCATCCACCTGCGCACTGTACTCCACCCAAGGAAATGGGCAGTACCAGTCCGAGTGGAAGCTTCTGCTCAATTTGCCGTACTTCTTAGATGGACTTGGGTTCAGTACTGGCTGTGTGGGTGACTGTCTTAAATTTCGAAATGTGCAACTGGCCTGCATGGTCGACATCCACATCCGAGGCGGTGAATTCGGTCGCGGAATCAGGTTCATTCCTTACTGCACACGATGCGGAAAGCTCATCGCACTCACTGTCAATTTGCACCGACGAGGAAGGACAAGCATCGTCAGAAGTAATGCTGTTCAGTCTCTTCAAGAGGAATCGAAACGGAGTGCTGAGAAGGATTTTCTTGTTCATGCAACGTCTCCGAATTTCCCATTTGTTGAAGCAGAAGGCTCGGTGCGGACGCATTGTTGCTTGGCCCGCTTGCTTGCGTTAGAAAAAAAGTCGGCAATGGACCTTTTCTGCGGCATCCTAAGGCAACCCCTAACCCATCCTAAGCCAACCCAATGCATCGACCATACGTTGGAGCCTCTTCTGGTTTGCGAGATGGGTTGGCGTTTCCTCCCACGATATGAGCGCTGCTTGTGAGTGAGCCAACGAACTGGCTGAAGTGGTTGGTGCCGCTGCTGCAGTAAACTAGAAGACTAGAAGAGGTCAGTGCAATGAGCGGAACGGCTGCACCGTATCGTGAATTGTACGCCCAGGTGTGATCGTAGCTACGGCGCTGTCGTCGCTCACTACTGAAGCTCCTGTTACAACTCAATACGGCGGAGAGCATTTCTTAGGCGTTTACCAGAGGCAACCCATCCCATTCATCACCTGCCTATTCAGAAGTCAACACAGCTTTGACGCCAACCCTTCACAGGTCAAGACCCTCTACCTGAAGATGACAAGCTGAACTAATGGATGAAAGGGGCCCAAGTCAACGGCTACCGAATAACAGTGCCGACCTTGAATTTCTAGGTTGCAATACGATTACGTATTTCATACCATCGAAGTCGGAGTTTGGTGGAACAGCATGAAATCCTTGCGGGATTATGCGACCGATTTGACATTTGTGATTGGCCGCAATAGTCATCAGATTCCCTAGTCTAGTCGCCTAAGGAAGATGAAGGGATAAAAATTGGAGACCGTTCGTTCAGAGAGGCTCATGCGTTCTGATGTGAACTCAGACATGTAATATGCTCCTGCATCGAGTGGGCTTCCGTACCTGGAGCCCGTGTACATGATGTAAATAAACTCTTTTAAAGCGAAGCTTTTCCCACTGCTGCTGCTGCTGCTGTCTGGCACACCGCGTTGGAGGGTGGTTCAGAGCGTGCGTATACATAGCAGGAGTGTGGCAGAGAAGGCGAGGCGAGAAACTCGCTTGGACTTTGCACCACGTTGAATGTGCACATACACTCTGGAGCTCCCTGGGCATCGCCACATTAGCAACTTGACTGCTGTAATTATCCGTGACCCCCCAGCAAAAGCATTGAGAAACTGCAGTGCCTACCTTTCTGCTAACGTGCAAGTCCAAAGGCTAGCTAGATAGACTGGTAGAGAGGAGGGGGAAGAGCAGAGGTAAGGTAGAACAGACGCAGCCTTGCCACTCTTCACACGCAGTTCCCATTCAGTGGAAAGGGAGGGGGGATAGAGAAAAGATTACATTAGAAGGCAACAAAACGCTACTACATGTACTATAGACACAACAGTGGTTTCGGGGAAACACAATAAATTTAAGTTCAGGGTACGGCACGATGTGTCCCTTCTATTTCTGAATAATAAACACCATGCAGATGTGTCAAGTGAACAACTTATGCAGGGCGTGCAGAAAAAGAGCCGCATTAATTAAAGCACACCGTAGGGCCTCGGCGACACCACGGAAGCGTCGGCACGTCACATCAACACTCTGTGCCCGCCGCGATAGCTTTGCGGCTATGTCACTGCTCGAGGTCGCGGATTTGATCCCGACCGCAGCAGTCGCATTTCTGCCACAATGCGTTGTGGCATGTGAGGCAATGACAATACTCAACACTCTCACAGGTTATAAACTATGGTGCACAACAATGCCTCAAGCAAACACCTCTCCCTCTGTGTTCTGTGTACTATGCAGACAAACAGCAGGGGTGCACGCAAGGTAATGTTTAATGTGAACTTAACGCTCTCGCATTTGACTGAACGTTGAAGAAATGAAACATTCGCCGTCAACATCACCAATAATTATCGTCAATCAAAGCAAACACCATAGACAGCTTCGCGTACATAGATTCCCACAGTGCATGGGATCTGTATAATTTTTCCTTCATTCCTACTGGTGGATGTATTCATCGATGGGCTTGGTGGATTCCTGGCCCAAATGCCACTTCGAGCTGCAACACTCCCAAGTGCATCGGCATTCAGCATGCGCGTCTTTACCGACATGCAATTAGGTTCACGGAATGGATGGCTGACTAAGTGGTGGCATCCTGCCATGGTGGGTAGCTTACCGGGTCTTTTTGAGAGTAGGCAGTGTTCTGCACAGGAGCCGAGGGACGAGGCGGACTACCAGCAAGGCGGAAACCAAAACAATGTTTATTCCCACTCCCAAAAGCCCCTTATATACAAGGTCTTTTAAGATTGTAGCGCCACCTTATATACACAGGTGGCGACCTCTACATCCCTCCTTTTCACCTTTTATGAGACAGAGCCCTACAAGTCCAACCGTTGCGGTGGTCTCACCATACGACCGCTGCGAGTCTGTGTCACCGTTTCCTGCAGTGTTACTTCTGGCGGCGTTGGATTTTCTTGAGGTGCTGCAGGCTGCATGATCTTGGGAGGGACAGGCGGAGACGCTGCCAGTTGGGCTGGGGTCCCTTCCGATGAATGAAGCACCAGGTGTCGACGATTGCACTGAAGGACGCCTCTGGGGGTCTGAACAAGGTAGGACCGCGGACGCTGGGCCTGCGATAATACTTCACCATTGCAGTGTGCGTCAGTTACCCATACATAGTCTCTAGGACTCAGAGGGGCCAGTTGGCTTGAATCATGATGGCGATTGTAGGTCATCGCTTGCCGTGCCTTGTTCCATGAGTCCTTTTCCCTGAAACTCGTGTGGCATGGTAATGACGGCATTAGTTGTTCCGGTAGTTTCGGGAGACGAGTTTGTAATTTCCTTCCCATCAGGGCTTGAGCCGGGGAATGCCGTTGGGGCCGGGCGTGTCATGGTACGACAGTAAGGCAAGGTCAAGGTAGGGATCAGGACCATTGAAGAGCAAGTCTTTCACTGTGCGCACCATGCGCTCTGCCTCTCCATAGCTTTGGGGGTACCTCGGGCTGCTGGTCTCGTGACAGAAGCCGTATGACTGCGCAAACTCAGCAAACTCGTTGGACACAAACTGCGGTCCGTTGTCGGTCCGGACGATGTCTGGTATGCCAAAACAGGCAATACAGCTCTTGATCGCCGAGATGACTGCTGGTGCCGTGGTGGACCCCACAGAGACTACTTCAGGAAACCTGGAATAATAATCAACAATCAGGACGTAATCGCGCCCTCTAAGTTGAAACAGATTGATGCCAAGGTGCTGCCATGGTCTGTCGGGTGTCACCGTGGATAGCATAGGCTCAGAACGCTGAACTCGAGTCTTGGCTCATATGGCACATTGGGTCACCATATGCTTCACATGCATGTTACAGTTAGGCCACCAAACAGACTCCCTGGCCTGTTCTTGGCAGCGGCGCACTCCCTGATGCCCTTCGTGTAACAGGGCGAGAATGTCCTGACACAAGGCTGAAGGAATGGCAAGTCGTCAGTCCAGCAGAAGGATGCCGTCGTATATGCTCAATCTGTCTCTCTCCTTCCGAAATGGAGCGATCTGCAGCAGCACCTTGTTTTTGTCTGGCCATCCTTTCGTGCAATACTTCATGACCGCAGAGCAGACTCCATCTTGGGCTTGGTGTATGCGGACATCTTCTAGCTGTCTTGCTACAAGAGGCGGTAATTCCTTGAACACTTCACTGACAAACAACTCCAGGGTGTCTACCATGTGAGTAGCTGGCAAATCAGAGGCAGCTCGTGACAACGTGTCCGCCGTAGCTAAGTGCTTTCCAGGCACATATTTCACCACATACTGATATCGCATCAGTTTTATCCGCATTCGTTGTATGTGAGGCGGCACGAGTTCTAGGTCCTTGTCACCCAAAAGGGTGACCAGAGGAAGGTGATCTGTCTCTACCTTGAAGCTTAGGCCCCAAAGGAACTGGTCGTACCGTGAAATGGTCCAAGTCACCACGAGACCTTCCTTTTCTGTTTGACTATAATGTGCTTCCGTTGGAGTAAGCGCCCTTGAAGCATGCGCTACAGCCTGTCGAGTACCTTCAGGTTGGTCCTGTAGCAGTACAGCTCCCAGACCGTATGAGCTGGCATCCGCGGACACTACAGTGTGGTAGGAAGAATCGTATTTTGCCATGCACATGTCGGAGCTCAACAGCAACTTGAGGTGTGAGAAGGCCTTTTCTTGACTGAGACCTCAAGTCCAGATGGTGTTCTTGTTTAGGAGGGAACGAATGGGCTCTGTAACGTCGGATAAGTGAGGTATGAACTGTGCGACGTGATTGGTCATTCCCAGCAATTGTCGTACTCTGCTGACGTCGGTCGTTAGCGGCAGATCTCTGATGGCTTTCACCTTGTCCGGGTCTGGCGAGATCCTGTCCGCCCCAATCACTACTCCGAGGAACTTGACCGAACTAACTCGAAACGCACACTTCTTTTCGTTAAGGGTGACACCCTCCTCCTCAAGGCGAGCTAGGACTGCAGTCAGACGCTCATCGTGCTGTTGACAATCTTTCCCAAAGATTAGAATGTCATCAATCAGGTTCACGACTCCAGGCAAGTGCTCAAGAACCTTCGACATTAACTGCTCGAAATACTCTGGTGCCATGGCTATACCAAAAGGGAACCTCTTGTAACAGTACCGGCCGAACGGCATTATAAATGTCATGAGCTCCTGGAATAGCAGCTTGGGCTTGTTGGTTTTCCATCCTGCTAGTAACAGCGCAAAATATAGACAAGGGACGAGACAAGAAGACACCACAAGCGCTGCTCTGGTGTCTTCTTGTCTCGTCCCTTGTCTATATTTTGCGCTGTTACTAGCAGAATGAGCTCCTGGCTGTCGGTGCTAAGCTTCACCTGATGGAAACTAGACTGCGCATCCAACTTGGAGAATAATACTCACGCTCCACCCAACTGGCGGAGGATCTATTCCACCGTCAGCATGATGAAGCGCTCCCTTTCGATGACTTAGTTCAGCTTTGTCAGATCAACGCAGATTCTGTAGCTGCCCAATGATTTGGGCACAACTACAAGCCCGAAGCACCATTCAGTTGGAGTGTCTACTTTCCTTATGACGTCCTGCGAATCTAGCTCTTTCTTGACAACGTCATTTAAAGGAATTGGAATCTGCCTTAGAGCACTCAGGGAAAATGGACGAACGCCGGGTTTAACGCGAATGCGGCATTCGGCTTGCTGAAATTTTCCCAACCCTTGGAAAATCTTGGCTGGTGGGGAATGAAAGCACTCAGCAGAATCCAGGAAGTGAATAACACCAAGGGCTTCAATTGCAGGGAGCCCAAGCAGGTGAGTGCGCTGACGTTCAACCACATACAAGGTCTGCTCTGTGGACTTAGTGTGTCTATGTATCTTGCTTGTCGTGAATCCACGTTGTGAAGTTCGATGGAACCCAGTCGCTTATTTGTGTTCTTCTTCATGCACACTTCGGCAAAATGTCCTAGCTTTCTACAGTAGTGGCAAACTGATTTTCTGGCTGGGCAATCTTTTTGAGAGTGACGCTGTCGTCAACAAAAGCCACACGATAACCTAGCCGGGTGCTCAGACTGGTCGCGGAAATGTGGCGAAGGGGTGGACGTATCGTTTCGGCAAGAGCGTTATCCATAGTCAATCTAGCTCGTGATAACCGCTCTTTTTCTGCGTCCTTGTGTATGCGGGCTTGGCACAGTGCTTCCTCAGGGGAAAGTTTTGTGCACCGGCACAATTGATCAGACAGTTTCTCGTCTTGTATGCCTACGATGAATCTGTCGTGAACAAGGCGGTCCTCGACGAGCGGGCTGTTATAGCTACAGAGCTTTATCAGGTTGCGTAAAGCCGAAAAAAAGTCATCCGCAGATTCGCCCGGCTGCTGAGTGCGGCTGTGGAAACGACGACTTCCGTATATCATTTACTGGATGCACAAAGTGCGAATCCAACTTTTCTTTGACGGCAGTGAAAGAAAGCGGTGTTGGTACCCCCAAGGACGAAAGAACGGTCCTGGCTTGCGGTCCCATACAGTAAAGAAGTGTCCGTACCTGGGCCTCGTCGCTGGCACTGTGGAGGCCGGCCACGAAAGCGTAATCCTTGAACGTCGAATCCACGTTGGACATTCTCCCGGGTTTGAAAACGTGAAGTTCTCCGATGGGCGCAGACCAGATGCGCCAGCATGAACGTTGTGCACTTTTGGTTCGGTGGTCTCAGCGGGGGTGGATTCCGTGTCAGGCAGGTTAGCGTTAACGTTGGGATCCCACTTCTGACACTATGTTCTGCACAGGAGCCTAGGGATGAGGCGGACTACTGGCAAGGCAGGAACCAAAACAATGTTTATTCCCGCTCACCAAAGCCCCTTATATACAAGGTCTTTTCAGACTGTAGTGCCACCTTATATACGCAGGTGGTGACCTCTACAGGCAGCATTGCCCCGACGGTTTTCTGTGAGAAAAGCTGCGGCTTAGAAGGGTCATGACCTCTGAACTCCTTTGACCCCAGTTGCGATTTTGTGGCCGAGGCTATTACATCCGAGGCGCGAACTTGCCAGTTCACGCAAGCAGACCAAAAAACGAAGAAATGTAGCCCATTTTTAAATCTATTTAGAACCGTTGGAACCATTTTTATCTCATTGCGGCAGTTCGTGCTGTATTTCAAGTGCCTATTCTATCACAAGTGCGAGGGTAATTGCTTGGGACCAGAAATTTTCTATAATAAATTTTTATGCTTAAACAAGGCCATCCTTTGTAAGCGGCGCTGTTCTCACACATCTGCCTCCAAATTATAAGACATCAAAATTGACATTTTGTTTCATACCGCCTACCGTAGATCAGCTTTTCGGCACTCTTCAGGAGGGGCAAAGGGGGTGCAGGTGGGAATTTGGGGGGGGGGGGGCGTAGCCTTCCCCCCACTGTGCCCCCCCTTGGCACCACCCCTCGTGGAGCTCCTCATTGACCATGGTGTAAACATGGAAGAGTTTCAGTGGCATTGAAAGCTTTCGGATAGCAAGAAAAGGTTTTCTAGAGCTCTGTACAAAATATCACCTAAGTAGAGGGCTAACTAGTCAGTATTCACAATTGAATAAAAGCATAGTAGTCATCAGACACCCATAAAGGGCGCAGGACAAGTCCCCTCCTTCATGACAGGTTATCAAAGTGAAAATTTGCCAAGTCACTTCATGTATATTATGAGCATACACGTTTACATTGTGAATCATTGGTAGTGTTATCTTTGCGTATTTTTTCTTTTTAGTGAGCTAGTCATTATTTGCACATCTTGTAATTTTAAATAAAAGAAGTTCCATACTCATTTTGTTGTGCCATACAGAAGTGCAATCTTAGACATTTGGAAGCTAGAATACAGCACTCATTTGCACTTCGTGACCTATCAAATGAAACAGTGTGCAAGTTTTCACATTTCTTATTTTGGGGCACTGATATGGCTGTACAGTTGCGACTAACACCCATGTTTGGGCACCGCTATCTTTTACTTCACAAAAGGCTTCCTTCCTCTGTCAACTGTCTTGCTTCTCTCAAAGGCAATTATTCCACTTTTAAATATGTCATTAGATGCACCAAAAGACTGTTCTTCTATTCCAAAAGACACTTTTAAAGTTGACTCTGAAAAGCTGCTCCATAATGGTCTTGGCCAATCGCATCACTGCATTCTTGTTTTTCTTTTTTTTTTTCAGTGTCAAGGAACATATGTTAATTTACACAAAGACAAACCTCTTGACGGATGACTCAAAATGTCACTTAAAATTGACTGAGGCTTCTTTCTGGCAATGCTGTGTGACATAGTGCATACAGGATTAGATTTGGTCAAAATTATGTGCTTCTGTAATCCCGTGCGGAGACTAGGTGAAGATGTTTGCACACATTGGTTATGTCAATAACCTCTTGTTTGACTGCTGCAAGGTTAGCAGCTGAATTTAACGCAAGAGGGAATAGCAGTGAGAATTTAAAGATCTTGCAGAATTTGCAGAATCGGGCTTCATTTTTCATGGTTATGCCGGCACTTTCAGTTTTAAGCTTGCAGTGGTAGTTGTGCAAAGCGGTAAGGCAGCTGGGGAGGATCAGGTAACAGCAGATTTGTTGAAGGATAGTGGGCAGATTGCCCTAGAAAAGCTAGCCACCCTGTATATGCAATGCCTCATGACCTCAAGCATGCCGGAATCTTGGAAGAACACTGACATAATCTTAATCCATAAGAAAGGGGACGCCGAAGACAAAAAATTATAGACCGATCAGCTTACTGTCAGTTGCCTACAAACTATTTACTAAGGTAATCGCAAATAGAATCAGGAACACCTTCTGTCACTTCTGTCAACCAAAGGACCAGGAAAGATTTCGTAAAGGCTACTCAACAATAGACCATATTTACACTATCAATCAGTTGATAGAGAAATGTGCGGAATATAACCAACCCTTATATATAGCTTTCATTGATTACGAGAAAGCGTTTGATTCAGTCAAAACCTCAGCAGTCATGCAGGTATTACGGAATCGGGGTGTAGACCAGCCGTATGTAAAAATACTGAAAGACATCTATAGCCACCGTAGTCCTCCATAAAGAAAGCAACAAAATCCCAATAAAGAAGGGCATCAGGCAGGGCGATACAATCTCTCCAATGCTATTCACAGTGTGTTCACAAGAGGTATTCAGAGACCTGGATTGGGAGAAATTGGGAATAAGAGTTATTGGAGAATACATTAGTAACTTGCGATTTGCTGATGATATTGCCTTGCTTAGCAACTCAGGGGACCAATTGCAATGCATGCTCACTGGCCTAGGCAGGCAAAACAGAAGGGTGGGTCTAAAAATTAATCTGCAGAAAACTAAAGTAATGTTAAACAGTCTCGAAAGAGAACAGCAGTTTACTATAGGTAGCGAGGCGCTGGAAGTGGTAAGGGAATACATCTACTTAGGGCAGGTAGTGAGTGCGGATCCAGATCATGAGACTGAAATAATCAGAAGAATAAGAATGGGCTGGGGTGCATTTGGCAGGCATTCTCAGATCATGAAGAGCAGGTTGCCATTATCCCTCAAGAGAAAAGTATATAACAGCTGTGTCTTACTAATACTCACCTATGGGGCAGAAACCTGGAGGCTTACGAAAAGGGTTCTGCTGAAATTGAGGACGACGCAACGAGCTATGGAAAGAAGAATGATGGGTGTAACGTTAAGGGATAAGAAAAGAGCAGATTGGGTGAGGCAACAAACGCGGGTAAATGACATCTTAGTTGAAATCAAGAAAAAGAAATGGGCATGGGCCGGACATGTAATGAGGAGGGAAGATAACCGATGGTCATTAAGGGTTACGGACTGGATTCCAAGGGAAGGGAAGCATAGCAGGGGGCGGCAGAAAGTTAGGTGGGCGGATGACATTAAGACGTTTGCGGGGACGACATGGCCACAATTAGCACATAACCGGGGTAGTTGGAGAAGTATGGGGGAGGCCTTTGTCCTGCAGTGGGCGTAGCCAGGCTGATGATGATGATGATGATGATGATGATGATGATGATAGTTGTGCCAAGCAAGCAGGAGCAGTTAACTGTGGCAAAACATTCTCATCTTATATATCCTCCTCATACCTAAAGCCTGTTCAGGGGCATAACTTTTGAAGTCGGTTCTTATTACCAACATGGGTATATTGTGAATGTGAAAACAATTCTTCGTTTGAACATCCCTACAAGATGCTGGGGGCAGCATCTCCATTTAAGTGGAGAAAATAACCGTCCCCTTCTGATTCTTGTAATACAAACTGTTTTTAATTGGCCAAAAGACATAAATGAAGATCTAACATCGGGTGCTACTTTGGCTTGTTGATGCTGCATCCTCTATTTTCGTGTCAACTTGCAGTAATCGAGTAGTACTTGATGGCTGCCTTTTATCATCTTTGACGTCACGATGGAGACTGAATTGGTGGTTATTTTCACAAAGGCTTGCTGCAATAATGTGCCTGAACCACTTTCACACAGTTCCGTATGCCTCGGACTTTAAATCGAGGTTGGATATTTTACGTGGTTGCAGTGGGGCTAAACCTAAAAAGGAATAAAAGCAATGTACCCAATTAGGTGCTATGGGACCAAAGAGGATATATGTCAGTGGGTTTTATGTCTGATGTTTTTGCCTCAGTCTGGCCTCATCAGGAACTACATGTACCATGTTGATCATCTGATCAAGCGACACAATTACACATGTGCAGTTGTGCACGAACACACAACTGCACATTGTTGTAGGCATCTATTGCAATTGCACAGCGAACATTGTTTGAGTGATTTGACATTTTATGGTAAACCTCTTGTTCAGCTACTCTAGGCGTTAATTTTCCGTATGTGTCAGAATTATTGCATACACTTGTTAATTTGTTACGTCTGGAATGACTGACAGTTAACTAAGCTGGTGTGGCTTCTGTCCTGTGTAATTTCTTCCTGTCCTTTCTGTCCTAATGTCCTCTTTAATGTCTTTGTCTATCTTTTTTTCCGGGTCACATTGTTCTACCCAGGCATAACTGGCATACTACCAACCCACTATGTGCTGCCCAATATGACTGACATCGTGTGAACGCTGTATGTCAGCTGATGCTTTTCCTCTTTGTGCAGACGGCGGAGACAGCTGTTGACATGGCCCTCAATTGCGAACGTCTGTCTGTTACCCTGCCACGGGTGCGGTGGGCCGAGTCAGCATTGTCCCTAGCCAACCGCCTGTTGCATGACTGTGTTTGCCTCATGTCGCGGGAGTTTGACCAAGTGCTTCAGAGCAAGGGCTTTCTTGATCTTGGAAAGGTGAATTCAATCGGATCTTTTGTCTTTGTTGTGCCGATATATCACATTGAGTCATTATAGTAAAACACGTTGTTGGGCTAGTTGGTGCATCGTATTTAAGAAAAAAACCAGCCAGAAAAAGACGCACACAGGAAGCATACAAGAAGACAGGTTCTTGTATGTTTGCTGTGTGGGTCTTTTTTGGCTGTTTTTTTGTTAATTGAGTCATTACCGTATTTACTTGCATAATGATTGCACTCGCGTAATGATCGCACCCCTTAATTTTGTCGTCAAAATTTGATTTTTTTCTTTCCCGTCTAATGATTGCACCCCGAACTTGCCGCAGCGATATGTCATGTGCCAAGTCTAGCTAATGATGATCGCGCTTACCATCTGTTGAATGCTATGTGAACGACTCTTCAAAACATACCAAGTGGTCTGCACGCACCAAACATTCTTAAGCAGATGCCCCATTTCATTCATCACCTTCCGCACTTCCATGAAAAAAAAAAAGCTACGACCACACTTGCCTTGGCTTTATTATGTGTAGGCTTTATAATGGTTGTGGTCAACAACAACAAAAAAGGCGCCTTTCGATTTTTCTCGTCTGCACTCGTGGGCATGCAACAAATCGCGAGCGGCAACGATAGTAGCCACGTTTACGCTGATACAATGGAAGTGTACCCTATTCATACGCCAACGCTTGTAACACAGCTAAGATATTCGCCCACCCTTAGCGAAAACGTGCTGTATTAGGATAGTAGTGAAAACAAATGCCGCAGTTTCTGCAGCATGCCCGCCATGTGTTTCTATGTCACTGGCAGCTGAGCACGCCCATCTCTGTTTCTGCAACCCCAATGTAGACATGGCTATGTTATTGCCACAGACTTGCCGATATTAACGATATTATTAATTACTGATGTGGAAGAAACTGTTTCAATGCGCATAATATACTCACGAAAAGAAAAAGTCGCCTTCGGCTTGCTCCGCCGGCCGCCATTTTTGTTTTGGTGTCCCGCACTGTTACAGCGGCAGCTGCCTGCTTGTTGACCTATTGTCATCCTGCAACGAACTCGGGACGAAAATTTTTTTTTCTCTTTTCGCGGGAAGTTTAACCCGCGTCATGATTGCACCCCTGAATTTGCATCAAATTTTTTGACAAAAATTGTGATCAATATGTGAGCAAATACGGTATGTCTGCATTTGTTAAGCACTTTTTTCTTTTAATGTCAGTGAAGTTATGTATGTATTGCACTGATCCGTACAAGTTGTTGCAATTTATGCATTTTTGGACATTTGTGATGTTAAATTTAGGAAGCCTCATAAACAGTCGACTAAGAAGCTACTGCAATGTAAATTGCTTCACATTTTGCATGTGCTTCTGCAAACATTCAAATTATTAAACAGCTTCGATTGAATACATGGTTTGGCATTTGATTTAACCTGAATTCCAGTTCAGTCAACTTTTGTTACTTCGACCCTGATGGGACCGATGAAATTGATCAAATTGTCAGGTGGGTTGAATTAAACGAGATGCAGAAAAAACGCCAAAACACACTGCTTATTCATTTGGCAGCATTTTCCAGATTCTAACACTCCCCAAATCAAATGCACTCCCATTCGGATGCACAGAAATGACATTAAACAAAGTAGAAATATAACTTGCACCCAATTTATTTGCTAGAAAGATTGGCAAGGGTCTAGTGCACAATGGTGGCCAGTTTCCTAAAGTCAGCTTCGCCGCAATACATACGTGTTATACATGCGTGAATGCAGAGAAGGTGGTTTTGTTTTCGTGTCCGATTGCACTGCACAGGCAATTTCTGGCCCAATTTTCTTGAAAAAAAAAAGCATGCATTAGAATCGGGTGAACAGTCTAATCAGACTGGTATGGGTTGTGCTTGCCAATACACGGACACAGAAACGCACATGGAATACAAACGGAAGCATTTATGTGCCTTCCTGCGTCCGTATATGTATTGGCAAGCACAACCCATACCAGTATGCAATTCCAACTCGCCCAAGACAAGAAACAGCAACCGTAATTGGATATTGCGAGCTACGGTTATTGCTTGAAAATCTTCCTTGAAGATAGGCATTTTCAACGGCAGATGACGTGTGTTCAACACATTCACTATCCCCTAAGCTCCGCCAAGACAGACGTGCTGCTAAAAGGGTTGCTATTGAGGTCATCATAGGGCTGAAGTGCACACTGACTGGTCAAGTTTGAATTATCTGGTGAATGTCAATTTTATAATCAAAATAGCGGAAGTTTGGGCCCATAGAAATGCATGGGTGCTGGCCGGGACCTTCGGTCACGATAGGATTCATCGAAAAATCTCATTAACCGTAGTCGAATTAACGAATGTTTACTGTATTTAGAAATATTTGAGAAAAGTGTTAATTGTGAGTGAATATAAAAATTGGAAACTTATGCTACCGAGGTGTGGATTCAGGCTTCTCGTGCAGGATGGGTCAGCATCTCAAAACTGATGATGATAATGCTCATTTCACTTCATGCAAATGCACCCTGTTTCTACCAAAGTTTTACCCAGCTTCTGTACATGTACAGTCGAACCCACTTATATTAATACCGGTTTTAACAATATATCAGTTATAAAAAATGAAAGTATAGTTATGAAGCAATGAAAGTTGTAGCATGCTCAATGACCTGGATAAGCAAAGCAGAAGGGTGGGTCTAAAAATTAATCTGCAGAAAAATAAAGTAATGTTTAACAGTCTCGGAAGAGAACAGCAGTTTACGATAGGTAGCAAGGCACTGGAAGTGGTAAGGGAATACATCTACTTAGGACAAGTAGTGACCGCGGATCCTGATCATGAGACTAAAATAATCAGAAGAATAGGATTGGGCTGGGGTGTGTTTGGCAGGCATTCTCAGATCACGGAACAGCAGGTTGCCATTATCCCACTAGAGAAAAGTGTATAACAGCTGTGTCTTACCAGTACTCATGTACAGGGCAGAAACCTGGAGGCTTACGAAAAGGGTTCTACTTAAATTGAGGACGATACAACGAGCTATGGAAAGATTAATAATGGGTGTAACGTTAAGGGATAAGAAAAGAGTAGATTGGGTAAGGGAACAAGCGTGAGTTAATGACATCTTAGTTGAAATCAAGAAAAAGAAATGGGCATGGGCAGGGCATGTAATAAGGAGGGAAGATAACTGATGGTCATTAAGGGTTATGGACTGGATTCCAAGAAAAGGGAAGCCTAGCAGGGTGCTAGCAGGGGGCGGCAGAAAGTTAGGTGGGCGAATGAGATTAAGAAGTTTGCAGGGACAACATGGCCACAATTAGCACATGACCGCGGTAGTTGGAGAAGTATGGAAGAGGCCTTTGCCCTGCAGTGGGTGTAGCCAGGCAGCAGCAGCAGCAGCTGCTGCTGCTGCTGCTGCTGATGATGGTGATGATGATGAACATTGAAAAGCTGCTGCACCGTCAACTTTTGTATGTTTTCTACGGGGACATAACACACTTAGTACAATGTCCCCATGCCACATTTTCGGCTATAACGATGAAGTCTGGCTGCTGGGTGCCCATGCCAAAAGGTAGTAGAATGCGAAATCCTTCAAAAGAACAAAGAAAAGTGAAATGCAAGCCGCTGCATGATCGCCCGCCACCCCAACTGCCACTGCGCACTTCTCTCCATGAGAGATGCACGCCAGCCTCGCACACATCTCTCCAATCGCCCCAAAACATGGATGGACCGCACCAACTATGCTGACAATTTGCATCGGATGGCGAAAGTGACGGCCACGAAGGCAGTACTGACGTGGTAGGGCAGGCTGCCTCAACATTGACCCTGTGAGAAGTCCTATAGATGATTCAGTCCCTGATGGGCTTGTTTTCACGACGGACTTTCCACTTCACTGCGTGGAACACGTGGATGCCTTGGAGAAGGATGTCGGCAAGCTTCGCATAAAGCAAGCAAGGCCAACAGACATGCAGTTTTCTCATGAAAACGAGTGGGAAGTAGGTGGCGAGATGCTTGTGGCAATTACGTCCCAGTGTTTCTTCTGGATTTCTCAAGCTGAGGTGCCTTTTGGGGCCACTAAAACGATGCCTCGGCGGAGCTCAAATTTCACGTGCCGCCCGTGACCTCTTTTTGCAGTTATAGCAGTGCCACTCTTGAACGCCGACAGCCGCAGCTTGTTAACAGCACGCGAATCAGAGTGTGCAGAAAGCACAATTAAACAGTTAAACAAGTCAACACAATCAGAAGCTGGATGGATGAAGGTGGTTCGGAGAAGTGGCCTCTCTGCCATTATAGTTTTCTCGGCACAGCTACACCATTCCCCATATTGATTTTTCTTTTTCATGCAACCTGGTTATAACAATTATCGGTCATAACAATGGAATTTTCGTGCCACTTGAATATTGTCGTAAGTGTGTTCGACTGTACTGTGTTTAGAGGTGAGGACAGACATTAGTCTCTGTCTAGAGGGAGGGGGGGGGGGTTGATAAATGATTGTGTATCAATTCTGATACAAAAATTTTGTATGGACAATGCAGTGACAGCACTTGACATCACCTTTTAACAGGAACCAGTCAAGAAGAAGCTAAAAGGGGTGCTGAATATAATTTGTTCATCTGTCCTGAATCTGTGGTTGGGTACGCTGTGGTTTTAGTAGGCAAGTCACAGTGCCATTGTCACAGGACACACACAAAGTATGTGTTAAGACAAGCCTAGGGCATTCACACACTCTTTAGAGTTTTGTTTTGGGTACCATACACTGCACATGCTAATGCTTTCAAACGGTAAAAAACGTTAAATAGGACCACGTAACTGGTGCTTTTTTTTGTAAACATGACCAGTCGGGGAGCAGTATGGTTTATCCATGATTGGCCACCAGTCAGATTTGGAATTGCAGTAAAAGCTTGTTACTTTGACCCTTGTTGACCTAGAAAACTATAATTTGGACACACTCAACAATTCTTCACAATTTATCCTGAGAATGGTATGAGTTAAAGTATTCTATGGCATCAGGCACTCATTAATTCAGAAGTGTTCATTCCAGTTGCTGGTTAAATTTGGTCGAGCCACAGAGCATAGGCTCCTGCAGTTATGAACCAAAAGCCCAGTTCAGTTTAAAATGTCCCTGCTCTGTAATAATACAAGAAGCTTAATTACTTGCATGGAGATGCTGCTGCTATTGATCAGCAATAAACTACAAATACAGCAGTCATACACACACACACAACGAAGAGGGCAATGCAGACATGAAGATGTAAACTCACTGCACAAGTGAGTGCACAAAGCCTAGGCAGTGAGTAGAAGGACACGTGCTTGCATACAGTGAATCATCTTGACGGTCAAGCAGTACAGGCACTTAAATCCAGCATGGTGCACAAGTTCATGCACACACTCTTTGTGACTGTATATAGAGGATGGTCTGAATAACAGCGAGTCAGTGTAAAGGTAACTGAATCTGTGCACGCATGCACACAATGGAAAAAGACAAATGAGTAACAGAATTAGCTGGTGCATGTGTGGTTAAACCTTGATATAACGAAGTAGTTAAAATTGGCAGTTTGCTTTGTTATATCGAAATTCTACCTTTCATGCAAATAAGTACAGTCACCGATGGATTTTTCCTACCCAAAAAGGGGCCGCAGAATTTTCCGAATTATCGGGCAGTCGAAAAAAGCAAATTTGAATGAAAAAATAATTAATTTTCATGAATTTGGGAGTCCGTGACAAATGATGCAGTTTCATGCCACATCGATTATATCTTCAAATCAGCAGTACGAATTAAGCAAAGCCAGCCACGCCTTCGCGTGCACTCCACCCCTGCAGCTGATAGCATTGTCCTCACTGAGACAATGCTATCATGAAAAGTGCCAGCAGTGGGGAGCGAATGCTTCATCTGCCTCTCGCTCCAACGGGTTGCCGAAGCTCGAGATTGCACAATCTCTAATACTATATGCGCGGTAAGACAGCTTGCACGACGCCGCGCCATCTTCGCATGCCCACTCTTTTCACATGAGACAGATTACATCTAAAGCAGGGTGCGCGGATGCGTATGCGCTCAGCCGCGCTTACAGCCGTGAACAGCCACGGCCGAGACGCGTACCAGAAATCTTGATGCACACCAACTTACACCCCTTCCTCCTCCCCCATCGCCCACGCTTGATCACATTGCCGTGAGCTAGCTCCCCTCCCCCTATTTCACTTTGCTCGTGCGGGAAGACAGCACTCGGGAAGCCACCATCTTTCTTTTCTCGCCCTTGCACACTTTCACTTGCTCCTAAAGCACAAAGTGCACGGGACACAATAGGATCTTATCACACTTGAACTTTATACAGAACATGATGCATCTCCAATTCGGTGGTCGTTCTTGTCCCACCGCATGTGATTTGAGAGGTGTATTTGGAAGCAACCACTTGTAATTCAACCATTTGACCATCTGTGTCCATGGAAGTTTCCATTTGTTGTCTCGGCATTCCTTTGCAGCGGAAGCGAAATTTTGTTGTATTGAAATCGCATACAAACACACTTCGTTAAATTAAGGTTCTAAGCACATGGGACAAGAGGTTATGAAAAGTTAAATACTTTGTTATATGAAGAATTTCGTTATATTGAAGTTTGTTATATCCAGGTTTAACTGTACTATACAGTTTCTGTAGGAGAGGGCACGTTCTTCCTCACCATATGGATGTAGCAACTAGTGTTCTTATGTGGGAAGGCCTTAATTGGTGATAAAGTAAAATCTCATTCATTCAGATTCCGTGAGACCAAAAAAAAATGACATGATCCATATGTTTGTTTCATTGTTGACTGGAATATAAAGGAAAGTTTAGTTTATTACTCAAAGCTTGCAGTTCCAGTATGGGGCGGCATGAGCAAATATGTTACCATCCATATTTCATGGAACTGAGCCTGTAAAGTCTGACTGAAGAATGAAACAAAAACTGCCTTACAGTCATATGGAAGGACACAGAACTTTGGTTAAGGCAGAAAGCTCGATTGATTGGTTTGAATAGCTTGACATATTTACAACACTCAAAAAACATAAGCACACAACAGGAAGAAGATAGGACCCATCCGGTCTCCTTCATGTTGTGTGATTTAATTTTTCCAGTCCTTTAAGTTGTATGTCCAACCACAGAACTTTGATGCCACATGCCACATGGTTTTCTTCAGCACTGTTTCAGCATGCCACATGGTTTTCTTTTGTCTTGTGCTAGACCCTAACAATTAGCATTAAGTACTGGTTGTGCTCCTGTATCAACACAAGATCCAATCTCCTTGATCCCAGGCCCTTTACAAACACTTTTGCAGCAATATTTTATTTTTTCTGGATAACTATGTCGGTGACGCAAATATTTCTACTCTTACTCAAGTTCCTAAGACTGCAGCAATGAATGTACTAAATGACAGGAAATTTTTATGCCGATAATGACAGCTCGTGACTATTGTAGTTTTCGTTTTCATGCTCGAATCTAATGCACATGCCAATTTTTAATTTTTTTCAGAAAAAAAAAGTGGACACTAAAATCAAGTAAATATGTTACATTTTATGGGGATAGCAGCTGTGCTATTGTGGTACAAAGTGATGTTCAAGTTGCATTTGAATGGTTGCTCAGCATCTACATTAAAAGCAAGGGTTAAGCATAGACAAGATTGTACTGAAGCTTTTAGTGGAATATTCTGTTCCTTGGTATTGCCCATGCATGCCTGTTTATTGTGATAGCAATTAAATGGACACTCCAGCCGAATTTCCACCATCGCCATGAGGTTCCATATAATTTCCAAGTGTGATAAGACCATGGCCACACACTATGCTGTAGGTGCGAGAGAAAGCATGTGGGAGGAGAGCTGAGAAGGATGGTGGCTTGGTGCAGCGGTGTCTATTCGCACATGCCAAGGGGGGAGTGTGTACATGTGTCTCTGTGTGGGGCTGAAGTGTGGCAGGGTAGCGTGGGTCACGGCTTCTACTCTGGCCACAGCAGCGCATGGTGGACCTAGGCCCAGTGAGCTCATTTTGGACGTAATCTGCAGTGCATTCAAAGGCTGGCTGACCCTAGATAGCTGATGGCTTTGTGTGTGCTATGTTCTCACGTGCCTGGTTACCATTGAAGGTAGAGGCAGCATGAAGGGGAATTCGCTCGCCACTGCTGCCACTCATCATGCCAGCATGATGAAGAGTGGCAGCATCCTGACAGCGAGTGCCCGTGGTCATTGAGTGAGATGGGTTTGCGTTTGCTTGTGTGCACGTGACACCACGCCTGTTAATTTAGTTAGTAAGTGAATGTTTATAGCAGTTCATACATCTGATACTTAATGAAATGTGAAACTTAATAAGAGGTACCAAATGAAGGTTGTACAGGTCTACGCCCCTACATCCAGTCATGATGACCGGGAAGTTGAAAGCTTCTATAAAGACGTGGAATCGGCGATAGGTAAAGTGAAAACAAAATACAATATACTGATCGGCGACTTCAATGCCAAGGTAGGCAAGAAGCAGGCTGGAGACAAGGCAGTGGAGGAATATGGCATAGGCACTAGGAATAGCAGGGGAGAGTTATTAGTAGAGCTTGCGGAGCAGAATAATATGCGGATAATGAATACCTTCTTCCGCAAGCGGAATAGTTGAAAGTGGACGTGGAGGAGCCAGAATGGTGAGACTAGAAATGAAATAGACTTCATACTCTGCGCTAACCCTGGCATCATACAAGATGTGGACGTGCTAAGCAAGGTGCGCTGTAGTGACCATAGGATGGTAAAAACTCGAATTAGCCTAGACCTGAGGAAGGAACGGAAGAAACTGGTACATAAGAAGCTGATCAATGAGTTAGCGGTAAGAGGGAAAATAGAAGGATTCCGGGTCCAGCTACAGAACAGGTATTCGGCCTTAATTCAGGAAGAGGACCTTAGTGTGGAAGATATGAACGACAATCTTGTGGGCATCATTAAGGAGTGTGCAATATAAGTCGGTGGTAACTCCGTTAGACAGCATACCAGTAGGCTATCGCAGAGATGAAAGATCTGATCAAGAAATGCCAATGCATGAAAGCCTCTAACTTTACAGCTAGAATAGAACTGGCAGAACTTTCGAAGTTAATCAACAAGCGTAAGACAGCTGACATAAAGAAGTATAATATGGATAGAATTGAACATGCTCTCATGAACGGAGGAAGCCTAAAAGCAGTAAAGAAGAAACTAGGAATTGGCAGGAATCAGATGTATGCGTTAAGAGACAAAGCCAGCAATATCATTACTAATATGGATGAGATACTAGTTCAAGTGGCTGAGGAGTTCTATATAGATTTATACAGTACCAGTGGCACCCACAACGATAATGGAAGAGAGAATAGCCTAGAGGAATTCGAAATCCCACAGGTAACGCCGGAAGAAGTAAAGAAAGCCTTGGGAGCTATGCAAAGGGCGCGGGGGGGGAGGATCAGGTAACAGCAGATTTGTTGAAGGATGGTGGGCAGATTGTTCTAGAGAAACTGGCCACCCTGTATACGCAATGCCTCATGACCTTGAGCGTACCGGAATCTTGGAAGAGCGCTAATATAATCCTAATCCATTAGAAAGGGGACGCCAAAGACTTGAAGAATTATAGACCAATCAGCTTACTGTCCATTGCCTACAAAGTATTTACGAAGGTAATCGCAGACAGAATCAGGAACATCTTAGACTTCTGTCAACCAAAGGAGCAGGCAGGATTCCATAAAGGCTACTCAACAATAGACCATATTCACACTATCAGTCAGGTGATCGAGAAATGTGTGGAATATAACGAACCCTTATATATAGCTTTCATTGATTACGAGAAAGCGTTTGATTCTGTCGAAACCTCAGCAGTCATGGAGGCATTACGGAATCAGGGTGTAGACGAGCCGTATGTAAAAATATTGAGAGATATCTATAGCGGTTCCACAGCCACCATAGTCCTCCATAAATAAAGCAACAAAAACCCAATAAAGAAAGGCGTCAGGCAGGGAGATACGATATCTGCAATGCTATTCACAGCGTGTTTACAGGAGGTATTCAGAGACCTGAATTAAGAAGAACTGGGGATAAGAGTTAATGGAGAATACCTTAGTAACTCAGGGGACAAATTGCAATGCATGCTCACTGACCTGGAGAGGCAAAGCAGAAGAGTGGGTCTAAAAATTAACCTGCAGAAAACTAAAGTAATGTTTAACGGTCTCGGAAGAGAACAGCAATTTACAATAGGTAGCGAGGCACTGGAAGTGGTAAGGGAATACATCAACTTAGGGCAGGTAGTGACGACGGATCCGAATCATGACATGGAAATAATCAGAAGAATAAGAATGGGCTGGGGTGCGTTTGGCAGGCATTCTCAGATCATGAACAGCAGGAGAGCCATTATCCCTCAAGAGAAAAGTGTATAATAGCTGTGTCTTACCAGTACTCACCTACGGGGCAGAAACCTGGAGGCTTACGAAAAGGGTTATACTTAAATTGAGGACAATGCAATGAGCTATGAAAAGAAGAATGATGGGTATAACGTTAAGGGATAAGAAAAGAGCAGATTAGGTGAGGGAACAAATGCGAGTTAATGACATCTTAGTTGAAATCAAGAAAAAGAAATGGGCATGGGCAGGACATTAATGTGGAGGGAAATTAACCGGTGGTCATTAAGGGTTACGAACTGGATTCCAAGGGAAGGGAAGCGTAGCGGGGGGCGGCAGGAAGTTAGGTGGGCGGATGAGATTAAGAAGTTTGCAGGGACGACATGGCCAAAATTAGTACATGACCGAGGCTGTTGGAGAAGTATGGGAGAGGCCTTTGCCCTGCAGTGGGCGTAACCAGGCTGCTGCTGCTGCTGCTGCTGCTGCTGATGATGATGATGATACAGCTGATAAAACTATGAACCTTACTGCATATAGCTGTATAATAACTTGCTATCGCAATGAATGCTTCGCCTTTCAATCAAAACTGCAACTTTTTTTGTCAGCTGGATTGTTGCAGTGGCCATTACAGCTTAGGCCCCCTTTAGCGGAACTAGCAGAGGGACGTTCAAGCATTATTGTGCACGAGGTCTGGCAAATGCACTGGTTTACAGGGAAGGTGACAGGGCATGAAACAAGGAGACATCGTGAACAGCTTCAGGAGTGAGCAGTTACACTGGCGATGAGAGTGATGCCAGCTGAGCTGTAGCTGTGTGGTTGGGCTTGATGGTGTTTGAAGCAGTGAGTTCTGTGCAACTGCATATCTCAGCTGTAATGTGCCGTATGCTTTGAAGAACATTGTAAATTTACTGCAGGGCAACCTTTGTGGGCGTGGTCACAATGACTTGAAATCTGCCTTCTCTGCTCAGGGCCAGAGCTGGAACATCACTGCTCTTGAGGACACGTTGCTGGTAGCAGTTGAAGGGCTGACCCCTGACGCAGCCTGTCTGTCGTGCATTGTCCTCGCACGGCTGCTGCCTGAAGATGACAGCCAGCAGTCGCAGTGGACGCAGGCCAGTGTGCTGTTTCTTCCCTTAGTCGTGGCCAGATTCACTTTCTTTACAAGCAACAGTAACAGAATTATGGCCTGCGCATGAGTGTCGGAGAAAATAACAGCTTGCCTTATTATCTTTTGTTTATTTTTTTTTATGAACAGAGGAGGAGTTCTCACGTTTGCTAGTGACGGCTGCCCCTCTTTATATGGTTAGTACAGTTGTTGACCATGTATTCGGACCTCACAGGGACTGCGAAAATGTCAGAATAAACTGGTGTCCGAAAAAGCAGATTAAGAAAAAAAATTCTTTATTTCCATGCACTTATTGAGCTCGACAGTAGGCTTGAAGAAATCGGGAATGCGCCGTTGCACGCTGTTCCTTTTACGCGCATTCAAATAAGCCTGAATTCCAGAGAGGGTTGTACAGTCACTATAGGCGGCTGAAAGCACAGTCACTGCTTGTACACGCTCCGCATGCGACGGCAGCGTCGCACGTGGTTTGTCATCTTCCGACTCGGAGTCATCGTGCGGCGGTGCAGCAGAAACCTGACAAACGATCTCGCTGTTGTTGAGTTCTACGCATGTCAGTACAGCAGTGTCAGCACCTGTGAAACTGTCAAATGAGATGGTGTCCGGAATCGCAATGCAACTACTGCACAGGTCTCGGCAGAACATTTTCGGCGTCAGTAGGGAGCACATCGGAAGGCGACAAATCCTAGGCCTCCCGGCACTCGCTTGCCAGCATTTCCCAGCGCAGTCTGCCCAAGCACTGTCGGCGCCATTAGTCACTTGACGCAAAGTTTCCGTATGCCGCATTTGACCACCGCAACCTCGACACATCACACAAAGCAAACACCACCATGCCGTCATGCTGACACCAGTTGCACAAACGAAAAATGTGGCCTACTTGAAGCGTCATGCACGAAGAAACAAATCAGCTGCTGGATTGTCATGACATGGCTTATTAAGCTGAGACCGGAACTGCTGTAGCCACGAACCAGGCAGAAACGATGATGATGAGCAGGGATTTGCAGTACGCCACTTTGTGGGGCAGCAAGGAGGCTCCGTTCAAAACAAAAATGTCATTCAACAAGTCAAACCATGCACCGATCAGAGTCGGTGCATGGTACTCTCAATCAAGTTGGCTCAAGGAGTGTCCGAAAAATCAGACGAGAGGTTGCAAGGTGTCCGAACTTTCGGCAGTTGTTATACATTATCGTCTATGGGGAGAATGGCGGTGCCACGAAGCAGACTGAATAATCGAGCATGTCTGAATTTTTGGAGTCCGAAAAATCAGTCGGCGACTGTATAGGATAAAAGAAAAGTAAAGAAAGGTATACATTCTTTAAGCGCTACAGTCGCCAATTGATAAATTGGACAACGATAATCTGGACATGCTCAGTAATTTGGACAGCTTCGCTGCACCACCAATGGCCCCATAGAATGAATGTGTAAAAATAACTGATATTTTGTACGACCGCCAGCTCTACATTTGATTATCTGGACTCCATCCATGGCTGTAGTGTACGCTGACTCTGCCACCATTATCTCGTCTGGCAACTTTGACAAGACATCATGTATGGCCTGAGAGATTACACATTAGGTGATAATCTTTGAGGCCTTGCCTTGGTCGCAGTACTGCGTCTCAGAGATTTAACTGCAAGTGCCGATCTTGGAGGCTTTGCCTCAATTTTGAGGTCACATCAACATCGCGATTATCACATCCATTCCGGCACCACTGCGCATGGCCTGCTGATTGTTGAATTTGCCTTCCGGACAGCATTCTACCATTCTGTGCTTGTTTGTTTGTTTATTATGCATTCCAGACAGTTCTGTGCTGGCTCCAAGAAGTCTTTCGCATGAAGTTATCGACAGTCTGTGTCAAAAGTCTTTCCCGTGAAGTTATCGACAGTCCGTGTCAAATGTCGCCAATGGTGCCCTCGCAGTCCGACTCCCAATGTGTCTTGAGTCGCAGTCTGCATGAGCCCGTCTCCCCAACTGAAGAGCCTGCTGCCTACCACAACGAGCTCAAATGTGGATGTTATGAATGACCTGCTAGGCTATGGTGTGCCGATTCTTGCCGCCATTACATTTGTAGATGTCGGCAGCGTGGTGTCGTCGTGTGCCGAACTGAACGATGACAAAACAAATTGAGCAACTTCTCCCACCATCAAACTGCAACTCTAACTCAGATGATGATGTGCCATGTGCTCCAGCGCCTTCACATGTGGGTCTGACTCAAGCCTTTGCAGTCCTTGCATCGGCGTACAGAGACAACACAAAACTGGCAGAAATACAGGTGGACTTGGTTGCACGCAAGCGGAAGTGGTGCAGCAATGAATCAACCGTTTCTTCCTTGCACAGGGCCATAAAATGTAAATATAAAATAATATTTTTGGAAACATTCATTTCTTCGGACATTCGATAGTTCAGACTTATTTACGTTCCCTGTGGAGTTCGAATTATCAGTCGTTGACTGTAATACTTAAATAAAATAGAACAACATGTAACACACTAAGAGTAAAAGTCTTTCTCAAAATGTTCTTGTTGAAACAATGTGCGTAGATGTATAGGTACACAAGCTTTAAATGCATGAATGAGACAGTTACACGTGATGCAGTAAAGCCAATATTCATTAATATTGATTTGTTAATATGCACACCATGTGAAGGTTTAAAAACAGTATTCTGAATAGTGAAGTGTGCCTATGGAATTTGTCCCAAGACTACCTTAGAAGCATGGTCAATTCATTCTGTGCTAAATAAGAGTTGAAAAGAAAAGTTGGAAATCCTTCTGGTAAGCAATATTTTATTCTAATGACCAAGAACATTCCTTGCTGGCTTATTGTCTGCTCATTGTGGCAACAGGAGAAACTGAACAACTGTAGGCTTTAGCTTACAATAGTGTGCTGTGAAGGAGTCAGTGAATGAACACATAATTTCTCAGTACTGTATGATTTTTAATTTTAAAGTCAATTTTGCCTTTTCACATCACTTGCTTGTAATTGTCTTGTAATGTGGGTAGGTATGTTAGAGGGACCCTGAACAGGGACCCTGTTAAAGGGACCCCTCGGCCTTGGTGAAAAAACACAGTCCACGTATAGCATATCTTGCTGTAAACATCTTAGCCGAATTTTGCAGTCATGCGTGGCACATGGAACTCGCAAGCGGAGTGCGAAGTCACCTTTCTCTCAAACACTCTTTTCAACAGAAGCCTGCTCGTCACCCTTTTCTGGACACTTTATATCGTAGTATAGCAGATTCCCATACATGGGGGGGGGTGCTGCTATTGGCCAATAGCTGACACCAATCAAGAAGGGTGTTTGGATCAGTGCACTTTTTCATGCTGCTACTGTGTATATTTATTTATGCAGTTTACTAAACAAGCTGAAGTAAGTGGAAATCTGCTTTTGAATTTCGATAATGATTATGTACTACCGGAAGAAGCCGACTGTCGTCTGCTCACACTCGTCCATGGCTTCCCGCATGGAAATTAAACCTGCACCACCTTGCTTATCGGTATTGTAGCCATGAGGTCTCACTAATCTCACCTAGTTTTGAACAGTCAACTAGCCTTGAAACATGCTGAACTTAGGGTCAACCACATGCATGCCTGCCAGCTCGCGCTCCTTCTTAAGCGCCTCGGCAGACTTCAGTTCATGTTGAGCTACTGACAGCACTTCAAAATGTGCAAGTAGGATGCGGCTACTATCCGTCGGTCAAGCTGGCGCAGAACAAAGCCGTTCCACACCTCGTAGCACAGCCAGACAGGAGCATGTGAGTGTGAGCACACACTCTAGCCATGTCGTACACAAAGCCAATGCTGCAGTTGCATGTAGTTGTGGTCTACTACGTAGGTAGATAGTGCGGCCGCCGTGGAGTGTCGTGACAAGTCCACTGGCTGAGCGCACTGCAGTTGGCTGAGGACAACCACATTTGGCATGTTTGGCTAGTCGTAGGCTCCAAAATAGAAAATAATGCTGTCTACATGAACATCCAAAATCAAATTTAAACTGCGAGCAACGGTGATGTTCAGTAGCAAGGGCGTTGTGGGCACACCCCGCTCCGCTGTAGCTTTCACAGTGCAAACCATTGAAGAAGGAGCAGAAGACTGCAAATGGTATGTTTGAATGTCAACTCTGCTTCTGCTGAACGCATTGAAGAACTTTTTGTGGCAAAGTATTTATGAAATAGTCTAATTTAACTTCAAATTTCTCGACTGCATTTCTCGACTTTGATAAAAAGTGGTTCAGGGTCTCTTTAAAGAGCTTGGCTAAGGGCCATGCAAAGTGTTTTGTTAGGATTACATTCATAATTTTTGAGTTTCATGTGACCATAATGGGGCAGTTAGGCAAGTGAGCAGTAAGGGAACCGAAGGTCTCAATTTTTGTTCGTTACAACCAGATGGAGCCAACAGACAATGAAGCCACGGAAGGCATTGGGGAAATGTACTTTTCTTGAAATGTAGAAATAATAACGAAAAGGGAAATGAAAGCAGGTGAAACCACAGCTTGCCACAGGTGGGAGCTAGATTCGCATCCTGTGCACATTGTGTGTGCACTGCTCTATAATGGAGCTACAGCATTGGCTGTCCTCTCCCTTTACTTTGTTGGGTATTTGTGCATGTGTTTAGATCTAACCCTGTGAATTAGCCAGTGCCACTCATGGCTATGGCAGTGGATGTACTCCCGGGGTTACATCTAGTGCACATGTACTAATACAGTTGAACCCACTTATAATGATACCAGTTTTAACAATATATCTGATATAATAATGAGTGGCCGCGACACCGTGAACCATTGTACGTGTTCTGTGGTAAAATAAACCGCTTACTACAATGCTCCCATGACGCATTATTGGTCATACCAAATAAATCTGGCTACTGGGTGTCTGTGCCAAAAGAAAGAGTGGGAAACCCTGGAGAAAAAAAATGTGAGCCACTACAACCGCCTGCATGTTGCACACGCCACACCACCAGCCGACACCACCAATGAGCACTGCTGAGGGCACCTGTCGGCACTGTAGACTCATGTTTCAAAGGGGTGGAAGGGAAATGGAAGAGAGTAGTGCAGCATACACAGTAAGCAGGCAGGAGTGGCAGCATTCTTTGCCTACTTCAGGCATTTGGAGCCTATCTACCTATCTACTATCTAGCCTCCTACGCAAACACAGGGGCCCAAGTTGTCTACCAGCTTTGGCCTCTAGGCTTGCGCTCGTGGTCGTGATGCCGTTGTGGTGATTTTATCATCATTCCAGCTTCGTCATCTGACTCTAGCTATGCCATCATCGTCATGCCATTTACGCCGACCCAGTGGATCAAGTTATCAAAAGCTTAGGCCACTAGGTACCTGCTCGTGGTTGTGATTCCGTCGTGGTCGATGTATCGTCATCATTACAGCTTCATCATCTAACTTTTGTCATGCTGTTCGTTATCGCACCATTGTCATCATAGTCATCATGCATTCGTTGTCATATCATTGTTGTGATGCTGTCAAGGTCATTTCATTGTTGTCATTCCACTTTCGTCATCTGAATTTTGTCATGGCGTCATCGGCGCACCTTTCAAGCCGACCCAGCAAACCAAGATGTCCAATAGCTTGTGCCACTAGGTGTGTGCTCGTGGTTGTGATGCCATTGCAGTCACTGCATCGTCACCATTGCAACCTTGTCACCCAACTCTAGTCATGATCTTTTCATGACACCATCATTGTCATACAGTCGTCATGCATTTGTTGTCATATCGTCGTAGTAATTTTATCATCTTCACTCCGTCTTCATCATTTTATTGCTGTTGCCATAGAGTCATCACGCATTCGGTGTAATGTCGCCATTGTGATGTCATTGTGACCTTTCCAACATCACATTCAACTTCGTCATTCAACTCTCGTCATTGCCGTCGTCGTCACGCCATCATCAATACACATTCGTCATCGTACCATTGTTGTAATGTCGTCATCGTCAATGCCACTGTCGTCATACAGTCTTCGTGATACAATCATCCTCATGACATCATCCCATTCTCCTCATGACATCGTCGTCATACCATTTTTGTTGTTCCATTAACATAATTCCTTCATTGTCATCCTATCATCATTACTGTGTCCTTCTATAGTCGTTGTCATGCTTTCATGCTTATGGCTGACCTTGGCAAGTGAGTGCCATAGAAACGTGGGCCGATATCTGAGAACAGTGTATGTGCATATACTCGAAGCAAAGCAACACAAGCCTTAGAGTGGCCACTGCAGATTCTAAGTAAATGTTCCTTCAGCAATACGCTGTGTCTCAGCATTTCTTGAATGCTAATCGCATTACCGTCGGCAGTCATCGTGAGGTGGGTTTTGCCAGAATGTCTTTTCTTTTCCAGGATTTTGCATTCCTTTTACTTTCAGTAAAAACACCCATTAGCCAGATTTAATTGTTTTAACCAGTAATGTGGTATGGGAACATTATATGGAGCAGTTTATTTTACCACAGAACACACACAAAACTTCATGGTGCTGTGGCTGCTCATTTTTGCATCAGGGTATTGTTAAAATTGGTAATGTTATGTGGGTTCCACTTTACTTCTTTCTGTTTAATTGAAATGTTTTTATGTCTGTCCCTTCTTTTTTATGCAAGCAGGTTATAATTAGTATTGGTTATAACAATGGAGTTTTCTTGGTACTTGAGTATTGTTTAAGCAGGTTCGACTTTACCACAAGTTTCCATTGATGTTTCCGAGTGCCCATCAAACACAAATGGAAAGTGCCCTGTGCAGATTCTAACAAGTTGCCAGGCTTCAAATGGTGCAGCGATGCATTTTTCTTGGTGCTTCTACATGGATCGCCTTGACAGAGGCTGCAGAAAGGCTCATGTGGCATGTGAAAACTTCATTAAGTCAAAGCTGCACTACAAAGGCTTAATGTTTAGTGTTTTAATATTTAATGTTTGAATGTTTCATTTTAAACTGCAGTGCAAAGAATAATAATAATAATTTAGTTAAAGACAGTTTAATCAAAGTTTGTTAAACCAAAGTCAAAATGTATTCTCATGGGTAGTGCTGGACTGTTGGGCTCTTTCTGGCTACAGAACTTCACAGACTTGCTGCGCAAGATTCAGCGGCAGTGTGAACGGTTCCTGATCCACAATGCCAATCGTGTGGTTCACTGCCAGAGCTGGTCATCCCTTTCCCCGCGACTTCAAAAGAAGATCAGGGATGGTAAGTGCCCGTTTCTCGTTAGAGAAGGGAGGTTATGAAATAATCAATGGTAGTTTATGCAGGGTGTAGTGCATAACAGTGGTTTTGCTGCTACTGCCATATATTTTGTCACGCTGAGTGGCAGGGCATCCGGTTGCCTAATTTTTTGTAGTAAAATTTCGTCTCACGAACGAGTTGGTACATTGCAAACAAAAAAAAATATTAACTATGCTCTTACTTACAGGGGTTGTTAAAGGAGGTTCTTAAGTTTTACGAGAATTAATAAATTACTACTGGAATAATAGAAACATGAATTTTACCACAAGCTGAGTCATGGTAATACTGGAGCCTCACCTCTACTTCTGATCATGGTCGGGGCCAATGCAGATTAAGCTCGACCTGGATCTGTGTGCTGCTAGATGGTCGCTGTCAGATCGTGATTGCAATCTGACAAATGCAATTCGTGATCATGTCTCTTGATCACGATTGCAGACTGATGTCTACGCCCTGTAGTGCAGTATTCTGAAAATGCTAAAAGCAAAAATTGTATTCAGCTCAATAAAAAACACTTATAAACTTTTTTATCAGTGGTACTAAGCTGTAATATTCAAATATTGTCCATATTTAACCACATTTTACGAATCTACATTTGTAGCCAAGGCACTATGCAGTTCTGAGAGTTGCACACGATCAGCAGATCCAGATCGTTGGACCGCGTAGCAGCAATTATTGTTGATTGTTATCATGAGATGCGATCCAGATTGGCCTCGATCGTGATCAGAAGTGCACATGTGACACCGGTATAAGGCACAAAAGATGCAAGAACAAAATACTGTACGCTGCTGGCAATGTCAGTCCACACGTTTGCTTTGTGAGATGTTTGTGAAGTATGAAGTTTTTCCATTGCCTCATTTTTTTTGCACAAGTGAATTTACCTCTAGTTTTGGCCTGCATGCCAGCATGCCTTTTTTGATAAGTCACTGCCTGCTGAGTGCATGCACCCACATAGTCTTCAACTCAGCCTTCTGATAAAACCGGCAATGCAGCGTGGTGATGGCTGGCTGTCCTAAAGGTGTTTTGGCCCACATAGTTTGAACGTGAGTTTCAAAAGAATTCATAAAAGCTTGGCACATTTAGTGATAAATCAAAATTGCTTTGTCATTACATTGCTTTGTCATTACGCCTAGTGGCGAAGTAGCACTCAGGAAGCCAAGAAATGGCCCTATCACCAAAAATGCAGCTAGTTTCGTCATTTACAAATGTGACACTTAAAATGAGCTATGTGGTGATTTTATTCCAAAAGTCGAATAAATCATCACATGGCAGTCATCGATATACATTGGCTGTATACTGAACACATGGTGGGGGTGCAACAAAGTTCAAATGATAAGTAACTGCATACAATGGCCAAATTTTTGTGAAAAGAGTTTCCAATTACAGATGCACGGATCGTCTACATTGTCCCTCTGGTCAGAGGCTCTATTTCCCAGTTTTTCGGCAACGCTAATTACTGAAAACTTTGCCCTAAAACTGGTTTCACGGCAGCAAGGGCTGTGCCACCATGAAACCAAACTTTGAGGCGAAATTCGCACTGCTGTGAAGCCATCCCTCAAGTTAAAATTTGCTTCAAACCTGCACCTTGATGTTATTGTTAATTTAAAATATCTTTGGTGTGTGTTATATGCACAGAAATAAAGTAAATTTTAAAACGTCAATAATCGACAGCTTCGCTTCTTATGAAAAACCCGCATCGCATAGCTCATAGCCTATAAGATGATGGAAAGATGAATTCATTTACAATCGACTACTGACTACTGCACCTGCTCGATTATTCAAAAATATTATTCAAACATATTATTCACGGCGGCTGTATGGCTGCTGTGAATAAATTTGCTTCAATGTGGCGCTAAACCATAACTTGGGTGGCTGACATCTGACGAAAAAGTGCTGGTTAGGCTCAACAGCTAAGGCTGTTGTGGCAGTGGACACCAAACTGTTGCTGGAAGTTTTCTGTTCATCAGTGATCAGGTCCCAGCTCAAGTGTGCGGACTAGACTGAGGATCCCAAAAGTGGGGAGTAGGCCTTCAAAGTTTGTGCACTTGCAGAACAAAACAGGTTGAGCTAACATGCAGATGGAAAGCTTCAAGCTGAATTTGTGCAACCCAGCATAAACTGCCAGCATCGCACAGTCAAGGTTCCAGTTCACAGCACCACAATGATGCATATTGTACAAACATGAGATGCACCTTTAGCCTTGTGGGGATGCGCGACCCTCGCGCCTCCCCTGATGTTTTTCCCGCATAGCGCGTCTCCTGTAGTGCGGCTTCGCCGCACACGCGGCGGTCCGAGTGGTACAGGCGCAGTCCGAGAGATGGCGCTAGTGTTGCGCGGCTGCGGGGTTACCCTCGGCGGGAGATACAAGGCGCGCTCTCTGGGGTTCGAGGCAACGAGCGGGGACGGGCGTGCCGCACGTGCAGCGCGGCTCTTTCCCGGCGGGTCGACGCACAGCGGGGACGTCTCCCGCGTGCCGCCACCCATGCTTCTGCGAGACCGCCTCGCGTGGCCGCCTTCGAACGCGCCACGATTCGCGTGACCATACACGCGAACGACCAGGCGTTGGGATCCAGCATGGGGCGAACATATTCGCTCGCGAGGACGTGGTGAGTCGGACTTCTAGATTTGTCGCGCGCCCATCGGCATGTTTTGTGGATAGCAACTCGGCTAGCAGGCATTGATGTATGAAAGGTGCAATAAATGCCCTTGTGACTGTTTGCACTAATGTGTTGTCGTTCCTTTGTCCCAAGAGTACGGTGTGAGATATCCCACATCAGACCCCACATCTGGCTGCCCAACGTGGAACTCTTGGGGCATCGGACGATAATTTTAAGTGTTGCTTCGTTCGAGACCTTTGTTTGAACCGAAGCGTAGGCCTAGCGTGGATTTTGATCGCTAGCGTCAGCGGCGTGCTTTCTTGAGCGAGGCGGCGGTGGCTGTAGTGTGTTTGAACATGTCAACATACTAAGCCTTTTCGCAAGTGTTTTTTTTAATGGCATTCGTTGGGACGAGAGCCACGTGGTCTGCATCCTGGGAGAGCGAGGCTGAGCGCCCGCGGAGCAGTGGCAAGCCTGAAGCGAGTGAGTACGGAAGCCTCGTGGGTGGTCCGAATTTCTTTGTAAATAGCTTCTTCTATCTCTTTGACTCGGATGAAGTCGCGGCTCTGGGAGCCGGCTGGCCGCGGGCCACGGGTGCCACTACGGGCTGACTGGTATTGCGGCCTGGCACCGGGCGCTCCGACACCGTCTGGGACGGTGGGCGCCGTCAACTCGGATGCTGTGTGCACCGAGCGGAGTAGGACCACCTCACAGAGCTGACGTCTCCTCGCGGCTGCCTGTTTTGCGCCCATTTTGGGTGTTGTTTTTGGATGCCGGTTGTTGTCAGAGTAGCGACGCTTTAGGCCTAAGGCTTTACGAAGCTGCCTGTCGCACGTGGAGGGACACAACCTGGTGGACCGTGGCGTTGAGGTGTTGCACTTTGCTTACCTCATTCTAGTTAGCCTCGCACGAATTGAAATTACTCGTTCAACTCAAGAAAGCGAGCTTCGTTCACGTGAACTTAGCATCTGAGTAGCTGCCCGATCTTTTGCTATCCGAGCTTAACATCGTACCACGTGGGCGATGCGCATGCAGACTTCCTCTCCCTTGCACTACTTTAGTGTTTGCCGAGTGTGTTGAGTTTACGCAGTGTGATTGGAGTCACCCCTGATTTGCCGTCGCCTGCACATCGTCTGCGCTGCTGCCCCGGACTACGATCGAGCCACCCCGGGCGATGGTGATGCTGTGGCCAGTTCGGCGCGGCGACTTCGGCGGCCTCCTGTATCCAGCTCACAACCCTCGGCGGCGGACAAAAGAGCCGGCGGTCACCGACAGCTACTGCGGCTCCCGCCAGCAGGGCGCGTCGGCGCGAGCGACGCTTGCTCGTACCGGCTACTGCGTCGGCGACTCCGGAGTCCTGGCCTGGCATCGTGCCGTCGAGCCTGCAAAGCCGCTGCTGTGACCGGCGGACGCCAGCGGTGCACCCAAGGACAATGTCGGCTGGCATGCTATGGACAGCGTGTGGACATTTCTTCGGCGCGGCCACTGTTACGTGTACTACCATGTCGCGAAGCGCGCGTTGATGTGAGACCGAGTGACATGTTTCGCCGGAATATGTAATGATTTAAGGTTGGGGGGATGTGGGGATGCGCGACCCTCGCGCCTCCCCTGATGTTTTTCCCGCATAGCGCGTCTCCTGTAGTGCGGCTTCGCCGCACACGCGGCGGTCCGAGTGGTACAGGCGCAGTCCGAGAGATGGCGCTAGTGTTGCGCGGCTGCGGGGTTACCCTCGGCGGGAGATACAAGGCGCGCTCTCTGGGGTTCGAGGCAACGAGCGGGGACGGGCGTGCCGCACGTGCAGCGCGGCTCTTTCCCGGCGGGTCGACGCACAGCGGGGACGTCTCCCGCGTGCCGCCACCCATGCTTCTGCGAGACCGCCTCGCGTGGCCGCCTTCGAACGCGCCACGATTCGCGTGACCATACACGCGAACGACCAGGCGTTGGGATCCAGCATGGGGCGAACATATTCGCTCGCGAGGACGTGGTGAGTCGGACTTCTAGATTTGTCGCGCGCCCATCGGCATGTTTTGTGGATAGCAACTCGGCTAGCAGGCCGCGAGGACGTGGTGAGTCGGACTTCTAGATTTGTCGCGCGCCCATCGGCATGTTTTGTGGATAGCAACTCGGCTAGCAGGCATTGATGTATGAAAGGTGCAATAAATGCCCTTGTGACTGTTTGCACTAATGTGTTGTCGTTCCTTTGTCCCAAGAGTACGGTGTGAGATATCCCACATCAGACCCCACAGCCTCAACCACCAAAAAATTTTAAGTAGACAGAAGCAACAGTGAGCAAGAGCGTGTAAAGAAATTTTCTATGCTGCTGGAATTTTTGCATGAGAATATCTAAATAATGGCACTTTGAAAATTAACTGGCTCAAGAGATCAACAGGTTTTCTTTTTTTGCTAGTAAAGAACCAACATTTTCAAAATTTTTCAATATCTGGTTCTTCAGTGAAGTTTTTATGCAAATCCCGCAACTATTTGAAATATTTGCTTTTACTTCGCTTCGAACCAAGAAATTGATATTTGCACAAGTTTACGTTTTTAGCATTGCCTCTTCATAGCCACACAGCCAACAAAAGGAATGAAGTGCCTTGTAATCGAAAGTGGCGAGTCCATATTTATAATCATTTCTGTTCCACAATTTTCTTTGCCTGTGACGTGGTCGCCACAAAGATTTTCTTTCTTTTTTTTTTTAGAACATCTCGTACATGCCTTGTTTTGTGCACTATTTTGCATGTACCTTGCCTCGGGCACTGTTTATTCAAAGCTTGACTCTTCAAAAGTTGTTCTATTGCAAAAACTTCTTGCTAGAATGTTAGTTGACAAACTTGCCTAAGCTACATTTTGCCATGCCCACAGTAGTGGCTTAGTGGCTGTGGCATTGCGCTGCGAAATACGATGTCACTGGATAAAATCCTGGCCATAGTGGGAGCATTTCGATGGGGGTGAAATGCAAAAACCCCCTTGTACCGTGCATTGAGTGCACGTTAAAGAGCTCCAGTTGGTCGAAATTAATCCGGAGACCCCACCACGTGGGTTCAAATCGTGGTTTTGGTTTGTAATCAGATTGTGGCATCTAATTAGATCGATAATCAAATTGAGGTTTTCGCATGTAAAACTCAAGAGTTTAATTAATTATAATTTTACACTTCACTGTAGCTACAGTAACTACATCCCATGGTTGTAACCACTTTCCTTTAGTGCAAATATTCCAAAGCAGCTTCTACATTCTCTGAGCACTCAAGCCAATGCGTGCATATCCCACCTTCCCTTTTTTTGTGTGTGCCTAAAGATAGGGTGACCAGTTTTGTTTATTGCAAGGGAATTTGGGCCTGTTGCTTTTGCACATTGAGTTGTGAACTCTTCATTTGTCTGTTGGGGCATCTCTGGATCCTTGGTGTTGAAGCTCACTTAATTAAAAAGTGGCAATTTAATGTACAATGCAAGCCATTTATAAGTTGTAGCGCAAGTTGTCAGTCACGAATATCCACAATGTAAGTGGTACTGCTATATAACCAAAACGTATCTTCAATGCCCGCACACTTGCAAGACATACATGTGTGCAAGACATGCAAGACCAAGCAGCTACATGTACCTGACAATTGAAGCGTGTGACTACGAAGTTTGCATCCCTTTAAATTTGCATACGTTCAAGGTTAAACACCTGACGAACAGCCTTTCCAGACGTTCTTCACATAAAACAGTGGCAACAATGTAGAAAAAGAAATAGCAGAACAGGAAAATATTCACTTTTTACACACACACTGAAAAGCCAAAGAGCAACATGCACGTGGTGTCTGGTGCAGAGATTGCCACAGTGGGCACACTGCTGGCAAGTGGGTGGAGCAGAGGTTTCTCCGTTACCTAGGCATCCTTCACACGTCTGCAGCGGAACACCTTATAACCATGTGGCTTACGCAGTATGCTGCTGCCATGGCAGGCGCAGTTTTCTGTCCCCCCCCCCCTTTTTTTACTGCCTGTTCATCTGCTTTGTGTCCTGCTCCCCTGCATTTCCCTCATCACTCTCCCCTCCACAGCTGGCACGCTCCATTGAAAGCGCACTTGCTGCCTCACTTGTCTATAGGATTTTCTGGCAGCCAATGACGGGTGTTTCAGCTAGTGAGGCCACACTGCAGTATAGGCAGTATGCGTATACATTGAGTTCTATGGGAGCGTAAATGAGAGACAGAAAAGACTGTTGTATTCTGTCCTGCACTGTAAGCACTTACGTTATAGGTAAGGGATCTGAGCTGTATATTGTCATGTACACTAGCCATTTCACATCAAGAAATTTTAAGGTAGCCTGGGCTGAAGATTTATATAGGCCTGCAACTCTCATTACAAACTAGAAAAACAGATATAACCATCAGTCATTAACACAAAGTGATGTCTTAATTAGTGAAAGTGACCAGCCTTTTACAATTTTTTTCTTACACGTTTTTTAATTAGAAAAATGGTATGAAAACAATGCATAAATTCATTTTTAGCTTGAACAAGGTGAATTTTCAAAAGATGCTTTGAATGAAATTCTGTTGAGCTTGTTTCAAACTAATTTTGGATAAGCCCCGCCTTTTATTGAGCTTGTCTTGAAAGCACTGTACACTTCTTTGCCTGAATTCACCTGGTTGCCCCGTTTCAAATTGGGTGATCTCTCACCTGTCACTTGTTTCACTCAGTATCATGCCATTTTTAACTGACTTTTGTGTAATAATTCTTTAGTAAACCTTGCCTAATGATGAGATTGAAGTGTGGCCAGTTATTGAAGGTCTGCGCATGTTCTTGCAGCATGCATATTCAAGAGGCCAGGCGGCAGAGATTTCTCAGTGACTTTTGAAAGTTGATGAGGGGTCTCTCCTGGCCAGTAAGTTTTATATTGCCAGTTTAGTTTGAGTGGCTTGTTAGGGAACTTTAGATGCATGCTGAGCTTGCAGCCTTTACAAAAACAAAAAATATATAGCTTTGTACTGTCAATTCAGTTTAGTAGTCAAATTTACAACTCGCGTGACTCCCGAGCCTTTGTAATCAAGTAAATTTTTTTCTGAGTTTAAGGCTTGTGTGTATGGGTCCCTAAACCATGTTTCTCATTTTCGTGTGTACAAACTTAAGCATGCTATGTTCTTCATTGTGTTTCCCTTGCAGCTGCAGTCATTGTGTTCGAGTTTGAGAAGCCCATTGCCCCACCACCAAGGCTGTCCAGCTTACGACGAGTGAGTCATTATGGCTTGTTGCTTTTTTTGTGAGGATTTTGCTTGCCAATTATAGGTAATTACTAAGAAGTGGCCATTAATGTTGATGTTTAGCAAACCTGGCCTGACACTTCTTCACAAATTTTGCCTGAGGTAAAGGAGTGCTGACACAATTTGGTGTTCTGCTTTTTGTTTATTTATTATTATCATATTTTTTTTGCTTTTTGAATTAACTGTACACTCCATAATTACGGTATGAAGACTCAATTCCTCGAGAGTACCAAAAATAATTATATCACCGTTTAGTCGACCAGTTCGCAATGTGTGCCAAGTGCAGCGTGGATCTGGTTATGTGGCATAACAAAAAAACTGAGTGAAGCATGTACCATTTCATGCAGTGAAGTTGTGGAAGGTAATGCAGTACCCGTGTTGCCAGACGTTGCCATATTGGCTCTTCCAATTTTGCGCTTCTCTTTGAAATGCCAGGGGAACTCTTTGTTCCCTCTTGTCTCACCAAGTTCTATATGAATTCAGCTTTCAGCTGCATGGTCATACTGTATGTGTATACTTCAGTGATATGTGGGAACATGAGGCCACCACACTGTTTCACTGACTTTAATAGTTTCCAGGTTCACGTCCGAGGCCGTACTGCACTTGGCACACATTTCGTGCTGGTCACATTAAAAGGTAACAAGATCATATGCTGCTCTCTCAAGGAATTGAGGCTCCATAGCCTAATAATTGGGTTGACAGCAATTCAATAAAGAAAAAAAAACAAGACAAAAATATTGTGTCAAATTGAAGGTTCTGGCAGCAACAAGTTTATCTGCCGAAATATTAGCTAGCATCAGCAATAACACGCTTAACAATGCCATTTGCTCAGTACTACAGTGTTTCGTGCACAATATAATAGATGTTCCTTCATCTGCCTTTGAATTCTGACTCATTGTGTGGGATTAGCAGAGCAGTGCAAAGTATCGTGTAATGAGGGCATGAAGACCTAGCACTTTGAAGTTACAAAAGAAAAAAACTCCTTTGATTGTGTATGTGATGTTTCGTTCCGTGCATGAAAAGACTACACAAACCCAGTTGCATCACAGGTTGTGCGTAAAAGTGATATGGCTAGCCTGATCTTACTGTATAGAGTCATATAAGGGCCGCAATTTTTTCCCCCCAATTTTGACAAAGTGTGGCTCTTACACGGGACCAAACTTCTTGGTCAAAATGGTGCCCGCGCCACCAGTGCCTTGTGCACGCCCTGGATGCCCAGATGTACCATTTCATCAGAGGTCAATGCACAGCTCTCGGCATCTAGTAGCGGCACGCAGAAGTACGCAGCATGCGGAAGTATGCAGCATGCAAAAATTTGCTAATGCATGCATGCAGCATCAGGGCACTGAACGTGATTGTCTTCCTGTTGGAAATATTTTTTTCTCCAAATTTTCGGCTGCCAAGTTGGGGCTGCAGCCCTTGCACGAGTGCAGCCCCTACATGAGTCTATACAGTATGCAGTTTTAGGGGAGTTCTTGCTCTGCAAATGCTGGATTCCCATGATTGACGGAATCCCGCTGATGAGCATGACATGGCTAAGTTCTCACCACAAGCAGACAAGCTATTAGAGGGGCGATTCATTGCAGCTGAGCAACACCACTCTTTATGCAGACTGAATTGGTGATCTGGTTCATTGTGTGAATCCAGCTTAAGAACACTAACCGCCATTGTTGACAAACTTTCTATTGTACAGGAATGATGTGTACATTGCTACCGTAAACAAAAATGCCAGTAAAGTAGTCTTCTTTTGTGTGTGTTTGTGGCCACAAGCATATGCCTAGGTATTACTTATGGCCAGCAGCCTCATTTTTTCTGGAACACTTTGACAGGGAAGATCTCTAAAGAAACATTCTCCCAGACATATTCTGATTTGGTTTTACACTCTTCCTGGAGCACTTGTCCATGAGGGAAGCGTACATGCGTTGAAGCAGGTGTCAGCATCTGTTTGTACCATAACTGCTTGTGCTTATGTTGAGTCATTCACGGAACTATGGTTAGTGTTCTCCAGACCATTCATTCAGCTAACTGCCTTGCAATAAAGCAAGTAATGTCCAAGCTCGTTTAGCAAGCATGCGTCTCCTTTTTAAAGTGGCTGTGAGTGCTTGCCTTAGCCTCTATAAATGACGTGGCACCAATAGCCTTGAGCTGATGAGTTTGACATTCATCACTACGTCAGTAATCAGCATGCTGCTTCTAATGAACAATTTTTAAGCTATTGAATAGTTGCAGTTGGCTTATCTGCAGCATGTGCTGTGGGTAACGGAATATCAAATGACATGGGGGTCACTGAGAAAAGTGGGTTTGTGTTGCTCTGTGAGTGAGTGAGCGAAAAACTTTATCAGCTCTAGATTCGCTGGTCTTCTGCGGTCTTCAGATGGATTTGTCCATCTTCTAGCACAATGGTCGGTTGCCCTTAGTCTAGGGCTCCGCTGGATGCTGCTGCCAGTTGTGCTCGCTGAATCAGACCTTCTTGGTCGACCTGGCAATCGCTGGAGAGCACTCCCTCCCATTGCTCCGCACTTGGGTTTGGTATTACGGGTACCATGTCTATCTTCTGGCATGCCCACGTTATGTGATACAGCGTGGGTGTTTCGTGGCACCAGGGGCATTTGTCATTTTATTGTGTGGGATAAATTTTGCTGAGTACGTTTAGGTTCGGGTACGAGCCCGTTTGTAGCTGCCCCCACGCGACAGAGTCCTCTCTGCTAAGGGAGTTGTGGGGTGGTGGATACCGCTTTCTGCAGCCCTTGTAGTAATTTAGTATCGCCGAATAGTCTTGGGGTACAGGTTCGGTCCTCTCGAGGTCGCCTACGTTGGATGCTCGTTTATAAGTGTACCCTCGAGCTATCCTGTCCGCCTCTTGGTTCCCTGCCACTCCCGTGTGTCCCGGCGTCCATAGTTCTTCTTTTGTTTGTCGTTGTGTTATGTGGTCTCCGGAGCGGAGTATGCGGAGCGCTCCGTGCCCTATTCTGCCACATAGGTAGTTGCGGCACGCTGTTTGCGAGTCTGTAAGGATTGTTAGAGACTGTTTAGACCGATATCCCTCCGCTGCCGCTAGAGCGACAACCGCTTCTTCAGCCTCGACTATCGTACAGCCTTGTAGTGATGCGCTGGTGATCTCGCGTAGGTTCGAATCAATCACCGTTGCTACCGTGTTGCTGTTGCTCTGCCCCACTGCTCTTGCGTATGTGGCTGCGTCCACATATACCATCGTTTCTTGGGGTGCTAGTGTCTTTTGTAGGTATTCAGCCATCGCTTCTCTGCGTGCTTTGTGTCGGTTGGGATCCATGTCCGGGATATGGGTGTTTCGGACGAGTATCGCAACGCACTAAAAGTGTTGCTGTGTGAAACTATTTTCATGTCATGCTCTGCTGGTGAGCTCCATGCCACCTGCCTCAGGTGTTCTCTGACCCACCTGTGCATTGCATGCTTCAGTCCTTTTCTCAGGTCATGAAAGAGTCCTTATGGACAGAGCCCTTAGGTCTAGATGAATTGAATTTAATTCTGGGGTTTTATATGCCAAAACCACAATTCATTTATGAGGCATGCCGTAGTGGGAGACTCCGGATAAATTTTCACCACCAGGGGATCTTTAACGTGCCCCTACTGCTCATGACACGGGCGTTCTTGCATTTTGCCCCCGTCGAAATGCAGCCACTGCTGCTGGGATAGGGGCTAGGTGCAGTGCTCATTCATACAGACTGCAAAGTGGACAAACCAGGCAACTTCATTAGCCTATTTGTAGTGATTCCGCTCCTGCACCTTGCTGTGCGAAATGGGATTTGCTACCCAAAACTGATAATATTGAGCAAAATTGTGCCAAGCTCCTTCAAAACGGGTCAGAATTTCGTGGTACCACCTACCTACCACTGTCAACTGCACCAAGGCAAGACATGTGCTGCCTGGCCAGCATTAGTGCTGGTCATTTTTGTTAATCCTCCACTTGCTGCCTTAAATCCTCCTAAAGAGCTTTTGTGCATCAATAAACTAGCATCCTGCGTACGCGCAGAATCCAAACATGGCTTGTGTTCTTTATATGAAAAGCAAATAACTCATGCTAATTTTGGGTTTGCACTATTTCTAAACCTCCCTTGTGAATTGTGGCACCTTCTGAACTAGTTCATGAGGTGCAAGTGAATCGAATGGACCTAGGATCATCACATTTCAGTAGCTCACTTGCCTTGTGAGAAGTCATATGCACTGAGTCCAGTTTAGCTATAGCCTTCTCAAGCCCATATAGAGTGAAATCTTGTTAAACCATAGTTGGCCGGAGCTCGGAGAAAGTACGTACTGAACGGTAGTACGTATTGCTTAACTTAAATAGCATGAGATCACCCACTTACCTGCCAAAAACGGAACTATAACAAAGTGCAATGAAAGAGCAGAAAACATGCAGTATTTGTTCACTTCGCGCAACAAAAGTCTGTTATTTTCATTTGATACTGCGGTGGGCTAGCAGCAATGATGGCGGCCTCAAACTCACTTAAGCTCCGAGCCAGCTTTTCTGCCAGCCCCTTCTTCTCGGTAAACACCCGCATGAGGCTGACATAACGCACAGCATCTGCCACTGTCAGGCCTGAATCACGCATACTTTCGCTTCAGCAATGACAGAGGCAGCGATGGTGAAAAGTCGAACCTCGTAGCCGACGATGATTGAGATAGAGCCACGATGGTTCGCAGTTGCAGCAGCATTGCCGAGCAACCTCTCCTTCACATTCCAAATGCCACACACCGTAATTAATGGTAGACCCCTCTCGCATGCTCGCACTGACACCACAATATGAGCCACAATGCTCTCTGACTCTGACACAGCGCGGAAATGATGTTGATGTTGATGTGGCTTGACACTTCCAAGTGCCTTCTGCATTTGTGCTTGGAGGCCGTTTCAATCTCTGAGGCTCGTTGTTTTGCCAGGCCAACATACCGCTGTGATTTCACGACAAAAGGTGGAAACGGTACGTGTTAACCAATACATACACAGTATGCTGGTACGGTTTATACGGATACAAAATGCATTATGTTCAATGGCCGCTGAGTCGGGGATTTGACTTTACTACTTTTAAAATGAAACTACTGCTTAAGCAGGTACGGTTTAATGAGGTTTTACTGTACCTCAATGACAAGCCAGTATCCAAGAGCCATAAGCTTAGTGTGCTCCGACTGCAGTCGAGCAGTGATATGTACAGAATAGCGATGCTGTGTCAGGTGATGTGCCATCTGTGCTTGGTATATGCAAGTTCATCATTGTATGGGTTGGCCTTCATAAACAAGCTATATACCTGGAAGGGCCCACCTGCTGTAGGAGCAATGGCCACTTGCTAGTCTCGAGGGAAACAGAAAAAGTCGCAAGTTCCCCCAAAAGGCAAAGGATCGTTTGCGATAGTAAATTAGTAGACAGCTCTAGGAACTAATAAAATAGTTTTATCGGCCGTATAAACTTACAAACGTTCACTTACTAACTAAATTAACGAGCACGGTGTCACGTGCGCACAGGTAAACATGAACACATCTCGCTCGATGGCCACCCAAACTCGCTGTCAAAGCGCTGTAGTAAGGAGCGCGGCAGCAGCAGCGAGCAAATTGACTTTTGTGCTGTCTTTCGTTTCAATGCGAACTAAACATCGAAAGCACAGCGCATACGACGCTACTGGCACTCAGCGTGGCGTACTTCGTCCACATCGCAGATCGCTTTGAGGATGATACCTATGTGGGCACTCACTTTGACCATGTCGCAGATAGCTTTCAAGATATGGTAGCCACGCAGCCATGCCGTAAGCAGTAGCCGCCGGAGCAGAATGCCCCCACTCTCTGCTCCCCACCATGCCTCGTGCACCACAGAAGGCTGTGCGCTTCTGCACTGCCTTCCTCCCTCGCACGCTTGAGATTGAGCCGTGATGGTCAGCTGACCTTCGCAAGCTTTCACTCGCACACACAGCGTATGGTGCGCGGTGACGATGGTATTGTTTGGTCTTTATACAGAACATGGTAAATTTCAGGCTGGGTGGGAATCAAAGCCTAGCTTCCTTTGTGCAAGACGAGCACGCTTCTCCGACGCCACAATGGCACAAACATCACAGCAACAGGGATGGTAGAAATGCGCTTGGAGTGTCCATACAATTGCTATCGCAATGAAAGCAAAATTTTGTGGTGCTCTGCATTATGGCCAAGATGGCCATGTGGTCATAGGTGGCGTTCAAATCCAGCCCCAACAGCCTCTTCCTCAGAGTAACAGAAATAAATATCAAAGGCTATGCTTTTGCAGGCTGCATGTGGCGGAAGTAATTGCAAGAACTGAAAACGCATCATGTCTGCCAGGTTTTGGCAGACATTCCAACGTGCAAGTATCAATGTTTTCAATAGCTGAGCAACAGAGGAGCTGAGCAACGGTAGCTTGCACTCCCAAGCATTTGCTACAGTTGACTCTCTTGTGCCAATTTTTTTCAATCAAGCCTTAAGCTTGTTATAAAATGTTTTATATATGGACTTATTTAAATTCAGCTTTCTTTATTTGATTCAGCATCCAATATTTGAGGACTCTTATGAGGTGCTGACTAGTGATTTCAGTGCAGCAATGGCTCTTTTTTTGCTGTCTCTTACTTGTGAGTGCTGCTCACGAACCAAAGAAAGGGAATCACTTACCTTAGTACTTGGTGTAGGGCACAAACCCATGACCCTAAGATTAAGAGGCTTATGCTCTACTAACTTAGCTTGCCAATGACTAACCTAGGCCATGGTATGGTGCACATCTTATGCACATTGTATTCTTCTACATATAGCCCACCTCCACTTATTACATTGACCACCATTTACAGCCCCCTTGAGAGAAAATAAAGAAAGCCACATGTGTAAGCCGTGTAAATAATGCACACAACAACGCTCAAATCTTTGTAAAACAGTCCATTCGGAGATGCACGACTTGTCCATTTTGTGTCCTTGGCCAGCAGCTCCGTTCCTCACTTCTTTATCGACGCTGATAATTTTTAGCTTTTGCTTCACTGTAGCGGGCTGCTATCGAGCGCATCTGAGTTCTGCTTCTCCGGTGCCGCATGCAGTATATTCATTATCTACTAACCGGTGCTGCCATCCTCTGAAGCAAGTTTTCCCCCGACCCAGATTTAAAAATTCCCTAGATTATCTTAGGCTTTTGCAACTCACGGTTGTTTAATTTGTCAATACGTTTTTTGTAATGATAATTGTTTTGTTGGTGTTATAGAAATAGGCTGCTAATTTTATAGTTTAATTTTATTTCCAAGTTCTTTGTAAAATATTTAAATAATAAAGTCATTGCTCCCAAGCTGACATAGTATCCATGATACCCAAGCATAAACATGTTGCATCAAAAAATGTTGTTGATAAAAAAAAAAACAAGCCGAAGGGCAGCGTGAATGTTGCGGGACCAGAATGTGCTTGCAGAAACTACAGAAAGCAGAGAAATTATGACATTGTAATGCTACTCCTAGGGAAATGGAATTCACATTAGCCAAAACTAGAGAAGCTGCAGGTATGCGATGTTCTGAACAAGGAGGGGCAAGTTGTTTTAACACAATCACAACTCGCCACAACAGACCAGGTCAAGAGTACTGCTCGTTCGCGTCGGCTTATAACTATTTTAAAAAAGATTACAGATGGCTTGGCTGCGCCAACCACTGAATATTGTACGAAAGCTGTCACAGCTGTTGCTAAAGGCAGATGTTCCTTGGCCTTGCAATGCTGGTATGCAACATCCGCGGCTAGTCAGGCTTGTAACTGTTCATCCCTCTTCGCAGCACACTTGGCATGCTTGTGCAATCTGTTGTTCTCCAACCACTTCTGTCATTCTTCAGTAGTTTCATTGGCTTGTTTCAACACCATGAATTGTCTTCTTTGTTGCTGCAGTCACAATCGCTTAGCCACATCTTTTCGTTAGTTGAATCCCGGTGCCTCTGTTGCCAAGCTCATTGTTGTTCGCTGAGCTTGGCACAATAAATCTGTAGTAAAACAGCGCCAGAGAACACAAGGGACCAGACGAAAAAGAATGACACATACACAAGGCACACTAATAACTCAAGTTTATTCATCAGATATGCAGAATAAGTACTGGCTGAACATGAATAAACAAAACATAGGAAAATATAAGACACATGAAAGAGCATCACATGGTCAAGCCTACTATGCGTGAAGAATGGTTCATGTGAGGAATATGATGTCTTTCTCTGAGAGCATGACGGACGGCTTGCTGACACAAGAATCACCCAGCTTTTTTATCTCTAGGGCTTCAACGATCCCCCTTGTTAGCCTATCTGTTGATTTAGACATGATGCTAGTTTTTTTTCCAATAAAGGTGTGCAGGCGCAGTCCTTACAATGAACACCTAGATGCCCTGATATTCTTACTGTGTTGTACTTATGTTCTTTTAATTTGTCATTTAGGCATCTTCCCGTCTGGCCTATGTATGGCACGCCACAATCCAAAGGAGTTGCATAGACCATGTTTTCAGCGCACTGTACAGGCTTATTGCGATGATTCTTGGTACACACAGATTCCCTATGTACTTTATTAACCGCTCCACACATTTTTGCTAGCTTGTCAACTGCAGTAAAAACCACCTTTACTCCCGCCCTTTCTGCAACTTTCTTCAGGTTATGCGAAACGGAATGTATATAAGGAATAGAAGACACATTCTTTGAACCTTCTTGTGCTACTGCACAGTTGACGTTAGTGCCTTGCTTCTTCAGCTTGAGTATCTTTTCTGCAACTGCAGGGAGCATTGCTCGCGGGTACCCTGCTTCAGTTAGTCAATGAACCTGCTCGTCAAAACTCTTTCGCAGCTAATGAATGCATGGTTTCTTTAAGGCATTGTCAAAGGATGAATGAACGATACTGTGCTTTACGCTATCTACACGTTAACTGCTACTTACGTTTCCTTGATTTAGGGCCACATCTCTCATCCAAACAGGTCTGCTGGAAGTTCCAGCCCAGAGCAAATAAACAGGTTTTGATGTTTCATTCTTCACATTCTAAGCTCGTGAAATGCAGCTCTTAAAGTGGTCCAAAAACATTCTCTTTAATTTGGAATTCACCCTGGTGAAACTAGAAGGAGGTGGCAACTAGCGCTTCTGCCGCTTAGACACAGACTCGAATAATAACCTTGCCTGATGCTTACGAACAGCCTCCAGTGCACTATCTTCATCGGTAGCTTGCGCTCGACGCCTACGATTAGACTCTCGCTGACGTTTGGAGGCAAAGTCACTGGCCGCATTCTCTGCTTTTGCACGGGCACATTGTCGTTGGTTAGTCATGTCTCTGCTGTCGATGCCTCTCTTCGTACTTGGCTTTTTCTTCGGCCGTGCGCACAATGAGTGGTCTTCCCATTTTTCCCATTTTTGTTGGAGTTGCAACTGTTGCAGTGGTCTACCTCTGCAATGCACAATTCGGTTCTTACACACCGTGGCGGATACCGTGGCGCACATCCCCATGTTTTCCCACCACAAATGCCGCCCCGTTATATTGAGGGCAGATGGCAGCAGATGCAGCCAGCAGCAATGGCAGCCAGCGCGGGTCCACTCTCCCACTATGCCGCTGCGGCTCACGGTGAAATCCCACTATGCCGGTGCGGCACGCGGTGAAATCACATGTCCTTTCTTTCTTCGGCACTATACTATCATTTGTTATCTGTTTTTTTTTCACTTTACGGACGTTAGCCAGCCCAGATACCTCCTATGAGACCACGCAGTGCTGCCTTATTTTTTGTTCTCCTTACGGACCCCCTACGAGACTATGCATATGGCTCATTCGTACAGGTCCGTCAGGTAAACAGCTTCGCTGTAAAAGTGTCCATAATTGTGGACAGTGGTAGCAACAAGGTTAAAGGCCCCTTCATCAGGAATTTTATATGAGGGGTAGGGTACAGATCATAGAGTTTCTAAATAAATGCCCTAGAGGGAAATGTGGCGCTAGTGTCTACAGGGGCTCTCCTGAGCGTGCCTCAACCTACATGAAAATGATGGGAAGTACAGGCTTCGGATTGACTTTGATCTTCAGACCGGCTGCGTTTGATTAAGGTGCAGCAAACACAATCCAATGGGCTTTGTCCACGTGCGTTCGTATCCCATCTTCGTTGCCAGTTTGTTGTAGCTTCGACGGGGCGGCCGGACGAAAGGTTTACGGCATGAGGCCTAAACAGCCGGGGCGCGCAGCACCGCAAGAAAGAGCCGGACTGCTCCAGTCGGGGACCAGACAAAGAATGCTCTTTTATTTCTCCGAGGGGAAGCAGGAGGCAACTTACAGCGTTTGGCGCTGAGTGGCGCCCTGACGTAAACGACCCAAAACCGAAACCAGAAGTTAACACAGGATACCACATTATACTCAAATATTATCACGTAAAATGAATTTTATTTCTGCAGTGTCTTATATAATGCACAACATGTTACATAAACTTTGTATGACTTTGAGATTGAAGCACGTTTTACTATGGTTTACACCAGGACACACCAAGGTATGCATTCTTGTGCAATTCTGTTCCCAATTTAGTGCCAGAGAATAATTATTTACATGTATTAGTATTTATTTTTACTACAGCAATAACAACCGTGCATGTACTTATATAAGAATACTCATCAAGTATTTATGGAAATAAAAGTTTTGTATTGTGAGAAAGTGTTGCGCCCTTGAGAGGAATGCTACAAGTGTCGTCTGCTACGACGCCTGCTCGCTGCGAACGGGAGAATTTTCTTTCAGACAACAGGCGCTTAATTGTGAACCCACTCGCTCTTTCGGAAGGCTGCGTTGGCTGTCACGATTGGTGAACGTCTTTAAGTACTTTTAAGCACGTCTGCTGCACTGCTAGCAGAGATGCTTGAGGCCTCCTACGAGTATGCTTCATTTTATTTTACGTTGATGTACCGCGTCTTAAGTGTTACAGCATGGCTTTGCACTTACCCATTTCGCAACACCAGACTACAGCCGGGAAGCAGCAACCTTTTCTTACAACTTACAAACTTACAAGTAAGTTTGTGTCCTCTAAGTCCTAAAACACACATTTCTATGAGCACATAAACGAGCAATGTATAGGCAAGCCCTCAATAAAATTTGATTGTCAAGCCTGTCAAGCCACTAGAAGTACAACTGTCTATGTCTTGTATCAGTAGTGCCCTCTTTTTTCTATTCTGAAGTTTCATAAAGCACATAACGCTACAGTGCCAACCTAGCACACCTAACAAAGCAAGGTCCAACCAGTCAAAACATGTTCTTTCAACGTTTACGATGCCGTCGCTTTCTCGTCAGGGCTTCGACACCATACCGCGACACCAACATCACCATCGCCATGCAACGCCAATGAGGAATCTTCCATGCGAGTGTTTGCCGAGAAAAGGGGGCTGGCTCGCAGGTTCAGTAAGTTTGAGGCCTCTGTCATCGCTGCTAGGCCGCCACGGCATCAAATGAAAATAACACACTGTTTTCGGGAAGCGAATAAATACTGCATGTTTTGCCCTTTCATCGCACTCTCTCCGAGTTCCGTTTTTGACAGGTAAATGGACGATCTCATGTTATTTCGGTTAACCAGTACTACCATTTAGTATGTACTTTTTCCGAGCTCCGGCCAACTACGGTTTAACAAGGTTTCACTCTATTCAGTGATGCTGCCGCTGTGCCATTTGAGCCAAACTGCACTTTGAGGCGAACTCTGCTACATCCTGCTACATTTCAACAAAATATGAGAAATCTGCACCCACCCCGCTCCGAGAGCGTTGCTGGTGCTTTCAAAAAGTGTAACTATGCTCTCAAGCACTGTTTTACAGCGCCATCTAAAGTGGCATGGCATGGACCAACGGGTGCATTAGCTCCACGGGGGGGCGGGGTCGGAGTCAAGAGATCATACTGATGTTTCATCTGCGGGTTGCTGTCTATGTTCAATACTTTCCGTCCCAACGCATGCGGGTTTCTTAGACAACAGGACAACCTCTATTATCTGGCGGCAGCGAGCAAATGCACTGGTGCCGAGCCAGACAATGTATTGCTTCTGTATGACCAATGTAAAATGGTGACCGCAGTTTCGGATGATGTATAGTGTCTCGCTCTATTTTTCAAGCATAACGCGCACATTGGCACAGACATAGTGGCTGTGAACAATGTTTCTGCTATTCAATATGTCGCCTAGCCCCCAATTTTCTTGGTGTGGCGATTTCACTGTGTAAAAATGGCCCACAGCCGCTACCAAGATTTTGGTCATCTCGGCACCAAACAGCAACTTTCGCCGTTAGATACTGACGAAGCACCGCTGGTTAAACCTTGTGGTATCGTATACGGCTGTGACAGAAATTTGCAGCCAATCGATGCGGTGTGGGCAGGTTGTCGCGGCGAGATGACTTCCTGGGCTTGACTGGTGGCCAAAACTCAAGATTGGGTCGCTGAGTGAAATGCCGGCAACTACCGCGACCAATTTCGCGGAGCTTGTTTTTGTGCTTACTGCACAGAATGGTGAAAGCTTGCATGTTCGAAACTGCATTCGCTGATCACAGCAGAGTCAAAGGTTACGCCCGTATATCTTCACTTAACGACGATGCGCGATTCCCATCGAACTGCGGGACGAGTGAAAGCAAGCCGCTCTGGCAGGGTCGACCATGGCAGTATTTCAAGTAGATGGTTGTCAATGAATTCGAGCACAGGGAAAAATAAGTGAATATTCCATACCGCTTGTGGTACCTATTTTTCAAATGAGGGCTCCATCTCAAAGGATACATTAATAGGAGCAAGATCACACTTCAGGTTTCCAACCGCTTCAGAATTCTGCATGTAATATGGCCAAGTGCTTCCGTGCTTTACCACCGCTCTGTTGCAGTCCACAGTATGGACTGTGATAGAAAAAAGGGGGGGAGGGGACGTCATTTTTAGTGTTTGAACTTATGGAGCAGTGACCACTTACTGCTTTCACATGCATTTCCCACTATGAAAGCCCCATATAATATAGCTTGCAATTGTCTTCATAAATCTGCACTGAAAGTCCATTTTACTGCTCCAAAAATTGGTGGTTCAGTAGCATCACTGCATATCGGTTATCGTGGTGTAGCAGAAATAGATTTTATCTTTCCTTCATGTCTTGAAGAAAAGTTTCTCTAGATTTGGCCAATTTTTTCTATTTCCCAAAAGAAGGCCTAAAATCCCTAGATATGGGAAAACTTACCTAGGGTTGGCAAGCACTGTTACTAACACAGCCAACATGCAAAATGGCAAACCAAAAGGAAGAGAATGAGTGACCATAAAAGACGGGAGAAGGGATTTTCACAGGGCTACTACATAACTCTAGAGCATTTTTTTCTCGATCTGGGGATTTTAAGGCTAAACCCCATGAGCGCAATTTTATGCGTGACAGCAACAAGCGACAACTTCGAGCGACGGATCGGGCCGTCACGTAAACAGATCGCGCAATGTTGTCACGCGATCGCTCGGTTCTGCAAATCTAGAATTTGTCGCTTGTCGCCCTGAAGTGCTATGAGCGAGTAGCCAATTGCGCGAAGCCGAAACTGGATGTACATAACTCAAGTACTTCCAATTGTCACACAGAACGAGCAAACGATTTAATGCTTATACATGCAAGAATAAGAACCTAGTGCAAGACTTTCAGAAATATTTTATGCTACTTTTTACAGTAAAACACATCAACTTAAGTTAATAAAGCATGCATCACGCTAGTTTCGGCACCTATACTGTTGCCCTCGTACCGGCAACACTGGGGAGACGTCGCTCAAAGTCATCGCTCGCATGGGGTACAAATTGTAGGCGATGAGCAAACGCGACAGCCATCTCCATCGCGTCGCTTGTTGCAGCCGCGTGCAAGATCGCTTGCATGGGGTGTATACTTTAGGCATTGTTTAGAAAAATTGGAAAATTCTTCGAGCTCCAGGGAAAATTTGTGCTATGAAGAAACTTGCAGAAACTCCATGACTGATATTCAGAACTGCTACCAGAAAGGCATGTTTTAATTTCAGCAACTTCAAATTAACTTTGTATTACTATGTGAAGTATCACATATGATCATACTGCAGAGCATTGAACACATCGCACTAAATAAACGACAGGGTGTGGATGCCCTGGGCTGGATAACAAAGCACTGATATTGCACTTTTGCTGTTGTGCTGTGGATTTCTCTGCATTTTGAAATAAATTTTGACCTGTAACCATTGAAACAAACGTGTGCCACAATGCCAAACAGAGCAGCAAAGCAAATCTTGGCGTAAGCGAACAGGTACATTGTACAACAAGGCGGCCATGGCACTTAGCAGCTGACTATGCATGCATATACTAAAATTTGTTGGGAACCACCTATAGACAGAACAACCTTGAAAGCGTCTCACTGGTGACGTGTTTTGGTGAGTTTTGGCATAAAGGAAAGAACAATAAATTGGCCACATATCTGCATGCTTTAGTGCAGATGACATGTAAGCATGTATGCGTGGTGGTACTACGCCAGTAGTACATGGCATGACCACCTGTCTTTGTTACCTTGACGGCATTGTTTTTTCTCCCACGTTCAGCCGCCACCTTACCCGACTTGCTGCAATTCTTGCGGTCTTCTGAAAAGCCGGCCTTCAGCTGAACTCAACGAAGTGTCTATTTGGGCACCGTCAGATCACCGTGTTGGGACGCCTCATTGACGCATCCGGTGTCCAACCAGATCCGGGAAAAGTTCACGCCATACGCAGTTTCCCTGTGCCACGTTCTGCCTCTGACGTGCATTACTTCGTCGGCCTGTGTTCTTACTTTCGCCATTTTGTCAAAAACTTCACCGATGTTGCTTGGCCTTTGACAGATCTTCTAATCCAGAACACGCCATCCTCATGGCGCCCGGAGCAGGCTCACACGTTTGCTGCCCTCATCGGGTTTCTGACCACCCCTCCCATACTTGCCTACTTTCATCCATCTGCACCGACCGCAGTCCACACTGACGCAAGCGGCCACGGCATCGGCGCTGTTCTCGCCCAACAGCAGAATGGTACTGAGTGCGTGATGATAGCTTACGCCACCCACCTGCTGTCACCTGCCGAGAGAAATTACTCCATCACCGAGCACGAGTGCTTGGCTTTAGTTTGGGCTGTCACCAAGTTCCGGCCATACTTGTACGGCCGCACGTTTTTGGTCGTCACAGACCACCATGCACTCTACTGACTGTCTTTCCTACGGGACCCGACTGGACGGCTTTGTCGCTGGGCTTTGAATTTTCATTTAGTGTCCATTACAATACTGTCCATAATCCTAATCCATAAAAAATGGGACACAAAAGACTTGAAAAATTATAGACCGATCAGCTTACTATCCCTTGCCTACAAAGTACGTACTAAGGTAATCGCAAATAGAATCAGGAACACCTTAGACTTTTGTCAACCAAAGGACCAGGCAGAATTCCGTTAAGGCTACTCAACAATAGACCATATTCACACTATCAATCAGGTGATAGAGAAATGTGCGGAAAATAACCAACCCTTATATATAGCTTTCGTTGATTACGAGAAAGCGTTTGATTGAGTCAAAACCTCCGCAGTCATGGAGGCATTACGGAATCAGGGTGTAGATGAGCCGTATGTAAAAATACGGAAATATATCTAGAGCGGCTCCACAGCCACCATAGTCCTCCATAAAGCAACAAAATCCCAATAAAGAAAGGTGTCAGGCAAGGAGATACGATCTCTCCAATGCTATTCACAGCGTGTTTATGGGAGGTATTCAGAGACCTGAATTAAGAAGAATTGGGGATAAGAGTTAATGGAGAATACCTTAGTAACTTGCAATTCGCTGATGATATTGACTTGCTTAGTAACTCAGGGGACCAATTGCAATGCATGCTGACTGACCTAGAGGTTCAAATCAGAAGGGTGGGTCTAAAAATTAATCTGCAGAAAACTAAAGTAATGTTTAACAGCCTCGGAAGAGGACAGCAGTTTACAAGAGGTAGCGAGGCACTGGAAGTGGTAAGGGAATACATCTACTTGGGCAGGTAGTGACTGCGGATCCGGATCATGAGACTGAAATAATCAGCAGAATAAGAATGGGCTGGGGTGCGTTTGGCAGGCATTCTCAAATCATGAACAGCAGGTTGCCATTATCCCTCAAGAGAAAAGTGTATAACAGCTGTGTCTTACCAGTACTCACGTACGGGGCAAAAACTTGGAGGCTTACGAATAGGGTTCTACTTAAATTGAAGATGACGCAACGAGCTATGTAAAGAAGAATGATGGGTGTAACGTTAAGGGATAAGAAAAGAGCAGATTAGGTGAGGGAACAAACGCAGGTTAATTACATCGTAGTTGAAATCAAGAAAAAGAAATGGGCATGAGCAGGACATGTAATAAGGAATGAAGATAACCGATGGTCATTAAAGGGATACGGACACAAAATCTGAACATTTTACGATAATACAGAAAATGAGTCCTCGGTGTGCGAGTACACCGAGAACAAGTATTCACTTCGCTCATTTTTCAGCGGATGGCCTAATTTTTGACGTTTTTGTGAGCGCGCGCAACGCCGCCCGGCCCAAGCGAGTTGGAAGGCGTGACGTCACGAAACCCCCGTCGGATAGCCAGCCGGCCGACCACGGTCATTCGAAGCGCGCCGCCGCCGCAATCGCGAGCATGGATTCGGGTTCCGGTGCCTCTACCAGCGATGAGTACACGTCTGCAGACGAGGACCGTTCCAACTTAGCAAGAAATATAACCGCTTACGGTTGCGAGCCTTCCGCGTCAAGCGGCGAAGAAGAGCAGGCGGCCTTGAACGTGCCGGTCAGGCAGTCCGGGCCAGCAACATGGTAATTGCTTTTTCTAGTAAACTTGAAGTGCTGCAGCAGCAGTTTGTAAAGTTATGTTATGTAGGATGCAAAATGCCTAGTTTCGTGACCCGCGTTGAGGCAGAAAGCGAGCTATTACGGTTGAATCGTAGGTTGCGTAGCTCGTCGCCTTGTGCTTACCTACGCTGTCGGCTTTCGATCGCTGCACACTTCGTTTTTACGCGACGAGGCACGGCATGTGTAGAATTTTCCAGCCGTTTCATAGCCCTGTGTTTACGGCTACATTCACATTCACGCCATTAGAAGCCATTTACTGGTTGAACTCTTTGAGATGGGCGGCTGCGCTAGGGAGCCGTCGACCAGATCACTTAGCTACATCGATTCTGTGGACATAGACAAAGGAAAGTCTTTTACTGTGACATTTACTAGGGAAATGCTGCGCGAAAAACCAAGTCATGAAACCCGACGCATGATTATGCAGAGACCTGTGGAAATCCGCAATTTTTTGCTTGAGGTTGAAAAGCAACGTGTGAAACGGCAATGTAGATAAATGTGCTGCGCATTTTAGATTACTACACATGTATGCTGTTGTCTGTCGTTCATTCACTGGCTGTGTTTTGTATACTTGATCAATTAAAAGAGCGTTCGTATGCTGTCGTTCAATATTAGACGCAGCGAGAGTGTACACAACATGACTATTTTGTTTTATGATAAACACATGCATCCGCAGGGTAAACAATTTCTGTCACAAGCCGAGAATATTTGTTCTTGCACAGCCAATGAAAGGGTAATTTTCCTTCTTTCAACAGACACTCCTGCTGTCACCGCTGCGGCTACATGCATACAGAAAGAGAGAGGGTCTGTTGCCAGAACAACAAAAGTTGGCGGACACAGCTAACAGTTACGAATGCATCACTAAGCACCCGCTCTTTGAATTGTATTGCCTCAACAGGAGCCTTTTGAGCGGCATGCCAAGGCTTTTGAGCACAGCCGGACTGGTCGCATAAGCATCGTCGACGAAGTGGTCCGCGCAAATGAAGCCATTTTTTAGAAGTCTCCATGCTGGGTGTGGTGGCTGACAGGCACGTATGCAAAGTTCACGCACCTTCTTCTCTCTGAGAAATGTGCGCGACGGCGTGTCACGACCGATAATGCTGTTATAAAAGCCGTGGGTGCAGTAATGTCTGGGCATTTTCTTCCGTCACGATGAATGCTTCAATACCGATCGACGACCGTGCGAACACGCTTGTAAGATGCACCACCTGCATGGAGCGCTGACGGGGATAATGTTTCAGACAGACCACGTGCGAACATAGCCGACGGCGATAAACAGTCACTGCAAGGCACTGACACTCCGGAAAGACTGCGCCGGCCGTGGCTGACCTCGGCCGCGCGCGCGCGGGCACGCGGGGGTATCGTGACGTCAGGTTTCAGCTTCTCCCGGCGGCCGCTTGGAGGCAAGGCGCAACAGAAAATCGCAAAAGAAAGGTGTTTCTCGTTCTTTTTTTTTTAAGCAGCTTGTTGTATTTGTCATTTTTAACAGTTCAACTTTTGTTCTGACGCAGAAAACCACCCACCAATTTTTGTGTCCGTATCCCTTTAAGGGTTACGGACTGTATTCCAAGGGAAGGGAAGTGTAGCAGGGAGCGGCAGGAAGTTAGGTGGGTGGATGAGATTAAGAAGTTTGCAGGGACAACATGGCCACAATTAGTACATGACCGGGGTGGTTGGAGAAATATGGGAGAGGCCTTTGCCCTGCAGTGGGCGTAACCAGGCTGATGATGATGATGATAACAATACTGGACGCCTCCACAAGAACGCTGACTGCCTCCCGCGTCACCCCGTGAATGCTCCCGATCCTGTTGCGCATGATTCGGTGACCTGCGTGATGGCTTTGACTGACATGACCGACATGCGTGCTGAACAACAACGCTACGCCTCCTTACAGTCCATCATCGCCGGAGTGCAATCTGGCAGCACTGACGGCACGTGCCGCATGTTCGTGCTGTATGATGGCATCCTCTACCGCCGCCGCAATATCAACCCTGATGGCCCTTAGTTGCTGCTTGTCCTTCCTCATCATCTGCGACCCGTTGTTCTCGAAGAACTTCACGATGCACCAATGGCGGGACACCTTGGAGTTTATCATACATACCACCGCGTACGACGCCGGTTATTCTGGCCGGGTCTCTACCGCTCTGTGCATTGTTATGTCGCAACTTGCGAATTGTGTCAGCGCCGGAAGAAACCTCCCCTGGCACCTGTCGGACGACTTCATCCCATTGAAGTTCCCTCTGAACCATTCTTTCGCGTAGGCCTTGACCTGCTTGGCCCTTTTCCAAACACGACTAGAGGGAACAAGTGGATTGCCATTGCTACTGATTACGCGGCACGCTATGCGATAACAAAGGTGTTGCCGACGAGATGCGCAACTGCCGTCGCCAATTTTCTCCTTCACGACGTCATTCTCCGGCACGGTGCACCTCGACAGTTACAGACCGCGGCTGCTCGTTCTCGTCTCGAGTTGTGGACAACCTCCTCCGCTCTTGTGCGACTGAGCGCAAGCCGTCCACTGCATACCACCCACAAACGAACGGTCTTACAGAACGTCTCAACTGAACAATCACAATGATGCTGTCAATGTACATCTCCAACGATCACCGCGACTGGGACACCATGCTGGCTTACGTGACGTTCGCGCATAACTCGTCCCGACATGGCACCGCAGGATATTCACCCTTTTATCTCTTGTATGGTCGCGACCCCACACTGCCGTTTGACACCATCCTCCCTTTTGTGCCACGTGTTGCAACTGAGTATGCTCTTAAAGCCATCGATCGCATTTGCATGGCACATCAAGTCAGCCAATCTCGTTTATTAGCCTCACAGCATATACAAAAAGTGCGTTACGACCGTTGCAATCACAATGTTAAGTCCGCGCCAGGTGCTTGGGTGCTCCTCTGGTCACCATATCATCGGGTTGGCCTCTCCCAAAAGCTTCTCGCTCGCTACACAGGGCCTTATGAAGTCCTATGCCAAGTTAATGACGTGAATTACGAGATTTCGCCGCTACACTGTGATGCATCCTCAAGTCAGACGCCTGTCAACGTCGTGCATGTTTCACGGCTGAAGCCATACTTTGCTCGCAATTCTTAACCTGCCATGCGCCGAGACGGCGCTTTGCCAACCGGGGTTCCTGTTACGGAAGGATGAAAGAAGAGAGAGGAAGAAGATCGGAGATTCTGGCTGCTGCGTGTTGTTGGTGGGCAGCCATCTTAGCTATTCTGACTGATCCTGTATATGTATTGTAAATATAGTTTTTATATACTCACAACATCCCCATAACAATATGTATCAATATTTATCATATTGACTACTTAAAACTAGTTTTGAAGGTTGGCAGCACTGGAGCTTTAACGTGTGGGAGCATAGTTTCCCAGGATATAACGAAACTTTGGATGGTAGAGAACTTTGCCTTGAAGAGTGGCTTCATGGCAGTGCATTGTGTGCTGCCATGAGGTGAAATTCATGTATAACCCACACCCCAATTTTACTGTCAAAACTATTGAAGTGTTGTTGGTTATATGCCTGAAAATATGGTATGGGCTAGCTAAGGTAGCGCCCATATGCACTGAACATAACGGGGCTGACTTGCCACCATCACATTCGTGGTGTCATGCGATGGTGGTTGCCAGTTGTTCTGGTGAGCTGTCAGCAGGGTCTTGGCAATTGTGTTGACATTCCAGTAGTTAATTTCTCAGCTATGGTATAGTCCAACACCTTGCTGAAATATTAATTGATATCCTTATCGTTGTACTAGATGATGAATGCTTGCTGATGCATATAGTGACTAGGGCTTCTTTGCACATCTTGTTCCTTCTGCATGATTTCCATGGCCTTGCTCACGTGACGTCCGGGCCAGAAGCCTCGGCGCAAGTCTGCAGGAGGTACAGGGACTACAGATACTGGTGGTGATGCCTCAAAGGATAGTGCATCGCCTTCACCTGCTCGTAGGCCACGATCACTTGCCCGAGGTGTCTCATCTTCCTCACCCAAGACATCGGGGAGTGACTCATCTGAGCTGCATAGGCCAACTCCACTTTCAACAGCAGCAGCTTCACGACCCATTGCTCTTACCAGGAGTTCAACGGCTGACAGTACAGGTGGTCAGGTATGAGTACTAAAAAAAAAAAAAAATATGGTGCACATCTTCCGTACGCTGTAAAATTGTGATACTAGCCTTGCCTTTTGGAAGTTGGATTCTCTGGAAAAGCAGAGACCAAGCTGTGAGGGAATTAATTTTAAAATATTGCATACGAATGAAAGGGTCTGACTGTGTTGGTAATACTTCTATCATACTGCATTCTTCAGAAATGCTGCTTTTTGAAAGGTAGCTGCCATGACAAAACCACGGTCACATTGCTGTGGCATGTATTGCACATTTGTGGAAGACTTCTTCACTATGTGCCTGTCTAGCAGTGGTGTTTGTCTGCCTTTACTGCTTCCCTGTTTTCATGTTCTTTACGGTGTCCCAAGCAGAATTAAGTATAGCAAACCTAGACAGTGACTCGCTCAGGAACAAGTTCTTCTACACCTTTTGGTACATTTGTAACAATATTAGTTTAACAACACCTGCATACGGGCTACATGGTGCATTGCAGATCGACGGAAAATAAGCGCACTGGAAAACACATAACAGCCAAGAAAGACACATGCAGGCGCCTGTCCTGTGTCTTTCTTGGCTGTTGTGTGTGTTTTCCAGTGTGCTTATTTTCCATCAATCTGTAATAATATTAATGTGGAGGAAACTTCCCTATCAAAAACTTCTGCACTTTGAAACTTGGTGAGCAAGTTGAACTTGCTCTAGATGAGCCATAGTATAAGCCAGGCAGTCTGCATTAATACCTGGTGTTTTGTGGTGATGGTTGGTTATGTGGTGAGGGACACTTGTTAATTGCAGTGCAAGTAAAGTCAAGGCGTTGCTATGTTTGGTGTAAGGCTGATATGTAAAACTGTATCACTGTTAGCACTCATATTTATTCCAAGAACATTAGGGCTTCCTTAGTCCTTGATGGGGTCGGGTATGCGAACAAATTTCTCACGGTGTTTAATTTTTGTGGCTTAGTGGGCAGTCAAACCAGTTTTATGAGTGCTTGCAGTGTAGTGTGAAATGTGCTATCTTGGAGGTAAACTAAATGAAAGGAAAATGAAGGTGCATGACATGGCGATGCTGTGCTCTGTGGCACTCATGCAAGACCTAGCAGAAACTGCAGGGTGTAGCCTGCTCGTGTGGATATTTAGTTCTGATACATTTAACACAGCTCCAAGATCATGCCATAAGGTCCTGCATCAATGGTATTTGACCTCAAAGCCTTGTTTAGTTTGCTGTGACTGGTTTCGTGCTATCCATCCTGCATGAAACAAGCACGGGAAAAAAATAATTGGAACATTAATTGGAACATTAATCACTTGGAAGTGTGTTGTGACAGCCCCAGTCCTAAGCTTCCAAGAAATAATCATACAAATGTCTCACACAGAGGCAACTGTGGAAAGGAGAGCAAGTTCTGCTTTGCTTCCTTTTTTCTTCCTAATCAGGCAGCATTGTAGCCTCAACACATCCTGATATTGATGTTTACTGTGTATTGTGCATTGCATGCGAGGAATGAAATCACTGGAAGTTACGAGGTTATAAGGAGACACTGCTAGGCTAAATTGGTACAGTACACTTTTGGAATGTTTTCAGCAATTGTTCAGTGAGGCTAGACTTTAAAGCACTTCTGGAACACACTCAGTGTTGTTTGGTGAGGTGGTTCATAATGATCTGAAGTGCCCTCAGTGTTCCCAGCTTTCTACAGTCTTTTTCAAGTCTGAATTGAATTTCTGCTCACTTTGCATTTACAAAATTTGGTATTCGCACACGTTTACAGTTCAAGGTTCTGCACACTGCACTAGCCTTGGATAATGATTACCTTCAGTTTTGTTTGCTGTAATGCCTGTAACTAATGTGGGGTGAAATAGTTTTTCTAATTATGGTATCTATTTGTGAAACATGCACATGTATCCAAGTAACACAGCTGCACAAATGCTAATGCTTTTTTTTACTGGTATTTTATTTTAAATCCTAACCTTAAAGATCTCTAGGCACATGTATAGCTTCCAACAGAAGTTTTTGTTACGTGCAAATGATGAAAAACTTCATTTTCCCTGCTGATTGGGCATGCAGAAATGAGGTGCACACTTTGCACTTTTGAGCATGGGCTGTGTAGTGCACCTCACAATTCGCCATGGTGTTTCAGTGGCTATGGCAATGTGTTGCTGAGCATGAGGATGCGAGTTTGTTTCCTGACTGTGGTGGCCCCATCCCAATTGAGAGTGCATGCAAGAACACTCACTCGTACCATGCTTTAAAGGGACACTAAAGGTTACCAGAAAGTCAAGTTAAAGTGGTAGAGCAATGTTCTAGAACGTCTAAGGCGTCAATATAATCGCGAACAGAGCTTTAGTAACCGAGAAATTGAGGTAAATGCATGACACGATTTGAGACCCCCCAGCGACATTCCGGTACTAAACCGATGACGAAAGGTCTCCCCGTAATTTATGTTACTAATACTCAACTACTCGTATTAAAAATATCATTTCATTCGATTATAAGACGGAAGAAAATGCTACTTGTCTACGTCTACTCGATTCTAACAAAAAATAAGATTTTGACGTTACCCTTCAGTAGTATGGGTGGTCGAAAGGTTTTGTTTTCGCTCGACTCTTCGCGCACGACTCTGCGCCGCGCACGCGTTGGAGTTTCAGTACTTTCGTTATCGCGTCGTGCTGTGATGGTTCTGCTGGCTCGCGAAACTTTCATTTGGAACAAGCAGCGAGAATGCCACGTCCATGTGATGTCGTGGGAAGCCCTCGTTGCTTTCCCGCTCCGGAGAGCCGGTGTCGAGGCCGCCGTCTTAGTACGCAACGACGCCGGCAGTGCGAGCCCTCAGCAGCAGGTCGCGCTCGTCGGTGCTCAAATCGCTGAAGTTGAGCCCACCATCGCGAGCCAATCTGTCGGTGTCAGGGTCCATTGCGACGAGCGTCGAAGTTTGCGTCATAGAATGAAGTACCAGCTTATGGGCGTCTTGCGCTGGAGCTTGATAGAGTTACTGTATATGCTACCACAGGTAGCATATACAGTAACTCTAGAGCTTGAGGTATAGTAGCGGCGCCTGGTGGCGGTGCGGGAAACGACATCTGGGTCGGCTGTGGCGAAGCACGTTTCTAGGCCGAGTTTTGCGTCGATTCGCACTTTTTTATGCCCTGTTGCGAGTGCGGAAAGGCTCGTCACTTCTCACAGACCACGCCGACCACGCTGCGAGCTCGGCGCAGCCTATAGTTTAACGAAAACGGACTTTCCGTGTGCCGTGGGACGTAATGTGGGACGTATTGTTTCTCCTTCCGCTAGCCACCATACGCTCTGCTGTCGGCTCTGTCTTGGCTCTGTTTCTGGCCGCGCGTTTGCGTTTTGCGCAGAAAAGCCGTAGCGCCGTCTGCGGACGCCGTTCTACTCACCGATGGCGCAACGTCACTATGAGACCATGATGTCAGTTCTCCTCGATCGGAGGGCGGGCGATTTGAACTGCGCTAGAGGTACGCGGACGCTTCAGAACGCATTTTCTCTTAAAATAAGTCTCTCCTTGCCACGAAACAAGCGTTTCGAGGTTTCTGTGATGGTATTTCAACAGTCCACGTTGACTTAATAGTAACCTTTAGTGTCCCTTTAAGTATACGCTAAAGAACACCAAGTGATTTAAAAAAAAAAAAAAGAATGTGGAGCCTTCCACTACAGTGTTCTTCATAGCGCACTGTGCAGTTTCGGGTTGTTAAACCCCACAATTTAGTACACCTCTCATCTTTTGAGTAATTCACTCTGGATAATTGTTTTGCGAGTTTCTTGGCCTAAAAGCTTCCTTGTGCACGCCCCCACTTTGGCCCACTCTTTGCTCTATGCACGAATGGTAATGCTCATTAAACCTGTGGTTTTCATAACAATTGTCATAGCAATTTGAAGACTTCATTGTTGAGACAGGCCTTGAAATACTGGTATAGTGTAATTGAACATTTGGGGACATATGAGTTTTGGAAATATAATGCGAGAAGGAACGTACTGACTGGGAGAACGTACAATACAACGTCATTAAAAAATTCGGCAACCTCAACTGTAGTTTACATGTGCATAATGCGAAGCGTTGCGCTAATAGTTGCCGTACGAGACGCCAACGCTTGCTGAACTGGTGGGGCCGAGTAGGCTGAAAGACCTGATATGTGCGTTGTCGTTTTTGCTGCTTCAGCAAGCTTAAATTTGCACTCCTCGAATTTGACCTGAGTTGACAGCTTCTTCGAGTGGGCCATTCTTGCGGGATGTTTTGACATGCCCACTCGGCGATAATCGTTGCGGCATGAGATGCACTTTGTCGATTTCCTGTTGTGTAGTGTTTAAAGACGGTGACAGGAAACTGGAACGCAGTCAAGCTGGTGAGCAATGCT